>NC_138778.1:133229009-134429009 GCF_965119305.1 Pelophylax lessonae
ATCTCCTCTACTGATCACATTACACAGAGACACACACCGCCCGCTCCCTCTAGCCCCCACAAGCCCCCCGTTGCCCTGGTTACCGTCGCCCTAGGTGTGTTCCGGGTTCCTCAGAAGCATTCGTGGCTACTAACAAAATCACGTGCGAGCGAACCAATCAGCGCTTAGAACGTCGCCACGTCCTGCCGTATCCGGCGCTTTCCGGCTTCTTCTGCCGGGTGTGGGCGGGACTGAGAGGGAGGATATAGCAAAGTGGGTGTGGTCAGAGGAGGTCTTGCGCGGATGAATGGAGGTAAGGTCACATGACAAGCCACTGGGTCTGCTGCACATGGCTGTGTAAGATAATTCACGGTACCGGAGGGTGCTGGGCTTTATTAGTACGACCTCTGCTGGAACCCTGGACTTATAATTAAGTGCTGCCTATAGGGCTGGGAGCATGGTGTAGGCCAGAGTCTCCCACCTTGGCTTTATTGGGGGCTTAAAGCAGAGTTCCACCAAAAAGTAGGAGTTCCGCCCAAAAGTGGAATTGCACTTATCTGCTCCTTCCTTCCCTCTGGTGCCACGTTTGGCACCATTCAGGGGGGAGAGAGGAGCGGGTACCTGTGTTTGTGCCATAGGAGCAGGTACCTGTGTTTGTGCCATCCCTCGTAAGTTCCGTCCCCTTTTTCCTTCCCCGTCGCTGAGCCACTGAGAATGCACAGCACGTTTCGCGCATGCGCAGTAGGGAACCGGCTGTGAAGCCGAAAGGCTTCATTGATGACCCCCCCCTTAGATCTGAAAATTGGGTGCAGTGCTGACATCGCGGGCTCCTTGGACAGGTAGGTAAGTGTCTATATATTAACTACCTCAATACTGGGCACTTAAACCCCCTTCCTTCCCAGACCAATTTTCAGCTTTTAGCGCTGTTGCATTTTGAATGACAATTGCGCGGTCATGCAACACTTTACCTAAGCCAAATTTGTGTCATTTTTTCCCCACAAATAGAGCTTTATTTTGGTGGTATTTGATCACCGCCAGGTTTTTTTTCTTTTTTGGTGCACAAATAAAAAAAGACCAAAAAGTTTGAAAAAAAAAATGTTTTTTTGTTTAGGTTATAAAATTTTGTAAATAGATACGTTTTTTCCTGCACTGATGATGCCGCACTGACAGGTACTGATGAGGAGACACTGATGGGGTGGCACTGATAGGTAGCACTGATATGCAGCACTGATGGGCACTGATATGTGGCACTGATAGATAGCACTGATATGCAGCATTGGTGGGCAATGATAGGCAGCGCTGATGGGCACTGATGGGCAACTATGTCCAAAGTTGTATGAAAAGTGTGAAAGGGGCCTTAATAAACATAAACATAAAAAAGACTGAAACTCCGCTTTAAAACTGGCTATACACCATACAATCTGATTCAGGGCTGGTTCACACAACGTGCGTATTCCTACACTGCGTGGGGACACACTGCTGTCTGCAGACACACGCAGGTACAATTAATCCCTCGGGCTAATACACATGTGCGGTGCGTTATTGGCATGTTTTACATGTGTTTTTTAGGTGCGCTACCATTGAACTTCCTTAGAACACACATTATGATGAAAGCACACTTGGGCTCCATTCACACTTTTGCTACTTGTCTTGGGACTTTGGACCCCAAAGTGGCATGACAAGCCACACCCCATGTTTCCTTATGATAACCATTCATATCTGTGCGACTTCAAAGTAGTTACAGCACTACTTTGGTCCAATTTTCATGCCAGAGACCTAAACAGTCATACCTGCTTGATATAAATGCGATTTGTGTGCTTGATATAAATGCGATTTGTGTCCGACTTGTGAAAAGAATGCCTGCAATGAAAAAAAATAATGTGGGCCCCCCCCCCCCCCCCCCCAATGCATGTCATTTTTTTTTTTTTTTTTTGCGTGGGGTTCCCCCCAAAATGCACACCAGACCTTTATCATGCAGCCTGCCAGGTCTGGAAGAGGGGGGGCGAGCGAGTGCCCCCTCCTAAACAATATGCTTTGGGGCAGGGGGCTCTGCCAGGTCCCAGCCCGCTCCCTAAAGTAGAAATATAGGCATAACTTTTTTTTTCCATTTTGGATAGAGCAAGGGAGAGTTAAAACCCCCATCAGATTTTTATTTTTGGGCATCTGTCCCTTTGCAGGGATTTCTGTTCACTTCCTGTTCCATAACCAAACCGGAAGTGAGAGGAAATTACTGCAAATTAAAGGAATCCGGGAATCGGTCGATCAATTTTCCACCAATGCGAATTCAAATCGTTCTGAAAGTTTGGGATTTGTTAGAAAATAAACCAATTAAAGAAACCAGAATCACATTTTTCTGTTCTGCACATGTCTAAAGTATTAGATTTTATGAAGTATTTTACAAGGATAACTCTCAGAGCACGTAACCAGGGACAACGTGATCCCATATATCATTAGAACCGAGATTATATCAATCCTACACAAGACTTCTTACAAGCTGAAAATTAAATCAATATAAATATATTTCTCTATCGCTCATTGACAGACGTAGTCTTCTTGATTCTCAAGAGCTGGGTTATGTTGTCTCCGCAGGAGTAGGACTAGGCAGAAAGACAAAACGTTCTGGCTCCACCTTAGGGGCAGTCCCTGAGGGTATATCCTCCCTCTCTCTGCTACAGGGAATCAGTTTTTTTCTGTCTAGTCAGGAGTAAGGACCTAAGTTCCTTGCTGGGATCTTTTGGTCCTGGCAAGACTTTTTTTCTTTAACCGGTTGCCGACCGCCGCACGACTATATACTGCGGCGGTCAGCCCCGGCCAGGCAGAGTGACGTATCGGTACGTCACTCGCCTGTCACTGACTTGCGAGCCTATCGCGGGCGGGCGCGCGCCCGCCGAGGCGCGCGCCCGCCGCAACTCGTTCACAGGCAAGTCAGTGCGTGTGACCGGCGGACTCGATGTCCGCCGGCCACACTACGATCGCTCCTGTGAAGGGAGAAAGACAGAGCAGCTTGTGTAAACAAGCTGCCTGTCAGTTCTCCCTGTGTAAAAGTGAAGATCTGACCGTTCTACTATGTAGAACGGTTGATCTTTGCTTTTACACCAATAGGAATGTCCCTACACAGTAGAAAGCACGCCCCTAGGACACACTTAACCCCTCCCTGTCCAATAAAGTTAACCCCTTCCCTGCCAGTGTCATTTTTGCAGTAACAGTGCATATGTATAGCACTGATTACTGCAGTAATGTCACTGGTAACCCCAAAAGTGTCAAAAATGTCAGTCAAGGGTCCGATCTGTCCGCCGCAATGTCGCAGTACCGAAAAAAAAATCGCAGATCGCCGCCATTATGCGTTAAAAAAAAAAACACCAAAAATGACAAAAATCTTTCTCTTTGTTAGTAAACGCGATAACTTTTGCGCAAACCAATCAAAATACGCTTTTTGCGATTTTTTTTTTTTTACCAAACATAGGTAGCATAAAACAAATTGGCCGAAAAATGTTAAAAAATTTTGATTTTTACTTTTTTTTTTGGGGAATTTCATATAAAAAAATGTGAAAAATATTGTTATTTTTGCAAAATTTACGCTCTTTTTTTGTTTATAGCGCGTGATCAAAAAATCGCACAGGTGATCAAATACCACCAAAAGAAAGCTCTGTTTGTGGGAAAAAAAGGACGTCAAATTCGTTTAGGTACAGCGTCGCACGACCGCGCAATTGTCCGTTAAAGTCACGCAGTAAAAAATCGCAAAAAAACCTCTGGTCCTTTAGCAGCCAAATCCTCCGGGGCTTAAGTGGTTAAGAAAAAGACATTTTTTAGGTAGTTTTTCTCCAGTGTTTTTTTCCTGTGAGATCTTCAAGCAAAAATGCCGGACTGGGCGACACTTGTGGTCACCCCAGCCGGCCTACGAGCGCGCGCAGACCATGGCATTGCGCTTGGTCGGCCGCGACATATTCAAGTAAGTATGCGGGGCCGGGCGACGGGCTGGATGTTGAGATCCAGTGGTCACCCCGGTTTCTGCCTACGAGCGCGTGCAGACCAGAGCTCCGCGCTGGGTCGGCCGCGACGGAGTCCCAGTGGAGGGACTGATCTTGCGAGTTAAAAGTCTCGCTTGGACGCCAGATACCAGAGAGTCGAGGCGTCCGGAGTGGTCCACAAACCCCCACCCCGGTGGAGAGGGTATTGTGAAGAGAGGGTGCCTGTCAGTTCGGTATGGTGAGTAAACGTTCCCTTTTTTCCTCGTTATGAGGCAGTATGTATTATGGGCCCCTCCATATATGGTCAGTATATATCTGATACTTACAAGTCCCCCTTGTAATACAGCATGTGTTTGTGGGAAGTGGACTTGGTTTAAGAGCTAACACTCTACCCAGCAGACTGTAACATTACAGCAGACATAGGAGGTATAATCCTACCTTATGTGTAGTGTATCTTCTGTAGATCCATATATCGCCTCTTAGCAGAGATGCAGGTGGATGTGCTGGGAAAACGATTTCGGCGGTCCGCCGCCATTTTGCCGTAGACCGAATGCATGTATGTCCTCAGGTCACGCCGGCCGCCATGTTTTTGGAGTCTTATGTCTCTTCTATGGAGGCGGCCATGTTTTGTGAGCCCAGCTACCTCGTGGAGAGCTGGGAACGCCGGAAGGCGTACACAGGGGGCGGAGCCACGCCTTCTACCCGGGAAAAAGCAAACAGCTCCTTCCAGTCTGTGTAAGACAGACGCTGACTGCAGTTGGTTGGAAACTGCACTGCATCGGTTGGTGAGCCTTGGGGGTCCCTCTCTCTCTCTGTGGGATCGAGAAGCAGGTACTCTGAGGGGCGCTATTGCGCTAGGGGGAGACACACAAAAAAAAAAAAAAAAATTTTTTTGTTTTGCTGGCAAAGGTGTCCTGTATTAACATGGACCCTGCCACTCATGTATCTCCTCCGGATCCCCTCGAGGGGTCTGCGGGATCCTCCAGCACCCCATTGACAATTGAATCATTGTCAGCTATTATGGAAACTTTTGTGTCCCGGGTGGCAGTGGCTTGTCAGGGACAGGGCGCAAGAAAGCGACCCCCGCCTAACCCCATATTATCTGAAACCTCGGATTCAGATTCTGAACCCATTTCTGCAGTTGCAGGTACTTCATCTGGGATTGGTGTCTCGGGTCCTGTCTCTTCAGACAGTGAGGAGGATGTTTCGGCATCCGCCATAGCCCGAGAGGAAGCGTTGGTAAACGCACTCATTGTATCTGTTCAAGAGACCTTAAGGTTACAGGGTATTCCATCGGAAATAGCTGAAACTGAAATCCCTTTTGGGACTAAAAAACGCATCAAAGTGGCGAAGGTTTTTCCATTGCCCAAATGTTTTGGCAATCCAATCGAAGAAGAATGGCGTCTGCCAAAACGCACTTTTACTATTTCTAAACGCATTGACAGGCGTTATCCGTTTGAGGAAACCCTTATTAAGAAATGGACAGAACCACCTGTGGTGGATTCACCAATTGCTAGACTGAATAAAGCCACGGTTATTCCTTTAGAAGACGCTCCGTCTTTTAAAGATCCAGTGGATCGCAAGATAGAAGCTATGTCTCGCACCATGTTTTCCTTGATTGGATCAGCTTTCAGACCTATAATAGCTATTGGTCTGGTTTCGCAGGCTGTAACTGAATGGACCAAGTGGTTACGCCGGGACTTAGAAGAGGTCCCTCAGGCGGTATCAGATTTGTTGGAACAAATGATACAGGGGTTACAGTTTGTGTGTGATGCGGCGTTAGACGCCACTCCATTATTGGCGCGGGCATCAGTCTCAGCAGTGGTTCTCAGGCGTACACTGTGGCTAAAAGGTTGGTTAGCCGACCAAGGTTCCAAAAAAAGCATTGGCTAATATCCCCTTTTCAGGAGAGCGTCTATTTGGAGCCAACTTAGATGAGATCATTAAGGATCTCACGGGAGGAAAGAGCACCTTTTTACCGCAAAATTTTAAAGGTAGAGGAACTCGTCAAAGACGAGGGCCTTCTTTTTCTGCTCACAAGAGGTTTTTTCGTCCCGCGGGTGAAAAAACTAAGTCCTCCAAAGCTCCTGCAGGAGGCGCCAGGGGTCGTTGGTCGGGCAAGCAAAAGCCCGCCCCCTCCAGACCTGAAGATAAACCATCCAAAGCCTGAAGGTGCGCCCCCACCCATAACTGGGGTGGGGGGACGTCTTCGCCGGTTCCCGGATCCATGGCTTTCCAGAATCCCGGACAAATGGGTTTGCGAAGTCATAAGGTCAGGGTACAAGATCGAGTTTCGATCTCTCCCACCGGCGCGGTTCTTCCCTTCCAATATCCGACTATCCTCAGATCGTTTAGAAGATCTGCGGAGAGCAGTCACAGATTTACTACAACAAGGAGTGGTAGTCCACGTTCCTTGGACAGAACGGTTTCAAGGGTTTTATTCAAACCTGTTTACAATACCCAGGAAAGAGGGCAAAGTGCGTCCAATTCTGGACTTAAGAGCACTCAATTCTTTCGTCAACATAAGAAGATTCAGAATGGAGTCCATTCGCACGGTAGCAGCCTTCCTGCATCCAGGGGATGTCCTAGCGTCCATAGACATCAAGGACGCCTATCTTCACATTCCCATTTTCGCAGGACATCAGCGGTTTCTACGCTTTTCCGTAGAGGAGAACCACTATCAGTTTGTGGCGTTACCTTTCGGTCTCGCCACGGCTCCGCGGGTCTTCACAAAGGTGTTGGCCCCAATGTTGGCACTTCTGCGCCAAAGAGGTATATCGATCCTTGGTTACCTAGACGATCTTCTGCTTCATGCAGAGTCTCCTCAGACCTTGCTACAAAACATAGAAATTACTATGATTTCTTTACAGGAATTCGGGTGGCTGGTGAACCAGCAAAAGTCATTTCTGGTTCCCACCCAGAGGCTCGAATATCTGGGTCTAATTCTAGACACAGTCAGGACAAGAGTTTTTCTTCCGGTAGGGAAACTCCGAAAAATTCAATCAGCAGTCCAGTTGTTACTGTCCAACAGCTGGTCTTCCCTTCGGACTTGCATGAGGGTTCTGGGGTTGATGGTGGCTTCATTCGAAGCAGTCCCATTTGCCCAGTCCCATACCCGAATTCTTCAGCAAGAGATTCTTCTCAGATGGAATCGGAATCCGGAATCCCTGGACAATCAGATCCGATTGAGCAAACAGACCAGAGAGTCTCTGGTCTGGTGGCTTCGGTCTCCGATGCTCAGCCAGGGAAAGTCATTTCTGCCAATATATTGGACGATAGTGACCACGGATGCCAGTCTATCCGGATGGGGAGGAATTCTCGGTCAGTTATCTGTCCAGGGACTTTGGTCCCCGGAAGAATCCAGGTTACCGATAAATGTATTGGAACTGAGAGCGATCAGACTTTGTCTGATTCACTGGACCGAGCAGCTCCAGGGCAGCCCGGTTCGGATCCAGTCGGACAATGCCACGGCCGTGGCTTATGTCAATCACCAGGGGGGCACCAAGAGTGTCCGAGCGGCCAAAGAAGTGGCTTGCATTCTTTGCTGGGCGGAACGATTTGTTCCAGCAATCTCTGCGGTGTTCATTCCGGGGGTGGAGAATTGGCAGGCAGATTATCTCAGCCATCAGACCCTGGATCAGGGGGAATGGTCCCTCCATCCAGACGTTTTCCACCAGTTGTGCCTACGGTGGGGCACCCCGGATGTGGATCTGTTGGCATCACGATTCAACAGGAAAGTTCAGAGATTCGTGGCTCGCTCCCGCGATCCTCTAGCAGAAACCGCAGACGCACTGATCGCCCCGTGGGGGCAATACCAGCTAATATATGCCTTCCCTCCTCTCGCGTTACTGCCAAGACTTCTTCGCAGGATAGAGGAGGAAGGAATTCCAGTAATCCTGGTAGCTCCGGACTGGCCTCGTCGAGCTTGGTACGCCGACATGGTCAGACTGGTGGCGGACGTCCCGTGGAGACTTCCTCTCAGGGAGGATCTACTGTCTCAGGGACCGATCTTCCATCCTGCTTTACGATCGCTGGCTTTAACGGCCTGGCTATTGAGACCCAGGTGCTGAAGGACAAAGGTTTGTCAGCTTCAGTTATTCCTACTCTAGTTGAAGCAAGGAAAGCGACTTCCAGAAAGATTTATCATCGCACATGGAAGTCCTACATGGTGTGAACCTTTGGGGTTCCGTCCTCGGTCTTATTCGATTAGTCGAATATTGGCTTTTCTGCAACAAGGGGTTGAGCAGAAACTGGCCTTGAGTACTATCAAGGGTCAGGTCTCAGCATTAGCTATCTTCTTTCAGAAGCCTTTGGCTACTCATTCCTTGGTGCGGAATTTCATCCAGGGGGTGCGACATCTGGCTCCGCCAGTGCACGCGCCGTTACCCCCCTGGGATCTTAATTTAGTGTTGTCGGTTCTTCAGAAACCTCCCTTTGAAGATATTAGGGAGATTCCTCTACCTACGTTGTCCCAGAAGGTGGCCTTCTTGGTGGCTATTACTTCTGCATGCAGGGTGTCAGAACTGGCCGCATTATCTTGTCGTTCACCATATCTGGTGGTTCATAGAGATAAGGTGGTTCTTCGTCCGAATCCATCCTTCCTACCAAAAGTGGTTTCAGAATTTCATCTGAATGAAGAAATTGTATTACCTTCCCTGTGTCCTAAGCCCAGTCATCCTCGGGAGTTGGCTTTACACTCCTTGGATGTGGTCCGGGCGATCAGGGTATACTTGAAAACGACAGACTCGTTTCGCAAGACGGATTCACTTTTTGTGATCCCAGATGGACCCAAAAAGGGGTTGCCTGCATCTGCCGCGACCATTTCCAGATGGATCAGACAGACGGTAGTACAGGCTTATTCTATTAAGGGTCGGGAGCCCCCGTTCCCTGTTAAGGCGCACTCCACTCGGGCACTTAGTGCGTCATGGGCCTTTCGCCATCAGGCGTCAGTGGTCCAGGTGTGCAAGACGGCTACCTGGTCGTCGGTGCATACCTTTACTAAACATTATAAAGTTGATGTAATGGCATCGTCTGATGCCTCGTTTGGCCGCAAGGTTTTGCAGGCCGCAATTTGAGGAGACCAGTGGTCTACCTCGAGGGTTTTTTCCGTTGGAAAATTTTTCTTTAGTCTCATTCTTTGTTTATAATGAGCCTTTAAAACTTCTAGTTTGGCACCAGTTGGGCCTTCTAGATTGGATTTGATTTGTCAATCCCACCCCTCATTTGTGGCACTGCTTCTGGATGTCCCAGCTCTTGAGAATCAAGAAGACTACGTCTGTCAATGAGCGATAGAGAAAAATGGATTTTTGTAAGATCTTACCGTAAAATCCTTTTCTCTTAAGCTCATTGACAGACGTAGTACCCGCCCCTCTATCATTGAGTTGGGTTGGGTTAAATTCTCTGTACTGCTTTAAAACAGAACTGATTCCCTGTAGCAGAGAGAGGGAGGATATACCCTCAGGCACTGCCCCTAAGGTGGAGCCAGAACGTTTTGTCTTTCTGCCTAGTCCTACTCCTGCGGAGACAACATAACCCAGCTCTTGAGAATCAAGAAGACTACGTCTGTCAATGAGCTTAAGAGAAAAGGATTTTACGGTAAGATCTTACAAAAATCCATTTATTTCTACCTGATCTTCCAAAGCGTCTTTACTGTGCTCTCGAGTATTCTCCAAGGGCAAAGAACTGCCCAGGAACATAGATATAAGGAAGAGAGGAAAAAAAAGACACACACCTGGGGAGCCCCTTCCTGACCAAAGGCAATACCACCAAACTACCAATTTAGGTCCATACCACGCTTGAAGATATAACCTATAAGCTATTCGCAGAAAGGATCTCAGGATATCAGAACTCAAGAATTCAATCCAAGATTACCACAAAAACATATTCTTGGTGTAGCACCCCTGTATATTTGCCGTTAGTGCCCTCATTTTCTTTAAGTGGTTCATTTTGGCTACCCACTCTTTAATAGTGGGAGCAGCTTGTGTACTCCAATGTCTGAGTATAAGTATTTGCGCTGCAGAGAGGAGGAAAGGCAACAGTCCTTTTTTGGCTTCTCGCATGGAGCCCAGATAAACAATAAGTAAAGCTATTTCTGAAGACTTCTGTTACGGTGTGCCAGTAACAAAAGAGCAAATTTGGAATACACACTCCTAAAATGCTTTGATCTGGGTACAGGTCCCACCATATGTGGATCATTGTGCCTACCTTTCCCACACAGCGCCAACAATTTTCAGGGTAGATCGAGAATATTCTGTGCAGCCTCGCTGGGCATCTATACGATCTAATTAATATTTCTCTTTTGTTCATTGCAGACACAGATTTCCATTATTCAGAATCATTGGGTTATATTGCCCTACAGGAGTAGGACACTAGGCAGAAAAAAGACTTGGCTATTCCTATGGGCAGTCCCAGGTGGTATACTCCCCCTATATGCTAGAGGTCTTCAGTTTTTTTCGGCCTAGTCAGGAGTAAGGACCTAGTTCCCTGACGGGATCTCTGGTCCTTGCAATTTTTTCCCCTTTTAAATGGCTTTTTTTTCTCCTGTTTTTTTTCCTGCAATCAATCTACAATCAACTGCCGGACTGGGGACGGGCTGAATAATCTATATCCAGTGCCCCCCCCAGTCTTGCCAATGAGTGCATGCAGACCAAAGCTCCATGCTGGGGCGGCTGTGACAGGCCCCATCCTGGACTGGGGTGGCCAGGGAGTTAAACGTCTCGCGGGGACACATATGACCAGTGTTACCTTGGCCAACAGCCCCCCCACTTCGTTGCTAAGGAGCTTCTGTCTTGGGAGTGTTACCCACACGCACGCTGGGCCGGTAAGTAGATGGCACCTTCCTGGAAGGTAAGTGGGGTGCGGGTACTCCCTGGGGTGATCAGTACCTCCAGGGGTTCTCATCTAACCCCCCCCCTTCCCCCGTGGGCTGTTTTTTCACATGCCCTGTGTCCCCCTGGCCTAGGTATCCTGTTGGGCGTACTGTCCTCCCTCCACCCTCAAGGTTGTTTGTGCTAGGGGGGTCTCTTTTGGTCTCACCTATTCTTCTGTTATGCCTGGGAAGCGGGCGACCGGGCTTCTGCAGGTCCACACTCCACGCAGTCGGACCTGCCAGTAAATGAGGCCTTAGCTTTGCGGCCTAGTGGCCGCACGCTCTGTGGGATGGCTAAAGCCGCTGCTCTCTGTTTTAAATATCTACCCTACCCTCTTCTCCATTGATCAGTTCAGGTACTCACGGTCCACGCACTCGCGGCCAGGCGCCCAAAAATTTAGGCTGCTCAGAAAAGCCGGGCCCCTCCTTCTGGAGGGGCAGTGCTGCGGGAATGGTCCGGGTCTCCAGCGACTGTAGCCGTCATTAGGCTAAGGGCACACTTCCCTGTTAGTGTTGTGGGGCCCTAGGAGGGACTATGCCTGTGGGACTACCTGCATCAGAGAGGCACTGGCAGAAAGTGGCACTCCTTTGGGGCCTCCTCTGCGGGAGATTGTGAGGATGATTCTCCTTGGAGGGGCGTTGGCAGTCAGAACCCCCTTTGTGGGGCCTCAATCAGCAGCCCCCTGTGGGTTTTTTCCATTTGTGTTACCCAGAGTGCCCTCCCCTGCCTCGTGTCCCCAAATCCTGAATTTGGCTCCGTTGCCACAGACGTGCCCACCCTATCGGGTTTGGTAGCCACATTCCCTGACCTGTCTGCTAGTGAGCATGATTCATGCACATCTGAAGCTGCGTTTGAGAGGCGCTGGTTGATGTACTGATTGCAATTGTGCAGGAGAAATTGTAGATGGAGGGTGCTGCTGGGGCGGCTGCGTAGGGGGCAATCACTTGCCATCTCGCATGGCAAACTTGTTCTTATCCCTCCTATTTTGACAAATTTGTCTGTATTGCATGGGAACGTTCAAAACTCCCTCTTGTGGTTTCTACATGCCTTGTTGTGAGGTACCCCTTTGTGGAGTCACTACTCCAGAGGTGGACTGTTCCACTAGTGGCAGACCCCCCTGTCCCCAGGTTGAACATGCAACCATGATTCCGTTATAGGAATATCCGGCCTTTAAGGATCCAGGAAGGAAGGCAGAGGCAGTGGCTGCAATATGTTCTCAATTGCTGGCTGTGTCACAAACACTAACTGAATGGCCTACGCTTTTGCGCTGTGACCTGGAGAGTGAGCAGGTTCCCCATGCCTTGGCTGAGTGGTGGATTAGTTGGTGCAGGGTTTCAGTTTGTCTGCGATGCCTCTTTGAACACAGCTCCCCTGATTTCTAAGCTATCTTTTTCAGCAGTGGGCTTAAGCATGTATTGTGGCTTAAGTGTTGGTCTGCGGACCAGACCTCTAAAAAAAAACTGCCTGCCTTACTCCTTCAAGGCTATCGCCTGTTTGGGACTACAGTGGATTACATCGTTAAGAGTCTCTCAGGGGGGAAGAGTATCTTTCTTCCACAGTCTGGGATGGAAAGAGAAACTTGTCACAGACTTGGCCCATCTTTCTTCGCCCACAAGAGGTTTTAAGTCCTCCTCAGTATCTTTCAAGCGGCCCTGGTCAAGCAGGCCGAGTGTGGGATTTTTTTCTAGACCCGCAGACCAGGTTCTTTCAGCTTAAAGGTGCGCCGCCACCTGTGCCTTGGATGGGGGTACATTTTCGCTGGTTTCAAGCCTGTTCATGGTCCCAAAGAATGAGCGCTAGGTTCCTCGAATTCTAGACCATAGGGCTCTGATCTGCTTGTGCGGGTACAGAAGTTCAAAATGGAGTCCATTCGTATGGTGGTGGCATCCCTTCATCAGGGAGTTCTGCCTCTATCTGCATCAAGGATGCTTCCCTGCACATTCCAGTGTGCCCCCGACACTAGCGCCTTCCTCTGTTTTTGCTGCGGGAGAGGAGCATTGCCAATTTGTGACGTTACCCCTGGGTCGCGCCTCTGCTCCTCGGGTCTTCACAAAGTGTTGGATCTGGTTCTGGCGTTTCTATGTTAGCGGTGGATTGCGGAACTGGGCTCTCTGGATGACCACCTCTTGTTAGCGGAGTCCTCGACTGCCCTGATGGGCAACATAGGGATCACTGTACAGACCCTGAAAGAGTTCGGTTGGCCTCTGAATTACCAGAGGTCTGTTCTGATTCCATCCAGAAAATTGCATTATTTGTGTAGCTCTAGCCAGAGTGTTCCTTCCTCTGGACAATCTCTAGACGTTGTGTGCTGCGATTCATCTACTGCTGTCCAGTGGGTGATCCTCCCCTCCAGACTTTTATTCGGGTGCTGGGCCTGATGGTATCTACCTTTTTGAGGTGGTTCTGTTTGCACGGTTCTATACGAGGTCCCTTCCAAGGGAGATCTAGGTAAAAATGGACAGGTGTCCACGGTCCTTGAAGATTCAGATCCAGCTGCGCCGGGAAGCCAGTGGGTCCCTGTTGGTTGGATTCCTTCCCCAGCTTTTCGGCAGGGCAAATCCTTTCTCCCCTTGTCTTTGTCCCTTGTCAACAGAAAGTTATCAAAGTTTGTGGCAAGGTCACGTGATCCTCTGGCAGACACCATAGAGGCTCTGGTGGCCCAGCAGGGCCAGTATCGTCCAATCTACGCTTTTCCTCCTCTCAAGCTTCTGCCGTGGCTCTTACGCAGGATTGAGACCGAAGGGATTTCGGTCATTCTAGTGGCCACGGACTGGCCTCGCCAGTCTTAGTTTGCCGACCTGGTGCGATGGGTCACCGACGTCCCTTGAACTCTGCCTTTTCATACAGGATCTGCTGTCCCAAGGGCCAATCTTCCATCCTGCTTTCTGCCAGTCGCTGGCTTTGATGGCCTGGCTGTTGAAAGCCAGGTGCTGAGGGATAGAGGTTTACCTCGGTCAGTGTTTTTTGACACTGCTGAAGGCTATGTAGTCTGCCTCTAGAAAGATCTACCATCGTATGTGGGAAGCGTACATTTCATGGTGTGAGTCAATTTGGAGTTCACCCTCGCTCTTTTTTTTTACCGGCCGGCCGGATTTTTACCTTCTTCGACGAGGTGTTGAGCAGAAAATGGCCTTGATTAAAGCCGAGTTCCACCCAAAAGTGAAACTTCTGCTTATATGCTTCCTCCCCTCCTCTGGTGCCACATTTGACATCTTTCAGGGGGGGAGGGGGGAACGGGTACCTATTTTTTTTGAAAGGTACCCTTCCCCCCCTCTTCCGGGAGACAGCACCGCGACGCTGTCCCTTAGGAAGTTCTGCCCCCCTCCTTCTTCCTCCACCGCCGGGCCAATTAGAAAGCACAGCGAGCTTCGCGCATGCGCAGTAGGGAACCAGCTGTTAAGCCAAAATGCTTTAC
This sequence comes from Pelophylax lessonae, assembly GCF_965119305.1. Lineage (NCBI taxonomy): Eukaryota > Metazoa > Chordata > Amphibia > Anura > Ranidae > Pelophylax > Pelophylax lessonae. The sequence continues at coordinate 133,243,241 of NC_138778.1, forward strand.
TGCCGGGTTCCCTTACCCTGAATGGTGGCGGTGGCACCAAAAAGCCGATACGAAAATCGGCTTTGGGTGCCGACATTGCGGGAACCCTGGACAGGTAAGTTCTAATTTTTAAAGGTCAGTAGCTATAGTATTTGTAGCTGCTGACTTTTATTTTTTTTTCCTGGGGGGCAGAACTACTCTTTAACATCAAGGGCCAGGTGTCAACCTTGCTGGCCTTTTTTTAGCGACCCCTGGCCATGCACTCCCTGATACGTACCTTTCTTCAAGGGGTTCGACACTGACTTCACCAGTGTGGTCTTCTCTACCGCCTTGGGATCTGAACTTGGTGCTTTCTGTTCTCCAGAAGCCTCCCTTTGATAATGTTCAGGAGATTCCCCTGCTTACGATGTCCCAGAAGGTGGTCTTACTGTCTGGGATCATGGACAGGCCAATAAAAGGGCTGTCTGCGACCATTTCCAGATGGATCAGACGGATGGTTTCTCAACCCTATTCTCTCAAGGGTCAGGTTCCTTCTTTCCCTGTATATAATATATATATATATATCATATATGGAGATAGTGTGAGAGCACACTATATGCCCACTACAGAGAGACTCAAATTAAGGTAGGTCTCTATGAAGTGAGCCCGTTTTAGATAGATGTATATAAAAGTGCCGAATGCTGAAGATAATGAAACCATAGGCCTGGATAATTGCACTCTGTAGTCATTATTGTGTTAAAACACTTGCAGTCCTTTAGGAGAAAAAGGTGTCCAGTGTAGGAACCTATTCAATAACAGGCCTGGCAAAAATTCTGAAAAGGCCATAATCATGGTGAGTGGGCCTGGTATTTATCCGCTTGCCGACCGCCGCAAGTACATATACTGTGGCGGTCAGCCCCGGCCAGGCCAGGCAAAGTGACGTACCGGTACGTCACTAGCCTGTCACCGGCTTGTGAGCCAATAGCGGGCGAGCACGCGCCCGCCCTGTTCCCTAAGAAGTCAGTGCGTGTGACCGGCGGACCCGATGTCCGCCGGTCACTCGCGATCGTTCGCCGGGAAGGGAGAAAGGCAGGCGGTAATGTAAACAAGCCGCCTGTCATTCGCCCCTGTGTAAAAATGGAGATCAGACGGTTCTACTATGTAGGACCGTTGATCTCTGTTTTTACACTAGTAGCCATGTCCCATCACAGTTAGAAACACGCCCCTAGGACACACTTAACCCCTCCCTCTCCAATACAGTTAACCCCTTCCCTGCCAGTGTCATTTTACAGTAACAGTGCATATGTATAGCACTGATTACTGCAGTAATGTCACTGGTAACCCCCAAAATGTCAGTCAAGGGTCCGATCTGTCCACCGCAATGTCGCAGTCCCGCAAAAAAAAATCGCAGATCGCCGCCATTACTCGTTAAAAAAAAAACCACCAAAAATGACGAAAATCTTTCCCTTTGTTAGCAAACGCGATAACTTTTGCGCAAACCAATCAAAATACGCTTTTTGCAATTTTTTTTTTTTTTTCCCAAACATATGTAGCATAAAACAAATTGGCCGAAAATGTTAAAAAATTTAGATTTTTACATTTTTTTTTTTAGGGAATTTCATATAAAAAAATGTGAAAAATATTGTTATTTTTCCAAAATTGACGCTCTTTTTTTTTGTTTATAGCGCATGATCAAAAAATCGCACAGGTGATCAAATACCACCCAAAGAAAGCTCTGTTTGTGGGAAAAAAAGGACGTCAAATTCGTTTAGGTACAGCGTCGCACGACCGCGCAATTGTCCGTTAAAGTCCAGCAGTAAAAAAATCGCAAAAAAAAACCCTGGTCAGGAAGGGGGTAAAATCTTCCGGGGCTTAAGTGGTTAAGAGATACCCCACTTTTGCATAGTCTGGTCCCAAACTCTTAATAAAGATTTGGTCAACGGTGAAAATGTTTGTCTAGGTGGGTGCAATTTAAGTGTAATCCACGGAAGAGAGATCAGGGGGACAGATGTTATTTGCTGTTCAATAGCTACCCATTGTTTTGCACGCCCATGATGGAACCATTTCAATATTCTGGTCAATACTTTGTAGTAAAATTCCATATGTGGTAAGCCTGCTACCCCATCTGTCTTCCGCTTTACTAGGATATCGAGGCGAAATCTAGCCGAAGAGTTTGACCAAAGATATTGAAGTAAGCTAGATCTTAGTGACCGGAAGAAAGCCTGTGCGAGGACTATAGGTAATGTTTGATATAGATACAAGAAACGAGGTAAAATATCCATTTTGTATATTGCAATTCTCTGTAGCCAAGAGTTTTTCCCTGTGGCCCTAGACTACAGTCGGTAACTAATCGTGGAGCTCAGCCTGGGAAGATAATTTAATGTATATTTTTTCTTCTGAGGGGCAATATTCACCCCTAAATATTTAAGAGATTGCATTTCTCAGTGGAATGGGAAGTTCATTTCTAGCATTTCTTTTTCGATTATTGGTAAAGTGATATTAGGACACCATTTACTTTAAATGGTGCTATAGAGACCAAATTGATCTAATTTGTAGAGAATGCTCGGAAAGGCTATTCTTGGATTAGATACATATACAAGTAGGTCATCCTCCAAAATACTCAATTTATATGAATTGTTGCCCACCTGTACCCCCTCAATAGAGGGATTGGACCGTAGAGCAACCACCAGGTATTCCATGGCCAATATGTACAAGTATGGTGATAATGGACATCCCTGGCATGTCCTGTTAGAGATTTTAACAGGCAAAGATAGTGTCCCATTAACCCTTATCCTGGCAGTTGGGGCAGTATTTATGGCCATTATTTTCTCGGAAGATCTATTTCTTCCAAAGAATGAACTCAATTGAACTTCCAATCTAGACGATCAACATGTCTCATTACTTTGTAGAGCACAAACAAAATGATCACATTGGCCAAAGTCTTAACAAAGTTGCAGGGTAAAGTGTCAATTGAAATTGCACGATTTTTAAGTCACATGAGTGTGAATGGAGCCTAAAGTCCTGCATGCTGCATCTTTTAGACCTGATTCGCATCTCTGCTTTCTGGGAATGCCTGCAGAAAGACGTCTGTGCACATTCCCAAAAACACACCAAGATATGCGTATGGGGATGCCATTAAGGGTGTTTTTTTTTGTTGGTGAGCCTTGCAGGTTTTGTTGCACGTCTACTTGCCCCATTTGGTTCATCATTAAGCAGTAATTGCATCCCACGCATCTAGCAAATGCAGGCATTCGCAGCCACTAAAAAAAAATGGGACCTTGGTTTTGAAAGTCACGCCCGATTTACTTTTTGCATTTTCCTGCACGTTTGGCAGCTCATTGAAATGAATAGGCTGTCAAAAATACCCAGCGCGGGAAGGCATAATAATACACACACATGAACGCACCCTTTATGGTGTGACCCTGCCCTTAGATTTACCATACTATCTAATATAAGGACAAACCCAAACAATTCATACAGTTAGTATCCAATCAGGCAGCCCCATGCTATACATAGTTGATGGTAGGTATAAAGCAGATGCAATCCGATTGTTTAGTGTGTGAGGCACCCTTTAAAATATGGACAATCAAGAGGCACCCCATTCTAAAATGTAAAAAACTATTTTAATAGCTTTACACAATGCAGCAACATCCAGACGTAGGACACCCAATGTTTGAGGTAATTTATTCTTCCAAAGCAAATACACTTTTGCACGCTGGTACTGACTAGTATTCCAATGTTCCTCTTCTCCCTTAATTTCTCTCCATCAGTCAGCTAATGTCACCCCAGTGCTGAGGGAGAGGGGCACAGGAGGGTCAAACAAGGATGGTATAGACAACAGACATCCTCCTTATTAAATGATGGTGTCTAGAAAGTCGTAATGGTGCACAATGAAAACCTGTGACTTTGTGTAACTTAAAGGCAGGTCTAATCCACGTGCTGGCTTGTATACAATTTTTGATAATTTTTTACGCATTTTGCCAAGGCACCCTTGAAGATGCCGGGGCACCCTGGTTGAAAAAGGCTGTCTTAGAGAATAAAATAGTGGCAGTTCCAATTTTTTATGTCACTTGATATTACTGCAAAGGTCTAGGAAACGCAAAATTTCAGTAAAGAATACACTAAAGTGAATTTTAAGACAAAAATAAACTGCTAAAATTTTTGTTAAATATAAAAGACAAGGTTGCAGCAAGTAAATAGATGTCAGCATGTCAAACCTTTGTGTGCACCTGTGAAATGGTGACAAATTTCAGTACCCTATATTTTCTATAGGCAATGCTTCAAAAGCCCCCTATAGGTCATCATTTTAGCGTTACGGAGGTCTCGTGCTAGATTTGTTGATCTCACTCCGGCGTGCGCGGCGATATGTAATGTGTATGGCAATTTACATTTTCACGTGTAGGTGGCCCCACACATCCATTTAAGTTCGAATGTGGGAGGGCCTCAAAATGTTTTGGGGGGGATTTCTTCTATTACATAGGGGATAAAAAGTCCCCTATGTGATGCTTTTTAGGTGACAGGTTCTCTTTATTGAGACATGCAGGGTCTAAAAAACCCTCTGGGCTCCACTGAATGTATTGCAATGCAGATCTCAATGCAATATATCTCTTCCTGGCTATTGCAATGCAGATCTCAATGCAATATATCTCTTCCTGGCTATGCTAGCCGGGACACTGAGAGGCTAACCTGATGTGACATCCTACACATCGCTTTTGGGGTCACAGCAAGAAGGGGAGGAGAGCAGATGTGTGTCTGCCCTTCTCCCTCCCCACCACCCTCCATGTCAGACTTCTCCATAGGCAATGCTTTAAAAAAATGTTACAGGTTACCTGTTTAGAGTTAGAGGGGGTCTTGGGCTAGAATTGTTGCTCTTGCTCTAATGTTTGCTGTGATACCTCACGTGTGGATTGAACGCTGTTTACATGTGCACACATGTTTATGTGCACACAGGGACAAAGGCACTTTAAAATGTTTTTATTTTTTTATTATTTTTAAACTTTCCCTTAATTTTTTTTATCACTTTTTTTATAACTTTTTTTCCTATAACAGGGAATGTGAAGATCCCTTGTAATAGGTATAGGGCATGACAGGTCCGCTTTTTGTAGAGATCTTGGGTCAATAAGACCCCACATCTCTCCAGGCTGGAAAGCCTGTGATCGAGAAAAAAAAAAAATCTCGGCTTTCCAGCCAAAATCACGGCAGTATTTACAACTGCTAGGCTGAACGTGACGTCATAACATCGCGCCCGGGCCTCCGAGAGTCATAGAGACTGCTGGGGACCATCTGGTCCTTGGCAGTCTCTATGGTGTACTTCCGCCACTGGCGGATTTCTTCTCCGGCTCGCAAATCTCACAGGCGAGCCGTTAGAAGCACTGAAGAGCGGCAAGAGGGGGGATGTCCCCTCCCGCCGCCAGTAGGAACAATCAAGTGGTTGAACAGCTGCTATGATTGTTCTTACAGTGCAGGGAATTGCTGGCTAAAAAAAATATTTGACATATGCTTGCAGCTACAGGCATCATTCAGCTATCCCCACTCAAAGCTCAGGACGTCATATGACGTACTGCAGTATGGAAGTGGTTAAAATGCTGTATGCACTTTTTTCTGCAGTAAATGCAGGCAGGGCAGATCATTCAAATAATGGGCTGTCATGCCCATGTAAACCCTCATGCATGTACACTAGGCCTAAATTGGTAGTAAAGTCATTTTTTAAAAGTAAAACCGCTGGTCCCTCTGCAGGTTTAAGTCATAATGCACTAGTATGCACCGCATTATGACAGACTGACATGCAAATTGAGTCCTTTAGTCCTGTTCTTTCACCGCTCCTCTTGGCCCTCGGTACATCCCTCTTCTCCCTGTCTTCCTTCCGGGTTCTCTATCTTCAGCCCTTTGAATGCCCAGGCTGCAGTGACATCATTTTTGTGCATGTGCATTGAGTCACATCGCCACGTCTCACAGAGTGGGCTGTAAATGTGATGTATCACATTATCCCTGGCAGGCAGAGGGGACATTTATAACAGAAGAGACCACTAGGGTCTCTTCTGTTATAACCACTTCAGTAGCAGACATTTTTACACCCTCCCTGCCCAGACCAATTTTCAGTTTTCAGCACCGTCACACTTTGAATGACAACACTGTACCCATCTTACATTTTTATCATTTTTCTCTTTCGTCCACCGACGGACGTAGCTGCTGCTTATTCATAGGCGGTTGGGTAATAAGCCCCTCCCACTATGAGTGACCAGGCAGAGCAAAAGGCTTTGACACGCTCAGGAGGCGGTACCCCCAAGCTATTACCCTCGGCCTCACGGCTGCATTTCCAGTTTTAGCTGCCTGGTCTTAGGAGTGGCCAAACAGCAACCTGCTGGGACATTTGTCCTGACTTCCTTTTTTAAACGTCTTAAAGGAAACCTTTTTTTCTCTTGGATTTTTTTTTTTCTTTTATTTTTGACGCTGCTGACTCCGGTTCCTGATGGATCTGCTGGCTGGGTTTCGGACTGGCTATATGAGAGCCTTACGGTCTCCCAGTTTCTGCCAGCGAGCGCTTGCCGACTGTAGCTCCGTGCTGGGTCTCCATAGCGACTATAGTCCTATGGACGGGGACTGGCCTGCGGTGACTTTCCCCCGGGACGCACACACCTGGCATGCCAGCGTCACAGCATGCCCTTTGGTCGCCAGCGCCCTCACTGCGGTGCGGAGGCAGTCTGTCAGGTGGGACGCCCATCCTCAGCAGCGTGGTCAGGTAAGTTCAGTCCCCCCGTCTGGTTAGCAGGCCTGGGGTGGACGTGGGCGCCTTCCAAGGTGAGTAGGTCTCTTAGGTACCCACTCCGCATGTCACCCCCCTCGCTATGATGGGTCACCTGGGACCTTCCCCTCCTGCCATGACCTCCCCCTACCCTGGCTTGGGGGCCCCGGGTCCCCTATATGTGTGGCACCTGAGGGTGCTGGGCAGGGTAGTGGACGATGGGGGGGGGGTGTCCTCGGTGGGGGGGGTGTTGTGGTTGCACTTTTCCACGGCAGGGGGAGAGGTCTTCACCGTGGAAGACCTCCGCCAGGACCCCCGGGCCTGTGCCTAGGTGGGCCTTGTTAGGCACGACAACGCATGTGCGGCGGTGTGCGCCGCCATTTTCTTGTGGTCTGGCACCCTTATCACAGGTCCCAGCAACCTGTGGGTTGTCTCTCTGCCTTGGAGCCGGCAGCCATTTTGCCGGAGACCGGGGATGTGCAGAGCGCGGGAAGCTACTGTCTCTGGTGGACGGGGAAGCGATGGGCGTTTCTTTTCACACTGCCGCGCTGTGAAGACATGCTGCTCCTGGTGTGGTAACGTTGCTATTGCTGGCCTACTGCTGCATTTTCAAGGGGGTTTCAGGCCTCGCGGGAGGTTCAGGATTCCCTGGTGTTTTCTGTGTGCAGCGGTCGCCTCTTAAAGGCGCGGTATACGCGAGGGGGGCGGCAGACTTGCTGGAACCTGTGGTGCATTTCATATTTCTCTGCTACAGGATCACTCCTGCCTGCAAGTGTCTATTGCTTAACCACCTGCGTGCAGGTTCCAGCGTTTCCACGTATCCCTATCTGCTCCGTGTAGTGCTCACAAAGGCCATCTTTATAACATGGTTTATCTGCGACCCCCTGATGTATCTCTGGGGCCAGCCTCTGATACTCATGATGTCTCTTTATTATCTGTCATGCAAGAAATGTCCAGGAAAATGCAGCAAGATTTTCCAAGAAACGCCCTCGCTCCTCGCCTGTCTCCTCGCAGGCCTCGAATTCTGAGGCTGACATGGTCGCTGGCGACGCAGACCCTCTTCTGGAGGATGCGTCTCCACATTCAGATGTTTCTGACGTGGAGGAGGATGTGGCGATGGTGGATGCTCTAATATCCTCTGTGAGGGACACGCTTAAACTCACGGATCTGATTTCTTAGTCGCAAGGGGACTCGGTTTCCTTTGGGTCCCTTAGGGCCAAAAAATCGGCAAATATTTTTTCCTGCCCAGAGGTTTTATTCACCTTGGTGGAAGAGCAGTGGCAGCGACCTAATCGCACGCCTGCAATTCCCAAACGCTTGGCTAGACGCTATCCGTTTTGAGTAAGGGATCTTACGCAAATGGACGGTTCCTCCTCAGGTGGACCCCCAGATATGTGGTATTCACAAGTCAACGGTTTTACCAGTGGTGGAATCCTCATCTCTGTCGGATCCGGCTGATAGACGTATTGAGGTCTTATCTCGCCACCTGTATACGGTAGTGGGATCTATTCTCAGGCCTGCCATGGTTACCATTCTGGTTTCTCAGACTATGTTTCAATGGGTGAAGGCCCTGAGAGAGGTGCGGACGGTCACTCGGTTGCCGTTGGCTACGCTGGAACTTACTAAACAATTATCAATTCGTATGCAATTCTAACCTGGATGTTCTCCCGCTTGCGGCCAGGGCATTAGTGGTTAGCGTGCTTATCAGACGTGTGATCTGGTTGAAGTCTTGGTCGGCCGACCAGGCTTCTAAAAAGCTTTTGGCTGATCTCCCATTTCAGGGTGATCACCTTCAGGGTGATCACCTTTTTGGTTCTTCTTTGGATGAATTGATCAAGACAGTTACCGGGGTAAGAGCACGCTCCTTCCCCGTTCATTTAAGAACAAGGCCCCTTCGCATAAGCGGGGCCCTTCCTTTACTGCCCAGAAGCGTCTTTTTTTGTGCGCTCGGGTTGCAGCAAACCAAACAGACTTCCGGTGGTAGAGGAATCGGGAAACGATGGGCTGGGAAGCCGAAACCTACCGGCCCCAGCGCCCCCAAACAGACCCCTTCTGCCTGAAGGGGCGCCCCCCACCCTTTCAGGGGTGGGGGGACGTCTCCTTTTCTTTCCGGATCCCTGGACCTCTCTGTTGCACGACAGGTGGGTTCACGAGGTGATTCAATCCGGGTACAAGATAGTCCAATCTTCACCTGTCCTCAGACCGTCTTGCCGGGTTGCAGGATGCAATTTGGGATTTGCTGTCACAAGGTGTGATTGTTCCAGTTCTTCATCAGGCACGCTTCTGAGGTTTTTATTCAAACCTGTTTACCGTTCCCCGGAAGGAGGGCAAATTGCGTCCAATCCTGGACCTCAAACGGTTAAACCGTTTTGTGCGCGTCCAGAAGTTTTGCATGGAGTCGCTGCGTTCAGTGGTGGCTTTCCTGCATCAGGGGGACCTATTGGCTTAGATCGATATCAAGGATGCCTATCTCCATGTTCCCATTTGTCAGACCCATCAACAGTTCCTCCACTTCGCGGTGGGCCAGGACCATTTTCAATTTGTAGCATTGCCGTTTGGGCTTGCTTCTGCTCCCAGGGTCTTCACCAACGTGTTAGCCCCTATACTGGCTTTACTTCGGCAGAGAGGCATAGTCATTCTGGGTTATCTGGACGATCTCCTGCTCTGAGCAGATTCTGCTGTGCAATTGGAACGGGATCTGGAGGTGACCATTCAATCTCTACAGCAGTTCAGTTGGACTCTCATCCTTCAGAAATCTGCACTGGTTCCATCGACCAGACTAGAGTACCCAGGCATGACTCAACTGCGGCAAAGGTGTTTCTTCCTTTGGCGAAGTTGCAGGAGGCGCATCTGTCTCTGTTGGCTTGCAATCTGGTGTCTCTTCGGTCGTCTATGCATGTGCTGGGCCCGATGGTGTCCTCTTTCGAGGCTGTGCCCTATGCTTAGGCCCACACAAGACTTCTACAACGGGAGATCCTTGTCAAATTGCAGCCTGATTCGTCTGAGTCAGAGCTCCAGGGACTCCCTGCATTGGTGGCTCAGCTCTCCGAACCTTCTCCATGGGAAATCCTTCCTTCCATTGTTGTGGACGGTTGTGACGACAGACGCCTGTCTGACCGGTTCGGGGGGGTTTGCTGGGCACACTGACCGTTCAAGGTACCTGGACGATGGAGGAATCCAATCTTCCGATCAACGTTTTGGAACTGAGGGCAATCAAGTTGAGCCTGCTCCATTGGACAGATGCTCTCCAGGGGTGTCCTGTCCAGGTCCAGTCCACCTTCAGCAAGGTGTTGAAGGACAGGGGTCTGTCCGACTCAATGATCCCTACCTTACTCAAGGCCAGGAAGTCCACTTCTCGGAAGATCTATCACCGTACATGGAAAGCGTACATTGCTTGGTGTGAGGTGTCCCACCTACATCCCAGATTCTTTGCTGTTGGCAGGATCCTGGCTTTTTTGCAGAAAGGGGTTGACCAACGCTTGGCTTTAGGAACTCTTAAGTGTCAGGTCTCTGCCTTGGCTGTGTATTTCCAACGTCCGTTGGCTACTCACTCTTTGATTCGTACTTTTCTTCAGGGGGTTCGGCATTTGGCTCCCCCTAGAAGGTCCCCGGTGCCTCCTTGGGACCTTAATTTGGTTCTGTCGGTTCTTCAGCATCCTCCTTTTGAGAACATTCAGCGCATTTCATTGCTTGACTTGTCACAGAAGGTTGCCTTCCTGGTGGCTGTCACCTCTGCTCGTAGGGTGTCTGAACTGGCGGCGTTGTCTTGCCGTTCTCCTTATCTGGTGATCCATAGGGATAAGGTGGTGTTGCGACCAAATCCGTCGTTCCTGCTTAAGGTTGTTTCTGATTTTCATCTGAATGAAGACATAGTGCTCCCATCACTCTGTCCAAAACCTTCCCATCCCAAGGAAATTGCTTTGCATTACGTGGATGTGGTTCGGGCGATACGAGTGTATCTGGAGGTTACTGAGTCCTTTCGTCGGTCTGACTCTCTGTTTGTGAATACGGATGGACCCCAGAAGGGTCAGGCTGCGTCCGCAGCGATCATCTATCGATGGACCAGACAGACGGTGGTGCGGACGTATTCTCTTAAGGGCAAGGTTCTGCCTTTCCCTGTCACTGCTCACTCTATGCGGGCGTTGAGTGCTTCCTGGGCCTTCTGCCATCAAGCGTCGGTGCTGCAAGTTTGTAAGGCGGCCACTTGGTCATATGTACACACATTCACCAAGTTTTACAGAGTGGATGTGCTGGCGTCTGCAGATGCGTCCTTTGGGCTCAAGGTGTTGCAGGCCGCCGTGTGAGGAGCGATTTATTTTTAGCTCCTCCTTTGTGGTTTTGTTACTTTTGAGTCGCAGTTGTTACTTGTTGGGCTCCATGTTTTATTGTTGGCTATGTTAGCCGTGGGAATTGCATTCCTTTTGGGTTTGTTTTTTCCTTTCCCACCCCTCAGTGGTTACTGCTTTTGGACGTCCCAACCGTCTATGAATAAGCAGCAGCTACGTCCGTCGGTGGACGAAAGAGAAAATGGGATTTTTGTACTTACCGCATAATCCATTTCTCTGAGTCCACCGGCGGACGTAGCTCCCTCCCCTTTGTTTTTCCTGAGGGTTTTTTGGTTATTCTCCACTGCTTGCAACTAAACTGGAAATGCAGCCATGAGGCCGAGGGTAATATCCTGGGGGTACAGCCTCCTGGGCGTGTCAAAGCCTTTTACTCTGCATGGTCACTCCTAGTGGGAGGGGCTTATTACCCAACCGTCTATGAATAAGCAGCTACGTCCGTCGGTGGACTCAGAGAAATTGATTTTACGGTAAGTACAAAAATCCCATTTTTTTCACACAAAATAGAGCTTCTTTTTTTTTTCTTTTTTTTTTTTTTTTTTTTGCTGATATTTAATTATCACTGGGATTTTTATAAGCAAAAAAAGACTGGAAATTTTGAAAAAAAAAACACATTTGCAAAAAAATAATCTTCATAAATTTAGGCCAAAATGTATTCTGCTAAATTTCTTTGGTGAAAATAACCCAAATCAGTGTATATTTTTTAAGTATGTAGGAAAGTTCTAGAACACACAAATTATAGTATATACGATCTGCAAATTAATCAATCCTGATGTACTAACGGCCTATCTCATTTCTTGAGGCCCGAAAATGTCAGGACAGTACAGATATCCCCCAAATTACCTCTTCTTGGAAAGTACAGTCTGAATTATTTAGTAGGAGGCATGGTGTGTTTTTTGACGTTTTAATTTGTTGCCACAATTTTATGGATAATTAAGAAATTCAAAAAATGTGTTTTTTCAGTTATTTATTCAAATACTTTTACCAGTGCAGTACAGCATCATCATATGACTGATTTGGTGATGATCAGGGACACTGACTGATGAGCGTATGTAAAAAAAAAAAAAAGTTTATATATATATATATATATATATATATATATATATATATATATATATATATATATATATATATATAACTTTTTTTTTTTTTTTTTATTACATTTTTTTTTACAATTTTTTTTCACTGTTTGACAATAGTAACACTACTACTCTGGGGAAGTGATTAGGATTTTCTATTTTTTACGGATTATGATAATCACTGTTCAGTGACTGTACCATGTGATTACGGTGACTAATCACAGCAAGCAGCACAATAGTACACAATGAGTGGCTATGAATGGAAGTCAGCCATGTAACCTGGTGTGATTGATTACAGTGATTACATGATACCAGCAGACTGTCAGTGTCAGCTGTCTGCTTGTGCCTCATACGAGCAGACAGTTACTGAATGACAGCAACCATCAATTAACTACCTTGAGCACTTAACTGCATCCTGGTAGTTCATAGAGAACTACAAGCCAACATCCGAAAATGCTGTTGGTACTTGTAGTTCTCCCATTCACAGAACTCTGTGAATGAATGATGCAGCCGGATGGGCGGAGCCCCATATAGCCGTGTTTTTTTTTTTTTTTTTTTTAACTATGACCGAGAGATCAGGGAAAAGATCTCTGGCTTGCTGTCACTACAGGCGGCAGATTGAGGAGACATTGCAGCAGTGGGAACATGTTATGTTCCACCCCAAAACATGTAACATGTTCCCAAAGGTGAACTTATCCTTTCATAAAGTGCCAGTTCTTTTTGTCTACATTAATAAAGCTATTTTAGATAAGTCTGTGTGTATGTGTGTTTGTTTTTTGGGATGTTGGGGTGGAGAGCAAAATTGCATTGGGGGGGGGCAAGAAAATGTTTGCCCACGATCCAATCCATATTAAAGATGGCTCTGCCTGCAATCTAGAAGTCACTATAATTGTTGGGTACACTCTCCATCTGTGTCTTCTGCAACTCTGCGGGTTAGGCCAAGTCCTCCCCTGAGTTTGAGACCTCCATGATCATTTCACTTCTTGGCTTTTTGTTCCCAGCTCTGCTCGTAGAGGTTCTAAGACAGGGATCTTCAAACTATGGCCCTCCAGCTGTTGTGAAACTACACATCCCATGAGGCTTTGTAAAACTCTGACATTCACAGACATGATGGGAATTGCAGTTCCTAAACAACTGGAGGGTCCTAGTTTGAGGACCCCTGTTCTAAGAACCCCCAGGCACTATTCCCAGCAGAGTCTGCCTCCCTTAAAATCAGACCCAGCCTGAGGACCTGGTTATTATTTCTGATTCAAAATGCTAGCAGTTTTATCCTCAGGAGTTTGATATTAGGCCATCCACTGATGACTCAGAACGGATTGATGCAGTGCACACTACTTTGCGCATAGAGGATCAGCCTGCTGTTCCAGGCCTAGAATCTTTTAGAGGTCAAATACCTGCCAATACCTTTCTGTAATACCCACCGTTTGAGTCATTCCTTTCTGAAGACAGGAAATCACCTGACAATGTGTCAGAGCTTTTTCTTTTGAGAGCGAGATCATAGGTCACTAGAGCCTTCTCTTTGGTGTTAGGATGTCTGGACTCAAGGAGAGATATATCCAAATAATGTCTGAATTAGGGAGCCCCAGATTCTACTTTGCTGTGGGGGGAGACAGTGCTGGCCCCTAAGCAAATGTTTTTTAAAAGTCAGCAGCTACAGAAAGGGTCAGTTCACATTGCATGCAGTCCAGTGTGTTTTTTTTTCCTGCATGGAAAGTAGGTTATATGGTTTCTAATTGCATAGTTCACACCAGTGCAGTCAGTTCCAGGGCGTTCCAGTTCCAGAAAAAAAAATAGAACATGCTGCATTCTTCCTGCACTGGACTACTGAAAAGCGGTAAAGGCATCAAAAAAGCACCGGACCCCAGTACAGTGCTAAAAAAGAAGTAAAAAACAAGAGAAAAAGGATCTGCGATGCATCTGGAAAGGCACCAGAACGCATTACAACTGCGCATGCAGAAACGCATCCGCAACTGTTCTGCAGTGCCCTGAAAAACAAGCAACTGATAAGCAGTTTGAAGCCCTTTCTAGAATACTGTTCTCGGTTACCGTTAAGTGACCTTACTTTGTCAAACCATGTATGACTGGTCAGAATCCCTTAAGAACCCTAACCACTGCTATGGTTGATTCCATACTTATCACATGCGTGGACCTGGTGGCTGCAACATAAAATGTCAGTTTTCTGGAAGCCTCCTTTCTCATTTCTCACACGTGTCTGATTTCAGAACATATGCATAGGACACTTTGTTTAAAATGCTGCACTATGGAGCCCCTAAAAAGCATTTGATTCACATGGCCTTTGAAGAACAACGCCGCCTCGGACCAGCCCTTGAGAACATCATCAAGGATGCTACTGGTGGCAACTATCTTTCTCAGTAGAAGAAGCCTAAGGAACAGTCTGCAAAGTCTCCTTCTCTGAATGTTAAGAAATGAGGCTCCACTCCCTCAGCCCCCTCATCGAGCCCCTCCGAGCTTGGCTTTCCGCGCACCCACAAGACCTAGCACCCAAAGTCTGTCAAATCCTCAAACAAGCTTTCTTCTGCATAAAGGTACACCCTCACTTTCTTGAGTAGGGTGGGGGGCATTTATTAAACTTTGTGGACACTTAAACAGCTTGAATCTCTGGGTGCAAGAGGTGGTATCTCAGTTCTACAAAGTGAAGTTTTTCTCCCTGCCACCTCCTCTGGTTTTTTACCTCCAACCCTCCTTTGTCACTGCACAGATTAACAGATCTTCATCAATCCCTCTTGGATCCTCTGGATCAAGGTGTTATTGCACCAGTTCCTGTGGCAGAATAGTTCCAGTGATTTTACTCAGATCTAGAAGTTCTGCATGGAATCTACCAACACTGTTATCATCTCCCTTCACCAGCGAGACTTTCTGGCTTCTTTAGAAATCAAAGATTCCTACTTGTATTTCCCCATATTTACAGCACATAAGTTATACCTTCACTTTAATGTGAGGCCCCTGAATAACCCAGTTTGTGGATCTGCCCTTTGGCCCTTCATCTGAACATTGAGTATTTGCCACGATGCTGCTGAGCTTTCCTGGCTTCCCAGTTGTGGGACACTTGAACCACCTGTTGATGGAACATAAACATGGTGGAGGTTCCCCATCCGGGAAAGTTGGTTACTTGCTGCACAGAGACTTCTCGGTATTGGTCCCAAACCCACATATGATCTACTCTGTTATTGGGCTTACTTTTATGTTCCTATATCCAAAACGTATATGATCGGGTAATCTAACTAGACATCATGAACTATGCCGTTTAAATCATATTTACCACCTATATGACGTATCTGGCACCATATTCCGCCTTCCTCGTTCTCTACTTGGACTCTATCCCTTAATGTGGAGTTAATATTTGGACATACTCGGAGCAAATGTACCAGTAGCTCCAGAAGAAGCTGTCTTTCAAGCGAAACATGTAGAGCATTCTGGCTGTATACATTATCTGCACATCAGACGTCACACCAACTGACCTTATGGACGACAACTAATTCCTTGTCATCGTCTGTGAGACCTTTATGATGTGACGTATACATTTAGATTATTTTTGCAAATATTTCTCTGTGTATTTTTCTACCCACTCTGTACTTGGTGGATTACTGTATCAACGCCTGTTTTGAGGAGTCATTTTTATGTATGTATATGTCTTTCCTCTTTTTTAAACTGTCAATCAATAAAAAGTGTTATTTTTTATCGAATCGGTGCCTATAAAGTCCATGCTTCCTTCAGACCAACATTAACTCTAAATATTTAGGATGTGGCACTTCATTTACTAAATTTTGCGCTCAGTATACTGCTATCTGGTAGCGCATACCCGAATAATATCTGTTGATGGAACAGTCAGCACAGACTAAGTCAGACAACATGGCTCTCGACAGTACAGTGGTTTGGATGGATCTTAAACTTCAGAAATCTTTGCTAGAACAGACTCATCATTTGGAGTATCTGGGTTTAGTCCTGGACACCACTCAGGTCAGAGTGTTTCTTTCACAGTAGAAGCTTTATACACTCCCATCTCTGATTTGAACTCTCCAGTCCAGGAGCCATCTGGTTCTCCACTTTTGTATTAGAGTCGTATGCTTGATAGTAGCTGCCTAGATTCACTCCAGACCTATACATTGCAACATTCTGGCATTGTGAAATCGATCTGTTCTCTGAAAAAGGCCAGTTCTTTTGTCACTGAGGACCATGTTGTCCCTTACTTTGTGGTTCAGTAAGCCAGCTCTAGAGTCAGAAGCTCTTTCTTTCCATTTAATGAGGATTCTAAAGATCAATGCCAGCCTGTCAGGTTGGGGAGAAGTCCTTAGGCAGAGGACTGGATTGTTGGAAGAATCTAGTCTCCCGATTGACATCTTTGAGCGTTGGGGGATTTCTGTCTCTACAGGGTCCTCCAAACCAAATTCAGTGAGACAATACGATTGGGGTGGCGTACATCAATCATGGACGGGGCTGGCCTAAGAGTTAAATGCCTCGTGAGGTTGCACATGACCGGGTCTCGACCCAAGTTGCAGCATTCCTCCTGGCCAACAGCCCCCCAATTAGATGGAGGCGAGTTCTGTCTGAAACGGCGCCCGCCTGGTTCCTGGTATGGTGAGTAGCTGTCCCCCCTCTCCCCCTGTTGGGTTTTGGGGTGGATGTGGGCCCCTTCTTGGGACAGTCAGACCCCCGGGTTCCCCTCCTTCCTGTCAGGCACCCCCATCCTACCCCCTTCCCCCTCCACATTTTTTGGGGCTGTTTGGATGGTCTGATCCGCCTCCTGGGGTTGGCGCAGCGCGCTATGCTGGCGATGGGGTCTAGGGGGGTGTGCGCTGCCAGTCACCGGATGATCGACTGTTCGGGGGGGGGTTTCACCTGGTGGGGGCTCCTGTCAGGACCCCCTGTCCTGCCTAGATCTGTCCTTGAGGCCTGGGTCCCTATAAGCCTGGTGGTGCCACGCAGGGCCACCATTTTGTTGTAGCCTTTGTGTGACTATATGACGGCCATTTTGCGGTGGTTTGCCATTGAAAATAGCGGCAGCCATGACTGTGGGTGGCGATTTTGGTGGTGGGAGCCCCTCCTCATCCCCTGGTGCTGACTTCTGAATCCTTTTACTTCCTAATCGCCGCAGGCGGAGTGCAGATTATCCTGGTGGCTACAGGTGCCTGTTTCTGCTGGGTGGTGAGTCTGGTGGGGTTCTCTCCCTCTCTGCTGAGGATCACTTGGTACTTGTGTCTGGCGACTGGGTGGGGTCCCCCTGGTGACGCAAGGAGTCTTTGGAGCACATCTCCCCAACTGATCCCCTCTCTGAGGCTGCGGGTCCTTTGTGTCCCGGGTGGAGGTGGTCTTCGGGTGACGGGCTAACAAAAAACGCCTTCCCCTGCCTCAACTGTCTCATCAGATCCGTAATCTGATTCATCCGCCGCTGACATGGGTCACCCTGCTGGGTCTGCATTCACGCGCCCGGAATGCTCTGATAGTATGAATGATTCCTCCATGTCTGCAACAGTGCACAAAAAGGCGCTGGTGGAAACACTGATTGTATCTGTGCGTGAGACCTTGAAGATGGAGGATGCAGCTGCGACGGAGGCACGGGTTCCCTTTGGCACTCACAAGCCTCCCAGAGCGGCAAAGGTGTTTCCTTTCCCCGCCTATTTTAACAGAATTGTCGCTAAAGAGTGGGGATAACCAAAGCATCCCTGTGGGGTCCCTAAGCGCTTTACTAGGCGTTACCCCTATGAGGAGACCCTCCAGCTTCCAGATTGAACAAGGCAGCCGTGATTCCAGTTTAAGAGTCCCTGGCCTTTAGGGATCCAACTGACAGGAAGGCAGAGGCTGTGGCCCGCAATATGTACACTATGGCTGGTTCAGCACTGAGGCCGGTATTCACCATTGTCCTGGTGTCGCAAATTCTGACCGAGTGGGCTAAGCTTTTACACCATGACCTGGAGAACAGCTCCCCTCTGCCTTTGCAGAGCTGGCGGACCAGCTGGTCCAGGGGCTGCAGTTTATCTGTGATGCCTCTTTGGATGCGGCGCCCCTAGTGGCTCAGCTCCTCTCTTTTGGCAGTGGTCCTTCGGCGTGTCTTTTGGCTCAAATGCTGGTCTGCGGACCAGACTTCTAAAAAGGCCTTGACTGATCTTCCCTTTCAAGGAGATCGCCTGTTTGGAGCTACCCTGAAGGACATCATAAAAGGTCTCATGGGGGGGAAGAGTACCTTTCTTCCGCAAGCTACTATGGGCAAAGAACCTTGTCATAGACGTTAACCTTCCTTTTCGGCTTATAGGAAGTTTTTTTGTCCCTGAAGATCGACTAACAAGGGCTCAAAGCCTTTCTGGGCCTCCTCTGGAGGATCCAAAGGAACTTGGTCTGGCAAGCCAAGAGCGGGCTTCTCTAGACTCGCAGACAATGCTCTTAAGCATGAAGGTGTGGGGGTGGGGGGACGTCTTCGCTGGCTTCTGGACCCGTGGACTTTGCTGTTACAAGACAAGTGGGTCCACAAAGTTATTCTGTCTGTTTACAAGATCGAGTTTCGCTCTTGTCTGCCTGCAAGGTTCTTTCCTTTCAACTTGTGCCTGTCCCCGTACCGCTTACAGGATCTGTTTGAGGCGGTACGAGACCTGTTACACAAGGGGTGATTGTCCCGGTTCCGACTTCAGAATGTTTTCAGGGTTTTTACTCCAAACCGGTTTACAGTTCCCAGGAAGGAAGGCAAAGTGCGTCCAGTCCTGGACCCCAAGGCGCTGTACTGCTTTGTGCAGGTGCAGAAGTTCAGAATGGAGTCCATTCGCTTGGGGCTGGCATCCCTGCATCAGGGGTATTTTCTTGCCTCTCTCGACATCAAGGATGCTTACCTTCACATTCCAATATGTGACAGTCACCAGCGCTTCCTCCTCTTTGCCGTGGGAGAGGAGCATTATCAGTCTGTGGGGTTATTTTTTGGTCTCGCCTCTTCTCCTCGGTCTTCACAAGTTTTAGCCTCGGTGCTAGCTTTACTACACCAACGGAGGATCGTGGTACTGGTGTTAGGAAACGCAACTGGCGTTCGCATGTGCGAACCATCTTCTAGTTTATTTAATGGCTAACGCATATTCGCCAATGCGCACGCGCGTTCGCGATGTGCGTGACCCCATGCACGTTATGCGTGCGTACTCACGCCAAAGAAGGCCTACTTAAAGGCAGCTGGTGCACCTGCACTTTGCTGTCTTGTCGAACCTGCGTCCTGTTGAATTCCGTCTGATTCCTGTTGACCTTTGGCTCGTCCCTGACCTCGCTTGTCTGCTACCCGTCCTGACCCCGGCTTGTTTGACCATTCTCTTGGATCCTCCTTGTCTGTTCATCTGCCTTTGGATCTTGTCCGGTTCTCCCCCTGGTGAGATGACCCTGGGGACCGCAACCTGGTATTCACCTGCAGCGAAATCCATCCTCCCCATCAGAGGCTCTAGTGAAAACCGGTGGATACTTATACTCCGCACCTCAGGCTAGCCTTATGTCACTTACCTCGGGGGTTCCCATCCAAGCTCCGCCCTCTGGCAACAATGGGCCTTCCTCTGCACGACAGGCTACCACCAGCATCATAACAGTACAAGACAGCCATGTTGGTGCCTGCAAGAGAGGCCCCACCGCTGGAGTAGATTTGCCAACACCTAGCAGCCCTGTCTCAAGCCGTGAAGACCCTCCAGGACGGTTACACACAGAGGGACGGTTGCGTTCCGTGACTTCTCCAGGGAATTTCCAGTGTCCCCTGCTCCCTCCACTGCTGCAGCATCCGCAGGATCTGTTTCTAGCCCCAAGGTGGTGATGTTGCCACCAGAACCTCGGGTTCCTAACCCTGAAAAGTTCTTCGGGGATCGGGGTAAATTCCGAGCATTTCGCAATGCCTGCCAGTTGTACTTTTCTTTGCAACCCCAGACCTTTTCCCTGGAGGCCACCAAGGTGGGGTTCGTTATTTCATTGCTCCTAGGCGAACCTCAGTCCTGGGCCCATCGGCTCCTTGAGGAGGGCAGTCCCCATCTGGACTCGTTATCGTTATTTTTTGCGGCCATGGCCCAGCTTTATGATGATCCGCAGCGGTCCTTCACCGCAGAAGCTGCTCTTCATGTTCTCCAGCAGGATCGCAGGCCCCTAGAGGACTATGTCACAGACTTCCGCCGCCTGAGCTCTGACACCTCCTGGAACGAGGCGGCACTTCAGTATCAATTCCTCCTGGTCCTGTCCGAGGGACTGAAGCTCTGGAAGATCTTATTTTCCAGGCCATTCAGATTGACCGCCGACTCTAAGAACGCTGGGCAGAACGATCTCCACACGACCTCCACAACAGTTGCGGCCAACCTGGATGTTGCCAGGGGTAGCACCCCTGGCACATTTCTCCCCCACTGGATCAGTCCCTGCCAGTTCCACTCCTGCCGGTGCCACTCCAGATGTGCCCAAACCCATGCAGCTTGGGATCATGCGACCTACCCTGTCTCCTGAAGAGAGGCGTCGTTGGCAAATGGGTAACCTTTGTCTATATTACGGAGAAGGCCAGCCATTACGTGCGCTCCTGCCCTGCAAAGTTCCGTAAGTTTCTTCTTGTTTCTCTACCCAGTTGTGTGGCATCCGTTACCAATACCTCCCACTTAGCATTCCCTGTGTCGTTACAGCTTCCGAACGGTCCCAGTTACAGCGTTCATTGACTCAGGAGCCTGTAGCGGTTTTATTGATCACACCTTCACTGTTCAACAAGGCATAACTCTCCAGCCTAAGACCCAAGGGGTCACCATCTTCCTGGCTGATGGGTCCCACATCCAATACGGACCTGTGACCCAGGAAACCCCTCCTCTTCCTATGATCTTCTCATCAGGCCACAAAAAAATGATAAGCCTAGATGTTATTGCATCTTCGTTATTCCCCGTTATCCTGGGATTACCATAGTTGCAGGCATACAACCCGCAAGTCGATTGGACCACAGGGGCCATCAAGTTCCCATCACCATATTGCAGGAACTCTTGCTTACCCGCTTCACCCAAGTCTTCCAAGGCCTTACTCTGTCTCGAATCTGAGCCTGACCTACGTTCTGTTGTCCCCCAGGCCTACCATGACTTTCTGGACGTTTTCAGCAAGCGGGGAACTGAGACCTTACCCCCTCATCGTCTGTACGATTGCCCCATCGAATTGTTTCTGGGGGCTAAAATTCTGTTCGGCCAGATTTATCCCTTATCCAAACGCAAGCTGGATGTGCTGAAGAACTATGTGAACGAAAGGTTTCATCCGCCCATCCACCTCCCTGGCAGGGGCAGGCATCTTCTTTTGTAGAAAAGAAAGATCACTCCCTCTGACCCTGCATCGACTACAAGGATCTAAATAAGATCACCTTTAAAAATGGCTACCCTCTTCCTCTGGTTCCCGAGCTTTTACAGAGACTCAGATCTGCTGCCCTGCTCACTAAATTGGATCTTCGTGGGGCCTATAACTTAGTCTGCATCCAAGCAGAAGACGAGTGGAAGACGGCTTTCCATACCAGGTTCGGACATTTCGAATACCTAGTGATGCCTTTCGGCCTCTAATGCTCCTGCTACATTCCAACATTTCGTGAACGTTATCTTCAGGGATTGGCTGGACATTTTTGTCACTGTACCTGGATGACATCCTGATCTTTTCGGCATCCCTAGAGCAACACAGCGAGCACGTTCTAAATTTCATCAGCTACCTCCACCAGCACGGTCTCTACGTTAAGGCTGAGAAATGCAACTTTGAGCAGAGCAGCATTGTATTTCTGGGTTTAATAATTTCCACGGAGGGAATAAAGATGGATCCTCAGAAAGTCTCTGCTATCCTGGATTGGCCTCCGCCATCCTGACAAGAAGGGAGTACAGCGCTTTGTAGGCTTCGTTAATTTCTATAGGAGATTCATAAAAGGATTTTCCAATATCATTGCTCCTATCACCCAGCTCACCAAGTAAAATGTTCCTTTCTCTTACGTCCTCCGACAGTCGCCGCCTCTTCATATTCGTCACATATGTGGTATTAGACTTTGCTCCGAAGGAGTAGCTAGGCAACAGAATATGTTAACATTAAAGCTTTTAACATATCCCACCCTCAAGGGGTGGTCCCCTCAGTCAATACCCTCCTACTTCCTGCAACCATATCTCAGTTTTAATGTCTAGCTTGTCAGGAGTGGCTGGCTTTTCCTGTGCTGGGGCTTTCTGCCCCAGACTCTTTCTTCTTTTTGAAATTTTGTTTGAGTTTTCTCTCTACCTTTTACATAGCTGTTTTTTTGTCAGCGTTAGTTCTTCTGATGAAGAGGATCATGCGGGCTGGGTCTCGGGCTGATCCCCCTGGTCGCAGGTCGTGGGTCAGTGGCTTCCCAGCCTGCCATCGAGCGTTCAGCCAGGTAACGCTCCTGGCACAGTGAACGACCCATCCCTGTTCGGTGCAGGGATGATTGGTGAGGTGGCTACCTCACTGGACGCCGTGCGGTTTCTTAACCCCCATTTTGTGCGTCTTGAATTGCGACTCTCCCTGCCTCATGTGCAGCGGCTTGTTCGCCTGTGCGGGTCCCCCACGCCATTGAGAGGTAAGTGTATCTATGTGGGGACCTGTCTGTCTGGGGGGGTGTCAGTCTGGGACTGTGTAACCTGCCTCTATTCACACTGCTTGTCTCCCTATCTCTCGGCTGCATGCTGTGGGCTGCAAGGGGGGGGGGGGGGAAGCTGTGTGACACTGTGTGTGTCAGCCTGGTCAGTGTGAAAAGCTGTGTGCTGTGGGGCATGTTTGGGCATATACAGCGATCGCTGCGGCGATCTGACATGTGTTCTTATACATGGATGACATGTGTGCATTACTGCACTGTGGAGCGGCGGTTTCGGCGCCAAACGGCGCCATTTTGCCTACACTCGCTCCGGCCGCATGTTTTACATGCATGGCGGCCATTTTCTTGTAGCCTCCATAGGCTTTCATAGAGCGCCCTGGCAGCATCACTTCCTCTTTCCAGGAACACCGATCGAGGCAGCAGCAGCGGCGAGGGTCTCCTCAGGTTTTATCCTTCTGTTCTTGCTATCCATTGCCTGTGTTCAGTTTGCATATTCCCTGTGGGGGTCTCATTGTGCTTGAGTGTGGTGCGGTGGGCTGCGCTTGCCGCGCTTGCTTAAAGGGGCAGTTAACCCTTTATTGTCTGGTATTACAGGGGCAATGGATTCTCAGGAGGGCAAATTTCCTACCGCCTTGGTGGAAAGCCAGGGGACCGCTGTTTCCCCCCCAGGGGGGGATTTAGCCACTATTGTGGCTGGCCTTGCTGCTCAGGTGCAGATGCTGGTGGCTGCTCAATCTACTAAAAGACCCAGAATTGCTCTTTCCTCTGATTCTGAGGGTGAAGGTGATGGGGTTGTTATGGCGGGGGCCTCCTTATCTGGGTCCCGCTCCTCCCTAGATCTAGTGGGGTCCGAAGTGGAGGCTGAAGTTGAGGGGGTTGATAATTCTCCCCCTGGCTCGCCTGAAGAGCTTGCAATTATGGATGAATTGATTGCTTCCATAAAGCAAACATTGCGTTTGCAGGATGAAGTGTGTCCCCCCGCTGCCTTGGCGGCCTATGGGACGCAGAGAAAACGCAGGACACCGCAGGTTTTTCCCTGCAATGATGATTTTCAGCGCGCTGTTAAGGAACAATGGCGCAATCTGCGCAAACCTTTTGCTGTACCAAGTAGGTTCAAGCTGCGTTATCCTTTCTCGCCTTCCACTGATGAAAGGTGGTGTGTGCCTCCCCCAGTGGATCACGCAATTGCGGTTTTAAACAAGGCCACTGCGATTCCTGCAGAGGATTCCCCTGTGTTCCGTGATGCCACGGATAGGAGATTGGAGTCT
Organism: Pelophylax lessonae; assembly: GCF_965119305.1. NCBI lineage: Eukaryota > Metazoa > Chordata > Amphibia > Anura > Ranidae > Pelophylax > Pelophylax lessonae. The sequence goes on from NC_138778.1 coordinate 133,267,183, forward strand.
CTTGCCCGTCATACTTATTCTGTTACGGGTTCTATGCTTAAAGCTCTGTTTGCTTCTCTCATGGCGGCCCAGGCGATCGCAAGTTGGACGCAGATGCTTAGGCGCGTCCTAGTGGCCGACTCGGCCTCGCCGGCGACCCTGGATATGGTGGATCAAATCCACCAGGGTGTCATGTATCTGTGTGATGCGGACCTGGACCTGGTTCCATTGGCTGCACGTGTGCACAGCGTGGCGGTGTTGTCTCGCCGCCTGGTTTGGTTAAAATGTTGGTCGGTGGACCAATCTTCGCGTAAGACCTTAGCCAATCTACCTTATGATGGGTCTCGCCTTTTTGGGGAGTCCTTGGATGTGTTGATTAAGGGGATCACCGGGGGTAAGAGCACTCTCTTGCCCCATTTCCCCAAGGCTAAGGGGGCTTCTGGGAAGAAGCATGCTAATTTTCGGCCCCCTCAGGGGTCCTTTCGTGCCTTTCGGCCGCACTACAAGGGCAAGCCGTTCAAAGGTCAAGGCTCTCAGAAGAAGCCCTGGTCTGGGAAACAGAAATCCGGCCAATCCGGATCTGCAGCCCATAACAGTTCGGCCTGAAGGGGCGCCCTCACCCAGTTTTGGGGTGGGGGGGACGCTTGCTCGGTTTTCTTCAACCCTGGTTGGCCCGTGTGCGGGACAGATGGGTTCAGGAGATCGTTCGATCTGGTTACAAGATCGAGTTTCTCTCTCGGCCGGAGAGCAGATTTTTTCCCTCAAATCTTCAACTGTCTCCAGAGCGTTTGCGGGACCTGCACCTGGCGGTGCGGGACCTGAGGGCTCAGGGAGTGGTGGTTCCGGTGCCTCATCGGGACAGATTTCGGGGGTTTTATTCCAATCTGTTCACCGTGCCCAGAAAGGAGGGCAAGGTTCGTCCAATTCTGGACTTGAAGGCTCTGAACCACTCTGTGCGGGTTCGCAAGTTCCGCATGGAATCCCTGCGGTCGGTGGTGGCTGCCCTGGTTCCGGGGGAATTCATGGCCTCCATCGATTTGAAGGATGCGTATCTTCACATTCCCATTTTCGAGGGTCACCAGAGGTTCCTTCGATTTGCCATTGCGGAGGATCACTACCAATTCGTGGCGTTGCCTTTTGGTCTCGCCTCGGCTCCGCGGGTCTTCACCAAGGTGCTTGCACCGGTTCTGGCATTATTGAGGGCCCAGGGCATTTCTGTCCTGGGGTATCTGGACGACATTCTGGTTCGGTCTGCGACCAGCCAGGGTCTGGAGAAGGACCTGTCTGTCACGATGCAAACTCTGCAGGAGTTTGGTTGGACGATAAATTTTCCAAAGTCGACACTGAGTCCGTCGGTTCGTCTTCCCTACCTGGGAATGATTCTGGACTCGGTGCAGGCGAAGGTCTTCCTGCCGGAAGACAAACTCAGAACTCTTCAGGAGGAAGTCAGGTCCCTCAGGGACGTTCCGCACTCGTCTCTGCGGACGTGCATGAGATGTCTGGGATTGATGGTCTCGGCCTTCGAGGCGATTCCCTTCGCCCAGTTTCACACGCGGGGTCTCCAAGCGGAGATCCTGTCCAGGTGGGACGGGCGACCTCAATCTCTGGATCTTCAAATCTCGTTGAGTCATCGCACCAGTAGAAACCTTCTGTGGTGGCTCCAGTCCCCGATGGTGTCCGGGGGCAAGTCGTTTCGTCCTGTCTCGTGGACGGTGATCACCACGGATGCCAGCCTGTCGGGCTCGGGTGGTGTTCTGGGCGTTCTATCCGCCCAGGGAACTTGGTCGGAGGGGGAGTCTTCCCTTCCGATCAACATTCTGGAATTGCGTGCTATAAATCTCTGTCTTCATCGCTGGACGGACCGGCTGCAGGGCTGCCCGGTTCGGGTGCAGACGGACAATGCCACGGCGGTGGCCTACATCAACCACCAAGGGGGCACCAGGAGTGCCTGAGCGGCTCGAGAAGTGGCCGACATTCTGTCTTGGGCCGAGACTCATGTCCCGGCGATAACGGCGGTTCACATTCCGGGAGTGGAGAATTGGCAGGCGGACTATCTGAGTCGCCAGACCCTGGATCAGGGGGAATGGTCTCTCCACCCGGCTGTCTTCCAGATGTTGTGCGCGAAGTGGGGTCTTCCAGATGTGGACCTGTTCGCGTCTCGTCTCAACAACAAGGTGAAAAGGTTCGTGGCAAGGACGCGCGACCCTCGGGCAGACGCGTCGGACGCGTTAGTGGCCCCGTGGCATCAGTACAGGCTGATGTACGCGTTTCCACCGATTCAGTTGCTGTCCAGGTTCCTTCGCAGGTTACACTCGGAACGCAGCACGGTGATTCTTGTGGCACCGGACTGGCCTCGCCGGTCCTGGTACGCAGACCTCGTGAATCTGGCGGTCGACGCTCCGTGGCGTCTGCCTCTTCGAGACGATCTACTGTGTCAAGGACCGATATACCATCCTGCTTTACAGTCGCTGGCTTTGACGGCCTGGCTGTTGAGACCGAGGTCCTGAAGGAGAGGGGTCTCTCTCCAGAGGTCGTTCATACTTTGATCAACGCGAGGAAGTCTTCCTCGGGGAAGGTTTATTACCGTACTTGGAAGGCCTATTTTGCCTGGTGTGAGTCCAGGGGGTTTTCACCCCGCACGTACTCGGTTTCCCGTGTGCTGTCTTTTCTTCAAACGGGTGTTGATCAGCGTTTGGCGCTGGCTACGATAAAGGGTCAGGTGGCTGCACTGGCCGTTCTGTTTCAACGTCCCGTGGCTTCCAACTCCTTGGTTGGCACTTTTGTTCAGGGTGTGCGGCATCTGGTTCCTCCTAGGAGGGATCCTTTGCCCCCTTGGGACTTGAATCTCGTTCTGTCTGTGTTGCAACGTGCTCCTTTTGAACAGATCAGGGAGATCTCGTTGTCTATGTTGTCCAAAAAGGTCGCCTTTTTGGTGGCGATCACTTCGGCTCGCAGAGTGTCGGAGATGGCAGCTTTGTCCTGCAAGTCTCCGTACCTGGTTGTTCATTTGGATAAGGTGGTCTTGCGACCTAATCCTTCTTTTCTTCCGAAACGAGTTTCGGAATTCCATCTTAATGAGGATATTGTCTTACCTTCGCTGTGCGCGAAGCCTAAACATCCAAAGGAGGTGAGATTGCATTCTCTGGATGTTGTTCGGGCGATAAGGGTTTACCTTAAATCGACTGAGTCTTTTCGAAAGACGGACTCCTTGTTTGTTCTTCCAGAGGGTCCTCGGAAGGGCATGGCGGCTTCGGCCTCTACCATCGCAAAATGGATCAGGCAGACCATTGAACAGGCCTATGCTTTGCAGGGGAAGGTTCCCTCTGTGCCTGTGAAGGCGCACTCTACTAGATCTTTGAGTACGTCTTGGGCCTGTCGTCATGGGGCTTCTGTAGCCCAGGTGTGTAAGGCGGCGACCTGGTCGACCGTACACACGTTCACAAGATTCTACAAAGTAGATGTTCAGGCATCGGCGGATGCTTCCTTTGGCCGCAAGGTTCTTAGTGCGGCAGTTCCCTAGGGTCCCTTGTTGGGGACCTCTGGCTGTTGGGATAAGTTTTGTATCCCCTGGTTTTTTGTCTTTTCCTGGGTTGTTGCTCCTGTTGAGCACTTGTTTTTTTCTGTTGCCCAGCTGGTTTCCTTCCTTTGGTAAGGTTCCTTTCTTTGATGCGGAGACTGCGTTGCCTTTCGGCGCGGATGCGTTTCCCACCCCTCATGTTTGCACTGCTTTGGGACGTCCCCATATGTGACGAATATGAAGAGGCGGTGACTGTCGGAGGACGTAAGAGAAAACGGAATTTTTGTAAAATCTTACCTGTAAAATTCCTTTCTCTGAGTCCTCCGACAGTCGCCGCCCCCGCCCCTCTTTTGGGGTTTGGTTGTATACTCTACTGCTATTCCACTAAAACTGAGATATGGTTGCAGGAAGTAGGAGGGTATTGACTGAGGGGACCACCCCTTGAGGGTGGGATATGTTAAAAGCTTTAATGTTAACATATTCTGTTGCCTAGCTACTCCTTCGGAGCAAAGTCTAATACCCCATATGTGACGAATATGAAGAGGCGGCGACTGTCGGAGGACTCAGAGAAAGGAATTTTACAGGTAAGATTTTACAAAAATTCCGTTTTTTTCATGGACCCCTTAAGCCCAATCCGCCTTTTGCGGTGCTGAAGAAACTCTTTACCTCTGCCCCTATCCTGAGCCATCCAGATCCCACCTTACCCTACCTCCTTGAGGTAGACGCTTCAGAAGTCGCTATAGAGGCAGTCATCTCCCAAAGACAGGGAGTCAAGGACCTGATACACCCAATAGCTTTCTTTTCCCAAAAACTCCACTGTATGGATCCAAAGAGAGAGAGAGAAACCAAGCGCTGATCTAAGTGTAGCAATGTATGTACTTTAATATCACATTTAAAATGTTACTCACAAGGGTCCATTAAAAACGGGCATCTCGAAAGCAGTGGGGGTGTCCGTGTGGTCACATCCAGGGTGTCATCTTGATCCTGCTGCAAGGCTGCTGTTGTGAGGGACGAGCGCTATTCACCTGTTCCGAGGCAGGGGATTTGCCGGTGTTGTAAAATTTTGTCGAACCCGTGAAAAAATCGGACCTCGTCACTTCCGGTGACAAAGCATCACAAAACAGCTGATAGGAGTCGTCCGTGCGCTTGCGCAGAAGACATTTTCCGAGGTTTGGAAAAATTATAACAGAGAGCGGACAGCTGATTTAGAGAAGGCGGGGCTGAGGTGCGACGGAGGACACCGCCGCGTCATCGAGACATTAGGGAGGGAGGCACATACTCAGAGCTGGCAGAGGAGGCGGGACGGAGGTGCGGCCATGTAATATATGCAGGGCTTAAGTGACTCCTTGTTTTATTATCTTTACTAATTATCGTATTATTTATCCTTCGGATTTCATTACATTTAGTATTTCTATAATACAAAATAAGAAATACTAAATGTAATGAAATCCTAAGGATAAATAATACGATAATTAGTAAAGATAATAAAACATAAGGAGTCGCTAAAGTCCTGCATTTATTACACGGCCACACCTCTGTCCCGCCTCCTCTATTCAGCTCTGCAGATGACGCGGCGGTGTCTTCCGTCCCACCTCAGCCCCGCCTCCTCTCATTCAACTGCCCGCTATGTGTTATAAGTTTACCAAACCAAGATAATGTCTTGTGCGCATGCGCACTTGAGACTCCCATAACCGGAAGTGACGAGGTCTGATTTTTTTTCACGGGTCCGAGAAAATTTTAGAACACCGGTCCGCATCGGTGATAGGGCAGGCTTGGGTGCGCAGGTCGGAGGATTGTGACATCACTTCCTGGAGATGCAGAGGGGGGTAGAACGGCGACGCTCCTTCAGGCCGGCAGGGGCCATTTTGGATGTGGGCATTTATGCCAGAGGTTCAGAGGATGAATTACGGGGGCTCAGCAGGGACAAAAATAGTGCAAATCAAAGCGGCAGAGTAATGTACATAGCGGAGGCAGAGATGAAACTGGAGCGAGAGATGCAGTGGATATCCAGGAGGGGGGGGGGGCGGGGAGGGGGAAGGAATCGTGGGAGAATGTGCTGAACAGATTGGATTGCAAATTAAGACTACATGATTGAAGAGACCATAGTTCCTTGGATATAGTTGGGGACTGAATGGTATTGGTTTGGTGCATGATATAAATGAATGGGGATATATTTTATTTTCATAAAAAATTATTTTCATAAAAATTACCACCAGCATCAAAACTGGGCTACTTGGATGATCTCCTGCGAGAGGAGTCTACTTCTGCTCTGGTGGAAAACCTGGAGATCACTGTGTTAGTTCGGCTGGATTCTGAATTTTCAGAAGTCTACCCTGGTTCCATCCACAAAGCTGGACTATCTGGGCCTGTCTAGGCCTTAGCCAAAGTGCTCCTTCCTCTGGACAAACTCCAGAAATTGCAGGCTGCAATTTTTCTCCTGCTGTCCAACAGATGGTCATCCCTCCGGACTTGCATGCGGGTGCTGGGCCTGATGGTGTCTACCCTCGAGGCAGTTCTGTTTTGCACAGTTCCATATGAGGTCCCTGCAAAGGGAGATTCTGATCAAATGGGACAAGACTCCGCAGTCTCTGGACAATCTGATCCGGCTGAGTCAGGGAACAAAGGGATTCCTGATATGGTGGGTTCGTTCTTCGGCGTTTCGGCTGGGCAAATCCTTCCTCCTCTTGTATCACCACAAATGCCACGTCCTCGGCAAGCATTCTGCTCAGGTGATCTGGATGCTGGAAGTGTCTGGATCATTGGACAGATCATCTTAAGGGTTGTCCAGTGCTCATTTAATCGGACAATGCCGCATCGGTGATAGGGCAGGCTTTGGTGCGCAGGTCGGAGGATTGTCAGTCACCAAGGGGGCACAAGAAATGTCAGTCACCAAAGGGGGCACAAGAAATGTCCTGGCGGCTCTGGGGGTAGCCGGCATTCTAAGGTGGGCAGAACGGTTCATTCCAGCCCTCTCTGCCGTACACATTCCCAGGGTGGAAAATTGGCAGGCAGATTACCTCAGTCGGCAGGGGTTGGACCAAGGGGAGTGGTCCCTTCATCTGGTGGTGTTTCATCAGTTATGTCTCCGGTGGGGCACACCCTAAGGGTTGATCTATTGGACTCTCTGCTCAACAGAAAGGTGCAGAGGTTCGTGGAACGGTCACGGGATCCTCTGGCGGAGTCCACAGACGCGCTCCAGTCCGGTCATCTTACTTTATTTTTATCTTCATAAAATGAAGATAAAAATAAAATAAAAATAAATATAAAAGGAAAAATAAAGAAAAGAAAATAAACAAAAGTAAGTAAGAATAAAATAAAAAAATATAATAAGAATAATAAATATAAAAATGAAAATAAAATTGAATAAGATTGGACCTAGGATTAACGGTGAAAACTATATGGAATAGACAGTGATTCAGGCCTATTTCAAGGGTCAGGTTCCTCCTTTTCCTATTAAGGCGCACTCTGCTCGGGCGCCTTAGTGCCTCCTGGGCTTTCTGTCATCAAGCGTCAGTGCCGCAGGTTTGCAAGGCGGTCACTTGGTCGTCAGTGCACACTTTCACAAACTTTTATAAAGTGGATGTGTTGGTATCTGCGGATGCTTCTTTTGGCCGCAAGGTTTTGCAGGCTGCTGTTGAGAGGACCTGATCCTCTTCGAGAGTGTATTTTGTTTCTTTCAGGTGGGCTACAGTTGTTTTGGTTGAGCTCCTGTTGCCTGGTTGGCTCCTGTTTAGCCTTGGGAATTTTTTTGCTGTTCCCACCCACTGCTTTGGGACGCCCCAACGGTTATGAAGATCTGAAGCTGTGTCTGTCAATGAACGAAAGAGAAAATGAGATTTTTGACTTTCTGTAAAATCCATTTCTCTGATGTTCATTGACGGACACAGCACCCACCCCTCTGTGGAGTTGTAATTCTTCTGACATTGCTTGTAACTAGACTGAGTGCCTAAAGCAGAGAGAGGGATTATACCCCCTGGGCCTGCCCATGGGCGTTGCCAGATTTTTTTCTGCCTAGTATCCTACTCCTGTAGGGGGCAGTATAACCCAATGGTTATAAAGATCTGAAGCTGTGTCCAGCAATGAACATCAGAGAAATGGATTTTACGGTAAGTCAAAAATCCCATTTATTTGCAAAATTTCATAATAGAAACAATATATATTATATAGTGTGTGTATGTGTATATATATATACAGTGCCTTGCGAAAGTATTCGGCCCCCTTGAACTTTGCGACCCTTTGCCACATTTCAGGCTTCAAACATAAAGATATAAAACTGTAATTTTTTGTGAAGAATCAACAACAAGTGGAACACAATCATGAAGTGGAACGAAATTTATTGGATATTTCAAACTTTTTTAACAAATAAAAAACTGAAAAATTGGGCGTGCAAAATTATTCAGCCCCCTTAAGTTAATACTTTGTAGCGCCACCTTTTGCTGCGATTACAGCTGTAAGTCGCTTGGGGTATGTCTCTATCAGTTTTGCACATCGAGAGACTGAAATTTTTGCCCATTCCTCCTTGCAAAACAGCTCGAGCTCAGTGAGGTTGGATGGAGAGCGTTTGTGAACAGCAGTGAACAGCAGCATATTTAAGTTCTTTCCACAGATTCATCGATTGGATTCAGGTCTGAACTTTGACTTGGCCATTCTAACACCTGGATATGTTTATTTGTGAACCATTCCATTGTAGATTTTGCTTTATGTTTTGGATTATTGTCTTGTTGGAAGACAAATCTCCGTCCCAGTCTCAGGTCTTTTGCAGACTCCATCAGGTTTTCTTCCAGAATGGTCTTGTATTTGGCTCCATCCATCTTCCCATCAATTTTAACCATCTTCCCTGTCCCTGCTGAAGAAAAGCAGGCCCAAACCATGATGCTGCCACCACCATGTTTGACAGTGGGGATGGTGTGTTCAGGGTGATGAGCTGTGTTGCTTTTACGCCAAACAGAACGTTTTGCATTGTTGCCAAAAAGTTCGATTTTGGTTTCATCTGACCAGAGCACCTTCTTCCACATGTTTGGTGTGTCTCCCAGGTGGCTTGTGGCAAACTTTAAACGACACTTTTTATGGATATCTTTAAGAAATGGCTTTCTTCTTGCCACTCTTCCATAAAGGCCAGATTTGTGCAGTATATGACTGATTGTTGTCCTATGGACAGAGTCTCAGACCTCAGCTGTAGATCTCTGCAGTTCATCCAGAGTGATCATGGGCCTCTTGGCTGCATCTCTGATCAGTCTTCTCCTTGTTTGAGCTGAAAGTTTAGAGGGACGGCCAGGTCTTCGTAGATTTGCAGTGGTCTGATACTCCTTCCATTTCAATATTATCGCTTGCACAGTGCTCCTTGGGATGTTTAAAGCTTGGGAAATCTTTTTGTATCGAAATCCGGCTTTAAACTTCTCCACAACAATATCTCGGACCTGCCTGGTGTGTTCCTTGTTCTTCATGATGATCTCTGCGCTTTAAACGGACCTCTGAGACTATCACAGTGCAGGTGTATTTATACGGAAACTTGATTACACACAGGTGGATTCTATTTATCATCATTAGTCATTTAGGTCAACATTGGATCATTCAGAGATCCTCACTGAACTTCTGGAGAGAGTTTACTGCACTGAAAGTTAAGGGGCTGAATAATTTTGCACGCCCAATTTTTCAGTTTTTTATTTGTTAAAGTTTGAAATATCCAATAAATTTTGTTTCACTTCATGATTGTGTCCCACTTGTTGATGATTCTTCACAAAAAATTACAGTTTTATGTCTTTATGTTTGAAGCCTGAAATGTGGCAAAAGATCGCAAAGTTCAAGGGGGCTGAATACTTTCGCAAGGCACTGTGTGTGTGTGTGTGTGTGTATATATATATATATATATATATATATATATATACACACACACACAATTATATCGCTAAAAAAAAAACTAAAAAACCCAGTGGTGATTGAATACCACCAAAAGAAAGCTCTATTTATGTGAAAAAATGATAAGTTTTGTTGGGGTACAGTGTAGATGACTCATAATCATTCAAAGTGTGACAGCACTGAAAACTGAAAATTGGCCTGGGCAGGAAGGGGGGTAAAAGTGCCCTATATTGAAGTGATTCACAGCATTACTTTTGCCCAGGTTCTGAAAGACAGGGGAAAAAGTGATCCCTACAATGCCAAAAACTAAAAAAAGTTTACTTCCCACAAAGACATGGGAGGCATATTTAACTTAGTGTGAATCTCAGTGCTTCTACTACAGTTTCTCCTTGAGAAATGTTTCTCTTTTCTGCAGTTCATTCTGGACCAGTGTGTTGCTCTCAGCAGTGGGGATCTCTAATGGTTATCGGTGGGGCCGATTATCGAAAGCCAATATTCACTCTTTTTTTTTTTTGCAAATATAAACTATTAAAATCCAGAGGATGAGCACATCATTACAGAAACCAAAACAAAAAAAATAGCAAGGATAGACACCTTCTAACTCTCAGATTACACACAACTGGATCATACAACTAGGTGAGAGAGAAAAGAAGAAAAGAATGTCGCAAATATATGAGGAGCCCACTCCGGACCATTTTGTAAATAAGACAAATATGAAGCGAAAGGGAAAGGTAGGAATAAAGAGGAAGTTAAGAATCTGTCAAGGTCTTACCTTGCCTTCCTGTTGGCAGCCATCTTGGACATGTGCAGACTCTGTTTGCATCTTCACTTGTCTTCTGCCTGGGATTTGCTCAGTGATGATTTTGCACACCTCTATATATCTCCTGATGGCTTTCAGACCTTGCCCTTGCATTTGTGCTCCAAGGTGCATCACTGCTAGCAGTCCTCTGGTCTCTGTGGTTTCTCTGTGCATGACTTGGCTTTGCTGACGACCTTCCTGGCTCTGGATTCCGCATCTGCAGATGACCCCGCATCAGACGACGACCTGGCTTTGGCAGACTACCTGTTCCTGGACTCGATCCCGGCTTGGATGACTATCCGTTTCCGAACTTGACCCCGGCTGTTCTTGATTTTGCTTCTCTCTCTTGTTGTGTGATTATTATTGTTGCATAAATAAATCGCTTTATTTTACTTGCATCTTTGTGTGGTCTGGTTTCCTGGCACCCTGACAGTATGCAAGGGCCATGAATCCTGACGATGCAGGTGCTCCTACACTTCCCATGTTGGTTTACCAGGCTTGATCAACAAGCTCACCTTTAGGGTCAGTTTGCTCAGGCGTTGCAGATGTTGCTTGCGCGCACAGCACACTTTGCTCCTGGTGCTGCTAGGCCGGTGGTTCATCCTGTTTTTGCACCCGCTGCTGCTCCTGTTACCGCTCCTGCTTCTGCAGCTGAAGTCACTGTTACCAGAGGGATGACTGGTTCAGCCCCCCTCCCGCAGCACTATGGGGGTGAACCAAGTCAGTGTCGTAGCTTCCTAAATCAAGTGGGCATTTATATTGAGATGGTTGCTCAGGCCTTTCCCTCTGACAGGTCCAAGGTGGGCTTCCTAATCTCGTTGCTCTCGGACAAGGCCTTGGCCTGGACGAATCCCTTATGGGAGAACGATAATTCCGTGATTCTCAATTACCCGAGTTTTGTTGCCTCCTTTCGTAGGGTATTAGATGTTCCTGCTCGCTCTGCTTCTGCTGCTAAGCTGCTCCTGTCCATTCAACATGATATTTGAACCGTTGCCGAGTATGCCATCGAATTTTGTAGGCTGGAATAATGAGGCTCTGGTGGCGGTCTTCTCTCATGGTCTCTCCCGATGCATTGAAGGACGAGATTGCGGCGAAGGATCTCCCTGATGAGCTTGAGGCTCTCATTTCCTTCCTTATTTTGATCAATACCAGGCTCAGGGAGAGACCATCGTTTAAGGAGCGCCTGCGGAGGCCTCCTACCAGAATGGCTCCTACGTTTTCTTTCCCACCCATTCCTCACTCACCTCCCACGCCTCCTGGGGATAGTGCGCCTGGCTGTGAACCCATGCAGTTAGGGTTCACTCGCTTTTCTGAGGCTGAGAGGGCGTTTAGGAGGAGGGAGGGCCGGTGTCTGTATTTCTGCCTTGGTAGACATTTCCTGAAATCTTGCCCTACCCGTCCGGGAAACGCTCGCACCTAAGATCCTGTCGGGGGCAGATCTTAGGTGGAATTTCCTTGTCCCTGGTTTCCCGTAAAGATAAACCGCTAATCACAGTTGTCCTCTCCTGGGCCGCAGGCTCGGTGGTTACCCAGGAGTTGATAGACTCCTGTGCTGGCGGTTACTTTGACAGTACGTTTGCTGCTGCGAATTCCATACCCTTGCAGCCCCCGGTTGCTCCACTGGTCATCGAGGCGATTGATGGCAGACCTCTGCAACTGGAACAGGTTACCCACGAGACTGTTCCAGTTGACATGGCTATAGGGGCTGTTCACAGGGAGTCAGCCTGTTTCCAGGTCATATCATCCGCCCAAAACTATGGGGTTTTAGGGTACCCTTGGCTTCAGAAGCATAATCTGACCTTTGATTGTCAGTGGGTTGAGATCCTCTCTTGGTCTTCACAGTGTGGTGCTGTTTGTATCCATGGGCCTGTTAAGATACTTTTTTACCCTTCTCAGTATTTCCCACATGAATATCCCGATGTATTTGACAAGGTGCGGGCTGGTACTCTTCCTCTTCATCGTCCGTACGATTGTGCCATAAACTTGCAACCTGGTGCCATTCCCCCTCTTGGCAGGGTTTATCCTCTCTCATTTGCGGAGAATAAGGTCATAGAGGAGTATGTGGTGGATGCGCTTGCCGAGGGCACATTCGCAAGTCCTATTCTCCATGGGGTGCCAGATTTTTCTTCGTAAAGAGGGGGTGAGTTGAGACCTTATATTGATTATAGGGGTCTCAATTGCATCACGGTCAAGAATGCATACCTGATTCCGTTGATTACTGAATTGTTCGACCGCCTCAAGGGAGCAACAGTCTTTATCAAGCTTGACCTAAGGGCCGCGTATAACCTTGTAAGGATCAAGGAGGGCGATGAGTGGAAGACCGCGTTTAATACCAGAACCGGTCATTACGAATATTTAGTAATGCCCTTTGGCTTGTGGAATGCACCCGCTGTCTTCCAGGAGTTTATCAATGATGTCTTTCGTGATATGTTGCAGCAATGCGTGGTAGTCTATTTGGATGACATCTTGATTTACACAGACTCCATTTAATCACACTATCTGGATGTTAGACGGGTGCTGCAATGGTTACACAAGAATGGGCTTTTCTGTAAGCTTGAGAAATGTGAGTTCCACCTGTCTCAGGTTGCCTTCTTGGGCTACATAATTTCTGCTGAGGGGTTCTCTATGGACCCTCAGAAGGTTTTGGCTGTTCTACAGTGGCCTTGCCCTAGTGTTCTCTGTTCCATTCAGCATTTCCTTGGGTTTGCCAACTACTATCGGCCAAACCTATCTCAGATCTGACCAAGAGGGACAGCGATCCCCACAATTGGACGCCTGCTGCTATCCAAGCTTTTCGAGGCCCTCAAGTCTGCTTTTGCTTCGGCTCCCATTCGGTCTCATCCCAATCCTGGTTTGTCCTTTGTCCTAGAGGTGGATGCGTCTGAGACGGGAGTAGGCGCCCTCCTGTCTCAGCGTCGGACACCTGATGGACCCTTACTTCCTTGTGGGTTCTACTCCAGGAAGCTGTCTCCAACTGAATGCAACTACGAGATTGGAGACAGAGAGCTCTTGGCCATTATCCTGGCTCTCAAGTGGAGACACTTGCTCCAGGGTTCTGTGGTTCCAGTTCTCATTCTCACCAATCATAAGAATCTGATGTATCTCTCGGAGGCCAAGAGGCTCACACCCCGTCAGGCCAAATGGGTCTCCTATTTGCCCGGCTCCAAGAATGTTAAAGCTGGTGCCTTGTCTTGCCAGTATTCTGAGTTGTCCAGGGAGGACTCCATGCCAACACCGGTCATACCTTCAGATCATATCCGGGCTGCCATCCGCACCAACTTCTCCTCTTGGGGAACAGATCTTGGCTGCCCAACCTGTTGCTCCCACTGAGAGACCTGCTGGCAAATGTTTTGTACCTGAGGGATTGCGCTTCAGACTGTTGCGCACGTACCACAATTCCAAGACTGCCGGTCATCCTGGTAAGAACCAGATGTCCTTGGCTATTTCCCGTCACTTCTGGTGGCCATCTCTCCGCACTGATGTTGCTGCATACATGGCTGCTTGTTTGGTCTGTGCCCAGAACAAATCTCCGCGGCATCTTCCCTTAGGCCTACTGCATCCCATTCCCAATGGGGAGCGTCCCTGGTCTCACCTGGCCACGGATTTTTTTGTGGAACTTACTGTGTCTCGAGGTTACACGGTTATCCTCATGGTTGTCGACCGGTTTTCCAAAATGTTCCACTGTGTTCCTTTTTAAGTGGCTGCCTTCTGCTCAGTAGTTTGCCTCTGTGTTTGCCAGGGAGTTTTTTGCTTACACTGGTTGCCTAAGGAGATTGTCTCGGACCGTCGGAGTCAGTTTGTCTCTTGGTTCTGGTGCGCCTTTTGCTCCCTGTTGGGTATTCGACTCTCCTCGGCCTACCATCCCCAGTCCAATGGTGCCGCTGAATGTTCCAACCAAGCTCTGGAGCAATTTCTCCGCTGCTATATCTCTGACCATCAGGACAATTGGGTTGATCTGCTACCCTGGGCAGAGTTTGCCAGGAACTCTGCCGTCTCCATTCATGGCCAATTATGGGTTCCACCCGGCTGTGTTGACCGAGTTGTTCTTGCCACAGGACATTCCAGCTGTGGAGGATCACCTTCGTGCCCTCCGTTCCTCTTGGGTGCAGATTAAAGAGTCTTTATGGGTCTGCACAGTGTCAGAAGCTCCAGGCAGACCGGAGACGTTTATCTGCTGCTTCGTACCAGGTCAGGGAGAGGGTGTGGTTTTCGGCTTGTAATCTCAACCTCAAGGTGCCCACTCAAAAACTGGCACCTCGTTTTGTTGGCCCTTTTCACATCCTCCATAAGGTGAACCCGATGGCCTATGTCGTTGATCTTCCTCCTGGCATGCATTTCGCCAATGTCTTTCCTGTATCACTTTTGAAGCCACTGGTTTGCAATCGCTATACTCACCCTCGTCCCATTCCTCTGGGCAATCATGAGGAAGTATAAGGTTAGCAACCTCTTGGATTCTCGTCTGTTCGGAGGTCAGGTTCAATACCTGGTTCACTGGAAAGGTTATGGTCCTGAGGAGCGCTCCTGGGTTCCCTCCACGGATGTTCATGCTCCCGCCCCTCTCCGCGCTTTCCATGCTCGCTTTCCCCAGAAACCGTTTTTTGCTCAGCGGAGAAGGGGCCGTTGAGGGGAGGGTACTGTCAAGGTCTTACCTTGCCTTCCTGGACATGTGCAGACTGCTGTCTCTTATAAACTCTGTTTGCCTCATCACTTGTCTGCTGCCTGGGCGTCGCTCAGTGATGATGTTGCACCCCTGACTATTTATATCACATAATGGCTTTCAGACCTTGCCCTTGTGTTTGTGCTCCAAGGTGCATCACTGCTAGCAGTCCTCTGGTCTCTGTGGTTTCTCTATGCATGACTTGGCTTGGCTGACGACCATCCTGGCTCTGGATTCCGAATCGGCAGACGACCCTGCATCAGACGACGACCTGACTTCGGCAGAGTACCCACTTCTGGAATCTATCACGGCTTGGATGAGTACCTGTTCCTGGACTCGATCCCAGCTTGGATGACTACCCGCTTCCGAACTTGACCCCTGCTGTTCTTGATTTTGCTCCTCTCTCTTGCTGTGCGATTATTTTTGTTGCAAAAATAAATGGCTTTATTTTACTTGCATCTTCATGTATTCTGGTTTCCTGGCACCCTGACAGGATCAGAGAGACTGAGGGAAGAGAAGGGAAAAAAAAAGGGGGGGAATGGGTGAGGAGCTACAGATACATTGGCACTTGTCTACAGTCTCCACTACAGACAATATCGCTGGACCCAAAGAACCTCAATTTACCGGGGGGACAAGGTTATATACTAGAGGCAATAAACAAATCCCAAAGTCTCCATCTCTCCGCGTGTTTATCACTTTTTTGCTGAGCTGTTGCAATAAGATCCTCCATTTTGTTTATTTCCTCAATTTTTTGGAGCCAGAGAGCCACTGTCGGAGATGAAGTTTTCTTCCAATAAAGGAGTATGCATGCCCCAGTGGCTTTTATCAGTTGGCGGATAATTACATTTTTGTACAAACTAACCCAGATGTTCAAAATGTGAAATAGAAAGAAGGCAGGGTCATCTGGGATTACCTGATCCGTGAACATTGAAGTAATTTGTTTGACAATATTCACTTTTTTTTGAAGTATCGGCCACAAGCTTGCCGATATGACCAATATTGCTTCAAGGGGTTGTACCGGAATGATGCCTGCAGCTAGAGGCATCACCCTGATACCGTTGTCTAGAGCCAACAGTCGGCTTTCTTGTAATGGCAACCGATTTGGCTGAGCAGCCGCTCGATTGTCATTAGAGGGAGCTGGAGGGGACGTTCCCCCCCCCCCCCCGCCACCTTCCGCTGCTCGCTCTGGTCTCCTGTCCCCCCGGGAGACCCGAGCGACCAGCCGGCACCTCCACCCCCAGACACCCGAACAAAGCCACATTTGAATCTGATCAGGTCTCCAATGTAAAAACCTGGAAGATCCCTCCATAAGGAGTACCTGTTCCTGTCTATTACTGTCACAAGGGATGTTTACATTCCTTGTGACAGCAATAAAAGTGATCAAAAATTAAAAGGACAGTGTAAAAATAGGAACTTTAAATGTGCAGAATATCGGCACCTAATATCGGCCTGAAGGGTGGCCGAAAAATCAGTATCGGCCCTGAAAAAACTCGATCAGTCCATCTCTACTCAGCAGTATCAGGGGTTAGGTTTCTGCCCTTTCTATCCTGTTTTAGAGACAGCTCTTACTGGATTTAGACCTTTGTAAAAGGAGACTTCCATGTGGCTCCCCTGTTCATGTATTGGTAGCTTTGTGAGACTTGAATCTGGTTCTCTTAGTGCTTCAGAAACTGTCTTCTAAACCTGTTAGAGAATTGGTTAGTCTTCTCTTTACACTTGACTTACCTACGAGGTCACCCACACAGTGGTGTTTCTTAAAGCATTCGCATCTTTGAGGCGAGTGGTGGCCTTATGCAGAAAACCATTTCTGGCTTTGCATTGGGGCAATGTGGCATTGAGGCCCAGGACTTCCTTCTTCCTTCGGCAGTTTCTGCCTTTCACTTCAACCAGGTCATTGCTTTTCCCTTTTGTCCCTCTCTCTGGATGCAGTTCACCAAAAGGAAGTTTCTCTCCGTTGTCTATATGTGTGCTAATCATCTCTCAGCTACTGCTTCCTTCAGAAATACTGATTCCTTTTTTCATCATCCCTGATGGACCTATTTGGGTGCCCAGACTTCTTGTTCCACAAGCTCTAGGTGGTTCAGACAGACTGTCATTAAACCTTGTAGTCTGAAAGATCAGTTTCCATCCTTTCATGTCATGGTTCACTGTACTGAAACTGTGAGCACTTCTTAGAATTTTCAACATCTAGCAACTGTTTTCCAGATTTAGAAGGCTGCCACCTGGTTTTCTGTTTGTGCTTTTGATTTGGGTCATAAAGTTCTACCAAGTGAATGTTTCAGCTTTATCTGATGCCGGCTTAAAACATAAGGTCCTTCAGGTGGCTTTTCGAGCTGAGGCATAATGAAAGTAGGAGGGGTTATACTGGGTTGACCTAAAGCAGGGGTAGGCAACCTTTCAGAGGTTGAGATCTACCTAGACAACATGTTCAACGGGGGGGGCTACTAGGCTGCACCTTTAAAAAAAAAAAAAAAAACTATGAAGCTCCGAATAAAAAGACAGCATGAAGATCACATAGTGTATCACAGTAGTGTCCTCTGCCCCTTCACATCGCCCCCCCACAGTAGTGTCCTCTGCCCCTTCACATCACTCCCCCCCCCCCCCCCCCAGTAGTGTCCGTTGACTCCCTTCACATCGCCCCCCCTACTGTATGTCATCTACCCTGCTCCCCCACAGTAGTGTGTCCTGTACCCCCAATGCTGTGTCCCTTGTCCCCCTTCACATCACCCCCGCACATGTCCTCCACAAAGTGTCCTCTGCCCCCTGAAAGCAGTGTCCTCTGCCTCTACATCTCCCAAAGCAGAGTCAATACACACAGCACTGTGTAGGAAGCACTCCCTACCCGCCAGTGTGTGTACAGCGGAGCGGACATTAGGAGGCAGAATAGTGCTGGATGGAGGGGCCGGAGCTCATAATAAGCTGTCAATCACAGAGGCAGGTCCTGCCCCAGCCCTCCATCCAGCACTATGCTGCCTTCCGCTCTCCGCTCCGCAATTAATATGAGAGTGGCGGGGGGCTGGGGGTAGGCAAAGCCTTTGGCTACGATCCACCTGTCGGCTCCCCATGGTCAACTGGTCAATCGCGATCTACAGCTTCCTGGCCACAGCCTAAAGTTTTTTGTTTGCTAGTGTCCAATGCTTCCATAGGTTGGAGTATAACCCAAAGGTTAACAATTCCCTGTGTGCTTCAATTCTAAATCTTAACCTGTTTTTATATTTATTTACTTGACGCAACATCATCTTTTATATTTTACCTAACAAATTGGGTGTTATATTGTCTTTGTGTGCACTAAAATTCAAGTGTATTTTTTTCCTAAAAATATGGTAAACGACCGCACAATTATTATGTAACATAAAAAATGGCAGCAGCCACCATTTTTTATTTTCCAGGGCCTCTCCTTTTCAGAAAATGTATAATGTTTGGGGGTTCTAAGTATTTTTCTAGCAGAGAATGCTGATTTTTAACATTCGTTTGAATAATGTGAAAATTGTCCCAGTTAGTTAGTGGTTAATGATGGGTTTAATTGTGCAGTCACCAAATGGGTAAAAGTTTGCAATGTTGTGTCTTATGTAACCACTGCTGATTTATTCTCTCTGGTTTACAGGACCATGCGTTTAAATGAGGACACAGTGCTGAAAGGGCAGCGGGTGATGTTAGTACCCTATGAGCCTCACCATGTTCTCAGGTACCAGTTCTTTAAAACAAAAGCCTCTAGCATTAAAGTGTTACTAAACCCACAACAGTAAAATCAGTCTGTATATGCAGTAAAGCATGCCTATTATACTCACTGTGGGACCTAAAGGGTTAATCCTCTGCATTGTCTAAAAAGGCATTTTGATCCTGTCTTATCTGATCCTCCCCTTCTTCCACAGTTCCAAATCTATCTGCTGATAGTACAGAGCCTTGGGGGCACTCTGCACATACTCACCCAGAGGGTTTGTTTTTTTTTTTCTTGAGAGAATGCATGTGATCAGCCCAGGACAAATCAGGGGTCAAGAATACAGCTGCCCACCACCAGCCTGTGATTTAATATTGAAGGAGAAGAAGCAGACTGACTCCTCACTCACTTCCCTTCTCCTGTAAACTTACCCCCTGCCATCCCATTGCATTCTGCCCATCAGATAGGCTCCAGTACTGTCCATTCCTCGTCTAGGTGAAGTACTGCTGTTCAAGAGGGAGTACAGGAGGCTGATGCCAAGATAAATTTAGGTACATACATCTATTGCATAAAATGATTATATAACTGCATACAGTAAGTCCCCCTACTTACGTAAGAGTTATGTTCTGGGAGCTCGTTCCTAAGTCCAACTTGTTTGTAAGTCCAACAAAGATCAGTGCTTGCAGATGAAGGCTGCGAGCACTGATCGGTGTGTTCTGGCGCGGGGAGTCCCCCTGCCAGAACACAATAGCACAGCTGAGGAGATTGCTGTACTAACATTGCTTGTGTTGGTACTGTGACCCGTCAGGTTTTTCTTCACTGGGTTGAACGAAAAAAACTGTGCAAACACAAGTGCGCATCTTTGAAAGTTTGCAAGTTGAACGTTTGTAGGGGACTTACTGTGCATTGATGTTTTTTTAATATGTGCCAGTAGTTCATATTTAAATAACCTGGAAATTCTTGATGTGAAACTAGGTATTTTTTCAATAGAATGTGGGCATTTGAAGGACAAACCTTAGGCAACTGTTGCAATTTATCTTCAGAACTGACTTGTGCTGCTGTCTCCCGTTGTTCACCTGGGGTCCATCCTTGAGCCCCCATTCACATTGGTCAAATCGCATACCACATCGGAGCCTATTGCCTGCAGCGGTACAGTCCAAATCAGTGCGACACTGACTGCGGCGCTGCACCGATTCCCAAAAGTAGTTTCTGCACTACTTTTGGCAACTTTGGGGAAGATTTTAATGCAGGCAGCCATACAGATGTCTGTCAAATCGCTCCCAAACTCGCACTGACATGCGGGTTCAAATCGTGCAAGTTCAGCTAAACTCACACAATTTCAAACTTTTGTGTTAACGAGGGCTACCTACTATTCATTCCCTGTGCAAGATTTCCTGCTCCCTGGAAGGGTTTTGATTTTCTTGCCTTCAACCTTGCTGGTTCCTATTGAGAAATGCTGTGAGGAACCTCCTGTCACGGTCTGGAGTCAGGCTCGGAGACCAGTAGCTATAACAGAGGATGCTCACACGGGAACCAGCAGGATAGGAGCAATCTAAGTACTAACCAGTGTTCACCAGAGCTCCTGATGGTGGAGATGGATTTTGCTGCGTGTTAGCACCAGGTCACGGTCCTCAGGATCGTCCCACCAGGAGGTGAGCAAGCCAGGGTCCAATAGCAGATAGGGATCAAGCAGAAGCCTAGTCAAGGAGTAGCCAAAGGTCAGTAACGAGTAGTTGCAGAAGCATAGTCGAGGAACAAGCCAAATGTAGATAACGAATAGTAGCGAAGATACAGAAGGCAGCAGGAGAGACAAGTGAGATATTGGCTGGTGAAAGCACAATATTTTGGCAACCAGGAAGTGCAGAGACATTGCTTAAATCAGGAAGTTCATTGGAGGAGCAAAGGGTTCAAGGTTCAAGGCAACTAAGATTCACGGCAGGATCATTCAAGGATTTGTCCAGGGAACTGTCCAGCATTCCAGGTGGCTCAGCAAGCAGAATCATTGCCAGACACAGTAGAGGTCCCAAATTCAAGTCTGGGTCCTGACAGTACTCCCCTCCTCCCAGGACGTCCGCAGGACATCCTAGGGCCAGGTTTAAGAAGAAACCGCTGGTGAAGTTCTCTTGTCAAACTAGGAGCCTGAACATTTTTTTCAGGCTCCCAAGAATTTTCCTCTGGCCCATATCCTTCCCATTGCACCAGATATTGTAATTTTTTTCATTAAGATCCTGGAGTCAATAATTTTCTCCATCACAAATTCTTCACCCTGCACCTCCACAGGTGGAGGAGGAGGATGACTTCTTCCAGAAAAAGGATTTTCATGAAACGGTTTGAATAGCAATATGTGAAAAACCGGGTGAATCTTCATATTGTCAGAAAGTTTTAAGCGAAAGGTAACTTGGTTGATTTGAGCAGAAATCTCAAAAGGTCCTACAAACTTTTGACCCAACTTAGCAGATGGAACATGAACCTTCAAATTTTTGGTAGATAACCAAACTTTTTCACCTACGTGAAAGGTGGGACTTGATCTGCGATGTCTGTCAGCGGCTTTCTTGAAATATTCCTGAGCCTCCTTCAATGTATCAATCAGTTTCTCCTGAATCCCTTGTAATGTAGTTAATCTGCTGGTAAAAGCAAGAATTGGAGTCAAGATTGGGAGATTAGGAATAAAAACTGGATTATATCCATATTAAGAAAAGGGGGCTTTGGGAAGTGGAGCTATGTTTAGAGTTATTTTAAGCAAACTCTGCTGTAGGAAGGTAGTCTACCCAATCACCCTTCAGATAACTGACAAAACATCAAAGGTATTGCGCCAAAGTTTGATTGGTCCTCTCGATCTGACCATTAGAATGAGGATGAAAAGCTGAGAAGAGAAGTGTTACACCCAAAGCTCAACAAAAACGTCTCTAAAATTTTGAGGTAAACTGTACTCCTCTGTCAGATACCAATCATCAGGAATTCCATGTAGTTTAAAAACTTCTCGAACCATTACTTCAGCCGAGGGTACCCACTTAACTGGTATGAAATGAGCCATCTTAGTGAGAGGGTCAGAAACTACCAGGATAGTGGTCATCTCTTTTTGAAAGGGGAAGTTCAACCACAAAATCCATAGAAATTGACCCCCATGGTCTTGATGGAACAGGCAGTGGTTGAAGTAACCCCAGAGGAGAAGATCGGGGTGTCTTATTGTGGGCAGAGGTCAGACACAAGCCCAAATAACTCTTGACATTCTTCTTTTACCCAGGCCACCAAAAGGAATGTGATAAGAGTTCTTCTGTCTTGGAAACCCCTAAATGACCAATAAGTTTAGAGTCATGCACCAACCTGGGGGCTTCTACCCAAACTGATTTAGGTACATAGAGGCAATGAGTCCAAAAGCCGTTCTTGTACTTGAAGGTAATGTCCTTAGGAGGATGATTAAGAAGTGGGTCATTCTCATACCCCTTCTTGAGAAGATTAAAAAATTTCTTAGAACTTGTGGCCCCTAGAAAGTTTTTTTGAGACAGAATCGTACATTCAGAGTTGCTTTCCTGGAGAGGCCCAGACAACATCCATGATAGGGCATCATCCTTACCGTTGCTTGACCCATGGCCGTACAAAATAACAAAGTTGAACCTGGAGAAGAATAGGGTCCAACGTTCTTGTCTAGATGACAGTGCTTAGCCCCTTCCAGCAGATGCCTCCACTCAGAAAATGCTTCCTTAATTGCTAGCAGCTCCTTGTTCCTGGTGTTAGAATTCTGCTCAGCAGGAGACATCAGTCGAGAGAAATAAGCACTATGATGGAGCTGCGTTTTTTTGCCAGTTTGCTGAGAAAGGATAGAACCCAAAGCAGAATCTGAAGCATCCACTTCTACGATGAAAGGTAGCTCTGGATCTGAATGTACCAGTATTGGTGCAGAAGTGAAGAGAGTTTTTAGTTTACTAAAGGCGGCCCTGATTTACTACACCATGAGAGCTCCCTCTTGTTTTTGATGAGCGAATGTCCCAGGGAATGATGTTATATCTACTCGAATGAGTATGGTGATTTGATTGCACCAAAACGCTCATTTGAGTGTTAATGGAGGTGAGCGGCCATTGCACTTAATGTTGGATGTTTTAGCTCACATACTACCGCACCTGGCTGTCACCGGAATCATCCCTTTTAGTTCACCGGATTTTATATGGACTTTTGTCACTTTCACTTGAATATATCAGCACTTTAACCACTTGCCTACTGTGCACTTAAACACCCTTCCCATCCAGGCCAATTTTCAGCTTTCAGCGCTCGCACACTTTGAATGACAATTACGCGGTCATGCTACACTGTACCCATATGAAATTTTTATCATTTTTTTCACACAAACAGAGCTTTCTTTTGGTGGTATTTAATCACCTTTTGGGTTTTTTATTTTTTACAAAAAAAACGAAAAAATACAGAAAATTTTGAAAAAAAAAAAAGTTTTTCTTATTTTCTGCGAGTAAATTTTGAAAATAAATTTCTCTTACGTCCTCCGACAGTCGCCGCCCTCTTCATATTCGTCACAATGGGGTATTAGACTTTGCTCCGAAGGAGTAGCTAGGCAACAGAATATGTTAATATAAAAGTTTTAACACATCCCACCCCCAGGGGGTGGTCCCCTCAGTCAATACCCTCCCACTTCCTGTATCCATACTCCAGTTTCAATGTCTAGCTTGTCAGGAGTAGCTGGATGTCTCTATGCTGGGGCATTTGTCTCAGCCTTTTCTCTATTCTTTTTTGATTTTGTTTGAGTTTTTTCTCTCTGTTTGCTTAGCTGTTCATTTTGTCAGCGTTAGTTATTCTTCTGATGAAGAGGATTCGTGCGGGCTGGGACTCGGGCTGATCCCCCTGGTCGCAGGTTGTGGGTCATTGGTTTCCCGGCCTGCCATTGAGCGTTCAGCCAGTTATCGCTCCTGGCACAGTGAACGACCCATCCCTGTCCGGTGCAGGGATGCTTGGTGAGGTGGCTACATCACTGGACGCTGTGTGGTTTCTTAACCCCAGTTTCGTGCGTCCTGGATGCGACTCTCCCTGCCTCATGTGCTGCGGTTTGTTCGCCTGTGCGGGTCCCCCGCGTCATTAGAAGGTAAGTGTACTTATGTGGGGACCTGTCTGTCGGGGGGGTGTCAGTCTGGGACTGTGTAACCTGCCTCTGTTCACACTATTTGGCTCCCTGTCATTCTGCCTGCACGCTGTGGGCTGCAGGAGGGGGGGCTGTGTGGCACTGTGTGTCTGCCTGTTAATGTGTGAAGTGCTGTGGGGCATGCTTTTGGTCATGTTGGGGGCACTGTACAGCGGTCGCTGCGGCGACCTGCCATGTTGCTTTTTACATGGGTGATGTTGTTACATCGCAGAGCGGGGGAGCGGCGTTTTCGGCGCCAAACGGCGCCATTTTGCCTGCATCGCCCCGGCCGCATGTTTTCAATGCGGGCGGCCATTTTCTTGTAGCCTCTCATAGGCTTTACAAGAGCGCCCTGATTGCATCACTTCCTCTTTCCTGATGTGCACCGATCGAAGCAGCAGCTACTACAGGGGTCCCCTCAGGTTTTAACCTTTCTATCTGCCTGTATCCATTGCCTGTGTTTCTGTGCTATCCCTGTGGGGGTCTCATTAGGCTTGTGTGTGTGGCGGTGGGCTGCGCTCGCCGCGCTTGTTAAGGGGGCAGTTAACCCTTTCTTGTCAGCATAAGTTTTGTGGGGCAATGGATTCTCAGGAGGGCAAATTTCCTGCCACATTGGTGGGTAGCCAGGGGACTGCTGTTTCTCCCCCAGGGGGGGATTTGGCTGTGATTGTGGCTAATCTTGCTGCCCAGGTGCAAATGTTGGTGGCTGCTCATTCCACAAAGAGGTCCAGAGTTTCAATTTCCTCTGGTTCGGAGGGTGATGGTGCGGGGGCTGATATGGCCGGGGTCTCCTTGTCGGGGTCCCGTTCCTCCCTGGATCTTGTGGGGTCCGAGGTGGAGGCTGAGGTTGAAGGGGTGGATAATTCTCCCCCTGGCTCGTCTGAAGAGCTTGCACTCATGGATGACTTGGTTGCTTCCATCAAGCAAACGCTGCGCTTGCAAGATGAACCGTGTCCGCCGGCTGCTTTGGCAGCTTATGGGACAAAGAGAAGACGCAAAACATCGCAGGTTTTTCCCTGCACTGATGATTTTCAGAGCGCCGTTAAGGAACAATGGCGTAATATTCGCAAACCTTTTGCGGTACCCAGTAGGTTTAAACTGCGTTATCCTTTCACGCCCGCTACTGACGAGCGTTGGTGTGTACCACCTCCTGTGGATCACGCGATCGCGGTTCTGAATAAGTCCACTGCGATTCCTGCTGAGGATACCCCGGTATTCCGGGATGCCACAGACAAGAGGATGGAGTCTCTTGCCCGTCATACCTATTCTATTATGGGTTCTATGCTAAAAGCTCTGTTTGCTTCCCTTATGGCGGCCCAGGCGGTCGCGAGTTGGACGCAGGTGCTTAGACGCGTTTTGGTGGCTAAATCAGCCCCGCAGGCGACATTGGACATGGTGGATCAAATCCATCAGGGTGTCATGTATTTGTGCGATGCGGACTTGGATATGGTCCCATTGGCCGCACGTGTACACGGTGTGGCGGTGTTGTCTCGCCGTTTGGTTTGGTTGAAGTGTTGGTCGGTGGACCAATCTTCTCGCAAGACTTTAGCCAATCTCCCTTTTGACGGTTCTCGTCTGTTTGGCGAATCCTTGGATACTCTGATTAAGGGGATCACTGGGGGTAAGAGCACGCTCTTGCCCCAATCCCAGAAGGCTAAGTCGGCTCCTGGTAAGAAGCGTGCTTCCTTTCGGCCCTCTCAGGGGTCCTTTCGTGCCTTTCGGCCGCACTATAAGGGCAAACCGTTCAAAGGTCAGGGCTCCCAAAAGAAGCCGTGGACAGGTAAGCAGAAGTCCGGCCAATCCGGATCCGCTGCCCACAACAGTGCGGCCTGAAGGGGCGCCCTCACCCGGTTCTGGGGTGGGGGGACGCTTGCTCGGTTTTCTACAACCTTGGCTGGCCCGTGTTCGGGACAGGTGGGTTCAGGAAATCGTTCGATCTGGTTACAAGATTGAGTTTCTCTCTCGGCCGGAGAGCAGATTTTTTCCCTCAAATCTTCAACTGTCTCCGGAGCGTTTGCGGGATCTGCACCTAGCGGTGCGGGACCTGAGAGCTCAGGGAGTGGTGGTCCCGGTGCCTCATCGGGACAGATTTCGGGGGTTCTATTCAAATCTGTTCACTGTGCCCAGGAAGGAGGGCAAGGTACGTCCAATTCTGGACTTGAAGGCTCTGAACCGCTTTGTGCGGGTTCGCAAGTTCCGCATGGAATCTCTGCGGTCGGTGGTGGCTGCCCTGGTTCCGGGGGAATTCATGGC
Organism: Pelophylax lessonae; assembly: GCF_965119305.1. Lineage (NCBI taxonomy): Eukaryota > Metazoa > Chordata > Amphibia > Anura > Ranidae > Pelophylax > Pelophylax lessonae. Next base: position 133,293,024 of record NC_138778.1, read on the forward strand.
CTCCATCGATCTGAAGGATGCGTACCTACACATCCCCATTTTCGAAGGTCACCAGAGGTACCTTCGATTCGCCATTGCGGAGGATCACTACCAATTCGTGGCGTTACCTTTTGGCCTCGCTTCGGCTCCGCGGGTTTTCACCAAGGTGCTTGCACCACTGCTGGCCTTGTTAAGGGCCCAGGGCATCTCTGTCCTGGGGTATCTGGGCGACATTCTGGTTCGATCTGCGACCAGCCAGGGTCTGGAGAAGGATCTGTCCGTCACGGTGCAGACTCTGCAGGAGTTTGGTTGGACGATAAATTATCCAAAATCGACACTGTGCCCGGCGGTTCGTCTTTCCTATTTGGGAATGATCCTGGACTCGGTCCACGCGAAGGTCTTCCTACCGGACGACAAAATCAAGGTTCTTCAGGGAGAAGTCCAGTCCCTCAGGGACGTTCCGTGCTCATCCCTGCGGAAGTGCATGCGGTGTCTGGGTCTGATGGTCTCGGCTTTCGAGGCAATTCCCTTTGCCCAGTTTCACACGAGGGGTCTCCAAGCGGAGATTCTGTCCAAGTGGGACGGGCGTCCGCAGTCTCTGGATGTCCAGATTTCGTTGAGCCATCGCACCAGAAGGGATCTTCTGTGGTGGCTCCAGTCCCCGGCGGTGTCGGGGGGAAAGTCTTTTCGTCCTCTTTCATGGACGGTGATCACCACGGATGCCAGCCTGTCGGGCTGGGGTGGTGTTCTGATCGTTCTGTCCGCCCAGGGGACTTGGTCGGAGGAGGAATCCTCCCTTCCGATCAACATTCTGGAGTTGCGTGCGATAAATCTCTGCCTTCACCGTTGGACGGACAGGCTGCGCGGCTGTCCGGTTCGGGTGCAGACGGACAATGCCACGGCGGTGGCTTACGTCAATCACCAAGGGGGCACCAGGAGTGCCCGAGCGGCTCGGGAAGTGGCCGACATTCTTTCTTGGGCCGAGACTCATGTCCCGGCGATATCAGCGGTACACATTCCGGAGGTGGAGAACTGGCAGGCGGACTATCTGAGTCGCCAGACCCTGGATCAGGGGGAATGGTCTCTCCACCCGGCTGTCTTCCAGATGTTGTGCGCGAAGTGGGGTCTTCCGGAAGTGGACCTGTTCGCGTCTCGTCTGAACAACAAGGTAAAAAGGTTCGTGGCAAGGACGCGCGATCCTCGGGCAGACGCGTCCGACGCGTTGGTAGCCCCGTGGCACCAGTATCGGCTGCTGTATGCGTTTCCGCCGATTCAATTGCTGCCCAGGTTCCTTCGCAGGTTGAACTCGGAACCACACACGGTGATTCTTGTGGCACCGGACTGGCCTCGCCGGTCCTGGTACGCGGATCTCGTGAACCTGCCGGTCGACGCTCCTTGGCGTCTGCCTCTTCGAGAAGATCTCTTGTCTCAAGGGCCGATATTCCATCCTGCTTTACAGTCGCTGGCTTTGACGGCCTGGCTGTTGAAACCGAGGTCCTGAAGGATAGGGGTCTCTCTCCGGAGGTCATTCACACTTTGATTAACGCGAGGAAGTCTTCCTCAGGGAAGGTCTATCACCGTACTTGGAAGGCTTATTTTGCCTGGTGTTAGTCCAGGGGGTTTCACCTCGCACATACTCTGTGTCTAGGGTGTTGTCCTTCCTTCAGACAGGTGTCGACCAGCGTATGGCGTTGGCTACGGTCAAGGGTCAGGTGTCTGCGCTGGCCATTCTCTTTCAACGTCCTGTGGCGTCTAACTCTTTGGTTAGTACCTTTGTTCAAGGGGTGCGACATCTGGTCCCTCCTAGGAGGGCACCTTTACCTCCTTGGGACTTGAATCTTGTGCTGTCCGTGTTACAACTTGCTCCTTTTGAACAGATCAGGAAGATCTCGTTGTCCATGTTGTCCAAAAAAGTCGCTTTTTTGGTGGCAATCACTTCGGCTCGTAGGGTTTCGGAGCTGGCGGCTTTGTCCTGCAAGTCTCCGTACTTGGTCCTTCATCTAGATAAGGTGGTCTTGCGACCCAACCCTTCTTTTCTTCCGAAGAGAGTTTCGGATTTTCACATCAATGAGGACATTGTCCTGCCTTCGCTCTGCGCGAAGCCCAAACATCCGAAGGAGGTGGAGCTGCATTCCTTGGATGTTGTTCGGGCGATTAGGGTTTACCTGAAATCGACTGAATCTTTCCACAAGTCGGATTCCTTGTTTGTCTTTCCTGAGGGACCTCGGAAGGGCTTGGCTGCGTCGGCCTCTACCATTGCCAAATGGATCAGACAGACTGTGGAACAGGCCTATACTTTGAAGGGGAAAATTCCCCCTGTGCCTGTGAAGGCGCACTCTACAAGATCTCCGAGTACGTCTTGGGCCTGTCGTCATGGGGCTTCTGTGGCCCAGGTGTGTAAGGCGGCGACTTGGTCGTCCGTTCACACCTTCACGAAATTCTACAGAGTGGATGTTCAGGCATCGGCAGATGCTTCCTTTGGCCGCAAGGTTCTTAGTGCGGCAGTTCCTTAGAGCCTCTTGTATGGGCTTCTTGGCTGTTTGGGATACATGTTGTTATCCCTGGGTTATTTGTTTTCCTGGGATTTTTTGCTCTGTTGAGCAAGTTTTTTCTTCTGTTGCCCAGATAGTTTCCTTCCTTTGGTAAGGTTCCTTTCTCTGCTGTGGAGACGGCGTTGCCTGGGGCGCGGCTGCGTTTCCCACCCCTCATGTTTGCACTGCTTTGGGACGTCCCCATTGTGACGAATATGAAGAGGGCGGCGACTGTCGGAGGACGTAAGAGAAAACGGAATTTTTGTAAAATCTTACCTGTAAAATTCCTTTCTCTGAGTCCTCCGACAGTCGCCGCCCCCGCCCCTCTTTTGGGGTTGATTGTACTCTCTACTGCTATTCCACTGAAACTGGAGTATGGATACAGGAAGTGGGAGGGTATTGACTGAGGGGACCACCCCCTGGGGGTGGGATGTGTTAAAACTTTTATATTAACATATTCTGTTGCCTAGCTACTCCTTCGGAGCAAAGTCTAATACCCCATTGTGACGAATATGAAGAGGGCGGCGACTGTCGGAGGACTCAGAGAAAGGAATTTTACAGGTAAGATTTTACAAAAATTCAGTTTTTTCTCCCTCACTGATGTGCGCTGATGAGGCTGCACTGATGGGCACTGATGGGCACTGATAGGCTGCACTGATGGGCACTGATGAGGTGGCACTTATGGGCACTGATGAGGTGGCACTTATGGGCACTGATGAGGTGGCACTTATGGGCACTGATGAGGAGGTACTAATATGCCGCACTGATGAGCACTGATAGGCGGCACTGAGAGGTGGCACTGAGAGGCGGCACTGACGGGCGGCACTGATGGGCACTGATAGGCGGCACTGATGGGCACTGGCGGATGGCACTGATGGACACTGACGGGTGGCACTGATGAGCACTGATGGGCGGCACTGATGGGCAGCACCATCAGTGCCCACACTCAGTGCCCATAGTGCTGCCAGTCAGTGCTCATCAGTGCCTAGATGAGCAGGCACTGACTGGCAGCACTATGGGCACTGATTGTGGGCATTGATGGGGGCACTGATGGCGGGCACTGTGGGCACTGATGGGGGGGCAATGTGTGTGTTTTTTTACCTTTAGTAATCAGGGCACTGGTGATCAGTGCCCTGATTACATTCCTGTGTGTCCCCAGCGGCTGTCGGCTCCCCCTCCTTCCTCACACTGCAGTGTCTGTGTGAGGAAGGAGCGCCGGCGATGAGAGATGATCTCATATGTTTACATATGAGATCATCTCTCATTGGATGGCTTGATCACGTGGTGAATGGCCGCTGTGATTGGCCATTCACCACGATCTGTGATCTGCCGTGTCGAAGGGACACGGCCGACACAGATTCTCCCCAATGCGCGCTCGCGGGAGCGCGCGGGGGGCGTGTCACTGGAGGCCGTTTAAAAACGGCCTCCCGAAAATTCAAGTCCGCGTTGCAGCCGTATATAGGCTGTAGCGTGGATGGGAGGGGGTTAATATCGTAATACTATTACACTCATTTTTTATGGAACTTTGTGATTTTATATTTATCCTTTGTTATTTATCATCTTAAGCACTTTTTGGGATTGTGCTCCCCACGATATTTGCACCTGTTTTAAGCACACTGATTACTACTTCACTTGCACTGACCAGCACAAGTTGCATTACTTTCACTTCTTAGCAACTTTTTCCTGTTGCTCATTATCAGTGTGCATTCATTTAGCACTGATCACTTTATTCATCTTTTATCTTTTATGAGCTTTTTACTCACTATCAACTATTTATTTATTTATGATCGGTCACTGATCACTTCATCTTATTGTTTTACCCACGTCACTAATTGTACCAATAGTTTGTGTTATTCATCTGCTCGCTTTTAATATTATTGTTGCATCATCATCTGCTTTTACCTACACATCCAGTTATATCTATATAATTTATATTTCTTTTACGTCCTCCGACAGTCGCCGTCCATTCACACAGTCTTCAATAATGCGGTATTGCTTCCTCTCCACAGGAGTTTCTAGGCATAAGACTTGTAAAAGAACAATTTATCTACATAGTCACACCCATGGGGGCTGTCCTTCTAGTCCAATACCCCCCTGCAATAGCCATCCCAATTCAGTTTGTCTTCTGCCTAGCTTAGGAGTGGATAGGCTTCCCTGTGCTGAGGCTACAGTCTCAGCCTTCCTCTTTTTCTTTTATGATTTATTTTCTGAAAATGACATTTTTCTTTACATTGCTAGATGTTTATTTTTTCAGCACTAGTTAGTTGGATTTTGCGGAGCCGGGAATTGGACTGACCGTCCTGGTTTTCCAGGACAGAGGATCAGATGGAATCCCAGCCCGCCATTGAGCGTTTCGCAGGCTATTTCTTCGCCCTGGCCTCGCAAATGACCCATCCCTGTCCATCAGGGATGCAGCCATGTGAGGTGGCTACCTCACTGGACACAGGATAGGTTCGTCCGTGCACTACTAGTGTCCTGCGTTTCTGGCTGGCGGCACTCCCCTGCCATCTGAGGGTGGGCGGTTTCCCGCTTGTTATGAGGCACCCCACGCCATCGGGTACAGGTATGTACATTCTGTGTGGGGCCTCTGTCTGGGGTCGGCAGTCCTGTGTGTCTGTGGTGTCCCCTATGTCTGTGCATTTTGGGCTCCCTTTTCCCGGTCCCTGCGGGGGTTTTATTTTCTCACAGCAGCGCTGTGTCCGCCATTTTAAGTGTGGGCAGCATGTCTGGCTTCATTATGGGCGTTCATGCAGCATGCTATGTAGTGATTTTGGCGCCTTGCGGCGCCATCTTGCGTGTGGCATGCGATCGTTTCAGAGCACATGTCGGCGGCCATCTTGCCGAAGCCTCCCATTAGTTTTCAATAGGCATCCATTTTCCCTTGGCCTGCAGCCTAGTTCAGCCTCCAGCGGTGACATCACTTCCTTCTTTCTCACAGAGCCGACCGAAGGAGCTGGTAACACACTGTGGGGTTCTGTCCTGCTGTTCTTTTCCTGTCCTACTTTGTGCAATCTTCCTGGTCGGTTTTTGTCCCTGCGGGGGGCCTGTGTCTCACAGTCTTTACAGCGGTGCGCTGCGGGGTCCGTGGTGCTCTTAAAGGGCCAGTTTACAAAAAAAAAAAACTTTTTTATTTCTGTTATGGAATCCCAGGACAGCAAATTCCCTCCAGCTTTGGTGGGGGATTCAGGATCCTCTGAATCCTCTAACCAGACTAATTTGGCGGCTATTGTGGCAACTTTGGTGTCAAAAATGGATGTGCTGATGTCTGAACGTGCTGCTAGGAAAAGGCCTAGGATTTCCTTTTCTTCTGATTCGGAGTGTGACATGGTTGCTGTAGGTAGCGTGGCCCTTTCGGGGTCTCGCTCTTCTCAGGACCCGCAAGAGTCTGAGGGGGAGGCGGAGGTTGCAGGGATGGATGACTTCCCCCGCCCCCCCCCCCCCCCGGGTCGCCCGTGGAACGTGCAGCTATGGATGAGTTGATCCTAGCAGTAAAGGAAACACTACATTTGGAGGATGAGCCCACCCCTCCGGGCGTCGTTGTGTCCTCTTTTGGTACACACAGGACCCGCAAGATGGCGCAGGTTTTTCCTTGCCCCGCAGAATTTCACAGTAAGGTGAATGAGCTATGGCGTAACTTAAAACACGCCTTCGTGGTGCCTAAGAAGTTTCAACTTCTCTACCCTTTTGCGGCCACTACGGCTGCGCGCTGGTGTGTGCCTCCTCAAGTGGATCACATGGTGGCCAGATTGAACAAGGCTACCTTGGTCCCCACCGAGGACTACCCGGTGTTTAGGGACCCTACTGATAGGAGGCTGGAATCTCTTGCCCGACATTCCTACATGGTGGCGGGTTCCATGCTCAAGCCTATTTTTGCCTCTGTAATGGTGGCTCAGGCTGTGGCGGATTGGACCAAGGTGCTCAAACGCACCCTCGTGGCTGACTCTGCCCCTCCCACTACAGTGGAGATGGTGGATCAGATTAATCGAGGGGTCATGTATTTGTGCGATGAGGCTCTAAATGAGGCCCCCTTTGGCAGTACGCCTGTCCAGCGTCGCAGTGATTAACCCTCGCTTAATCTGGTTAAAGAGCTGGTCGGCTGACCAGAAATCCAGGAAGACGGTGGCTGACATTTTCTATGCGGGGTCTCACCTTTTTGGGGAATCCTTGGATGAATTGGTTAAAGGAGTCACTGGGGGCAAGAGCACTTTGCTGCCCCAGAACTCTAAGGGAAAAATTTTCCGCGGTAAGCGGGCCCCCTCCTTTAAACCTAATCAAGGGTCCTTTCGTGCCTTCAAGGCGCAGAACAAGGGTAAACCCTTCAAGGGCCAAGGTGGCCAGAAAAAGCCCTGGTTTGGCAAACAAAAATTCGGCCAAGCTGGGACGGTGGCTCAGTCCACCTCTGCCTGAAGGGACGCCCTCACCCGTTTCAGGGGTGGGGGGACATTTGCGCGGTTTCCTCCAACCTCGGCTGCTTCGAATCACGGACAGATGGGTTCAGGAAATTATTCGGTCAGGGTACAAGATCGAGTTTCTTTCACGGCTGGCGAACAGATTCTTTCCCTCAAATCTTCATTTGACCCCAGGGCAGTTGCAGGACCTGCATCAGGCGGTACAGGATCTCATCGTCCAGGGGGTTGTCATCCCGATGCCTCATCGGGACAGGTTTCGGGGTTTTTATTTGAATCTGTTCACTGTGCCCAGAAAGGAGGGCAAAGTGCGTCCGATTCTGGACTTGAAAGCGCTGAACCGCCTTGTGCGCGTTCGCAAATTCCGCATGGAGTCACTTCGCTCGGTGGTGGCCTCCCTGAATCTGGGGGAGTTCCTGGCCTCTATAGACCTGAAGGATGCGTATCTGCACATCCCCATTTTCGAGGGTCATCAGAGGTATCTCCGATTACCTTTCGGTCTCGCTTTGGCTCCAAGGGTCTTTACCAAAGTCTTGGCGCCTGTTCTGGGCCTGTTGCGGGCACAGGGCATTGCGGTCTTGGGATATCTGGACGATCTCCTGTTAAGATCGAGTGCCAGTCAGAGCCTGTTGCGCAATCTGTCCACTATGGTCCAGACGCTTCAGGAGTTCGGTTGGACAATCAACATTCAGAAGTCGACCTTGTTGCCTTCGGTTCGTCTCCCGTATCTGGGAATGGTTCTGGACTCTGCTCAACAAAGGTGTTCTTGCCGGAGGCCAAGCTCCAGACCCTGCAGAGCGAGGTCAGGTCCCTCAGTGACAACAAATCCTCGTCACTCCGGACCTGTATGCGGTCCCTGGGGTTGATGGTGTCTGCCTTCGAGGCGATACCGTTTGCACAGTTTCACATGCGATCTCTCCAAGCGGAGATCCTAGCCAGGTGGGACAGACTACCTCAGTCCTTGGACCTGAGAGTGTCTCTGAGTCACCAAACCAGAATGGATCTCTTGTGGTGGCCTCGTCTGGTAAGATTTATTACCGAACTTGGAAAGCTTATTTTGCCTGGTGTGAGTCCAGAGGTTTCTCTCCTCGTTCATACTCGGTGGTGAGAGTGTTGGCTTTCCTCCAATTGGGTGTAGACCAGCGCTTTGCGTTGGCCACGATTAAGGGCCAGGTATCTGCACTGGCTGTTCTTTTCCAGCGCCCTGTGGCATCTAATTCCTTGATTCGCACCTTTATTCAGGGTGTGCGTCACTTGGCTCCTCCCAGAAGGGAGCCCTTACCTCCATGGGACTTGAAATTGGTTCTGTCCGTGTTGCAACGGTCCCCGTTTGAAAACATCAGGGAGATCTCGTTACCTCTGCTGTCTAAAAAGGTTGCTTTTCTGGTGGCGATCACTTCGGCTCACAGATTGTCGGAGTTGGCGGCGTTGTCCTGCCGTTCCCCTTACCTGGTGGTTCATAGGGATAAGGTGGTCTTGCGACCTAATCCATCCTTTCTGCCAAAGGTGGTTTCGGATTTTCACCTCTTGCCTTCGCTTTGTGCGAACCCTAAGCATCCAAAAAAGGTTGCTTTGCATTCTCTGGATGTTGTCAGGGTGATCAGGGTTTACCTGTCGTCGACTGAATCCTTTCGCAAGTCGGATTCTCTCTTTGTACTTCCTGAGGGTCCTCGGAAGGGTATGGCTGCGTCTGCGGCAATCATTGCCAAATGGATCAGACAGACCATTGTCCAGGCCTACTCGTTGCGGGAATGGGTTCCTCCATTCCCTGTCAAGGCGCATTCTACCAGGTTGGTGAGTGTGTCCTGGGCTTTCGGGCATCAGGCTTCAGTGGCCCAGGTGTGCAAGGCTGCGACTTGGTCATCGGTGCACACCTTTTCCAAATTTATAAAATTGATGTTCTGGCATCCACTGATGCATCTTTTGGCCGCAAAGTTCTCTGTGCGGCAGTGCCATAGGGGACTCTGGTTTGTACGGGTCCCTGGCTGTTGAGGTTGTTTTTTTTCCCCTTGGTTATTTGTTTTCCTGGGTTGTTGCTCATGTTGAGCCCTCTTTTTGTTACCCAGAAGGTTCCCTTGCTGTTCATGTAAGGTTCATTTCTCTGATGTGGGTACTAGAAATGTGGGTACTGCGTTGCTTTTCTGGCAGTTCCGTTGCCCACCCCTCATGTCTACACTGCTTTGGGACATCCCCATTAGTGAAGACTGTGTGAATGGGTGGCGACTGTCGGAGGACGTAAGAGAAAACTGAATTTTTGTAAAATCTTACCGTAAAATTCCTTTCTCTGAGTCCTCTGACAGTCGCCGCCCCCGCCCCTCTTTGGGGGTTTTTTATACACTATCACTGCTTGCGACCAAACTGAATTGGGATGGCTATTGCAGGGGGGTATTGGACTAGAAGGACAGCCCCCATGGGTGTGACTATGAAGATAAATTGTTCTTTTACAAGTCCTATGCCTAAACTCCTGTGGAGAGGAAGCAATACCCCATTAGTGAAGACTGTGTGAATGGGCGGCGACTGTCGGAGGACTCGGAGAAAGGAATTTTACGGTAAGATTTTACAAAAATTCTGTTATTTTATATACTTTTTAGTGTGGTTAACCATTCCCAAGAAATTGAGCGCTTATTCTCTCTGCGTTAAAATTGTTTTAGTATGTTGTGACACTACTGAATTTGCTGCTAATTTCTGGTGTTCCACTGCACACATCTTCCTTGCCATTCTTAATTTCTTATACCATACTGGTAGCGCATAGGTTCACTCCCTTCTTGATTTAACCAGTGTGCCTTAGGTGACCACAAAAAGGGCATCCCCTTCTTCATCAGCTGCGTAATTAGAGCAATTACCTTGGAGAAGTTCCTTTATAAATCTTCTGTAAATGTTGGCAAATCCAACAAATCATTTTATTTCCTTAACATTCTTAGGGACAGGCCAATCAACCACTGCTTTGATCCTAACAGAATCCATGCTCACTCCTTCAGAAGAAATGTTGTATCCCAAGAACTGGATCTTAGTTTGTTCAAACTCGCATTTCTCTAGTTTGATGTAAAGTTGATTCCGCCTTAGTCTCTCAAAGACAGTACAGACGTGCTTGCGGTGTTCTTTCAAATTATCAGAAAAAATTTGAATATCATCCAAATATGCTATTACAAACTGATCCAACAAATCTCGAAAAAAAACATCATTAATAAAATGATGGAAGGTTGTGGGAGCATTGCAAAGTCCAAAAGGCATAACCAATATGTCAATATCTGGTTCTAAAAGCAGTTTTCCATTTATCTCCGGGACAAATATGGAGAAGGTTGTATGCTCCCTGTAAATCTAATTTGGTAAAGAGCTTGGCAGAGCATAGTCTCTCAAGCATTTCTGGAATCAGTGGGAGTGGATAACGATTTTTAATTGTGATCCTGTTTAAATTCCTGTAGTCAATACATAGACGCAGGGTTGAGTCCTTTTTCTCCACGAAAAATAAGGCTGATCCAGCAGGAGAAGTTGAGTGTCTGATAAAACCCTTGTCTAGATTCTTATCGAGCCACTCCCTGAGCACCTTCAGTTCAGGTTCTGAGAAAGAATAAAGGCGACCAAAGGGTATCTCTGCCCCATTTGAAAAATGCACCTGCCACATGAGTATAATCACCCCAATACCACATATGTTTGAGCAAGACCTTGCTTTATGATTCTGTAATTCACTTTCTGCCAGCTGTTGCAAGTCCAGGTAAATCAAATGGCTGCAACCTAGGATCTGTCTGCAACAAAGCCAATCTCTCTTGTGATGGGTTTCAGTGAACACTGGCAGTTCCCTACTCCATTGCACCCTGGCCCTCTGTTTGTCTATGATGCTCCTTTGATTTCTAGGCTGTCTGTTTCAGCAGTGGTTTTTCGGCATATTGTCTGGCTGAAATGCTGGTCTGCGGATTAGGAAGGCCTTATCTGATCTCCCTCTTGTAGGGGATCACCTGTTTGGAGCTTTCTTGGATGACATTGTTAAGGATCTCACAGGGGAGAAGAGTACTCTTCTTCCGCAGGTTACCAAGGGTCAAGGAGCCCCATTGTAGACGTGGGCCATTCTCCTCGGCTCCTAGGTGGCCTCTTTGCCTCTCAGGATCTCATGACAAGGGATCCAAAGTTAGGGCCTCCAACAGAGGTTCCAAGAGGACCTGGTCTCGCAAGCCACGAGCGGGCTCTTCTAGACCTGCGAACAAGGCTTGCGAGACCAGGTCTTGTCCTCCGTAAAGGTTTTTTCTTTTCCAACCTGCACTTGTCCCTAGATCACTTACTGGGTCTCTTTGGGGCAGTGCAAGGCTTGTTATTTCAAGGGGTGATTGTTCTGGTTCTGACTTCGGAACATTTTCAAGGGTTTTTTACTCAAACCTCTTTACAGTCTCCAGGGGGGAAGGCATGGTACATCCAATTCTGGACCTCAAGTTGCTAAGCTGCTTTGTACGAGTACAGAAGTTCCGCATGGAGTCCATTCACATGGTAGTGGCATCCCTACATCAGAGGGATTTCTTCTCGCTTCTTTCATCATCAAGGACCCCTACCTGCACATTCTAATATGTGCTGATCGCCAGCGCTTCCTCCGTTTTGCCGTGGACTAGGAGCATTATCAGTTTGTGGCGCTGACCTTTGGTCTCACCTCGGGTCTTCACAGAAGTATTGGCCCCGGCGATGGCATTGTTTGAGTCAGCTGGGGATCGCAGTACTGGGGTACTTGGACGATCTTCATCTGCGAGCGGAATCTCTGACTGCTCTGGTGGACTACTGGAGATTGCTCCAGTAGGGTCTGACTCTGGACTCGGCCTCAGCCAGAGTGTTTCTTCCTCGGGATAAACTCCAGTCATTGCAGGGGGCAATTCAGCTTCAGTTGTTCAGCAGACGGTCATCCCTCAGGGCTTGCATGCGCGTGCTGGGCCTGATGGTGTTCAGCCTCGAGGCGGTCTGTTTGCACAGTTCCACACAAGATCTCTGCTAAAGAGATTCTGCTGAAATGGGTCAAGGATCCATGGTCTCTAGAGGTGGCTTCGCTCTCTGGCACTTCGACAGGGAAAATCCTTCTCCTCCTGTACTGGACGGTTGTCTCCACGGATGCCAGTCTGTCTGGGTGGGGAGGCGTCCTCAGCACAGACGTGCTCAGGGGGTCTGGACTCTGGCAGAGCCCAGACTGCTGATCAGTGTACTGGAACTCCAAGTGATCAGACTTTGTCTGGCTCATTGGACAATCGTCTTCAGGGGTGTTCGTATGAATTCATTCAGACAGTGCCACGGCCGTGGTCTATGTCAATCACCAAGGGGGCACAAGAAGTGTCCTGGCGGCTTGGTAAGTAGCAGGGTTTCTAAGATGGGCTGACTGATTCGTTCCAGCCCTCTCAAACTCCTGTGCAGGACTCAGGCAGAAGGAAGTCCGGTCACTCTAGTGGCTCCAGACTGGCCTTGCTGGTCTTAATATGCCGATCTGGTATGGCTGGTCGCCGATGGTCCTTGGGGACTTCCTCTCCGGGAGGATCTGCTGTCCCAAGGACCAATCTTCCATCCTGCTTTACAGTCGATGGCTTTAACGGCTTGGCTGTTGAACACCAGGTGCTGAAGGGTGGAGGTTTGTTTGAATCAGTGATTCCTACACTGTTAAGAGCTAGGAAATCTGCCTCTAGGAAGATCTACCATCGTACGTAGAAAACGTACATTGCGTGGTGTGAGTCTCTTGGGATTCATCCTTGCTCCTTCTCGGTGGATCGGATCTTAAACTTCCTTCATGGGGGGTTGAGCAAACATTGGCCTTAAGTACCATCAGGGGCCAGGTATCGGGTTTCAGCCGTCTTTTTCCAATGACCTTTGGCCACACGCTCCCTGGTGTGTACCTTTTCTTCAGAGTGTCCGACATTTGGTTCCTTCAGTTGCCGCCCTGGAATATAAATGTGGTGCTTTCAGCTCTACTGAAGCTCCTCTTCGAAAATATTCGGGAGGTTTCCCTGCTTACGTTGCCCCAGAAGGTAGCCTTCTTTGGTGGCTATCACCTATGCATGCAGGGTGTCAGAACTGACAGCGTTATCCTGTCGTTCACCTTATGATGCTTCACAAGGATAAGGTGGTGCTTTGCCTCTGTCCGTCATTCCTTAATAAAGTGGTTTCTGACTGTCATTTAAATGTTGCCTTCCCTGTGTCCCAGGCGTAAACATCTGAAAGAAAATGGCCTTGCATGTCTTGGATGTGGTCCAGGCATTTAGGGTGTATCTGGCAACTACGGAGTTTTTTAGAAAGTCAGACTCTCTATTTGCGCTCACGGACGGACCTCACAAAGGTTTGTCCGTTTCTTCTGCTACCATTTCCAGATAGATCAGACAGACGGTGGTTCATGCCTTTTGCATCAGGGGTCAGGTTCCTCCTTTCCCTGTCAAAGAGCACTTTACTAGGGCGCTTAGTGTCTCCTGGGCTTTCGGTCTTCAGGCGTAAGTGACGCAGGTTTTACAAGGCGGGAACCTAGTCGCCAGTGCACACTTTTACAACGTTTTTTGGAAAGTGGTTGTAATGGGATCTGCAGATGCTTTTTTTGGCCGCAAGGTTTTGCTGGCTGCTGTTTAGAGGACCTGGTCCTCTATTGTTTTTCAGGTGAGCCTCGGTTGTTTTTGATTGAGCTCTGTTTCCTGGTTAGCCTTGGGAATTTTTTTTTATGTTTTCCCACCCCTCATGTTTAACACTGCTTTAGGACTTGCCAATGGTTAAGAAGAATCAGGAGCTGTGTCCGTCAATGAATAAAAGAGAAAATGGGATTTTTGACTTGCCTTAAAATCCATTTCTCTGATGTTCATTGACGGACACATCACCCACCCCTCTGTAGAATTGTAGTTCTTCTGACCCTGCTTGTAACAAAACTGAGTCCCTCTAGCTGAGAGTGGGGTGTATACCCCCTTGGACTGCCCGTAGGCGTAGTCAAGCTTTTTCCTGCCTAGTGTCCTACTCCTGTAGAGGGCAGTATAACCCAAGGGTTAAGAAGAAGCTGTGTCCGTCAATGAACATCAGAGAAATTGATTTTACGGTAAGTTAAAAATCCCATTTTTTTTGTTAGTTTGTGTACATTAATTTCACTCTGTCTTAAAGAGAAAAAAGCAAAACACACTTTTTTGTTTACATATTTTAGGTATTATTGTTATTAGTTATGTTCTAATATTTCACAAATCACATGGTCTTTGGCACTAAGTGCAGATTGCGTTCACAATTATACTTACAACTAAGCCCCGGTTCACACTTATGTGATGCGGGAAGGCTGCGAATCCGCAGCCTGTTCCCGCATCGCAAACGCACCCCCGGCAGTTCGCACTGCCATATGCGATACGCTGGGGGTGTCAATGTAATCTTAACGACACCCCCAGTTTGATCGCATATCGCAGTGCGATCTTGCAGTTCGCACAGGATCGGATCGCACAAGTGTGAACCGCTGTGCGATCCGATCCTGATGCGGCTGCAAAAAAGGGTCCTGTGCGTGTTTGCTGCGGGTGCGGTGCGAATTTACTTTTATTACTCGCTACAAATTACATACTTTTTAACTCTTGGAATGTTATTCAGCAAATTAAAGTGGTTCTAAAGGCTCCAGGTTTTTCACCTTCTCTGTGCAGCAGTCCCCCCAATATTTTACCTGAGCCCCATCTCAATACAGCGATGTGCATGAGAGCCTTGGCTCTCTGGGAATTCTAACTCCTCATTGGCTCCCACTACTGTTTTATGCTACATATGTTTGTTAAAAAAAAATCGCAAAAAGCGTATTTTGATTGGTTTGCGCAAAAGTTATCGCGTTTACTAACAATGGGAAAGATTTTTGTCATTTTTGGTGTTTTTTTTAACGAGTAATGGCGGCGATCTGCAATTTTTTTTTTTGGCTCACAAGTCAGTGACAGGCTAGTGACGTACCAGTATGTCACTTTGCCTGTGAGGGGCTGACCGCCGCAGTGTATGTACTTGCGGCGGTCGGCAAGGGGTTAAAAAAAAAATTCCTTTAATATCACTTTAAAATCTTGGTTTCCTACTACCAATTCAGCATCCGTGTTATCATACTATTCTATAGAACTATTCACTTTTAAATGTTCTCCTTCAGGTACCATGAGTGGATGAGGTCAGAGGAACTACAGAAACTTACGGCCTCCAAGCCCCTGACCCTGGAGCAGGAATATGATATGCAGCGCAGCTGGAGAGAGGATAATGATAGTAAGTGGCACACGTTGGCTGGACAATTATAAATGATATTAGTCTTTTCTCTGAAATTTGGTTGAAGAAGTCCAGTGTAAACTTCAGAAACAGATCATAGAAGAATTTTTAAAAGCAAGTCCCTTCAATTTTTTTTACTACTGTAAATGTTGGATCCCATAGGGAACATTTTTTATCCAGTTTTATAAAGCAGACTCATCATTTTCATTCTTCCATTTCTTCAAGCACTTTTTACAACGTTCTTCTCTTGTCTCTGGTTATCTTTTCTTTTATTGTCTTTGTCCTGGTTCACATCGGTGCAAAATCGCGCTACTTCAGCACAATTTCAAAGCCTCACATCAGTGCGATTTGCTCTGCCAATTTCATTGCAGCTTGCAACTTCATTTAACAGAAGTCTATGCAAATCGCAATGATATTGGCAAAAAGTAGTGCAGGAACCTTTTTCAAAATCGCTGCGACTCATGCTTCACTGCTGACAAAGGGTTGTGACTTGTCATGTGATTTGGAACTGTCAAATCGCATGACTAATTGCACCGGTGTGAACAGGGGGTTATGGGTCATACTTGTTCTATGGTAAATGATCATCACACATGGGAGGTATTGCGGTGAACATTAGAGCAATAACTCTAGCACTAAACCTCCTCAGTAACACTAAACAGGTAACCTGTAAAAATGTTTTAAAGCGTCACCTATGAAGATTTTTAAGTACCGTAGTTTATCGCCATTCCACGAGCATGCACAATTTTACATGTTGGGTATCTATTTACTTGGCGTAACCTCATCTTTCACATTTGACAAAAAATGGGGTATATATATTGTGTTTTGTTTTTTTATATTAATAAATAAATGTGTATTTTTTCCCAAACAATTGTGTTTGCAAAACTGCTGTGCAAATACTGTGTGACATAAAAAATTGCAACAAGTCGCCATTTTATTCCCAAGGGTCTCTTCTAAAAAAAAATGTATAATGTTTGGGGCTTATAAGTAATTTTCTAGCAAAAAATACTGATTTAAACTTGTAAACAGAAAGTGCCAGAAAAAGCCTGGTCTTTAAGTGGTTAATCTGCTACTTCACCTTTTGCTGTGCAATCACATTCTAGATGAGGAACATGACCTGTAAGTATTGCTAAACTACAGCAGAAAAAATACAGGTCTTCTGCCCTGACAGACAGTGGCAGAGCTGTGTACATTTTAGGACTGGATAGAGAGATATAAGACACATGCCCCATCCTGATGTATTAAATTCCTCTCATTAAATGGTTATATAAAAAGTAAAAATATTTTCCACTTTACATTTCAGAGTGTACCTTCATCATACTGGATTCTGCGAGGTGGGATCAGGGATGCACAGAAGAGCAGTGCATGGTGGGAGATGTTAATTTGTTCATCAATGATCCTGAAAACCCAGCATTAGCGGAGATTGAAATTATGATTGCAGGTGAGTCCTATTTCCATACCAATTGTTAATTTGTAAACTTTTTTAAACCTTAAGAGCCGGTTCACATTGGGGCGACTCAAAGTCGCCCCGACTTTGAAGCTGCCGGTGCAGCACGACTTCATCGCGGCTTGCAAATTACTTCTCTAATAGAAGTCAATGCAAGCCGCTCCGAAGTCGCCCCTAAGTAGTGCAGGAACCTTTTTCTAAGTCGGAGCGACTTGAGTCGCTTTGATTAGAACGGTTCCATTGCACAGAATGGAGCGCTACTTCGTCGCCTGACAAGTCGTGGCAGTGTGAACCGGCTCTTACAGGTTTATGTTTTAGGAAGAAAAATTTTAAAAAAGCATTTTTTTCTGAAGAAATTATTCTTCTAAAAAAAATTATTTGTTTACACTTGTGGTCAGGGAAGGCAAAATAGATGCTTTAGGTTAATTTTTACCACCCTCCATCTGCCCACCCTCAAAAAGGCAGACCGACAAGGTTGTAAACATGTCACAGGCCTAATGCTTTGCTTCATGACCATTGTAAAAATGGTACCCCCTGTCTCATATAGCAGGCAATACTACTGCTGAAAACAACCCATTCAAGTGAATGGGATCATGCCACAACTGGTGGTGGAGGTTTTTCAGGGATTTAAACAGGTGGTAAGGTGGAGCAATTCTCCTCCTTACTGAATGTTAAATGCCTCTGAAAAAGCACTTCACCGTGAATCGCTTTTCAGAGGGGTGGCAAGGTCTAAACTTAGCCTTAGATTGTTTAGTGAGCTGTTATTGCCAATTTTACTAAAGCTATGACTAAACCAATGCCTCACCGACTTCTGCCAGAATTTCCATAGCAGTTACGACAAAAAGCTATTGCTGCAGATACAGACACATGAAAGCTTAAATGTTGACTAAAGAGCTTATTTTTTTGATTGGTGGTGTAAGTTAGGGTCCTTTTACACGAGCGGTCTGCTTTGCTCAGCGGGGAGAGCCCTCCGCTGAGCAGGGGGATTACAGGTCTGTCTCCGCTCACTGTGCAGAGTGGAGACGGACAGAGTCCTGCTCTCCCCTATGAGGAAATCGGGTGAAAACTGACCGCATGTCCGTTTTTCACCCGATCTTATTTGATCCTCCAGACGGATGGAAAATAGGGTCACCATCCGTCTAGATTTGGTGGACAGGATCAAATCGGATAGCGGCGGGTGAATGGAGGATTCGATCATGTCTGCCTAAAAAACTGACAGGCAGACCTGATCAGAACGCCTGTGTAAAAGGACCCTAGGACATGCCAATACCTCCAGTAGAAGGTTTTTCAGAATGCTAACAGAGGACTTTTGTGGACCCTTTAGTCAACCTTACTAAAACTTTTATGGTTATAGGTTCTCGTTGGTCTCTATAGGCCTGTACACACAATAAGAAAATCTGAAGTAAAATTTCTTCCGACGAACAATCTGCCGATTTTCGGATCGTTATGACAACAGAAACTACCCAAATGACCCTAATCAAAAGTTTACATACCCCAGGTCTTAATACCGTGTATTGTCCCCTTTAACATGAATGACAGCTTGAAGTCTTTTGTGGTATTTGTGGATGAGGCTCTTTATCTTCTCAGATGGTAAAGCTGCCCATTCTTCTTGGCAAAAAGCCTCCAGTTCCTGTAAATTCTTGGGCTGTCTTACATGAACTTTGAGGTCTCCTCAGAGTGGCTCCATGATATTGAGGTCAGGAGACTGAGATGGCCACTCCAAAACCTTCTTTTTATTCTGCTGTAGCCAATGACAGGTTGACTTGGCATTGTGTTTAGGATCATTGTCATGTTAGAATGTCCAAGTACATCCCATGCGCAGCTTCCGGGCTGATGAATGCAAATTTTCCTCCAGTATTTGTTGATAAAATACTGCATTCATCTTGCCATCAATTCTGACCAAATTTTCAGTTCTTTTTGTAGCTTACACATCCCCAAAACATCAGCGATCCACCTCCGTGTTTCACAGTAGGAATGGTGAACCTTTCATCATAGGCCTTGTTGACTTCTCTCCAAATGTAGCGTTTATGGTTGTGGCCAAAAAGCTGAATTTTGGTCCCATCACTCCAAATGACTTTGTGCCAGAAGGTTTGAGGCTTGTTTGGCGTATTGTAAACTGGATAATTTGTGGCATTTGCGTAGTAATGGCTTTCTTCTGACAACTCAACCATGCAGCCCATCTTTCTTCATGTGCCTCCTTATTGTGCATCTTGAAACAGCCACACCACATGTTTTCAGAGAGTCCTGTATTTCCCCTGAAGTTATTTGTGGGTTTTTCTTTGCTTCCCGAATAATTTTCCTGGCAATTGTGGCTGAAATTTTAGTTGGTCTACCTGACCGTGGTTTGGTTTCAACAGAACCCCTCATTTTCCACTTCTTGATTAGAGTTTGAACACTGCTTATTGGCTTTCAATTCCTTGGATATCTTTTTATATCCCTTTCCTGTTTTATACAGTTCAACTACCTTTTCCCGCAGATCATTTTGACAATTTTTTTGCTTTCCCCATGACTCAGAATCCAGAAACGTCAGTGCAGCACTGGATGAAAGATACAAGGGTCTGTCAGGAGTCCAGAAACTCATTGACCTTTTATACACACACACTAATTACAAGCAAACAGATCACAGGTGAGGATGGTTACCTTTTTAATAGCCATTCAAACCCCTTTGTATCAACTTGTGTGCATGTTTTTAGGCCAAAATCACCAGGGTGTGTAAACTTTTGATCAGTTTCTGTTGTCATTATGACCTAAAAAGAGTAAACACAGTTGATTGATAATAAATGGCTTCAGCCAAACACTAACCATGAGTGAAAGAAAAGTTTTTGTTATCATTCAAATTTTTGGAAAAATGGCCAAGAAATCATAAATTCTGCCAGGGTATATAAACTTATGAGCACAACCGTACCTGTGCTGAAATCCCAGTAGCTTGTTAATGTGGTCACACCCCTTTAGCACCTGATAGATTATATACATGTACAAGCTATCGGGATTTGAGCACAGGTATATCTTGTTTCTGTTGCATTGAAGGTCAGTGACCAAACCTGAACCTAGTAGCTCTCCCCCATTGTGTATCTGTTTGCCTCATGCTGACATTGTATACACTGTAGCATTTGCATTGGCAGAGAAGAGTAGGACTGGCCATAAGAGGGATTACTTTGACGCAGTTGGCCAGCTTAAACATGTAATGCAATATATGTGAACTAAAAATCCCTCTTTATAATTGCAAAGTTTGCCAGAAAGGGTATATAGCTGTGTGCAGAGGGTTCGTGCAGAATTTCTAGTGTTAACATGTGGTCACACCCCTTTAGCCCCTGATGGATTATATGCAAGTACAAGCTATTGGGATTTGAGCACAGGTAGATCTTGTTTCTGTTCCTTTTACATCAGGGTCCCCCCATTGGAGTTCTCCCCTCTTACATAAGTGCCCCCCGTTTGAGTCCCCTCTTACATCTGGGTCTCCATTGAGTCCTCCCATACAGCAAGGTTCCCATCAGAGTCCCCTCCTTACATCATTGGCAGCATTTAAGCATTACAAAGAGTGTAATAAGAAATGTAAAGATGAAATCAGGGCGGCTAAAATAGAACACGAGAGACATATAGCGGAAGAGAGTAAAAAGAACCCCAAGAAGTTCTTTAAGTATATAAACAGTAAGAAAGCGAGGTCAGAACACATTGGCCCCATAAAAGATGACAAAGGAAATATGGCCACTGAGGACAGGGAAAAGGCGGAAGTGTTAAATAATTTCTTCTCTTCAGTCTTCACAAAAGAATCGGGGGGGCTACACGAACCCCGCTTGTAAGGCCAATCTAAACAACACACCTCAGGAAGTGCCGCCATGGCTAACAGAAGACAGACTTAGAACTAAACTTGAGAAACTTAACATAAATAAATCACCGGGACCGGATGGCTTGCACCCGAGGGTTCTTAAAGAGCTCAGCCAGGTGATTGCCAGACCATTATTCTTGATCTTTAAGGATAGTTTACAGACAGGTATGGTGCCAGCAGATTGGAAAAAGGCCAACGTAGTACCAATATTTAAAAAGGGGCCGAGGTGTATCCCGGGTAACTATAGACCTGTCAGCCTAACATCTGTAGTCTGCAAGATTTTGGAGGGGATGTTAAGGGACCACATACAAGACTTTAGTAATGAAAACAATATAATTAGTAGTAATCAGCATGGATTTATGAAAAATCGTTCTTGCCAAACCAATCTATTAACCTTCTACGATGAAGTGAGCTGCCATCTAGATAAAGGTAAGCCAGTGGATGTGGTGTATCTGGACTTTGCAAAGGCCTTTGACACCGTTCCCCACAAACGCTTACTGTACAAACTAAGGAAGGTAGGTATGGACCATAAGGTGAGTACCTGGATAGAGAACTGGCTCCAGGGGAGAGTCCAGAGGGTGGTGATTAATGGGGAGTACTCGGATTGGGCAGGGGTGGAAAGTGGGGTCCCCCAGGGTTCTGTCCTGGGGCCAATCCTGTTTAATTTATTCATAAATGATCTAGAGGAGGGGATATCTAGTACAATCTCAGTATTTGCGGACGATACTAAACTAAGCATGCCAATATCTTCTATACAGGATGTGGAAACCTTACAAGCGGACCTAAACAAAATAACGGGGTGGGCAACTACATGGCAGATGAGGTTTAATGTTGATAAATGTAAAGTAATGTACTTGGGGGCCAGAAACCAGAAAGCAAGCTACTCACTAGGGGGGGAACCTCTGGGGGAGTCTAGGATGGAAAAAGACTTGGGGGTACTGGTAGACAACAGGCTTGGCAGTGGCATGCAATGCCAAGCAGCTGCAAGCAAAGCCAACAGAATATTGGGATGTATAAAAAAGGGGATTCACTCCAGAAATAAAGAGATTATTCTTC
Organism: Pelophylax lessonae; assembly: GCF_965119305.1. Taxonomy (NCBI): domain Eukaryota; kingdom Metazoa; phylum Chordata; class Amphibia; order Anura; family Ranidae; genus Pelophylax; species Pelophylax lessonae. The sequence continues at coordinate 133,314,456 of NC_138778.1, forward strand.
CACTCTACAAGACTCTGGTCCGGCCACATCTGGAGTATGCTGTCCAGTTCTGGGCACCGGTCCTCAGGAAGGATGTGCTGGAATTGGAAAGAGTCCAGAGAAGGGCAACAAAAATAATTAGGGGAATGGAGGACATCAGCTATGAGGAAAGACTACAAGCACTGAACCTATTCTCTCTGGAGAAGAGACGATTGAGGGGGGATATGATCTCAATGTTCAAATACTGTACTGGGGACCCTAGCATAAGGAACAAACTATTCAGAGTAAGGAAATACAACAAGACACGTGGCCACTCACTAAAACTAGAGGAAAGGCGGTTTAACCTTAAAATGCGTAAGGGGTTCTTCACTGTAAGGGCAGTAAGGATGTGGAATTCTCTTCCACAAGCAGTCGTATCAGCGGGGATCATTGATAGTTTCAAAAAACTATTAGATGGGCACCTTAAAGACCACAACATACAGGGGTATACAATGTACGGTTAAAAGCAAACACACACACACATCATAGGTTGAACCGGATGGACTGATGTCTTTTTTCAACCTCACTAACTATGTAACATCAGGGTCCCCGCCAGAGTCCCCTCCTTACATCAGGGTCCCCGCCAGAGTCCCCTCCTTACATCAGGGTCCCCGCCAGAGTCCCCTCCTTACATCAGGGTCCCCGCCAGAGTCCCCTCCTTACATCAGGGTCCCCGCCAGAGTCCCCTCCTTACATCAGGGTCCCCGCCAGAGTCCCCTCCTTACATCAGGGTCCCCGTCAGTCGCCTCCTTACATCAGGGTCCCCTCCTTACATCAGGGTCCCCGCCAGAGTCCCCTCCTTACATCAGGGTCCCCGCCAGAGTCCCCTCCTTACATCAGGGTCCCCGCCAGAGTCCCCTCCTTACATCAGGGTCCCCGTCAGAGTCCCCTCCTTACATCAGGGTCCCCGCCAGAGTCCCCTCCTTACATCAGGGTCCCCGCCAGAGTCCCCTCCTTACATCAGGGTTCCCGCCAGAGTCCCCTCCTTACATCAGGGTTCCCGCCAGAGTCCCCTCCTTACATCAGGGTCCCCGCCAGAGTCCCCTCCTTACATCAGGGTCCCCTCCTTACATCAGGGTCCCCGCCAGAGTCCCCTCCTTACATCAGGGTCCCCGCCAGAGTCCCCTCCTTACATCAGGGTCCCCGCCAGAGTCCCCTCCTTACATCAGGGTCCCCGCCAGAGTCCCCTCCTTACATCAGGGTCCCCGCCAGAGTCCCCTCCTTACATCAGGGTCCCCGCCAGAGTCCCCTCCTTACATCAGGGTCCCCGCCAGAGTCCCCTCCTTACATCAGGGTCCCCGCCAGAGTCCCCTCCTTACATCAGGGTCCCCGCCAGAGTCCCCTCCTTACATCAGGGTCCCCGCCAGAGTCCCCTCCTTACATCAGGGTCCCCGCCAGAGTCCCCTCCTTACATCAGGGTCCCCGCCAGAGTCCCCTCCTTACATCAGGGTCCCCGCCAGAGTCCCCTCCTTACATCAGGGTCCCCGCCAGAGTCCCCTCCTTACATCAGGGTCCCCGCCAGAGTCCCCCCCTTACATCAGGGTCCCCATCAGAGTTTCCCCTTGCATCAGGGTCTCCTTAAAAGTTCCCCCTTGCATCAGGGTCTCCTTAAAAGTTCCCCCTTAGATTAGGGTCCCAATCAGAACCCCCAATACATCAAAAGCAGTGACCATAGGCAGTGTGTTTACCTTTTATACTCAATCAGTGGTCATTGAGGATACACCACTAACCCTAGGTGGGGGCCAGGAAAAATCTTGTAATGGTCTGAATGTGGCCCATTGTTTGGAGATGCTGATCTAGTTCATAAAGTGGTCATTAATAATCATTTAAAATGCTATGATGCAGAAGAAGCTATACAATCAAAACATGACAATAAAACTGACACACTGGCTTTCGGGAGTGTGTAATGAGAGAGCCCTGCTCCATCACTCACTGTGTGTAGACTCTGAAACTCTCTTGTCATCATTTGTAGAAATGTCCTGGATCTTCTTGTTCATCACACACAACTCATCAATTCACACTCTCGTAATGTCTTCCCACACTCTCTGTCTTCTGCCTAATTAGCTTTCACTTCACATGACCATGCTCTGAACAGCCCTTAATAAATGTCACTGCCATATTTTTCTAATTCATCCATCAATCTTTTAAGAGTTCTGCATCTTGCTAAAATATATCAATCTGAATTCTATTTTAAACCTAGAAAATTCCAGTATAAGATAGGTTCTGACTGCTGGCTACACAATGATCCCAGCAAGTTGTTTGAATTTAATATACATTGGGTTGCATTCCCTGTCCTAAGTAAAATATAACATTAAAGTGGAGTTCCACCCATTTTTGGAACTTTAGATCTATGTAATCCCCTTTAAAATGGCTTTTACCAATGGAAACTTTTTTTTTTTTTTTGCTAGTAAATACCTTAATTTCGGCTTTATTCCTCCTCACCTCACTTCCTGGTCCGATCGGCGATGACGTCATTCGGCGATCCGCAGTGTCTGCTGGGATGTATTCTATTCCAGAAATCTCGCAGTAGCTGTATCTGTACTGAGCCGTGCCTGCCCCGCCTCCGCCTCGCCTCCTCTCATTGAGTTGCATTGTATGAATGTATTAAGGCCGTTCTCTGCCCCGCCTCCGCCCCACCTCCTCTCATTGAGTTGCATTGTATGAATGTATTAAGGCTGTTCTCTGCCCCGCCTCTGCCCCGCCTCCTCTCATTGATTTGTAAGAGGAGGCGGGGCGGAGGCGGGGCAGAGAACGGCCTTAATACATTCATACAATGCAACTCAATGAGAGGAGGCGGGGCGGAGGCGGGGCAGGCACGGCTCAGTACAGATACAGCTACTCCGAGATTTCTGGAATAGAATACATCCCAGCAGACACTGCGGATCGCCGAATGACGTCATCGCCGATCGGACCAGGAAGTGAGGAGAGGAGCAATAATGCCGAAATTAAGGTACTTACTAGCAAAAAAAAAAAAAAAAAAAAGTTTCCATTGGTAAAAGCCGTTTTAAAGGGGATTACATACAGCTATGTATTCCAACATATTAAAAATGGGTGGAACTCCGCTTTAAGGAGGTCATGCAGAATTGAGATGCCACTGATTCCTATGTACTTACTGTCTTCCTGTTATTGAATTGTCTTCAAAACATTTTTTTCAGAATTTCCCTACCACCAAGCTATTTGTCATTTGTGTGTTACTAATGGTTTGTTTTTGCTTTCCAGAACCCACGTGTCGTGGCAAGGGGTTTGGTGAAGAGTCTACGAGGCTCATGTTATGCTATGGTAAGATATATAATTAGTTTATTTCTTGCAACTAGCATCCACTTAACTCCTTTCCTAAAGGCTGCCAGTGGCCAGTTAAGTGGGCTTCTATGACGGGAGGCTACTATTGGCTCTCGCTGTGGTCACATAATTGGAAGCCTGACCCTACAGACTCCCAATCTGAAGCTATAACCAAGAACTGTTGAAGCATGCAGTGAGCATGCTCCCAGCACACAACCCCAGACCGCAGTGGATGTATATATACAGCAGCTGGGTGCTATAGCCCACATTTCCTGCTAATGCATATATGTGTTATGCAATCAGGAGGAGGTAAGCCTGCAATATGTTGGTATAATGTCCATTATTACTTCTTTTCCAGGTATTTCTTCTTTGGGAATCTCTACATTTCAAGCCAAAATAGGTCAGGAGAACATGAAGAGTGTTCTACTATTCAACAAACTGCATTTTGAGGAGGTAAGGGCTTCTACTTACCTACATAGCTCAAATAGTAGGCTCATGTGTTTTACAGCCACTATAAATAGAACACCTATATACCTAGGCTAATTATTTCCAAAATGTGTTCATTATACAGGGCAGATACATATAGATGACCTTGAGTTCTGGTACCCTAAGTTGCATCTAATGTGGTTTTATGGACAGACTTTCAGATAAAGTGCACTTTTTTTTTTTGCCCTGACCTAAACCATCCCCACTTGACAGATGCATACTTACTGAGATTCATCAGCCACAGCCTTCAGGGATTGTCTATATCCCATGTCACAAGACTTCCTCTGCTGGTGACACCTGTGTATTACACTCCCATTAACTTCTATGACCAAGAGAAGGGCTTGGATAGGCACAATCAGGAGAGGGAGACTTGCAGAACAGTAATCCTGGAAAGCCCTGTGCATCAGGCATCAGTAAGTATTCATCTGTGGAGGGTAAGGGTGGAACGGTTTAGCTAAGGGCACAAGGGTAAAGGGTAAAATACTAAATTGCCTTTTTGTCTGAAAGTGCACTTAATCTTCAAAGCTGAGTTCCAGCCTGGGGAAAAAATAAATAAAAGCCAGCAGCTAAAAATACTGTAGCTGCTGACTTTTATCATAAGGACACTTCCCTGTCCAGGGAGCCCGTGATGTCAGCACCCCAAGCCGATCCGTCCATCAGCTTCGGGTGCAGGTGCCGGCAATGCTATAAGGGAAATCGGCAGTGAAGCCTTCAGGCTTCACAGCTGGTTTCCTACTGCGCATGCACAAGTCGAGCATCACTTTCTGAATGGCCCCGTTGTCTTCTGGGACACACACAGGTCCCAGAAGGCAGCGGAGGGGGGAGGGCATGACTTGATTGTGGAAATGACGTACCTCTCCGTGGCGGTTCTAAACAGGAAAAAAACTGATTACCCCATAGAAAAATGGTAAATTAAGCCAAAAAAATGTCCAATGTGGTTTTATCTTGCCGCTATGAAGCGGATGGCGCAAACATGGAAATGTGGGTGGAACTCCGCTTTAACAAGTGATGCTGAATGAAATCAAAACAAGGGTCAAGAGAAGGTAGGTGAAGTCTTTTCAAACAACAGAATTTCCTCCTACTTTATGGAGGAGAAGGTGAGGCCAATCTCTTCCTAAAGGATCACTAAACCTAAAAAGGAAAATGTAATACATTGCAGCTTACCAGTCGTTAGAGGCTAACAGCATTTTCAGCAAATACAGGAAAATTCCGATTGACCTTCCTGTGAGATAAAATGGAACATTTCAACAATGTTATCTTTTTTCTTCTGTAAACTGCTAATCCCTTCACCCACATGTAAGAGAGATGAGCAAAGGCAGACATGGTTGTAGTCCAGCCTGATTGACCACCATGATACATTGAAGAAGTGGGCATAGCCACCTAGGAACAGGGAGTCACAGGATTAGCAGGTGAAAACAAAGAGGAACAATCTGAAAAAAAACAAACGCAGCCACCTAATATGAGAACTGAAATGTATTATATATTTGTTTTTGGGTTTAGATGCACTTTAAATATTGGAGGAAGTGTGGGCATGACAAGACCATGGCATGTGAACACCCCCATCCGCTGCACCTCCCATAATGTAAAAAACGTTTATTTACTTTAAAGCCATTAAAATTGCAACAAAAGCGAAAGTGGCGTACTGGAAGTCCTGCCCTATGCGTTTCGTCATAGGTGTGCGACGTCCTCCACAGATCCTCCGGAACATCTGGTATGTCACTTCTACTTTTGTTGGATTGTACGCTGGGGAGCAAGCAGTACTTTCATTTGTACCCAGTGAATACCAGGCTTTCTTTTACAGTGTAAGTGCAATATTAGTGGCTTTAAAGTAAAACTTACGTCCTCTGACAGTCGCCACCCACTCATACAGTCTGCACGTCTGGATATTGGCCTTCTCCACAGGAGTAAGCTAGGCAGAAGATTTTGTTAGAATATTCACAAAACCTTTGTATAAACACACCTACAGGGGGCTGTCCCTCTGGTAAAAACCCCCAGCTAGCTTCATTCCCAATTCAGTTTTCTGCTGCCTAGCTTAGGAGTAGGCTGGCTTTTCCTAGCTGTGGCTTCGGTCAAAGCTTTTTTCTTCATTTTCTGTTTCCTTTTCTGGTTCGGAAAAGATTATTTTCTCTGACCTGGGTGCTGCGTTGCCTTTTTTGACGGTTACGTTTTCCCACCCCTCACATCTACACTGCTTTAGGACGTTCCAGAAGTGCAGACTGTATGAGTGGGCGGCGACTGTCATAGGACGTAAGAGAAAATAGAATTTTTGTAAGAACTTACCGTAAAATTCTTTTCTCTGAGTCCTCTGACAGTCACCGCCCCCCACCCCTCTTTTGGATCTCTATACTGCTTGCTACCAAACTGAATTGGGAATGAGGCTAGCTGGGGGTATTGGACCAGAGGGACAGCCCCCTGTAGGTGTGTCTATACAAAGGTTTTGTGAATATTCTAACAAAATCTCCTGCCTAGCTTACTCCTGTGGAGAAGGCCAATACCCAGACGTGCAGATTGTATGAGTGGGCGGTGACTGTCAGAGGACTCAGAGAAAATAATTTTACGGTAAGTTCTTACAAAAATTCTATTTTTACGCAATGACAGGCCTCTCCTTTTACTTTTATTATTCTTGTTATGAGTGTCCAGTGGCTCTGAGAGGACCAAATAGAGACAAAGTGGGACCAGTTGTAGCGATATTGGAAAAGGTGTTCCCGGGCAATCCTTTTGGCTGTACAGTGCATCTGGAAAGTAGTTACATAGTAGTTACATAGTAGGTGAGGTTGAATAAAGACAATAGTCCATCCAGTTCAACCTGTGTAGGTGTGTGTGGCTGTAATCATCTCGCATACCCCTGAATGTTCTGATCCTTGAGATGTACGTCTCAAAGTCTTTTGAAAGCCACCATATTACCTGCAGAAACCACCTCTTGTGGTAGAGAATTCCACAATCTTGTAGCCCTAACAGTAAAGAACCCCCCACGTTGCCTGAGGTTAAAACGCTTCTCCTCTAATCGCATTGTATGCCCCCGAGTCCTCATGCAATCCCTGCGACTGAACAGCTTTTCTTCTAAGCCTAGATCCCCATTGAGATATTTAAAAAATTGCTATCATGTCCCCCCTCAGGCGTCTCTTCTCCAGGGAGAATAAATCAAGAGATTGCAGACGCTCCTCATAATCAAGGTCCTCCAACCCCCTAATTAGTTTAGTTGCCCTTCTCTGGACCCTCTCCAGCTCCAACACATCCCTTCTGAGGACTGGTGACCAGAACTGGACAGCATACTCCAGATGCGGTCGGACCAGAGTTTTATAAAGTGGAAGGATTATAGTCTTATCTCTGGAATACATCCCTTTCTTTATGCATGCTAATATTCTGCTGGCTTTGGCAGCTGCCGATTGACATTGCATGCTGTTGCCTAGTCTATCATCCACCAATACTCCCAGATCCTTCTCCATTTTTGATTCTCCCAGGGGTTCCCCTCCTAACGTGTATTGTGCTTTTATGTTGCTAGTCCCCAAGTGCAAAACCTTACACTTCTCCACGTTAAACCTCATTTGCCAAGTCGTTGCCCACTCCGTTATTTTGTCCAGGTCATTCTGTAGGATATCTGCTTCATGCTGTGCTGTTATTGCCCTGCCTAATTTTGTGTCATCTGCAAAAACTGATATTGAACTACAGATCCCGTCCTCAATGCTGTTTATGAATAAATTGAACAAGGTTGGTCCTAGGACTGAGCCTTGGGGGACCCCGCTTACTACCTCAGACCAGTCTGAGTATGCGCTGTTTATTACCACCCTTTGGACACGCCCTTTTAGCCAGTTCCGTATCCAAGAGCAAACCCTGCTGTCGATACCTGCAGACCATATTTTATAAATTAAGCGCTTATGGGGAACTGTATCGAACGCCTTAGCGAAATCCAAGTACACCACATCCACTGGTCTGCCCCTATCTAGCTCACAGCTCACCTCCTCGTAGAATGTTAAGAGATTGGTTTGACAAGAACGCCCATTTGTAAACCCGTGCTGGTTACTACCAATGATGCTGTTGTCCTTAGCAAACTCTACGATATAGTCCCTTATCATCCCCTCCAGAAGTTTACATACTACTGATGTCAGACTGACAGGCCTATAATTTCCTGGGATATGCCTCTGACCCTTTTTGAATATCGGAATCACGTTAGCTTTCCTCCACTCCCCTGGTACATCTCCTGTCCTAATACTATCTGCAAAGATCAGGAACAGTGGTCTGGATATAACCTTACTGAGCTCCTTGAGTACTCTCGGATGTACGCCATCCGGGCCTGGTGATTTGTTTGTGTTAAGTTTATCCAGCCTATCCCTGATTTCACCCTCTGTTAGCCATAGTGGCAAGTCCTGTGTATTACTACTAACCATACAGTCATGGTCAGTGTACCCCTCCTTTTCCTGTGTAAAGGCTGACGAGAAAAAAGCATTCAGCATGGTTGCTTTTTCAGTGTCTTCTGTAACCATCCTCCCATCATCGTTAATTATGTGTGCAATATGCTCTGCCCTATTTTTTTTGCTGTTGATATACTTAAAGAATTTCTTTGGGTTTTTTTTACTATCCTCCGCTATTTGTCTCTCAAAGTCTATTTTAGCCATCTTGATTTCGTGTTTACACTTCTTATTTGCCTCCTTGTATTGGTCGAAAGCCAATACTGTGCCTTCTGATTTATATTTCCTGAAAGCCAATTTTTTTCCCCTAATAAGATTTTTAACGCTATGGTTTAGCCAGCCAGGTTTGGCTTTGTCTCTTCTAAATTTATTTCCCATAGGAATGCACTGCAAGATGCCTTTGCTTAATATATTCCTAAAGCATTCCCATTTTTCCTCTGTGGTCAGTGATCCCAGGATTTGGTCCCAGTTTACCCTTTCCATCAACGAGTACAATTTTGGAAAGTCTGCCCTTCTGAAGTTAAGGGTTCTTATGTTCCCCACTTGCCTTGCTATATTGTTATTTACGCTAAATGTGATCATCCTGTGATCGCTAGAGCCCAGGTTTTCCTGGACCCCTACCTCCGAGATTAGGTCTGGGTCATTAGTGATCAATAGATCCAGGATTGCGTTTTCTCTAGTAGGCGAGTCCACCAACTGTATTCGAAGCGTTTCACTTTTTCCACTTATTTATTATGTTGCAGCCTTATTCAAAAACTGATTAAATTCATTATTTTCTTAGATTCTACAAATAATACCCCATAATGACAATGTGAAAGAAATGTGTTTGAAATCTTTGCAAATGTTTTAAAAATGAAAAAATCATATGTACATACGTATTCACAGCCTTTGCCATGACACTCAAAATTGAGCTCAGGTGCATCCTGTTTCCACTGATCTTCCTTGAGAGTTTTCTACAACTTGATTGAAGTCCACCTGTGGTAAATTCAGTTGATTGAACATGATTTGGAAAGGCGAACACCTGTCTATATAAGGTCCCAGAGTTAACAGTGCATGTCAGAGCACAAACCAAGCCATTAAGTCCAAGGAATTGTCTGTAGACCTCAGAGACAGGATTGTATCGAGGCATGGATTTGGGGAAGGGTACAGCAAAATTTCTGAAGCATTGAAGGTCCCAATGAGCACACTGGCCTCCATCATCCATAAATGGAAGAAGTTTGAAACCACCAGGACTCTTCCTACAGTGGGCCGTCTGGCCAAACTGAGCAATCGGGGGAGAAATGTCTTAGTCAGGGAGGTGACCAAGACCACAATGGTCACTCTGACAGAGCTCCAGCATTTCTCTGTGGAGAGAGAGGAGAACCTTCCAGAAGAACAACCATCTCAGCAGCACTCCGCCAACCAGGCCTGTATGGTAGAGTGGCCAGACAGAAGACACTCCTCAGTAAAAGCCACATGACAGCCCACTTGGTATTTGCCAAAAGACACCTGAAGGACTCTCAGATCATAAGAAACAAAATTCTCTGTTCTAATGAAACAAAGATTGAACTCTTTGGCCAGAATAGCAAGCGTCATGTCTGGAGGAAACCAGGCAACGCTCATCACTTGGCCATTACCATCCCTATAGTGAAGCATGGTGGTGGCAGCATCATGCTGTGGGGATGTTCTTCAGCGGCAAGAACTGGGAGACTAGTCAGGATTGAGGGAAAGATGAATTCAGCAATGTACAGAGACATGCTTGATGAAAACCTGCTCCAGAGCGCTCTGGACCTCAGACTGCTGTGAAGGTTAATCTTCAAACTGGACAACGACCCTAAGCACACAGCCAAGATAACAAAGGATTGGCTAGGGGACAACTCTGTGAATGTCCTTGAGTGGCCCAGCCAGAGCCCAGACTTAAACCGGATTGAACATCTCTGGAGAAATCTGAAAATGGTTGTGCACCGACGCTCCCCATCCAACCTGATGGAGCTTGAGAGGTCCTACAAAGAAGAATGGGAGAAACTGCCCAAAAATAGGTGTGCCAAGATTGTAGCATCATACTCAAAAAGACTTGAGGCTGTAATTGGTGCCAAAGGTGCTTCAACAAAGTATAGCACAAAGGCTGTGATACTTATGTACATGGGATTTTTTTCGCTTTTTATTTTTAATAAATTTGCAAAGATTTTAAACAAACTTCTTTCACATTGTCATTATGGAGTATTGTTTGTAGAATTTTGAGGACAATCATAAATTTCATCCATTTTATAAAGCTGTAGCATAACAAAATGTGGAAAAAGTGAAGCGCTGTGAATATGCACTGTATAGTTAGTGTTCCTGGTTTCCATCCCTGGTCTAGTGGTGTATTACTACATCAGCAGGCGCAATTTGACTTTCTTGTTTCTACATGTGGTCACATTAATCTGGTGAATATGGAGAGTTTGCTTTGGATACAGTAGAGTGGAACACACATTTACGGTATGTTATTGCAGCATGCGGGTATATAAGAACAAAACACACTACGTTTGTTAATCAGGAATTTTATTGGACATTTGTTATTCATATTTCTTCCATTTAAGCGCAAGCGCTGTTTTTGATATATTTGTTTCATATGAGCCCAAAGCCTTTTATGTAGCTCACTCACCATTGTCCCACTGCTTAATCAAGACAGGGTTGTCACTGTTTCTTATGGCGGCTTTCCAGCTTCCTGTGTCACTTGCTTGCTTATTAGATGAGCTGGCAGACTGTATAGCTAGCTGTTCAAAAATACAAAGCATAAAAATTGTATGAAGGTCACAGACCAAAATATACAGGTGCATCTCAAACAATTGGAATATCATCAAAAAGTTATTTCAGTAATTCAATTCATAAAAAGTGAAACTTTATATTTTATATAGATACACACAGAGTGATATATTTCAAGCATTTTTTTTCTTTTAATTTGGAGGATTATGGATTACAGCTAGTGAAAACCCCAAATTCAGTCTCAATTTCATTCTCAGAAAATTAGAATATTAACTAACACCAATTAAAAAAAATATTTTTTAAAAGAAATATTGGCTTACTGAAAAGTATGTCCATGTACAGCAGGGGTAGGTAACCTATGGCTCGCGAGCTAGACGTGGCTCCTTTTGGTGGCTGCATCTGGCTCGCCGACAAATAGGGTCTCTAGCTATGAGTATATCATTATTTGCCCCGAATCAAGTCCATGCCTGCACGCTGCGGCCACACTGGTTGCTAGTATGCCGCTTGTCGTCTAGCAACCAGTGGTGTCACGTGACATCAGCGTCGTCACGGGAGAGCGAGGGCAATGGTCAAACTCCTCCTCCGCTCCTAAATTTACTCCACCCACCACCGGCCACCTCCCTCTTCTCCAGGCGGCAGTGCGGGCTCAGCGTAGAGCCGAGGGAGGTCCTGAAGCGACAGGTCAGTCAGTCAGACTCATCAGTGTAAATATTTTTCGTTCTGTGCTTCCCCTGTCTCAAGTAATTGCAAATACTCTTTCAGACAGGGTATGTGCAATTACTAAGTTGAGACAGGGAAGCACAGAAAGCAAAAAATTATAGGCTAGCCCGCACCTTCTTTTTTATCTTTTATTCACAGTTTACAGAGGTTCCCAATACCCTCACTGAAGAAGTGCTGCAGGCCTGTAGCCGTATATACAGTGGATTTTTTTAATAACATTTCCCCAGACATTGACATTTTGGCACATATGGGCTACACATCCACTTTCTGTTTGCGCTAAGGCTATTTCTCCTTTCCATTGTCGTGCCCTGCAAATCGCACTAGTGTGAACAGGGGAACTCAACTTTAATATTTCAGCTCCTTTAAGATGACCACTGCCTTGCTAAAGAAGCTGAGGGTAAAGGTGATGGACTGCCAAGCATGTCTCCAGACCTTGCCTACAGTCAAGCTTGGTGGTGGGAGTGTCATGGCCTGGGGCTGCATGAGTGCTGCCGGAACTGGGGAGCTACAGTTCATTGAGGGAACAATGAATGCCAACATGTACTGTGACATACTGAAGCAGAGCATGATCCCCTCCCTTCGGAGACTGGGCTGCAGGGCAGTATTCCAACATGATAACCCCAAACACACCTCCAAAATGACCACTGCCTAGCTAAAGAAGCTGAGGGTAATGGTGATGGACTGCCAAGCATGTCTCCAGACCTAAACCCTATTGAGCATCTGTGGGGCATCCTCAAATGGAAGGTGGAGGAGCGCAAGGTCTCTTAATATCCACCAGCTCCGTGATGTCGTCATGGAGGAGTGGAAGAGGACTCCAGTGGCAACCTGTGAAGCTCTGGTGAACTCCATTCCAAAGAGGGTTAAAGCAGTGCTGGAAAATAATGGCGGCCACACAAAATATTGACACTTTGGGCCCAATTTGGACATTTGCACTTAGGGGTGTACTCACTTTTGTTTCCAGCGGTTTAGACATTAATGGCTGTGTGTTGAGTTATTTTGAGGGGACAGCAAATTTACACTGTTATACAAGCTGTGCACTCACTACTTTACATTGTAACAAAGTGTCATTTCTTCAGTGTTGTCACATGAAAAGATAGAATAAAATATTTACAAAAATGTGAGGGGTGTACTCACTTTTGTGAGATTCTGTATCTGTGCAAGTGTAATCAAAAGTAAAAAGAAGATATTAAAATAATTGAAAAAAAATAATAATAACAATTGAGCCCTGATCATCATATTGTTTTTTTTTTTACTTCATCAGGTGTCTTTTAGCGCCGTATTCCAGGAGCTCACTCTGGAGTGGAAAGTAACAGATAAAGAAAGGCAGCAGCTTTGGGACACAGCCCATTTTACAGTGACATCATACAAGAATCTGAAAGCGGCACTCAATCAGGAAAAAAATAATGTACCTTAGGTGAGTAGGATCAATGTCAAAGAGTGTACAGTCATTTTAGAAATTATACTAAATCATCACCACCTAGTTCTAACAGTGATGCGATCTCTCTTTTCACCATATAATTGATTCTTTCACTGCCAGAGCCATTTTTGCATACATGTTTAAAAAATAATTTTAGGCCTAAAGATTACTTAACCGGGGGCGTGTTCAAGATGGCAGCATGCGCAGTCGTGCTTCCCGGAGCTCTGCTAGAGAGAGTGAATCCGTTTTTTTTTTTTTCTCCTTACCTGGCTTGCCCTTATCCTGCACTGGGTGAATCAATCCCCTATGACAAATCATCTGGGAAGTTGAGGGGGGGCAAGAAACCCTGTTTTCTCTTGTGTGTGCCTGATCTGGCCAGTCCTGTGCCATGTGTGGCAAGAAGCCCTGGGATGCGCTCCAATATAGCTACCTAGACAGATCATGCAGGTGACACTGCCGCCGCTCCAGATCATGCAGCTGGACACTGGCCTCATTAGACAGGACCTGGACAAGATACGTACCTGACTCACTAATGCTGAGCAAAGAATCAGCCACGTGGAGGACATCTCGCAGGAGCATACCACTGCGATTCGCACTTTGCAAACCAAGGTGAAAGCCTTAGAATATCAGGCTGAAGATGCCACAGTAGGAGGAATAACCTGCGCATAGTGGGCTTGACAGAGGGGGCTGAGGGCAAGAATCCCACTGAGTGGATCTGCTGCACTCCATATTACCTCTGGCTCAGTTCACCCCTTATTTTACCGTAGAGAGGGCTCACAGGGTGCCGTCACAACCAGGTCCTGAGGGCTTCCCTTCCTGGACACTAATCCTCAGGTTGCTGAATTTCAGAGACCCAGATGAGATTCTACAGGCTGCTTTGATGGGAGGGAACTCTCCTATCAAAATAATAAATTGTTCCTATTCCCGAATTACACTATGGAGAAGCAGAAACAACGCAGATCATTTGACACAGTCAAGGCAACCATGCAGGCTAAAGGAATCAAATACAGTATCCTTTTCCTGGCGAAGTTGCAGGTGGTGTATGGTGAAACCATCAGATTCTTCGCTAATCCCAAGGATGCTGCTTCTTGGCAAGAATCGCTGCCGTCTTTGAGATGATTGTGCTTCCTGTTTATCCCCTCACTGAAGGGAATGTTTTTTTCTGTTTTGTTCCAAAGGCTGTGGCTGAGCCTCTGTTGCTGTCTGGAGTCCTGTGACTACACAGAAGGGTTGGCGCGTACCCTAAGGCATGCCTGCGGCATCCTCACTTCTTTTATGACCCTTCTGCTTTTTATCAGGATACATGGTCATGCCTGCTCAAGGACTTCACCCAGCTATATTGGACTCATTGCACTGTTCCATGTTTTTAAGCAGCAGACTCCCAAATTTCTACCCCTGACTTGTCCAGGTGAACTTTATCATTTGTTTCTTCTTTACCTCTAGCATCTTTTATTTAGACTAATGGTGAGTGCTCTCTATCACTGGTGGCTCTGGTTGCCCCTCTGTGAGTTTCATATAGAGGGGTGACTCACTGTCTCCGATCACTGATCGGCATACGCCTCCTCTACTTGGTTATCCTTAGGAAATTTTATAGGGTTCTATGCACAATTCCAGTTTGAAGGATCTGCGGGGTGGAGGGGTTGGGTGGTCAGCCGTCGCTGACTTTTATTTTTTGTTGTTTTAGTTGTAGGGTACTCTTTATAGCGTATGCAAAACTATTTTATGACACGGTCTTTACTTCTTGCAATTTTAGGCACCTCAGTGTACAGTGTACCATTTTGGGAGGGGGGTGGTCTTCCACCCGGATAGGTCTATGCCCTCTAGTGGGTTGTGAGGATGCATCAGTACTCCTAAAAACATTTTTCTCTATCGTTCATTGATGGACGCAGCTCCATATTCTTCTTGACCATTGGGTTATACTGCCCCTTACAGGAGTAGGACACTAGGCAGGAAAAATCTTTACCACGCCTATGGGGCAGTCCCTGAAGGGATACACCCACTTACTCTGCTATAGGATTCAGTTTCTTTCTGCCTAGTTTAGGAGTAGGACCTAGTTCCTGGCTGGGACTTCGGTCTTAGCTTGTATTTTTTTTTTTTAAAGGGAACCGTGTTGAAATTTCAATTTTTTAGCTAGTTATGTTCCTGAGGAAACTGCAATCAACAGCCAGACTGGGTTTTCGGACTGGATATCCTAGATCCTTAAGGTCTCCCAGCCCAGCCAGCAAGCGTGAGCAGGTTAAAGCCCAGCGCTAGGCCTCCCCACAGCAGAGCCCCAATGGACGGGGGTTGACCCACCATTAAAACACCTCGCCGGGACACACACAACCTGTTTCAGCCTGAGTCGCAGTGTACCCCTTGGCCGTCAGAATCCCTGCCCCAAGTGGAGAGGTAGCCTGTCAGTGGGGCACACGATCTCCATGATGCGAATTCCTCCTTGTGGGCCACCCTGGCACTCTTTGACGAGTTTGTGCGCTACTGCTGGGGTTCGTATTAACTGGTCCAAATCTATACTTTTTCCCTTGGATCCCTTGTCACAAGTAACCGCTACGAGCAGTCAGTTGTTAGGGGGGATAATTTTAGGTACTTGGGCATCCATATTCAGCGTGACCCTGGTAAGTTCTATGACCTCAATATTTATCCTGTGCTTGTACAAGTGTTTGTCATGGAGGTCCCTCCCATTTAACCTACTGGGGCATATAAATCTTATTAAAATGATCTTCCTCCCCAAATGTAATTATTTCTTTCATAATTGCCTTGTGTGGCTTCCAGGCTCCCTCTTCCTAAATCTGGACCACTGTATTGGTACCTTTATATGAGCTGGACCCTCCCCATGGCTGGCAAAGTCTACTCTGTGTCTCCATATAAGATGCGGAGGGTTGGCATTGCCTGGCTTCCTAGTGTACTATTGGGCAGCAATACTGGTCTCCATCCGTTGGTGGTTCATCCTCTCTCGGGCCAATGCGGCTGAATGCCTGAAGGCTGCCCTCCTGGGCTCTCTCAATGAGCTTGGGAACCTGGTGTATAGGGGACACTGCTCCTTGTTTGAGCAACTTCACTGTTCTCTAGCTCCCATCCGTATACCCCTAGGCTACTATATCTATCTGATTTACTGTGTACCGACCCCGGCTTAGTTTTTCCCGTCTGTGTTCGTTTGCTGCCTGTCCTGACCTCAGCTTGTCTCTTGGATATTCTTTAGTCTGCTACTTACTCTGCACACGCCAGCGGTCTCCACATCTTCATCCAGGCCTACCTGGGGGCCGCGACCTGGTTCCAGCTTGTTGCAAATCCATCCCCACCATCAGGGGCCCTGGTGAAGAAGCAGACTGGGGCTTAGACTCCGCACCCTTGGGAATCCTGAGCTGGGGATCTACAAGGGCTCACTACCACAGACCCGTTGACAAGGAGGCTGCTAGGAAGAGATTTTATAAAGGGGACCGATGGTCACCCTTTCAACCACTATGGGGGAATCCTAATCTCTCACACTTTCGGTCTATTCCTGACCCCCTGTATGGGCAGACTGGGATATAACAGTTCTCAGAGACATAATCCCGGCAGGGGTATTATTATCTTTTAGAGATCTCTCAAATAAATACTAATTGCCTAAACGGATGCACTTCCACTGCTTACAGGTGCAACATGCTGGCAGGGTCCAGTTCCTACAGCCCATTACCCTAGATATGAACCACATTGAGGAGCTTCTGGTGCAGGAATCCTTACCTAAGCCCCTCTCTTCCCTTTACCCCCTCTCTTCCTTTTACCTATCGCTGATTAGTCTAGACTCCCCTAAGATGGAGAGGCTGTAGGAGGCTTGGAGGGCGGACAACCCCCCTCACTGGACAGAGAGGATTTGGAGGATTGCTTTGAGGACTGCTCCAAGTTAGTTATCTCTTCCAGAGATAAAACTGATAAACTAAATTCCTGCATAGGATTTATTATACTCCCCAAAGATTGCACAGAATATATGCACAGAGGGATTCTATAGCTTATGTCACTGGGCTACTGGTACATACTTCCACATGTTCTGGACTTGTCCCAGGGTGACATGGTATTGGGCTCAAGTCTTTATAGTCATAAATGGTCATCTCCAGCAATCCCTGGTGCAGTCTCCGGAGCTAGCACTACTAGGCATACAGGAAGACGATCAAATGCTTCCATACGCTAAGCTTTTAATAGCAAATTTTTTCTATTAAGCCAAGAAAGCTATTTTGCTTAAGTGGAATACAGCCTCCCCCCCAACTGTAGTCTTCTGGGAAAACTCTTAACTACTTGTTGACCGGGCCATAGCCGAATGACAGCTACAGTGCGGTCGGCTTATTCTGGGAGGGCGTAAAATGAAGTCCTCCCAGAATCATGCTTTCCGGATCGGGTAAAAGGCCAATGTCAACAAACCAGCGCATGTCCGTTTCAGTTCTCTCCTCTCCGCGCACGCTGTACACAGGGATCGATCATAGCACAGGCATGCCTCAATCTTACCTCAGTTATGCCCATCCATGCCTCAGTCATGCCTATCCCTGCCTCATCCATGCCTCATCTGTGCCCACTCATGCCACCTCAGTGCTCATCCATGCCACATCAGGGCTCATCCATGCCACATACATGCTACATCAGTGCCTATTCTTGCCACATCGGTGCCATGTCAGTGCTCATCCATGTCACATCAGTGCTTATCTGTGCCACATCAGTGCTTATCTGTGCCACATCAGTGCTCATCCGTGCCACATCAACGCTCATCAGAGCCACATCCATGCTGTAACTGAACCGCAACCCACACTGTACTTGTGGACTTCCATCAGTATACGGCTTCCTTCCAGTCGTGAACATAGATATCAGATTTTCACAGCGGCCAATACAAAGCTAGCCGACAACTTGGCTTGTATAAGTTTTGGAACCTTAGAATAAGAAAGGTTTATTCAGACACAGGCACAAAGAGATATACACTTTGGGACAACCTCCCCCCCCCTCCCCCCTTAGCAGCCAATCCACATACACATATACATCCCATAATAGGTTGATCTTAAGGCAGACAGAAACAATAGAATAGAGGCATACAGGTACTTAACAATAACAAACCCCACCCCACCTCACTATCTAGCAAGGGTCTATGAGACATTCCAACAATATTCAAGCAATCTGAAAAGTAAAATTGTTTATCTTTATATATTTCTTGAGGGATATTGTTCAGAAATATTATTGTCCCAAGTGAAAGAGGCCCTTCATTCTTTCAACACAAACCACACCTATAGAACCCAGGATAACCGGGGTAACACGAAATACAGTGTGGTTGTACAGCGAGTCTGATTAGTGCAGACCCAACTGTGGTTCTTGGTAGCTGGAAGCTGGACAAGGAGTCTCCCAACCTCTCTAAAGTAATCTGGGTTCCACAAGCCCCCCACCCAAAGTGACTCCTGTCGCACATGCCACGTCAGTGCTCATCCATGCCACATCAGTGCTCATCCGTGCCATATCCATGCCACATCAGTGCTCATCCATGCCACATCGGTGCTCATCTGTGCCACATCCATGCTACATCAGTACTCATCCGTGCCACATCAGTGCTCATCCATGCCACATCCATGCCACGTCAATGCTCATCCGTGCCTCATCCATACCACGTCCATGCCATGTCAGTGCTCATCTGTGCCACATCCATGCCACGTCAGTGCTCATCTGTGCCACATCCATGTCCCATCAGTGCTCATCTTTGCCACATCCATGCCACGTCAGTGCTCATCCATGCCACG
Source organism: Pelophylax lessonae (assembly GCF_965119305.1). Taxonomy (NCBI): domain Eukaryota; kingdom Metazoa; phylum Chordata; class Amphibia; order Anura; family Ranidae; genus Pelophylax; species Pelophylax lessonae. The sequence continues at coordinate 133,333,247 of NC_138778.1, forward strand.
TCAGTGCTTGTCAGTGCCACATCCATGCCGCATCAGTGCTCATCCATGCCACATCAGTGCCATTACAGTGCTTATCAGTGCCCTACAGTGCCTCACAAAATTGTAATGGGAAGTCAGGAAATGACGGTGCTCCCTGCATGTTGGGTCTCTGTATGTGGCCAGGCTGTGTAAAAGCCTCACACATGGGGTATCGCCATACTCAGGAGGAGTAGCAGAATGTGTTTTGGGGTGTCATGTTTGCTATGTACATGCTATGTGTTATAAATATCTTATAAATGGACAACTTTGTGTAAAAAAATAAAAATGCATTTTCATTTTCTTTCAACATTTTGCAAAAACCTGTGGAAAAAAATATGTTCAAAAGACTCATTATGCCTCCTAGATTATGTGTTGGGGTGTTTGCTTTCCAAAATGGGGTCATTTTGTGGGCATTTCCATGGTCCTGGTGCTCCAGGGCCTTCAAAAGTGTTATAGGTTGTCAGGAAATTATATGTGTAATTTATGCTCCTAGAACACCCGGAGGTGCTACTTGGATGTTGGACCTCTGTATGTGGCCAGACTGTGTAAAAGTCTCATGCATTTGGTATCGCCATACTCAGGAGTATCAGAATGTATTTTTGGGTGTAGTTGCAAGTATGCCTATACAGTGTGAGAAATGACTTGGTAATATGACAATTTTGTGGGAAAAAGAATTCTCAGTTTGCAAAGAATTGTGGGAGAAATTACAACTTCAAAAAACTCACCATGCCTCTTACTAAATACCCTGGAATGTCTACTTTCCAAAAATTGGTAATTTGGGGGGTATTTGTACTTTCCTGGCTTGTTAAGCTGGATACACACTATACAATTTTTGTTGTTCGATTTCCTTTAGATTTACCTTCAACTATGTAGTGCAAGAGCCTGCCTGATTGCATACAAATTGAAAGTGTTTAGATTTGACCTCATATTATATGGTTTTGGTAAATCTAAGGCCCCTTTTACACTAGCGGACCATTCAGATCCGCCTGTCAGTTTTTCAGGCGGATCTTAACGGATGCCCCATGCATCTCTATGGGGCATCGGATGTCAGCGGAGACATGTCCTATGACATCTGTTCCGATCCGTCAAATCTGGACGGATGGAAACCCTATTTTCCATCCGTCCAGCGGATCGGATCAGATGGGATCGGATGAGAACAGACAGGCGGTCCGTTCTCATTTGATTCCCCCATAGAGAAGAGCGGGGACCTGACAGCTCTGTCTCAGCACACAGAGCGGAGACAGAGCTGCCATCCATCTGCTCAGGGGGGATCGACGGATCGATCCCCTGCTGAGAAAAACGGAGTCCGCCAACGGACTCCCATGTGTGAAAGGGGCCTAAAGGAAAAAATCTAAAGAAAATTGTGTAGTGTGTATCCAGCTTTAGGGTCTCAAGAAATGAGATAGACCGTCAGTACATCAGGTGTGATCAATTTTCAATGATTGGCACCATAGCTTGTAGACTCTATAACTTTCACAAAGATCAAATAATATATACCTATTTGGGTTATTTTTACCAAAGATATGTAGCAGTATAACTTTTGGCCAAAATTTATGAAGAAAAATTGACAAAATTTGCAAAATTTTAAAACCAAAACGAAGAAAAATGCATTTTTTTTTTACAAAATTTTCGGTATTTTTTCATTAATAGCGCAAAAGCGCAAAAAAATAAAAAAAAACCCCAATGATAATAAATACCACCAAAAGAAAGCTCTATTTGTGTGAAAAAAAGGACGAAATTTTAATATGGGTACAGTGTTACATGACTGAGTAACTGTCATTCAAAATGTGAGAGCACTGAAAGCGGAAAATTGGTCTGGTTAGGAAGGGACTTTAAGTGCCCAGTGGGTAAATGGTTAATAGTGCCTTACTATTGTATAAATTGACATACTTGAACAGAAACTGTCCCAAGAAGTTTCAGAGAATTTGGCAACCCTGGACAGCGGGATGAGTTAGTTGTTCCTTACTAAGCTGCTGGATTCATGTTTTTTGATGGACAATCTAGGAGACATTACATGTCCTTTATGCACTCACTGTTTGCTGCCTAAAAAAGTACTGAAAAAGTATTTGTACCATAGGTGTGAAAATCCTCTACTGTATTTATTTGTGCTGTGTACCATGCTGTAATTGGTTCTGTCTGTACCATATTTCTTTTGTTTTTCACAATAAATTGATATTTTGACCAAGAAAAAAAAAAAAAAGATTACTTAGCCCCCGGAAGATTTACCCCCCCCCTTTAATGACCAGGCCATTTTTTGCTTTATTTTAACTGATTATTGCACGGTCATGCAGCACTGTACCCAAATAAAAGGTATGTTTTTTTCTACAAATAGAGCTTTATTTTGGTGGTATTTGATCACCACTTCATTTTTTATTTCTTTCACTTTAAACAAAAAAAGACCGACAATATTGAAAAAAAAAAAAAAAACAATGTTTTTAACTTTCTGCTATAAAAAATGTAAAAATCGAATTTCTTGCTAACTTAAGGCCATTATGTATTCTGCTACATATTTTTGGTAAAAGAAAATCCCAATAAGTGTATATTGATTGGTTTGCGCAAAAGTTATCGCGTCTACAAACTATGGGATATATGCTGGAATTTATATTTATTTCATTTTTTTTTTTAACTAGCAATGATGGCGATCAGCAACGTATAGCAGGACTGCAAAACTGCAGCGCACATTCGAACACTAAACTGACACTTTTCACCAGTTTGAAATCCAGTGACACTGCTAAAAATATGCACTGTCCCTGTACTAATGGCACTGGCTGGGAAGTGGTTAAACATCTAGGGCAATCAAAGGGTTAAATGTGTGCCTAGCCAGTGTTTTGGTGTACTGTATGTGGTGCTTTTACATGGGGAAGTAATGGATTTTATTCCCTGCTTTGTGGGGGAAATAAAATCTATTACTTCCCGCTGACAGGACAGAGCTCTGCCTTGTTTACATAGGCTTGCCCTGTGTAAATTCATGATGATTGCCAGGTGCTGGCGGTAATCCATTGGCTAGCACCCAATGATCGATATCTGTTGTGTTTAGTCACAGCACTGCCAGGTCGCTGGCAGCGTGCGCATGTTCCCCCTACCCGGAAGTGTCAGATCACGTACTAGGTATCAGATCTGGCACACCGGAGCCACCTTGCCACTGTATATCTAGATTATGCGGTCGGTAAGCGTTTATGGGATAAGTTCACTTTTTTTAAAAAATTTTAATAAATGGACATTTTTGTTACAGGCCAAAAAATGTGCATTTACTATTTTTTTTTTTTTTTTTTTTTTTTTTAGGAGCCTGGAAAGCCTAAAGCTGCCCAGAGATAGATCAAAATTCAGCTCATTTAGCAGGCACTGGCCAAATTGTGATCCATATGTAGCCATTCCAGCATGACCGAAGTCAGACTAATGATTAACTATTGTCAAACGGGATGTTGTAACATTTTCATCCAGTCAAATGGCTGCAACTCTGATTAGTGCATTCTGACAGTGGAGGAGTCTCTACTATCAAAATACAATATCACAGCAGGGAGGATTCCGCCATCCGTCTCACTTGTGTGGATGGGGAATCTGTTTGTTTGTTTTTTTTAATCAGCCCTACAGCAACCTAAACAACCCCTCTATGCCCAGCTTAACACTAACTATTCTCAAACACATACACTATGTTAAAAGTATTGGGACGCCTGTCTTTACACACACATTAACTTTTAATGGCATCCCAGTCGTAGGGTTCAATATTGAGTTGGCCCACCCTTTGCAGCTATAACAGCTTCAACTCTTCTGGGAAGGCTGTCCACAAGGTTTAGGAGTGTCTATGGGAATGTTTGACCATTCTTCCAGAAGCGCATTTGTGAGGTCAGGCACTGATGTTGGAGAGAAGGCCTGGCTCGCAGTCTCCACTCAAATTTATCCCAAAGGTGTTCTATTGGGTTGAGGTCAGGACTCTGCCAGGCCAGTCAAGTTCCTCCACCCCAAACTCGCTCATCCATGTCTTTATGGTCCTTGCTTTGTGCACTGGTCCAAATCATTTGGTGGAGGGGGGATTATGATGTGGGTTGTTTTTCAGGGGTTGGGCTTGGCCCCTTAGTTCCAGTGAAGGTAATTCTTAAGGCGTCAGCATACCAAGACATTTTGGACAATTTCATGCTCCCAACTTTGTGGGAACAGTTTGGGGATGGCCCTTCTTATTCCAACAGGACTGCGCACCAGTGCACAAAGCAAGACTGGGATGCCAATAAAGTTCATGCACTTGTAAAGGCAGGCGCCCCAATACTTTTGGTAATTTAGTGTATCATCCCCCCTCCTCCTACCTATTCTGCCTACCTTGTGTAAAAAAAGATCTGTGTACCTACCTTTTAATCTGGTCATATGAACCTGCAGGCTTCCCTGCGTAAGGGAGCGCTCTACAACAGCTGTTAATTCCCAGAGCCTTGACATCACCTACTGTGTTTAGGCTCCCATGTCCCAGCTGCTGTAGACAGTTCCTCCTCTCCCCTGCAGCAGCCGCTCACTTACAAGGGGAAGGCAGAGCTGCAGGATCACGTGACCAAAATCATATTGGATTGAAAAATGTAAGTACATAGATCTTTTTGTGTGTAGCACAAGCGACATTTTAACCACTTGCCTACCGGGCACTTTCACCCCCTTCTCATCCAGGCCAATTTTCAGCTTTCAGCGCTCTCACGCTTTGAATGACAATTGCGCGGTCATGCTACACTGTACCCATATGAAATTTTTATCATTTTTTTCACACAAATAGAGCTTTCTTTTGGTGGTATTTAATCATCTCTGGGTTGGGCACTGATAGGCTGAACTGATGGGCACTGATGAGGTGGCACTTATGGGCACTGATGAGGTGGCACTGATGTGGAGGTACTAATATGCCGCACTGATGAGCACTGATAGGCGGCACTGATGAGCACTGATAGGCGGCACTGATGAGCACTGATAGGCGGCACTGATGGGCACTGGCAGGTGGCACTGATGGACACTGACGGGTGGCACTAATGAGCACTGATGGGCGGCACTGATGAGCAGCACCATCAGTGCCCATAGTGCTGCCAGTCAGTGCTCATCAGTGCCTAGATGAGCAGGCACTGATGGGCACTGACTGGCAGCACTATGGGCACTGATTGTGGGCACTGATGGAGGGCACTGTGGGCACTGATGCTGGGCACATTGTTTTTTTTTTTTACCTCTGTAGTAATCAGTGCACTGGTGATCAGTGCCCTGATTACATTCCACTGTGTCCCCGACGGCTGATCGGCTCTGCTCCTTCCTCACACTGCAGTCTCCGTGTGAGGAAGGAGTGCTGACGATGAGAGATTATCTCATATGTTTACATATGAGATCATCTCTCATTGCATGGGACGATCACGTGGTAAATGGCCGCTGTGATTGGCCATTTACCACGATCTGTGATTGGCTGTGTCCAAGGGACACGGCCAACACAGATTTTCCCCGATGCGCGCTCGCGGGAGCGCGCGGGGAGCCTGTTTCTGGGAGGCCGTTTAAAGATGGCGGAAATGTGAGTCCGCGCTGCAGCCGTACTTCGGCTATAGCGCAGATGGCAACAAGTTAATACATAGGCGCCCCCGACAGGGGTGTTTACACTCGTATGTGCATGCATATGGGAGCAAGATGGGCTCATAAAATTTTACGGGGGGGGAGGTGAGTGCTTGGTTGTTTTACGGGGGGGGGGGGGAAGGTGAGTGCTTGGTTGTAACTTTATTTTTTGACAGTTTATTTTTTCTGGTGGTTCACCTTCCATCAATGTATGAATATCTTTGATAATTTATGAATGTCTTTGATAAGAAGGTCTTTGATAACGCCCATTGTAGGTGGGCGAAACGCGTCGACGCACTTCCGGCCAACGGCAACCCCACAACGTCACTTCCTGTATCCCGTGGAACGCATGCCAGCTACGTTCCCGGAAGGGGGTTTGTGATCGGCTTTTGATGTGGATTTTCAGCAACTTCTCTACATGCTTATATTTCTAACAATATTCTATATATTGGTTTACATCTGAGGTCCGTCTGTCCTTTGGTTAACCCCAGAAGGGGATGCACTGCACTGAGGAATCATTGGTCCAACCAATTCTACAGGCCCACTAATCTTTCAATTCTGGTGAGTGAACCCCCAAAAGGGTTTCTTGAGGCACTTTCCACTGCGTGGAGCACCCCAGCACCTTTTTTGGCTTCAGCGCCTTGCCCTGTATGGCTGCACCTTGATGTGGGACTGTTCATATTATTGGAAACACCATATTTTGGACATTTCCTGCCATTTTTTGTCACTTCAAGCTAGAGCTGCACGATTCTGGCCAAAATGAGAATCACGATTTTTTAGCTTGGAATAAAGATCACGATTCTCTCACGATTCTCTGTGTAACAAAAAAAAATTGGGATAACTTTACTGTTATGTTTTTTTTTTATTCATTAAAGTCTATTAATTGCGTTTGAAAGACTGCTGCGCAAATACAGTGTGACATAAAATATTACAACAATCGCCATTTTATTCTGTAGGGTCTCTGCTAAAAAAAAATATATAAAATGTTTGGGGGTTCTAAGTACTTTTCTAGCAAAAAAAACTGATTTTAACTTGCAAGCAACAAATGTCCGAAAAAGATCCAGTCTTTAAGAGGTTAAACTTCCTTTCTCCCTGGCAGAGGGAAGAAAAAGATACAATGTAATCATTTTGTTTATAGTTACTGGGAGACTTTGCTGACAGCGTTTGCCAGGAGGCTTTTTTTTTTTTTTTCCACAGCTGTTCTCTCTGCTATGCAGCTATGCAAAGAATCGACCATATCTCAGGGTTAGATCGTCAGGAGGGGTGAATCGAGATCGCGATTTTCATACGATTAATCGTGCAGCTCTACTTCAAGCACTATGGCACCATTTATTGTATTTTGGATCAAGCACTATTGCACTTTATGCACTTATCCTTAAGATATGGTTTAAGCAAATGTGCACTTTAATGATTATTGTTTTATCAATTGATGTCACTTATTTTTAAATATTTTTTGAAATATTTAGTTTTCAGCACAATTGCACCTTATAGAGATATTCTTCATTAACTGATGTGGTTTACATGTATCTAATTGTATGTTGACTTACACACATTGCAAGCGCTGTTTTTTTGGCACATTTTATCTTCTTTTACCGAGTGAATAGCAGCTGCAAACACTTTATTTTTAGTTTTGATTTTAAGCGCGGGTTATAATTTTTGTGTATCATTAGTAGTTTCTTTGTTCACAGTACTAAAGCCCAACGCACATAGCTGTCCTATCCTGGACTTTAAATCCTTCAACAAATTCCTTTGCATTCCAAAATTCAGTATGAAACCAGCAAGGTCTGTAATTGCCTCTTTGAGAAAAGGGGGACACTTGGCATCAGTGGACACACAGAATGCCTATCTACATGTTCTATTTACTCATCACATCAGTGTTTTCTACTCCTTGCAGTGGCAGACTACCATTATCAATTTGTCTCACTGCCTTTGAGCCTATCCTCTGTTCCTACCACCCTTGCTTGCCCTTCTCAGAGCTCAGGCTATCCAGGTGATGGGCTATCTGGATAACCTTCTCCTGAAGCATGTACTCCCCTCATACTTCTCAGTTAATGTCCAAAACACATCCAACTTTAAAAAAAATCTGCTCTCTAGGCTTCCATGCACCCAGAATATCTGGTCTAATTCTAGATATAGACTCGGGCAAATGTCTTTCTTCCACAAAAGAAAGTTTACTTTTCTAAGAGGTCATGCCCAACAACAAATCCAAAAGAAATCCCACATTGATAATCCTGGGCCTAATGGTTGCCTTCTTTGAGGCAGGACCCTTTATCCAATTACATTTAGGAACTCTCTAACTAAACATTTTTTCAGCATGGAAGAAGCAAGCTCTTTCTCTGGATCAATCTACCATAACCCCTATCCCCCCAAACAAGCTTGTCCTGGTAGATCACCACTTCAACTCTGACAGTGGGAAAATCCTTCCACCCCCTACAATTGGAAGGTTCTTACAGCAGACGTAAATCCATCAAGCTGGTCTTTTCATCCAAATGCATTCAATCTGATATACCAAAACTGGGGGGCTCCAGATGTGGATACCACAACAAGCTACCTCTGTTTGTATCCAGAGCCAGGTGTTCCCTAGCCCTGGCGTTGGATGCTCTAGTTATCCCTTCCCCTCAGCTCAGGCTATTTAATGCCTTTCATCTACTGAACATTCGGTGTTATCTGCTTCACAAAATAGTGCAAGAGAGGAAAACCGTGAATCTTCTGGCACCAAACGGACCCAGAAGAACCTAGAACACATGCATACTCGGATTTTACATATACAGATCTTGCAGAAGACCCATGGCATCTTTTCAACATACTGGATCTCCATTAGAATGTACCTAAAAGCTGCTGCTTCCGTTAGTTTCTTTTGTTCTCTCCTCAGATACTCGCAAGGGACTCAGTGCTTTAAGATCACAGTTGGTAGGTGGATATGGAATTTGATTGCTGGAGCCTATGTTCTAAAACCGATACCTTCTCTTAAGCTCTTAAACATACACTCCACCAGATCTGTTGGAGCATTTCTTGCCTTTAGGCACAATGCCTCTGTTGCCCAAAGTTTTACCAGGAGCATGTCCAATATTCAACTGATGCAGCCTTTCAGTGGCACTCTGAATCTGTTTTTTTTTACCCTAGTTGGGACATCCCATGGTGTATGAAGATGTACAATCCTGTACTGTACAATTAAGATGAGAAGAATTTTGGATTACCCGTAAATTCCATATCTTGAAGTACAGCACAGGCCACCCACCCTAACTCCTCTTGTTAATCAGTATTGCTTGCAGCAAAATGGAGAACTTATGGAGTGGGTAGGGTTTTAGGGGAGGGTATCCTCAAAAGCTTGCCAAAGTCCAATCACCTGAAGGTACGAGTCTATAACCCATGGTGTATAAATACTTTGCCTGTCTCCTGTACTGTACTCCATGATATGAAAATTACAGGTAAAACTAGCGATACTTTATACAATTTTCTTATTCAACTTCTTTGAGATTTACCTTTACCCATGTACTGCAAGGGCCTTCCTGCATATAATTTGAAAGTTTTTAGGCTTGACCCTATATTATATGTTTTTGGTAAATGTAAAGGAAAATTGCATGAGTAAATTGTATAATGTATGGCCAGCTTTGTCAAAATTCCTCTTTTTATTAATAAATAGCATAGATTAATAAAATATTACATGTGTTATGCCTAGTGATTTGAACCTTTTAGCACTTATATTCTTTTTATTATTCTGTACATAGGTACTAAAATGTTTTCTAGGACAAATCCTATATTTTCATCGTTCTAGTTAATGGTTACCTTTGAAGAAAGTCTCTCACCTCCTGGAGTGAGTGAAACTGGTTTGACGTAATTCTGTTGGGAAATTGAAAACCTCTCGCTGTGGAATCTGCTGTGTACCAAACAGAGTGAAGGTTCCTGTATTAAACAGAGATGAAGAAAAAGAATGTTATTTCCTGGAGACAATGTTTTATGGTTAATATAGATATATCTATCTATATATTATATATATATGTTTTATAGTTTATTCTATATATTGAGTAATACAAATATATAAATGTTAGTATTGTTATACAAAAATAGAAGAAAGAGGCAAAAAAGGTTGAAATTATTGTACATTGCTATACCAAAGATATAAACTTGGTAATAATACATTTATACAAATGTATAACCTCTAGATGGCAACAGACAACACCCTTTATCAGCACTAGCTGGTAGCATACTCCGCCCTATGTACAGCTTTATTTGTACCGTGACCTAGTTTAAAGGGTAACTCCACTTTCGTGGGGAAATAAAATCGTAAATAAAGAAAAACAATATAGCGTATACAGTTGCAACACAAGTTATATTTTATTTGAATGTTATTAAAAGTTACCTTTCCTTTTCAATCTGCAGCCGCTGTCATTTTTTGAAAATGCAATGCAATATGGCGACCTGAAGGTGTTCTGTACACAGAATGTAAATTGACCACACCCCAGAAACATCATTTTCTGCTTGTGTGATTGGCTCAACCAATTTTCCCAGAAGTCTACCTAAGATAAGTCAGATTTCAGGCATCCCCTGCAACAAAAATGTCATTTTTGGTAAGATACTCCCAATAGGAACACGTCTAAAGGGATGCAGGGCCAGCAGATTTCCTCATTAGTGCTCTGCAGGTGCACAGCTGATTGATAATTATGACACCACTCCCATTAGAATAATTTTCCCACAGGGGCACAGAGAAACACAGAGGGATTTATTCTGGGCACAGAGAAACAGAGGGATTTCTTCAGAATAACAAAAGGTAGGAATCTGCAACAAAGTTTGTTATAATCCCTGCAATGTACAGAGATCTCCCAGAGGGGAAAGTTTTTTTTCTCAACAAAAGAGTTACGCTTTACTCTCCCATGTGCTTTTTTTAACCCACATTTTCAATGAGATTATTTAAACAAAGCAACAATAAGAGTGGTCAATACCAATGAATAGAGGAAACGAATACGAATAAAACCACCATATACAATAAGTATATGGTGCATTAACCCATAACAACCAGTCTGAAATTATCTTTCAGTTATTTAACCTCCTTTGCAGTATTCCCAAGTGTGGCTAGGGGGTTAATTTTCAGTACCAAAAGCGGTAACCTTGAGCCACACTCGGATTACCCCAGAATGTTACTCCCCTTCCCTGCAATCCCCCGCCGCCCTCCAGCCATCCTCTCGCTGTCCTCTCGCTCTGTGCTTGGCAGATGCCTGCACCTGCCTTCCGGTTCCCATCCCTGCGAGCATTGTGACGCAGGGGGTGGAATCGGCGGCAAATTTAAAAGTGTAAATACACAAACGACATGATAGAAAGCTGTGATCCTAACGGATTACACTGTATCATGCCATTTCCCCACAGGATTTCTGTCACGGAACCATGAACCAGACGTACAACAACAGATAAGTGAAAATAAGAAAGCTTTATTGAAAAACAAGCTGTAAAGCAAAAGTCCAAACGGATGGCGAAACTGATGCAGAGTCTTTTGCGAAGCCAGGGGTCAGGAACCAGCAGGGTAGTCAGACGAAGCCAGGATCAGGAACCAGCAGGGTAGTCAGACGAAGCCAGGAACAGGAACCAGCAGGGTAGTCAGACGAAGCCAGGAACAGGAAGCAGAAGCAGTCTTAGAAGCATGTGAACACAGGAGGACCAAGCAGGGAACTGAAGCCACAGACCTCCTATATATATGAGCTAGGCATCCAGCTCCTCCCAGTGGGAAGGAGGAGCCGCAGGGTGGGAGGCTACAAGAAACCCAGAAACCAAGATGGCCGCCAGCACATGTCAAACGAAGGAGAACAGCAAGAAGGTAAGACCATGACAGTACCTCCCCCTCAAGGGCCCCTCCTCCGCGGAGTAAAGAACGGTTTCTGAGGGAAGCGTGCGTGGAAGGCTCGGAGCAAGGCAGGAGCATGGACATCTGCGGAGGGAACCCAGGAACGCTCCTCTGGACCATAACCACGCCAATGAACCAAAAACTGCACCCGACCGCGGACCAGGCGTGAGTCCAGGATATTGCTCACCTCATACTCCTCACGATTGCCCACTCGGACCGGACGAGGCCGAGGAACCGAGGAAGTGAAACGATTACACACCAGTGGCTTCAACAGGGAGACATGAAACACGTTGGAGATCCGCATGCCAGGAGGAAGCGCAAGGGCATAGGCTACCGGGTTTACCCTGCGAAGCACTCGGAAGGGACCAACAAAGCGAGGCGCCAGCTTGGGAGTGGGCACCCGAAGGTTGAGGTTGCGGGTGGACAACCATACACGGTCTCCGGCCTGGTAGGAAGGAGCAGGCGCTCGTCTGCGATCAGCCTGGAGTCTCTGGCGCTGCGCAGAGACCTCAAGGGACCTCTGGATCTGTACCCAAGAAGCACGTAGGACGGAAAGGTGATCCTCCACAGCTGGAATATCCTGGGGAGAGAATACCTCCGGTAACACGGCAGGTTGGAACCCATAGTTGGCCATGAAGGGAGACGTCCCAGAGGAAGAGTTCACCGCCGTGTTCCTGGCAAACTCAGCCCAGGGCAGGAGGTCAACCCAATTGTCTTGGTGATCGGAGACATAGCAACGAAGGAATTGCTCCAAGGCCTGATTGGATCGTTCTGCAGCCCCATTGGACTGAGGGTGGTACGCCGAGGAGAAGGAGAGATGAATCCCCAACTGGGAGCAAAAGGCGCGCCAGAACCTGGACACAAACTGACTCCCCCGATCCGACACAATCTCCTTGGGCAAACCGTGCAACCGGAAGACCTCCCTGGCAAAAATCGTGGCCAACTCCTGTGCAGAGGGTAACTTCTTGAGAGGAACACAGTGGCACATTTTGGAAAACCGATCCACAATCATGAGAATGACCGTATAGCCTCGGGATGCAGGGAGGTCCACAATGAAATCCATCCCCAGGTGTGACCATGGGCGCTCCCCGGTGGCTAAGGGTTGCAGAAGGCCCAACGGAAGGTGCCGAGGAGACTTACTCTGGGCACAAATGGAGCATGCCGCTACATATGCGGCGATGTCGGAACGTAGGGAAGGCCACCAGAACAGACGTGAAACAGCCCAGGACAGCTGATTCTTTCCAGGATGCCCCGCGGTCTTGGAGTTATGGTAGGTTCGCAACAACCGAGTGCGCAACTCCTCAGGCACAAAACATCTGCCGTTGGGTCTCCCAGAGGGGGCACCAGATTGAGCCGCCAAAATCTGCTCACCCAGGGGAGAGGTCAGGCTGGTGCGAATGGCGGCCAGGATCTGATTCGGAGGTATGACCGAAGTCGGAATTGACTCCTCCCTGGACTGATGTGATAAGGCATCCGCCCTGATGTTCTTGGAACCGGGTAGGTAGGAGACCACGTAATTAAAACGTGACAAGAACAGAGCCCATCTGGCCTGACGTGGTGTCAATCTCTTGGCCTCAGAGAGGTAGGTCAGATTCTTGTGGTCCGTCAGGATGAGGACCGGAACCACCGAACCCTCGAGCAAGTGCCTCCATTCTTTAAGAGCCTGCACGATGGCCAATAACTCCCTGTCACCAATCTGGTAGTTGCACTCCGCGGAAGACAGTTTCCGGGAGTAAAACCCACAAGGAAGCAGAGGACCCTCTGGTGTTCTACGCTGAGACAGAAGGGCGCCTACTCCCGTCTCAGACGCATCCACCTCGAGGACAAAGGGCAACCCAGGGTTGGGATGCGACAGAATCGGAGCTGACACAAAGGCGGACTTTAGAGCCTCAAAAGCTCGGATGGCCTCGGGCGGCCAGACCTGGGAATTGCTGCCCTTCCTGGTCAGATCCGTGAGAGGCTTGGCTAGCATGGAAAAGTCCCTGATGAACTTCCGATAATAATTGGCGAAGCCCAAAAAGCGCTGCAGGGAGCGAAGACCACTGGGCTGGGGCCACTGTAAGACAGCCGAAACCTTCTCAGGATCCATGGAGAACCCCTCAGCGGAAATGATGTAACCTAAGAAGGTTACCTGGGATCGGTGAAATTCGCATTTCTCAAGCTTACCGAACAGCTTGTTCTCTCGTAACCGTTGCAACACTCGTTTGACATCCAGAATGTGGGTCTCCATGGACTCAGAATATACCAAGATGTCATCCAAATAGACCACCACACACTGCTGCAACAGGTCACGGAAAACATCGTTGATGAATTCCTGAAAGACTGCGGGCGCATTGCACAGCCCAAAGGGCATAACCAAGGATTCATAATGACCGGTCCTGGTGTTAAACGCGGTCTTCCACTCATCGCCCGCCTTGATCCTTACGAGGTTATAGGCCGCCCTCAGGTCGAGTTTGGTAAAGACCGTGGCCCCTTTAAGGCGATCGAACAGCTCGGAAATCAAGGGTATCGGGTAAGCGTTCTTGATCGTGATGCGATTGAGACCCCTGTAATCGATGCAAGGCCTCAACTCACCGCCCTTCTTTTTCACAAAGAAAAATCCAGCCCCTGCCGGGGACGAGGATTTGCGAATGTGTCCGCGTGAAAGCGCCTCCCTCACGTACTCCTCCATGGCCTCATTCTCCGCTACCGACAGTGGATAGACTTTGCCACGGGGAGGAACAGCACCAGATTGTAACTCGATGGCACAATCGTATGGGCGGTGCGGAGGTAGGGCAACCGCGCGCACCTTATCGAATACATCCCGGTACTCCTCGTATTCAGGGGGCAACAGAGAGTCCGAGGAAGTACACAGCAACTTGACAGGCCCATGGATGCAACTAGCCCCACACTGCGGTGACCACGAGAGGATCTCGGCCGATCTCCAATCGAAAATCGGATTATGCTTCTGGAGCCAGGGGTACCCCAAGACCACCGAGTAGTGTGGAGACGAAATAACCTGGAAGCAGACCGACTCTCTGTGGACGGCACCAATGGCTAACCCCACTGGAAGGGTCTCATGAGTCACGTGTGGCGGCAGAAGGGGTCTGCCGTCTATCGCCTCAAGAGCCAGAGGAGAACCTCGAGCCTGCAGAGGAATGGAATTGGCGGCAGCGAACACACTATCAATGAACAAACCACCAGCACCAGAGTCCACCAACGCCTGGGTCGTCACCGAGCCCCCGACCCAGGAGAGGACAACAGTGATTAGTGGTTTGTCAACACGGGAAACCGGGGACGAGGAGACTCCACCCAAGATCTGCCCCCGACAGGATCTCAGGTGCGAGCGTTTCCCCGGACGGTTCGGACATGCCAACCGAAAATGCCCACCGAGACCACAGTACATGCATCGGCCCTCGCGTCTCCGGAGTACCCTCTCCCCCTCGGACAGGCGAGCAAACCCCAGCTGCATGGGTTCACCCCCAGACAAGTCATCCCCAGGAGGCGTGGGAGGCACGGGTGGGACAACAAAGGTAGGCGCCAATCTGTTAGGAGGCCTCCGCAGACTCTCCTTAAAGGAAGGTCTCTCCCTGAGTCTGGTGTCAATCAAAATCAGGAAAGAAATAAGAGACTCGAGCTCCACTGGTAGGTCCTTAGCTGCAACCTCATCCTTCAAGGCATCCGAGAGACCATGAGAGAAAGCAGCGACCAGAGCCTCATTATTCCAGCCCACCTCTGCTGCCAGGGTACGAAACTCAATGGCGTATTCAGCTACGGATCGTGAACCCTGTCTGATGGACATAAGGAGCTTCGCAGCAGAGGCAGGACGAGCCGGCACATCGAATACCTTCCGAAGAGAAGCAACAAAACCGGAAAACTCGGCAACCACCGGATTGTTGTTCTCCCATAAAGGGCTGGCCCAGGCCAAGGCCTTGTCCGAGAGCAGCGAGATTAAGAAGCCCACCTTTGATCTCTCAGTAGGAAAGGCATGTGGCAGCAACTCGAAATAAATGCCCACCTGGTTAAGGAAACCTCGGCACTGAGTTGGCTCTCCCCCAAAGCGCTGTGGAAGGGGGGCAGAACCGGACATACCCCGAAACACCGCAGGCGCAACAACAGGTGTCGGGGTAGACTCTGGCGCAACAACCGGAGCGGCAGTAGGAGCGGGCCCAGGAGCGACAACCGACCCATCGGCAACGGGAGCGAAATGAGCCGTGCGTTCAAGCAGGGTTTGCAACGCCACGGCGAACTGACCCAACAGGTGATCCTGTTGATCAAGTCTGGCAACCAGCGAGGGTAGTGAGGATGGCCCTGTACCGTCAGAATTCATGGCTTGGTCCTAATGTCACGGAACCATGAACCAGACGTACAACAACAGATAAGTGAAAATAAGAAAGCTTTATTGAAAAACAAGCTGTAAAGCAAAAGTCCAAACGGATGGCGAAACTGATGCAGAGTCTTTTGCGAAGCCAGGGGTCAGGAACCAGCAGGGTAGTCAGACGAAGCCAGGATCAGGAACCAGCAGGGTAGTCAGACGAAGCCAGGAACAGGAACCAGCAGGGTAGTCAGACGAAGCCAGGAACAGGAACCAGAAGCAGAAGCAGTCTTAGAAGCATGTGAACACAGGAGGACCAAGCAGGGAACTGAAGCCACAGACCTCCTATATATATGAGCTAGGCATCCAGCTCCTCCCAGTGGGAAGGAGGAGCCGCAGGGTGGGAGGCTACAAGAAACCCAGAAACCAAGATGGCCGCCAGCACATGTCAAACGAAGGAGAACAGCAAGAAGGTAAGACCATGACAATTTCACCTGGTGAATTTTCCAGTGTAGATACAAAACAAAGAAAGGGCGCACCAGCCTAGCGCATTATCCTCAGCGAGTTTATTGATAATAAAAAGATAAAAATCAGCTACTCACAAACATGCGTGAAAATCAAGCACATCAATTCCATAAAGCAGCATCATTACAGGAGTCCGATATCTCATGAAAGCAGAGGGCTGACGCGTTTCGAGGCCGTGCCTCTTCCTCAGAGCCTCAAGTGGCTCTGAGGAAGAGGCACGGCCTCGAAACGCGTCAGCCCTCTGCTTTCATGAGATATCGGACTCCTGTAATGATGCTGCTTTATGGAATTGATGTGCTTGATTTTCACGCATGTTTGTGAGTAGCTGATTTTTATCTTTTTATTATCAATAAACTCGCTGAGGATAATGCGCTAGGCTGGTGCGCCCTTTCTTTGTTTTGTATCTACAGTGTTTGGTCGACCGCTTTGGTCGTAGGGGGCAGCAAAGCCCAGCCATAATGGATGCCAAGTATGAGTACGAGTTCCGGGATTGAGGTAGCCTGAGGACCAGGTTCTGAGCGTAGGAGTAGGGTGCTGAACAGCACTTATCTTTTTCTGACTTTTCCAGTGCCCTGCCTGTGCTTTTCCTGTTCTTTGTGCCTTGAAAATGGAAAACGACCATGGTGTCCAAAAAGCGTTTTTTTTTGCGCAAAAGCGCTTTCAGACGAACTGGAAAACAGCAACAGCGAAACGGAGTTACTTGGAAAAACTGAGCGATAGCGATTCGTGGGAAAATTTGTCATTCGGTACGGAAAGGGATGACGATTCTGATGTCTCTTTCTGTGGAATTTGGGAAGTATATCAAATGATTCTTCATAATTTCCAACGGAGCGATGTGCCAGAAAGAGACATCAGAATCGTCGCTGTCGTCACTTTCCATACCTGATGACGAATTTTCCCACAAACCGCTATAGCTCAGTTCTTCAAGTAACTACATTTTGCTTACACTGTTTTCCAGTTCGTCTAAAAGCACTAGTCCCACAGTACAGACCCCCCAGCACTAATCCCACAGTACAGACCCCCCCCCAGCACTAATCCAACAGTACAGACCCCCCCAGCACTAATCCAACAGTACAGACCCCCCCCCCCCAGCACTAATCTCACAGTACAGACCCCCCCCAGCACTAATCCCACAGTACAGGCCCCCCAGCACTAATCCCACAGTACAGGCCCCCCAGCACTAATCCCACAGTACAGACCCCCCCAGCACTAATCCCACAGCACAGCCCCCCCCCATCCCTGAAATAACATGGCAGAGGTGCTTAGGTCAAGTAAATGAAAAACTTGTAAGCAAGTAAGGCTCATGTGCAGAGAGAAGCAGTCAGATACCAGCATGTTCACATTGCATTGCTTCCAAGTTCCACTCACCTTTTGTCTGCCTGGGCCCTGGGATTGACTGGGCTGAGGGCTCCCTCCCGCTCTCTTGCTGGCTGGATGCCCTCTCTCTTCTAAATCGATCCATCCAGTCCACTCACTCGCACTGAGTCAGCGTCCTCCTGTGTCTGTGTAGCAGTAGCATCAGAGAGAGACTGGAAGACAGATGTCTGGGGTGAGGTGACGGAAGCAGACAGCAACGCCCAAGCACTGCCATTATGATGTCGGAGGAGGTCCTGGAATCCAATCACAGGACAGCATGGTGAGTGCACTGCTCTGCGCCCTGAGGACACTCTAAGGGACTGCAAATCAGCTTGCCAGAAAGTTGGCACATGATGGGAAAATCTCCACCCCTCTCCATAGCAGCAATGTGTCTGGCTCCCCGCTGCATTAACCACTTAAGCCCGGAAGATTTTACCCCCTTCCTGACCAGGGGGTATTTTGCGATTCGGCACTGCGTGACTTTAACGGACAATTTTTTTCCCACAAACAGAGCTTTCTTTTGGTGGTATTTGATCACCTGTGCGATTTTTTGATCATGCGCTATAAACAAAAAAAGAGCGTAAATTTTGCAAAAATAGCAATATTTTTCACATTTTTTTATATGAAAATCCCCCCCCCCCCCCCCCCCCCAAAAATGTAAAAATCTAAATTTTTTAACATTTTCGGCCAATTAGTTTTATGCTACCTATGTTTGGTAAAAAAAATCGCAAAAAGCGTATTTTGATTGGTTTGCGCAAAAGTTATCGCGTTTACTAACAAAGGGAAAGATTTTTGTCATTTTTGTTGTTGTTTTTTTTTAACGCGTAATGGCGGCGATCTGCGATTTTTTTGCGGTACTGCGACATTGCGGCGGACAGATCGGACCCTTGACTGACATTTTTGACACTTTTGGGGTTACCTGTGACATTTCTACAGTAATCAGTGCTATACATATGCACTGTTACTGTAAAAATACACTGGCAGTGAAGGGGTTAACTTTTTTTTGAAAGGGAGGGGCTATGTGTGTCCCTAGGGGCGTGCTTTCTACTGTGATTGGCTGTGGCTTCAGATGTATGAACAGTGATCAACGGTTCTACATAGTAGAACCGTATGATCATTCTTCATACACAGGGGAGAATGACAGGCAGCTTGTTTACACAAGCCGCCTGACTTTCTCCCTCTCCCCCGACGATCGCAGAGTGACCGGCGGACATTGGGTGCGCCGGTCACACGCGCGGGGGGGTGCGTGACTGAGCGGGAGCGCGCCTCCGGCGGCGCGCTCGCTCCCTAGACCCTCACGAGCTAGCGACGTAGACCTACGTCGCTTTGCCTGTGAGGGGCTGACTGCCGACGTAGATCTGCGTTAGGCAGTCGGCAAGTGGTTAAAGGAATACTTTTTTTTAATGTTGATGCTACGTGACTAGCCTTGGGGGGGGGCGCCCCCTATTGACCAGCCGCCACTGTTTCTGACCATGGCCATCCTGAGTAAGAGCATATAATTTAAATAGCATTTACTTCCTTGAATCCATCTGCCTTTAGCTTAGGGAGAAGGGTGTGCTTAGCTGAGAAAATCCCATCAACCTCCTGTAGACTCCTGAGATTCATGACATCATTTGCCTAGGCCTGGAAACCAGAAAGTAACGGAAAAAAAGTTTAACAAAAGTAAACATGATAAACTTTTCTATAAATTTACTAATGCTGGCAGCCTAAGGATTAAAAATAGTCAGTGTTGATTGAGAGATTGAAGTTCGGTTTTAACTAGAAATCTTTAGAGGGGAAGTTTAGTGTTCCAAAAAAAACAAACATTCATCCTCACCTCTATGCTGCAGTATTGCTGTGATCCCTGATGGCTCTAAGCCCAAGAACTGAGCGATCACATGTCTGCTGCTCACTCAACTCTCCTCTCAGAGAGGAGAGCAGTGATTGTCCGTAACCGCTCTCCACTCTGCCCCTCTAGTGCTCACTGGGTTTGGGAGGGGAAGCGCACAGCTGACTTTCCATGAAATAAAGCTGAATTTCAGGCAGATATAAAAGACAAATGTTTTTAATGCAATCTGTATAAGTATCTGAATTTTATTTGTTATCAGTCTCTTGTAATCCCCTGTACAGCAGCACCCAGACTGGGAATGGGATAGGCAGAACTGGGAGCCAATCAGGTGTGTTGTATGCAAATGTGCTAACAAAAACATGCTAATAGTAGCTGTGAGAAGAGGGAGGACCTCACCAGTAGCCTGTTGCTGTTTTACTGCCCAGTAAGCAGGCTGGCGGTCACTATATTATTAACTATATCAGAGAAAGTGGTGTCATCTGTCTGGCTGTGTTGTGTGGGTTGTAAGGCCTCATGCACTGCCTTTAGGGGGTCACTGCCTTTAGGGGAGAGGAGATAAAACAGCAGACCACCAATTGGATACATGTGTGGGCTCAGATTCATATAAGCCATGTCCAATATTCACTGTAATCTAACCCTGTCTTCATTTTCCACAGCGCACTTTGCTCACCATAGGTTCTTCTCTCTCTAGGGTGTTCCTCTTTCTAAAAATCTAAAGCAGCGTCTAAGCCACGGTGCTGTTATTTTATCATGACATCTATCAGGGAGGGGCCTACTTGACCAAGGATTTTTTTTTTTAAAAGTTCAGACATATTTATTTACATCATTTATACATATATTTCTCTTTCATTTACTGATGGACACAGCTCCATGTCTTCTTATACCCTTGGGCATATGCTGCTCTCTCTTTAGGAGGAGGACTAGGCGGAAACAATTTTGGCTACACCCCTGAGGCAATCCCAGGAGGTATACCATCACTTCCTGCTATAGGACTTCAGTTTTTTCTGCCTAGTCAGGAGTAATGACCTGGCTCCCTGCTGGGATCTGCGGTCCTGGCATTTTTTTCTTTTTAAATGGAATTCTTTCCTTTGTTATTTTTGTTCCTGTGTGAACTACAATCAACCTGTTCCTGTGTGAACTACAATTAACAGCCAGACTGGGTGATGCAATGGATAACTAAGATCCTTACGGCCTTCCCAGTCTGGGCTGGGAGCACGACCCAACTATTTGCTCCGCGCTAGGTTGGTTGCGACATAGCCCCACTGGACTAGGGCTGGCCTGCGAGTGAAACACCTCGCGAGGTCGCATAGCCCTGGTCACGACAACGGTTACAGCCGCAGCACCCCCATTCCAAGATGGAGCGGTGGACTGCCGGGAGTGTTGCCTGCCTAATTCCAAGGTATGGTGAGTAGTGTCCCAACTTTTTTCTCTGGGAATTACTGGGGTGGATACAGGCTCTTCATGGGGATGGTAGACCCCCCCCCCCCATGTCCTTCCTCCCCTCATGGTTCCCCCTCCCTAGCAGGGTTTTTCCCTGTAATGGTCGCCCTTACCTGCCCCTATCCCTCTCTCTTAGTCTCCCTTTGGGGTGCACGGGTGATTCTGGGTGGGGGGTGTCAGGTGCTGGGCTGGAGGGCGGGAGTGTGCAGCTGGCAGCTCCTTTTATGGGTGCCTGCATTTATTGCTGTGCGGGGGGGTCCCTGGGGGGACTACAAATTCCCTGGGGTCCAGAGTCCCACGTGGTGCCGCCGTGGATGGCTGTTTTCAGCCTTGGTGGCCTTTTTTGTGTAGTCCAGCAGCCATGTTTTTGGGGTTTCCCATTGTAGTCTATGCAGCGCCCATTTTCTTGAAGTCCAGTGCGGCGGGAGCGAGCCTCTTCCTTTCTGATTGTAGCATGGCAGGCAGTTTAGCGCTCTGGATCCAGCTCTGGGTGCATAGTGGGGAGTCCCTATGGGTATACAGTCCTTCCTGTGATGTAGCCAGCACCACAGGTGCGCTGATCCTTGTGGTACCTCAAAGAACTTTTTTTCTTTTGTGCACAGTGCGGCTCCAATTTAACCATGGAGCCCCTGGAACGTGTATCACCACCTGACCCACTCTTTGAAGCTGCGGGACCCTCTGGGTCTCAGTGTGCCCTGGCAGCCATGACGGCGGCCCTGCAGTCGCTTGTGTCAAAGATTGATATGGCCCTGCAAAGGAAGCCTCGCAAAAAGCGCCCCCCACATTCACCTGTATCCTCTGCCTCCCCAGAGTCTGAGGTGGATTTGGCCGCCGTGGATGTGAGTCAACCCACTGGGTCTGCGTCCATGCACCCTGAGTGCTCTAACAGTTACTCTTCTACTGCAGCCGCGCATGAAAAGGCGCTGATGGAGGCACTGATTGTGTCAGTGCGGGAAAATTTAAAGTTGGAGGTCCACGACGCCGGTGCAGTTTGGCACCCGCAGGTCTTCCAAGGTGACTAAGATGTTCCCCTTTCCTGCCTATTTTGATAAGATTGTCACTAGTCAGTGAGGATCCCCGAAACACATGGTTGGTATACCTAAGCATTTCGCTAGGAGATATTCCTTTGGGGAGTCTCTCCTGAAGAAGCTGACGGTTCCACCATCGGTGGACTCTCAGGTTTCCAGGGTAAATAAAGCCACACTTTTACCGGTGGAGCATTCTCCATCCTTTAAGGATCCCATGGACAAGAGAGCTGAGGCTCTGGTTCGATACCTTTTCACTGTGGCGGGTTCAATTTTGAGTGTTTGCTATCACCTTGGTATCCCAGACCTAACTGGCAAAACTTTTTCGCCAGGATCTGGAAGGGGCTCAACATCCTCCTGAGCTGGCGGATCAGTTGATTTAGGAGCTACTAGACATTTGTGATGCATCTTTGGATGCGGCCCCTTTGGCTGGCAGAGTATCTGTGACCGTGGTGATCCTTCACCGCATGATTTGGTTGACGCACTGGTCAACTAGGCTTCTAAAAAGGTGCTGACTGATCTAACTTTTGTAAGTGACCATTTGTTCGGTGCCTCTATAAGGGGGGTCATTAAGGGCCTTACAGGAGGTAAGAGTACTTTACTTCCGCAGGTTGCTAGGGGCAAGGAACCTCATCGTAAATGTGGTCCTTTTTTCTCAGCTCACAGGTGGCCCTTTCGTCCGACTGGATCACAGGAAAAGAGCTCAAGATCCACCCATACTTTTGCGGGCAGATCCAGGAGACCCTGGAATGGTAAGTCAAAAGCGGGCCTTGTTTGTTCCGCAGACAAGCGTTCCTCATCCTGAAGGGGCACCCTCACCCGTATCTGGGGTGGGGGGACATCTTTGTTTCTTTCCGGACCCATAGTCCCTGCTCATTCAGGAAAAATGGGTCCACGAGTTGATTTGGTTTGGTTACAAAATCGAGTTTCGGTCCTTGCCACCAGCATGGTTCTTTTCTTCCAACTTACGCCTGTCTCACGATCGGCTGCAGGGCCTCTACGGGCAGTGCAGGACCTGTCAGCACAAGGAGTCATTGTGCTGGTTCCAGAGTTAGAACGTTTTCAAGGTTTTTATTCAAATCTGTTTACCATTCCCAGGAAGGAAGGCAAGGTCCGCCTGATCTTGAACCTCAAGGCTCTGAACCCCTGTGGTGTTCAGAAATTTTGGATGGAATCCATTCGCACGGTAGTGGCATTCCTTCATCAAGGAGATCTTTTAGCCTCTATCGATATCAAGGATACTTACCTTTTAATCCCAATATGTCGGGCACCAGCGCTTTCTTCGCTTTGCCGTAGCATTACCTATTGGTATCGCTTCAGCTCCTTGAGTGTTCACAAAAGTGTTGGCCCCCGGTGTCAGCCTTGCTTCGGCAGAAGGGGATCGAGGTACTAGGCTGCCTAGACAATCTTCTTCTGCATGCAGAGTCTTCATCGGCTCTAGAAGTCGATTTGGACATTACTGTGCAAACTCGTTCAGATGGACACAAAATTTTCAGAAATCGGCTCTGACTCCGTCCACCAAACTGGACTACTTGGGTCTGACGCTGGATTCAGCCTCGGCCCGGGTGTTTCTTCCACAGGCGAAACTACTGAAGTTGCAGGATGCGATTCGGCTCCTGTTGTCCAACCTTCGATCGTCGCTCAGGGCTTGCATGCAAGTGCTGGGTCTGATGGTCCCCACCTTCGAGGCGCTTCCGTTTGCTCAGTTCCATACAAGACCTCTGCAAAGAGAGATTCTTGAAAAATGGAACAAGGATCCGCAGTTGCTAGACAATCTGATCCTGTTGAGCCGGGGTACGAGAGGATTTCTAATATGGTAGCTTCACTCTCCGGCGCTTCGCCTGAGGAAATCCTTTCTTCCCCTGTATTGGACAGTGATTTCCATGGATGCCAGTCTGTCCGGGTGGGTGTCTTGGGAGTATACTCGCCTCAAGGTGTTTGGACTGGAGAGGAATCCAGTCTGCTGATCAACATCCTGGAGATTCGGTTGATCAGGCTTTGTCTGTCCCAGTGGACGGATCGTCTGCAGGGATGCCCCATGAGGATACAATCGGGCAATGCTATGGCTGTGGCATATGTCAATCATCAAGGGGGCACAAGCGGTGCCCTGGGGCCCGGAAAGTAGTCGGCATCCTAAGATGGGCAGAACGATATGTTCCGGCACTCTCTGCTGTGCACAATCCTGGGGTAGAGGATTGGCAAGCGCACTATCTCAGTCGTCAGATGTTGGCTAAGGGAGAATGGTCTCTCCATCCAGAGGTGTTTCATCAACTGTGTCTCCGGTGGGTGACTCCCGATGTAGACCTGTTTGGCCTCCCGTCTCAACAGGAAGGTGCAGAGGTTTGTGTCAAGGTCTCGGGATCCTCTGGCAAACATCGCAGACGCCCTGGTGGCCCGTTGGGGTCAGCATCGTCCGATTTACGCTTTTCTTCCAATACAACTTCTGTCGAGACTGCTACGCAGAATCCAGGTAAAAGGGATTCCAGTCATTCCGGTGGCGCCAGACTGGCCTCGCCGGTCTTGGTACGCAGCCTGGTAAGGCTGGCAACAGACGTTCCTTGGTGACTTCCTCTCAGGGAAGATCTTCTGTCTCTGGGACCAATCTTCCATCCTGCTTTACAGTCGCTGGCTTTAACGGCCTAGCTATTGAAAGCCAGGTGCTGAAGGACAGAGGGCTGTCGGAGTCCGTGATTCCTACACTGTTGAAAGCTAGGAAATCTACCTCTAGGAAGGTTTATCATTGAGTTTGGAAGGCATACATTACTTGGTGTGAGTCTCGGGGGGGGGGGGGGGTTCTCCCAGTTACTTCTCTCGCCTTTTGGAGTTTCTACAACTAGGTGTAGATCAACGTTTGGCTTTGGGCACTATCAAGGGCCAGATTTCCACCTTGGCCATTTTTTTTGCAAAGGCCATTGTCGGCAAAGTCCTTGGTTCACACTTTTGTGCAGGGAGTTCGCCATCTGGTACCTTCGTGGGATCTCAATTTGGTACTGTCGGTACTTCAAAAGCCTTCTTTTGAAAATATTTGTGAACTTCCTCTACTCACTCTGTCGCAGAAGGTGGCCTTTTTGGTCGCTATTACTTCTGCGCGTAGGGTGTCGGAGTTGGCTGCGTTGTCCTGTCGGTCACCTTACCTGGTGGTTCACAGGGACAAAGTGGTGTTACGCCCCTGTCAGGCATTCCTTCCTTAGGTTGTCTCAGGGTTTCATTTGAATGAAGATATTGTGTTGCTGTCTTTATGTCCTAAGCCGAAACACCCTAAAGAAATTGCTATACACTCCCTGGATGTAGTTTGGGCAATTAGGGTGTACCTGGCGTCGGCTGAGTGGATTCAGAAATCTGATTCTTTGTTTGTTCTTATGGATGGACATTGTAAGGGGCAGGCCACATCTGCTGCAACCATTTCCAGATGGATCAGGCAGACAGTGGTGCAGGCCTATTCCATTAAGGGTCAGGTTCCTCCTTTCCCTGCCAAGGCGCATTCTACGAGGGCGTTTAGTGCCTCCTGGGCCTTTCCGCCATCAGGGGTCAGTGGTTCAGGTGTGCAAGGTGGCTACGTGGTCGTCTGTACACACATTCACAAAGTTTTATAAGGTGGATGTACTTGCATCTTCGAAAGCTGCGTTCAGCCGCAAAGTTTTGGAGGCTGCGGTTGCAGAGGCTCCTGCCTCGTGAGGGTGTATTTTCTTCTGGTGGTGAGCTCAGGGTGTTCCAGGTTGAGCTCCCGTTTTACCTGGTTGACTATGTTAAGCCCTTGTTGGGAATTATATGTATTGCTCTGTTTTTCCCACCCTTCATATTGACACTGCATTGGGACAGCCTAAGGGTCTTAGAAGACATGGAGCTGTGTCCTTCGAAAGAGAAAAAGGGATTTTTGTCTTACAGTAAAATCCTTTTCCCTGAGGTTCACTGACGGACCCATGAGTTATGTATTCTTCTGACACTGCTTGTTACAAACTGAAGTCCTATAGCAGTAAGTGATGGTATACCCCCTGGGATTGCCTCAGGGGCATAGCCATAATTGTTTCCGCCTAGTCCTACTCCTGAAGAGAAAACAGCATAAGCCAAGGGTCTAAGAAGACATGGAGCTGTGTCCGCCAGTGAACCTCAGAGAAAAGGATTTTTTTACGGTAAGACAAAAATACTTTTTTTTTTTTTCAAAACAATAAAGGCTTTTTGATGATACTGGTTTGCAATAATTATTTTATTTTTTCATGCAATCCATAGAATAAAATGTAAGAAAACTAAAAAAAAATTCATATTTTGATCAGTCTGAGTAAAATAAATATATATTGTTACTGTATATATAAAAAAAAAAAAATTATTCTACAACTGGTCATGTTTAAAATCATACTAAAATTATTATTCTAGTACAAAGCATTGCAAACCTATTTATAAATTAAATAGGGGCTTTTTTCAGTTTGTGCTTTTTCTAATGCAGTACTAAGAAAATAACAAATAAAAATAAAAGAAAGGTTTAAACAAGCGTTTTAAAAAAAAAAAAAAAAAAAAAGACAGTCATCAGGAAAATACTAAAAAATAAAAAGGGAAGGAGTAGTTAATTTGGGCTGAAAAAAGAAAATGTACAAAGAAGAATGCAGTGCATTTTTCTATTACCATTTATCATTTATCATGATATAAATGGAATTTTACAAATATTTCTAGCTGTCTTTATCAAGTTGTGGTTATCCCTGCAGTTCGCTATCTCTAATGGTCAGCAGAAAGTAGAAGAGATGAAATCAGACGTCATAAGACAAATTTGTCGGTTTCTTACAAATATTAGAATGGAAGTTTTGCTTACATGGTCACAAGCATTTTTTCTACAGCTTTCTAAAAGCCTATTCATATAGCCAGGGCCGGCCTTTGGGGTGTGCGAGCTGTGCGGCCGCACAGGGCGCCATGGGCAACAAGGGCGCCGTGCGGCCATCACAGCTCGCAGAGGATCAGGCTGAGCTGTGTGAGAGATACACAGCTCGCCTCACTGCAACAATAGGTGATCGAGGCACGGCTGCACAGCGGGAGGTGAGCGGCGACTGCGGCCTGGACAGGGTTAACACAGGCCGCGGCCGCCGCTTACCTCCCGCTGTGCAGCCGTGCCTCGATCACCTATTGTTGCAGTGAGGCGAGCTGTGTATCTCTCACACAGCTCAGCCTCCGATCCTTCCACGGAATCTACGCTGACTTCCTAACCAGTGCCCACACATCCCCGGGAGTGTGGGCGGGCGGGAGGAGGAGAAGGGGCGGGGCGAGGAGGAGCTGACGATCTCTCCTCTGGCGTCAGTGCAGGGAGGGAGGAGAGATCGTCAGCTCTTCCTCGCCCCGCCCCTTCTCCTCCTCCCGCCCACCCACACTCCCGGGGATGTGTGGGCGGGAAGTTTAAAGAAAGAAAAAAAAAGCTGCAGACAACGTAAAGTAAGTGACATCTCTCTCCTTCAAAAAATGTAAGGGGGGGGCTCTATGTGTGGGGGGGGCTATGTGTGGGGGTCTGTGATGTAAGGGGGGGCTCTGTGTGGGGGGGCTTTTTGTGGGGGGTCTGTGATGTAAGGGGGGGCTCTCTGATGTGGGGGGCTCCGTGGGGAGGGGGGGTCTGATGTAAGGGGGGCTTTTTGTGGGGGGGTCTCTGATGTGAGGATGTGAGGGGGGCTTTGTGTGTGTGTGTGTGTGTAGGGGGTCTCTGATGTTAGGGGGGCTTTGTGTGTGTGTAGGGGGTCTCTGATGTTAGGGGGGCTTTGTGTGTAGGGGGTCTCTGATGTTAGGGGGGCTTTGTGTGGGAGGTCTCTGATGTGCGGGGGGCTCCGTGGGGAGGGGGGGGTCTGATGTAAGGGGGGCTTTGTGTCGGGGGTCTCTGATGTGAGGGGGTCTCTGATGTGAGGGGGGCTCTGTGTGGGGGGTCTCTGATGTGAGGGGGGCTTTGTGTCGGGGGTCTCTGATGTGAGGGGGGCTTTGTGTCGGTAGTCTCTGATGTGAGGGGGGCTTTGTGTGGGGGGGTCTCTGATGTAAGGGGGGCTTTGTGTCGGGGGTCTATGATGTGAGGGGGGCTTTGTGTCGGGGGTCTATGATGTGAGGGGGGCTTTGTGTCAGGGGTCTCTGATGTGAGGGGGGCTCTGTGTGTGGGGTCTCTGATGTAAGGGGGCTCTGTGTGTGGGGTCTCTGATTTAAGGGGGGCTTTGTGTGGGGGGTCTCTGATGTAAGGGGGGCTCTTATGTAAGGGGGGCTAAGTTATTAGTGATCATAAAAAAGCAAAGTCAAATAAAGTGCAAGAAAATTTGCGCGGGGGGGGGGCGCCACGGGATTAGCTCGCACAGGGCGCCTGATCACCTAAGGCCGGCCCTGCATATAGCAGTAGTATAGTCTAACTGTGGCCACCAATGCCTTTAGGGGGAGAAAGGAAAAAAACAGTACACCTGTCATAGGAGCAATTAGATCAGTGGCGTAGATAAGGTGGGAGGGGGATAGGGGGTACAAACGTGCACAAGAACATCCATGGCACAGCAGTGAGAGAGACAGTCACCTGAAGCAGGAGCCACTCCTGCAGCCTTTCAGTTCAGTGAGCTGCCAAGACATGTTGGTAGGTAAACTGGTTCCTGTCTAAAATGGCCCTAGTACTGGGATAGGCAACTTTAGGGAGGTGGAGATCTACCTGTCAAAGAAATTGAAGGTCACCATGGTGCATTTTTTTTTTTTAAGGAAATAACCTAGGTTGGCTTCATTAGAAAGTAAGAGAGGTCTGAAAAGATTAGGGGTTAGTAGTAAATATCAGAGTTCAGAGATCACTAACAGAGTGCAGAGCTCAGGACTAAAGCACTGTGCAGAGGTAAGTAGTCTGTAATGCACAAATTTCAGGGGTCAGGATATCATGCAGATTTCAGAGGTCAGTAGTATGTAATGCAGAGTTCAGAGGTCACTAGTGGCACACTTAGGTCCACTGTACCCCACCCGAGCTTCCATGTCACCTGCCTCCCCTGCACAGCACTTGGGTTCCCATGCCTTTTCTGCACTGTGCATCACCCAGGCTCCCATACCTTCTGCACTGTGCATCACTCAGGCTTCAAGGCCTCCTGCCCCCCTGTACAGCACCCGGGATCCAATGCTTCCTGTCTCCCTTGTACAGTTTCTGAGCTCCAATGCTTCCTATCTCCCCTGTACAGCACCCTGGCTCCCATGCTTCCTGTCTCCCCTGTACAGCTTCAGGGCTCCCATGCCTCCTGCCTCTCCCTTCAACAACAGAATTGCCACTGCAAATATCTACAAGTGCTTAGTGGCACTATATGGTTGCTGCATCTCACCCTACTTGCACCATGCATTCCACTCAGAGAAGGATGATAGGATACTGGGGAGAGGGAGGTCACATATGTGTGAGATCTTAGAGGCTGCAGAGTGGGCTCGATTGTGATCTACCTGTCACACCCATCAACAGGTAGATCACAACTGAACATTTGCAGACCCCTGCTATAGAGTGCTACTTGTGTGACAGCTGTGGGGCTGCTGACATCACATCCAAGATGGTGGCATCCAAGCAACAGTGTCTACACAAGGGAGGCTTGTGCAATTACATTGCCACTCACTAAGGTAGTCTTCTTTGATGTACAGGCTAGAAGATTCTTCCTCTGTAAGAATATTTAAAAGGCTATAATAGGCAGGTTTTCCTTCCGCAACCTGCCCACATTACAATCCCATTCCACAACTCACCGAAGCACCCGCCCAACATACAGCACATTGCGCCCTAATACAAGCTCATTCCATAATTTACCCATGCACCTGCCTAATATACAGCACGTTGCTCCCTCATTCAAACCCATTCCACAACTCACCCAAGCCCCGCCCATCATACAGCACATTGCACCCTCATTCAAGCCCATCCCTAACTCACCCAAGCACCTGTCTACAGCAAGGGCACATCACACTCTCATTCAAACCCATTCCACAACTCACCCAAGCACCCGCCCATAGTGCAGCACATTGCACCCTCATTCAAACCCATTCCACGACTCAACCAAACACCGCCCACCGTACAGCATATTGTGCCCTCATTCGAGCCCATTCCATGACTTTCCCAAGCACCCGCCCACTGCACAGCACATTGCACTCTCATTCAAAATCATTCCACGACTCACCCAAACACCGCCCACCATACAGCACATTGCTCCCTCATTTGAGCCCATTCCATGACTCACCCAAGCACCCGCCCACCGTACAGCACATTGAACCCTCATTCAAACCCATTCCACGACTCATCTAAGCACCCGCCCACCGTACAGCACATCGCTCCCTCATTCAAACACATTCTACGACTCATCTAAGCACCCGCCCACCGTACAGCACATCGCTCCCTCATTCAAACCCATTCCACGACTCATCTAAGCACCCGCCCACCGTACAGCACATTGCACCCTCATTAAAACACATTACACGACTCATCTAAGCACCCGCCCACCGTACAGCACATTGCACCCTCATTCAAACACATTCCACGACTCATCTAAGCACCCGCCCACCATACAGCACATTGCACCCTCATTAAAACACATTCCACGACTCATCTAAGCACCCGCCCACCGTACAGCACATCGCTCCCTCATTCAAACACATTCCACGACTCATCTAAGCACCCGCCCACCGTACAGCACATCGCTCCCTCATTCAAACCCATTCCACGACTCATCTAAGCACCCGCCCACCATACAGCACATCGCTCCCTCATTCAAACACATTCCACGACTCATCTAAGCACCCGCCCACCGTACAGCACATCGCTCCCTCATTCAAACCCATTCCATGACTCATCTAAGCACCCGCCCACCATACAGCACATCGCTCCCTCATTCAAACACATTCCACGACTCATCTAAGCACCCGCCCACCGTACAGCACATCGCTCCCTCATTCAAACCCATTCCACGACTCATCTAAGCACCCGCCCACCATACAGCACATCGCTCCCTCATTCAAACCCATTCCATGACTCATCTAAGCACCCGCCCACCGTACAGCACATCGCTCCCTCATTCAAACCCATTCCATGACTCATCTAAGCACCCGCCCACCATACAGCACATCGCTCCCTC
Organism: Pelophylax lessonae; assembly: GCF_965119305.1. NCBI lineage: Eukaryota > Metazoa > Chordata > Amphibia > Anura > Ranidae > Pelophylax > Pelophylax lessonae. Next base: position 133,364,184 of record NC_138778.1, read on the forward strand.
ATTCAAACACATTCCACGACTCATCTAAGCACCCGCCCACCGTACAGCACATCGCTCCCTCATTCAAACCCATTCCACGACTCATCTAAGCACCCGCCCACCATACAGCACATCGCTCCCTCATTCAAACCCATTCCATGACTCATCTAAGCACCCGCCCACCGTACAGCACATCGCTCCCTCATTCAAACCCATTCCATGACTCATCTAAGCACCCGCCCACCATACAGCACATCGCTCCCTCATTCAAACACATTCCACGACTCATCTAAGCACCCGCCCACCGTACAGCACATCGCTCCCTAATTCAAACCCATTCCACGACTCATCTAAGCACCCGCCCACCATACAGCACATCGCTCCCTCATTCAAACCCATTCCATGACTCATCTAAGCACCCGCCCACCATACAGCACATCGCTCCCTCATTCAAACCCATTCCACGACTCATCTAAGCACCCGCCCACCATACAGCACATCGCTCCCTCATTCAAACACATTCCACGACTCATCTAAGCACCCGCCCACCGTACAGCACATCGCTCCCTCATTCAAACCCATTCCACGACTCATCTAAGCACCCGCCCACCGTACAGCACATCGCTCCCTCATTCAAACCCATTCCACGACTCATCTAAGCACCCGCCCACCATACAGCACATCGCTCCCTCATTCAAACACATTCCACGACCATCTAAGCACCCGCCCACCGTACAGCACATCGCTCCCTCATTCAAACCCATTCCATGACTCATCTAAGCACCCGCCCACCATACAGCACATCGCTCCCTCATTCAAACACATTCCACGACTCATCTAAGCACCCGCCCACCGTACAGCACATCGCTCCCTCATTCAAACCCATTCCACGACTCATCTAAGCACCCGCCCACCATACAGCACATCGCTCCCTCATTCAAACCCATTCCATGACTCATCTAAGCACCCGCCCACCGTACAGCACATCGCTCCCTCATTCAAACCCATTCCACGACTCATCTAAGCACCCGCCCACCATACAGCACATCGCTCCCTCATTCAAACCCATTCCAAAACTCACCCATACTTCCTTAGTCATGCCAGTTCTGTAAACCTCCCTCAAACATATGTATAGGGAAAGGAATTAGCGGTGACACTAAGTAACTAGCGCACAGTTTAGCTTTTGACATATGACATTTTTTTAATGAAAAATACTAGCCTATAGTATGCCATTCCAACTGTAGTTGAAATTATGTCATATACTTCAGTAAATGCATATGCAATTTAGAGTTAATATGTTTACATCTTGAGAATCAAAGCCAAAGGCCCACTGTGGTTAATACCTATAATGATAGTATACAGAATATGATTTTTTCAACATTATCACACAGACCAAGCTGTCTAGCTTGACAGGGTTTGGGATGAACCAAAAAACACTGACAGGGGTGCTTACAACAAATACAGTCACATTTATTCACATGGCCTTAACCACTTCTGGACCGGAAAGGTTTTACCCCCTTAATGACCAGGCCATTTTTTGCGATACTGTACTTCGTTATTTTAACTGACAACTGCGCGGTCGTGCGACACTGTACCCAAATAAAATTTATGTCCTTTGTTTCCCACAAATAGAGCTTTCTTTTGGTGGTATTTGATCACCTCTTCGGTTTTTATTTTTTGCACTATAAACATAAAAAGAGCGACAATTTTGAAAAAATAAAAACTATTTTTTAGTTTCTAAAAAAAAAAAACAGCCAATAAAAAAATTTAAATCAAGTTCTTTCATTAATTGAGGCCAATATGTATTTCGGTAAAAAAAAAAATCCCAATAAGCATATATTGATTGGTCTGCACAAATGTTATGGTGTCTACAAACGATGCAATATTTTTATGAATTTTTTTTTTTTTTTTACTAGTAATGGCGGCGATCAGCGACTTTTAGTAGACTGCGGTGTACAAATCGAACATCTAACTGACACTTTTGACACTTTTTAGGGACCAGTGACACTAATACAGTGATCAGTGCTAACAAAAATGCACTAATACTTTATTAATGACACTGGCAGGGAAGGGGTTAACATCAGGGGTGATCAAAGGGTTAAGTGTGTCCCTAGGGGGTGTTTACTAACTGGGGGGGTTACACTCATTTGGGAAAGATCGAGATCCGTATTTCTGCTTAGTAGGAACACAAAATTTCCATCTTTTCCCCTTGCAGAATGGGGATCTGCCTTGTTTACATAGTTACTTACCTTACATACCTAGCACTTCTGCCCACTACTCTGACTCTCACAAAGGTCACAAATGTATTTGTAAAGTGATATTTGCAGATTTGTTAGGCATGCCCCAGCCCCAGGCAGTGCAACTGAGCACTGTACTGTGGGAGGTATATACACTATATTTGAATGTACTGGATTTTTCTGTGGGTCTGATGTATGCATTGGAGCAGCAGACAGGAGTACTTTACAGAATATGTTACCCCAACATTTCATATTCCTGATATTTGCCTGCTGTACCATGTACTTGTATGAACAGAATCCTGTTCTCTTTGCTTCCTTTGTGTGAAACCCCTGGTGATCCTGCCAGTGCCCCTGTTTTCCCATTTTAAACTGACCACACTAGGCATGAGAGCACATCCATCCCGGTGTGGTTGTTTTTCCACAGAGCACAGGCTGCCTGTCCTCCAATGATCAGATGAGTGTACTGCTGTTTCTCCGCCCTAGCAGAGGTTATGTGATCACTTATAAAAAAAATTAATGATAAAGATCAAGGAGTCCTGGAAGTGATGGTTTGCCCCCCACAGAGCCCAGATCTCAACATCATTGAGTGTGTCTGCGATTACTTGAAGAGATAGAAAGATTTGAGGCAGCCTACATCCACAGAAGATCTGTGGTTAGTTCTGCAAGATGTTTGAAACAATCTACCTGCCGACTTCCTTCTAAAACTGGGTGCAAGAGTACCTAGAAGAATTGCTGCTGTTTTGAGGACAAAGGTGGTCACACCAAATATTGATTCGATTTGGGTTTCTGTTCTATTTATTTATTTTTCTATTTCGTTAATTGATAAAAAAAATTAACATTTCTATTCTATTTCTGAAAGCAATTTTATTTGCAGCATTTTTTTACACCTGACCTGACCTGACTTTTGCACATATTTTTGTTCACTTTGCTTGTTAATATTTTTACACCTTTTACATATACCTATTTACATGTTTCACATTTAAAAAAAGCGTAAAAGAAAAAAAGATTTAATTTGTAAATAACTTTTCAATACTTTGTACCATTGCTGAAAGATGAAGTGTAAACAAAACAGTTGCGGTAGGTATCAGTAATTGGTTACCAGGCGAGTTAAAAAAAAAAAAAGTCAGTGCATCCTTAAATAAAATATATACAGTATCTCACAAAAGTGAGTACACCCCTCACGTTTTTGTGAATATTTTATTATATCTTTTCATGTGACAACACTGAAGAAATGACACTTTGCTACAATGTAAAGTAGTGAGTGTACAGCTTGTATAACAGTGTAAATTTGCTGTCCCCTCGAAATAACTCAACACACAGCTATTAATGTCTAAACTGCTGACCACAACAGTGAGTACACCCCTAAGTGGAAATGTCCAAATTGGGCCCAATTAGCCATTTTCCCTATCCGGTGTCATGTGACTCATTAGTGTTACAAGGTCTCAGGTGTGAATGGGGAGAAGGTGTGTACATTTTATGTTATTTCTCTCACTCTTTCATACTAATCACTGGAAGTTCAGCATGGCACCTCATGGCAAAGAACTCTCTGAGGATCTGAAAAAAAGAATTGTTGCTCTACATAAAGATGGCATAGGATATAAGAAGATTGCCAAGACCCTGAAACTGAGCTGCAGCACAGTGGCCAAGACCATACAGCGGCTATATAGGACAGGTTCCACACAGAACAGGCCTTGCCATGGTCAACCAAAGAAGTTGAGTGCATGTGCTCAGCGTCATATCCAGAAGTTGTCTTTGGGAAATAGATGTATGAGTGCTGCCAGCGTTTCTGCAGAGGTTGAAGGGGTGGGGGGTTAATCTGTCAGTGCTCAAACCATACGCCGTACACTGCATCAAAATGATCTGCATAGAAAATGTATGAAGGGAGCTGAAACTTCAAGTTGCCAAGAGACAGCCAAGAAACCTTAAGGATTTAGAGAAGATCTGTAAAGAAGAGTGGACCAAAATTTCTCCTGAGATGTGTGCAAATCTGGTCACTAACTACAAGAAATGTATTACCTCCACCAAGTGGTTTCTCCACCAAGTACTAAAGTCATGTTTTGATTGGGGATCAAATACTTATTTTACTCACTGAACTTCAGCTCAATTTATAACATTTGTATTATGTGTTTTTCTGGATTTTTGGTTTATATTCTGTCTCTATCATTTAACATACCCCTTTGATAAATATTATAGACCCTATATTTGTCTGTAAGTGGGCAAATAGAAATGGGATCAAATAATTATTTACCCCACTGTATGGTGGGGCAGGCGCTGGAACCATAAGACAACTGTGGGTCTGTTGGGCAGAAAAAAAAATACATGCATTTTGGATCATTGCCAATTACTCAGATGTCTGTGATGATCATGGTGTCTCTGTAATGAGAGCATTGCTTATGGCCCCTTTCACACGGGCGCACTGCCCGGCGGACTCCGTTCTGCTCAGCGTGGGATTGATCCGCCGATCCCCGCTGAGCAGGGGGATGACAGCTCCGTCTCTGCTCTGTGTGCAGAGACGGAGCAGTCAGATCCTCGCTGTCCTCTATGGGGGAATCGGATGAGAATGGACCGCCTGTCCGTTCTCATCCCATCCGATCCCATCCTCCAGGCGGATGGAAAATAGGGTTTCCATCCGTTCGGATTTCACAGATCGGATTGGAGAGCAGTGGGTGTCAGTGGAGATGTCTCCGCTGACATCCGCTGCCCCAAAGGGATGCATGGAGCATCCGATCCGGTCCACCTGAAAAACTGACAGGCGGATCGGATCACCTGTGTGAAAGGGGCCTATAGCCTTATAGGGCACTAATATCTGACAGCTTCTCCGGTGTATACACTTGCTTTTATGGCTCAAAAAGTGCATGCAAGTCTGTGACTTCTGACTGCTTCCTGTGGCCAGTTGGAGGTATGATGTGTAGTATTTGTGGAGCAGAGACAGACTATTCCAGATGTGGGAGCACAGGCTAGATTGCTACCCCCCTTTTGCAGGGCTATTGGATGGCTGAGGTGGTGCTACTTTTATGTACACAGAGGGAAGCTAAAAAGATACCTGTCAAAATTGTTAAACAAATCTTTTTTTATTCAAAATTTAAGGATAAAAAGGATGGAAAAAATGTATCAAGAATATATAAAAAGCATAATAAGGGTTTTTTTTTTTTTTTTTTTGGCTGGACAAATAGGATGAAAATGATGAATGATATAAACTATACACCACTAGAGGGAGTGGTGGGATTAGTTAATTAATGTGGCCAAGTAGTATCAGAGATGATTATTGTAGCAATGGAGGATAATTTATAGTGATACTAATGACAAACTGTTTAATTGACATTGTCCCTTTCTGTATGTGGATGAGGCACTAAAATTATTTTAATTAACCACTTCAGCCCCGGAAGGTTTTCCCCCCTTAATGACCAGGCCATTTTTTGCAAACCGGCATTGCATTGCTTAACTGAGAATTTCGCTGTCGTGTGACGCTGTACCCAAATACAATTGATGTCCCTTTTTTTCCCATAAATAGAGCTTTCTTTTGGTGGTATTTGATCACCTGTGCGGTTTTTAATTTTTGCGCTATAAACAAAAAAAGAGTGTCAATTTTGAAAAAACACCAATATTTTCTACTTTCTGCTATAAAACATTCCCAATAAAAAATTTAAAAAAATCAATTTTTATCAGTTTAGGCCAATTTGTATTCTGCTACATATTTTTGGTAAGAAAAAATCGAAAACGCGTATAATAATTGGTTTGCGCAAAAGTTATAGTGGTTACAAACTACGGGATAGATTTATGGCCTTTTTTTTTTTTTTTTATTAGTAATGGCGCGGATCAGAGATTTTTATCAGGACTGCGACATTGCGGCGGACAAATCTGACACTTAGACCGCATTCACACTGAAGCGGCACGACTTCGGGGGCGACTTCACAAGTCGCGTGCACCGCAACTTCGGGGCGACTTGCATGGACTTCATATAATGAATGTCTATGCAAGTCGCTCCGAGGTCGCCCCAAAATAGTACAGGACCCTTTTTCTAAGTCGGAGCGAGTTGTGTCGCTCCTATTAGAACGGGTCCTGTACCAGTCAATGGACCGCGAGGGACCGCGACTTGTCAGGCTGACAAGTCGCAGTAGTGTGAATGGAGCCTAAGGGGGAGATTTACTAAACCTAGTTCACCTTAGAATCTGGTGCAGCTGTGCATGGTAACCAATCAGCTTCTAACTTCAGCTTGTTCAATTAAGCTTTGACCAAAAAACCTGGAAGCTGATTGGTTTCTATGCAGAGCTGCACCAGATTTTGCACTCTCCAGTTTTGGTAAATAACCCCCTAAGTGACACTTTTTGGGGACCAGTGACATTAATACAGTGATCAGTGCTAAATAATATGCACTGTTACTGTATAAATAACATTGGCAGAGCAAGGGTTAACATTGGGGGTGATCAAGGGGGCTAAATGTGTTCCCTAGATGTGCTTACTAACTGTGGGGGGATGGATTGAACAGAGGCAGAGAGAGCTCAGCTTAGCTGAATCACACGATCTTTCCCTGCCTCTCTGACAGGAGAGCCATCTTGCATTGTTTACATACCAGACGGGTCTCCTGTCAGTTTTGCCGAAGATCGTGGGAGGTCGGCGGTGATCGAGCCTGCTCCTCCTGCCGTCTGCTTCCCGCTGTGTGACACTGTGACTTTTCTACACATCAAAGGGGCCTGTGTTCCCTGCCTGTAAAATGGCTTTACTGGATCTGGCTGAATGCCTTGTCAGATCCCCAAAACAGTGTCCCAGCTGGGCCTGAGTGTTCTGCAAGCGAGTGGTGTGCTGCAGGAAGATGGGGAGCAAATGATAAATTGTCTTATAGGGTAAGTCTTTCACAATTGTCTAAAAACAATTAGTGGTTCTGTGAGTATTTAACGTGCAAATCTTACTTCTGAGTCTTTTTACACTGCTAGAACCCCTTCAGATCCTTAACAAATTATGAAGTTTGGCTCATATTATTATTGGCTTTTATGGCCTTGTGGTCTGCAAAGTATATTGTATCTTGTAATAAAGCTAATATCTGTTTTGTTTTCCTGTATTTAGAATTTTCCTGGAAGGTCTAAAAAGCTTTTTCAACTTTATCTTTGGGATAGCTATCTTTGGGGTGACCATTACAGCTTATCTCATGTGTTTAGCCGTTTATGTAGCTGAGACGAGGAGCAATTCTCCGCTTCTCTTCATCATTTTTACACAAACAGCCAGGTGAGATCTGAGCACCTCAATAGCAATCTCTGTAAAATATCTCTGTACCTGCTTCTCCACCTCAGAAGTCGAGTCAAAGCGGAGTTCCACCCTGAAAAAAATGTTTTAGATAAAAATACCCCCGGGACAGTCATGGCTAGTGCATTTAAGCAACGATAGCCTCTGAACTGTCCCCTGTTTCACTTACCTTTTAGAAGAAATACTTACCTTGAAAATGTCTTCTCCAGCGCTGCCATCTCAGGTGTTGGCAGCTGAAGCCGGAGCGTCCTCTTCGGTGTCCTCTTCTGGGACATCGGAGTCCCAGAATGCCCAGCTCGTCACTTCCGGTTCAGGCACTGACCCCTGCACAGCTTCTGGACATGCTCAGAAGCTGTTCAGCAGGGAATGATGCGCCTGCACCAGAAGTGACAAGCAGGGCTGGTGCAGGCGCATTGACTCCTAGGAGCGATGACGCTCATCTCCCAGGAGTCAATGCAAGCAGGAAGAGATGGCATTGGCTGTGGCCGCAGAGGGAGGAAGAGGAAGGAAGGTAAGTATATTTTCATTAAAAACAAGGTAAGTAAAAAAAAAAAAAAAAACAAGGTAAGTGAAACAAAAAAAAATTTCAGGTTCATCTAAGCTAGCCGGCGGTAAAAAGATCATTTTTAGAGTGGAACTCCGCTTTAAGCAGGGAGAAAGGTGAGCGCTTCTACAATGCAAGGAGGAAGTCGATTGAAGACTTCCTTCTTCAGGCCGCATTCACTATGTATGGCAAGAACCGATTTTTTTCTTTTTTGCATTCTTCTGCATGTCATGAATAGGGCAGCCCATTCAATTGAACGAGCCACCAATGTGCGACAAATGCACCAAAGAAATTGCACCTTTTTGGGGCATTGATCTTTGCTCATTTTTTAAATGTATATTTTGGAGTATTTGTCGTGCATTTTATCGCATGACAATACGCGCTTCTACTAGCAGTGTTTGGGGTACCATTAACATTTAATGGCACCGCAGCGTGATGCGCACTTGTAGCATGTTTTTGTGTGTGTTACCAGAATGTGCACAAAAAGGCACATTTCTGCACATTCCTGGAATGCACAGGTATAACTGAGGCACATATGTTCCCGCACGTTAATTTTTGGCAGTTTTATAATTTCAATGGACTGCCAAACGCACAGAAAAGTGCATGCACTACTTCTGAAACAATGCCGCACCAAACCACAAGGTAGCACGGTTTGTTGACTGCACACGCACTGCATTTGCTAGACTCATTTGGGGTGCCATTACCAATAAATGGCACCCACACGTCTCACAAAGGCATCGTGTTCGTGTACAGTGCAGGAAACTTGTGCAGAATGTGCCTTTTCTTCTCCATGTTCCGGTGTGAACCGGCTCTCATCCATCAGTACCAGCTTCCATCAAAAACTAGCAGGAACCCTCAGTCCCAGTAAAATACATACACATCCCTCAGATTACAGCAGGTTAAAAATTCATATAAATATTTAATATGTTAATATACAGTGCTGTGCAAAAGTTTAAGGCAGGTGTAAACAAAAGCTGCAAAATAAGAATGCTTTCAGAATAAGAAATGTTAATAGTTTATTTTTATCAACAGACAAACTAGCGAAATACAAATCAAATTAATATTTGCTGACTACCCTTTGCTTTGAAAACAGCATCAATTCTTCTAGGTACACTTGCACAAGGTTTTTGAAGGAACTCGGCAGGTAGGTGGCTCCAAACATTTTGGAGAACTAACCACAGATCTTCTGTGGATGTAGGCTGCCTCAAATCCTTCTGTCTCTTCATGTAATCCCAGGCAGACATGATAATGTTGAGATCAGGGCTCTGTGGGGGTCAAACTATCACTTCCAGGACTATCTTCTCCACTGAAGATAGTTCATAATAACATTGGCTGTATATTTGGGGTTGTTGTCCTGCTGCAGAATAAATTTGGGGCCAATCTCACGCCTCCCTGATAGTATGGCATGATGGATAAGTATCTGCCTGTATTTCTCAGCATTGAGGACACCATTACTCCTGACCAAATCTCCAACTCCATTTGTAGAATTGCAGCCCCAAACTTGCAAGGAACCTCCACCATGCTTCACTGCTACCTGCAGACACTCATTATTGTACCGCTCTGCAGCCGTTTGGGAACATACTGCCTCCTGCTACAGCCAAATATTTTAGATTTTGATTCATCAGTTCAGAGCACCTGCTACTATTTTTCTGCAACCCGATTCCTATGTTTTCGTGTATAGTTGAGGCGCGTAGCCTTTTCTCCACATTGGAGGTATGGCTTTTTGGCTGCAATTCTTCCATAAAGCCCACTTCTGGTCAGACTTCTCTGGACAGTAGATGGTGTACCTGAGTCCCACTCCCACTGGTTTCTGCCAGTTCTGTGCTTTTGGCACTTCTGGACATCTTCCAATGTCAAATGTTAGTAAGCATGATGTGTTTTTCATCTGCTGCAATAAAATGGTTGTGAACCCTTAAATATACACAGTGAAGAGGCTATCCTCAGGTGATACAGAGATGAAACAAATCCTCCTACATACCTGTTTATCTGCAGTCTTTTCTTCTCTACATCTGTTCAAAGTGCTGAATTTATAACCTTGTAAAATGGGGGTGGAGAACCTGAAGTTTCACTCTGCAATGCTCAACGAGGAGAGCTCTGAGACCTGATTGGATAGAAGAAACACACCCCCTTTCACACAGCCCACAGGAACAGAGTTGAGGCTGTCAATCAGCTGGCGCTCCCTCCCCTGTCACCATTTTTCTCTTGGTGTTGGGAAAAATTGTCAGAAGTGATTCATGCTGATAGCAGAGGAACAAAGCAGCAGACAGAAATGACACTTAGCGCAGAATTCATGCATACTATAGAGGGATATACTTTGTTCGTATTTCATGTTTGAGGTTTACAACTAGAGATGCACTGAAATTTGGGCGCCTGAAACATATTGGCCGAAAAAAGGTGCTGATAATGGCCCTCGAACACACATGCAATTTAAGTGCGATTTTACCACAATTTTACCATGCTTATGGTTTGTTTTCTCATAGGCCATGTGACTCAAATACCGCATCAAAAACGTAACACAGGTGCGGTATTGATGCGTTCTTGCTGCATTTTCAATGTACTTTAATGGGGAGGTGTGTTTTTGGTACGTTTTTTTTTTTTACTGACCAAAAATGCAACAAGCAGGATTTTTAACACCACAAAGAAAGCGTAGCGGACTAGTGTGAAGACATACATAGAATTTAAAAGGGTACATTTTTCTTGAGCTTTTCTTGCACTAAAGGTGTGAAAAAAATGGTCGACAATAAATTCATTTTAATTTAAATTTACAATATTATTAAAAAAAATTTTAATATAATACAATTATATATAAAAATATATAAGAAAAAAAAAATCATGTCATTTTTGGTTTCAGCTTTCAGCCAAATGCATCCTAAATTTTCGGTTTCGGCACCAAAGTTTTTATTCGATGCACCTCTATTTACAACCACTTAAAATTTCCCTAGCTGAATCTAACGTCCTCAACGTTGACAATAATTAAAATTAGTGTTGCACTGGTACCGGTACCGCTGCCAATACTAAGCATTTGCACAAGTGCTAACAGCTGAAACGTAAAAAAAAAAAGGCAACTATCGGTTGTGAAGGAGCTGGGCCACCGTGTCCTTAAAAACCAGTGACTCATTCAGTGGGGATCCCCTGTTGACAGCTGAAGTTTGGCAATTGGAACTGTCAAAAAAAAAGCCGACCAATGTTTATCAACAACATTGCTCAGCCGCTTAAACACTCAAATAAAAAGAAACATTGTTTCTTTTTGCATCTTTCTGTTTCTTCATCTACAGATCAAAGGGATGAACTTCAATCTGCAGATGAAGTCAATTTAAAGCAACTTGTCAAGTAAAAAAAATAATTTTCCTCTGTTCCTTTATTGAACCCTTTATTATCCCTTAATTTACTCTAATCCATTTTAATTAACTTCCTATTCTCCTCTATTTATTTATTTTCCTGCTGATTTTTTTTGTTCACTGCTATTTTATAAACAATTAATAATTGAAAATGTTTTTGTTTGCTTTATTTGTTAATATTTTTACACCTTTTACATATATTTACATCTTTCACATTAAAAAAAGTGCAAAATTAAAAAAAAAAAAAAGATTTCATTGGTAAATAAGTTTTTAATGCTTTGTACCATTGCTGAAAGCTAAAGTGTAAATAAAAAAGTTGCGGTAGGTATCAGTATTTGGTTACCCGTGAGTATTTAAAGAAAAAAAAAGTATTGGTGCATCCCAAATTAAAATATATACAGTATCTCAGAAAAGTGAGTACACCCCTTTTTTTTTATATTTTATTATATCTTTTAATGTGACAACACTGAAGAAATGACACTTTGCTACAATGTAAAGTAGTGAGTGTACAGCTTGTATAACAGTGTAAATTTGCTGTCCCCTCAAAATAACTCAACACACACCCATTCATGTCCAAACTGCTGGCAATAAAAGTGAGCACACCCCTAAGTGAACATGTCCAAATTGGGCCCAAAGTGTCAATTATTTGTGTGGCCACTATTATTTTCTAGCACTGCCTTAACCCTCTTGGGCATGGAGTTCACCAGAGCTTCACAGGTATCCACTGGAGTCCTCTTTCACTCCTCCATGACGACATCACAGAGCTGGTGGATATTAGAGACCTTGCCCTCCTCCACCTTCTGTTTGAGGATGCCCCACAGATGATCAATAGGGTTTAAGTCTGGAGACATTCTTGGCCAGTCCATCACCTTTACCCTCAGCTTCTTTAGCAAGCCAAAAAAATTTGGTGGATCTCCATGGGCTGAGGACAGGTACCTGAGTACTCTGTTGATCTGCAGATAGGTACTCAGATACTCTGGGCTGGAGACATGTACTCGGGTACTCTGATGGGCTGGGGACAGGTGCCCGGGTACTCTGATGGGCTGGAGACAGGTACTTGGGTACTTTGATGCACTGCAGATAGGTACCCAGGTACTCTGTTGGTCTGCAGATAGGTACTCAGGTACTCCGATGGGCTGGAGACATGTACTCAGGTACTCCGATGGGCTGGAGACATGTACTCAGGTACTCCGATGGGCGGTAGACATGTACTCGGGTACTCCGATGGGCTGTAGACAGGTACTCTGGGCTGGAGACAGGTAATCTGATGGACTGGTGACAAGTACTCTTTATTAGTGGGCAATCAGTGTGTTTTACTTTGTGCTGTAAGTGGTAACTAGCTGTTACCGCAATCTCCTCCTCACACAAGTTGGGTGTGTGAGGAGGAGAACCTGGCAACAGCTAATTATCGCAGCTTCTTTACATTCTGTGACCGGCTGCAATTGGACACAGCTGGTCACATGGTAAAGAACCAATTTTAACAACTTCTGGACCGGAAGAATTTACCCCCTTAATAACCAGGCCATATTTTGCGATTTGGCACTGCGTTACTTTAACGGAAAATTGCGCGGGCGTGCGACGCTGTACCCAAATAAAATTGATGTCCTTTTTTCCCCACAAATAGAGCTTTCTCTTTTGGTGGTATTTGATCATCTGTTCGATAAATCGCAATAAGCGTATTTTGATTGGTTTGCGCAAAAGTTATCGCGTCTACTAACTACGGGAAAGATTTATGTCGTTTTTGTTTTTTTTTTACTAGTAATGGCGGCGATCTGCGATTCTTAGCGGGACTGCGACATTGCGGCAGACAGATTGTACTCCTAACTGACATTTTTTTTACAGTATAACTAAAAGTTTTTTGTTTATATCAGTTCAACAAGGTTCAGAAGTAGGGTTAAAAAGTAGCTGTTCTTCTAGCCAGAAACCCTGTGAACTAATAGCTTACTGTGCTGTCTGCCTCTCAACAGTTCATATATAGAATTGCTCCCTGCTATATCCATGGACTACAAAAAAAGCAATGGAAAGCAAGGGAGGGAGGGGTTATGTAGTTTTAACACACTCCCTGTCCTAGGGTTACAGCACTGCTCAGTACATTAACCACTTCAATACTATGCACTTCAGCTTTCAGCACTGTCACACTTTGAGTGACAATTACACAGTCATGCAACACTGTACCCAAACTAAATTCATAATTTGCGCACACAACTATTTAATCACCACTGAAATTTTTATTTTTTTTAAATAAAAACATGCCTTTCTTAATTTCTGCTATACAGTTTTTATAACAAATAAATAATTGTTCTTTATAAATTAGGGCAAAATGTATTCTGCTACATTTCTTTGGTGAAAATAAAGCCCCGTACACACGAACCGATTGTCGGCCGTAAATATTCAGCCGACGACCGATCGGCGGATTGTAGGCTTGTTAGTATGAAGCTTCCGACAGCCGACAGCGCATTTTCGGATGAACAGAATCTGTCGTGCAGGCATTAAAATTTTTGTTGGCCAACACCAGAACGGCCGATTGTTCGCCTGTCAGTACAGATTTCGGCCGTCAGACAGCAGATTTGCAAGACTGGGCATGCTCAGAAAAGAAAAAAGACAAGGAAAGTTAACCATCACATGACATCACTTCTGCAGTCGGCTGTTGTTGGCCGACAAAATTCGTGTGCAGTCTTTTGCAGTTTTCAACCGACAGGACAGCCCTGGACAAAAGACGGCCGATCGTTCGGCCGACGATCAGTACGTGTGTACGGGGCTTTACTCAGATCATTGTATATTATTTATTCTGTAGGAAATTTAAGGAGTCCGCAAACTGTGGTATATACCTGGAAATAGGCCGTCAGTACATCAGGACTGATCAATCTCATTTCTTGAGGCTCGAAAATGTCAGGGCAGTACAAAAGCCCCCCAAATGACCCCTTTTTGGAAAGTAGGCAGTCCAAGGTACTTAATATAAGGCATGACGGGTTTTTTAAAGTTGTAATTTTTTGTCATAATTTTCTGGAAAATTAATTTTTTTTCTTTTACATACTGGCACCAGTGCAGTACAGCATCATTATATAACTGGTGTGGCGGTGATCAGCGACACTGACCGGTGACAGTACAGAAAAAAAAACCCATAGCAACATTGTACTACTTACTGGGGAATTAATCAGGATTTTTTTTTACACATTATGATTGCTTATAGCAGTGAATTGCATTACTATAAGCAAGCATTTTGCTGAATTTTACTGATTCATTCAGCTTTTGTTGTGATAAGCTGTTATTGACCAGTTTATCACATAGTACTCTGTACCATGTGATCACATTGATCAATCACAGCTAGCAACACAATTATACACAATGGATGGCATGAAAGGAAACCGTCCATTGTCTACAACTGTCATGTGATCTGTTGTGATTGGTCACATGGTACCAACAGCAAGCCGGTACACTGATCAGTCATCAGCTGTGTCCCATGGACACAGCTGGTGACAGATCACGCCACTGCTTGACCCCGCGAGCGGCACTTTCCTAGAGGACGTCATTTGAAGTTCACTCAGAACAGTAAAGTCATCCCCCAGCCATGATTCTGCTGTAGGCTGGGCGGAAAGGTGTTAATCACCCTAGGACAGAAAGTCTCTTAACCAATTCAACTCCAGAAGGTTTTACCCCCTAATGACCAGGCCATTTTTTGCCATACAGCACTGCATTACTTTAACTGACAATTGCGCGGTTGTGACACTGTACTCAAATAAAATGTGTGTCATTTTTTTTCCCCACAAATAGAGGTTTCTTTTTTGGGTGGTATTTGATCACCACTGTTTTTCTTTTTGCACGATTAACAATTTTGAAAAAAATATATATTTTTTTTTTACTTTCTGCTAAAAAAAAAAATATATACCAAAGAAAAAAAATCGAATTTCTTAATCAACTTAGGCCAATATGTATTCTGCTATTTTTGGAGAAAAAAAAAATCCCAATAAGCGTGATTTGATTGGTTTCTGCAAAAGTTATAGCATCTACAAACATAGGATTTTTTTTCTAGTTATGGGGACAATTAGTGACTTATAGCAGGGCTGCAATATTGCGGCCGAAATTTGGGACACTGACACTTTTTTGGGACCAGTGACACTAAGACAGTAATCAGGGCTAAAAATATGCATGCATGTCACTGTACTAATGACACTGGCTGGGAAGGGGTTAACATCAGGGCCAATCAAAGGGATAAACTGTGTGCCCAGCCAGTGTTTGTGCACTGTGTGGGAGAGGCTTTTACTAGGGGAAGGCATGGATTCATGTTCCTGCTTTGCAGGATCACAGGATCAATGCCTTCCATACTGACAGAAAGGAGATCTGCCTTGTTCACATAGGCAGATCGCCCTTCTAGCTCTCTGCCTAATGATCGGTGGATGCTGGCGGACATCAAGTCTGTGGTACCTGTAAATCAGCTCCTGCTGTGTCCAATTCAAAGCAGGAGGCCAGCAGTGTGCATGCATGCCCCAGATCCGGACGTGTCTGATCATGTACTAGGTACTTGATCCAGGGCAGAGCGCCTGCCCTGCCACATTATATTTGCAGTCCTAAAGTGGTTAATGGCATTAATACCATATTAAAAATGAAGGAGAAATAGTTTGAAAAAAATGAATGCAACAACCACATCTAGGGACCAGTAAGTAAGTTGCAATACTATCTTGATGAACTGGGTAAAATGTGCTTTGTGGGTGGTCCTGTCTGCCCAACATCTTTTGATTGAGAAATCAAAGGAGCCAAGTCGAAAATTGCTGGATAAACAGTGGCTGTATCCAATCACACCTTGAAGGCTGAATGAAAAAAAATATCAATGTATTGCCAGTTTAAATCAGAAGTTTAGGTATGGGTTTTATTACAGTTACATTGGTTGAGCTTTAACCAGAGGTATGTAGGTGTCATACCTGAACAAATTGTTAGGGAAGCTGCAAATTTACTGGCCACTACTATACTGATAGGAGCATTCTTCTGAGCCCAGAGCTGAGCGGCTTCCATTCTGCCCCCTTTTTATTTTTCCCTTATGTACATACTGTATGTGGTGCTAGATATACTGATCCCTCTACATATTAGATGCCCTTCTGCACAGTAATATTTAGCCCCGGTTCACACTTGTGCGAGTGCCGGGTTCGCATGTAATATCGGAGCGCACTGCTCCGACATTACATGCAATCGGCTGTGCGGTGCGAGTTTAGCCATACAGTTTGTATGGCTAAATTCGCACCGCAGCTGCTCCAAACACGCACAGGACCCTTTTTTCTAGCCGCATCAGGATCGGATCGCACAGCAGTTCACACTTGTGCGATCCGATCCTGTGTGAACTGCACGATCGCACTGCGATATGCGATCAAACTGGGGGTGTCGTTAAGATTACATTGACACCCCCAGCGTATCGCATATGGCAGTGTGAACTGCCGGGGGTGCGTGTGCGATGCGGGAAAAGGCTGCGAATTCGCAGCCTTCCCGCATCGCATATATGTGAACCAAGCCTTAGGGTTATACATTTGGCACTGCCACCATTCACAGAATACTTTGTATTATAGAAACATAGAATGTGTCTGCAGATAAGAACCATTTGGCCCATCTAGTCTGCCCAATATATCTGAATCCTATGAATAGTCCCTGGCCCTATCTTATATGAAGGATAGCCTTATGCCTATCCCATGCATGCTTAAACTCCTTCATTGTATTTGCAGCTACCACTTCTGCAGGAAGGTTATTCCATGCATCCACTACTCTCTCAGTAAAGTAATACTTCCTCATATTACTTTTAAACCTTTGCCCCTCTAATTTAAAACTGTGTCCTCTTGTGGTAGTTTTTCTTCTTTTAAATATGCGCTCCTCCTTTACCGAGTTGATTCCCTTTATGTATTTAAAAGTTTCTATCATATCCCCTCTGTCTCTTCTTTCTTTATTTTCAATAAATATAAAGCTTTCTTTCATTGGATGAGATGGAGATTGTGATGCCACAACCCCTTGTCATACAATCAGAGAACTCCTTGCATTCACTGAAAAATGAATGGTGGCAGTGCTGAGTAAGTGACCCCCTGTGGTTACTATTCAGTAGTGCAGCTGCCTGGCACTTGACCCAAAAGACTGCTCCTATCACTGTTAATAGGGGCAACTGTTACAGTGATTTGCAGTTTCCACAGGAATGGGTCAGGTATGAGATATGCATGGTTACAATGGATACAATAGTCCAAGTTGAAACAATATAATCTATTCAATAAAATCCATAACTAAACTTCAGCATTTCCGGCTTGGCTCACCCTGCAGTGGTTTGAGACTTTGCCAGGAGACTCCCTGGACTTGAGCACTGCTTTGAGCCTCAAGTCTGATAGAAGTCGCCTTGAAGCAGTACAGGAACGTTTTCTAAAGTCAGAGCGACTTCAGTGGTGCTAATTAAGACAGCTCTCATTGACCAACATTGGATTTCACTTATCAGATGACTTGGTGTCTCACAAGTCGGATCCCAAGCAGTTGCAGTGTGAAACAAGCCTAAATGGGAGCTAAAGTTTGAAATTAAAAAAACTGGGCAGGCTTTTCATTGCTGACAAGACATGCAATGTCTCTTCTGCAATAAAAATAAACCTACCTGCAGTTTTCTTTAACCCCTTAGTAGAGCTGCACGATTCTGGCTAAAATGAGAATCACGATTTTTTTGCTTAGAATAAAGATCACGATTCTCGGCGCAACATCATCTTTTACATTATATAAAAAAAAATAATTGGGCTTACTTGTATTTTTTCCCCAAAAAACTGCGTTTGAAAGACTTCTGCACAAATACCGTGTGACATAAAAGATTGCAATGATCGCCATTTTATTCTCTAGAGTCTCTGCTAAAAATATATATATATATATATATATATATATATATATATATATATATAATGTTTGGGGGTTCTAAGTAATTTTATAGCAAAAAATACTTTAAGGCCCGGTTTCCACTAGTGCGACTTGCGGTGCGACTTGACACATGTCAAGTCGCACAGCAAGTCAAAAGCCATTGTTTCCACTGCCGCGGCTTCAGTTGCAGCGACTTCAAAAGTAGATCGTGCACTACTTTTGAGCGCGACTTCCCTCTATATATGAGGGACAAGTCTCACTGAAGCTGCAGTTTACTTTTGATACGAAGTCGTGCTAGAAGTAGCACGACTTTGTAGCCGCACTAGTGGAAACCGAGAGTTAGAGGTTAAACTGCTCTCCCTTAGCCCCGGTTCACATTTGTGCGAGTGCCGGGTTCGCATGTAATATCGGAGCGCACTGCTCCGACATTACATGCGATCAGCTGTGCGGTGCGAGTTTAGCCATACAGTTACCCGGAGCAAACACGCACAGGAGGCATTTTTGCAGCCGCATCAGGATCGGATCGCACAGCGGTTCACACTTGTGCGATCCGCTCCTGTGCGAACTGCACGATCGCACTGCGATATGCGATCAAACTGGGGGTGTCGTTAAGATTACATTGACACCCCCAGCGTATCGCATATGGCAGTGTGAACTGCCGGGGGTGCGTGTGCGATGCGGGAACAGGCTGCGAATTCGCAGCCTTCCCGCATCGCATAAATGTGAACCGAGCCTCACAGCCGGAAGTTCATTCCTTTGATCTAAAGAAGGAAAAGATACATTGTAAAGCATTTTGTTTATACTTATCTAGCAGCTTTAACAATGTTGATAAACTTTTGCCGAAGACTTTTTTTTTTCTTTAGGCTCCGTTCACATGTGAGCGTATGGATCGCGGGCAGAACCGCCGCGGTTCCGCCCGCGATCCGGAGATTTATTGCAAATCGCGGGACGCCTAGCGTTGCCCGTTGATTTGCAATAGCCCCCCAAACGCCGAGCGATGTTGCCGCGATTTCCGCCTGCCGAATCGCGGCAACATCGCGCAAACAAAATCGCGGGACGCAATACGCTCCAAAGAAGTACAAGAGCTTCTTTGGAGCGTATTGAGTCCCGCGATTTTGTTTGCGCGATGTTGCCGCGATTCGGCAGGCGGAACTCGCGGCAACATCGCTCGGCGTTTGGGGGGCTATTGCAAATCAACGGGCAACGCTAGGCGTCCCGCGATTTGCAATAATCTCCGGATCGCGGGCGGAACCGCGGCGGTTCTGCCCGCGATCCAAACGCTGACATGTGAATGCAGCCTTACAGCTGTGAGTGAGCAGAAAACGGCTCAGTAAGAATCGAGGACATGCAGTTTTAAGATCGCCAGGGGGGTGAATCGAGATCGCGATTTTTAAAAGATTAATTGTGCAGCTCTACCCCTTAGTGATAGAGGCGGGTAAAACAAATGTTAATACCTGAACAGAATTTTGCAACTTTGAAATGTGTTAAAAAAACCATACATATCACCACAACTACTTCATACATCCAGGTGAATTATACCACATTTCTTCCAAGACAAATTGGAATTTCTTTTGGTAGTAAATGGTAACGGATATCTCCTGATTTTATCAATATTATTAAAGGAAAACTAGCCCAAAATAGTAAACAAAATATATATATTTTTAATTTAGCTGTTTTTTTCTTGCTACTACCATAACCTACCATTAAGGAACAACCCAAAATAAATTCTGATTATGAAAATTGCAACAATACCACATGTGTATGATAGTTGCTCTTTGTACCCATAGTAGACACAATAATGCACATTTTGCTTTTTTTTATTCTACCTAAAGCATACTGTGATACGAATTTAAAAAATAAAATCCTGCCCCAAAATATACTGACCCTGACATTTGACCCAAACACTAACTCTGGGACTGACCTAGACCGAACCTTGATCTAGCTCTCTCTCTATCTATATATATATATTTTTTTTTTTTTTACACTTGTTTGTTTACATCGTTATCCTTCTAGAGAGAAAGATAAATCAGGGACTGGCTGCACAGTGACTGATCACTGCGATAGCCAATCAAAGGCTATCCCAGCGATCAAGTGACCCGTAAAACAGAAGTTCAGAATCCTGATTGTTAGAACAGGACCTGGGGCTCCCACTGAGAGCCTGGTCCCTGTGCGGCTCTCCCAGCACCAAGACCATTCACATATATAAGGCCCCACAGATAAAATCTTATATGAGGCTGCATATATGACTATGATCGGTGGAAAAGGGGTTAAAATGTACACCAAGCCATGCATACACAACTCAGCATACATTTGTGTGCTGGGATGACTGAACTCCTGCACAGGAGCACGATCACTCTGCACCAGCCAATCAAGATGGCCAAAGACTGGCATCTGGAAAAAGCTTGTAGAAGATGCCCGTGTCTGTAAGGCTCGCTTCACACTGGGGCAGCTTCACGGTCGCCTGACTTTGAAGCCGCCCGGTATAGTGCAACTTGCAAACTACTACTTCTTTAATAGAATTCAATGCAAGCCACTCTGAAGTTGACTTTTTCTAAGTCAGAGCAACTTGAGTCACTCCGATTAGAATGATTCCATTGCACTGAATGGAGTGCGACTTGTCAGGTGACTAAGTCGCCCCAGTGTGAACCGAGCCTTAGGGACCTCTTGGGTGTCAGACTGTTGAAGTTAAAGTAGTTCTAAACATAATTTTTTTTTATCTTTTTGCATTAAGATAAAAAAAACCTAAAGTGTGCAGCAGCCCCCTAATACTTACCTGAGCCCCCTCTCAATACAAGAAAATTACAGGAGAGCTTTGGCTGTGGGACTCTTCTCCCTCATTGGCTAAGACACAGCATTGGGCGCCAGCTAAAAGTATTCCACATAGACGTCTATGTGGAATACTTTTAGCTTATGTGATCCAGTTAGGTGGCTATCTAACCATATATTTATCTTAAATTAAGAAACGGCATAGAGCATACATCCCATAGCACCTCCAATTTCCCTCATCCAAACCTATTTTTTCAATTGGGCGCCAGCTGCTGCCACGGTCAGTGAGCCAATGAGGAGAGAGTGTGTGAGTGTGAGTGGGCAAGCCCAAGCTCCAGGTCTGAGTTGACACAGAGTAGCTCAGGTGCCCCCATAGCAAGCTGCTTGATATAGGGGCACTTGGCAGGGGCCAGGAGCACTGAGGAGGGACCCGAGAAGAGGAGGATCTGGGTTGCTTAGTGCAAAACCAACTGCACAGAGCAGATAAGTATGACGTTTATTTTTAAACAAAAAAGAGACTTTAATATCACTTTACGGTAAGTACTCTGGAACTTATTCTGCTTTAAGGGGTTTATAAAGTTGCATGCTTTATTGTTTTTTTTTTTTTTTGCACTGACATCATTTGAGCAGATTTCTTTAAAGCCAGCCAATGTTTAGATGAAGGTCAGGACAGAGGTATGTTGGTAGGCAGTCAGACCACTATGGACTAGAAGTCCCATCTCTGCACTATTGTCCTCAGGTAACCATGGCGTCCAGCGCCTCAGTAGTGACAGCTGTGGCCCTGTGGTGAGGGACCTCCGAGGGGTCAGACTGTGGAAGGTAAGGTATTGTAGACGGATATACAAAGCCTCATGCTTTTTCTTTTTGTTGGCACCACCATGATTATGACACAGACTATGCAGGAACACTCTGGAGGAAGTCCTCTTGTTTCTTGATTGAAGGCCAGTCAATGTGTAGATGAAGGTCAGGACAGCCATGTGTTGGTAGATTGAGAGTCCTACTTCCAGGGTGACACAGACTAGAAGTCCCATGTGTGGTGTTGTCCTCCTCAGGCAATCATGGCGTCCAGCCAGTCCTCCAGATCCTCAGCAGTGACGCCCTTGGCCTCCTCCTCCTCCGCAGTCAGGCACACGTCATCTGTCATGGTGGGGGTTTGGGGTTCCTCAGGGTCCTGGACAGGGGACTCAGCCTTTCCCTCTATGACAGGGGCCTCCAGACTCAGCAGGAAGTCCAGATCCTGGTCAAGGGTCTGGTGGGGAGGTGTGGCCCCTGAGGGGGGAGGCTGAGAGGAAGGTGTGGCCCCTGTGAGGTGAGTGACCCCTGTGGGGGGAATAGGCTGAGTGACCCCTGTGGGAGGTATGAGGTGAGGCAGTTCCTGGGGCAGGCCCTCCTGTACGAGGTTCTCCTCTATATTGAGGGTGAGGTATAGGGGCAGTGTATGCAGAGCTGTGAGGAGAGCCGTATAGTCCGCACACCCCGGGGCCTCTCCTGTCCCGCTCCCCCATTCCTTCTCCTCAGAGAGGCGGAACTGAGTGTACGAGTCCCCGGCGGAGCTCAGCAATACGGAGTACTCCTCCCCCCTCTTCACTACCTCACCCCCCGACACCGCCTGCTCCTTCTCCGCCGCCTCATAGCGCTCCCAGTTACTGAGGATTTTCCTCCTAGAGAATCCACTACTCCGCTCCTCACTCACTTCCGGTGTGTCCCCGCCATCCTCTGCATCCTGCTTCCCGCTCTCCGGGGTTCCGGTGTGCTCCCGGGCCGGTGGTCCCCTGTGTCCTCCTCTGTACACATGTTCCCGGTCACCGCCTGAGCCACGGCCCCGGTACGGCCTACGACCGCCGCCACCACCCCCTCTCCGGTGTCTGCTGCGGCCACGTTCCATCTGCTCAGGATGGATCGGTGCAACCAAGAAACTCTTCCCCGCCCTCACACTCCTCCACACACATTCTGCGTTCAGCCATTGGCGAGGCAGACTGGGCCCCTCCCACATCGGGCAGTGCCCCGCTCTGTAGGCGTGTATGATGCCCTCTATATATAAGCCCCTCTGAAGCTTTCTGACAGAAGTGCTTCTGTGTGTAGTGAGGGGATATCTGAGGAGAGGATGAGAAAGGCACAGCAATGCCGTCCCTGACATCAGCAACTATTATATTTATTTTCAGGGATTTTCTTTTTCTCAGAGAATAGGTGCTGGAACTCCCTACCTTGTCTCCACCCCTCACCCACCTCCGAGCACTGTCCCTTGGTTCTACCCCCCACCCACCTCTGAGCACTGTCCCTTGGTTCCACCAACCTCCGAGCACTGTCCCTTGTTCCATCCCCCACCCACATCCGGGGCACTGTCCCTTGTTTGCATTCCACACCAACCGCCGAGCACTGTCCCTTGTTTCCATCCCCCACCAACCTCCGAGCACTGTCCCTTGGTTCCACCAACCGCCGAGCACTGTCCCTTGGATTCACCCCCCACCAACCTCCGAGCACTGTCCCTTGGTTCCACCAACCTCCGAGCACTGTCCCTTGGTTCCACCCCCCACCCACCTCTGAGCACTGTCCCTTGGTTCCACCAACCTCCGAGCACTGTCCCTTGGTTCCACCAACCTCCGAGCACTGTCCCTTGGTTCCACCCCCCACCCACCTCTGAGCACTGTCCCTTGGTTCCACCAACCTCCGAGCACTGTCCCTTGGATTCACCCCCCACCAACCTCCGAGCACTGTCCCTTGGTTCCACCAACCTCCGAGCACTGTCCCTTGGTTCCACCCCCCACCCACCTCTGAGCACTGTCCCTTGGTTCCACCAACCTCCGAGCACTGTCCCTTGGTTCCACCAACCTCCGAGCACTGTCCCTTGGTTCCACCCCCCACCCACCTCTGAGCACTGTCCCTTGTTTCCATCCCCCACCAACCTCCGAGCACTGTCCCTTGGTTCCACCAACCTCCGAGCACTGTCCCTTGGTTCCACCCCCCACCCACCTCTGAGCACTGTCCCTTGGTTCCACCAACCTCAGAGCACTGTCCCTTGGATTCACCCCCCACCAACCTCCGAGCACTGTCCCTTGGTTCCACCAACCTCCAAGCACTGTCCCTTGTTCCATCCCCCACCCACCTCCGAGCACTGTCCCTTGTTTCCAACCCCACCAACCTCCGAGCACTGTCACTTGGTTCCACCAACCTCCAAGCACTGTCCCTTGGTTCCACCCCCCACCCACCTCTGAGTACTGTCCCTTGGTTCCACGAACCTCAGAGCACTGTCCCTTGGATTCACCCCACACCAACCTCCGAGCACTGTCCCTTGGTTCCACCAACCTCCAAGCACTGTCCCTTGTTCCATCCCCCACCCACCTCCGAGCACTGTCCCTTGTTTCCAACCCCACCAACCTCCGAGCACTGTCCCTTGGTTCCACCAACCTCCAAGCACTGTCCCTTGGTTCCACCCCCCACCCACCTCTGAGCACTGTCCCTTGTTTCCATCCCCCACCAACCTCCGAGCACTGTCCCTTGGTTCCACCTACCTCCGAGCACTGTCCCTTGGTTCCACCCCCCACCCACCTCCGAGCACTGTCCCTTGGTTCTACCCCCCACCCACCTCCGAGCACTGTCCCTTGGTTCCACCCCCCCACCCACCTCTGAGCACTGTCCCTTGGTTCCACCAACCTCCGAGCACTGTCCCTTGGTTCCACCCCCCACCCACGTCTGAGCACTGTCCCTTGGTTCCACCCCCTCACCCACCTCTGAGCACTGTCCCTTGGTTCCCCCAACCTCTGGGCACTGTCCCTTGGTTCCACCCCCCAGCCACCTCTGAGCCCTGTCCCTTGGTTCCACCCCCCACCAACCTCTGAGCACTGTCCCTTGGTTCCACCAACCTCTGAGCACTGTCCCTTGGTTCCACCCCCCAGCCACCTCTGAGCCCTGTCCCTTGGTTCCACCAACCTCCGAGCACTGTCCCTTGTTCCATCCCCCACCCACATCCGAGCACTGTCCCTTGTTTCCATCCCCCACCAACCTCCGAGCACTGTCCCTTGTTTCCATCCCCCACCAACCTCCGAGCACTGTCCCTTGTTTCCATCCCCCACCAACCTCCGAGCACTGTCCCTTGGTTTCACCAGCCTCCAAGCACTGTCCCTTGGTTCCACCCCCCACCCACCTCTGAGTACTGTCCCTTGGTTCCACGAACCTCAGAGCACTGTCCCTTGGATTCACCCCCCACCAACCTCCGAGCACTGTCCCTTGGTTCCACCAACCTCCAAGCACTGTCCCTTGTTCCATCCCCCACCCACCTCCGAGCACTGTCCCTTGTTTCCAACCCCACCAACCTCCGAGCACTGTCCCTTGGTTCCACCAACCTCCAAGCACTGTCCCTTGGTTCCACCCCCCACCCACCTCTGAGCACTGTCCCTTGTTTCCATCCCCCACCAACCTCCGAGCACTGTCCCTTGGTTCCACCTACCTCCGAGCACTGTCCCTTGGTTCCACCCCCCACCCACCTCCGAGCACTGTCCCTTGGTTCTACCCCACACCCACCTCCGAGCACTGTCCCTTGGTTCTACCCCCCACCCACCTCCGAGCACTGTCCCTTGGTTCCACCCCCCCACCCACCTCTGAGCACTGTCCCTTGGTTCCACCCCCTCACCCACCTCTGAGCACTGTCCCTTGGTTCCCCCTACCTCTGAGCACTGTCCCTTGGTTCCACCAACCTCCGAGCACTGTCCCTTGGTTCCACCCCCCACCCACCTCTGAGCACTGTCCCTTGGTTCCACCCCCCACCAACCTCCGAGCACTGTCCCTTGGTTCCACCAACCTCTGGGCACTGTCCCTTGGTTCCACCCCCCAGCCACCTCTGAGCCCTGTCCCTTGGTTCCACCCCCCACCAACCTCCGAGCACTGTCCCTTGGTTCCACCAACCTCTGAGCACTGTCCCTTGGTTCCACCCCCCAGCCACCTCTGAGCCCTGTCCCTTGGTTCCACCCCCCACCAACCTCCGAGCACTGTCCCTTGGTTCCACCAACCTCCGAGCACTGTCCCTTGTTCCATCCCCCACCCACATCCGAGCACTGTCCCTTGTTTCCATCCCCCACCAACCTCCGAGCACTGTCCCTTGTTTCCATCCCCCACCAACCTCCGAGCACTGTCCCTTGGTTCCACCAGCCTCCATGCACTGTCCCTTGGTTCCACCCCCCACCCACCTCTGAGTACTGTCCCTTGGTTCCACGAACCTCAGAGCACTGTCCTTTGGATTCACCCCCCACCAACCTCCGAGCACTGTCCCTTGGTTCCACCAACCTCCAAGCACTGTCCCTTGTTCCATCCCCCACCCACCTCCGAGCACTGTCCCTTGTTTCCAACCCCACCAACCTCCGAGCACTGTCCCTTGGTTCCACCAACCTCCAAGCACTGTCCCTTGGTTCCACCCCCCACCCACATCTGAGCACTGTCCCTTGTTTCCATCCCCCACCAACCTCCGAGCACTGTCCCTTGGTTCCACCTACCTCCGAGCACTGTCCCTTGGTTCCACCCCCCACCCACCTCTGAGCACTGTCCCTTGGTTCCACCCCCCACCAACCTCCGAGCACTGTCCCTTGGTTCCACCAACCTCTGGGCACTGTCCCTTGGTTCCACCTCTGAGCCCTGTCCCTTGGTTCCACCCCCCACCAACCTCTGAGCACTGTCCCTTGGTTCCACCCCCCAGCCACCTCTGAGCCCTGTCCCTTGGTTCCACCCCCCACCAACCTCCGAGCACTGTCCCTTGGTTCCACCAACCTCCGAGCACTGTCCCTTGTTCCATCCCCCACCCACATCCGAGCACTGTCCCTTGTTTCCATCCCCCACCAACCTCCGAGCACTGTCCCTTGTTTCCATCCCCCACCAACCTCCGAGCACTGTCCCTTGGTTCCACCAGCCTCCAAGCACTGTCCCTTGGTTCCACCCCCCAACCACCTCTGAGTACTGTCCCTTGGTTCCACGAACCTCAGAGCACTGTCCCTTGGATTCACCCCCCACCAACCTCCGAGCACTGTCCCTTGTTTCCATCCCCCACCAACCTCTGAGCACTGTCCCTTGGTTCCACCAGCCTCCAAGCACTGTCCCTTGGTTCCACCCCCCACCCACCTCTGAGCACTGTCCCTTGGTTCCACGAACCTCAGAGCACTGTCCCTTGGATTCACCCCCCACCAACCTCCGAGCACTGTCCCTTGGTTCCACCAACCCCCAAGCACTGTCCCTTGTTCCATCCCCCACCCACCTCCGAGCACTGTCCCTTGTTTCCAACCCCACCAACCTCCAAGCACTGTCCCTTGGTTCCACCAACCTCCAAGCACTGTCCCTTGGTTCCACCCCCCACCCACCTCTGAGCACTGTCCCTTGTTTCCATCCCCCACCAACCTCCGAGCACTGTCCCTTGGTTCCACCTACCTCCGAGCACTGTCCCTTGGTTCCACCCCCCACCCACCTCTGAGCACTGTCCCTTGGTTCCACCCCCCACAAACCTCCGAGCACTGTCCCTTGGTTCCACCAACCTCTGGGCACTGTCCCTTGATTCCACCCCCCAGCCACCTCTGAGCCCTGTCCCTTGGTTCCACCCCCCACCAACCTCCGAGCACTGTCCCTTGGTTCCACCAACCTCCGAGCACTGTCCCTTGTTCCATCCCCCACCCACATCCGAGCACTGTCCCTTGTTTCCATCCCCCACCAACCTCCGAGCTCTGTCCCTTGTTTCCATCCCCCACCAACCTCCGAGCACTGTCCCTTGGTTCCACCAGCCTCCAAGCACTGTCCCTTGGTTCCACCCCCCACCCACCTCTGAGTACTGTCCCTTGGTTCCACGAACCTCAGAGCACTGTCCCTTGGATTCACCCCCCACCAACCTCCGAGCACTGTCCCTTGGTTCCACCAACCTCCGAGCACTGTCCCTTGTTCCATCCCCCACCCACCTCCGAGCACTGTCCCTTGTTTCCAACCCCACCAACCTCCGAGCACTGTCCCTTGGTTCCACCAACCTCCAAGCACTGTCCCTTGGTTCCACCCCCCATCCACCTCTGAGCACTGTCCCTTGTTTCCATCCCCCACCAACCTCCGAGCACTGTCCCTTGGTTCCACCCCCCACCCACCTCTGAGCACTGTCCCTTGTTTCCATCCCCCACCAACCTCCGAGCACTGTCCCTTGGTTCCACCTACCTCCGAGCACTGTCCCTTGGTTCCACCCCCCACCCACCTCTGAGCACTGTCCCTTGGTTCCACCCCCCACCAACCTCCGAGCACTGTCCCTTGGTTCCACCAACCTCTGGGCACTGTCCCTTGGTTCCACCCCCCAGCCACCTCTGAGCCCTGTCCCTTGGTTCCACCCCCCACCAACCTCTGAGCACTGTCCCTTGGTTCCACCCCCCAGCCACCTCTGAGCCCTGTCCCTTGGTTCCACCCCCCACCAACCTCCGAGCACTGTCCCTTGGTTCCACCAACCTCCGAGCACTGTCCCTTGTTCCATCCCCCACCCACATCCGAGCACTGTCCCTTGTTTCCATCCCCCACCAACCTCCGAGCACTGTCCCTTGTTTCCATCCCCCACCAACCTCCGAGCACTGTCCCTTGGTTCCACCAGCCTCCAAGCACTGTCCCTTGGTTCCACCCCCCAACCACCTCTGAGTACTGTCCCTTGGTTCCACGAACCTCAGAGCACTGTCCCTTGGATTCACCCCCCACCAACCTCCGAGCACTGTCCCTTGTTTCCATCCCCCACCAACCTCTGAGCACTGTCCCTTGGTTCCACCAGCCTCCAAGCACTGTCCCTTGGTTCCACCCCCCACCCACCTCTGAGTACTGTCCCTTGGTTCCACGAACCTCAGAGCACTGTCCCTTGGATTCACCCCCCACCAACCTCCGAGCACTGTCCCTTGGTTCCACCAACCCCCAAGCACTGTCCCTTGTTCCATCCCCCACCCACCTCCGAGCACTGTCCCTTGTTTCCAACCCCACCAACCTCCGAGCACTGTCCCTTGGTTCCACCAACCTCCAAGCACTGTCCCTTGGTTCCACCCCCCACCCACCTCTGAGCACTGTCCCTTGTTTCCATCCCCCACCAACCTCCGAGCACTGTCCCTTGGTTCCACCTACCTCCGAGCACTGTCCCTTGGTTCCACCCCCCACCCACCTCTGAGCACTGTCCCTTGGTTTCACCCCCCACAAACCTCCGAGCACTGTCCCTTGGTTCCACCAACCTCTGGGCACTGTCCCTTGGTTCCACCCCCCAGCCACCTCTGAGCCCTGTCCCTTGGTTCCACCCCCCACCAACCTCCGAGCACTGTCCCTTGGTTCCACCAACCTCCGAGCACTGTCCCTTGTTCCATCCCCCACCCACATCCGAGCACTGTCCCTTGTTTCCATCCCCCACCAACCTCCAAGCTCTGTCCCTTGTTTCCATCCCCCACCAACCTCCGAGCACTGTCCCTGGGTTCCACCAGCCTCCAAGCACTGTCCCTTGGTTCCACCCCCCACCCACCTCTGAGTACTGTCCCTTGGTTCCACGAACCTCAGAGCACTGTCCCTTGGATTCACCCCCCACCAACCTCCGAGCACTGTCCCTTGGTTCCACCAACCTCCGAGCACTGTCCCTTGTTCCATCCCCCACCCACCTCCGAGCACTGTCCCTTGTTTCCAACCCCACCAACCTCCGAGCACTGTCCCTTGGTTCCACCAACCTCCAAGCACTGTCCCTTGGTTCCACCCCCCATCCACCTCTGAGCACTGTCCCTTGTTTCCATCCCCCACCAACCTCCGAGCACTGTCCCTTGGTTCCACCCCCCACCCACCTCTGAGCACTGTCCCTTGTTTCCATCCCCCACCAACCTCCGAGCACTGTCCCTTGGTTCCACCTACCTCCGAGCACTGTCCCTTGGTTCCACCCCCCACCCACCTCTGAGCACTGTCCCTTGGTTCCACCCCCCACCAACCTCCGAGCACTGTCCCTTGGTTCCACCAACCTCTGGGCACTGTCCCTTGGTTCCACCCCCCAGCCACCTCTGAGCCCTGTCCCTTGGTTCCGCCCCCCACCAACCTCTGAGCACTGTCCCTTGGTTCCACCCCCCAGCCACCTCTGAGCCCTGTCCCTTGGTTCCACCCCCCACCAACCTCCGAGCACTGTCCCTTGGTTCCACCAACCTCCGAGCACTGTCCCTTGTTCCATCCCCCACCCACATCCGAGCACTGTCCCTTGTTTCCATCCCCCACCAACCTCCGAGCACTGTCCCTTGTTTCCATCCCCCACCAACCTCCGAGCACTGTCCCTTGGTTCCACCAGCCTCCAAGCACTGTCCCTTGGTTCCACCCCCCAACCACCTCTGAGTACTGTCCCTTGGTTCCACGAACCTCAGAGCACTGTCCCTTGGATTCACCCCCCACCAACCTCCGAGCACTGTCCCTTGTTTCCATCCCCCACCAACCTCTGAGCACTGTCCCTTGGTTCCACCAGCCTCCAAGCACTGTCCCTTGGTTCCACCCCCCACCCACCTCTGAGTACTGTCCCTTGGTTCCACGAACCTCAGAGCACTGTCCCTTGGATTCACCCCCCACCAACCTCCGAGCACTGTCCCTTGGTTCCACCAACCCCCAAGCACTGTCCCTTGTTCCATCCCCCACCCACCTCCGAGCACTGTCCCTTGTTTCCAACCCCACCAACCTCCGAGCACTGTCCCTTGGTTCCACCAACCTCCAAGCACTGTCCCTTGGTTCCACCCCCCACCCACCTCTGAGCACTGTCCCTTGTTTCCATCCCCCACCAACCTCCGAGCACTGTCCCTTGGTTCCACCTACCTCCGAGCACTGTCCCTTGGTTCCACCCCCCACCCACCTCTGAGCACTGTCCCTTGGTTCCACCCCCCACAAACCTCCGAGCACTGTCCCTTGGTTCCACCAACCTCTGGGCACTGTCCCTTGGTTCCACCCCCCAGCCACCTCTGAGCCCTGTCCCTTGGTTCCACCCCCCACCAACCTCCGAGCACTGTCCCTTGGTTCCACCAACCTCCGAGCACTGTCCCTTGTTCCATCCCCCACCCACATCCGAGCACTGTCCCTTGTTTCCATCCCCCACCAACCTCCGAGCTCTGTCCCTTGTTTCCACCCCCCACCCACCTCTGAGTACTGTCCCTTGGTTCCACGAACCTCAGAGCACTGTCCCTTGGATTCACCCCCCACCAACCTCCGAGCACTGTCCCTTGGTTCCACCAACCTCTGAGCACTGTCCCTTGTTCCATCCCCCACCCACCTCCGAGCACTGTCCCTTGTTTCCAACCCCACCAACCTCCGAGCACTGTCCCTTGGTTCCACCAACCTCCAAGCACTGTCCCTTGGTTCCACCCCCCATCCACCTCTGAGCACTGTCCCTTGTTTCCATCCCCCACCAACCTCCGAGCACTGTCCCTTGGTTCCACCTACCTCCGAGCACTGTCCCTTGGTTCCACCCCCCACCCACCTCTGAGCACTGTCCCTTGGTTCCACCAACCTCCGAGCACTGTCCCTTGGTTCCACCCCCCAGCCACCTCTGAGCCCTGTCCCTTGGTTCCACCCCCCACCCACCTCTGAGCCCTGTCCCTTGGTTCCACCCCCCACCCACCTCTGAGCCCTGTCCCTTGGTTCCACCCCCCACCAACCTCCGAGCACTGTCCCTTGGTTCCACCAACCTCCGAGCACTGTCCCTTGTTTCCATCCCCCACCAACCTCCGAACACTGTCCCTTGGTTCCACCAACCTCCAAGCACTGTCCCTTGGTTCCACCCCCCACCCACCTCTGGGTGCTGTCCCTTGGTTCCACCAACCTCAGAGCACTGTCCCTTGGATTCACCCCCCACCAACCTCCAAGCACTGTCCCTTGGTTCCACCAACCTCCGATCACTGTCCCTTGTTCCATCCCCCACCCACCTCCGAGCACTGTCCCTTGTTTCCAATCCCACCAACCTCCGAGCACTGTCCCTTGGTTCCACCAACCTCCAAGCACTGTCCCTTGGTTCCACCCCCCACCCACCTCTGAGCACTGTCCCTTGTTTCCATCCCCCACCAACCTCCGAGCACTGTCCCTTGGTTCCACCTCTGAGCACTGTCCCTTGGTTCCACCCCCCACCCACCTCTGAGCACTGTCCCTTGGTTCCACCTCTGAGCACTGTCCCTTGATTCCACCCCCCACCCACCTTTGAGCACTGTCCCTTGGTTCCACCCCCCACCAACCTCTGAGCACTGTCTCTTGGTACCACCCCCCACCCACCTCTGAGCACTGTCCCTTGGTTCCACCCCCCACTATACCCTCTGAGCACTGTCCCTTGGTCCCACCCCCCACCCACCTCCGAGCACTGTCCCTTGGTTCCACCCCCCCTCACCCACCTCTGAGCACTGTCCCTTGGTTCCACCAACCTCCAAGCACTGTCCCTTGGTTCCACCTCCACCCACCTCTGAGCACTGTCCCTTGGTTCCACCAACCTCCGAGGACTGTCCCTTGGTTCCACCCCCACCCACCTCTGAGCACTGTCCCTTGGTTCCACCAACCTCCGAGCACTGTCCCTTGGTTCCACCCCCCACCCACCTCCGAGCACTGTCCCTTGTTTCCAACCCCTCCAACCTCCGAGCACTGTCCCTTGGTTCCACCAACCTCCAAGCACTGTCCCTTGGTTCCACCCCCCACCCACCTCTGAGCACTGTCCCTTGTTTCCATCCCCCACCAACCTCCGAGCACTGTCCCTTGGTTCCACCTACCTCCGAGCACTGTCCCTTGGTTCCACCCCCCACCCACCTCTGAGCACTGTCCCTTGGTTCCACCAACCTCCGAGCACTGTCCCTTGGTTCCACCCCCCAGCCAACTCTGAGCCCTGTCCCTTGGTTCCACCCCCCACCCACCTCTGAGCCCTGTCCCTTGGTTCCACCCCCCACCAACCTCCGAGCACTGTCCCTTGGTTCCACCAACCTCCGAGCACTGTCCCTTGTTTCCATCCCCCACCAACCTCCGAACACTGTCCCTTGGTTCCACCAACCTCCAAGCACTGTCCCTTGGTTCCACCCCCCACCCACCTCTGGGTGCTGTCCCTTGGTTCCACCAACCTCAGAGCACTGTCCCTTGGATTCACCCCCCACCAACCTCCAAGCACTGTCCCTTGGTTCCACCAACCTCCGATCACTGTCCCTTGTTCCATCCCCCACCCACCTCCGAGCACTGTCCCTTGTTTCCAATCCCACCAACCTCCGAGCACTGTCCCTTGGTTCCACCAACCTCCAAGCACTGTCCCTTGGTTCCACCCCCCACCCACCTCTGAGCACCGTCCCTTGTTTCCATCCCCCACCAACCTCCGAGCACTGTCCCTTGGTTCCACCTCTGAGCACTGTCCCTTGATTCCACCCCCCACCCACCTTTGAGCACTGTCCCTTGGTTCCACCCCCCACCAACCTCTGAGCACTGTCCCTTGGTACCACCCCCCACCCACCTCTGAGCACTGTCCCTTGGTTCCACCCCCCACTATACCCTCTGAGCACTGTCCCTTGGTCCCACCCCCCACCCACCTCCGAGCACTGTCCCTTGGTTCCACCCCCCCTCACCCACCTCTGAGCACTGTCCCTTGGTTCCACCAACCTCCAAGCACTGTCCCTTGGTTCCACCTCCACCCACCTCTGAGCACTGTCCCTTGGTTCCACCAACCTCCGAGGACTGTCCCTTGGTTCCACCCCCACCCACCTCTGAGCACTGTCCCTTGGTTCCACCAACCTCCGAGCACTGTCCCTTGGTTCCACCCCCCACCCACCTCCGAGCACTGTCCCTTGGTTCCACCCCCCCACCCACCTCTGAGCACTGTCCCTTGGTTCCACCAACCTCCGAGCACTGTCCCTTGGTTCCACCCCCCACCCACCTCCGAGCACTGTCCCTTGGTTCCACCCCCTCACCCACCTCTGAGCACTGTCCCTTGGTTCCACCAACCTCCGAGCACTGTCCCTTGGTTCGACCTCCACCAACCTCTGAGCACTGTCCCTTGGTTCCACCAACCTCCGAGCACTGTCCCTTGGATCCACCCCCCACCCACCTCCGAGCACTGTCCCTTGGTTCCACCCCCCACCCACCTCTGAGCCCTGTCCCTTGGTTCCACCAACCTCTGAGAACTGTCCCTTGGTTCCACCCCCCACCAACCTCCGAGCACTGTCTCTTGGTTCCACCCCCTACCCACCTCTCAGCACTGTCCCTTGGTTCCACCTCTGAGCACTGTCCCTTGGTTCCACCCCCACCCACCTCTGAGCACTGTCCCTTGGTTCCAGCCCCCACCAACCTCCGAGCACTGTCTCTTGGTTCCACCCCCTACCCACCTCTCAGCACTGTCCCTTGGTTCCACCTCTGAGCACTGTCCCTTGGTTCCACCCCCCACCCACCTCTGAGCACTGTCCCTTGGTTCCACCCCCCACCCACCTTTGAGCACTGTCCCTTGGTTCCACCCCCCACCCACCTCTGAGCACTGTCCCTTGGTTCCACCCCCCACCCACCTCTGAGCACTGTCCCTTGGTTCCACCCCCCACCCACCTTTGAGCACTGTCCCTTGGTCCCACCCCCTACCCACCTCCGAGCGCTGTCCCTTGCTTCCATTCCCTACCCACCTCTGAGCACTGTCCGTTGGCTCCATTCCCTACCCACCTCTGAGCACTGTCCCTTGGCTCCACTCCCTACCCACCTCTGAGCACTGTCCTTTGGCTCCACTCCCTGCCCACCTCTGAGCACTGTCCCTTGGCTCCACTCCCTACCCACCTCTGAGCACTGTCCCTTGGCTCCACTCCCTACCCAGCTCTGAGCACTGTCCCTTGGTTCAACTCCCTACCCACCTCCAAGCAATGTCCCTTGGTTCCACCCCCTGCTTGCCTCTGAGCACTGTCCCTTGGTTCCACCCCCTACCCACCTCTGAGCACTGTCCCTTGGCTCCACTCCCTACCCAGCTCTGAGCACTGTCCCTTGGCTCCACTCCCTACCCAGCTCTGAGCACTGTCCCTTGGTTCAACTCCCTACCCACCTCCAAGCAATGTCCCTTGGTTCTACCCCCCACCCACCTCTGAGCACTGTCCCTTGGTTCCACCTCTGAGCACTGTCCCTTGGTTCCACCCCCACCCACCTTTGAGCACTGTCCCTTGGTTCCACCGCCAGCCCACCTCTGAGCACTGTCCCTTGGTTCCACCCCCCACCCACCTCTGAGCACTGTCCCTGGGTTCCACCCCCCACCCACCTTTGAGCACTGTCCCTTGGTCCCACCCCCTACCCACCTCCGAGCACTGTCCCTTGGCTCCACTCCCTACCCACCTCCGAGCGCTGTCCCTTGCTTCTATTCCCTACCCACCTCTGAGCACTGTCCATTGGCTCCATTCCCTACCCACATCTAAGCACTGTCCCTTGGCTCCACTCCCTACCCACCTCTGAGCACTGTCCCTTGGCTCCACTCCCTACCCAGCTCTGAGCACTGTCCCTTGGTTCAACTCCCTACCCACCTCCAAGCAATGTCCCTTGGTTCCACCCCCTGCTTGCCTCTGAGCACTGTCCCTTGGTTCCACCCCCTACCCGCCTCTAAGCATTGTCCCTTCGTTCCACCCCCACCCGCCTCCGAGCACTGTCCCTTGGCTCCACTCCCTACCCACCTCTGAGCACTGTCCCTTGGCTCCACTCCCTACCCAGCTCTGAGCACTGTCCCTTGGTTCAACTCCCTGCCCACCTCCAAGCAATGTCCCTTGGTTCCACCCCCTGCTTGCCTCTGAGCACTGTCCCTTGGTTCCACCCCCTACCCGCCTCTAAGCACTGTCCCTTGGTTCCACCCCCACCCGCCTCCGAGCACCGTTCCCTTGGCTCTACTCGCTACCCACCTCCGAGCGCTGTCCCTTGCTTCCATTCCCTACCCACCTCTGAGCACTGTCCGTTGGCTCCATTCCCTACCCACCTCTGAGCACTGTCCCTTGGCTCCACTCCCTACCCACCTCTGAGCACTGTCCTTTGGCTCCACTCCCTGCCCACCTCTGAGCACTGTCCCTTGGCTCCACTCCCTGCCCACCTCTGAGCACTGTCCCTTGGCTCCACTCCCTACCCACCTCTGAGCACTGTCCCTTGGCTCCACTCCCTACCCAGCTCTGAGCACTGTCCCTTGGTTCAACTCCCTACCCACCTCCAAGCAATGTCCCTTGGTTCCACCCCCTGCTTGCCTCTAAGCACTGTCCCTTGGTTCCACCCCCTACCCACCTCTGAGCACTGTCCCTTGGCTCCACTCCCTACCCAGCTCTGAGCACTGTCCCTTGGCTCCACTCCCTACCCAGCTCTGAGCACTGTCCCTTGGTTCAACTCCCTACCCACCTCCAAGCAATGTCCATTGGTTCCACCCCCCACCCACCTCTGAGCGCTGTCCCTTGGTTCCACCTCTGAGCACTGTCCCTTGGTTCCACCCCCCACCCACCTTTGAGCACTGTCCCTTGGTTCCACCCCCCACCCACCTCTGAGCACTGTCCCTTGGTTCCACCCCCCACCCACCTTTGAGCACTGTCCCTTGGTCCCACCCCCTACCCACCTCCGAGCACTGTCCCTTG
Source organism: Pelophylax lessonae (assembly GCF_965119305.1). NCBI lineage: Eukaryota > Metazoa > Chordata > Amphibia > Anura > Ranidae > Pelophylax > Pelophylax lessonae. The sequence goes on from NC_138778.1 coordinate 133,400,695, forward strand.
GCTCCACTCCCTACCCACCTCCGAGCGCTGTCCCTTGCTTCTATTCCCTACCCACCTCTGAGCACTGTCCATTGGCTCCATTCCCTACCCACCTCTGAGCACTGTCCCTTGGCTCCACTCCCTACCCACCTCTGAGCACTGTCCCTTGGCTCCACTCCCTACCCAGCCCTGAGCACTGTCCCTTGGTTCAACTCCTTACCCACCTCCAAGCAATGTCCCTTGGTTCCACCCCCTGCTTGCCTCTGAGCACTGTCCCGTGGTTCCACCCCCTACCCGCCTCTAAGCACTGTCCCTTCGTTCCACCCCCACCCGCCTCCGAGCACTGTCCCTTGGCTCCACTCCCTACCCACCTCTGAGCACTGTCCCTTGGCTCCACTCCCTACCCAGCTCTGAGCACTGTCCCTTGGTTCAACTCCCTACCTACCTCCAAGCAATGTCCCTTGGTTCCACCCCCTGCTTGCCTCTGAGCACTGTCCCTTGGTTCCACCCCCTACCCGCCTCTAAGCACTGTCCCTTGGTTCCACCCCCACCCGCCTCCGAGCACCGTTCCCTTGGCTCTACTCGCTACCCACCTCTGAGCACTGTCCCTTGGTTCCACTCCCTACCCACCTCTGAGCACTGTCCCTTGGCTCCACTCCCTGCCCACCTCCAAGCACAGTCCCTTGGTTTCACACCCTACCCATCTCCAAGCACAGTCCCTTGGTTTCACACCCTACCCACCTCCAAGCACTGTCCCTTGGTTCCACACCCTACCCACCTCTGAGCACGGTCCCTTGGTTCCACTCCATACCCACCTCCCGGCACTGTCCCTTGGCTCCACTCCCTACCCACCTCCAAGCACTGTCCCTTGGTTCCACACCCTACCAACCTCTGAGCATGGTCCCTTGGTTCCACTCCATACCCACCTCCAAGCACAGTCCCTTGGTTCCACCCTCTACCCGCCTCCGAGCACTGTCCCTTGGCTTCACCCCTACCCGCCTCCAAGCACTGTCCCTTTATTCCACCCCTGCCCACCTCTGAGCACCGTCCCTTGGTTCCACCCCCTGCCCACCTCCAAGCACAGTCCCTTGGTTTCACACCCTACCCACCTCCAAGCACTGTTCCCTTGGTTCCACCCCCCACCCGCCTCCGAGCACTGTTCCCTTGGTTCCATCCCTACCCACCTCCAAGCACTGTCCCTTGGCTTCACTCCCTACCCACCTCCGAGCACTGTCCCTCGGTTCCACTCCCTACCCGCCTCCGAGTACTGTCACTTGGCTTCACCCCCTACCCGCCTCCAAGCACCGTCCCTGTATTCCACTCCTGCCCACCTCTGAGCACCGTCCCATAGCTCCACCCTCTGCCCACCTCTGAGCACCATCCCATAGCTCCACCCCCTGCCCACCTCCAAGTACCGTCCCTTGGATCCACCCCCTGCCCACCTCCAAGCACAGTCCCTTGATTCCACCCCCTACTCACCTCCAAGCACCGTCCCTTGGTTCCACACCCTACCCACCTCCAAGCACCGTCCCTTGTTCCACCCCCCACCCACCTTTAAGCACTGTCCCTTGGTTCCACCCCCTACCCACCTCTCAGTACCATTCCTTGGTTCCATCCACTACTCACCTCTTAGTACCGTCCCTTGGTTCCACCCACTACCCACCTCTCAGTACTGTCCCTTGGTTCCACCCACTACCCACCTCTAAGTAGCGTCCCTTGGTTCCATCCCCTACCCACCTCTCAATACCGTCCCTTGGTTCCACCCACCTCCAAGTACAACCTCTTTTAGAGAATACAGAACCAAGTATCATTTTATGGTGCTAACTAATTTGTATGTTATTTGTTAATGATAACAAGAAAAGCAGTAAAATAGATCCCCTGCAGCCAGCAACAGTAGACCCCCTACACAACAATAGGAAACAATAGCGCAGCCCTCTATCAGGAAATTCTAGAGCACTTCATGCTTCCCTCTGCTGACCAGTTTTGTCGAGATGCTGATTTAATTTTCCAGCAGGACTTGGCACCTGCCCATACTGCCAAAAGTACCAATACCTGGTTTAATGATCTTGGTATCACTGTGTTTCATTGGCCACCAAACTTGGCTGACCTAAACCCTATAGAGAATCTGTGGGGTATTGTCAAGAGGAAGATGAGAGACACCAGACCCAACAATGCAGACGAGCTGAAGGCCGCTATCAAAGAACCCTGGACTTCCATAACACCTCAGCAGTGGCACAGGCTGATCGCCTGCATGCCACACGGCATTCATGCAGTAATTCACGCAAAAAAGAGCCGTGACCAAGCATTGAGTGCATTACTATACTGTAAATGGACATACTTTTCAGTAAGCCAACTTTTCTGTATTAAAAATACAGTTTTTTATTGGTCTTATGTAATATTCAAATTTTATGAGATACTGAATTTTGAGTTTACACTAGCTGTAAGCGATATTCATCAAAATGAAAAGAAATAAATGTTTGAAATATAGCACTCTGTGTGTAACGCATCTATATAAAATAGGAGTTTATTTTTTTTAATTGAATTACTGAAATAAATTAACTTTTTGATGATATTCAAATTTCATGAGATGCACCTGTATAGTCTCTCTTTATCACCTCCTCCTTCACTTCAATCTCCAGGTGTAAAACTGTATTTCTTTCACCATGAAAAGGACAGGAGAATATCATAGTGTAATACTGTAGACTTTTATTAATGTATAAAAAATGCAATTCCACTTACATAAAATTGATCGATAAAAAGCAAAAAAAACAATCCTAATAGGCGCATTGGCATGCTCTCGTGTGGTAGATGCTCATCACTGAACGACCGTGCTTGACATGTTTCGCCCCTCCCACTGGGCGTCTTCTGAAGATAAGGAGAGAATATATACCTATATGTCTATGTTGGATGCAATTAGGAGCCATGCATTACTACTTGGAAGCCCTAATAAAGGAGCAAAGAAAAATTGGAGGAAAGAGTATATACTATGTAAAGCTTGTCTTGTATATACAGCTGGTAAGTGGGGAAACATAGTAGGGGAGCACAGCACTAGGGACCCACACTACAGCAAGACTCTCCAAAGTCTATTGATTTGCATATGCCTATGGACATTATGATTTAATTTATCTTTGCACGGAGCACCTTACCACAAGCACTCTATATTTCACTTTAGCACTTTTGATTACCTTTTCAGCACTTTAACCTCCTCCCAACTGGCCACTGCACATATACCGGCAGATGAGCACTTCCTCCTACTGAGTGGACATTCCTGAACGTCCTTCAGAAGAAGCGAGATCGCTCGGCCGTGTGCCCGTGCAACTGCGCAATCCTGGTGTGCCTGTGTCCCCCAGACACAGAGCAGTACCATTCGGCAGGAGGGCTCTGTGACTGGCCCTCCAGATCACACGGTGGCTGTGTTCAATAACAGCCGTCATTTAATGTAAACACAGCCGTTGTTACGGCGATCAGCTCTGCTTCTCCTTACACAGAGCCTGTCAGTGAGGAGAAGGAGAGCGGATCTGTGCTGCCAGCCGGGGATCAGTGAGTTACAGCAGTTTTACTGCTTTTTACACACTGATCACCCAGCTAATGTCTCCAAAACAGTGTCCCCAACACAGTGAAAACACACCTGTCACACATCTGTCACAGTAAAATAAACTGTTCCAGTGAACATCTGGCACATCTGTCCGTAATGATCTGGCACATCTGTCCGTGATCATCTGGCACACATCATCTGCCACATCTGTCTATAATCATCTGCCACATCTGTCTGTGATCATCTGTCACATCTGTTCGTGATCTGCCACATCCGTCCCAGTGAACATCTGCCACGTCTGTCCCAGTGAACATCTGCCACATCTGTCCCAGTGAACATCTGCCACATCCATCCGTGATCTGCCACATCTGTCCTAGTGAACATCTGCCACATCCCAGTGATCAACATCTGTAACACATCTGTCCCAGGAATGTTTTTCGCACATCTTTCCACATGGCTAAAAAATTATTTAGCAGCGAGGAGGCTTTCCATATACTCCAGAGTATGTCGGACGAGAGTAGCAGGGAACTCTCTCCGTCAGACTCGGATAGCGAGTATTAGCCAGTAGAAAGCAGTGGATCTGAAATGGAAACTGAAAAGGACAGAATCCTAACAAAGAGGCTCAGGAGATTTGAGCAGGCGCAGGCATTCAGCAGCAGTGCAACAAATCCTGAGGCATCCACCAGCAGCGCAATAAATCCCCTGGCATCCACCAGCAGCACAGCACTCCAAGATTATAGGCAGGTATCCAGCAGCAGTTCTGCAAGTCCTTGGGCAGTGGCAAGCACAAGCAGGGCACCATTCCTAGATGATAGGCCAGATGCTAATAATGGGGCGTCCCATCCAATACTAGCCTCTTGGATGTATTATTATACCCTACATGGCTGCCCGATACTTTGTCATTTTGTGGGTAATTCCATTGTCCTGGTGCTCCAGGGCCTTCACAAATGTGATAGGTACTCAGGAAATTATATGTGTAATTTATGCCTTTAGAATGCCTGAAGGTGCTACTTAGATGTTGGGCCTCTGTATGTGGCCAGGCTGTGGAAAAATATCACACATGTGGTATTGCCATACTCAGGAGGAGTAGCAAAATGTATTTTGGGGTGTAATCGCAAGTTTATCTATGCCATGTATAAGAAATAACTTGACAATTTTATAACAATAATATGACAATTGTGTGGGGGTAAAAAATTCTTCATTACCCAAACTATTGTGGGGAAAAATTTCAGCTTTTAAAAAAAACTCACTATGCCTCTTACTAACAACCTTGGACTGTCCTCTTTACAAAAAAGGGGCATTTGGGGGGTATTTGTACTTTCCTGACATTTTAAGGCCTCAAGAAATGAGATAGGTAGTCAGTACATCAGGATTGATCAATTTTCAGTGATACGTAGCCTAGCTTGTAGACTCTATAACTTTCACACAAACCTATTATTGTACACTTATCAGGATTTTTTTTAACCAAAGATATGTAGCAGAATTCATTCTGGCCTAAAATTATGAGGAAATTTGATTTTATTGGATTTCTTTTAAAACAAAGTAATATTTTTTTTCAAAATTTTCGCTCTTTTTTCGCTTACATCGCAAAGAATTAACAAAAAAGCCCAGTGGTGAATAAATACCACCAAAAGAAAGCTCTATCTGTGTGAACAAAATGATAAAAATTGTATTTGGGTACAGTGTAGAATCACTGAATAATTGTCATTCAAAGTGCCAGTGCACTGAAAGCTGAAAATTGGTCTGGGAAGAAGGGGGTGAAAGTGCCCAGTAATGAGGTGGTTAATCTAATATATAGAATTTATCTGGTATTACATTGAATAAATGTTTTTTGCTGATTGTCTTGATGCACATAGATAGGGCAAGGCTGTAGTTACTAGATACCATCAGATAAGGTTTACACAACCCTCAACACAGCAGCAGCCTAATTACTCACTCACTTGGAGAGGTTTCACAGATCATAGCACGGGTTTACAATTACTATTTTCAAATACAATGTATGTCCTTTTTACCACAAATAGAGCTTTCTTTTAGTGGTATGGCCACTTTCACACTTGTACGAGCTGAAAGTCACACAACTTTGATGCGACTTGAAGCAATGGAATGGAGTCTATGGACCTCAAATCGCCTCAAAGTCGGACCAAAGTAGTGCAGGGACTACTTTGAAGTGGCTGCGACTTGATTCACACAGATATGAATGGTACACATTGGAAATCATGGAGTACGACTTGTAATGCGACTTTGCAGTCCCAAGTCACACAAGTGTGAAAGGGGCCCTAAAAAAAAGAATGGCAATTTTGAAAAAAAAAAACAATATTTTTTACTTTCTGCTTTCTGCTATAAAACACATCAAATTTAAAAAAAATGGAAAAAAATGAATCTTTTCATAAATTTAGGTCAATATGTATTCTGCTACATATTTTTTGTAAAAATAAATCCCAAGACCGGTCCCAGCTGATGTCTAGTGAGGAGAAACGCCGTCACACCACGTGGTCCGCACTGCAGGCATCCGCGTCTTTCAACAGGAATCATTGCTTGCGCGTTTTCATCTGATGCCATGTAAGTGTTATTTCTCGTTTAATAAATGAGTTATCAAGGGTAATGCACTATTGGCACTTAATTTTTCCTACTTCTGGTGGAGTTACACAAGTGACAGATACCATCATCCACATATGAAAGTCTGATACGCTCCTGGGAAGGGAAGAGCTTTATATGTTCCATGAATTGGAGTCGTTTTCTGTGCACCATCTGTATATAGGAATCCATATACCCAGGGCCCTCTTTAGTATTGATTGGACACTGGGCAAATATTTTCTTGGGCCCTACCAAATGCACTTATCAACTATTTGTGGGCAGTGCGGGCTCAAGGGGCAGCTGCTTTGGGCCCCACAACAATGGCTGGGCCCAGGGCAGCTGCCCCTTTTGCCCTGTGTTAAAGATGGCCCTGCATACACCAACAGTGGTTCAAAGTTTACCCTCCATGTATTTCTGGTCAGAAGCCTACATTATCACTTGGGTGACACCGGACACGTTTTCATCACTGAAAGTGGAATGTGTGGTCACTACATTATTTGATTTCTAGTGGAAATTGGTAAGGGGCCACTTCACTTGTTTTTGTTTCACGGTACTATTTGGTTCACGTATGCAAGATCTGAAGATATCACCTTCATCCATTTATTTCATTTAAAGACTTGATTTCATGAGTTTGGTGCATTGTCACACTTATGTATCCCTTTGAGAGACTCTAATGGTTGGAGTTTCTTTATTTGCACAATTGTGACACTGTTTATTTTTGTGGTTTATGTTCATCACATTATTCACGTTGTCATATTGTTGTACATTTTACTTATGCATTTTTATGTATTAGATTAATAAAAAAATAAAATAAATCCCATGTACATAAGTATTCACAGCCTTTGCTGAATACTTTGTTGAAGCACCTTTGGCAGCAATTACAACTTAAAGTCTTTTTGAGTATGATGCTACAAGCTTGGCAAACCTATTTTTTTGCAGTTTTTCCCATTCTTCTTTGCAGGGCCGCTAAAGCTCCATCACGTTGGTTAGGGAATGTTGATACACAGCCATTTTGAGATCTCTCCAGAGATGTTCAATCGGGTTCAAGTCTGGGCTCTGGCTGGGCGACTCAAGGACATTCACAGAGTTGTCCCCTAGCCACTCCTTTGGTATCTTGGCTGTGTGCTTAAGGTTGTTGTCCTGTTGTAAGATAACAATAGATGTGGTGGTTGGGTTAATGACGCTGCTCTGAATAGACCTTGTAGAGAAAAAAATTGCATATAATGTGCATGAGATAATCAAAAATGCTTCCTAATAAAAGTTACTTTAGTGCTACAATGTAGAAAATAAGTGAGATATACTGAGGGTACCACTCCTGCCACATCCCTGGAAGGTATATAAAAAGACAAAGAGAGAGGGATGAGAAGATCCCACAGCTAGCTGGGGTCTCTACAGTCTCTCACATAGAAATGGGACTTTTAAGGCTAGGAGTGGAGATCCTGATGAAAATGAATACACCAAAGATATATAAAAAAAATATAGCATTTATTAGTATAGGCTTAAAAATCTTATATAAATATCAAAAAAGTGTAAATTCATAAAGCAAATAATGCATGTACATAAGACAATACAGGTAAACCACTGGATCCCAACCAGCCTCTGAGATCAAAGGCAATTGTTGAAAGATAACTAATGAGTCATGATAGATTCATGATACTAGTACAAAATGATATGGGATATATCAGTAGAAATTCTGTAATCGCGACGCGTTTCGCTCATGTCGCTTCCTCAGACGATTCCTTTTACCCCTGAAAGAATAACAATGTATCAACTTCACTGTATTAAATTCAAAGAGGGTTTGTATTCTTAGTTGTAATAAGTCAACAACAGTGCTAAAAACAGAAAACATCTTAGCAATCAAATTAACTCAATATCAAAATTCCAAAGTATAAAACAGAGATTAAGGTGTATATTTCAATAATACTTATTCATATCTCGAGAAAAAAAAAACAATCATACAAAGAGACAAGGGAGGGAGGAGGGGAGAGACTGGGAAAAATCCCAGGTGTCCCCACATGAAAAATCCCAGACCAGAATAAGGGGGGAGGGGAATGCAACTAATAGACAGCCTAATAGACCTGAAAGAAAATGGTGGCCAAAATAGACCAAAAAACTGCATAGGTTTGGTATACATTGGTAGTATGACCATATATCTAATAGTGCACTGATGATTAATAGAGAAGGGGGAGAGAGGATGTTACAGTTGGTGTATAATAAATCTAAGATCGAGAAAAATCAAGAGTCCAAGAGCAATAGTCAAAAGTAGGGTATATATATAATCAATGAAAAAAAAAAAAAAAAACAACACCACAAAAACACTTCACAGATAAATTGGGTTAGAAAAAGCACTCACTTGTCCATTGAACAGACATGCTTGAGTAAGCGAAATCTTTATGCCAGAAAAAGATATCTGGTCCAGGTGGAGACGTATCACATGTGATTCCTACAGGTTTGGCCCTTGTTGGCTGCACAGCATAAATTAATGCTCAATGTCTCGAGTGATCCATAGGGAATCAAAACGGTGCATTCCCCACTGTTATATAGAGAAAGAAAAATATATACCAGTATATTCATATAGGTTCCATCTTAACCAAATATAAAGGGGATATATATGTTCTGTCCAAAAACAGAGCATTGAACAGGGATGACCTTAGAGTGTTAGGGAAATCCAACCAAGGGGGAGCAGCCACCCAGGGGATTTAGTCCCATGGAGGGGGGAGATTGTATGTCCGGACATATACTAACCTTAAGGAAGGAGTGCTTATTAGAAGCCAAAGTTCTGTTGCCAGAGAAATGAGCCCGGTCACTAACAGTATAACCAACCGCCTCTCCATGTGGTAGGCACGCCAGCACTATTCGCTCTGGGGAACTACCCCCTTCTTATATGTTACATAATGCAGATGGAGTTGCATCCGGTCCCGCCCCCAACCACGCCCAGGCACGTGTGCCTGGCGTGGGCGGATACGACCCCGGAAGATTCCGGTGTTCCGTGAAAAAACCATACCCGTGAGAAAACCATACCCTCGTCACTTCCGGAGGGTATGGATTTCTCACGGCAGTGTGTTTAACGTTATACTTGCCGCCGTTACATTAAAACATTTCCTCTGCACTATGAGTGAACTCCGCTCCTCTCCCTGACACTTCCCTGATCTGGGGTAATAAATATAAAAGCGGATCACGGAGCCGACATTTACATCTCATACACCCGCCGCCGCTATCATATTTATTAGCCCACATCAGGAAAGTTACAAGGTTAGGAGCGGAGATGTCTCATAGTGCAGCCGCGCTGTTTTATGTAACCGCCGCAAGTTTAACATTACTTTCACTACCGTAATTATTTCATACCTTCTGAGCATGCGCACTTGTCATCTTCTCTGCTCTTCCATGATGTTTCCGGCTCTCTGAGCATGCGCACTCCTTCGCTGCTCAGCTGTTTCTCACAGGAAGTGACGAGGGTATGGTTTCTTCACGGGGTATGGTTTTTTAACGTTACACCGGCCGCCCGACAGGCCGCCATCCGATCCGGGGATGGCGGGACGGGAGACAAAGGACGGCTATTACGTCACTTCCGGAAGGACCGGCGAACACATCGGAAGTGCGTGGCGCATATCAATGCGTCAGCGCTACGGGCCATCAGTAGGTCTCCCGTCCCACCAGGATCCTATATGAAGAGCTCCCTCTTGTGGAGGCAATATTATTTGCCAACAAAAACCTGTGAATCCAGAAATAGAAATAGAAAGAAGTGAAAGGTGAAGGTGAGAAAAACAAAAAGGGTCAGCAGAGAAAAGAGATAATCAAACTCTCAAGTAAAAATCATATTTTGTCATATGGGGTTGAATATATACAACAAATGTAATATTCAGTGCTAATGATATAGCCATTGTGACAATAAGGACTGAGAGGAGAACAGCAAATAATTGTTGCCTCCTATAAAACTATTAATAGAGTGCTACAATGTGTCAGTGTTCCTAGTTAGCCATAAATTGTTTTTTTTAAAACCCGTGTCTAATGGCGATAGACTTGCTAGATATAAATAATATTAATAATAATAAATAAATCTGTGTACAATGATACTGAAATACAAAGTGACAGGTGCTCTATTAAATTCCGTCCACCTTAATATCACAGTGCTACTAAATTAAATAGAATATTCAATTGCTACAAACAATAAATTAATTAATTAGATTAATGAAAATACCAAATGTTCAATGTGCTTCAAACAAAGGTCTAGGTTTCTACCACTAGAGGGAGTGCCTCCCTTAGGTATGCACCCCTATGCAAAATATTATATTTGTTATATGATTCACAGATGACAGATATTAGTGCGAAATATGTAAGTGACAAGTGCTTATAAAAATTCCTCTAGTCCTAAGATAACAAATAACAACAGTTATAATTAGGGATCGACCGATTATCAGCAAAGCCGATATATCGAGGGCCAATATGCACTTTCCCCGATATATCAGAATCGGCCCCGGCGGTTACCGATATTGCTGATATTTCGGGAAAGTGCTGTACTGGAGTGATGCCTGCAGCTAGACTCATCACCCCGGTACCGGCGTCCATAGCAGACGGTCGGCTGTCTTGTAATGATAACCATTGTCGCTTGGCTGTCATTACAAGGAGTTGAAGGGGAAGTCCCCCCTCCCGCTGCCTTCCGCGGCTCGCCCGGGTCTCCCATCCCACCGGGAGACCCGGGCAACCAGCCTGCAGGCCCGCCGAAGAGAAGACCCGATCAAAGCCACATTCTGCTCTGATCGGGTCTCCATGTAAAAACCCGGAAGTGGTGTCATGACAAAATTCAAAAAAATTACAGCATTCAAAACAGCCAAACTTGGCATTTTAAATGCTTTTAGGTGCAGAGGAGGGGTTTGGGGTATTTCAGACCCCCAGATCCCTCCACAAGAGAACCTGTAAAAAAAAAAAAAATAATAATAATAATTTTTTTTTAATGTACGAAAATATCGGCTGATACCGATATGCGATGACCAAAATATCGGTATCGGCAATAAAAAAAACGATATCGGTCGATCGCTAGTTATAATTCATACCTAAAATATTTTTAGAAAACAAATATCAGTCTGTGCGTTTGAAGATTCTTTTAAGTTACTATCAGTATAAAGTGACCAGTGCTCTTCAAGTGACACTCAGTGCTCTCCAGTGCTCAAAAACTGTGCTCTCCCCCGATGGTATTGCACTCACCCCAAAGCAATCCCCTTATTGGGGTGTCAGGCCTTTCAACAACTCCGTGGTGTCCAGGTCTCCCCCTCTGTCTATACTCTCATCGGGTTGACATGGAAAGTTAGAATCGACAGCCCATAGTGTACCAGTATGTGTATATTTATTAAAAAAAATCACATCCACTTACAGTTGGCAAACAGCTGTATTCAACAGTAAGATTCCGTTCAGGATATCCGGGTCCCATGCGTTCCACGGCCCGTAACCAGACTACTGGAAGTGACGCAATGACGCTCAAATCATTTGTACACAAACCAGTGCCATATTCCTGTATGCTTACAGCCCTCTGGTGAGCACCATACTCTCCAACACCAACATGCTGGTTTTATTTATTTAGTTTTATTGTTTATAGCAATTGAATATTCTATTTAATTCAGTAGCACTGTGATATGCACAAGTCACTTTAAGGTGGACGGAATTTAATAGAGCATTGTACACAGATTTATTTATTATTATTAATATTATTTATATCTAGCAAGTCTATCGCCATTAGACACGGGTTTTAAGCGGTTCCCGACCGCCCATCGCGAGAGTGCTGCTCTCCTGCGCAAACCAACTTAGACCTACATTGGTCACATGCCTACAGGTAGGGGGCGAGCGCATGCCACTGGCAGCGCACTCCCGCCCCCACTTGGCAGCGGGGACTCCGATGCACGGGGCAGGCTCCGATTGCCTCCTGACACCCATGATCGTTCCCCACTGAGAGAGAAGGACGGTCGGCTGTTGTAAACACAGCTGACTGTTCTTCTCTCTGGAATGATCACAGAGCTCCTGTGATCCTTCTATATAGGAACACAGGTCTCTATGCTCATTTCACAAGCCAAGCCCCCCCACAGTTAGAATCACTAATGTTTGATCCAGGGAATATCCGATTGCCTCTTGGGGGATTAGGAAGGAATTTTTTTCCCCTGCTTTAGCAAATCGGATCATGCTTTGCTGGGGTTTATTTTTGCCTTCCTCTGGATCAACAGCGGATATAGAATTGTGTATATGGGATTGTATGGTTGGGTTTTCAATACTGTTTTTTTTTTTTTTTTTGGTTGAACCCGATGGACTTGGATGTGTCTTTTTTCAACCTGACTAACTATCTAACTATGTAACTCCCCTAGGCTTACATTTAACCCCTTGATCACCCACAGTGTTAACCCTTTGATTGCCCCTGGGGTAACCCCTTCCATGCCAGTGTCATTGTTACAGTAACAGTGCATATTTTTAGCACTGATTACTGTAGTAATGTCACTGGTACCCCCAAAAGTATCAAAAATGTCAGTTAGGGGTCCGATCTGTCTGCCGCAATGTCGCAGTCCTGCAAAAAATCGCAGATTGCCGCCATTACTAGTAAAAAAAAAAGCAATTAAAATTACATAAATCTTTCCCGTAGTTAGTAGACGTGATAACTTTTGCACAAACCAATCAAAATACACTTATTGTGAATTTTTTACCAAAAATATGTAACAGAAAACAAATTGGCCTAAAATGTTAAAAAAATTTTATTTTTTTATTTTTTTATTTTTTTTGAGAATGTTATATATCAGAATGTGAAAAATATTGTTTTTTTTTTCAGAATTGTCGCTATTTTTTTGTTTATAGCGCAAAAAATAAAAATCGCACAGGTGATCAAATACCACCAAAAGAAAGCTCTGTTTATGGGGAAAAAAAGTCCATCAATTTTATTTGGGTACAGCGTCGCACAACCACGCAATTGTCTATTAAATTAATGCAGTGCCGATTCGCAAAATATGGCCTGGTTGTTAAGGGGGAAAATCTTCCGGTCCAGAAGTGGTTAAAAAAAACATTTTGTGGCTAACTAGGAACACTGACACATTGTAGCACAAAGTAACTTTTATTAGGAAGCATTTTTGATTATCTCACGCACATTTTATACAATTTTTTCACTGTAAGGTTCATTCAGAGCAGCACCATTAACCCAACCACCACATCTATTGTTATCACTTCCTCTAGGGGAAGATAAAGGGTAGGTGTTAGCTCAATTCCTGTCAGGAGGCAATCATGATGATATTACAGCCCTTCAGTTGCTAACGCCCCCAATCAATAATGGATTTCCCCCAATAGATAATGGATTTCCCCCAATAGATAATGGATTTCCCCTCCAACCAGCTGGGAGTTATGACGACACACAGCACTCAAACTTGGTGCAGTCACAACTAACTTTATTGAATGTGAAGCTCATATTTAAAGCATATTTGTTGAGCAGGAAAAGACTGCTCCAAACCGGTCTTACAGTTCATCAGTCGAATTACATATCAGACAGAACAATACATGAAAGGGCCTTTGCTTTTGCCATGCATCTGTATGTCAATCTAAGGCGTTCCCGAATCTGAATGTGTGTCCTATGACAGTCGCCCTGTCTGCATTTCGTTGTCATGTGTTAATGTAAGCAATTGTCAATTGTTTATGGGTTTGTCCGTAATTTCCATGCGCAGACTTAACTTTGTCAAGTGTCCCAATGAATGAATGAACAGGTGTTTACATGTCGTCTAAATGCAAAACATAGCTGTCTGCTGACCAAGGTGGATGAATGGCTGTCAGTGCCAGCTCGTTAATATGTAAATACAAGGGCCTACACTTCATCACAGAATGGGCACAAACCGAAATATATATCTGAAAAATCATAAGGCATATTAATACAACCTTTCAACCCAACCTTTGATCCCAGCTTATTTATAACGGTGGGATCACTTAGAGTCTCTGAATAGCACAAAACAGGTGACATTATATTCCAAGGTGTATGTAGGCTGGCGACTTGGTTGTGTGCACATAGGGATATAGCTTCTATTGCAGGTCATGTTGTAACATACCTCAGCGGAGGTTACATATCCTGTATCTATCTCTACCAGTGTCTCTGTGAGTGAATATGAGGATCTGTCACTACGATAAGCATATAGATTTGGATGAGTGTATACATCAGTGTCTTCTATACTTGAGTCAGCCCACACCCCACTATAATAGACTTTTAAAACATTAACTGGGGTAGGAACAGCTAGCAGGCAGGTAGAGAACAAATCATTAGAATTGTAGTGATCAGAAAGGCAAAAGTCAGAAGAGTTCAGTATGTTGGTAGCAATAAACATCCATATGTTGTCCTTTGTGTCCAATAAACTTGACTTTAACTGTAAAGTGGAGACATGAATGTCTCGTGTCTCTCTCCTTTCCTGGGGTGAGGAAGGGCAAAATGAGGAGAGGTTCTCAGGGTGGTGAGCACATGTTGCCAGTAACCAAACAGTGGCTACTAGTGTTGAGCTTGCTGTAAACAGTACCACTGCTGCAAAAATGGGAAGTTTTACAGGAGTAGGGGTGTCTGTTGGCATTGTACCAATGCGTCTGTCTGGATCCAACTGGAATTCGTCTGGTGCGCGTCACAATCTCCGGTCCGTCGTCGTGGGGTCCAGGGGTGGGACTTCCTTCAGTCGCGATGCGTGGATCCAAACCGGGGAGTCGTCTGTCAGTACCGCTGTTCTGGTCACTGCTTGAACTATTGCAGGGGGTCCGTAGGATCGGTCTAGCGACGTCAGCTTATGGAGGGGCCTTCACCAGAATTCTGTCACCAGGCTTGAATGGGTGGGTTGGTGCACCTGTTGGCAAAGGAAACGAGAGCGAGAGATCACCATAATCACTGTTTAATTTTCCAATTAATTAATTCTGCCACATTTTCCTCTTGCAAAATCTCTAGATATGAGAATAAATGGACTCATGGGGTTGAGACGGGTCTGAAGTCATTCTGACTTTAGCAAGAATAGCAGGTAAGTACTGAGACAAAATACAAGTTTTACAAGAATGGCAGGAGTATTTTGCGCCACTGGGCTTCTGGCCTATAGACAGGCAGCAAAAATAAATGCTAGTGAAGCTACTCGCAGTACTGAGGTTTAGGGCCTACAGGAAGGCAGGTAACAGGAAGGATACTTAATGGCACTGTTTTGGGAGAACACAACATGTCTACACATGCAACAATGGTGGGGGCCCTTGGAGGGGTTGAACTGCCTTGTATTCCTCCAAAGGTGGAAAAGGGTTAAATTGCAGTCCTCTGACTCACCCAAGCAGGAAGCTACCTAGAACTGAGTATCCCTTGCATGGCTAAGATGCTGTGATCACTGAACAACAGGGAGTGAAATTCAAGCTGTCTTGTGTACATGGACAAATAGAGACACACAAAACAGCTAGAAGTCAGTACTCATGCAGACATAAATCTATAAGTGATTGCTCAGTTTGCTTGGTGACACCTGAACAGGAAATTGAAACCCAAATAGCCTTGGAGACACAAAATCTGACTCCAAGGACCATTCATATGCAAAACCTGGGCAGTGAGTCACTTTCAGGATGAAAAGAGATCAACTAATTGAATTCACCGCAGGAGGTTTACCTTTCAAAGTAGTAACGCTGGCATAAATTCATTTTAATTCTTAGCATACTATCAACAAGCCAACCACTTCCATCCTATTTTTTTTTTTTTTTTGAATGACAGCTTTCTATTCTACTATTTAACAATACAGATTTCACATACTGCACATCTGATAACGTGCTGTGACATATAAATGACAATCAGTTAACTAGTTTTCCAGAGTTACATATGGTATATGTACACAAATCTGTAAAATTTCATTTGTATCCAAGATTATTATATAAGAGTAGTACTCCAGTATCTGCCTGAGCACATTATCCCATACCAATAATCTTGTCAAGAGAAAAGGTAGTAAAAGCATAAGTGCATAAATTCAAAAATTAGTGTTTAGCACCAGAATACAAAAGTATGTACCAATATACCAAAGGAAAACTCTAAAAAAATACAGAGATGCTTAATTATCTAAAGCATAGCACCTCATTTATGCCAGAGCTCATATGTGTCAAATTAGAACACATCAAATATCTGACACCCAATAAATAAAAACTTTCTAACACCCATAAAAATAGTCTAATCAATCAGGAAAAAATCTATTTGGAAACAATACTCCCATATGATTGGTTGTTGTTGAAGGCTGTGCTTGGTTGTTCTGAAAATCTCAAATTTCACTTATCTGAGGAATAAGCATCAGAAAGGTTTAGTAACAAACATTTTACTTTTCCTCCTAAAAATAAACCAACGGTTAGAGGAATTGAGCATACAGTAAGCATATCAAACATTTCCTTCCTAACAGTGCACTTTTCTAATACCAAAAATTGTTGACGTCAAATTAATTATTACCACGTGGATTTCTATTTTTTTTTGTTATTATTATGGTATACCATAAACTTAAAGAAAAAAATTATTATTGTTCACCATGGTTGAAAAAAAAACGAGCAGCTCAAAATATTAGTAATTTCACATTTGAAATACAAGAACCCATACATCACCCAGTCTTTAGCAATTCGGAACATTCCTTAAAACTTGTTTTCTCTAAAAGGCAAAACTGATCGTTAATTTGTATGACAATACAGCTGTTTACAGTCCCTTTGCAGTTACCTGTGTCACAGACCAAAAGAGGTGGGGGGGGGGGGAAGGGGGGTTTGTTTGCTAAAAGGGCACTTAGAAAATATATACTTTTTTTTTTTTTTTTTTAAAAGCCAGTGATAAAGAAAGAAAAGTTGGTGACACAAAACCTTAATGATGAAAGTTTCAAAATTGCTTACGATTTTTAAGGATAGAAATACAATTTTAGTCCTTAAGGTCACACTTTATACACCAAATATATATTTCCTTGCTTCTAAAAGCTGCCATGACCAGCATAGTACGGCAAAATCACATCACTTTTAAAACATAAGTAATAACCACAAAACAAATTATTATGCAACCAACATTCATTCAATGTTATGAAATGCTTTGTTGATACAGCAGCACCTATAGGAACAAATGTTAAAACAAACACAACATAACGATTTATGGATCTAAGGTTGCCCATACATGATACAATTTTCATACAATCTTCCTAAACGTAAATTTCATCATTTTCCCGGAATTCTCCTTACCTTGAAAATTTCCCATTATCTTAAGCTCAGAATACAAAGTGAGATCAGCTGAGTTTGAAGGTTTATATCTCTATGGGTAGTGACATCAGTGTTTATACTTTATTGGAAAAACCTAGTTCCCAACTTATGCGGTTTCCTGCGTCTAAATAATCAGATTTATACATATATCCAATTTATGGTCTGCTGATTAACTATCCTTGGTGGGCAAGACTATACCTTCAAGCTCAGCTTAATATCACATACAATTTCCACATACATCTATACAATGGCATGCAATCTTATATAACGACTAAATACACTTAAGTGTCTATACAAATATATACAAGGTTTTGGAGGGGGAATCCACCATCACACACAGTACTGCTTTGTAACCGGGTTCCAGACCCCTTTTTATCTTTGGCGCTCCAAGCGCTGGAGTATCAGACCCCATCTTTGGGAATTTCAGATTCCCGGGAGTTGCTAAAATTAGCGGTTAACTGGGTACCGTTTATCTGCTCTGACAGTATAGGGTAGTAATAATAATAATAGAAAATATGATTACTTACCCCATACTGTTTTTGGCAGATCCCACTTCTGACACCAAAACTGTTAGCTCAATTCCTGTCAGGAGGCAATCATGATGATATTACAGCCCTTCAGTTGCTAACGCCCCCAATCAATAATGGATTTCCCCCAATAGATAATGGATTTCCCCCAATAGATAATGGATTTCCCCTCCAACCAGCTGGGAGTTATGACGACACACAGCACTCAAACTTGGTGCAGTCACAACTAACTTTATTGAATGTGAAGCTCATATTTAAAGCATATTTGTTGAGCAGGAAAAGACTGCTCCAAACCGGTCTTACAGTTCATCAGTCGAATTACATATCAGACAGAACAATACATGAAAGGGCCTTTGCTTTTGCCATGCATCTGTATGTCAATCTAAGGCGTTCCCGAATCTGAATGTGTGTCCTATGACAGTCGCCCTGTCTGCATTTCGTTGTCATGTGTTAATGTAAGCAATTGTCAATTGTTTATGGGTTTGTCCGTAATTTCCATGCGCAGACTTAACTTTGTCAAGTGTCCCAATGAATGAATGAACAGGTGTTTACATGTCGTCTAAATGCAAAACATAGCTGTCTGCTGACCAAGGTGGATGAATGGCTGTCAGTGCCAGCTCGTTAATATGTAAATACAAGGGCCTACACTTCATCACAGAATGGGCACAAACCGAAATATATATCTGAAAAATCATAAGGCATATTAATACAACCTTTCAGTAGGCAGCAGCTCTACTGCAATATTTAACAATTTCCAATATTGTTATATCTTCAGCCTTATACTCATTCTTTTGCGCGGGGTTTAAATCCAAATGTTCACTGTTGTAAGACAAACCTTCACCCCAGTATGATGTCCAGAGCACTCTGGAGCAGGTTTTCATCAAGGATGTCTCTGTACATTGCTGCATTAATCTTTCCCCTGATGCTGCCACCACCATGCTTCACTGTAGGGATGGTATTGGCCAGATGATGAGCTGCGCCTGGTTTCCTCCAGACAGGATACTTGTCATTCAGGCCAAGGAGTTCAATCTTTGTTTCATCGGAACAGAGAATTTTGTTTCTCATGGTCTGAGAGGCCTTCAGGTGCCTTTTGGCAAACTCCAGGAAGGCTGTCATGTGCCTTTTACTGAGGAGTGGCTTCCGTCTGGCCACTCTACCATACAGGCCTGATTGCTGGAGTGCTGCAAAGATGGTTGTTCTTCTGGAAGGTTCTCCTCTCTCCACAGAGAAATGCTGGAACTGTGTCAGAGTGACTATCGGTTCTTGGTCATCTCCCTAAGACCCTTCTCCCCCGATCACTCAGTTTGGCTGGGTGGTCCACTCTAGGAAGAGTCCTGGTGGTTCCAAACTTCTTCCATTTATGGATGATGGAGGCCATCGTGCTCATTGGGACCTTCAATGCTGCAGAAATTTTTCTGTACCCTTCTCTAGATTTGTGCCTTAATACAATCCTGTCTCGGAGATCTACAGACATTTCGTTGGACTTCATGGCTTGATTTGTGCTCCGACATGCACTGTTAACTGTGGGCCCTTATATAGACAGGTGTGTGCCTTTCCAAATCATGTCCAATCAACTGAATTTACAACAGGTGGACTCCAATCAAGTTGTAGAAACATCTCAAGGATAATCAGTGGAAACGGGAAGCAACTGAGCTAAATTTTGAGTGTCATGGCAAAGGCTGTGATACTTATGTGTCACAAGTTAGCCTATAGTTTTGTCTGTATATTCTTACCTCCTTGCTGCAGTGCTTCTGTTTTGCCTCCCTTCACATGTGGTGTTTGGGCTTCTCTGTTTACTATGGGCATCGCCTGCTCCACTGTGGGTTATATCCTGTTCCTGTCAATTACTTCCTGGGTCACCTCCCTGTTTGCTTCCCTATATATATACACATGCTCAATGCACTGTTCCTTGCTTGAGCAACTTCGCTGTTCTCTGAGCTCCCATCCGTGTATCCCTTGGCTATTGTATCTGATTTCCTGTGTACCGACCCGGCTTTGTTTCTCCGTCTACGTTTGTCTGCTGCCTGTCCTGACCTCGGCTTGTCTCTTGGATCTCCTTATAGTCTCCTGTTTAACCTGCACACGCCAGCGGTCTCCACATTCTCAGCTGGGCCTACCTGGGGGCCGCGACCTGGTTCCAGTCTGCTGCAAGTCCATCCCCACCATCAGGGGCCCTGGTGAAGAAGCAGGCTAGGGCTTAGACTCCGCGCCCTGGGGAATCCTGAGCTGGGGATCTATAAGGGCTCACTACCACAGACCCATTGACAGGTTGCTTAAGCCATGAGCTCGTCGGAGACACCGCAGCCACTTCAGGATCAACTTCAGAGTTTGGAGCAGAGAGTTAACGTTCAGCAGGCTTATCAAGAACAGATTATGCAGTGTCTGCAGGCGTTTTCTTCCTGTTTGGATCAGCTGCAGATTGTTCCTACTCCCGCTTCCTCCGTTCCAGCTCCTGTGTCCGCCCCTGTCGCTTCCGCTTCCGCTTCCGCAGTCCCTCCAGCAGAGGTCAGTCCTGCAAAACTCCAGCTGCCTCCACCATCTCGCTTCTCTGGGGACTCCAAAGCTTGTCGGGGATTCATCAATCAGTGCTCAATCCACTTCGAGCTAGCAGGCCATTACTTTCCTACTGATCGTTCCAAGGTGGCGTACATGATTTCACTCCTGTCGGGACTAGCTTTGGCTTGGGCTTCGCCTCTGTGGGAGTGTCAAGATCCTACCATTTCCAGTCTCTCTGCCTTCCTACAAGCTTTCCGTAATACCTTTGATGTGCCTGGCAGGGCCTCATTTGCTTCTGGAGCCATTCTTCGTCTTCGTCAAGGAAACATGACTGTTGGTCAATATGCAGTTCAGTTTCGCACCTTGGCTTCGGAACTGGCATGGAACAACGAGGCTCTTACTGCAACATTTTGGCAAGGTCTTGCAGATCGTATTAAGGACGAACTAGCTGGCAGAACTATACCCACCACCTTGGATGGCTTGATTTCCCTTAGCATCCAAATTGATGTCCGCTTCCAGGAGCGAGATCTGGAAAGGACTGTGTCACGTCACCCCCCACTGGGTCACCTTGCTCCTGTTGTCCAGAACATTCCGGAACAACCCATCTCTCCCGCAGTATTGGCTTCTGAAGAACCCATGCAATTAGGCCGGACATGCCTCTCTCCACAAGAGAGGTCCCGTCGCCTGAGACTCGGCCTGTGTCTTTACTGCGGAGCTGGTGGTCATATGATAAAATCCTGCCCCGTCCGTCCGGGAAACTCTCGGGTCTAGGTCGCTCAGAGGGAGGCGATCTAGACCAGAATCTGAACTCTGCCACCTACCCTCGATTTGTTATACCCGTCTCTATTCATTGGGCCCTAAATTCATATCAAGTTTCTGCATACAGTGGGTACGGAAAGTATTCAGACCCCCTTAAATTTTTCACTCTTTGTTATATTGCAGCCATTTGCTAAAATCATTTAAGTTCATTCTTCTTCCTCATGAATGTACACATAGCGCCCCATACTGACAGAAAAACACAGAATTGTTGACATTGTTGCAGATTTATTAAAAAAGAAAAACGGAAATATCACATGGTCCTAAGTATTTAGACCCTTTGCTGTGACACTCATATATTTAACTCAGGTGCTTTCCATTTCTTCTGATCATCCTTGAGATGGTTCTACACCTTCATTTGAGTCCAGCTGTGTTTGATTATACTGATTGGACTTGATTAGGAAAGCCACACACCTGTCTATATAAGACCTTCCAGATCACAATGCATGTCAGAGCAAATGAGAATCATGAGGTCAAAGGAACTGCCTGAAGAGCTCAGAGACAGAATTGTGGCAAGGCACAGATCTGGCCAAGGTTACAAAAAGATTTCTGCTGCACTTAAGGTTCCTAAGAGCACAGTGGCCTCCATAATCCTCAAATGGAAGACGTTTGGGATGACCAGAACCCTTCCTAGAGCTGGCCGTCCGGCCAAACTGAGCTATCGGGGGAGAAGAGCCTTGGTGAGAGAGGTAAAGAAGAACCCAAAGATCACTGTGGCTGAGCTCCAGAGATGCAGTCAGGAGATGGGAGAAAGTTGTAGAAAGTCAACCATCACTGCAGCCCTCCATCAGTCGGGGCTTTATGGTAGAGTGGCCCGACGGAAGCCTCTCCTCAGTGTAAGACACATGAAAGCCCGCATGGAGTTTGCTTCAAAACACCTGAAGGACTCCAAGATGGTGAGAAATAAGATTCTGTGGTCTGATGAGACCAAAATAGAACTTTTTGGCCTTAATTCTAAGCGGTATGTGTGGAGAAAACCAGGCACTGCTCATCACCTGTCCAATACAGTCCCAACAGTGAAGCATGGTGGTGGCAGCATCATGCTGTGGGGGTGTTTCTCAGCTGCAGGGACAGGACGACTGGTTGCAATCGAGGGAAAGATGAATGCGGCCAAGTACAGGGATATCCTGGACAAAAACCTTCTCCAGAGTGCTCTGGACCTCAGACTGGGCCGAAGGTTTACCTTCCAACAAGACAATGACCATAAGCACACAGCTAAAATAACGAAGGAGTGGCTTCACAACCACTCCGTGACTGTTCTTGAATGGCCCAGCCAGAGCCCTGACTTAAACCCAATTGAGCATCTCTGGAGAGACCTAAAAATGGCTGTCCACCAACGTTTACCATCCAACCAGACAGAACTGGAGAGGATCTGCAAGGAGGAATGGCAGAGGATCCCCAAATCCAGGTGTGAAAGACTTGTTGCATCTTTCCCAAAAAGACTCCTGGCTGTATTAGATCAAAAGGGGGCTTCTACTAAATACTGAGCAAAGGGTCTGAATACTTAGGACCATGTGATATTTCAGTTTTTCTTTTTTAATAAATCTGCAACAATGTCAACAATTCTGTGTTTTTCTGTTAGTATGGGGTGCTATGTGTACATTCATGAGGAAGAAGAATGAACTTAAATGATTTTAGCAAATGGCTGCAATATAACAAAGAGTGAAAAATTTAAGGGGGTCTGAATACTTTCCGTACCCACTGTATGTAGACTCTGGAGCAGCCGGGAATTTCATTGAGCAGTCTTTGGCCACTGAACTGGGCATTCCTCTAGTTCCCCTGGCTATGCCTCTTGCTGTTTCGGTAGTGGATGGCTTGACCTTGGCCTTCGGACCCCTACGCTTCAGAACAGCCTCCATCACCATGCATGTCGGTGTCCTTCATCGGGAGGAAGTCTCCTTCCTGATACTTCCCAAGTCATCTAGTCCCATCATTCTTGGACTTCCATGGTTGAAGAAACACTCACCTTATCTGGATTTGAACTCTGGCCAAGTGTTATCTTGGGGGTCGCAATGCCATCAGACCTGTCTCCCTAAGGTGTCTCCACCTCTCCGTGTACCTGTGGCTGAGGTCTCTACCTCTCCAATTCTTCCTCGGCAGTATCTGGCCTTCCGAGATGTCTTTTGCAAAAAAGCTGCTGACAGTTTGCCTCCTCATGGTCCCTACGACTGTGCGATTGACCTCCAACCTGAGGCTTCACCACCCCGAGGTAGAGTCTACCCTCGCTCCATCCCGGAGACCCAAGCCATGTCCAAGTACATCCAGGAAAATCTGCAGAAAGGATTTATACGTAAATCCAATTCTCCTGCTGGGGCTGGGTTCTTCTTTGTGGAGAAAAAGGATGGTACACTCCGTCCCTGCATTGATTATAGAGGTCTCAATGCCATCACCATTAAGAATCGGTACCCGTTACCCTTGATTTCCGAACTTTTTGACAGGCTACGAGATGCTCATATTTTCACCAAGTTGGACCTCCGTGGAGCATGCAATTTGATTAGGATTCGAGACGGGGATGAATGGAAAACCGCTTTTAACACCAGAGATGGGCACTATGAATATCTCGTAATGCCTTTTGGCTTGTGTAACGCCCCAGCTGTCTTCCAGAACTTTGTTAATGACATTTTTTCTGATCTCCTATACGTTTGTGTCATCGTGTATCTGGATGACATACTCATCTTTTCTCCAGATTTGAACACTCATCGCCAGCATGTTTGTACGGTTCTTCAATGTCTTCGCGACCACCGCTTGTATGTGAAGTTGGAGAAGTGCCTCTTCGAGCAAACCCAAGTTCCTTTCCTAGGCTACATAGTGTGAGGGATTAGCTCGGTGGTAGGCGTGGATGACCCCTTTGGGGGTGCGTTTTCACAGAGAGATAGCCGAGCAGTGGTTGCAAACAACACTGATTTATTCATGCAATTTACTTCACACAAATGCAAGCCTCAAAACAGCCAAAATAAAATAAAACAAAATAAATCCTTGCCACTGTGGGCGACTACCTTCTCACACACTGCAACCTATCTAATGAAGTCTGTCCCCAACCTACTGTTGGGCAGACTTGGCTGGTCATACAGCAGACTCTCAATAGTCCATGTTTTATCTCTCCACACAGCACAAATGTCCATTGAACAGGTCGCTTAACTCATCACAATGAGAATGTCTCTTGGCTTGTCTCTTCACAGGGCAAACATTCCTTTATTTCTTTCACATAGAAATAGTTCGTTTTCTCACCTTTGAGACGTCTTTACACTTGGTTACCCTCCTTAGAACACATCACTTCAGGGGGTCTTCTCCCATGCCCACACAGCTTGTCGGGAGGCACTCATCTGACTGTCCTCCTTCTCCCAGCCCACACGGCGACAGGAGGCAGCAATCAATAGGACTTCCTTTGGACAAATTATAGAGGCCTTCATTTCCTCATTCCGAACAGCTGAAGGCCTTTCAACTTCCTTAGACAGTTCTGGCTACCTCTGCAGCCGACACCCTATAGTAATTGGTGATTTGTCTAACCCAGGTGGAAGTGTAGCTCCTGTCTGTGACTACATTCACAGATTTACCTGACTTCCTGTCACAATAGTCACAGATAAAGGGCTGCTTATGGATCCTGCCAAACTTCAGGCCATCTCCAACTGGCCTCAGCCTTCTGGTCTAAAAGCAACGCAACGGTTCTTGGGATTCACCAATTTCTATCGCCAGTTTATCCCTGATTACTCCTCTCTGGTGGCACCCATTACCTCCTTGACCTGAAAGGGTGCCAATGTCAGAACCTCCTGAAGCTGTCGAGGCTTTCCACAAGCTCAAATCGGCCTTCCTATCGGCATCTATTCTCAAACGTCCTGACATTCTTCAGCCTTTCTTCTTGGAAGTAGATGCTTCGTCCTTGGGAGTGGGGGCCGTCCTTCTCCAAAGGCATGACAGTAAGCTCCGCCCCTGTGCCTTTTTCTCTAAGAAGTTTTCTGATGCAGAGAAAAATTACACCATCGGGGATCGGGAGCTTCTGGCTATCAAGCTGGCACTGCAAGAATGGCGACATCTACTGGAGGCTTCTCCTCATCGTATTCTGATCTATACCGATCATAAGAACCTCCAGTATCTGCAGTCTGCCCAACGTTTAAATCCCAGGCAAGCACGATGGGCTCTCTTTTTTGCCAGGTTTAATTTTGAAATCACCTTCCGGCCCGGCTCCAAGAATGCTCGTGCGGATGCCTTGTCCAGATCATTTGACGTTGCTGGCTCAGAGTGTCATATTGAACCTGAACATATTATTCCTGCCAACTGTTTCCTGGCCTCCACTCACCTTCAGTCTCCACGTATCCCTCCCGGAAAGACCTTTGTGAGGCCCTCCCTTAGCCCCAAGCTTCTCAAATGGGCACATGACTCTAAACTCTCTGGACATCCTGGTGTGCAACGCACCTGTGCCTTCCTGCTGCGTTACTACTGGTGGCCCTCACTCCGGAAGGATGTTGAGGAATATGTCCAGGCTTGCTCCATTTGCGTGCAGTCTAAGTCTTCTACTTCAGCTCCAGCAGGTCTCCTGTTACCTCTACCTGTTCCAGATGTACCGTGGCGCTGCATCTCTATGGACTTTATATCTGAACTACCCCCATCAGCGGGCTCCACCGTTATCTGGGTGGTGGTGGACAGATTTTGTAAAATGTGTCACTTAACTCCACTTCCAGGCCTACCCTCTGCTGTCACTTTGGCTTTCATCTTCATTAGGGAAATCTTTAGTCTCCATGGTATGCCCTCACACATTGTCTCAGATAGAGGAGTTCAGTTTACGGCCCGCTTCTGGAGAGCCCTGGCCACGTCATTTGGAATCAAGTTGGATTTCTCCTCAGCTTTTCATCCACAGTCAAATGGTCAAACGGAAAGGGTTAACCAGAATGTGGAACGGTATCTTCGTGCCTTCATTTCTGCCCATCAGGATGATTGGGTAGACCTTTTACCCTGGGCAGAATTTGCCCTCAATAACCATGCTAATGCCAGCACTGGTGAGTCTTCCTTCTTCACGGTATTTGGCCGCCATCCTTCAGTACCATTTCCTGTTCCGATCTCTGCTGAGGTGCCGGCGGCCGCAGAGGTGCAACGGTCTCTCAATTCTATCTGGGCAGATGTTTCCAAGAATTTACATCTGGCAGCTTCCAGGTACAAGGTAGCTGCATAACTGTACGCTGCTCTGCACGCCCCTGGGGGTGCGCACGAGTGGCGTGCACAAGGACAGTGTATATGGCCGGCTGTGATTGGACACAGCTGGTCAAATGGTAAAGATCCATTTTTATTGGCTCTTTACACTGATCGGGAATGGACTGTGTCCAGAGGGACATGCCTCATCCCTGATCACTGCGCAGCGTGCCCCCGGGGGACACGGGAAAAAGTAGCGAGAGAGGGCGGACGTCATATGATGTCTGCCCGGAGGGAGGAGGCATTCCTGCCGGCATCATTTCCCTATACACCGGTAGGGAAGTGGTTAGAGTAAACATGTCCCTGAAGTTTATGTGTTAAAGGAGATAAAATGAACATCAGTTTGTTGTGTATGGGGCTGCATAGCTGCAGAGTCAGGGTGCCCATGCTGATCCATGCCCACTGCCAAAAGCACCTACAATGGGCATGTGAGTGTCAGAACTGGACCACGGAGCAATGGAAGAAGGTGGCCTGGTCTGAGGAATCATGTTTCCTTTACATTATATATGGATGGCCAGGGGTGTGTACCTCACTTACCTGGCAAAAAGATGGCACCAGGATGCAGTATGGGAAAAAGGTAAGTCGTGGAGACATTGTGATGCTTCGGGCAATGTTCTGCCATTCATGCTTCTTGACATGTACCACTTACCTAAACATTGTTGCTGACCAAGTACACCTCTTAATGCAAACAGTATTCTCTGATTGCGGTGGCCTCTTTCAGCAGAATAATGCACCTTGCCACACTGCAAAAATGGTTCATGAATGCTTTGAGGAAAACAACTACAAGTTTGAGGTGTTGACTTGGTCTCCAAATCCTCCAGATATCAATCTAATATACTTGAAAAAAAAACGCCAATCCATGGAGGCCCCACCTTGCAACTTACAGGATGTAACCACTTGACGACCGCCCACCGCAGATTTACTGTGGCAGGCGGTCGCTCCTGGGCAAACCGACGTAGTACTACGTCGCTCGCTCAGGAGACTCTAGGGGCCGAGCGTGCGCTGGCGGCACGCTTCCACCCCCGCTCGTCAGCTGGGGAGCCAGTGCGTGTGACAGGCAGCTCCGATGGCCGCCGGCCACTCGCGATCTCCCCCGCTGACAGAGAAGGACGGTCATTCTCCCTGAAGTGTTTACAGAGGCTATGTGACCCTGCTATATAGGATCACATGTTTCTGTGATGATCTCACAAGTCCAACCCCCACACAGTTAGAATCACTAGGCTTACATTTAACCCCTTGATCACTAATAGTATTAACCCCTTCCCTGCCGATGGCATTATTACAGTAACAATGCATATTTATAGCACTGATTACTGTAGTAATGTCACTGGTACCCCCAAAAGTGTCAAAAATGTTAGGGGTCTGATCTGTCCGCCGCAATGTGGCAGTCCCACAAAAAATTACAGATCGCCGCCATTACTAGTAAAAAAAAAACAATAAAAATGACATAAATCTTTCCCGTAGTTAGTAGACACAATAACTTTTGCATAAACCAATCAAAATACACTTATTGCGATTTTATTTTTTACCAAAAATATGTAGCAGAAAACATATTGGCCTAAAATGTTAAAAAATTTTGATTTTAAATTTTTTTTTTTTTGGAGAATGTTATATAGCACAATGTGAAAAATATATATTTTTTTTTCAAAATTGTCGCTCTTTTATTGTTTACAGCGCAAAAAATAAAAATCGCACAGGTAAACTAATACCACCAAAAGAAAGCTCTATTTGTGGGGAAAAAGGAGGTCAATTTTATTTGGGTACAGCGTTGCACGACCGCGCAATTGACCGTTAAATAATGCAGTGCCGAATCTCAAAATAGGGCCTGGTCATTAGGCAGCAAAATCTTCAGAGGCTAAAGTGATTTAAGGATCTGTTACTGATGGCTTGGTGCCAGATACCACAGCATAACTTCAGAGGTCTAGGGAAGTCCATGCCTCGATGAATCAGGGCTGTTCTGGTGGCAAAAGGGGGACCTACTTAATAGTAGGTGGGTGGTCCCAAAGTTATGGTCGATCTGCATATATCTATTTACACTAAAATACCTAAATCAATATAAAGCCAATGCTGGATAATAATGCTGACATATACAGTATGTGTTTATATATTTTATAGTAGTTAAAGAGGAAGTAAACCCTCCTCAGGAAGTTGTACCTATAGGTAAGCCTATGATAAGGCTTACCTATAGGTACTGTAAATATCTCCTAAACATGTACGGTTTAGGAGATATTTACCTTTAATGCAGCCAGTGTCGTCACTGGCGCATGCGCTCTGAAGGAACGGCTGATCGTGCCGTTCCTTCAGAGCCCCGTGCCGTGACCGTCGGCTCCCGCGCGCGTGCGCAGGAGTGACGTCACCGCGGCTCCGGCCAATCAGATGGCCGGATGCCGCGATCCCGGAAGACGGGCGACTGAACATGTCGCTCGTCATACAGGTAAGAGAGCGGCACGGCGGGGGCTCATTCTAAGGTAAGTATTTCATAATGAGCTAGTATGCGATGCATACTAGCTCATTATGTCTTTCTCTTGCAGGTTGTAAAAAAAAAAAAAAATTTTTTTAAACGAGTTTACAACCTCTTTAATACAAATTGTAAATGTTACTATAAGCTATTAGAGTGCTAAGATCCTGCATGTGTGTGTTCCCTCCCAAGCAGGTACTTTATTTGAGGCCGCACCTACAACCAGACCAGTGCAGTCAACAACAGTGTTCCTGCTTGCTAGCCACCAAGGCCAGACTGGGAATAAAAACCAGCCCTGGAAATAATTTCATACCAGCCTCCTAGCATTATTATACCAGCCCAACAGCATAACGTCATAGAAATGGTACAGGAGGTGTCAGAGGTTGTGCAGACATGGTACAGGAGATGTCATAGGCTGTGCGGACATGGTACAGGAGATGTCAGAGGCTGTGTGGACATGGTACAGGAGATGTCATAGGCTGTGCGCACATGGTACAGGAGATGTCAGAGGCTATGGGGACATGGTACAGGAGATGTCATAGGCTGTGTGGACATGGTACAGGAGATGTCATAGGCTGTGCGGACATGGTACAGGAGATGTCAGAGGCTATGGGGACATGGTACAGGAGATGTCAGAGGCTGTGGACATGGTACAGGAGAATAATACAGGAGGTGGTCATAGGCTATGCGGACATTGTACAGGAGGTGGTCATAGGCTGTGGACATGGTACAGGGGATGTCAGAGGCTGTGGACATGGTACAGGAGATGTCAGAGGCTACAGACATGGTACAGGACAGTAATACAGGAGGTGGTCATAGGCTGTGTGGACATGGTAAAGGAGGTGGTCATAGGCTGTGTGGACATGGTACAGGAGGTGGACATAGGCTGTGTGGACTTGGTACAGAAGGTGGTCATAGGCTGTGCAGACATAGTACAGGAGGTGGTCATAGGCTGTGGACATGATACAGGAGATGTCAGAGGCAGCGCACATGGTACAGGAGAGTAATAACAGGAGGTGGTCAGAGGCTGTGCGTACATGGTACAGGAGATGTCAGAGGCTGTGCGGACACGGTACGGGAGGTGGTCATAGGCTGTGTGGACATGGTAAAGGAGGTGGTCATAGGCTGTGCAGACATAGTACAGGAGGTGGTCATAGGCTGTGGACATGATACAGGAGATGTCAGAGGCTGTGTGGACATGGTACGAGAGGTGGTCATAGGCTGTGTGGACACAGTACGGGAAGTGGTCATAGGCTGTGTGGACATGGTACAGGAGGTGGTCATAGGCTGTGCGGACATGATACAGGAGATGTCAGAGGCAGCACATGGTACAGGAGAGTAATAACAGGAGGTGGTCAGAGGCTGTACGGACATGGTACAGGAGATGTCAGAGGCTGTGCGGACACGGTACGGGAGGTGGTCATAGGCTGTGTGGACATGGTAAAGGAGGTGGTCATAGGCTGTGCGGACATGGTACAGGAGATGTCCAAGGCTGTTAACATGGTACAGGAGAGTAATAACAGGAGGCTGCGGAAGGGTCCGGTCTTACCAGGCCGCGATAAGAAGCGTGCACCACTGCCGAGACCTCACTGAGACGAGTGCCACTGCTGCCTTAAATTTAAAAATGGTGCCGCCCGGGGCCATTACGTCACTGCTCATGCGCCTGCCTCAGAACGGCGCATTTGCAGTTGTAATGTCGTCCTGGGCCCGCAGCCATATTTCACAGGTGCCACTGCCCTCAGAGCGGCCCCAGGACAGGAGGCCTTGCTGGCCTACGGGGAAATCTCCTGCTATCCCAGTAGGCCAGTCTGGCCCTGCTAGCCACACCAGTGCCAGTGTCACTAGACCAGAGCAGCCTCAACAGTGTTCCTGGTCGCTAGCCACACCTGTCACTAGATTAGTGTAAGCCAGCAAAAGTGTTCCTGTTTCTTGCCACACTAGTGCCAGTGTTACCACACCAGTGTAGATAGCAAAAGTATTCCTGATTGTCACTATGCCAATGCCAATCTCATCAGACCAGTGCAGCCAGCAAAAGTGCTCCTGATAGCTAGCCCACCAGTGCCAGTGTCACCAGACCAGTGTAAGCCAGCAACAGTGTACTGATTGTGTAACTGTAAAATCATATTCGGAGTAAGAACCTGTGGAAAGCAGCAGTTCAAAAATAGCCACCTCTGACCCAAAGGATGAAGGGGTCCCTGCTAAAAAAGTCAGGCTTACTATGTCACCAAACACTTAACATCCTACTTAAAGAGGAAGTAAATTCTTATTTTTTTATTGTACCTACGGGTAAGCCTATAATAAGGCTTACCTGTAGGTACTAGGAATATCTCCTAAACTTGCAATGTTTAGGAGATATTCAGAGTGCATGCAGCCCATGACGTCATCGGCGCATGCGCTCTGCAGGTCCGGCCTACCGTGGCAGACCTTCAGAGCCCATGCCCTACACGGCAACTCCCGCGAACATGTGCGGGAGTGACGTCATTGCAGCTCCGGCTATTCACAGCGCCGGAGACTGTGAACCCAGAAGAAACTCCGGGGAAGATATCAGCTGTCTCAGCGGTGAGCGGGGGGCTGCTGGAGGGCTTCGTTATAAGGTAAGTATTTCATAATAAGCTAGTATGCAATGCATGTGGTACAATGCAAACAAATACCAAAGGCTTTCCACAAAGACTTGTCAACACATAGCTAAAAAGGGCATAGTCAGCAAGTCCTTTCATCCATCCACCAAGATCCCTCAGTAAAAACTCAGGAAAGGTCTGGTCTAAAAACCTTGTTGTACCTGTACCTCCTCTGTACATGAAAATAATCTACATATTGGAGATGTAGATTTCGACAACCAAATGATGAAGCCCTGGCTGGCAAACTAAAGATCCACTTAGGCTCAGTTTACACTAGTGTGACTTCTGATGCGACACAGAAAGTTGCTTGACAAGTCAAAACGCATTCATTTTAATGGGTGCCATCTTAATGCTGTGACTCAAGTCAAAGTGACAAAAAATATAGTTCCTGCACTACTTTTGTGCGACTCCCAATGCAATTTGGCCCCAAAGACTTCTATGTTATCCCCCAGAAGTTGCATCAGTATAGATAAGAGTGCAAATTTGATAGATCAGTGCTTTTTTTTTTTTTTTTAATCCTCACCTCTCCTTTCTGGTCCTCCTTGCTATTTAAAAACGTCCTCACTAGTAGATCACACCTCAACGTAGCAAAAATGTATGTGCCTGTTCACATTGTTTTGTGCATTTTTTTACTTGAATGGGCTGCCCTACGTGAAAACGCCCCAAAGTAGTTCAAGAATCTCTTTAGTTGTGGAGCATTGCGCAATTGGGTGCATTTGTAGCATGGTTTGTCACGTAGCAAAACACACATCTGCTAACTGGGATTGTGGTGTCCTTAACAATTAGCCTGCATTCACATTTGGGCATTTCCAAACACAACCTGCACAGAAAACATGCGCTTTACTGTGTGTTTCAGAAAGCTCTTGGCAAATTGGCATTGTGTTGGCATTTAGGTTGCATTTACATCTGTGTGATTCCAAACGCATGGCAACCCACACAGAAAACGCATGACGCATGTTCAGAAACACACAGATGTGAAAGAAATGTAAATGGCAACCTATGTTTTCTGTAGGGGTTGCTGGGTGTTTCCGAGAGTGCAGCGACATGAACATAAAATGCGAGCTGAGCAGCACATTTTGGAAATGAGCGACACGTTTGTCTTGACATTTATGCATCTGCGCGTTTCTGAACGCGTGCCAACTCATACAGAAAACATGTGCTTTGCATTTCAGTAAAGGCACATCGCACTGGCATTGCCATAATGGGGACGCAAGCATGAAGTGCACCTGCAGCGCATTTCCAAAACAGAAAAGTGCATATGTGAACGCAGCCTATTTGTTAAACTCTTCACGACCGCATTATAGGCGAATGGTGGCTTTAGTGAGGTTGCACATTGCAGGGGGTGTCTATTGGGGGTTTCCACCTCATTCCTTTAATCCAAGAATTCAGAATTACACAGATTCTGAGGCTAATATAATGCACTGAAGGCACTAAGTGAGTTTAATTACCGCCTTAATCAGCCACAGAACCTGTGTAATTAATGTGTGTCCTGGATTAAAATGAATGAGGTGGTAACCCTAGTGTCTATTGATGTCCTCCCACAATCGCGCTTTCCGCGCTCCCCCTACAGCGTACATTGGCAGTGATCTGTGATCACTGTGTCTTTTGGACACAGCTGATTACAGATCAGGGTAAAGAGCCAATCACAGCCGCTCTTTACCATGTGACCAGCTGATCCAGTCCAATCACAGCATGTCACAATGTAAACAGAATTTTCTGGTTATCTGCAATCCTCTCCTCACACTGACACTGACAGCACGTGAGGAGAGGAGAGTAGATAAGCAGCAATCCACACAGGAGACATCTACACTGATAATCAGGGCACTGATCATCAGTGTCCTGATGATCAATGCAGCCAATCAGTGACCTTCAGTGCTGCTTAACAGTGCCTATCAGTGGTGCCCCATCAGTGCTTCCTATCAATGCCCATCGTTGCTGCCTATCAGTGGCAATCAGTGCCCCATATCAGTGCAGCCTCATCAGTGCCACCTCTCAGTGTTCATCAGTGCCGCCTAATCAGCACACATCAGTGCAGCCTCATTAGCGCACATCAGTGAAGGAGTAAAATTATTTATTTACAAAATTTTATAACCGAAACATAGGACTTTTTTGTTTGTTTAGCAAAAATTAAAAAACCCAGTGGCGATTAAATACCATCAAAAGAAAGCTCTATCTGTCAAAAAAAAAATGATAAAAATTTTGTTTGGGTACAGTGTTGCATGCAATTGTCATTCAAAATGTGACCGCTCTGAAAGCCGAGAATTTCCTGGGCAGGAAGGGAATAAGAGTGCCCAGTAGGCAAGTGGTTAATGACACCCCCAATCACGGTTAGCAAATGCGTGCTTTGTTGTATGACAAAACACACTACAAACATGCAAAAGTGTGCACTGAAGAAACATGTGACACTCCACGACCGTAAAAGTTCTTGAGCTACTCTGGGGTGTTGGTTGCACAAAGGGCAGCACATTCAAGTGAATGGGCTGCCCTATGTGTGATGCACGTTTATGAAAAAAATGTGAGTGGGAACAGGCATTTACGCTACACTTGGTTGTGAATGGAATGTGCTTGGATGGAAGTTTTTAGGAAGCAAAGATGACCAGGGAGAAGAAGTGAGAGTTAAAAAAAAAACACTCATCCTTAAAGCGGAGTTCCGGACGCAAAATCGTTACATTCGATTTTGTGCCATCCGTATTATTTTTATTGCCATCTTATTGTCACCTGAAAAAGAATTGGATATTCCCTAATTTTTTTTTTTTTTTACTTACCTTGTTTCAGAAGAAAATATACTCACCTTTCCTTCCACTTCCTCCCTCTGTGGCCGCGGCCCGTGCTGTCATTTCCTGTCCTGCAATGCATCCTGGGAGCTCTTACTCATCACTCCCAGGAGGCAATGGGCAGTGATGTAGGTGGCCGGGCTCCTCTCACAGCTTGCACAATGAGCTAGAACCAGGAAGCAGGGCATACATTTGCATACTGCTGCTTCGGGTGACCAGGACAAAGATGGCGGCGCTCAGCAAACTTTTTATAAAGTAAGATTTTATGATTGCCAATAAATTATTAAACTGTCTAAAACTGGATTAGCGGATGTATGAAGGGCGGTGGATCACTGTTTGGGAAGTATTTATAAAAAAAAAATGATTCTGTGGCCGGAACTCCGCTTTAAGATTAAGCAAAAGAACACATAGTGTTCAAATCAATTGGGACTGTTAATGAGGTGTGATCAGTTTACAAATAATGATAAGAATAATAATACATAAACATATGCTGGTAAGCACAAAGAAGTATATAATTAACATCATGTATTTATTGACACATCCATAGCGGTTAACATCAGTACATTTTGAATACAAAACCAGTAAATGGACATAAAAAAGTATATATGTAAATGATATGATAGAACCATACACAATAAAAAAGGTAATGACAAGATTGTCCGGATAAAGATGTAATTGATATGGGTAAATAATTGATTGAATGCATGATGGAACTTGCAATTATAGATTGCCTCCTTGGGCTCAACGCGTTTCATGAACAGAATTTTCACTTCATCAGGAGCAGGCACGATTCCGATATCTAAAATGACACATATACATGAATGATATTTATTAATAGAGTATTAGCTGTCAATGAGGCTGCGAGTCACCCAGGGATACGTCCAAAATGGGAACTGAAGAAGCATAACCCCTGCACAAGGCTGGAGCGTGAGGCCTGTGTACAGAATAAGAATTTCCATAGTGGGTCTCAAGGGGCTCAGCTTGATAATCAGATAAGGCTCTAAAAAAATATGTCAAAAAAGTTGTATGTATATAAAAACCATGATGTTATATAAGTGGAGTAGGTGAGACCCAAGACCAAGATACCAGGAGAATAAGGGCTCTTTCACACAGGTGGACCGTTCAGATCCGCCTGTCCGTTTTTGTTGGCAGATCTGAACGGTCCCCCCATGCATCCCTATGGGGCATCGGATGTCAGCGGAGACATGCCCGCTGACATCCGATCCGTCAAATCTGGACGGATGGAAACCCTATTTTCCATCCATCCAGCGGATCGGATCAGATGGGATCGGATGAGAACGGACTGACGGTCCGTTCCCATCCGATTCCCCCATAGGGATGTATGGGGAACTGACAGCTGTGTCTCCGCACACAGCGCGGAGAACAGCTGTCATCCTCCTGCTCAGCGGGAGATCGGCGGATCAATCCCCCCGCTGAGATAAACAGAGTCCGTCCGACGGACGGATAGTGTGAAAGGGGCCAAAAGCAAAAGTGTGTACAGCTGTGCATCAACCAACCCAAGTAGGGTGAAAAGTAAAGCATGAGTGAATAGTGTGAGATGTCACAACCAAGTAACGTTGCATGACCGTCATGATGAGCCATAAAGCAGTGCAAAGAAAAATCAAAAATCAACTAAGAGTGTGACTGACACCAAAAAAGTTGTTGTTGTAGGTACTAACTAGTGTGGCCATAGATACGTGCTCAGAGTGATGTGCATGAAAGTGGATGAAAGGAAATTAACCTACACAGATGCCAAAAGCAGAGACGGCTCCCAGCGTCACGATGCTGTTCAGAAGAATGGGAAGCCACCAGGCAGACTAGAGCTGCCCAGGATGGTCTCCCTCAAATGAACGCCGATGGACATCACATGTAAGGACGCCGACGCCATGTGTTGACGTTCCGCACGGAATAGCGTAGCGCCGATGCGCTGCGGCCGCGACCGATTTCCCCGCCCCCACCCCGACCAATGAGTACCGAGTGATTAGCGGTCATGTGTTCACTCAGTTTTTGGTCTAAGGCCCCTTTCACACTTGTGCCACTTGTCCTGCGAATTGGGACTGCAAAGTCGCATGACAAGTCGTACCCCATGATTTCCAATAAGTACTGTTCATATCTGTGCGACTTTAAAGTAATCCCTGCACTACTTTGGTCCGACTTTAATGCGACTTGAGGTCCATAGACCTCAAGATTACACAGGCATTGCTTCAAGCCCAGTCAAAGTCACGTGACTTTCAGGTCGCACAAGTGCGAAAGGGGCCTTAGAGTTGACGTGGGAAACGGCAAACTTAAATAAAAACAAAAGAAAGCTCTGTGTCTCAAAAAATATATATACAATTCAATTGGGTACAGTGTTGCATGACCAAGTAATTGTGAGTCAAAGTATCACAGTGCTTAAAACTGAAAAATTGCCTGGACAGGAAGTGGGTGTGACGACTGCCTGGCACACAGCCTGGGTGCCTCTGCCAAGATACAGCTTCCTCCATTCTGGAACCAGGAACCAGGTATTATAACTGAGAATTGCTCCCAAGAACCAGATTACACTAGCTTAGGTGCAAACTGGAACTGACTTTATAATAAGGTCACACAGAATTTATACCACACAAAATCAGGTAAGAGCTTTATCACATTATCCTAAACAATGCAAACTGTAAATAGTAATATAAGTACATCTAATGAACAATTAACAAACAGTAATCTAATTAAACAGTAAGCTAATTAAGAACTAGTCACCTAGACAAGCCTAGGTGACTCATGTCAGTGCCCGCCCATACAGTTTGGCACTAGTTCCCCAGAAAGAAGACCCAGGACTATCCAAATCTCATTAACCAACTTTCACTTGTGTAATATGTCTACTAGACAAATCATCATAAGACTAAACTCATACAATGTTCCAACAGTCTGAAAAAAAGTGGAATTCATTTATCTTCATATATTTCATTAAGAAGATTGTTAATAAATATTTCTGGACTTATGTAAAAAAATTACTGTGCTTCAGTCTTGGAGAACAGCTGCTGGCACTGCAATACAACAATATTGTCCAAAGCAAGAAAAGAGAAAAGTGCCACGCTATAAACATGTGCAAAAAAATGCATAAAATAATCTGACATATAAAGTACTACATATAAACATACAGTGTCAAATATGTAAATGACTGTTCAAAATCAAATAAAATGCAAAGTGACAAAGTGTGCAAACAAGCAACCTCTATATATCAAAATAAATGAACAAAAATTGTATGTGGAAAAGGGTAAAAGTCCTCAATCGCGTGAAAATGTGTTCAAATAAGGAATAGAGTTCATGTCCAAAAGGGGCTTCCCGTGTTCAGAATGGAAGACTGCAAAAAGGTACGACCATCACCACAGAGGAGAGTCAGAAGCGCTTACCAGAATTAGTAGACTCTAATGCAGAGTCATTCAAGCAAGGAGTAATAAAACCAAGATGACACACTAATCTCCAGATGATTGTTAATGTCTCCTCTGTTATATCAAATCTTCACTTATGTATTCAGGAACTCGGTTACACATAGAAAACAAAAAGTCTCCTCATAGTGTAAAACCATCAAAAAATGACTTTTTTTTTTAAAGTAGAAAACTTGCATTCTCTCTGCAGTTTACAAGCAATTCAAGTACAGGTAGTGTGATCAAAGACAGTATCCAAAGGGCGCAATATCATAGAGCAAACGCAGCACAACCGACGTGTTTCGTCCACACGGACATTATCTGGGGTATGAGTATGTGTCCATCCATTGCACATATATATATAGGCAGTATAATATCTTTAAATTGGCTCC
Organism: Pelophylax lessonae; assembly: GCF_965119305.1. NCBI lineage: Eukaryota > Metazoa > Chordata > Amphibia > Anura > Ranidae > Pelophylax > Pelophylax lessonae. The sequence goes on from NC_138778.1 coordinate 133,438,657, forward strand.
ACATTGTACAATCAATGGATCCTACCAAAGAACATGAAGTGGGTCTGTCATGGTGTGCAGCATGCGTTCCAAGCCTCCTTTCACCGCAGGTAATGACTATACCTACAGGTAACCGCCTTGTTAACCAAGCCTCTATCTCGCATTGAGCTGTACAGTCCCAATACGAAACCTCCCAATGCTTTAACGTGCACATACGCAGTACTGTGCATTCCACGTTTCGGTCTGGCTAGTGGCCATGATGTGGTTCTAAAACCCAGTGTCCGCACTCCACGCTTCGGTCTGACCCACGAGTTAATTGCAGTTAAAGACCTGAGGTATAAAGAACAAAACACAGCTCAAATGAACCACAGAAGGGAAGCTTTATTGTCTTTATTCAGAGAATTAATCCAAGCCCCACTCTCAGTGTTCATCACATTGTTGTCCATCATTAGAGAATGATCTGCTTTCTCCATGGGATCAGAGGCTGAACTGAGCTCTTGCAGGCAGAGGGGGGAGAGAGGTGGCGCAAACAGACAGTACGGGTGACTGCAAAAGTATACTTAAGGGCAGATGGTAGAGTGCAATCCGATAGCTGGACACTTGGATGGCTGCAGGCTTGTAGAGGGTGAAGCGACCCTGTATGATTTCAGGAGAGAGAGAGAGAGGGCTACCGCCTGACTGGATCTTCCACCTCGGATGTGACCCCAGAGACCTTCCCCTTACTGGTTTTACCAATGCCTGCTTTTATGGACCTCTAGTGAGTAACGATTTTATTGTGTGTCATTAAAATTACTGCTGTGCTACACTTAGATCGGCGCCTGGCTCTCTCTCTCTCTCTCTCCTGAACTGAGCTCTTTTCCATGCTCTGACCGCAAGAAGCAGACAATATCCCCATGGGCCATAATCAGTAGGTAGAAGGCTAGCCTTTAGTCCCCACCAAAAACCCCTGTTCCGGTTCAGTTTTTCACAGTGGAGTCTAACTCCAGAAAACTTGAAAACCCTCCCTTGCAGTAAGGCTGAGCTCACACCGCAAGGATTAACTGCTTGTTTAGCTCTTGCTGGCATGAAAAGTAGATTTACTTGCCTGATCCTAAAGTCCTCTGTGATGCTAGACCAATCCCTGCCATTTTCTCCCCCATGTTCCAGCAATCTAAGGTTCTCTGATGTCAAAAGCAATGCAGTGTTTGTAGCCCTGCACTGGGTGCGATGGCTCTAAAGACGGTTCATTCCCAGAGTATGAATGCCAGGAGAGCAGAGGAATCAGTAAGAAAAATGTATTTACCCTCCCCTAAACATACTTGCCAACTGTCCTGTTTTTGCAGGGACAGTCCTGGGAAATAGGAAGAAAAACTGGGAGTAGGTCTAGCCAAGTCTGGAAACAATAATGTCTTTTAAGTCTCCACAGTGTGGGCGGTCAACCCCTGGCTTTGTAACATATACATATGTAGCAGGTTTTCCAGACATTGGGCCTGATGTGGGTCTGCCATTGTTACCGGTTGCCTCCCCAACCCATGTGAGCTGCGACCCTGGGTGTGAGAACTGAGACATTGACAACTCCGGCATCTTGGTTTTGTGGTTTTATTGTAGATAAAGGGAATGGGAGGGAGAAGGGAATAAGTGGGATAGTCCTTTAGGCTTAACTAGATACAATCTGGGACTTTATCCAGAAAATATCTGTTAACGCTGCCTTGACGCCAGCCGACGCTAGTCAGCGCTCACTGACGCTTAGAACACACTGTAACTTGACAGAAGTGCTGAATCCTCGACTCTAGATCCAGAAGACTCAGGACTGTGGAGCATAGAACTACTGACACTGCAGCACTGCAAAGTCACTGACCACCCTCTCCAGCCTGGCACTGGCTTGAGGTAGCTTGCTGTGAATTACTGTATAGCTGCAACTCTCAACTGGTACTCTGCACAATTCAGGGCCCCAAACCGCAGGCGCCCCCTTTACACTTTTAGCTCTTCAGGGTCCACTGACTATGTGCTGACACTGGATCCCAGAACCTCCTCCGGAGTGGTCTCCTCTAACCCTTCAGGTAGACCCCCAGGGGCAATTCCCAGTACTCACGACCTGTGTAGGCTTTCCTTGGACTGGACCCCTCTCGCTCTCCGCTGGTTCTCGGCACACTGGATCCCCTCAGCTCAACTCAGTACTCTCTGAATTCTCGGGTGGCACCCCGAGACATCCTCTTCCTCAGACAGGAGGAGAGACAGCCGTTCTCTCCCTCCTGGGACTCTGCTCCCGCCAAAGACGCCAGGTCACGCACTTCCCCCAAACTTATACCCTCTCCCAGAATCCTTTGCAGCATAATCTGCCTTCTGGGGTAGTTACAAGCTTGAATGTGTCCCCTGATTGGGCTTCCTCCACTACCCTATGAGAAGCCTCTCACAGGAGCCAGCCCCTTCAGCAGGCACACCTTCAAACCATGACACCCTAACCAAAAGAAATCATGGCCCTGCTGTTAGGCAGACAAGGCCCACTATAAATTTACCTAGCACCTACTTGTAGGGTGCTACACATAAAAAAAACTGTACTGGAAGAGCCCAGTGGGGAAAGAAAGCCTTTTTAGGGGTGATCTAATCAAGACATAGAGAGGTACTGTGCAAAAATATAGTATATATTTATTTAGGTGTATCACAAAAGAACACTGTATACAGGTGCAATTCAATAGATAAATGCAGTGTGTTAGTGAAATGGAGACCACTTACAATTTAGTATCAGCAGTAAGGTGCTAACATATGAAACGTAAAACAAAAACCAATTATCAATATTGGATAGATACTGTATATTCATTCGGACTGCAGGAAGTATATGGTACTGTCACAAAATTCCAAATGGCTTGTCGCCTTGATTGCCCACTGTTTATGTGGATATATATAATCCTATGGGGTAATGATTGAGAGTGCTGTAAATCCTGAAAGGGGTGCCTTGATGATGATGCGGCCAATATTGAGGCAGTGCGCCGCTGTCTTGCAGATCACCCCCCAGTACATGCATGTGACATACATGTGGAAAAAACCTCAGAAAGATCAACTCTGGAAGACTAAGCAGCAGGGCCCTACCTCATCTACCCATGTTTCCTGTATGACAGCTTGGAGAGCACAGTCTTAAAGAGACCCAGGAGAAATCCAGGTACAGATTACCAAAACTCTGAATGGAATCTTACTTGTTTATGCATCTCTCTACCTGTCTCATATCATTATTATTTCTGCTCCCCTACTATATATATAGACTTCCATAGAGACAATTCCTGGATAATTATTATCCACCATCAAGAGGTAACCCGTATACATCTCAGTGGTATTACTGAATATCCTGGAACTGTGCTTTATTACCCATTTAACTCGGAATCAGGGGTTTGGCACTCTCAGTCATTACCCCATAGGCTATATATCCACATAAACAGTGGGCAATCAAGGTGACAAGCCATATGGGATTTTGTGACAGTGCCATACACTTCCTGCAGTCCGAATGAATATATCTATCTAATATTGATAATTGTTTTTTGTTTTATTTTTCGTATATTAGCACCTTACTGCTGATACTAAATTGTAAGTGGTCTGCATTTCACTAACACACTGCATTTATCTATTGAATTGCACCTGTATACAGTGTTCTTTTGTGATACACCTAAATAAATATATACTATATTTTTGCACAATACCTCTCTATGTCTTCATTAGATCACCCCAAAAGGCTTTCTTTCCCCACTGGGCTCTTCCAGTACAGTTTTTTATCCCAGGAAATAGGAGCCTGTCCCGGGTAACTTACATTAACCACTTTACCACCGGAGGATTTTGCTGTTTTACTTCCAGGCCACTTTTTGCGATTCGGCGCTGTGCAACTTTAACTGACAATTGCGCGATCGTGCGACGCCGTACCCAAACGAAATTTACGTCCTTTTTTTCCCACAAACAGAGCTTTCTTTTGGTGGTATTTGATCAGCTGTGCGATTTTTACTTTTTGCGCTATAAACAAAAAAAGAGCGTTTATTTTGAAAAAATAACAATATTTTTAACATTTTTTTATATGAAATTCCTCCCAAAAAATATGTAAAAATCAATTTTTTTTTTTAATTTTTGGCCAATTTGTTTTCTGCTACCTATGTTTGGTAAAAAAAATCACAATAAGCGTATTTTGATTGGTTTACGCAAAAGTTATTGCGTTTACTAACTAAGGGAAAGATTTCTGTCATTTTTAGCGTTTTTTTTTTTAACGCGTAATGGCGGCGATCTGCGATTTTTTTTGCGGGACTGCGACATTACGGCGGACAGATCGGACCCTTGACTGACATTTTTGACACTTTTAGGGGTACCAGTGACATTACTGCAGTAATCAGTGCTATATATATGCACTGTTACTGTAAAAATTACACTGGCAGCGAAGGGGTTAATTTTATTGGAGATGGAGGGGTTAATGTATGCCTGGTGCTTACTGACGTGTGGGGGGGGGGGAGTTGACTGAGTGAGTGAGGGACAGATCGGATGTTCAGCTATGCTGAACACTCCGATCTGTCACTCCCTGTCACTGAGGAGATCCGCTCGCTCTGTTTACACAGGCGGGCGGATCTCCAAACTAGATTCCCCGATGATCGGGGAAGAGCGGCGGCGATCGCCGCCGCTCCTCCCCTTGCCCGACTCCCGCTGTGAATGAAAACAGCGGGAGCGCGCCTCCGGCGGTGCGCGAGCGCCGCCTACAGGGGGAGGAGTCCAGCGACGTAGGTCTACGTCGCTGGACGATAACGAGCCACTGTGCCGCAGTAGAGGCACAGTGAGCGGTCGGCAAGTGGTTAATTGTAAATGCCTGGTGCTCATAAAAAAAATGGTTGCGGGCCAACATCGTAACAGCGCATGCGCCGTTCCGACGCCTGCCGGGCTTGGGATAGCTCATTCAAGCTTGGCCTGGCGGACGCATGCGCAGTTATGTAATTGCCCCGGCCTGGCGCCATTTTTAAAACAAAGCACTCGTTCTCAGCAGCGCCACCTTGCACTTTTTTTATATTTACATATTACATTTTTTGTATGGTCACACCTGAGCACATTTGACACTTTAGAATTGCAGGGAATTGTGATGAGAATTTTAAATTTTTAAAGTTTAAAAAGCAGAAGTAGTGCAGCTGAATGGGAGAATTATTCTAACTCTGCTACTTTGGCCTTAAGTTTGAAATTCCCATTTCAATTTCCTGTAATTCTCTCTTTATTGAGAAGATTCTGATGATAAGTAGGCGGAGATTCATTATGCAGAGTGGGTGGAGCTTCAGGGAAGTGGGTGTGGTAAGTAGGTGATAGCTGTGCTGCAAAGTGTCCCTGGAAATTTTTTTCAAATGCTGGCAACTATGCCTAAACATAAATGAGCAGTGAACCCTTGCAGTGGGTGTGCAGTCCCACTACAAGGAAGCATTTTCAGATTTCCTGGAGTTAGAGGGCGCTAGAGGGCTTCAGTAAACTTCAACACTAATTGAAACTTGGATGAAGCCTGTTGGAAGCTTATTTAAGAGCTTTAACAAAGCTACCTGAATCTTGTTGAAGGTTAGCAAATATTATGTAAAGGTTTACTGTACACCCTGTTCTTATATAACAGAGGTATTGAACTAAAATTCCCAGAGGTCTGATCAGAAAATTTTCTGCCAGCAGAGATCTGAATCGCAAGTTTGTGCGATGGTTCTTCACATCACAACCCCCCTTTTCTTATATCACAATTCCCTTCTTAAGTCAGTATCCTCTGCCCCCCTTCACATCACCCCCCACAGTGGTGTCCTCAGCTCTCTTTTACAGCATCCCCTGCCAACAGCAGTGTTCTCTGTCCCCCCTTCCTATAACAGTCCCCCCCCATGGCTCTGCCCCCTTGACATCACATCACAGCACCCCCCCGCAGCTCTTTCCCACCCCCCCCCCCCTCACATTGCAGCCCTCGCAGCTCTGCCCCCCTAATACATTACTTTCCTGCAGCTCTGCCCCCCATTCACATTACTGTCCCCCAACAGCTCTGTTCTCATAAATTTCATTGCACCCCTTGCAGCTCTGCCCCCTTATTAACATTACGCCCCTGAAGCTCTTCCCCTCATTCACCTTACTGTCCGCCAACAGCTCTGTCCTCACAAATTACATTGCAGCCCTGCCCCTCCCATTCGCATTACTACCCCTGCAACTCTGCCCCCCATTCACAATACCGCCCTCATAGCTCTGACCCCCCAATTTACATTACCACCCCTGAGGCTCTGCCCCCCATGCAGACTACTGCCCCTCTAGCTCTGCTCCCCCTCCCCATTTACATTGCAGCCCCTGTAGCTGTGCCCCCTATTCACATTACCGCCCTCCCCAGCTTTTTCCCCTCCAATTTACATTGCAGCCCTCTGCTCAGCCCCCCTATTTACATTACCGTCCCCCTAGCTCTGTCCTCTAATTTACATTACAGCCCCTGCCGCTCTGCTCCCCCCCCCCCATTTCCATTACAGCCCCTGCAGCTCTGCCCCTCATTCACATTACAGCCCCTGCAGCTCTGTCCCCCCCCCCAATTAGTATTACAGCCCCTGCAGCTCTGCCCCCCATTTGCATTACAGCCCCTGCAGCTCTGCCCCCCCCCCCCATTCACATTACAGCCCCTGCAGCTCTGCCTCCCCCCCATTCACATTACAGCCCCTGCAGCTCTGTCCCCCCCAATTTACTTTACAGCCCCTGCAGCTCTGCCCCTCCCCTCTGCAATTATAGCCCCTCTATTCACACTACAGCCCTTGCAGCTCTGTCCCTTCACTCTCCTAACTTACTCGGGCATGGAGCAAAGAGCGAGAGCAAACACAGCTCTGGATGGAGGGCGGGATCAGCAGCTGCTGGAGTTAACTTTTTAAGTTAACCACCAGGTGATTGGTTGCTGGGACCGCCCTGCATCCTAACAACCAATCACTAGCTGGTTAGCTTCAAGGCCTCATGCATACTGGGCGTTTTACAGCTGCCGTTTGTGGCGTCAGACGTTTTTTTCTGAAGTCAATAAACTCCCCAGCATGTTATCTTATGTGTCAGCAGTTTTTGGCAGGGGCATTTTCTGGCTGGAAAAAAACCCCAGAACTAGTGGGCCAGACCTGGGATGTGGGCCGCCATTTAGGGATGCCTATTATAGAAGCTAAGGCCCTTGTGAACAAGGCATTATTGTTTGAACAAAAAACAAGATGATTACATTCTGTAATGTTCTAGATGAGCATAAATTAAAGTATAAGTAAAGGCAAAACTTTTTCCTGGTGCCTCCATGGCAGCAAACAGGTGATGGAGCTCCGCCTCAACTCCTCCCTCAAGACTAGTGAAGAGCATAAAAAAAAAGCATAGCGCCCTGTCCCATCGTTCTCCTTTTTTTCCTCATACCTTTTGACTGGTGAAGAGTAGTAGTATGTCCATACCTCTGCCTCTGGTAGCCTCTCACGTGTGCGGTCCCTGTTCTTGGGCCGCTAATAGCACTAATAAGACTGGGAACCCCTTCTGTGGTTCTTTTGGGGTTTTTGTGCAGAGTTTCCTCACAGAAACGCATTCTGCTATTGTATAGTTTGATGATGGACAGGTGGATTTGCAAAAGGATCCGCTTCCAAAAGCCCAGCCTACTTTGTTTCTTTTCTTTTTTCTCTCCTCTTCTTTTTTCTTTTTCCTTCCTTTTCCCCATTGAACTTTTCACGCACACGCGGCACGCTGCAGCTGGGCTGAATTTAGTTTTCAGGGCCGCAGTGTACCTTTTTTGGAGGGGGGTAATTGGTTCCTTTTTTTTGAGGAGCTGGTTCCTCTGTTTACCTCCATCTCACTAGCTTTTTCCTGAACCCTCCAGTTCTCAGCGGGTTTGGGGCATGACGCATGCTCGCTCTGAGCGTGTCCCCGCTGGTGATCGTGCCGCTGGTCCTCGTGCCAGTGTGCGTTCCAGGTGGCGCGACATGCTAGTGCATTGCGCCACTTCGGGTTTAGCTGGAGATGCGGCTCGGTCGGCAGAGGTGCGTGCGCATGTGCAGGCGCATGCGTTGTTGCCGGATCGGCTGGCCACCATTTTCAAAATGGGAAAACTGTGGGGTTTTTTCCTCTCTTGCCTTGCGCTGACCCCAATTAAAGGGGGTGGGCCCTAGGTAAAACCCCACTTTTTTTCTTTATAAAAGCCAGGGTCTTTAGTGGTTCATGGCTGTCATAGTTGGTCAGCAGTGCCCTGCAATTCCTTTTTTTCCCTAGCTCAGTGGTATTCATCATGTTCATGATATTCATATTCATCTTTTTCCTTTTTAAATGGCAATCCTTCTGCCAGCTTTTTTTATCTCTGCTCTCTATCTTGCAGCTTTTCCTCCTGCCTAATCTCACCATAAACCATTTATCATGCAACCAAGATCTTCTCACCTGGAATAGGTATGAGACCAACCGTACGTGAGAAAAAAAAAAAGAAAAGAGAGTGCGTATTTAGAGTGACGAGCATCCTTTTTGTTGCAGCCCTGCTCACTCCAAGAGGTTTAGAAAATCCTCAAGACACCATGACGACTAAAGCCCAGAACGCATGTCCCATTCCTCATGTTATAGGTCATCGGAGAGGTCAAGGTCACAACGACAGTATCGTTCTCCCTCTCCTCCATTTCATTAGTCAAAGAAGAAATGCTGGGCGTGTCGAGCTGTTCCTTTACCGGATAAATTAGTCTGCAAGGACTGTTTAAGAGACTATGCGGCCAACCGCGAGCTGGAGAGTCAGTAAGTTGTTGACTTGCTTAAACAAACTATGAAGGATTCCTTCTTTGAGTTGGCAGCCCTATTTCCCACTCAGCCAATCCCTTAAGTGGCTCAAGTACAGGTTGCAGATCCCAATACTCCAGGCCCCTCAGCTAGGGAGGCTTCACCGGAGGGTTTGGACCCTTATGGGTTCAGTTATTCTCTGGTGCAACCTTTTATACAAGCAGTCAAGACTGCAATCACCTGGGAGGACCCAGAGGAGCCACCTCAAAAGCCCAAGAGATATTTCCCATTCCTTAAGTGGAAGCAGATTGTATTCCCTTTAATGGGGGAAATCAGGAAGATCATCAAGGAGGAATGGAAAAAGACAGATAAGAAGTTTTCCTTAGGCCGGCTTAACAAATGATATCCCTTAGCGGAATCAGAAACGCAGTCACTGAACTCCATGCCAGTGGTGGATGCAGCGGTAGTACGTCTCACTAAGAATATTACTCTCCCCATGGAGGACTCCACTTCCTTCAAGGACCCACTGAATGGACGGATCAACTTAGATCTAAAGAAGAATGACTTAGCCGCAGGAGCAGCTTGTAAACCAGCCATTGCTCCTACCTCAAATGCCATCAGAGTCTGGACGGATAATATTGTAACGGCCTTATGCCAGGATGTCCCTAGGGAAATCATAATTAAGGCTCTAGAAGAACTTAAATTGTCAGCAGACTTTGTCTGGGAAACGGCCATTGATACAATTCAATATTCAGCAAGATCTATGCTGCATTCAGTTATGGCAAAGAGAGCCTTATGGCTGAAGCCCTGGATGGCCGTCCTAGCATCAAAACTAAACTGGTGCAAGATCCCATTTGATGTAAAAGCATTGTTCAGAGACAAGCTAGACAAGGCTATTTCCAGAGTAACAGGGGGCAAATCTGGCTTGCTGCCACAAGACAGAAGGCTGCGAAGATCAAGAATATATTCATTTAGATTTCAAACTAAAGGGACTTCAGGCAGTCAAGGTAATTAAGGGACAACAGAAGATCCTGGAAGGGCATCCTGGCCAACTTTTTGAGCACTCGTAAGAGTAAGACTCTTACCACTCCCAATGAGGGGACAAAACCTTTTTGACACCAGGAGAGCTCAGACACTTCCAGTAGGGGCCGGGCTAAGGTATTTTATACCAGTCTGGGCTACCCGTTGCCAGGACCCTTGGGTTCCATCAACAATTTAGTTGGGACACTTTTGGGATTTCTCTCATCCTCCTCCTTGAGCATCTTTCAAAAGGACTGAAATTCCAACCTCTCCGCTAAAAGCCCTGGCATTAGCACAGTTCATGACATCACTCCAGCTCCAAGGGGCAGCAGTGCCAGTCCCCTTATCAGAACGCTTTACAGGTTTCTATTCCACCCTATTTCTGGTTCAGAAAAAGACGGGTGGGTGGAGACCTGTGATAGAGCTAAAAAAGCTCAACTGTTACATCAACCTCAAGAGTTTCAAGATAAAAATCTCTGCAGGCAATTATTCAGGTAGTCCAACTAGGTGATTGGTTAATCTTAGTCAATCTGCAAGGCGCCTACCTGCACCTCCCAATTCTCCCCTCATTCCAGAAGTACTTGAGGTTTGCGGTGGGCCAGGTACCACCTTACAGTTCCAAGCTCTGCCTTTTGGTCCCTGCACCTCTCCCCAGGTATTCATGAAGATACTAATAAGGGTATATCATTACATAGACGATATCCTCCTCCTCCTCCTAGAAAATGATCCGGATCAATTTATATCCCATAGAAGGATACTTTTGCAGTCTCTGATGGAACTGGGATGGCTCATAAACTTAAACAAGAGCCAACTATTGCCTACGTAGCAGATGATCTATCTGGGGGCACTGTTCGACACGCAACTGGGGACAGTTCCATTACCACCGCAGAAGACAAAGATCATTATTCAGAGGATGATCAGAGTCATCCAGAGTTCTCATCTGACGGCTTCACAATACCTGAGTCTCAAAGGCATAATATCCTAATGCATACCCCTAATTTCTTGGTCCCACTGGCATTTTAGGTACTTGCAGACAGGTTTCTTGGCGCAATGGAGAAGACAGTGACTCTCTCAGAAGATCCTACTAGCAAGAGTATTGCGCAGAAGCCTGCACTGATAGACGGATCTGAAGAATCTTTCCAAGCCTCTCTCAGACCATAATTACATCCGACGCAAGCGGGCAAGGCTGGGGAGCTCATTGCGGGAAAACCAGACTACAAGGAAGATGGTCTTGCCCCACAGAGGGAGTGGTTTCCAACGTACTTCGTTGGCACCTCAGGTCAGAGGACAAAGGGTACTGCTCCATTTAGACAACAGGGCAGGGGTTGCATATCTGCGAAAACAAGGAGGCACTCGCAGCAGAACACTCCTCAGGAAGGTAGAGCACATTATGCTCTGGGCAGAAAGGTACCTTCTGGACCTCAGGGCGGTGTATCTCCCAGGCAGATTGAACACAGAGGCGGACACGTTGTGGAGAAACTTTTTGGACAACAACGAGTGGGCCCTTCATCCCCACATATTCCACTAGATTGTCAGCCTTTGGGATCCCCCTCAAGTGGATATGTTGTTCGCCACCCCATGGAATGCCAAACTAACCAGATTCTTCTCTCGCCTCCCACATCTACAAGGGGAGGCATAGGATGCTCTGTCATGCCCCTGGAATATCTCCATAGCATAAGCTTTTCCCCCTAGGCCACTTATATTGAAATTCCTCCTCAGAGAGTCCGTGCAGGTATTGGCAATTCTACCATTCTGGCTGAAGAGGCCATGCCCTTCAGTGTGAGTCCTCCAATCAAGATTCCTCTTTTCCCTCAACTTCTGTTTTAGGGCAGATTATTTCACCTGAATCTTCAGAAGTTGAAGCTTCCAATTTGGAGATGTCATATCTACCCTTCTAAGGGTCAGAAAGCCTATAACAAATGCAGCATATGCAAAAATCTGGAACTAATTCTTGTAATTTGCTTCTGGGAATCAATTTGAGCCAATCTCCCCCCTCCACATCTAATGTTTTGGGGTTCCTTCAGACGGATCTTGATTTAAGGCTTGGCCTGAACTCCCTCAAGGTACAGGTGACAGCAATATCCGCCGCAACCAATAGGAGATGGGCAGAGGACCCTCTGGTGGTCACTTTTCTCAGATGAGTGTTAAAGATCTGCCCACCCGTCAGACGCCTTTTTCCTAAATGGGACCTGTCTTTAATTCTCAAGGTTCTGTCCAACCATCCCTTTTCTCCTATAGAGCAAGCGACTATCTGGAATCTAATGCTGAAGACTGCATTCCTTTTGGCCATTACATGCGGGAGGAGAATCTCGGAACTTCACTCCTTAGGGATAAGTGATGACCATATCTCCTTCTTCCCAGACAGGGTGGAGCTTCATCCTCTTCGTGGATTCACACCTAAGGTCACAACTCCAAGTCACCTGCTTGAACCCTGGGCTTTACCAGTATTTACAGACTCAGAATCAGAGTCCTGTCATGACCTGGACATCTCTAGGGTACTCAGAGCCTACCTGGAGGCCACTAAACCATTCAGAAACTCTGAGAGGTTATTCGTTCTCCCTTTCAGTAAAAACAAAGGCAAGGAAGCCTCCAGCAGGACCCTGGCATCTTGGGTTGTAAATTGAATTCAGAAGTCCAATAAGACAAAGACCATAGAAAACCCTTCCCAGGTGAATGCTCATGCAACCAGGGCAGTCTCGGCTTCTTAGGCAGCGAGGGCTAATGTTTCCTTGGAGATGGTTTGCAGGGCAACCACCTGGTCTTCTTGTCATACGTTTTTCAGGCACTACCACATTGATCCGGGGGCCCTCACAACCGTGGAGTTCAGGAGACGGACGGTTCAGGCTGCTATGTCCTTATCTAATTAAAATACTTATTATTAGCATTATCCCACCCGTGTGAGCTAGTTATTTATCACCAGCCACCACATCAGTAATTAGAGTGGTGGCTGGACCTCAGGCATGTCTCAGTAGCTCTACGTCCGTTTCGCGTCACACGCATCATCAGGAGTATTACATGTTCCAGGAAAGATTTCGAAAAGATTAGTATGTCATCTAGGCATATTATGACAAATGTGTTTCTAAAGTCTTGGATCAGTTCATTCATTAACATTGGAAAACAGCAGGGGCATGGCAAAGACCAAAAGGCATACCTAGATATTCATAATGCTCATACCGAGTATTAAAAGCGGTCTTCCATTCATTACCTTCCTATATTCAGATCAAGTTATATGCCAATAGGCAAAGGGTAAGAGTCTTTTACAGTAATTTGATTCAGTCCTCGATAATCACTGTGTGGCCTAAGACCTCCATTTTCTTTTCAATAAAGAAGAATCCTGCCCCTACGGGTGAGGGGGAAGGGCGGATAAAACCTCTCTTTAACCACTTTACCACCAGAGGATTTTGCTGTCTTACGTCTGGGCCACTTTTTGCGATTCGGCACTGTGCAAATTTAACTGACAATTGCGCGGTCATGCAACGCCGTACCCAAACAAAATTTACGTCCTTTTTTTCCCACAAACAGAGCTTTCTTTTGGTGGTATTTGATCACCTGTGCGATTTTTACTTTTTGCGCTATAAACAAAAAAGAGCGAAAATTTTGAAAAAATAACAATATTTTTCACATTTTTTATATGAAATTCCCTCCCCAAAAAAATGTAAAAATCTAAATTTTTTTATAATTTTTGGCCAATTTGTTTTCTGCTACATATTTTTGGTAAAAAAAAATCGCAATAAGCGTATTTTGATTGGTTTGCGCAAAAGTTATTGCGTTTACTAACTACGGGAAAGATTTCTGTCATTTTTGGTGTTTTTTTTTTTAACGAGTAATGGCTGCGATCTGTAATTTTTTTTGCAGGGACTGCGACATTGCGGCGGACAGATCGGACCCTTGACTGACATTTTTGACACTTTTGGGGGTACCAGTGACATTACTACAGTAATCAGTGCTATAAATATGCACTGTTACTGTAAAAATGACACTGGCAGGGAAGGGGTTAATTTTATTGGAGAGGGAGGGGTTAATGTATGCCTAGTGCTTACTGACGTGTGTGGGGGGAGGTGACTGAGTGACACAGGCACAGATCGCATGTTAAGCTATGCTGAACCCTGCAATCTGTCCCTGCCTGTCACTTAGGAGATCCGCCCGCTTTGTTTACACAAGCGGGCGGATCTCCAGACTCGATTCCCCGACGATCGGGGAAGAGCGGCGGCGATCGCCGCCGCTCCTCCCCTGCCCCGACTCCCGCTGTGACTGAAAACAGCGGGAGCGAGCCTCCGGCGGCGCGCGCGTGCCGCCCACAAGGGGAGGAGTCCAGCGACGTAGGTCTACGTCGCTGGACGATAACGAGCCACATTGCCGCAGTAGCAGCAATGTGAGCGGTCGTTATGTGGTTAAACTGTCCTGTATGTACTTCTCAAAAGACATCTGCTCTGGCTGGGACAGAGGATAAGTCTTTCCTCTGGGCAGAGGTGCTCCAGGAATCAGGTTGATTGCACAGTCAAAAGTACGGTATGGAGGTAGGACTTCTGCTTTCTGTTTACAGAATACATCCACGAAATGTGAGTATTCATGTGGCAGAGTAGGCGGTGCCTCCACAGTAGCCAAGATACTTGAGTTTAGTCTCTGGGGGTGATGGATGCAGTTCAATATACAGGATGACCCCCAGGATGTTAATTCTCCATTTGACTAGTCAAAAGATGGGTTGTGTTGTAGCAACCAGGGGTAACCCAGGATCACAGGCAGGTAGGGAGATTCAATTATAGATAAAGTTAACTTATCCTTGTGCAGGGCATGATTTGAAGGGTAACAGGTGCTGCCTCGAATTCCACAATGCCTTTACCCAACGGCTTGCCGCAAAGAGTGGTGACCTGCAGGGGTATGGGCTTGGAGACTAAAGTAATGTTGTGCTTCTTAGCGAAACCATAATCCATGAATACGCCAGCAGCCCCTGAATCCACAAAGGCCTCACAATGCACTAGGGGAGAAATTTCATGGATTATGGCAGGTAATGTTAACTTCAATTTGGAGGAATAATTTACAAGGTCTAACCCAGCTCCTCCGACACGGGTTAGACCCTCCCTTTTACTGGACGGGAAGGACAAGAAGATAATATGTGTCCCTTTAAACCACAATATAAACAAAGACACAAGGAACGTCTTCTCTGTCTTTTGGCTTCTGACAAATGGAAACGATTGACCTCCATGGTCTCTATAGGAAAGTCCAGGCTCAACTGAAGTCTCAGGTTAAGGCTCAGGTGGTATTTGGAATCAGGGAGCTAAACGGTACACTGGGTGTGGCCCCTATGACTTCTTTCCTTCTCCTGATGCCTTTCATGAAAGCAAACATCCAAGCGGACACATAACTCAATAAAACTTTCAAGATCATCTGGGAGATCCTTATAAACCAGTTCATCTTTAATGCGATCTGCAAGTCCTTTGCGGAAGGTTACACACAGGGCACTGGCATCTCAGTTCATCTCTGCAGCCAACATGTAAAACTCTATAGTGTACTGTGCCACAGTTCATGTGCCCTGCTGTAAATCCAAAAGAGAGCATTCAGCGGCCGTGACCCTGCCTGGTTGATCGAAGACTGCCCGGAGGGATGAAAGGGACTTCTCAGCATTTTGCAGCAATGGATCATTGCGTTCAAGGTATGGGATGACCCATGCCAAGGCCCTGCCCTTTAGTAAGGATATCAGGAAGGTCACTTTCGTGGTAGAAGTGCTAAATGCCTCAGGGTTGTTACAAAAGTGTAACTGACACAGATTTAAAAAAACCTCTGCAATTTTCAGTCTCACCCCCAAATTTTTAAGGTAAGGAGATTTTGAGAGGCACAGATGGCACCGCCGGGACAGGTACTGTAGTGGGTGAAGGGCTTCCCTGCAGCAAGGATTTCATCATGCAGATGAGCTAGCCCAGCTTAGAGTCCAGGGAAGACCGATGCGCCTCATGGGTACCAAGCAATTGTCCTTGGCGGGTAATAGCCTTCACCAACTCAGCAGGGTCCACTGTCATGTTGGCCCATTGATTATGTGATGCACCTGAAAAGGCTGAGTTCAAAGTGGATCTTAGGCTGAGGATAAGGCAAAGACGTGGTCAGGCAGGGAGAGTAGTCGGGAGGCAGGCAGAGGTCCTGACATGAACGGCCAGCAAGGTACAAAATCGGCATGCAGAAGAACGGTCAGGAAACAGGCAAGAGTCACAGTATAAATCCAGCATATAACACAGAGGCAGCTCACACAGGAACAAACCCAATCAACGGGCCCAGAGCACAGGATGTCCTGTATTTAAAACCTGAGATAATTGCAGATCTTCTACAGCTGGTTGGCAGGTGGAGCTAAAGTGTCCATAAGGAGAGTTGCACAGTACAGTACAAAAACCTATAGCAGAAACCAAGTCCTTTTAAAGGCTGAATGGCTAGGCCTGTGCACTTCTGCACCAGAGATGCGGATTCAAACCCCGAACTGGAGCTGATCCAACAGGTATGTGACAGTAGGCCTTTTTAGCAAAAGTGCTGAATGTGTTCCGACTGAGTAAGTCAAGAGGACTTGAGTGAGAACAGGTCGAGGATACCAAAGTAAAGAGTGCAACGGCGCTGCTTAAGACAAGGGAAGCATGATGGCTTGGAATTTTCTGTTGTTTCCTGTTGTTGAGAATCTTTATTGGAACTTTGCTTTTCCTTTTAAAAAAATGTGGGCCAGAAAGCCCTTAAAGCAGGGGTCAAACTGGCGGCCCTCCAGCTGTTGTGGAACTAAAAGTCCCATCATTCCTCTGCCTATGGAAGTCATGCTTGTACCTGTCAGCCTTCCAATGCCTCATGGGAATTGTAGTTCTGCAATAGCTGGAGGGCCACCAGTTTGAGACCCTTGCCTAAAAGTGATATTAACCACTTGCTGCCAAATTACATACCTGGTACGTCATTTGACTTCAAGTGGCTGCAATCTTCACCCCAGTACCGTTGTCTAAAGCTGACAGTAGGCTCTCTTTTAAAAGCAACAGGAGCGGCAAACTAGCCGCTTAATTGCTATTACAAGCAGCAGGAGGGAACGTCCCCCTTCTGCGGCTCTTTTGGGCTCTCCCGACCCACCAGGAGACCCAAGCTACTAACCAACACGTCCTTGGGACTAGTCGGAGACCCATACAAAGCCAGAATCGGCTTTGATGGGGTCTCTGCTATGGTAACCCGGAAGCAATGACATGACATCACTTCTGGTTTACCTGGATGTCAACAGCGCCATTTTTTGAAAAAAGGAAGTATTCAAAAACACCAATCTTGGCGTTTTTAATGCTTTCAAGTGCAAAGAAGGGGTTTCGGATTCTTATTGACCCCAGATCCCTCCATAAAGAGTACCTGTCACATGCCTATTGCTGTCACAAAGATGATTAATTTCCATGTGACAACAATAAAAGTGGCAAAAAAAAAAAAAGTGCCCCTGTCCCCCCGTACTATCATTTAAAGGCAAGCACGTGTGCCAGTCCAGCATGCAGGCAAACAGCAATCGCCCCACATATGTGAGGTATCGCCCCATGTCAGATCATGGGCAGTAATTCTAGCACCAGACCTTCTCTGTAGATATAAATTGGTAACCTGTAGGCTTTTAAAGCATTGCCTATGGATAGTAAAATTTACATTCTTTGTCACCATTGCATGGGCGTGCGCTATTTTTATTTTAAAGCATAACATGTTTGGTATCTATTTTCTTGGCATGACATCATCTTTTATATTTTAAAAAAATGGGGGTTATGTATTGTGTTTTTTGTATTAAAATTTAAAAACAGTGTATTTTTTTCCCCAAAGATTGCATTTAAAAAACAGCTGCGCAAATACGTGTCACAAAAAAATTGCAAAATCCACCATTTTATTCTAGGGCCCTCTGCTTTAAAAAAACATATAATGTTTGGGATTCTAAGTAATTTGCTAGCAAAAAAAATGATTTTCACAGAAAATGCCCGGTCTTCAAGTGGTTAAAAGCAAAGGTTTTTTTTTTTTTTAATAACAAACACATTATACTTAACTGCTCTGTGGAGTGGTTTTGCACAGGGCAGCCCTAATCTTCCTCTTCTTTGGTCCCCCGCCTGTGCTCCTGGCCCCTTGCTTCTGTCGAGTGCCCCCAGAACAAGCAGCTTGCAATGGGGGCACTCAAGCGAACAGTTGCTCTGCGTGTCCCTTTAGACACAGAGCCGCTGCTCTGCCCTGCCCCCTCTCTTTCCTTATTGGCCCACTGAGGGTGATTGACAGCAGCGGGAGCCGATGCACTCATGCACATCGCTGGATTGAGAGGGAACTCAGGTAAGTATTGGGAGGGGTGGGGGGTGGGGGGGACTGGGGAGCTGCTGCACAGAGAAGATTTTTTACCTTAATGCCTAGAATGCGTAAAGGTAAAAAAAACTTTCAGCCTTTAGAACCACCTAAAAGCACAAGTTCGGACTGACATAACTAACTTAATAACGCAATACCACCAAGCCTAAACATCCCCCACATCATAGGTTTTTATCGCTGTTTGTGTCCCCTTTAGGTAGATTCACCCTCCTCTATTTGTCCTGTTTATCAATATCACTGGAAATGAAAGCAAATCATTCATTTTGGGTTGTCACTAGAACAGTAAAAGAGAGGAAATATTCCAATGGGGACACTGTTTTGGCTATGGGGCAGGAAGTTAAGGGAAATCTATCCAATTTCCTATACCTTTCTGATGCTTCTGAGAAGCTGTCATGTCGGACTGCAAGAATTTCTCAACCAGCTTAGTGTGATCAGTCCCAATAGCTGGGATGAGGACTGGCCAGTCCATTTTTCATTAACATATCATGGAAAAGCCCAGCTCCTAATCCTTTAACCCGGGGTAAGACAGACAGTGTTGAAATCCAGTACAACTGATGAGATATTTTCTGGTATTTTCTGTTGATTGTTTCCTTGTTGGAAAACCCCTGCATGGGAATCTTTGTTTGAACCTTGCCTGCATGATACAGACAGGGTTAAGTATGGGAAACACAGCTTCCCATCCCACAACAAATAAATAAGAAGTTTAAAGAGGTTGTAAACCCTTTTTTTTTTTTTTTCACCCTGCAAGAGAAACACATAATGAGCTAGTATGCATCGCATACTAGCTCATTATGAAATACTTACCTTAGAATGAGCCCCCGCCGTGCCGCCCGCTTAGCTGAATGACGGGCGACATGTCCAGTCGCCCGTCTTGCGGGATCGCGGCATCCGGCCATCTGATTGGCCGGAGCCGCGGTGACGTCACTCCCGCGCACGCGCGCGGGAGCCGACGGTCATGGCACGGAGTTCTGAAGGAACGGCACCAGCGGCCGTTCCTTCAGAGCGCATGCGCAGTGACGTCACTGGATGCATCTAAGGTAAATATCTCCTAAACGGTACATGTTTAGGAGATATTTACAGTACCTATAGGTAAGCCTTATTATAGGCTTACCTATAGGTACAAGTGTCAGAGGAGGGTTTACTTCCTCTTTAAATTGTTGAGACTTCCAGAAAAGATCATCTAAAGGCCTCATGGGCACTGCAGTTGTCAAGTGCATTCGACTTTTTCTTTTTTGTCTCTAAATTAATAGGTGTTTACAAGCATTTAGAGGCAGGGGTGTTTGGGGGCAGAAATCTGAACGCACTAAAGTCGCGTTCAGGAGAGGGCACCAAAGTCGCCTAAATGCGCTTTAATGCTTCAGGCCTGGTATGGATTTTAAGGGGAATCCCACAAATTAAAAAAAAAGGAAAAAACGGCATGGGGGACCCCCCAGAATCCATACCAGACCCTTATCTGAGCATGCAGCCTTCCAAGACGGGACAAGGGTCTCTTACCTACAACCCTGTGTGGTGGTTGTGGGGGTTTGTGGGCAGGGGGCTTATTGAAATCAGATCTCGCCCTCCCCCCATGTGTGAATGAGTATGGGGTACGTTGTACCCCTACCCATTCACCAAAAAAGTGTCAAAAATAAAGACAGTTTTTGACAATTTCGTTATAAAAAAACAAAAAATAATGTTCCCCGATGTACATTCATCGTCAATCACGCAGCCTGCTGCACCGTCTGACCTGAAAAAAGAAAAAAACGCTCCACCCGTGACAAATGCTAACCGCCGATGGCCTGCTCTGCTGTTTGACAGTTCTTAAATAGGTAAGGGGCAGGGCCAACTGGTGACGTCACCTTGATGACACCGCCTGCTTGTGATGTCTCCAACCCAGCATGCCTTGGTCGGTAACGTCACAAGGGGGTGGTGTTCTCCTTAAAATCCATATCAGACCCGAAGGGCCACAGTTTTTTTTTACATTTTTGTATTGCCAGCAGTGGTATTGCATTTTTGGCAAAGTAATTTTATTTTATTTGTTTTAATAAATGTCAGTTTTGTTGGAGCAGGTTCTATACATGCTACAGATGCGCCACTTTACAGGCAGACTAAGGGGACCCCCCAGGCACTAAATACAAAAGGAATTTTTTTTTTTTAAATTCTTTCATTGTTTGTTATTATTATATTATTGTTTTTCGTTGTTTTATTGTTTACGCCCCCCATACTCTTTTTTATGGCCAATGACTTGCATATAAGCTTTCAAAATGGAGACTTTGATAAGGTTTGGTCTGAACTTTTGCGTTGTTCAAGAGTTCTGGCCCAATCCAAACCAAGGGGTGTGTAGTATGGTAAGCAACGGGTTAAGTTGCTGTCTGCAAAATGTTACAATTATGTATATGTCTGGGAGCTGGGTGTGGCTGAAGTTCAGTTTATGCGTGGTGTTCAGTGAATAAAGAAGCAACCTGTACAGCCTGGTCTGGGTTAATACACTACATTTTGGCGACGAGGATGGCTAGCTTTCTGGATTTACCGGCTATCGGACCGTTTGATGTGTCTGGAGACCACACTAGTCTCTCACAGCGCTGGGACAAGTGGAAGAAGGGATTTCAGCTCTATGTTATAGCCACTGGAGTGACTGCACCTGCTCAGAAGAGAGCCATGCTGCTGCATCTAGCTGGACCTCAAGTTCAGGACATTTTTGAAACCCTGGGAGCAACAGGGGAAGATTCAGACTATGAGACAGCCATGAATAGACTGAGTGAGTACTTTGAGCCAAAGAAAAATATTCCCTATGAAAGATATAAGTTTAGACAGGCTGTGCAAGAACCGGGAGAAACCACAGACAGTTATGTGACTAGGCTGAAATATCTGGCAAAGTCTTGTGATTTTGGGACCGTGACTGAGGAGATAATCAGAGATCAGGTCATAGAGAAATGCACATCTGTGCACCTCAGGAGGAGATTATTGAGAGAACCTAGTCTCACACTTACTAGTCTGCAGGAGATTGCAAGAGCCATTGAACTGTCTGAGCTCCAGGCTCTGCATATTGAAACCAAGGACACTGCATCTGTCAATACAGTCTCCAAACCTACCTATAATAATAGGAATACCTGGAGTAGAAAAGCGAGTTTTCCAAAGAGGACTTTACATATCACCTGCAGTAAATGTGGCAGAGAGGGACACACAAGTCAGGACTGCACTGTGGTACAGAATAAAATGTGCTATGCTTGTGGAAAGACAGGTCATTTTGCAGCTGTGTGTAAAAGTACAACCAGAGATAACAAAACCAAAGGACCATCAGCACAAGTAAATGTTATAGCTGAGGATAAAGAGAGTGCTCCTGACTGTGAATTTATATTCTCCCTGTGTTCTCTGCAAGCTGGGACATTAACCATTAAGATTGGAAATACAGATGTGTCAGTGCTGATTGACTCTGGAGCTACATGCAATGTTATGGACTTAGCTTCTTGGCACAGTCTTAATGGCAGAGAAAATCACCTTAAATTGTGTAACACCACTAAACAGATTTATACTTATGGCTCCAGTACACCACTACAACTTAAAGGCAAATTTTATACCTCTGTTCAAACACATGAAACTGGTCCTCCATTGCAGACCGAATTCTATGTTGTAGATGGCACAGGGTCGCCTCTGCTTGGCCGTCAAACCGCTATGGCACTAGGAGTGTTAAAGATTGACCGTGATGTAGGCAGAGCAAGAGTGAATATGGTGTCTCCTGCTATTTCTGCACTGAAAGAGGAATTTAAAGATTGCTTCTCTGGGTTTGAAAAATTAAAGGATTTTCAGTTGGAGCTTCACATTGATCCACATGTAAAGCCTATTGCACAGCCAGTACGCAGACTTCCTTATAGCCTGAGATCACCAGTTGAGCACAAACTGGCAGAGCTGCTAGACCTTGACATTATTGAACCTGTGGAAGGACCCACTCCGTGGGTATCGCCGTTAGTTGTTGTACCAAAGGGCACAGATATTCGGATTTGTGTGGACATGAGATGTGCTAACCAAGCTGTGCAGAGAGAGAGACATCCAATTCCCACTATTGAAGATGTTCTACATGCAATGAATGGGGCAAGTGTCTTCAGTAAACTGGATTTGAAATGGGGTTATCATCAGATTGAATTGACCCCAGCATCTAGAGTCATCACTACATTTGCAAGCCATAAAGGTCTTTTAGATACAAGAGGTTGATGTTTGGCATATCGTCAGCACCGGAGGCCTATCAACATGTGATTCAGCAAGTGCTACATGGTTGTGAAGGCACGCATAACATTTCTGATGATATAATTGTGTGGGGAACAAACACACAGGAGCACGATGAACGTCTCCGTGCAGCGCTAACTCGCTTGAAGGAGAAAGGGTTAACATTAAATGAGAAGAAGTGCACATTTCAAATGAATAAAATGACTTTTATGGGCCATGTGCTGTCCGACAGAGGCATTGGTCCGGAGGACTGTAAAATTAAAGCTGTGTCTGATGCCAGAAATCCTGAAAACCCTGCAGAAGTACGCAGTTTTCTTGGGCTAGTGAATTACTGTGCTAAGTTTATTCCAGATATGGCGACTGTCAGTGAACCTTTGAGATTGTTGACTCGCAAAGCAGTCCCTTGGAAGTGGGGTCTTTTGGAACAAGGTGCATTTGATGAACTTAAGAGACGGCTGACTTGCGCCACAATTTTGGCTTATTTCAATCCTACTGCACATACCCAAGTTATTGTCGATGCTAGCCCTGTGGGGTTAGGCGCCATCTTGGTTCAGAGACAATGCACAGGCGATTACAGGCCTATTCAGTATGCCAGCAGATCCCTTACTGATGTAGAGAGACGTTAATCTCAGACCGAGAAAGAAGCTTTGGCTGTTGTTTGGGGATTTGAAAGGTTTCACACCTATCTCTACGGCCTTGATTTTGAAATCATCACAGACCACAAGCCTCTGGAAGTGATATATTCGCCACGCTCAAAACCATCCGCCAGAATTGAAAGATGGGTTCTCAGATTGTTACCGTATCGATTTACAGTGCGGTACAGACCTGGACCGACTAATGCGGCAGATGCACTTTCCAGATTGCCTCAGTCTTCAGCACCTGTTCATAACCTAGCAGAAGAGTACATTCGTTTTGTGGCTACTAACGCCATGCCTCAGGCATTGACACCGCGGGAGGTTGAAGAATTGTCATCTGTGGATCCGGAAATTGCTCGGTTGAGAAAATGTGTAAGACAAGGGGTTTGGGTGGATTGTGACCCAAGCTATCACAGAATCAAACAAGAGCTGAGTATTGCAGGACAACTAGTTTTACGTGGCAATCGTATTGTGATGCCTAAAGACTTACGGAAACGTACATTACATTTAGCCCATGAGGGCCATCAAGGCATTGTACGCACCAAACAAAGATTACGTGAGAAAGTCTGGTGGCCAGGAATTGACAAGGATGTGGAACGTTTGGTTTCTTCATGTCGAGCATGTCAGTTGGTGGGCAGCAAACCTAAACCAGAACCAGTAACTCACACTGTTCTACCTGAGGGACCATGGGAAGATTTAGCCATTGATCTGTGTGACATTCCATCTGGACACCATCTTTTAGTTGTTGTGGACTATTATTCAAGGTGGCAAGTGGTGGTAGTTCTCACTAAAGCTACATCATCAACTGTAATTGAGGGGTTGGAGAGCTTTTTTGCGTCTCATGGGTTGCCTAAACGGATTGTGAGTGATAATGGTGCCCAATTTACTTCTCAGGAATTTCAGAATTACCTGAAATCAAATGCTATTGAACATCATCGTACAACTCCATACTGGCCACAGGCTAATGGGGAAGTGGAACGCCAGAATCGAACCTTGCTAAAAGCTTTGCGTATTGCTCATTTAGAGAGAAGAGACTGGAAAAAGGAACTGTGGCGTTTTCTTTTGGCTTATCGCACAACTCCGCATACTGTCACTGGAGTTAGTCCTGCAGAACTTCTTTGTGGTCGCAAATTCAGGACAAAATTGCCAGACATTGGGGGTCCTCCTACGAGTCAGAAATCTTTTCGGCATATTGATGAGGAAAGGAAGTTCCGGGCCGAACAGTATGCAAACCACCGCCGCCATTGTCAACCTAGTGGCCTTCAACAGGGTGATAAGGTGTTGCTTCAAAATGATCGGTTTAACAAACTGGCTCCGTCCTTTGAACCTGAGCCTTATGTTGTAAAGGAGAAAAGAGGTACTCAAGTGGTTTTAGAGGATTTAGATGGACACACAAAAGTGTGTAATTCCTCATTTGTGAAGAAATTTATTGAGCCAGAAGGTCAAGTATCGGAAGACGGCGAACAGGCAAAGAGTAGTGATGGTACTGCCAGTGATCCAGACTTCAATCCACAACCATCCACATCGGAATGGCCAAGAGAAAAACGAGCAACTAATCCACCGGCCTACCTTAAGGACTATGTGTATAGTCAGGAGTTTATAGTTTAAATTTTTAGTTGTTCATCCATGCATTTTGTTAATCTTATTAATCCGTTGTGCATGTTATGTTTTATTCAAAGAGAGGAGGGAATGTAGTATGGTAAGCAACGGGTTAAGTTGCGGTCTGCAAAATGTTACAATTATGTATGTATGGGAGCTGGGTGTGGCTGAAGTTCAGTTTATGCGTGGTGTTCAGTGAATAAAGAAGCAACCTGTACAGCCTGGTCTGGGTTAATACACTACAGGGTGTTCAGCCCAACTCTAATCAGCAGCTGGGAGACCAGATATATGTAGCTACACAAGGAAACTGGGATCAGAGCAAATATAGATATATTTAAAATTAGATTTATTTACAATGAACAATAATCACAATCCAACAGTAATAAACATGAGAATGCATAAAAATCAAAACTGAACCACCAACATGCAAAAACAGCTGACTAAATATACAGATATATACACGTAAAATATACAAGGCAGGGAGAAAACTGGGGGAGCAGATAGGAAAAAGGTAAACAAGACCGAGAAAGCAGGAACAAGGCAACAGGGTACTGGATACAGGGCAAGATCAAGGCTAAATGGCAACAGAGTCTGACAGCAACACAGCAAACGGAACTGGGTGGAGCAGCCAAAAAACTGAGGCAAGAAGTCATAGCAGAAGTTGAACTTAAGTACCCTCCCAGCAGGTGTGGCCAGGTAGAGCTGATTGCTGGAACCTGTTTACTGCTGGGAGACACCTGCTGATGGACACTAAAACTGCAGCTTCATGCCCAAAGCACCACAGTGCCACCAGCAGGCGAACTCGGTCCTAAAACACACACTATAGAGCAGGGGTCTCCAAACTATGGCCCTCCAGGTGTTTAGGAACTACAATTCCCATCATGCCTAGCCATGTCTGTGAATGTCAGTGTTTTACAATGCCTCATGGGAAGTGTAGTTCTGCAACAGCTGGAGGGCAGTAGTTTTAAAATCCTTGCTATAGAGGGATATGCTTTGTTTATATTTCGTATCTGATGTGTACAACCACTTTAAGAGGAAAAGCCTTCTTTAGGGTCGGTTCACATTTGTGCGGCTGCGGCGATCGCATGTAATTCGGAGCGCACTGCTCCTTCATTACATGTGATCGGATGTGCGGATGCAAATTCAGCCATACACCTTGTATGGCTGGATTCCCACTGTATCCGCACCAAACACGCACATGACCCTTTTTTCCAGCCGCATCAGGATCGGATCGCACAGTGGTTCACACTTGTGCGATCCGATCCTGTGCGAACTGTCAGATCGCACTGCGATATGCGATCAAACTGGGGGTGTCGTTAACACTTAATTGACACCCCCTGCGTATCGCATATGGCAGTGTGAACTGCCAGAGGTGCGTTTGCGATGCGGGAACAGGCGCCGATTAAAGGTTTGATCCACCTAAATAAAGGGATCACAGGCGTTGGGAGTCCTTGCGACCTGCCCTTATCTGGTAAGAGGCAACGAGTGACACTCCCTTTCACCTGAAGCACTAAAGATCCAAGCGATTGAATTGATAATCTTTTTGCATGAATTGACTTGGACTAGAATTTAATTATTTATAAGCTTTAACACTTTAATTGTGAGCACAATAGTTATTGATTGAATATTTATTGATCCAATATATGCACCAGTTTTGCGGTGTTACTGATCCTTTGTGGATGCACAAGTAAGCACTGGTTCAAAAAAGTTTTTGCATGGAAGCTGGATAACACTTGCACTTTATTAACTATTTAAAGGCGCTTTTCCACTGCATGAAACCGTACCGGTTCGGCACGCTTTTGTGCCTTTCCACTGCGGTACCGCATGGTATAGGGTCGGAACGGTTCGGTACGGTACGGTATAGGTTTGCTTTTCCACTGCATGGAACCGAACGGTACGGTACGGTACGGTACGGCTCTGAAAAAACAGTACCTACTCGATTGTGGTTCCAACAGGTACCAAACTGGTACCATATCCCACAATCCTTTGCATGCAGTCACTACTAGCCACTGATTGGTCAGAGAATCACACCCACCCCGTTGTTATCCCACCCACTTAACTTTAGTACTACTTTAGTGGAAAAGCAAACCTATACCGTACCGTACCGAACCGTTCCGACACTATACCATGCGGTACCGCAGTGGAAAAGCAAACCGGGCCAAGCAGGGCCGAGTAGAGCCGAGCCGGTACTAGCCGGTACTTGCAGTGGAAAAGTGCCATAAGATATATTGCACTATTCAAGCTTTTATACTTTGTGAAAAATATTTTAAGTTATTTTTATATTTATACACAGCACTTTAAAGATTACCAGCGCCTTTTTACCATATATCCATTACCTATTTATTGTTATTTAACAATTAGAAGGGCAGCAGGTTTTAACATCTTTTAATTAGGGCTGGGCGCCTTCACAACTTTTTTAAACAGGTTAGAATGAGGTGAACTTCAAGTAAAAAGGAGGCATAAAGCAGTTAGGAGAAATGCAGGTCAGAAGGAAGTGACATACATGCTGGTCAGAGGGAGGAGAAGGTAAGGTCAGAAGAAGGTAAAATGCAGGTCAGTAGGCTGAAAAGGTCCCCTAGTCTGTACTGACTATGGTAATCATGGCTGTTGATCCCTGAATACTGTGGTCAGTTTACGTTCCGCTGTCAAACAGCTGCTCTCCTCTCTCCCTCACCCTCCCTGCCTGTGAGCTCGGGGGTCTGTAACATAACTCGTGAGAAATCCTATAAACCGTTGTGTCACATGATAATACAAAGTGCAGGGCTTCTCGCTGGGAGCTCACGTGACCTTCTGCCGCTCTCCTTCTCTCCTCCTGGCTGACGTCAGCAGAGAAACACAGCCCTCCCCACTGCAGTACTTGGAGCAGGAAAGGAGAGCTCTGGCGGGTCACTTGAGCGCTCAGCAGAGCTGTAAATAAGGTATATTAAGAGCAGCATGGGCCTGGTGCTGAAGATTTTGGTGGGCCTCTTTATGGAAATAAAATAAAAAAGCAAAAATTTTTTGCTAAGGAAGTGAGAGTGGGTACCTGTCAAATCTAGGTACCCGCTTCCTCCAAAAAAAGGACATGCCAAATGTGGCACATCAGGGGGTCAGGAGGCCTTAAAGCAGAAGTTCCACTTTTGGGTGGAACTCCACTTTAAACAGAATCTTAGTCACTATATACACTGCACACTCATGCCAAAGTCGTTGTACCCACATAATACTCATTATTATTGTGCCATAAGGGAGAAGATGGGAGAGAGACAGGGGAGGGGAGATGTAAACCCTAATAAAAGGACATTTTAAATCCTGTGTGTCAAACAATAATGTAATATAGTGTGGCACCTAAAAGAAAATATTACTCCACCCAAAACTGAAGTTCGGTATATCTCTGATACTATGTGCAATTGTTACGCTCAGCGCTCCGGGCCCCCTGCTGGCCTCGGAGCGCTCACAGCATGTGTCCCCAGGCGGCGCTCCTGCGTCTCGGCGTGTGCGTCCCCGCTCTCTAGGGCGCGCACGCACCGGGACTCTTAGATCTAAAGGACCAGTGCACAGGTGATTGGTGCCTGGTCCAAACTGGTTATTAAGGGTTAAGGTTTGTGAAAGGCAGTGCTGACTTAATTAGGCTTCACCTGTGCACTACCCATAAATACCTTCTCCTCCCACAACTTCCTACCGGATCTTTGTGCCTTGTGCCTCTGAGAAAGCGTTCCCTTCTGTGTTTGTTTGCTTTGCCTGTTGCCGAACCCGTTGCTACCGACGTCTCGCCTTTGAACCTCTGCCGCCTGCCCTGACCTCTGCTACGTCCGACTACGCTCTTGCCTACTCCCTGTGTACCACGCCATATCAGCTGCCAGAGAGATCGAGTTGTTACTAGGGGACACGACCTGGTAGTTACCGCCGCAGCAAATCCATCCCGCCTTGCGGCGAGCTCTGGTGAAGACCAGTAACTGCTTAGAACCGGTCCTCTAGTACAGTGGTTCTCAACTCCGGTCCTCGGGACCCACCAACAGGCCAGGTTTGCAAGATAACTAAATTACATCACAGGTGATCTCATTTGCTGCTCAGTGATTGTGGTATTCTAGTCTGCATCCCCCAAGGTAATACTTAAAATCTGGCCTGTTAGTGGGTCCCGAGGACCGGAATTGAGAACCACTGCTCTAGTACAACCCGCGCCATCGCCTCTCTGGTCCAGAGGATCCACTACCAGTCCTGCCGGTTCGTGACAGCAATACTATTCCTACTAATATTAAAAGGCCACCAGTCTCTGGGTTTAAAGTGTAACCAAAGAGAAAGCTTTTATTTTTTTTTTATTTGGATAGAGTAAGGAGGGGTTAGCCTGGGTTCACACTACTGCGATGCGGGAGCCACCGCCATTCCTGTGCGGGTTCCCGCATCGCATCTCCCCGCAGGCAGCTCCCACTCCGCTCTGCGAACAGCTGCCGGTGTCAAAACAAAGGTAATGACAACCCCAGATTGGTTTGCAGATTGCAGTGCAAACTGAATTCGGACAGGAATTGGATTGCATTGGATCCGATTCCAGTGCAGGGAAAAAAAAGGTTCCTGCAGCATTTTCTTGGGAATGCAATGGGAGTTTAGCCAAACAAAATGTATGGCTGAATTCATATTGCACAGACATCCCATGTGATCTGCATAGCAATGTGGTGCAAATCGCATGCGATGTCTGTGTTTGCAATAGTCTGAAACAAGGTTCATACCCCTGTCAGCTTTTTTTCCAATCTGTGCCCCATTGAGGAGACTTCTCTTCACTTCCTGTCCCATAGCCAAACAGGAAGTGAGAGAAAATCCCTCCAAAGTAAGGGAATCCCTGGTTGTCACCAGAACTAGTGTCACCATTGGATGATTTCCCCTCTATTCCTGCTCTGGGGACACCCAAAATTTAGGGTTTTCATTTACTTCCACATTTGATGTTAACTGTAAACAGGACAAATAGAGACAAACAGAGAGGGTAAATCTCCCTAACAGGGATATAGGCAGTGATGGAAACCTGACAGAGGATCTAATCCCTCTCCACTCTATCAACAAACTAGAAAAAAAAATTGCATTTAGTTATACTTTAACAATGTCTTAAAATGTTCTGTGAAGGGCTCCGCTTAAGTGTAGAAATTCACTTTGCACTTTATTTCAATTCCTTTTTTTTAGGTATTGCATGTATAGAAAATAAGATGAGAGCACATTGAATACCTAAAGAGAGTGACAGAAATAAGGTGGAGTTCAAAGTGAACCATACTATTACCTGCAGGAATTGGCATTTGGGGGGTAAAAACATGCAGTGAAGAGGTACGATATCACCTCTTCACTGCCTGTCACTTCTCAGTTTAGTGACAGTGCCTGCTGCAAGTGTATACAAGCTTTTGGGTTCACACTAGTGTGCTGCAGTTTGGCCGCATTGTTTGTGTATCCGCAGTTTCCTGCGTTTTACCTGCAGTTTTAGCTGCAATCCTATTGATTTCTATTAGGTTGCAAGTTTTTGCTGCATTTCTGAAAGTGTACCAAAGATGCAGCATGCAGGTATTTTGTTGTGCTTTCAGAAAATACAGGAAAAACATGCAACCTAATAGTAATCAATAAGACTGTGGCTTAAACGCAGGAAAACTGCGGATACACACGCAATGGGACAAACCATAGAAATCAGTGTGAACCCACTTAAACACACAAAGGACTAAGTACTACCATAGGCTGATGACACAATTCTAAACACTTTGGCTGCAGTTTTAACAGCTAAAGCTGGAGGGAAAGTTAAAAAAGAGGGGGGGGGGGAGAAGAAAGGAGGCAGGGGGAGGAGTCCAGTCACTGAGCTTACATATGGATGGTCCCTGGAGGCGTGTCACATCCTGTTCATGTTGTATCTGTCGGCTGCTCTGTGTATAAATTCCCGCCCACACGGCTCCTTCACTTAACTGCATGGACTGGTGTGGGCGGGCACAGGGGGAGAGGGACGGGAGAAGGCAGAGCCAATCCAGCCTCTCTCCTCTTCCATTTGTGCAGGGGGAACTGTGCTCTGTGACACTGTAATATTCACACTGAGCCAACACATGTGCAGCCAGCCACCCCTACATTTACAAACAGCTTCTCCTGTCCCACAGACGTTTATGGACAGGAGAAATCAGGCTCATGCTGCTGGCTGGGTGGGCCTATCTTAACCACTTTACCACCGGAGGATTTTGCTGTCTTACGTCCAGGCCACTTTTTGCGATTCGGCACCGTGTGGCTTTAACTGACAATTGCGCAGTCATGCAACGCCGTACCCAAACTAAATTTAGGTCATTTATTTCCCATAAACAGAGCTTTCTTTTGGTGGTATTTGATCACCTGTGCGATTTTTACTTTTTGTGCTATAAACAAAAAAGAGCGACAATTTTGAAAAAATAACAGTATTTTTCACATTTTTTTATATGAAATTCCCCCCCAAAAAAATGTAAAAGGTGTATTTTGATTGGTTTGCGCAAAAGTTATTGCGTTTACTAACTAAGGGAAAGATTTCTGTCATTTTTGTTGTTTTTTTTTCTTTAAAGAGTAATGGCGGCGATCTGCGATTTTTTTTTTTGCGGGACTGCGACATTGCGGCGGACAGATCGGACCCTTGACTGACATTTTTGACACTTTTGGGGGTACCAGTGACATTACTACAGTAATCAGTGCTATACATATGCACTGTTACTGTAAAAATGGCACTGGCAGGGAAGGGGTTAATTTGTATTGGTGATTAAGAGGTTAATGTATGCCTGGTGCTTACTGACGTGTGTGGGGGGAGGTGACTGAGTGACACAGGGACAGATTGCAGGCTCAGCTATGCTGAACCCTGCAATCAGACCCTGCCTGTCACTTAGGAGATCTGCATGCTTTGTTTACACAAGCGGCGGATCTCCAGACTCGATTCCCCGACGATCGGGGAAGAGCGGCGGTGATCACCACCTCTCCTCCCCTGGCCCGACTCCCGCTGTATCTAAATACAGCGGAAGCGTGCTTCCGGTGGCGCGCGCGCGCCGCCGAGAGAGGGAAATGTCTGGTGACGTAGGTCTACGTCGCCAGACGATAACGAACCACTTTGCCGCAGTACAGTCAATGTGATTGGTCGGCAAGTGGTTAAGGGAGGGGGCCTGGTGCTGCAGCTCCTATAGCCCCTATGTTAATCCGGCCCTGTGTATATTCTGCAATAATTTTAAACAAACACACACACACTGCACATTTTGTATTATCCTGTGACAGGGTAGATTACAGGAATTTCTCTCTAGACTTTACAAACACTTTAAGGTCAGAAGAAGTTGAAATACATTTTAGAAGGACGAAAAGTTCAGGTCAGATGGCAGAATGAAGTGAAATACAGGTCGGAGTGAAGTGAAATACAGATTAGAAGGAAGTGAAATGTAGGTTAGGAATTGAAATATAGGCCAGAAGGAAGAGAAGTTCAGGTTAGAAGGAGGTAAAATGCAGGTCAGAGGTAAGTAATATGTAGATAAGAAGGAGGTAAAATACAGTTTAGGGGTTTAAATGGTGGTCGGAAGGAGGCGAAATGCAGGTCAGAAGGAGGAGACACTAAGGTCAGAAGGAGGTGATATGCTGTTTAGAAGTAGGCAAAATGCTGGCCAGAAGGAGAAATTTAGGTCAGAAGTATAAAAAGTCCAGGTCAGAAGGAAGAGGAAGATAAAATGCAGATTTCAGGTCAGAAGGGGGTGATATGATGTTCAGAAGGAGATAAAAATTAGCTCAGAAGAAGAAGCTCAGGTCACAAGGACGTGAAATACAGGTAAGAAGGAGAAAAGAGATTTTTTTGGTGGGATTTTTGAGGCACGATTCACACATACAAGTATGATTGATACCGATTCTGAATATGATCAGAGATGGTTTGATGTATTAGAAAAATAAAATGGCAGTTGGAGATGAAATTATCATGATGATTTTATAGATTTTTTTTTAAGTTGGATATTTCAAAATAAAGTGATGGGAATATTAATTGCATGGTATGAATTGTGCCTCAAAAATCCTGCCAAATAATCTATTTTTTTCTTTAATTCTCTGTGCATTTATATGTAAGGGATGTGACATAGTGCAGCCAATTATATCTTAGAGTACAGATCCGAAGGAATTAAATGCAGGTCAGGATGTGGTGAAGTTTAGGTAAGAAGGAGAAGTTCCAGTCAGAAGGAGGTGGTATGTAGGTAGGAAGGAGGAGAAATTCAGGTCAGAAAGAGTTGAAATTCAGGTCAGAAGGAGTTGAAATTCAGGTCAGAAGGAGGTGAAGTTCATGTCAGAAGAAGGTGAAGTTCATGTCAGAAGAAGGTAAAATGCAGGCCAGAAGGAGGAGAATTTCAGATCAGAAAACAGTGAAATGTAAATCAAGAGGGAGGTGAATTGCAGTTCAAAAGAGGTGAAATGCAGTTAAAAGGAAGGAGAAATGCATGTCAGAAGAAAGTGAACTTCAGGCCAGAAAGAGGAGAAGGCAAGTCCCAGCCCCTGATGACGTCTGTCGTGATGAAACGCTTTAGGAAGAGCATCGGAGCTGAAGTCATCACTCTTGCCAGATCGGCCCGTGCATTATTTCAATGCTTGGGTTCCTCCTTAGGTTTATAAGTGACATTCTATTTTAATAATCCTTCTATAGTGGTGAATTTACAATATTTGGAGTCTTCTCTTTTTCCATCCTGTGAATATCTGAGGAGCTTGTCATGAATCCTTTGGGGGATTGAGGCAGAGGCTGTTTGTTACCATACCTACAGTGATCTATCCTGTCACACAAGTGCAGATGACCTCATTTCATTAGGGGACATATTTATTTTGTAAGAGGCTTAATTATATGGTGATGGGAAAAAGTCACTGTTTTGGAACATGCATAATGATTATCAGCACTTGTTTATGACTCATTCGGATTTGCACTCTCACTACTTTTTAGTTTGTTTTATATGTTGCCTATTTAAAGGGATAGCACAGCATTTTGGTTTGATGTTTTTGAAAATTGTGTATTTGTAATTTGTGCATGCAGCTGCCTTTTGTATGATTTGAATAAGATTTATTTTTAGTCTAACACAATATAGACAGCAGCGATTATACCCTTTGCACTTGGGTTTAAAGAGAAACATCAGTCTCTGTAATGCTGGCTCTACACCCCCCACCCCCTCCCCTGCATACACAGGGAAACCCCCACATGTGTGCAATTGTGCTGATGATCTCTGTCAGGTCTCAAAAGCTGGGCAAAGTCCTTCAGCAGGGCTGCACATATATTCAATCCAATGGTGTGCATGTGTGGTGTGCATGTGCCTTAAAGGCCCGTACACACGATAAGAAAATCTGTAGGGAAAATTTGTCCGATGACCGATCTGCCGATTTTCGGATTGTTAGTATGGTGCTTTCGACAGCCAACTCCGACTTTTCGGCTGACAAAATCCTGATGGGCAGGCTATAAAATTGTTGTTGTCCGTAATACAACGTCCAATTTTCGTCTCATTAGTACAGATTTCGACAGAAAAAAATCTTAAGAGCAAGACTAGGCATGCTCAGAGACGAAAGAACGCATACAAAGCAATCCAACACATGACATCACTTCTGAAGTAGAATTCTGTCGTACGGGAAAATTCGTATGAAAATAACCTCTTCACTTTCCACATCAGACTAGCATGCCACAAAAAACGGACGACAGATCGTTCAATAATCTGATCGTGTGTACGGGGCTTAAGGCATCAGAAGTGCAATGTCATTTTCACCAAGCACAATAAAGGAAAAAAATGTCATTGTGGGAAGGGGCTGGAGCCAGGTGTATATGACTTGCAGCCCTCTTAGGCTCCTGCTGCTGTCAGCCAAATCCTGGGAGGAGGGAATGGAGTCCTGGCCGAGCTTCATTGTGTGTGCCTGTGGACTCACACAGCCTGGCTTGGGAGAGTGCCCACACAGGTGCCCCCTGAGCAGGTGGATTACTAAGGGGGCACTTGGAAGATGAAAGAGTAGAGAGCACTACAGAAGAGGAGGTAAGGGTCCACTTTGTGCAATATCATTTCACAGAGCAGGTAGGCATAACATTTTTTATTTTATTGAAAGAAAAATTTGCCTTTACAATCATTAAGTAGCCATTGTATTTTGATGGAAAGTCCACATTAATGTACAAGAATGATGTGACTTTTTAGCAACCTTATTTTTTTTCTTTTTTCTTAGCATTTTGTGCTTGTGTGTGTTTCCTCCCGATACTGTAGTTTCCTCCCACACCCCAATGACATGCTATGAGGATGACTGTCTCCTGTTCAACCCCTCCCAGCCCAGCCCCAGTGTCCTATTTAAAGGATCTTAAAACCTGGGGGTTGGAGGGAAAGACCGGTTGATCACATGACAATTGTGACTGCCCGTCACAGTGGTCACATGATTGGGAGCCATGCCCTCTGGCTCCTAATGACTAATAGAGACTTGCAGCTGTCTTTGACCAGTGCCATCTTAAGAGCATTAAAGGGTCCCAGGTAATGCAGTGCACTGGGGCCCTGCCTACACAATCACCCACGAGAATAAAAAAGCAAATTTTGGATAAGGCGATATTTATTGGTACAGAAGTGCCAGGCTAATGACAACTTTCAAGTTCGGTGGCTGGGTCCGGTGAACACATACATGGATGGGAGTCAGACTCGACTGTCTTGTGTATGTCTGTTCCCGTGGAAGCGGACAGGCATTTCTGCAGTTGTGGGCTCCCCCTCCGCGGCCCAAGTGGCCTGACAGCAGAGAAGGGCCGACCGGCGCTTGCCACCTGCTAAGTTCGGCGGCGGGATGCACACATGAATCGGGACTAATGCTTGGCTGGGGCTGGGTCGCTGGGCAAGTGGGGCCCCTGGGAAACTGACAAGCATGCCCTTTCGGTAGGATGGCCCTGTATTTTACACCTTAGCAACTGGGAGCGCACTTTAGTACAGAATGCTTTGCTGCCTATAGATGCATTTGTGCAGCATGTGACCATTACCATTTAAAGTCAAAAACATTTCACCCCCTTCTGGTCCAGTCCATTTTTCAGATTTTAGTGCTGTCACACTTTAAATGACAGTTCAACTCAGTCATGCAACACTGTACCCAAAGAAAATTGTCATCATTTTTTGATACAGATAGATTTCTTTTGGTGGTATTTAATCACCACTGTTTTTTTGCTATATACGCCAGAAGACCGAAAATTTTGAAAAAAAATGTTTTTTTCTTAGTTTCTGTTATAAATATGGCAAATAATAATTAACAATATGTTTTTATAAATTAAGGCCAACATTTATTCTGCTAAATTCACTTTGTTTGTGCGAAAGTTATAGAGTCTACAAACTATGGTACATACATTTGAAAATTGATCAGTCTTGATGTACTGACAGCCTATCTCATTTATTATTGCCCCAAAATGCCATGACAGTACAAATACCCCAAAATTACCCCATTTTTGGAAAGTATACAGTCCAATGTATTTAGTAAGAGGCATGGTGAGCTTTTTGAAGTTGTAAATTTTTGTTACAATTTTTTGGGAAATGAAGAAATTAAATAAAATGTTTTTTCCACAAAGTAGGAATTTTAACAATTTTTTTTCTCACACACAGCAAAGACATACCTAGAAAACACAGGCTATGGCTATGAGCTATGAGTATGAGGATACCACATGTGTGAGAATTTGCATAGAGGGCCCAAAGTCCAAGAAGCACCTTCAGGCATTCCAGGGGTGTAAAGTACACATCTAACTTCCTGACTACCTATCACATTTTTGGAGTCCTTGGAGTACAAGGACAGTGGAAACACCCACAAAATGACCCAATTTTCGAAAGCAAACACTCCAAGGTATTTTTAGAAAGGCATAGTGCGTTTTTGAAAGTGTCATTTTTTGGCACAAGTTTTTGGGAAATGCAGAAAAGAAAATTAAAGTGTATTTTTTACACAAATTTTTTTGGGGAAATGCAGAAAAGAAAATTAAAGTGTATTTTTTACACAAATTAAAGTATATTTTTTACACATTTTTGTCAAATAATAGCATATTTCTAACACAGAGAATAGGCATACTTAGAATAGCACACCAAAACACATTTGTTACTTACGTATGGAGATACCACATGCGTGGGACCTTTTCAAAGCCCAAGAGAGACCCAAGGAGGCTTTTGAGGAGCATAAATTACACATTTCATTTCCTGTCTAACCATCACATTTTTGGATGCCCTTTAGCACCAGAACAGCAGAAACCCATAAAATGACCAAATTAAACACCCCAAGGTATTTTTTAAAAGACATTAAGAGTCTTTAATTGTTATGCCAAAAGTTTTTGAAAAATGCAGAAAGAAAATGAAAATGTTTTTTTACACAAAGCTGTCAATTTAAAAATATATTTCTCAAATACAACATGGGCATACTTAGAATTACAACCCAAAACACATTTTACTACTCCTCCCGAGTATGGCGATACCACATGTATGAAACTTTATCCCTGTTTGGACTGATTATGTACCGCATATTTTATCTTCTGTATCACACAAATCAATCAATGGTGTCAAAACTGTATTAGTCACATCTGTATGAGTGGTCAGGAAATGTATTTTACTGTAGTGTCTAATACAGCAGTCCCAGTTCCTATAAGCCAAACAAGCCTAGCCTACTGGTACATGGCTGCCACCAGGGATGCTGTGTTTACTGGCCAAGAAGTACAGGAGGTTGAAGAGAGGAAGAAAAAAAAGAGTTCCTGTGGTTTCAGGAGTGCAGTTGTCAACAGGGGATAGCTGGTACTGGTGCCTTGCAGAAATGTAGTCAGTGGGACTTGCAGATGGGTCAGTTTAAGCTGCTGGCAGAGACCTGGTCAGAAAACAAGCAAAGAATCAGTCTAGGCAGCAGGCAGAAACATGGTCAATAAACAGGCCAGGGTTAGTACAGGCAGCAGGCAGAGGCAACGCTTCACTGGTGTGGTGGTGATCAGGAACACTGTTGCTGGCTGCACTGGTCTGGTGACAGTGGGACTTGTGTTGTGGCAATCAAGAGCACGGTTGCTGGCTTACACTGGTCTGGTGACACTGACTAGTGTGACAGCAATCAGGAACACTGCTACTGACCTAAACTGGTCTGGTGGCACTGGGACTTGTGTGGTGACAATCACTGATGTAGTGATACTAGGACTGTTATGGTGGTGATCAGAAACATTAAGACTGATGTACTGGTGATCAGGGACATAGGGACTGGTGTGGCAGTGATCAGAAACACTGTAACTAGTGTGGCAGTGATCAGGGACAATATGACTGGTGTGGCAATGATCAGGGACAGTAGGACTGGTGTAGCACTGGTAATGGACACTGGGACTTGTGTGGAAGTGATCAGGGACTTTTGGACTGGTGTAGCAGTGATCAGGGACACTGTGCACTGTACTGTGTGGCAATGATTTGGGACAATTCGACTAGAGTGGTGTGATCAGGGACACTGTGACTGGTGTTGTGGTGATCAGGGACACTGTGACTGGTGTTGTGGTGATCAGGGACACTGTGACTGGTGTTGTGGTGATCAGGGACACTGTGACTGGTGTTGTGGTGATCAGGGACACTATGACTGGTGTTGTGGTGATTAGGGACAATGTCTCTGGTGTGGCGGTGATCATGGACATGTGTTTTTGGTACAAAGAACAAACAAAAGAGGGCGCACCAGCCTAGTGCATTATCCTGTGTTGTTTTAATAAGAAAGTCATCATAGATAATGCTCACAAACCCATGAATTAAAATCGCTCATCGAGCTACTGATCTGAAGCCCTGAAGTTCCAGCAACAACAAACTCTAGGAAAACAGGGGGACCTCACTGGGGTCCGTAAATGATTGACACATTTCGAAGGCAGCACCTTCTTCCTCAGAGCCGTCACCTCAGAGATCTCAGCTCTAAGGGAGAAGGCTCTGCCTTCGAAACGCATCATCCAGTTAGGGACAACAGTGAGATCCCCCTGTTTTCTTGAGTTTGCGGTTTCTGAAACTACAGGGTGAGTAGCTTGATGAGCTATTTTAATTCATATGTTTGAGAGTATAATCTAAGATGACTTTCTTATTAAAACAACATGCTATAATGCACTAGGCTGGTGCACCCTCTTTTGTTTGTTTTTTTGTAGTGGCTTCTGGACATCCCCGGTCCAAGAGCAAGGCCTGAGACTGTATCTCTGTGTTGTAGAGTCATTCTCAAAACCTTTTACCTGAATATCACACTTTTGTGCAGGAAGTTTTTTCTTGTTGTGTTTACACTGTAATTGGTGTAGCGGTGATCAGAGACAATATGACTGGTGTGACGGTGATCAGGGACACTGTGACTGGTGTGGCAGTGATCAGGGACAAAATGACTGGTGTGACGGTGATCAGGGACAATATGACTGGTGTGGCAGTGATCAGGAATACTATAACTGGTGTGGCAGTGAGTAAGGACAATATGACTGGTGGGGCGGTGACCAGGGACACTGTGACTGGTGTGGTGGCGATCAGGGACACTGTAACTGGTGTGGCATTGATCAGGGACACTGTCACTGGTTTGGCGGTGATCAGGGACAATATGACTGGGGTGGCTTTGATCAGGGACACTATAACTGGTGTGGCAGTTATTAGGGACAATATGACTGGGGTGGCTTTGATCAGGGACACTATAACTGGTGTGGCAGTTATTAGGGACAATATGACTGGTATGGCTGTGATCAGGGACACTGTGACTGGTGTGGCTGTGATCAGAGACACCATAACTAGTGTGGCGGTGATTAGAGACAATATGACTGGTGTGGCTTTCATCAGGGACACTATAACTGGTGTGGTAGTTATTAGGGACAATATGACTGGTGTGGCTGGCTGTGATCAGGGACACTGTCACTGGTTTGGCGGTGATCAGGGACAATATGACTGGGGTGGCTTTGATCAGGGACACTATAACTGGTGTGGCAGTTATTAGGGACAATATGACTGGGGTGGCTTTGATCAGGGACACTATAACCGGTGTGGCAGTTATTAGGGACAATATGACTGGTGTGGCTGTGATCAGGGACACTGTGACTGGTGTGGCTGTGATCAGAGACACCATAACTGGTGTGGCGGTGATTAGAGACAATATGACTGGTGTGGCTTTCATCAAGGACACTATAACTGGTGTGGTAGTTATTAGGGACAATATGACTGGTGTGGCTGGCTGTGATCAGGGACACTGTGACTGGTGGGGCTTTGATCAGGAAAACTATAACTGGTGTGGCAGTTATTAGGGACAATATGACGGGTGTGGCTGTGATCAGGGACTCTGTGATTAGTGTGGCTGTGATCAGACACACCATAACTGGTGTGGCGGTGATTAGAGACAATATGACTGGTGTGGCAGCGATCAAGGGCAATGTGACTGATGCAACGGTGATAAGGGACACTGTAACAGGTGTAGCAGTGATTAGGGACATCCTGACTGATGCAGCAGTGATTAGGGACACTGAAACTGGTGTGGCGGTGATTAGGGACAACAGAAGTTAAATTGTGCTAGTCTGCGTGTGTATACAGTACATGTGATATAAGGACCTTAGAATGTATGTTCCTTGAGAGCAGGAACACCCATGCAATCACGCTGCATTTAGCAAACCGATTGCGTGGTGTTCTTAACTTAACATACACTCCGCACTTGGTTTTCATGGGGGGTGTTGCAATTTAGATGCAGTGCAGAATCTGCAGCGAATCCGCTGTGAATTTGCACCGCATCTAGTGTGAACACAGGCTCACACTGATGCAATGCGGGAAACGCCCAAGATTCGCTACATTTCCCCGCATTGCACTTCATAGCAATCACATGGCGTCCATGCGATCTGCTGCGGGTGTCAATTTGTTTTTTTTTTAATTCATTATTTAAAGGTATGCAACCTGACAATACAGTATGGCATAGCCATCCAATATCTAATACATCTTTCAAACGGAATGTATATAACAGTAGACAGAGATTTACATGTATCAGCAGAAAGAGTAACATATAAGGTACATGAGTAGCAGAGTGTAAATATTGTATCTTTTTATAAGCGTCTTGCATAACAAATAGAATCTGCGTTGTAAGGTAGGACTCTTTTTGAAGCCTGCCGTACACTCCATGCTGATAAAACAGAGAGAAAATAGAATGGGCATTAACCAATACGTATAAGACCCCAAAAGTGTATGGAGCAGGGCCCATGGATAACTATACGAGGGATATACACCCTTATCCCACACTGATGGTGCCCAATTTTCATAGTATACCAAGCAATATTTTTTATTTTTTGTAGGTTAAGGTAAGAAAGAGTAGATACAGAAAAGCAGAAAGAAGAAGGGGGGGGGGGGGAGAAATAAACTATTGGGGTGCCCCGGCAGGGTCGACAAGCCAGAACCCCTAGCCTCCCACAAGTGGAAGAGTCCAATAAAGTGTAGGTCAGATATTCGTCTGAAAAGAGAAACAGATCCCAATGTAGCCAACGCTCCCTGTGTTCCTCCGCTTTGTCTCTAATGGCAGACGTCATTTGTTCCATTCGTTGAATATCATTCACCCTGGCAAACCTTAGGAGTACAGTAGGTGGAGATTGTTCTCATTCACTAGGAATGCAGGCCCTAGCAGCGTTAAGAAGGTGCTTCAACAGCGATTTGCGATACCTCTTGTTAGACATTGGAGTTAAATTAACCACTTAAGCCCCGGAAGATTTTACCCCCATTCCGACCAGGGGGTATTTTGCGATTCGGCACTGCGTGACTTTAACGGACAATTGCGCGGTCGTGCGACGCTGTACCTAAACGAATTTGACATCCTTTTTTTCCCACAAACAGAGCTTTCTTTTGGTGGTATTTGATCACCTGTGCGATTTTTTGATCACGCGCTATAAACAAAAAAAGAGCGTCAATTTTGCAAAAATAGCAATATTTTTCACATTTTTTTATATGAAATTCCCCCCCAAAAAAATGTAAAAATCAAAATTTTTTAACATTTTCGGCCAATTTGTTTTATGCTACCTATGTTTGGTAAAAAAAATCGCAAAAAGCGTATTTTGATTGGTTTGCGCAAAAGTTATCGCGTTTACTAACAAAGGGAAAGATTTTTGTCATTTTTGTTGTTTTTTTTTTTAACGCGTAATGGCGGCGATCTGCGACATTGGGGCGGACAGATCGGACCCTTGACTGACATTTGTGACACTTTTGGGGTTTCCAGTGACATTTCTACAGTAATCAGTGCTATACATATGCACTGTTACTGTAAAAATACACTGGTAGTGAAGGGGTTAACTTTATTTGGGAGGGAGGGGCTGTGTGTATCCCTAGGGGCGTGCTTTCTACTGTGATTGGCTGTGGCTTGAGCTGTAAGGACACTGATCAACGGATCTACATACTAGATCCGTGTGATCAGTGTCTTTACAGCGAGGAGAATGACAGGTGGCTTGTTTACACAAGCTGCCTGACATTCTCCCTCTCCCCCGCCGATCGCCGAGTGACCGGCGGACATCGGGTCCGCTGGTCACATGCGCGGGGGGCTCGCTCCCTAGACCCTCACAAGCTAGTGACGTAGCCCTACGTCACTTTGCCTGTGAGGGGCTGACTGCCGACATAGATCGGCGTTAGGCAGTCGGCAAGTGGTTAAGGAGCACTGCTGCTGGGTCATTAAGAAGAGAAATATCAGTAAGTTTGTGAATCATCTGTAAAACCTGCTGCCAGAAGGGAGGCACTTTTGAAAAATCCCAGAAAATATGAAGAAGTGAGCCCGTTTGAGTTCCACACTGCCAGCACAATGGACTGTGACCGGGGAACATTGATGCAAGAACACATGAGGTCCGATACCAGCGTGTCAAGATTTTATAGAAGATCCCCTGGTATTTACTGCAAAGGGATGACTTATCGGCGAAGAACAAAATCTTGTTCTTTTGATTATCCGAGAATGTGATATTGAGGCCCCTTTCCCATTTCTCTAGATACGGAGGGTCAGTTTGTGATGAAATTTCTAGTAGAATGCTGTAAGAGCAGGAAAGAGATTTCCACAAGGGACCCTCATCCAAACAGAGTTCTTCAAATGAGGGAAGTTGTCATCTGAAACTATTATGGTCTGGGAGGGACCGAAGATAGTGAGATAAATGTAAAATCTTCCATCTACCCAATATCGAGGAGCTAAAAGCCCCATATAAAACTGATGAATGGTTCCACTTTGAAGGACCTTGGAAGGTAGAAGCTCTGACCAGACTCTGATCTGGCCGTAAGTGAAAGGCCTTATCCCCAAAATCTGGGTGGCCGACAATAGGTGTCACCGGAAGCTGGTCACCCCAGCTAATTTGTAATATTTAATGAAAAACAAAAGATCTCTCTCCTATATGGCTATATAAATGTAATGAATTGGAGCAAAGGGGGGGAAACAAAAGATCACCCCCTATAAATGCTCTCTATATTGCCCTATCAGGGGCTAATTTAGTCCGTTGACCAAATTAATAAATACCAAATAAACTGGCCCGACAGCAGGGTAACGAGGAGGGGGCCGAACTGCTGACACACCATACAGCAGCGAGGTCCGACGGAAGTGGGAACAGGGTACCTGTCAAAAACAGGCACCTGCTCCCCCGCTTACCCAGATAAGTGTAATTTCCTTTTTTGGGAGGAACTCCGCTTTAAACTTACTTGGTGCCTTTTCTGCATTAAATTAGCCTCAGAACCTGTGTAATTCATATGTGTTCGGGATTACCGGGATGAGGTGGAAAACCTATATGTGATGTGATTTTGGCAATTGCATTGCGTTTTGCAATCTGTTTCGGGGTGTCGCTAACCACCTCAACACAGGGCACTTTCACTCCATTCCTGGCCAGGCCAATTTTCAGCCTTCGGTGCTGTCGCACTCTGAATGACAATTGTGCGGTCATACAACACGGTGCCCAAATTTATTTTTTTATTATTTCCTTCACACAAATAGAGCTTTCTTTTGGTGGTATTTAATCTTCACTGTGTTTTTTATTTTTTGCTAAAAAAAATGAGAGAAAAAAAAGTTTTGTAAATGAGTAATTTTTCTACTTCATTGATGTTGATGAGGCGGTACTGATAGGCAGCACTGATGGGCACTAATGAGGTGGCACTGATGAGGAGGCACTAATATGCTGCATTGATGGGCACTGAAAGGTGGCACTGACATGCAGCACTGATGAGCACTGATAGGGTAGCACTGATGAGGCGGCACTAATATGCAGCACTGATAGGTGGCACTGTTATTCAGCACTGATATGCACTGAAAGGCAGCACTTATTGGCATCACTGGTAGGCAGTACTGATTGGCATCACTGATGTGCACTGAAAGGCAGCACTGATTGGCATTACTGATGGGCACAGACTGGTGTCTCTGATGGGCACAGGCTGGTGTCTCTGATGGGCACAGGCTGGTGTCTCTGATGAGCACAGGCTGGTGTTTCTGATGGGCACAGGCTTGTGTCTCTGATGGCACAGACTGGTATCTCTGATGGGCACAGACTGGTATCTCTGATGGGCACAGGCTGGTGTCTCTGATGAGCACAGGCTGGCGTTTCTGATGGGCACAGGCTTGTGTCTCTGATGGCACAGACTGGTATCTCTGATGGGCACAGACTGGTGTCTCTGATGGTCACAGACCTATGTCTCTGATAGGCACAGGCTTGTGTCTCTGGGCACAGACTGGTGTCTCTGATGGGCACAGACTGGTGTCTCTAATAGGTACAGACTGGTGTCACTGATGGGCACGGGCTGGTGTCTCTGATGGGCACGGTCTGGTGTCTCTGATGGGCACAGATTGGTGTCACTGATGGCACAGACTGATGTCTCTGATGGGCATAGGCTTGTGTCTCTTGGCACAGACTGGTGTCTTCTGATGGGCCCAGACTGGTGTCTTCTGATGGGCCCAGACTGGTGTCTCTGATGGGCACAGGCTGGTGTCTCTGATGGGCATAGGCTGGTGTCTCTGATGGGCATAGGCTGGTGTCTCTGATGGACACATGCTTGTATCTCTGGGCACAGGCTGGTGTTTCTGATGGACACAGACTAGTGTCTCTGATGGGCACAGAGTGGCATCAGTGATGGGGCTGCATTGTAATTAGGGCACTGATGATCACACATCTCTCCTTTGAGCAAATGCTGCAGATCGGCTCTCCTCTCCTCACACTCTGTCAGTGGAAGGTGAGGAGAGCCGATAAACGGCATCTCCTTGTTTACATGTAATCGGCTGTGATTGGACACATCCAATCACATGGGTAAAGAGCCACGGCTGCTCTCTGGGACACGGCGCGCCCACGACTGCTGTGCTGCATACCCCCGCGGCTAAACTGGGCTGACATCAGATGACGTAGTTCCAGAACAAGAACTCCTTCGCTCTGCCGTCCTTTGTCTATATGGCGGGTGGG
The DNA here is from genome assembly GCF_965119305.1 of Pelophylax lessonae. Lineage (NCBI taxonomy): Eukaryota > Metazoa > Chordata > Amphibia > Anura > Ranidae > Pelophylax > Pelophylax lessonae. The sequence continues at coordinate 133,483,402 of NC_138778.1, forward strand.
AGGCGGTTAATATAACATTGACACCTGCGGCAGATCGTATGGATGCTGTGCGTTTGCTATAAAGTGCGATGCGAGAAAACGCTGTGAACTTTGTGCGTTTCCTGCATCATACCAGTGTGAACCAGGGCCGAGTGAAGTTCAAAAGATGAAGTATAACATTGTAGTTTACGTGTTTCCCTCACACTTACAATAGCGATAATGGTGTATTAAAGGGACGAGGTCAATGAAGTGTCAAGTCTTGCCCTCACATAACATGGCCGCACACCAGCTTCATTCCCCAGCCCCTAACGCGATGACGCAATGCGCTCTTACGCCCGCGGGATCTGACGTCGCCTCGGAAGTCTCGCGGGAGGATCTGCCCCGGGGCGGAGCGGAAGCGGGCAGAAAGCAGAGAAGGGAGAGGCGGCTCCGCGGAGAACGGTGAGGCCGGTAGCGGGATGGTATCTCCGGGGGTTGGTGGTAGTGGGGTGAGGGGAAGGAGAATTGGGGGGAATGCTGTGGCGCAGGAGGAAGTAGTGCTGAGTGGACACGGTGGTGGAGTGTCAGTGTCAGTGTGGAGAACATCTGTTGGGTGGAGTAGGAGGGAGGGTGTGTGATTGGGAGAGATGATCAGAGCATACACAGCACGATGACTGGTCACTGACACACACACTGTCCCAGTCATCTATGGAGGATAGCCATTGATCGGATCATCAATCACTGACACAACACAGGGAGGATCCTAGGCTTTGTCTAAGAAAGTCTGACCCCCCCATGTGATCAGTGTATATAGCAAGGATTACATCACACTTTGTAGTGGAGTCCTGCCTTGTCTTACTATGCTTGTCCTGAATGGGAGGGAGGCTGTGGGTCATTACAATCACCTGCTACACCCTCTGTGTTCTCATCAGGAGAGTGACAGGGTCTGCATCCTTTTATCAGACTTCCCTGTACCAGAGCTGCTTTGTATGGTTCACAAATGATCACAGAGCATAATAATCCCCATCAGGCTCCCCCCCCCCCCAATCAGGTTGCCTGTCAGAGTCCCCCTTCAGGTTGCCCCCCCCCCCCCCCCCATTTCTATTAGCAGCAGAAAGCATAGGCAGCCCCTGATGACCCTAAAGTTTAGCTCCACCCAAAAGGGAAGCTCCACCTATCTGCCTCCCCCCATTTCTATTAGCAGCAGAAAGCATAGGCAGTCCCTGCTGACCCTAAAGTTTAGCTCCACCCAACAGGGGAATCCCCACCTGTCCCCCCCCCCCCCCTCCCCCTGCATTTGGCAGGTACCTGGTTTTGACAGCGGGGAACTCAGCTGGAAGTTCGGCCACCCTCCTCTTTTCCCCGCCACCAGAGCATTCACAGAGCGCAGCACGCTTTACGCATTAGGGAGCTGGCTATGGAGCCACAAGGCTTCACTGATGATTTCCCGTAGCCAAGATGGTGGCGGCAGCACCCAAGAGCCGATTGAAAAATTAAAAGTGAACTGCGCTCCTAGATCTTCTTAAAGCAATGTCCTCTCAAGTATATATATGTGTGTTAGATCTTCTAGATTAATTCAGATACTGGGCACAGACTTCATAAATTATGACAGAATCGCATCTGCTACAGAATTAATTCTATGTGATTATTTAAAGTGCTTCTGTGCAATCCCATTCTATGTGTAGCCATAAGAAAAACAATATTCAATAAATTATTTCATATTTTCCAAAATAATTGTCTGTTAAAATTAAATATTGCTGTGCCCAGTATTCAATACATTCTGTCATAATTTATGAAATAAGTCTGTGCCCAGTATCTGATCACTTAGAACCCCCAAATATTATATATATATATATACACACAGTATATATAATAGAGAGACCCTAGAGAGTAAAATGGCGATCGTTGCAATCTTTTATGTCCATTAGATTGTAAGCTTTTCTGAGCAGGACCCTCTTAATCCTCTTGTATTTTATTGTATTGTAAATGTGCTGTCTCCCTCTAATATTGTAAAGCGCTGCATAAATTGCTGGTGCTAGAAATCCTTAATAATAATAATAATGTCACACTGTATTTGCGCAGAAGTCTTTCAAACTCAGTTTTTTGGGAAAAAATACACTTTAATGAATTAAAAAAATATATAAAACAGTAAAGTTAGCCCAATTTTTTTGAACAATGTGAAAGATGTTACGCCGAGAATCGTGAGGGAATCATGATCTTTATTCTAAGCAAAAAATCGTGATTCTCATTTTATCCAGAATCCTGCAGCTTTAAATAAAATTGATCAGCCAAAGACCCAACAAGTATGTATGATAAAGGATTATCTAGTGGTGGTGGTGTGGTTTTTTTTTTTATTATTATTTTGGGGGTAAAGGATTTATTCTGAAGCAGCAGAAAATGATCTTTTTGGAAGGTTTACTAATTAAGTGTTGGACAGATAGGATTGACAGCGGAAACCTGTCATTCTAAACACCCAAGCAGCAATTGCTTAACCTCCCTTAGTGCTGGCTCACACACATGCGATGCGGGAACCCTACGAATCCACTGAGGGTTCCCGCATCCCATTCAAAACTCAGGCAGTTCATACTGCCATATGCAAATTGCTGGGGGTGTCAATACAAAGTTGACACCCCCAGATCAGTTCGCATATTGCGGTGTGAACTGTCAGTTCAGACATGACGCGGATCGCATTGTTGTGAACCACCATGCGATCCGATTCTGCTGCGGACCCAAAAAAGGGTTCTTTCCCATAGTTAGTAAACGTAATAACTTTTGTGCAAACCATTCAAAATACGCTTATTGTGTTTTTTTTTTTTTACCAAAAATATGTAGCAGAAAACAAATTGTCGCTCTTTTTTTCAAGAATTAAAAATTGCACAAGTGATCAAATACCACCAAAAGAAAGCTCTATTTGTGAGGGAAAAAAAGGACATAAATTAAATGTGGGTACAGCTTTCGCACGACCGCGCAATTGTCTGTTAAAGTAACGCAGTGCCGAATCGTAAAATATATCCTGGTCAGGAATGGGGTAAAACCATCCGGTCTTAAAGCGGTTAAAAATACGCTCATTGAGAATTTTTTTGTCAAGGTCATGTAGCTAAATACATTTTGGCCTAAATATATGACAAAAATTTAATATATTGGATATTTTTTAACTGTCAAAGTAGAAAATGTCAATTTTTCCGAAATAATTTTCGCTCTTTTTTTATTAATATCGCAAAAAATGAAAAGCGCACAGGTGATCAAATACCACCAAAAGAAAGCTCTGTTTGTGGGGAAAAAAAGGACGTAAATTTTGCTTGGGTACGGCATTGCATGACCGCGCAATTGTCAGTTAAAGTCGCACAGCGCCGAATCGCAAAAAGTGGTCTGGACGTAAAGCAGGAAAATCCTCCGGTGGTAAAGTGGTTAAGAGAGATACCTGGGCTGTCATTGCCTTTAAACATATACAATAGCTAATTACTCAATTGACTTTTGTCACAGGAGCCGGGTCAAAAATGATTGGCCTGATTGCACCAGCAGCCAATCAGCTGAAAGCACTGTTCAGGTATTCTGACAACTGGCGTTCCTGACTGCCAGAAATAAATTGGCTGGCAGGGGAGATTCGTCCATCCACACAATTTATGTGGGAGGAGGACTCTTGAGAATTCTTTTGTTCAGCTAGCAGGTACAGGTAGAGCTAAAAAAATTTAAAATATCATTAAAAAGTTAATTTATTTCAGTAATTCAATTCAAAAGTGAAACTCATATAATTTATATAGATGCCTTACACACAGATTGATATATTTTATGATTTTTTTTTTCTATTAATTTTGATAATTATGGCATACAACTAGTGAAAATCCAAAATTCAGTATCTCAGAATATTATATAAGACCTAAAAAAAAAAAGGATTTTATTACAGAAATGTTGGCTTACTGAAAAGTATGTCCATGTACAGTATAGGATGCACTCAATACTTGGTCGGGGCTCCTTTTTGCATGAATTACTGCATCAATGTGGTGTGGCATGGAGGTGATCAGCTTGTGGCACTGCTGAGGTGTTATGGAAGCCCAGGTTGCTGTGATTGCGACCTCCATCTCATCTGCATTGTTGGGTCTGGTGTCTCTCATCTTCCTCTTGACAATACCCTACAGATTCTCTATGGGGTTTAGGTCAGGCGAGTTTCCTGGCTAATCAAGCACAGTGATACCATAATCATTAAACCAGGTATTGGTACTTCTAGCAGGGTGGACAGGTGCCAAGTCCTGCTGGAAAATGAAATCAGCATCTCCATAAAGCTGGTCAGCAGAGGGAAGCATAAAAAGTTTGAGAATTTCCTGGTAGAGGGCTGCGCTGACTTTGGACTTAATAAAACCTAGTGGACCAACACCAGCAGATGACATGGCTCCTCAATTCATCACTGAGTGTGGAAACTTCACACTGGACCTCATGCAACTTGGATTCTGTGCCTCTCCACTCTTCCTCCAGACTCTGGGACCTTCATTTCCAAATGAAATGCGAAATTTTACTTTCATCCGAAAAGAGGACTTTGGACCACTGAGCAAGTTTTTCTCAGTCCTTTTTCTCCTTAGCCCATGCCATGTAAGATGCTCCTGACTCGATCTCTGGTTCAGGAGTGGCTTGACACAAGGAATGCAACAGTTATAGCCTATATCCTGGATATGTCTGTGTGTGGTGGCTCTTGAAGCACTAATACCAGCCATAGTCCACTCCTTGTAAATCTCCCCCAAATTCTTGAATGGCCTTTGCTAAAGAATCCTTTCCTTCCAGTCAACTTTTCATTATTATGCTGTGATATAGCACTCTGTGAACAGCCAGCTTCTTTAGCAATGACCTTTTGTGACTTACCCTGCTTGTGGAGAGTGTCGGTGACTGTCTTCTGGACAACTGTCAAGTCAGCAGTCTTCCCCCATGATTGTGTAACCTACTGAACCAGACTAAAGTTGGCCATACATTATAAATTTTTCCTATTTAAGTTCCTTTACAATTACCGTCAACTAAGTAGTGCAAGGGCCTACCTGATTGCATACAAATTGAAAATGTTTAGGTTTGACCTCATATTATATGGTTTTCGTAAATCTAAAGGAAAATTGTACAAGAAGATTGCATAATGCATGGCTAGCCTTATGGACTATACACACTATAAGATTTTCTGAAGACTTTTTCCTTTAGACTTACCAAAACCATATAATATGATGCCCTCATATTATATAACTTAAACACTTTCAATTTGTATGCAATCTGGCAGGTCCTTGCACTACATAGAAAAGGTAAATCTGAAGGAAATCTAACCACAAAAGTTGGATAGTGTGTATCCAGCTTTAGAGACCATTTAAAGGCTCAGGAAACCTTAAGGGTCCTTTCACACAAGCGATCCGATCAGATCCGCCTGTCAGTTTTTCAGGCGGACCTGATGGGATCCTCCATGCATCCCTATGGGGCAGCGGATGTCAGCAGAGACATGTCTACTGACACCCGCTGCCATCCACATCCGATCCTGTCTGTGAAATCCGGACGGGTGGAAGCCCTATTTTCCATCTGCCCAGGGGATCGGATGAGAGTGGACAGGCGGTCCGTTCTCATCCGATTCCCCCATAGAGAGCAGTGGGGCTCTGACAGCTCCCTCTCCGCACACAGAGAGGAGACGGAGCTGTCACCTGCCTGCTCAGCGGGGGATCTCTGTATCGATCGTGGCGGACCGTGTAAAAGAAGCCTTACAGGTGTTTAGAGTGTGACACCATGTTCCAACAATATTAAACATTTTCACAATATTCTATTTTTCTGAGATACTGAATTTTGGGTTCTCACTAGCTGTAAGCCATATCATGAAAATGAAAAGAAAGAAATGCTTGAAATATATCACTCTGTGTGTAATGCATCTATATAAAATATGAGTTTCACATTTTTAAATAAATTAACTTTTTTATGATATTCCAATTTTTTTTTAATGCACCTGTATCTGGCAAGAATTCAGAGTCCCTATCTGCATACTTGCTTTGTGTTAGGCTAAAGCCCCGTACACACGTACCGATGGTCGGCTTACAAATGTTCCTCTTTTCTCCCCGGGATGTCGGTGTCTGCTGAAAAGTGCAAAGACAGCACAAGAATTTTGTCCGCCGACTGCAGAAGTGATGTCATGTAATGGTTAACTTTCCCTGTGTTTTCTATTTTCTGAGCATGCCCAGTCTTGCAAATCTGCGGTCTGTCGGCCGAATTGTGTACTGACAGGCGAACAATCGTCCGTTCTGGTGTCGGCATACAAATATTTTCATGTTTGCACGAAAGACTTTTGTCCGCGGATTGTGCGCAGACATCTGTCGGAGGCACCATACTAACACGCGTACAATCGGCAGATCCTTCGTCCACCGACGTTTGTATGCCGACGATCGGTACGTGTGTACGGGCCTTAAGTTTACACATGCAGCAGACCTGGCTGCCCCTCTGAAAAACCATCTGTGGTGGATTGCTTTTCAGAGGCATTTGAAAGGCAACAGTGATTATTTTTTGCCTCCTCCCTGCTTGTTTTAACTCTACAAATGCCGCACTACTGCGTCACAACAATTTTGCTTGGATGAGTTATGTTAGGAGCCGCGGTACTGCCTGCTGAACCTGACAGGAGGTTTATTTTTTGGGACAGTTGCAAAGCATTGCAGACCCCTTTGGCTGTGATTTGCGGCTTGAAGTGTTACTAAACCCACAACAGTAAACTCAGTCTGTATATGCAGTAAAGCATGCTTGCTATATTCACTGTGGAATAGAGCTGCTGGATTCATTTTTAAAAATCATGATCTCAATTCACCCCCCCCCCCCCCATCTTAAAACGGCATGTCCTTGATTCATACAGAGCTCTGCTTTCTCACAGCTGTCAATAAAACAGCCTCCAGCAGATGTTTATCCACATTGTTATGGCTGCGAGATAACTATAAACACAATGATTTACAATGTATCATTTCACTCTTTTAGATCAAAGGAATGAACTGTCTGTAAAGACTTACAGCCCATTCAGACTGGCGCGATCCGACTTTGTGGGGCGACCTGTGAAGTCGCAGTGCACAGCGCGCACCGCGACTTCGGCGCGACTTGCAAGGACTTCATATAATTGAAGTCAATGCAAGTCGCCTCCAGGTCACCCCAAAGTAGTACAGGACCCTTTTTCTAAGTCGGAGCGACTTGTGTCGCTCATATTAGAACGGGTCCTTTGCTAATCAATGGCGAGCGACCGAGCGTGACTTGTCAGGCTGACAAGTCACCTGACAAGTCGCGCTAGTCTGAATGGACCCTAAGCCTTTTTCTGATACTTGTTGCTTATAGGTTAAAATTTTTATTTTTTTGCTAGAAAGTTACTGGGAACCCCCAAACATTTTATATATATATTTTTTTTTTTTTAGCAGAGACCCTAGAGAATCAAATGGCGGTTGTTGCAATCTTTCAAACGCAGTTTTTTGGGGACAAAATCACACTTTAATTAATAAAAAAAAAAAAAAACTAAACAGTAAAGTTATCCCTTTTTTTAATATAATGTAAAAGATGATGTTAGGCTGAGAATCGTGATCTTTATTCTAAGCAAAAAAATCATGATTCTCATTTTATCCAGAATCATGCAGCTTTACTGTGAAACCTAAGGGCCCCCAAACCATCTCCTGATAGTACAGAGATTTGGGGGCACTCTGCACATGCTCAGTTTGGTGTGTATTGCTAGAGGTTTTTTTTTTTTTTCTTTTTCTTTCTTGGGAGGGTGCGTGTGATCAGCACAGGGCCAATCAGAACTGTCCAGACAGAGGCTCAGGGGTTTTGCAGCCTTTATAAGACAATCAGGGGAGAATGAAAACTCCTCTTACAAGCTTTAACCAGACACTGATGCGTCATTAGACTGCTATATACCACTGATGAAAAAAGGTAATTAGCAGTTTATATTTACAAAAACAATTGCATTTCCTTGTTCTGTGTACTGTGAGAGACCAGATATAGTGAATTCAGGCTTCTGGGTTTAGTAACACTTAAAAGGGGGCATTCGGGAGGCGGTAAAAACACTGCTCAACCACCTCTTTTTACACCCCCCTCTGCAAATGTAAACAAGCCCTTATTGATTCAAAATGTTTGAAGCTTGAGGGCCAGCATAACATCCATGTAATTAAAGGAGAGGTTTGGTCATAGTCTCCTCCATGCTGCAGCATATTTCCTGTCTGGTGTAGGATGGAGGACTGAGCAATCGCATGTCAGGGCGCCTCCTGAGCCTGGAACAGCTCGACCCCTTTATATTGCAGTTATCTACTGACTGGATCACAGGAGGACAAACGTAAGTGCACTTCTGTGACCCACAAGAGAAGTCTGGCCAAAACGGATTTGTCCTTACTTCTCTTTTAGTATTTGCAGCATGCAATGTCAGCAAGGGCAGCTTGTGTTTCTTGTAGGAAATATTTCCTCTAAGCAGTCTACTGCACATTTCCAGAACTCAAGGAATTTCACCTAGCCAGTTTATCCGAGTGACTTCTCTTCACCTCCTGTTCTGTCTGATACCCGTGTCTTGTGCTGCAAGTATTGGTAGTATCCTCAGTGAGGACCCAGACATTCTTACCATTCCACACTTTATAAAATAAAAACTGATGACCGTATATACTCGAGTATAAGCCAAGTTTTTCAGCATTTTTTTTCATGCTGAAAAAGCCCCCCTTGGATTTTACTCGAGTCAAGGTCTCACTTAACCTTTTCCCTGGTCAGTGCGCATGTGCCGCCGCCGCTCTAGAAAGCCCATACATGTTCGGCTATTCCCGGGCAGACGGCGCATGCGCAGTAACGTGTTGGCGCCGGGTGGCGCCATTTTAAAATGTAAGGCAGAAAGGTAAGTGAGCCTCCTCCGCAGCACTGCAGGTAAAAGTAAGTGAGACTCCTGTACCATGCCCACAGCACTGCATCTCCTGTGCCATGCCTGTACCATCTCCTGTGCCATGCCTGTACCATGCCCGCAGCCCTGCATCTCCTGTACCATGCCCACAGCCCTGCATCTCCTGTACCATGCCCGCAGCCCTGCATCTCCTGTACCATGCCCGCAGCCCTGCATCTCCTGTACCATGCCCGCAGCCCTGCATCTCCTGTACCATGCCCACAGCCCTGCATCTCCTGTACCATGCCCGCAGCCCTGCATCTCCTGTACCATGCCCGCAGCCCCTGTTTTGGGTCTCGTGGTAGTCCAGTTGGGTCAAGTAGCTGCTGCATTTCCCAGCCTAGGCTTATACTCGTTTTTTGTGGTAAAATTAGGTGCCTCAGCTTCTATTCGGGTCGGCATATACTCAAGTATATATGGTATATATTTTGCTGTCTGTGTCCCCACTAAAGATTATGCCTCACTTCCTGTTTTGAAGTGCACCTGTGCCCAGATTATTGACCATTTCTGAACAAGCCGTAAAACCAAATAAAATGGGCTATCCTTCATCTCTGTAAATATAAGGAGAAACTATTTAGGTTTGCAGCATAGGCAATGAAATTTGAAGCTGGATTCACACCTTTGTATTTTTGCTTGATGCATTTCTCATTGAAATCAATTGAAACATGTCAAACACATCTCAACATATGCGTTATGTCCCATCATCGCATGTCGATTTTCATTACAAAGTACATTGGCCATGCACATTAACCTGCGTTAATGCTTTTCCATGGGATTCATTTGGAAACTTGGGGAGAAAAACGTATAGGTGTGAACCCAGCTTTAAGTCTCACATAGACAGTACAAATTTCTGTCCTGCAACCACAGGTTGAAAAAATTAGATGGGATGAGAAGCTGAGAAATCATTAGTAAAAAGCCACACACTTTACACATAATTAGTTAACCATTTGATTGTCCTAGATGTTGACCCCTTCCTAGCCAGTGTCAGTGTATATTGTTAGCACTGATCACTGTAATAATGTCACTGGTGATGTCAGTGGCAGTTAGCCAGTTCCCCTCAGTGTCTGTGTCATATTGCCCACAACACAATCGCAGTCCCATTATAAGGCACTGATCGCCACCATAAGTAGTGGAGATGCACTGAAATTTCACCCAGCGAAAATGGTGTTATCAGCATTTTTTCTGATAAGAGAAAAAGGTGCTGAAAATGCACGCCATTTTGCCACAATTTTACTGTGCTTATGGTTTGCTTTTCATAAGTCGTGTGATTGGAACGCATCAAAGACGTAATGTTGGTGCGTTATTGATGCGTTCTTGCTAAGTTTTCAGTGGGGAGGTATTTTGGTGCAGTTTTTTTTTGCCAAGCAGAATTTTTAACACCACACTGGTCCGTTGCGCTCCTGTTGTGAAGACATACATAGGATTTAAAGGGATATATTTTTTTAAGCTTTTCTTGCGCTAAAGGTGCCAATAATGGCCGACAATAAATTCATATTCATTTAAATACATAATATTAAAGTCTCGGTTTTTTTTTCCTATAAATTAACAAACATGTTATATTTACCTCCTCTATGCAGTTTGTTTTGCACAGAGCAGCCCGGATCCTCCTCTTCTCGGGTCCCTCTTCTGTGCTCCTGGCCCCTCCCTCCTTGCTATGGGGGCACCCGAGCCGAGTCACAACTGCCTGTGTCCATTCAGATGTAGAGCCTCGACCCAGCCCCACCCCCCTCTCTCTACTGATTGGCTAGCTGACTTTGACAGCAGCAGCCAATAGTGCCGCTGCTGTGTCTCAGCCAATCAGGAGGGAAAATCTCAGACACTCGTGAAAATCACTGGACAGAGAGGGACCTCGGGTGAGAGCTGGGCTGTGCTGCACACAGGTTTTTCATATTAGTGCATAGATTGCATTAGGATAAAAAAACCTTCTGACTTTACAATTCCTAACGAAAAAGTTGTATATAATTATTTTTTAAAAACTGCCATTTTCAGTTTTGGTTTTCGGTCACGTGCATCCTGCATTTTCTGTTTTGGTTTTAGCACCAAAATTTTCATTCTGTGAGCCTCTAATTAGTAGTATATAACTTCCAGTATATATACCATAGTTTGTAGACGCTATAACTTTCACGCAAACCAATCAATATACACCTATTAGGACTTTTTGGCTAAAATTTGAATTTTTTAAAACATTTTTTTTATTAGATATGTTTTATAGCAGGAAGTAAATATTTTTCTCAAAATTTTGGGAATTTTTTGTTTGTCGCAAAAAAAAAAAAATATATCAATTTTGTTGGGTACAGCGTTAACATGACTACGTAATGACCAGGTAAAGTAGCACAGTGCCGAGTAGCGAAAAAAATGGCCTGTTTGTGAAGGGGGTAAAATCTTCTGGAGATCAAGTGGTTAAAGAGGAATATTTTTGCAGGCAGAGTGCTGTTATCTCTGTTTAACCCCTTGCTGACTGCCCCACATACATATACTGCAGGGCAGCGGCTCCTCTGCACAGAATCATGTACAGGTACATGATTCTGCACTGCTGGTCTGTGGTGTGCACGCCCGCTACGGGTGACCTGCTACCACTGTGATTGGACACAGCGGGAGCCAGTCAGCGGGGCTGGCGGATCTGCCGATCATTCCCAAGAGAGGCAGAATGGCAGTCTGCATATGTAAACAGGGCAGATTGCTGTTTTGTTAGTACAGAAGATAGAGATCTAGTGTTTCTGATAAGCAGGAATACAGATCTCTGTCTTCCCACAGTTAAAGCACTCCCCAGGGGCACATTTAACCCTTTAATCGCCCCTGATGTTAACCCCCTCCAGTTTTAGTACAGTGACAGTGCATACTTTTGGAGCTGAAGTGGTTAAAGGTAATATTTAGCTGTAAGTGCCCCTTTCTGTAGACCCTGTGCCTGCAATCCTGGCATTTTAGAGCGCTCAGGGGGCAAGGCAGCATCCATCCCCACTGCCTGCAGCCTGTCAGTCTATGGCAGGCTGAAAGCTGTACTGAATGGTAGTCTTGTTTGGGGCCCTGTTTTTCAGGGATGTATGCCCAGAATGCAGGTATTCTGCAAGGGGCCCTAACTGTATGCATTGCTTAGCCTGCCATGCACATAAAAGAAAATATCACATCTAATAGGTCGGTTTAAAATATTTATTCTGGTTGGAGACTGCAAAACATGGACACAAACCATGCCAGCCAGGTTATGAATGTGGATGAGTGGCAGAAGTTTTGTTTAATGTAGCGCCTGAACTTTTAACACTAGGATATCATTGCTGACCACCTTTTGAAAATGCTAGTTGCTTGTTTGTGAAAGCTGAACCAGTGGTCTCCCTCCATACTTTCTAAATCACTGCCCTGATATACATAAGTGTGCAGATCAGGAGCTCTGACTTTGGTGATTGCATACATGTTTGGGGTTAGTGACTCAGAATATGACAGCTAGCATTGTCTGAAGGTCAGCAACAGCTAAGTGACTCAGGCAGAAAAATTGCAATCAATTTGTGACATTTCCCAAAATAAAGAGGAAACCTAATTGCTTCTTAAAACACATTAAAAAAAAATGTAACTTTAAATCTTATATTTATCTCTCATTGTTATTGTTGCATATATGTCAGCCATAGCCAGAAATATCGGCACCCCTGCATTTCTGTCAGATGCACCACTTTGCCCATAAAATTGCTGCAATTACAAATGTTTAGGCATTCTCATGTTTATTTTGTTTTTTATTGGTATGACAAAAAAAAGTGGAGAAACAAAAAGCCAAATCTGACACATTTCACGCAAAACTCCAAAAATGGACTGGACTAAATTGGCACACTCAGTTTAATATTTGGTAGCATACTCCTTGGAAAAAATAACTGAAATCAATCGCTTTCTGTATTCATCAATGAGTTTCTTACACCTCTCTACTGGAATTTTGGCCAGCTGCTCCAGGTCTCTCAGATGGGAAGGGTTCCTTTTCTGCTGTTTTGAGATCTCTCCATGGGTGCTCTATGGGATTTAGATCTGGACTCATTGCTGGCCAGTTCAGTACTCTTCAACACTTTGTTTTAAACCGCTTCTGGGTGCTCTTTGACGTGTGCTTTGGGTCATTGTCCTTCTGTAAGACCCATGACCTCGGACAGTGACCCAACCTTTCTGACACTGGGCCCTACATTGCACCCCAGAAATCTTTGGTAGTCCTTAGATTTCTTAATGTCATGCACATGGTCAAGGCACCCAGTGCCTGAAGCAGCAGAGCATCCCCAAAAAATCAGTTAACCTCCACCATGTTTGACTCTAGAGACTGTATTCTTTTCTTTAAAGGCCTCACTTCTTTTTCTGGAAACAGTAGAATTATGTAATTTTGTTTCGTCTATCCACCGCACATTCTCGCAAAAGGATTTTGGCTTCCTCAGGTAAATTTTTGGCAAACTTCAATCTGGCTTTTTTACGTTTTTGTGTCAGCAATGGGGTCCTCCTTGGTCTCCTACCATGGCATCCCTTTTCTATAAGATGGCACAGTTGTATCCTGTGCCTGAAGGTCAGCTTGAATTTGTCTGGAAGTTAATTGAGCAATACTTTGTTGCAATCTTTGATTAATTTTTCTCTTTGCCCACGTCCAGGGAGATTAACTACAGTGCCATGGACTGTAAACTTCTTGATAATGTTGCGCACAGTGGACAGAGGAACATTAAGATCTCTGGAGATGGACTTTTGAGATTGTCCATGCTTTTCCACAATTTTTGTTCTCAAATCCTCAGGCAGTTTTTTGCTGCTCTTTCTCTTCTCCATACTCTATGTGGCACACAGAGACACACAACAGAAAGGTTGAGTCAACTTTTTACCATTTTAACTGGTTGCAGGTGTGATTTCTATATTGTCAGCACCTAATAATTGATACAGGTGAGTTTATTTACGAATTACAGGAGCATCACAACCTTGGAATGTACAATTTTCCTGCCAATAATTTTGTCCTATCCATTTTTGGAGTTGTGTGGAATGTGTCAGATTTGGCTATTTGCTTCTCTACTTTTTGCTTCTCTACTTTTTTTGTGTCCTACCAATACAAACAAAAGAAATAAACATAAGATGGCCTAAACATTTGTAATGGCAACACATTTCTGGGCGAAGTGGCGCGTTATCTGACAGAAATGCAGGGGTGCTGATATTTTTGGGCATGACTTAATACATTTCAAAACTATCAACTAGGAGTAGCCATCCCCTATTAATTTCTTGTTGATTACTCTGATATATTCCTTGCTTGTACGTGCATGCCCAATGTCACAACATGATCATCAATAACACAATATGATACATTACAGCTTAGTCCTTAGACGTGGTGACTACATTAGTTTCCTTCATTTTTCAGGCTAGGAACTATTGTTAGCAAGTAGAGAGAGTACCTGTTGATCCAGAAATGTTATATCTTGCGTAAGCTACAATGTAGTAAAGATTACCAAATTATTGGTAGTCAAACCCAAGTGGCAACCATGGCTCTCTCAGTAGATAGTGGAGGCATAAATGTAGTCATCCAAGAGCAAGCATGTTGTTCACAAGATTACCAAGTGGAAATAAAGAGAACAACACATGAAAAGCTATGCCACCACCAAATCTTCGGGCTTGTAAGCTGCAATGTATTACATTTATGGGTTTAGATGTGCTTCAAAAGAAAAGAGATATTTTGGCTTTGGAAGGATTTGTCATCTTCCCAACTGTTCTTCATTGCGGGTATTAAAGTGTTTGTTACCCCAAAAAAAAAGGATCCTGCTCCTTTAACGCATGTTATACAGCACCATGCTTGTGCTGTGTCATTTGGCCACCTAAAAAAACCTGGCTGATCCTGCCAGTTTCTGCCCTCCCCCCTGTACACTGACCACAGTTTATCATGGCTGCTGGGCCCTGGCACTGTGGTCAGTGTACGTGCCTCCATCACCCGCAGCTCTGCTCTCTCCTCCCCCCTCCCCTCCCTGCCTGCCTGTCTGTCAGCTCTTACCAATCCCGCCCCCCTTCCTGCTACTGAAATACCTTTAGACCTCACAAACCATCTCCTCTGTTATAAAGCCTCCTATGCTGCAGTGTATGTCCTTTGTAAAAAAAGATGCCCATTTCTACCTGATTTCACAGCGCAGATCGGCGGTGACTCCTTGAGCCTCCCTCTCCTCCTTGGCTGACATCTAGGCTCTCTCCTCCCCCCCCCCCCCCGACTGACGTCAGCGGGGGAATCTCGGCTCCTCCCACTCTAGCTGCCAGATCGGGAGAGGGAGCCTCGAGGAGTCACGCGACCGCCAATCTGCGCTGTGAAATCAGGTAGAAATAGTCATTTCTTTTACAAAGAACGTACACGGCAGCATAGGAGGCTTCATAAACTACAATCTCCTCTGTTATAAAGTGGCTTAACAACCACTTTAGGATATGTAGACTATGCAGCGGTATAGTTTTGAAGAGCGTATGTATCAAGTGAAAAATATTTAGAGAGGCAGATTGTTGGAGGACGTTATTAACAATCCTTGTAGATAGTACAGAAATAATTTACAGCTGGATATGGTTTGCCATAGTGATATTTCAGAGATACTGGATACTCTGGAGCTCAGTAACATAGATCTCCCTAATCGCCTGCATCAGTGGCAGTCAATTTATGAGCTATAGGGGGCTCCTGACAGCACTAATGGGCCGCACGTAATGTTCATTATATGTAATGCTTGAGAGGACTGTCCGAAACTGCAGACCTAATAGAGGAAATGAGGGTCAGAGAGTGTGGACATGAAATATTTTTGGGTTGGGATGCGCTTCAAAAGACAATACAAGACTGGAAACATGTTACATGAGGCTAATGGAGATCAATACTTTTATTCGAATCAATGTTCCCACTACAGACTGCTAAAGTCTGAGAGCCGCATATCGTATACCAAAGGGCTGAAGGCTTGGCACCAGGAACCTACATGCAGTGCAGCAAAGTGGTTAGGAAGTTTTGTATTTTTCTGGTGAGGAGGCACACATCCTGATTTGCCATAATGATGTGAGAGTAACCTGTAACCAAGTAGTACCAAACCAATAACATCACATATATATTAAAGAGACATTGGTAGACCGATCCTAACTCACCTAGTTGTCTAATACAGGGCTCAAAATTTCAAGTCCTGAGCTACTAGCCAGGCCTTAAGTGTCCATTCACACTACCGCGACTTGTCAGCCTGACAAGTCGCGGTCCATGCAGTGCTACAGGACCCGTTCTAATAGGAGCGACACAAGTCGCTCCGACTTAGAAAAAGGTTCCTGTACTACTTCGGGGCGACCTCGGAGCGACTTGCATAGACATTCATTATATGAAGTCCGTGCAAGTCGCGCCAAAGTTGCGGTGCACGCGAATTCACAGGTCGCCCCCGAAGTCGGAGCGACTTAGTGTGAACCGGCACTTAGAGTTAAGCCCCGTACACACGTACTGATCGTCGGCCGAACGATCGGCTGTCTTTTCTCCAGGACTGCACACAAATTTTGTCGGCCAACAACAGCCGACTGCAGAAGTGATGTCATGTGATGGTTAACTTTCCTTGTCTTTTTTTCTTTTCTGAGCATGCCCAGTCTTGCTAATCTGCTGTCTGTCGGCCGAAATCTGTACTGACTGGTGAACAATCGGCCGTTCTGGTGACGGCCAACAAATATTTTAATGCCTGCACGACAGATTCTGTTCGGCCAAAAATGCGGCTGTCGGAAGCATCATACTGACAAGCCTACAATCGGCCGATCGGTCGGCGGCCGAATATTTACGGCCGACAATCGGTACGTGTGTAGGGGGCTTTACTTTCCACCAGTTGCCCCACCCAACCTCCACCCTGCCTATAATTCCACCTCTAAACATCCCCTCTTGAATTATCTCATGACACTGTTAAATGTTGTATGCAAATTAAGTTACAAAAATAAATATTGACAACAACTTTAACAATATTAACATAAAGCATATTTTATTGATCGGACTGTGATAAAATGTGGATAAAATATGATATATATATAAATATACAATAGGCACTGTACACATCATTACTGCCTTGTTAAGTAAATATGCGCTACATCCAGAGTGCAGAATTGAGAGGTGCGCTACGTATAGACCGCAGGGTTGAGAGGTGTGCTACGCTGGGTGATTGGGCGGGAGTGACACCTCTGTAGAGATGACTGGGGAGGCAGCTTGTCTAAAGCCGAGCAGACCCGCCCGAGCTTTGCCGACCACTTGAGCCGAGCTCGAACACTCCACTCGCGAACGCTGCAATTCCATTCGTGAAATGTGAGCAGGCGAGTGGAAATTTTGAGGGCTGGTCTAATATATGAAATAATTTTACAGTGATGCATGTCGTACACTTTTTTCCTCTGTTCATCTTAGTTGCAGTTATAAAATGTCCCATGTCTATCCCTGCTCATTTAGCTGGCAGGACGCCTGATCTCATAGTGTGTTATCTAAAGCTGATTGCATCGCCTGAGTAATAATTGATGAAGATGACTTTTGTGCATGTTTCTCGATACTGTCACATCTTTATTGAACGTGTATAAAAAAAAGAAAAACTTCCTTGTATTACCTCTAGCCACCATAGTTGGCATTTTTTTTTTTTTTTTTTATTGAGTTTTCAAATGACAGATAAAGAAATGGGCACATTAGTATGGGCCTTCAGTAACCTCTACTGTAACTTTATTGCTTTCACAGCTTCCAGTGGATGTGGAAATGTTTGGATGGCTGAATCACTTCCATTAGTTGACAGTTATCTCAAGAAATTTAAACAGACACAGCAGCCAGGAATCTGTTTACAGGCTGGTGCTGCCACCAATATAAGCCTCATGTTGGTGGCATGTAAAATTGTTAAATGAATGTAAACATTTACTTTAAAGTTGACAAAAATGGCATTTTGGTGCCTTCCCCTGTGTATATTCACTATCTATTGCAGGTTTAGTCTAGGGGAGATGGAAAAAAATGTTAATTTACAGTCCTGCAGACATTCTCTCCACCAGTTTTAGTATTGATAACTGGTCCCTGGAAGTCATCCATTCCACTGACATCCTCCTCTTCAATGCAGGACCACCAGTCACTTTTAGTCCTGCATTGTACATAAGGTTGAGGTCCGACTCACATTCCAGGAGTGAAGAAGTTTGCAGGCTGTCTGGGACAGAGGAGTAATCTCGGTTTATCCCCTTAGACCAGTGGTTCTCAAACTTCGTGAGACCGAGACCTAGTACATTTTTCCAAAACCTTCCATGCTCCCAACAGTCTGCCTAAACCAAGCTTCACTCAGACAAGTTTCACTCAAAATGGGCTTAATCAGAGGACCTTTTGATTAAGCCCCTTTTGAGTGAAACTTGTCAGCGTAGGCCTGAAATAATATAGCTTTATGAAGGTTGATGTCTTTGGAGCGCAGCTGACTTGTTTGTTTATTTTGTGTTTACATGTGCCAGGATGGCAGACTCTTGTCCTTCGCCCACCACTCGGTTATACCTTTAATCTCACAGCGAGTGTCATCTGTGCTAAAACAACTGTGCTGTCACTTGGTCCAGAGGCAGCTGAAAGGGGAGGTGTTCCCTCGAACGATGTGTTATGCTGGGAACTGTAGTTCTTCTGTTCCCGCTATGTACCATCACACACTGTATTTCCATAGGTGATTGGGAAGCACTGCCATAGACTAAATGAGCTTCAGATCTTAAATATATGACATTTTTTGTAAGCTCATCAGAGTTCAGCTTTAAGGTTAAAACCAAAATTATTGTACAAAATATGTGCTTGCTGATTATATGCTATACTTTTTGTTTTACCTGAAGTGACATCCTAAATATCTCCTTTCTCTAGTCCTGAGGTTAAAACAAGGCCATAAACCCAAACCAGGTTTTATGAAAAAACTGTGAAAATTAAACATGTAACCATCAATACTTCCCCCCACTATTACGTATTTGGTGCTTTTATGTGCTGTTGATTATACAATAAAGCTTTTATCCAAATTTCCATGAGTGTACAGCCATCTGGAATTGTTTATTTGGAGTTTCACAGTGGTGAGCTGGGCTTGCACCCAATGTTGCACCAGAGAAGGAATCTGATGTTCCGACTTACCTGGAGCAGCGGCAATATACACAATAGGGATCGACCGATTATCGGCAAAGCCGATATATCGAGGGCCGATGTGCACTTTCCCTGATATATCAGAATCGGCCCCTGAAGTTACCAATATTGACGATATTTCGGGAAAGTTCTTGTACTGGAGTGATGCCTGCATCTAGAGGCATCACCCCGATACCGGCGTCCATAGCCGACGGTCGGCTGTCTTGTAATGACAACCGATGCGGCTGAGAAGCCGCTTGGCTGTTATTACAAGGAGCGGGAGGGGACGTCCCCTCCCGCCACCTATTGCGGCTCGTTCGGGTCTCCCGTCCCACTAGGAGACCCGTGCAAGCAGCCGGCATGGCAGCCGAAAACCCGATCAAAGCCACATTCGGCTCTGATCGGGTCTGCATTTAAAAACCCGGAAGTGATGTCTTGACATCATTCCGGGTACTCGGCGCCAGATTATAAAAATGACCGCATTCAAAACAGCCAAACTTGGCGTTTTGAATGCTTTTAAGTGCAGAGGAGGGGTTTGGGGACTTATAGACCCCCAGATCCCTCCACAAGAGTACCTGTCAAGAAAATCAAATCAATGTACAAAAATGTTGGCGCATATCGGCCAATACTGATATGCATTGGCCAAAATATCGGTATCGACAACTAAAAAACCGATATCAGTCGGTCGCTAATACACAAGGCTATTAATCAAGTAGTAGAAAAGAGCAATGATGTACATTTTTACAGGATAGACCTTTAGACACTCATGATAGTCACTTTAAAAAAAGAACATGGTAACTAGTATGCAGGTTACCACAAATATAAAGCTACGCCTCACACTGATAATGCCAACCACTAAGTCTTTATTCAGCCATCCTGGCTTCCTTAGACAGCCCCCATCTATTGGCCACACCCCTTTTGACGTGTTTCTCCCTGATTGGCTTTATTCATAAATATTTATATTTATGGTGTTTCATGGAGTGAGGATGAGCTCTTTTTCCACTGGCACGTAAGCACCAGAGCTCCAAGCGACGCTGATTCTTTCAAGCTTCTAGTAGGCAGGTTACTTTGTATCAGCTTTCAGTCTGTGCGGTCTGTTTGGACATTGTATTGGCTTTCAAATTCATATCAAAAGCTGATTAGACAGCAAATGGCAATTGAAAATTGCTGAGTTGATTTCTGCTTTCGATCTTCAGTACTCAAATTACTGATAGATGTAAGCGGACATTTTTTTTTTTTGCTATCCTGTACTAGGATAAATTATTACAAGTGCAGTTTATTCATATTTTGAAAAGCCCTAAGTGAAGCTGCTGCTTATGGAAATAAAACAACTTTTGCTTTTAGTACTTGCAGACCTAAGATAGGGGAAAAGATATATATTAAAGTGTTACTAAACGCACAACAGTAAAATCAGTGTGTATATGCCGTAAAGCATGCTTGTTATACTCAACTTTGGAACCCGAGGGGTTAATTCTCTACATTGTGTAAAAAAGCTGTTTGATCCTGTCTCCTCTGATCCTCTCTTCCTTCCACTGTCCCCAACATATTAATAGTAAATTAGTAAGCATTATCCAGTTTACTGCCCTTCAAACTTCCGGGGGGGCCGGGCTGTGGCCAGTGGGAGTAAGAAATTACTCCAATGGTATCGGTGGTAGGTATAGCACCCCATCTTTGGTGTCAGTGGGAGGAATAGTACCCCATCTCTGGTGTCAGTGGGAGGAATAGTGCTCCATCACTGGTGTCGGCGGGAGGAATAGTGACCCGTCATTGGTGTTGGCGGGAGGAACAGTGCCCCGTCATTGGTGTCGGCGGGAGGAACAGTGCCCCGTCATTGGTGTCGGCGGGAGGAACAGTGCCCGGTCACTGGTGTCGGCGGGATCAACAGTGCCCGGTCACTGGTGTCGGCGGGAGGAACAGTGCCCGGTCACTGGTGTCGGCGGGAGGAACAGTGCCCGGTCACTGGTGTCGGCGGGAGGAACAGTGCCCGGTCACTGGTGTCGGCGGGAGGAACAGTGCCCGGTCACTGGTGTCGGCGGGAGGAACAGTGCCCGGTCACTGGTGTCGGCGGGAGGAACAGTGCCCGGTCACTGGTGTCGGCGGGAGGAACAGTGCCCGGTCACTGGTGTCGGCGGGAGGAACAGTGCCCAGTCACTGGTGTCGGCGGGTGGAACAGTGCCCCGTCACTGGTGTCGGCGGGTGGAACAGTGCCCCGTCATTGGTGTCGGCGGGTGGAACAGTGCCCCGTCATTGGTGTCGGCGGGAGGAACAGTGCCCCGTCATTGGTGTCGGCGGGAGGAACAGTGCCCCGTCATTGGTGTCGGCGGGAGGAACAGTGCCCGGTCACTGGTGTCGGCGGGATCAACAGTGCCCGGTCACTGGTGTCGGCGGGAGGAACAGTGCCCGGTCACTGGTGTCGGCGGGAGGAACAGTGCCCGGTCACTGGTGTCGGCGGGAGGAACAGTGCCCGGTCACTGGTGTCGGCGGGAGGAACAGTGCCCGGTCACTGGTGTCGGCGGGAGGAACAGTGCCCGGTCACTGGTGTCGGCGGGAGGAACAGTGCCCGGTCACTGGTGTCGGCGGGAGGAACAGTGCCCGGTCACTGGTGTCGGCGGGAGGAACAGTGCCCAGTCACTGGTGTCGGCGGGTGGAACAGTGCCCCGTCATTGGTGTCGGCGGGTGGAACAGTGCCCCGTCATTGGTGTCAGCGGGTGGAACAGTGCCCCGTCATTGGTGTCGGCGGGAGGAACAGTGCCCCGTCATTGGTGTCGGCGGAAGGAACAGTGCCCCGTTATTGGTGTCGGCGGGAGGAACAGTGGCCCGTCATTGGTGTCGGCGGGAGGAACAGTGCCCCGTCATTGGTGTCGGCGGGATTCGTTGGTGCCGGTGGGAGAATTAGTTAAAAAACTCTGGTGTCAGTGGGATAATAGTTCCCCATCATTGGTGCTGGTGGGAGGAATAATACCCCATCATTGGTGTCTTTGGGAGGAGTAGCACCCCTGGTGCCGGTGGGAGGAATAATGCCCCATCATTGGTGTCTTTGGGAGGAGTAGAACCCCTGGTGCCGGTGGGAGGAATAATGCCCCATCATATTGGAAGGAGTAGCACCCCTGGTGCCGGTGGGAGGAATAATGCCCCATCATTGGTGTCATTGGGAGGAGTAGCACCCCATCATTGGCGCCAGTGGGGAGGAATAGTGCTTCATATCGGTGGAAGGAAAAGTGCTCCAGGGGCCAGGTAAAGACCAGCAAAGGGCCATATCTGGCTCCCGGGCTGCAGTGTGGAGACCACTGGTCTGGGATCTCCTGCTGGAACAGAACAGAAGGCACCCATGAGAAATGGTCCTAAAGAAAGAGAGGCATGTGAAATAGAAACGGGTGTTAGTGACTGGAATGAATCACATTTAGCAGAATACAATATTCTTATGTTCTAGTGAGCATTTCCTTTGGTAAGTTCTGTTTTTCCTCATTCTAATATACAAATGACTTCCCTTTTCTCTGTTAATTGGTCAGTGTCTTCTCTGCTATGATGTACGCAGCTTTTTATACAGTTTTGGAGTGTTAGGAAGTGATGCTGAATCCCATTGCTGGAGTGTCATTGTTGAATGTGTTCCAGTAAAAGTGAATATGTTGTCTATTGCAATCAATCAGGCTTCAGTTGTCATTTCTTTAGAACATGCTTCCACTTATATAGAAAAGGTATGTACAGTCAATAGCGTTCAAAAACAGAAAGCTTAAGGGGGCTATGGTGCTAGCTCTTAAATGCCATCTCTAAGTTTTAAAAAAGGTAGGGTCCCCCCCCCATTATACTTATCTAGGTGAATGCAGCATCGGTCCAATGCTGCATCTGCCCCCTCGCCTCTGCACTGAGGACCGAGTGATCGAACGCTGCTGATCGCTCGGTTCTTACAGCTCCCAGACCAGAGAGCTGCTGACTGTCAGTCACCGCTCTCTACTCTGCCCCCTCCTCACTCATTGGAGTGCTGAGCTGTGGAGGGGCCGGGAGTGGCCGGCTCAGCCTGTCAGCGGCTCTCTAGGAAGCTGAGCCGGGTGTCAGTCCAGGGATCTAGGCAGATCCAGACTTCCATTGTCGTGATGACTTGGTGCCTGGACTGACATCTGTGACATCAGCAGAGAGTGGACTTCAGACCACTCTGCTGAAAACAAGTCACAGGAGTGCAGAACGAACTAGACTCCTGTGATCCATAGGAGATGTACAGCCAAACAAGCTTTGGCTGTACATCTCCTTTTAATCTCATCCCCACATGTATGTCTTGCTTTTATTTATTTTATTTTTTTTGTTTTACTGTTCAGATGTATTCAGCCAGGTTATGTGACATGTAGGGTCTTCTTCCTCTGTCTTCTATCTTGCTGGGGGCAGTTGTTTCCTGATGCACTATAAATCAGGGGTGCAGTAATGACACCCCCTTGGAGGAGGGACATGATGTTCATTCATTTATATTATGCTCTTCCTGGGTGAATGAAGGGCAGTGCTCTTAGCAAAGCTATGTAGGATCAGCTTTACTGCTGTGTAGAAAGAGTTTGGTCTGGATGTTAGAGAAAGGCTTCTCACATTTACTTTTGCTTGCTGGTATTTATGGCTGCTGCTTAAGTGCAAGGTGAATTTCACCGCCTGACCTGAGTGCAGCCATCTGTACAGACTGCATCCCGTGCTTTTGAGAACGCATATAAGTCCCTTATGCTATGTTATGATTGGTTCCCTGAATGCAGTGCACATTTTGTGAACAAAATAAACCTTAATTTTAGCTTTAACTCTTACCCCAGCACTTACAGTTTACATCTAGCAATGCTGCTGGCTCCGGCTCTTTTATTGCTGCTTTCCTGAACTTCCTTTCTTCACAAGAAAGAGTTGGCAATGGACAGTGCTGTTACCAGCCAGTCTGTTAGCTTGAAGGAGGAGCAGGGGAATGGCTTTCCATCCTAGGCTATGAGGCTGTGTGTTTTTATTGATGTACAGAGTGTAGGTCGACTACTCTAGTAGGATGCTGCAAGAGAAAGGAGCCAATCTGGAACAGGAAATCTGGGGCAGTGGTCATGGCTCCAGCTTAAACTGGAACATAGGCAAGGATTAGAAGATAAAGAAGCTGCATAGGCAGTAATTAAAGTGGTTCTAAAGCCTAAATGTTTTTCCTTCTTACATTCTGTGCATGAAGGTAAAAAAACCTTTCAGTATGCAGCTCTCCCCTCACCTGAGCCCCATTCCGATCCAGAGATCCCCGATCCGATCAGATTTCAATCCCCCTCATTGGCTGAGACACAATCGGGATGATCCGGACTGCTCTGTGCAAAACCATTAGTCCCCGTTCACACTGAGGCGACCTGTGAGGCGACCTGGTCGCCTCACAGGTCGCCTTCCATAGAGAAGCTGCGGACCCATTCTAATAGGAGCGACACAAGTCGCTCCGACTTAGAAAAAGGGTCCGGAGCTTCTTTGTGGCGACCCGGAGCGACCGTCATAGACTTCAATGTTATGAAGTCCGTGCCGGCCGCTCCGAGGTGGCGGCGCGCTGCTCGCACCGCGACCTCGGAGGTCGCCCCCCAAAGTCGGATCGCCCCAGTGTGAACGGGGCCTTACATAGTGCAGGTAAATAGAACATGTTTGTTATTTTAATAAAAAAAACAAATTGGAGCCTTTACAATCACTTTAAAATAACTGTTGAAACTATTTAAAGGAGAAGTACAGCCAAAGTTTTTTTTGGCTGTACTTCTCCTGTGACCCATTTTCAGCAGACAGCGGGCTGAAGCCTAATGTCGGCTGATGTCATAGAGTCAGTCCAGGCTCAGAGAGATCCCAACCATATGCCTGGACCGGCACCCAGCTCAGCCTCTCGGTGAGCTGCTAAAAGCCTTGGGCGGCTGCTTCCTTCCACAGCCCAGCTCTACAGTGAGTGTGGGGGGAGCAGAGCAGAGAGCTGGTGTCAGTTCACTGAGCTCTGAGAATCCAGTGATCAGAGGGGTTTGATGGTTCCGTTCTCAGTGTTTGACCAGGTGGGGGACACATGGAGTATCCGACCAATGCTGCATCCACCTAGGCAAGGATTATTATTAACCACTTTACGACCGGCGCACGACGATCTACGTCGGCACTCAGCCCCGGCCAGGCAAACTGACGTAGGCCTACGTCAGCACAATTTGCCGGCCCTGTGCGCGCTCCCGCGCGTCCCCGCCGCCGATGATGACTCGATTGGGTTCAGAACCGATCAGTCATCAGGTCCAGGCCAATCATTTTTGGTCTGGACCTGTTGATCGGTCCTGCCCAATCAGATCATCCTCTAAGCCTGTGAAATGTAAACACAGGCTTAGAGGAGATGTGCCCTCCCCCCACAACGGTCTTTTCGGATCCAGCGTGAGAGGAGAGCACATCTTACTGTGAGTACTGCACCAAGCACACCCACACACAGTTAGATAGGCACATTTCACCCCCGATCGCCCCCCCAATTAACCCCTACAGCACCTGACACAACACACACTATATACAGCATATAGCATATACCTATATACCTGTATAAGTGTGATTTGTGAACAGGTGTAGCCCTTGCGACCCCCCCTTTTCCACTCAAATTACCCCCCACCCCCCCCTAATAAAGATTTAACCCACTGATCCCCCCTGAACCCCCCCTGATCACCGCCGTTAACCCCTACACCCTCTGTCACATCAGCACTAATACAAACGCAATATACGGTGTTATTGTATTTTTGTATTAGTGTCATTGTGATCAGAATTAGCGCAGGCGACTAAGTTTCTGTCCCAAGAAGGTTTAGGGTCCCCGCCACCCGCCCAATAAAGATTTAAGCCCCTGACCCCCCCCTGATCACCCCTACACCCCCTGCCATAACACACACCGTATACAGTATATAGCATTTTGCTATATACCCGTATAAGTGTGATTTGTGGTCAGGTCTAGCGCTTGCGACCCCCCTTTTTCCACTTGAATTACCCGCCACCCCCCCCTAATAAAGATTTAAGCCCCTGATCCCACCTGATCCCCCCCTGATCACCGCTAGTTAACCCCTACACCCTCTGTCACATCAGCACTAATACAAACGTAATATACTGTGTTTTTGTATTTTTGTATTAGTGTCATTGTGATCAGAATTAGCGCAGGCGACTAAGTTTGTGTCCCAAGCAGGTTTAGGGTCCCCCCCACCCGCCCAATAAAGATTTAATCCCCTGATCCCCTCCTGATCACCCCTACACCCCCTGCCACAACGCACACTGTATACAGTATATAGCATTTTCTATATACCTGTATAAGTGTGACTTGTGACCAGGTTTAGCGCTTGCCACCGTTCCTTTTATCCTTAGGATACCCGCCAGTCCCTTCCAATAAAGATTTAAACCCCTGATCCCCCCCTGATCACATCCCGTTAACCCCTACACCCTCTGTCACATTAGCACTAATACACACATAATATACTGTTTTTACTGTATTTTGTATTGGTGTCATTGTGACTTGAGGTTGCGCTAGCTAGCTAGTTTCTTTCCCAAAGGAGGTTTAGGGTCCCCGCCACCCCCCCCCAGATCCCCAGCGCATAGTTTAGAAGTAACCCCTTGATTGCCACACACGCACGCACGCACGCACGCACGCACCTACACTTCCATTTCTAGTATAGTGTTTGAACAGATCAATATCTGATCTGATCAGAACTATACTAGCGCCCCCATAGTTTAGGGTTCCCAAAACGCGGTGTTTGCACGATCAGTACTGATTCCGGCCAGCACCTGCGTTTAACCCTTTCACCCAGGCAAGTGTAGTAATCAATAGATTACTGTCACTTGCAAAAAAACACAAGACACAAAACCGCTGTGTTAGCAGAGTCAGGCCTGATCCCTGCTAGCATTAGCAGTTTTTTTTGTAGCGCTTGAAATAGTCTTCGACAACCAGGTGCTTTTATTACCTGTGAGTCGCATCACTGTACGAGTAAATTTAGTTGCCAAAATGACCAAACGTTCGTACAGGGATGAAGAGCTTCTCAGTTATATGCTGACCGAGTCATCTGATAGCGAAGGGGAAGCTACAATGACCGAATTAGTGTCAGTATATGAACCTGATGATGGCAGCGGCTCCCTGACAGATAGCTCCGACGACAGATGGGTCCCTGTTAGACCCAGGCGTACCCGACCCCATTCTGAAGTTGTTGTGATGCAGGAATCGCAGGGTGCTCGTATGGAGCAGAGTGTGGGTACTAGTGCCGCTCATCCTTCTGGCGACCTGGCAAGCGCCAGCGGCCTAGTACAACCTGGACCTAGTACAACCAGCACTGCAGTAAGACCTGGTGACGTGGCGAGTCCCCTAAGTGCAGTTGAAGCTGGTGCGGTGGCTAGCACAAGTAGTGGCCCGCAGCCACCGCGTATTCGAAGACAGGCCCGTAGAGCCCATAGTGCCCTCCCTGATGCGCTGGCATTTCCTAATTGGCAACCCACCGATACTACAGCGCCAGTACTTCCCCCATTCACCGCCCAACCTGGAATCCACGTGGAGACAGCTGGTTTTACGCCCCTGAACTTTTTTGAGCTGTTCTTCACGGAAGATCTTTACAGATCTATTGTGGATCAATCAAATTTGTATGCACAACAGTTCATCGCCGCCAACCCAAATTCACACCTTGCCAGACAATTCGGCTGGAAACCTATAACGGTTTCCGAATTTAAGATCTTTCTGGGCCTTTCCCTCCACATGGGCATAACTAAACAGAGTGAATTGCGGCTATATTGGTCCACTAGCCCAATTCACCATATGCGCATGTACTCTGCCTCTATGTCCAGGACGAGATACGAGCAAATTCTGCGATTTATGCATTTCAGCGACAATGAACTCTGTCGTCCTCGGGGAGACCCTGCATACGATCGGCTCCACAAAATTCGGCCCCTCATAGACCACTTCAATCAGCGGTTTGCAGCCTTGTTTACCCCCGAACAAGTTGTCTGCGTTGACGAGTCCCTGATTAAATTTACTGGCCGCCTTGCTATGAAACAGTACCTCCCCAGCAAGCGTGCCAAGTACGGGGTCAAACTGTATAAATTGTGTGACAGGGCCACAGGCTATACAGTTAGTTTCCGGGTCTATGAGGGAAAAGATAGCTGTGTGGAGCCCCCCAACTGCCCAGACTACATAGGGAGCAGCGGTAAGATCGTTTGGGACTTGGTGTCACCCTTATCCGGAAAGGGGTACCATTTGTACGTGGACAACTTTTATACAAGCGTGCCACTATTTAGTCACCTTCTTGATTTACAAATTGGCGCATGTGGCACCGTGCGACCTAATCGCCGGGGCTTCCCCCAACGGCTTGTAGATTCCCGTCTTAGTCGGGGGGCGAGAGCCTGCTTGAAAACGGACAAATTACTTGCGGTGAAGTGGAAGGATACACGGGATGTTTATGTTCTGTCCTCCCTTCACCCAGACACGACGATCCAAATTCCTACGGCAACTGGCGTTATGGAGAAACCCCTCTGTGTCCACGAATATAACCTTAACATGGGAGGGGTGGACCTTAACGACCAGCTTTTGGCGCCGTATTTAGTTGCCCGTAAAGCCAGACGCTGGTACAAAAAAGTGTCTGTTTACCTATACCAATTGGCTATGCTGAACGCCTTTGTCCTATACAGGGCGTCAGGACGAACTGGATCTTTCCGGGAATTCCAGGAAGAGATCATCCTTGCCTACCTGTACCCAGGAGGCATGCCTGCCCAACTTCCCCTTCCAGATGCAGTGAGCCGGCTGCATGAGAGGCATTTTTCACATGTCCTCCCGAGTACCCCTACCCAAAGATGGCCCCAAAGAAGATGTCGTGTCTGTAGCAAGCGCGGATTTAGGCGTGACACCCGTTATTATTGTCCCAAATGTCCTGACCAACCTGGTCTCTGCATCGGGGAATGTTTCGAGCGCTACCATACACTAGTGGATTATTAGCGTAGGGTACAGCACGACACAGTGTAGGGCACATAAACACAGGGTCTCGAAGGATGTTGGATGTCCATCGACATTTTGAGAGACCCAAGCTGGAAGAGAAGATCGCAGATGATCGCAGTCCCTCCCAAATCAAGAAGTAAAGGAACAGTTAGAAAGAAAAATAAAAGGATCCAAAAACTGTTGTGGTGTCAGTAATTTTATATGTCCTTCTACTCCTTCCTACTATACTTTTTTTCAATGTCCTTTGTTTGTTTTTTCATTCTTTTGTGACCTGTTTCTCTTGCAGGTCCCTTGTCGGCTACCACGCATTGATTTTATATATTCTGACACAAACAGCGTTTGCGCTCAGCATATATGGATACCTTTGCTGATAGCAGCTGTGGTGATTTTCTGATTTCAGCACTGCAGTTAAAATCCTATTTTGGTATACGTGGATAGCGCCGTGTATACCCATCATTAAATTCAGTGGGTGGTTGTTTGGGCGGTTAATGATGAAAATCCAAAAACTGTTGTTGTCAGTCATTTTATATGTCCTTCTACTCCTTCCTACTATACTTTTTTTCAATGTCCTTTGTTTGTTTTTTCATTCTTTTGTGACCTGTTTCTCTTGCAGGTCCCTCGTCAGCTACCACGCATTGATTTTATATATTCTGACACAAACAGCGTTTGCGCTCAGCATATATGGATACCTTTGCTGATAGCAGCTGTGGTGATTTTCTGATTTCAGCACTGCAGTTAAAATCCTATTTTGGTATACGTGGATAGCGCCGTGTATACCCATCATTAAATTCAGTGGGTGGTTGTTTGGGCGGTTAATGATGAAAATCCAAAAACTGTTGTTGTCAGTCATTTTATATGTCCTTCTACTCCTTCCTACTATACTTTTTTTCAATGTCCTTTGTTTGTTTTTTCATTCTTTTGTGACCTGTTTCTCTTGCAGGTCCCTCGTCGGCTACCACGCATTGATTTTATATATTCTGACACAAACAGCGTTTGCGCTCAGCATATATGGATACCTTTGCTGATAGCAGCTGTGGTGATTTTCTGATTTCAGCACTGCAGTTAAAATCCTATTTTGGTATACGTGGATAGTGTCGTGTATACCCATCATTAAATTCAGTGGGTGGTTGTTTGGGCGGTTAATGATGAGTAATACTACGCATTATTCCTGTGCTGATTTCTGATAGGTTCTCTTTTTTTCCGTTCAGCCCACAGGCTGCATGAAAAAAAAAAAAACCTATATGCCAAACAAGGACCAGCAATGTACTGGTACGTTGCTGGACTTTGAGTGGTTATACCAGGATGATGCCTGCAGATTTAGGCATCATCTTGGTATCGTTTTTTACAGCCAGCGGTCGGCTTACATGTAAAAGCAATTCTAGCAGGTAATTGGCCGCTAGACTGCTTTTACATGCAGTGGGAGGGGCCTCCCCCCCCCCCACCGCCGCCTTCCGCAGCCTTCCATGGTTTTTCTCTGGCTCTCCTGTCCCACCGGTTAACCCGAGAGTGCAGCCGGTGGTTCAATTATCTAACCATAGAGCTAATTGGAGATGAGAATGGCTCCAATCATCTCTATGGCCTAAGATGCCGGAGGCTACGAGCATTTTATGACTTCTGTTTCGCCAGAAATAAACAGGGCCATTGGGAAATTGGGAAAGTATTTTATCACACCAATTTTGGTGTGGTCAGATGCGTTAAGGTCAGAGGAGAGATCTAGAGTCTAAAAGACCCCAATTTTTTTTAAAAAGAGTACCTGTCACTACAGATTGCTATCATAGGGGATATTTAAATTCACTATGATAACAATAAAAATGATTTAAAAAAAAAAAAAATTAAAGGAAAGGTGTCAAAATAACATAAAAAAGCAAAAGAAAAAAAAAAAAAAAAAAAAAAAAATTGAGCCCCCCCCCTTACCCCCGGTGCTTGCGCGCAATGGCGCACGCAAGCGGTGGTCTAGTGTCATATGTAAACCACAATTGCAGCATGCATGTGAGGTATCGCCGCGATCGCCAGATCGAGTGCAGTAATTCTTGCAGTAGACCTCCTCTGTAAGTCTAAAGTGGTAACCTGTAGAGACTTTTAAAGGTTTTCAAAAATGTACATACGTTTTTGTCGCTGCGCAGGCATGCGCAATTTTTAAAGCATGTCATGTTAGGTGTCTATGAACTCGGCATAAGATCATCTTTTAAATTTTACCAAAAAAATTGGAATTATATAGTGTATTTGTGCAATAAATTAAAAAAAAATGTATTTTTTTCGCAAAAATTGCGTTTGGAAAATCTGTGCGCAAATACCGTGTGACAAAAAAATTTGCAACATCCACCATTTTATTCTATAGGGCCTCTGCTTTAAAAAAATATATAATGTTTGGGGGTTCAAAGTAATTTTCTAGTAAAAAAAAAATATTTTTTCATGTAAACAAAAAGGCACAGAAAAGGCTTGGTTTTCAAGTGGTTAGAAGAGTGGGTGATGTGTGGATAAGATTGAGTATAAAATGCCGGAACTGTTCAAACACCCCCCTAATGACCCCTTTTTGAAAAGTAGACACCCAAAGCTTTTTTCTGAGAGGCATGGTGAGTCCATGGAGTATTTTATATTTTGCCACAAGTTTCGGGAAAATTATTATTTTTTTTTTTTTTGTTGTTTTTTTACAGAAAGTTGTCACTAAATGATATATTGCTCATGCATGCCATGGGAATATGTGAAATGACACCCCAAAATACATTCTTTTGCTTCTCCTGAGTACAGGGATACCACATGTGTGAGACTTTTTGGGAGCCTAGCTGTGTACGCGCCCCCGAAAACCAATCCACATCTTCAGGTTTTCTAATGGCGTAAATTGCTGATTTTACCCCTGACTACCTGTCACAGTTTCAGAGGCCCTGAAATTTCAAGATGGCACAAAACCCCCCCAAATGACCCCATTTTGCAAAGTAGACACTCCAAGCTACTGGCTGAGAAGTATGGTGAGTCCATGGAATAGTTTATATTTTGCCACAAGTTTCGAGGAAAAAAATTTTTTTTATTTTTTTTTATTTTTTTACACAAAGTTGTCAGTAAATGATATATTGCTCACACAGGCCATGGGTATATGTGAAATGACACCCCAAAATACATTCTGCTGCTTCTCCTGAGTACAATGATACCCCATGTGTGAGACTTTTTGCCAGTCTAGCCGCGTACAGGACCCGGAAAACCAATGCGCACCTTTAGGCTTTCTAAGGGCGTAAATTGTTGATCTCACTCCTTACTACCTATCACAGTTTTGAAGTCCATAAAAAGCCAAGATTGCACAAACCCCCCCCAAATGACCCCATTTTGCAAAGTAGACACTCCAATCTATTTGCTGAGAGGCATGGTGAGTATTTTGCAGCTCTAATTTTTTTTGGAAAATGAAGAAAAAACAGGAAAATGCATTTTTTTTCCTCTTTTTTCAATTTCCAAAACTTTGTGACAAAAAGTGAGATCTGCAAAACACTCAACATGCCTCTCTGCAAATAGCTCAGGGTGTCTACTTTCCGAAAAGGGGTCATTTGGGGGGGGGTTGTGCTGTCTTGGCATTTCATGGCCTCCAAAACTGTGATAGGTAGTCAGGAGTGAAATCAACAATTTACGCCCTTGGAAAGCCTGAAGGCGATGATTGGTTTTCGGGGTCCTGTACTCGGCTAGACTGCAAAAAAGTCTCACACATGGGGTATCCCTATACTCAGGAGAAGCAGCAGAATGTATTTTGGGGTGTCAGTTCACATATACCCATGGCATGTGTGAGCAATATATCATTTACTGACAACTTTGTGTAAAAAAAAAAAAAAAATATATATATATATATATTTCCCGGAACTTGTGGCAAAATATAAAATATTCCATGGACTCACCATGCCTCTCAGCAAATAGCTTGGGGTGTCTACTTTCCAAAATGGGGTCATTTGGGGGGGTTTTGTGCTATCTTGGAATTTTAGGGCCTCCGAAACTGTGATAGGTAGTCAGGAGTGAAATCAACAATTTACGCCCTTGGAAAGCCTGAAAGTGGGGACTGGTTTTCGGGGACCTGTACTCGGCTAGACTGCAAAAAAGTCTCACACATGGGGTATCCCTGTACTCAGGAGAAGCAGCAGAATGTATTTTGGGGTGTCATTTCACATATACCCATGGCATGTGTGAGCAATATTTCATTTACTGACAACTTTGTGAAAAAAAAAAAAAAAATATATATATATATATATTTCCCGGAACTTGTGGCAAAATATAAAATATTCCATGGACTCACCATGCCTCTCAGCAAATAGCTTGGGGTGTCTACTTTCCAAAATGGGGTCATTTGGGGGGGTTTTGTGCTATCTTGGAATTTTAGGGCCTCCGAAACTGTGATAGGTAGTCAGGAGTGAAATCAACAATTTACGCCCTTGGAAAGCCTGAAAGCGGGGACTGGTTTTCGGGGACCTGTACTCGGCTAGACTGCAAAAAAGTCTCACACATGGGGTATCCCTGTACTCAGGAGAAGCAGCAGAATGTATTTTGGGGTGTCATTTCACATATACCCATGGCATGTGTGAGCAATATTTCATTTACTGACAACTTTGTGAAAAAAAAAAAAAAAAATATATATATATATGTATTTCCCGGAACTTGTGGCAGAATATAAAATATTCCATGGACTCACCATGCCTCTCAGCAAATAGCTTGGGGTGTCTACTTTCCAAAATGGGGTCATTTGGGGGGGGTTTGTGCTATCTTGGAATTTTAGGGCCTCCGAAACTGTGACAGGTAGTGCAGAGGTGACATGCACAATTTACGCCATTAGAAAACCTGGGAGTGTTGATTGGTTTTCGCGGTCCTGTACACAGCTAGGCTCCCAAAAAGTCTCACACATGGGGCATCCCCATACTCAGGAGAAGTGGCAGAATGTATTTTGGGGTGTAATTCCACATATACCCATGTCATGTGTGAGAATTTTATCTTTTAGTGACAACGTTGTGTAAAAAAAAAAAATAAAAAAAAAAAATAGTAATATTCCCAAAACTTGTGGTAAAATATAAAATATTCCATGGACTCACCATGCCTCTTAGCAAACAGCTTGGGGTGTCTACTTTCCAAAATGGGGTCATTTGGGGGGGTTTTGTGGTATCTTGACATTTCAGGGCCTCCTAAACCGTTAGAGGTAGTGAGAAAATGCAATGAAAAATGTACGCCCTTTGAAATTCTGATGGTGGGGATTTGTTTTTGTGGTCCCGTACACAGCTAGGCTCCCAAAAAGTCCCACATATGTGGTATCCCTGTACTCAGGAGAAGCAGCAGAATATATTTTGGGGTGTAATTACACATATACCCATGGCATGTGTGAGCAATATATCATTTCAATGACAACTTTGTGTAAAAAAAAAAAAAAAAAAATTTTTAGTCATTTTTCAAACACCTGTGACAAAAAAATGAAATATTCAATGAGCTCAACATGCCTCTCAGAACATTCCTTAGGATGTCTACTTTCCAAAAAGTGGTAGTTTGGGGGGGTTTTGTACTGCCCTGCCATTTTAGCACTTCATGAAATGAGATAGGCAGTCAAAAATTAAAGCTGCGTAAATTTCTGTATTTACACCATAGTTTGTAGACGCTATAACTTTTGCGCAAACCAATAAAAATACGCTCATTGAATTTTTTTTTGTCAAAGACATGTAGCTAAATATATTTTGGCCAAAAAAAAATACATAAATTGAGTATATTGGATATTTTTTAAAAGACAAAGTTGAAAATGTCATTTTTTTGCAAAATTTTCGCTCTTTTTTTATTAATATCGCAAAAAATAAAAAGCGCAGAGGTGATCAAATACCACCAAAAGAAAGCTCTGTTTGTGGGAAAAAAAGGACGTAAATTTCGTTTGGGTACCACATTGCATGACCGCACAATTGTCAGTTAAAGTCACGCAGTGCCGAGTCGTAAAATACCCCCTGGTCGGAATGGGGGTAAAATCTTCCGGGGCTTAAGTGGTTAAAAAAAAATGTTTCTCACACTCCTCTTCTAACCACTTGACCTCCTGAAGATTTACCCCCCTTCCTGACCAGGCCAATTTTTGCGATATGGCACTGCGTCACTTTAACAGTTGCGCGCTCCTGTGATGCTGTACCCAAATAAAACTTTTCCTTTTTTCCCCACAAATACAGCCTTCTTTTGGTGGTATTTGATCACCTCTGCGTTTTTTTTTTTTTTTTTGCACTATAAACAAAAGAGACCAACAATTTAAAATAATAAAAAAATATATATATAATATTTTACTTTCCGCTATAAAAAAAAATCGAATTTCCTCATCAATTTAGACCAATATGTATTCTACATATTTTTGGTAAAAAAAAAAAATCCCAATCGTATATCAATTGCTTTGCACAAAGTTATAGAGTCTACAAACTATGAGATTTTTATTTATTATTTTTTTTACTAGGAAAGACGGCAATCAGTGACTTATAGTGGGACAAATCAGACACTAATGGTGCGTTTCCACTGAGCTTTCTGGTACGGTTCGGTTCGTTACGGTACGCTTTTTATGCCGTTTCCATTATGAATGGTACCCTAACTCCGAACCGTACCATACCACTTTTTGGTACCCTTTCGTTGGGGTACCAAGCACATTAGACCCGTACCAACTGGGTGGAGCTACACTCTGCAGAACTTTGATTGGTTGACAGAGAATCGTCTATCACAGTTTTCCTGCTGTGACCTGCTACACCACGCCTATCATGAAAAGGGTACTATTGGCAGTGGAAACGCAATGTGTACCGTACCGAACCGTACCGTACTGAACCGAACCGTACCGTACCACTCAGTGGAAACGAGGCATAACTGGCATTTTTTACACTTTTTGGGGACCAGTGACACTAATACAGCGATCAGTGCTAAAAAATATGCACTGTCACTGTTCTAATGACACTGGCTGGGAAGGGGGTTAACATCAGGGACAATCAAAGGGTTAAAATATAACCAGAGGCAACATTTTTTTTTTTTTTGTTTTGGAAAGAGTAGAGATTAAGACCCCGTTCACACTGGGGCGACTTGTCAGGCGACCTGGTCGCCTGACAAGTCGCCGCAGGTCGCCTGCCATTGATTAGCACAGGACCCATTCTAATAGGAGCGACACAAGTCGCTCCGACTTAGAAAAAGGGTCCTGAGCTTCTTTGGGGCGACCTGGAGCGACCTGCATTGACTTCAATGATATGAAGTCCGTGCCGGCCGCTCCGAGGTCGCGGTGCGAGCTGCGCACTGCGACCTGTGAGGTCGCCCCGGCAAGTCGGGTCGCTGCAATGTGAACCGGCTCTAAGGCTACGTTCACATGTAGGCGTTTTGGGACGTTTTGGGGAGTTTTTCTGCTCTAGGATCAGCTCTCAAAACGCCCAACAAGACAAATCCTATTCATTTCAATGGCCCCTGTTCACAACTGAGCGTTTTGACACTGTGAGCAAAACGCCCAATGCTCAAAAAAGTACTTGAGCTTCTTTTTGGGCAGATTACAGGCATTTTCCATTGGTCTCTATTCAATCTAAAAACGCCTGCACAAAAAACGCCTGTAAAAACGCCTGAAAAAACACCCATAAAAACGCCTGTAATAGCAACGCCAAGATGTGAACAGAACCTAAGTGATTGTATCCTCGGAAAAAAAAACAAAGCCTGCAGGACAAAGGCATAATGAGCTAGTATGCATCGAATATTTTTTAATTATGAAATACATACCTTAGAACGAAGCCCCGACATGGTGTGTTTTGTCTGCAGGTTAGGAAATGCATGCAATTTTCATGTGTTCCCAGCAGGGTGAATTTGATTTAAATTACTAGTAAAAAGGCTCATCATTTTTAAAGAGCAACTGTCATCTCTGTCCTGCAGTGGCTCCTCCTCTGACCCGCTGTTGACTCACTGACCGTCCCATTCACTCACTGACCGTCCCATTCATTCAACAAGGTGAGGGACATGGCGGCAGCAGGTGATTGGATGCCCGCTAACAGGCGCTGCCATGATGGATCTGAAATGACAGGCGCTCTTTAAATTCAAGAACTCATTCTTGCTTATATATAGTTAGTGGGAAACTGTGTGAATGCATCAATGCAGTGCATGTTATCTCAGCTTGCAGAGCTTGGATTCATTAAATGAGTTTACCAAAAATATAAACATTGCAGAATATACAGCCTCCTGCTACATAACTAAGCTCCATTTCATGCTGAATAAACTAAATGATTAATGTATCCTAATCTAAAAAATTAGATTCGATTAGATGTTTACTACAAAAGCATTTTATTAATACAAATGTAAAAAAAATAAAAATTCAGATTTAAATTAAAAAAAAAAAAAAACAAAGAGCGGGATTTTCCTATATTTCTATTGGGGATTCGCTGATTATCAGTGGGCCCGATATTTACTTTTTTCTGGGAGCTCCAGTCCCAGAAGCCGACTCATCAGTGGAAACGCGTCGGGGGGAGCTAGCCGTGTTGTCACCAGTCTCGGATCGTACTGCAGACGTCCGGGACTATCCTGTACACGCTGTTCATTCATCTGGAAATTGTAAGTGTCATTTCACTTGTTTTGCTAATAAACTGAAGGTAATGCACTATAGTCCCTTCTTCTTCTTTGGGCACGATCTTTTGGCATTATCCCCCTGCTTGGAAGCCTACAGATCCCCTCAATCTGGAAGCAGTTGGCTGATCTATTCCTCCTGAGAATCGCATCATCTATTTGAGCAGTTTGGACCTCCGGATAAATACAGTATATACTCACATCTCTCCATATTGTGGTAAGAGTCCACTCCTATCACTGGGTGTTCACAGTGCATTTGAGTTTACTTTCATTCACTTTGGATCACAGTTTGGGAAGAGGCCCCACCCACCTCCCATCACTCCCCAACCTTCACCATTTTTGGACTGAAAGACTTTTTATATTTTTTATATTTTTTTATATTCTTTTGGATATAAAGGTTGTGCACTCACTGCTGGCACAGCAGACACTTCACATGAACATTTGTGTTCTCATCATTTTGTTTAGCGCACTTTTGTAATTTATGTTTCATATATTACTACCCCTTCACAAAAAAAATTAGCAAAAAGTGTATTTTGATTGGTTTGCGCAAAAGTTATTGTGCTTACTAACTAAGGGAAAGATTTTTGTCATTTTTTGGTGTTTTTTTTTTTTTAACGCGTAATGGCGGCGATCTGCAATTTTTTTGCGGTACTGCGACATTGCGGCGGACAGATCGGACCCTTGACTGACATTTTTGACACTTTTGGGGTTACCAGTGACATTACTACAGTAATCAGTGCTATACATATGCACTGTTACTGCAAAATGACACTGGCAGGGAAGGGGTTAACTTTATTGGGGAAGGAGGGGTTAAGTGTGTCCTTAGGGGCGTGATTCTAACTGTGATTGGACATGGCTACTGGTGTAGGAACAGTGATCAACGGTCCTACATAGTAGAACCGTATGATCACCATTCCTACACAGGGGAGAATGACAGGCGGCTTGTTTACATTAGCCGCCTGCCTTTCTCCCTTCACGGCGGACGATCGCGAGTGACCGGTGGACATCGGGTCCGCCGGTCACACGCACGGACTTCCCAGGGAACGAGCCGGGCGGGAGCGCGCCTCCGCGGGCTCGCCCGCTATTGGCTCACAAGCAAGTGACAGGCTAGTGACGTACCGGTACGTCACTTTGCCTGGCCGGGGCTGACCGCCGCAGTATATGTACTTGCGGCGGTCGGCAACCGGTTAAATTAAAAACTTTAAATGAAATGTACAAAATATCGGCACCTAAAATTGGCTATTGGCCTGAAGGGTGGCTGGAAAATCGGTATCGGCCCTAAAAAATCGGTCGATCTCTAATATCTATAGCTCTGGCCTCAGCTACCCTGTGGTTGGGTTGTAGAGGTTGGCTGTACGACCCACTGGTCACTCCCAGGCAAATAAATATGCAAAAAGGACGCAGTATGGCCCCATAGCTCTGTCTGCAAGGGGCTTTATTTGTTTCTAATCCCCTTCCAGACCTAAACCTTCTCCTGCTAGCCTGTTTTTATTAGTTGTACTGATCCCTCACACAATATTTCCTTATATTTTTCTGCTATTTTTGCAGATTTCTTTTTCTCTTCTGCTTATATCTTATCCTTACCTTAAGTGAACAGTGTCAAAGTTCCTCACTATGCAAATTTAGGGCAAAAAAAAACAACTTTGCATGCAGTTAGCAGAATTATCCGCTATAAAAGTGCAGCAGATAATTGAAAAGGTTAACGGTAGATTGTGGCAGTAGGTGACTGGGGTGAGCACGTGATAGCAGCAGCAACCATGACCTATATACAGTGGTAAAGAAAAGAACCCCCCCCCCCCCCCCACTTTAAAAAAAAAAAAAACACATTTAGTTGAAATAGACAGACACAGTTTTTGTTTTATCCAGCTGAATTTACTTAGTGTAACTTATAACATCCAAGTGAAAGATATAATACCAACATGTCAAAAAAAACAAAAAAAAAAAACAGAATCCCTGAGTTGGAAAAAGGATCACCCCCCTTGGGTCAGTATTTTGTTGAACCACCTTTTACTTTAATTACAGACTTTAGTCTGTAGGATATGTCTCTACTAACTTTTACTATCTAGACTTTGTAATATTGCCCTCTCTTTGCAGAACTGCTCAAGTTCAGTTAAATTTGATTTATTATTAATTTGTGGACTGCAGTTTTCAAGTCATTCCACAGATTTTCAATGGGGTTTAGGGCTCCATTCACACTAATGCATTTTTTCATGCTTTTTGCAGCAATGCATTTAATTTTTTTTTTAACATGGGTTCCAATGGAACAAGTTCACATCAATGCATTTTTGTGTCTCTGCGCTTTTGGAAATGGCTGGGGGCTTTGTTTCTTGCAAAATGCAGCATTTTGCATGTAAGAGACTTCAATGGACCCTCATCCAAAACGCAAATGATGCGTTTTTACAGCGATTTTGCTGTGATTTGTGTTTATAAATCTGCCCAACAACAAAAAACATAAACGCAAATCGCTGTAAAAACAAAGCAAAAATCACTACGTAAACGCTCAAAAGCAACATGCATAGGTGTGAATCGAGACGAAGTCTGGGCTCTGACTAGGCCACGCAAGGACATTTTGCTGCTTCAACCACTGTGTGTTTATTTTTGCTGTGTGCTTTGGGTCAATGTCATGGTGGAAGGAAAACCTTCTTCCCACTGACAACTTTCTGGCAGAGGGCAGCAGATTTTCCTCAAGAATTTGATGGTATTTTGCCCCATCCATTTTTCCATCTATCCTGACAAGTGCTCCAGTCCCTGCTGCAGAGAAACACCCCCATAACAGGATATTACCACCCCCCATAACAGGATATTACCACCCCCCATAACAGGATTTTACCACCTCCCATAACAGGATATTACCACCCCCATAACAGGATTTTACCACCTCCCATAACAGGATATTACCACCCCCCATAACAGGATATTACCACCCCCCATAACAGGATATTACCACCTCCCATAACAGGATATTACCACCTCCCATAACAGGATATTACCACCCCCCATAACAGGATATTACCACCCCCCATAACAGGATATTACCACCTCCCATAACAGGATATTACCACCTCCCATAACAGGATATTACCACCTCCCATAACAGGATATTACCACCCCCCATAACAGGATATTACCACCCCCCATAACAGGATATTACCACCCCCCATAACAGGATATTACCACCCCCCATAACAGGATATTACCACCTCCCATAACAGGATATTACCACCTCCCATAACAGGATATTACCACCCCCCATAACAGGATATTACCACCCCCATAACAGGATATTACCACCTCCCATAACAGGATATTACCACCCCCCATAACAGGATATTACCACCCCCCATAACAGGATATTACCACCCCCCATAACAGGATATTACCACCTCCATGCTTTACTGTATGAATGGTGTTATTTGGATGGTGAGCTGTATTGGATTTCCACCAGACTTCTAGTTGGATGTTGAGGCCAAATAATTCAGTTTCAGTCTCATCTGACCATAACACCTTTTTCCATGTGGCCTCAGAATCTTCAAGGTACGTTTAAGGTGGTCAGATGGGACTAAAATTGAAGCTAAAGAAAAATGAATCCCTAAAAATTCTAAGTATGTCTTCAGAATGGTCCATTGCGGTATAACGCACGCACCTCCAACGAAAAACGCACCCGTGTTGTGTTTTTGATGCAGTTTTTGAGTTAAATGACTTTTGAAAATCGAGGCAAAATTGCATGCGTTTTTTGGTGGCCATTATTGCCCCTTTTCTTCTATCAGCAAAAGGCCAATAACCCTATTTTTGGCTGATAATTTTCAGCGGTCGATATATCTGGGTATCCAAAGTTTTTAGTGTCCCTAATAAGGTTAAAGTTTTCAAATAAAGGTGCCCTGCAATAGAACGGCCTTAAGGCTCCATTCACACCTGAATGCATCAATTTCAGGCGTGTTTTTGGGCTTTTTTCAGGCGTTTTTTTTTTCACAGGTGTTTGAAGGAAAGCATTGACATCTAACAGAAATGCCTGTAATCTGCCAAAAAAGAAGCTCACATACTTTTTTGCTCTTCAGGTGACAAAACGCTCAGATGTGAACAGGGCCATTGAAATGAACGGGATTTTGCTTGTTGGGGGTTTTGAGACTTCAGAGATGAGCGTTTTTATGAGCTGAAAAACGCTCAGGTGTGAACAGGGCCTTATTCTCGCGCCTCTGGCCGCCCATTTCTTTGGTCCAGCACCGCAGCCTCTGTTAGTATCTTCAGTGTTCAAAACCTCCGGGAGTGTTAGATTTAGTGCGGAGGGAGGAAGCTCCGCTGTTGTATTCAAGCTGCCGCAACACCCACAGCACTTTAAATACCTGGACAGTGACTGCATCTTATTGGATGCAGTCACTATTCAGCTGGGAATTTTCCTCCCACCTCCTTATCCAGTTGAAGTTTCTTGAGTCGGGTGGTGTCGGCAGGGCTAAATTGGTGAAAATTTGATCCCTATTGGCTATTTTAATTTTTTTTTTTCTTCTAGCAGGGGAGCCTAAACATTGCACATTCCTACTATAGATCTCAGCTGTGTGCCCAGGCCCTGTTTATTAATATATGAAATACCCAGATCGTTTTCTGTGCTAAAACCTATTGCGTATGCTTAGCTGTAATCAATAAGATTGTGTAGAAGCCATGATGGTCCATTAACACATAACCAGTATTTTGTCTTTTTTTTTTGGCATAGAGCAGTCGAAGATGACTGCTAGTTGGTAGGTAGGTAGATAGTACTGTGCTTGCATGCTGTTGTTTGCCCAATTAAAAAGGGAGCGTTAACGGAGGCTGCCATTGCTGAACTCTTATTTTAAAAATGCTAGTTCCCTGGCTGTCATGCTGATGCTTTGGCTTAAATGTCCTCTGAGCTGCTGACTTAGAGCATGTGTAGAGAATAAATATGACATGCATTCTGTACATTTAGTTTAGCCCCTGCCCTCAAGGAACTTACAATCTAAGGTCCCTAACACACATACATTCATATATACACATGTGGGAGGAAACTAGAGTGCAAGGAGGAAACCCAGACAACCACAGGAGAACATAGTACCTCCATGCCGGTAGTGTTGTGGTTGGGATTCAAACTGACAATGCTAGTGCTGCCAGGCAGAAGTGTAAACCACTTAGCCACTGTGCTTCCCCGCTTTTACACTTTTTACTTTGGCCCATACAGTGCGAACAATCATTTGTTCACCCGTTCCTGGGATTGTGGAGTTGCATGCAGTCCGCCTGTTTTTGTCACTGAAGTCAGAGCTCACCCACGGCTCTGATTTAGACAGGGTGCATGGACCCAAATGTAGACAGTGAAAGACCTGTTAGTACTAGTATGGCCACATTCACATCTGCGAATGGGCCCAACAGTGTTTGCATGGGAGAACTCCAATGGGGGGGTTCCCGATATTTAGCTGCCTTATTGAAAGCAATGGGAGGATGCTGGCTTCTACACCCGACGCACGCCTGCTCCTATGCAGTCGTTATGTAATGATCCCCCGTGAGTGATCTGGCCTGGACACAGACTGTCTGAGTTTAGGGCCAATCATTTGCAGGTGATCACTGCACACCCTTTACATGCGAATGGCTGTGATTAGCTGTGGGAGTCTGCAGCCTCCCATTGCTTTTAATAGGATTGCCTCCTGCAGCTAATCATTGGGAACTCCCACTGGATTTGACGCATATAAATGCTGTCGGGCCCATCCGCAGGAGTGAATGTAGCCTGAAACTCAGCCAGTAGCAGGGATGGATGGTGCATCTATGCTATCCAGCGGCATCTAAATGCTGGAGTCTCTTCCACCAGGGATAAGCAACCCAGTATGCATGAGACCTACAGTTCCATGTAATATAGATCATTTCTATGTTTGAAAAGCTGTGTTGTTTTTTTTTTTTTTTTTTTTTTTTTTAACTGTTTATTTTCCTAAACAAGTACTGAGATAAATCATTTTGTATTAACAAGAATCTACACTCACCGGCCACTTTATTAGGTACATCTATTTATTTGCTTAGTAACACAAATTGCTAATCAGCCAATTACATGGCAGCAACTTAATGCATTTAGACATCTAGATGTGGTGAAGACAACTTGCTAAAGTTTAAACCGAGCATCAGAATGGAAGAAAAGGGGATTTAGGTGACTTTGAACATGGTATGTTTGTTGGTGCTAGACGGGCTGGTCTGAGTATTTCAAAAACTGCTAATGTACTAGGATTCTCATGCACAACCTTCTTTAGGGGCCTGCACACTGGCGTCTCTGCCGTGTCCTTATGCTGTAGGAACGGCCGTCTTCATATCACCTTTTTTGGCTCCGATTTTCTGTGTGTTCTATGCAGCCTGTTTTTAACTCTGGGCACGATCTGAGTGGTTCCGCCGGCTATCCTGTTCACTCTGAATAGCAGTGGATGCAAGAGGGTTAAGGACATCAGGTTCTGACTGTGGGAACGATCCCGGGTCCGATAACAACAGTTCCTGTTGAATAGGACTCAAGGTGTATAAACACCAGACATCTGGTGAGTGCGTAGGCTGGGGAGCCTATTTGAGTTGACTTTATATAAGAAGTGCACTGGTGGCTTTTCATTTAACCTACATAACAAGAAGATCTTCTCCCTTTATTCATTATAGCATTTGAATGACACGCTTCTTCAAGGACTTACAATTTCTTTGACTTGGTCCTTAGCAGATGGACTAGCCTCATTATAGTTTGATATGTGGCTATTGGTCTCGTTATAGCACTGATTTGGACTAGGGATTGACCGATTATCGGCAAAGCCAATTATCGGAGGGCCGATATTCACTTTTTTTTTTTTCCCAATATATCTGTATCGGCCCCCGGAACTGGCCGATATTGCCGATATTCCAAATATTGCTCATGTAAGGGTAAAATGATGTCACATAGCATAATTCTGTTTACAAATGTTATTGAATATGCCACTCACATATGTACAAATTAAAGATACACGCAATTCCACATTAGCAGATCTGTTGGCAGATGTGTATCTCTCACCCACTTGCCGTACATGATACCCGGGTGATACCGTTTTGTTCGGCGTGACCTCCGAGATCGTATGCCAGACAGAGTGGTATCATCCGGGTGTCACGGCAAGTGGGTGAGAGACGGAGCGGTATCGGGTGGGTGGCAGACTGAGTGGGTGAGAGATGGAGTGGTATTGGGTGGGTGAGAGACGGAGCGGGATTGGGTGGGTCAGAGACAGATCGGTATAGCGTGGGTGGGAGATGGATTGGGTGAGAGACGGAGCGGTATCGGGTGGGTGAGAGACGGAGCGGTATCGGGTGGGTGAGAGACGGAGCGGTATCGGGTGGGTGAGAGACGGAGCGGTATCGGGTGGGTGGGAGACGGAGCGGTATCGGGTGGGTGGGAGACAGAGTGGGTGAGAGACGGAGCGGTATCAGGTGGGTGGGAGATGGATTGGGTGAGAGACGGAGCGGTATCGGGTGGGTGGGAGACAGAGTGGGTGAGAGACAGATCGGTATCTGGTGGGTGGGAGATGGACTGGGTGAG
Source organism: Pelophylax lessonae (assembly GCF_965119305.1). Taxonomy (NCBI): domain Eukaryota; kingdom Metazoa; phylum Chordata; class Amphibia; order Anura; family Ranidae; genus Pelophylax; species Pelophylax lessonae. Next base: position 133,528,286 of record NC_138778.1, read on the forward strand.
AGATGGCGCGGTATCGGGTGGGTGAGAGATGGAGCGGTATCGGGTGGGTGAGAGATGGAGCGGTATCGGGTGGGTGAGAGATGGAGCGGTATCGGGTGGGTGGGAGACAGAGTGGGTGAAAGACAGATCGGTATCGGGTGAGTGGGAGATGGATTAGGTGAGAGACAGATCGGTATCGGGTGGGTGGGAGATGGATTGGGTGAGAGATGGAGCGGTATCGGGTGGGTGAGAGATGGAGCGGTATCGGGTGGGTGAGAGATGGAGCGGTATCGGGTGGGTGGGAGACAGAGTGGGTGAAAGACAGATCGGTATCGGGTGAGTGGGAGATGGATTAGGTGAGAGACAGATCGGTATCGGGTGGGTGGGAGATGGATTGGGTGAGAGATGGAGCGGTATCGGGTGGGTGAGAGATGGAGCGGTATCGGGTGGGTGGGAGACAGAGTGGGTGAGAGACAGATCGGTATCGGGTGGGTGGGAGAGGGATTGTGTGAGAGACGGAGCGGTATCGGGTGGGTGAGAGATGGCGCGGTATTGGGTGGGTGAGAGATGGTGCAGTATTGGGTGGGTGAGAGATGGCGCGGTATTGGGTGGGTGAGAGATGGAGCGGTATCGGGTGGGTGAGAGATGGAGCGGTATCGGGTGGGTGAGAGATGGAGCGGTATCGGGTGGGTGAGAGATGGAGCGGTATCGGGTGGGTGAGAGATGGAGCGGTATCGGGTGGGTGAGAGATGGAGCGGTATCGGGTGGGTGAGAGATGGAGCGGTATCGGGTGGGTGAGAGATGGAGCGGTATCGGGTGGGTGAGAGATGGAGCGGTATCGGGTGGGTGAGAGATGGAGCGGTATCGGGTGGGTGAGAGATGGAGCGGTATCGGGTGGGTGAGAGATGGAGCGGTATCGGGTGGGTGGGAGATGGATTGGGTGAGAGACAGCTTGGTATCGGGTGGGTGGGAGATGGATTGGGTGAGAGATGGAGCGGTATCGGGTGGGTGAGAGACAGAGTGGGTGAGAGACAGATCGGTATCGGGTGGGTGGGAGAGGGATTGGGTGAGAGATGGAGCGGTATCGGTGGGTGAGAGACGGAGTGGGAGCCGGACAGAGCGGTATCGAGTGGGTGCCAGACAGAGCGGTATCACCCGGGTATCATGTATGGCAAGTGGGTGAGAGATACCGATCTGCCAGCAGATCTGCTAATGTGGAATTGCTTCTATCATTAATTTGTAATTTGTGAGTGGCATATTCAATAACATTTGTAAACTGAATTATGCTGTGTGACATCATTTTACCTTTACATGAGCATCACCACCCAATGATTGGATGAGGAGAAGACTAATCTCGGACCTTGACATAGGATGTAAAAAATATCGGCCCATATCGGCCGATACCGATATGTTGTGACCAATATATCGGTATCGGCCCTGAAAAAACCATATCTGTCTATCCCTAATTTGGACACTCATCATTTTAGACTTTTTGTTTACATGTCTTTCTGAGGGTTATATATTCACCTTTGTGTGCTAGCTGCTGTTGCTACATTTGGTATGACCAGCGCTCACTTTCTTTATGTGTAGTATATAGAGAATTGCTTTCTCCTTGTAATTTCAGCTTCTTTTCAGCTGTAGAAATACTTCCTTTGCACCCTAAAGGGTAAAGCCACTTTGTACACACACCCTTTTCCTGTGTGTGGGGAGCTGGTGGCGTAGGCTGACACCCTGCCAAAACTAAGCTTTGCCATGCCTGATGCCTGTAGTTAAGATCAGGAGGTGGTTCTTACCCTGTGCTGCTCTTTTTAAAAGCCACCTGTCTGCCCTACTGACAGGAATACAGCAAAGCCTGTCACAGCTAAATGCTAGAGAAAACATACACAGTAAATAAAGAGACGATGGCGTTTTTAAAGTCCAGGAAGTAATTGCAAGAAAATAGTGATAAATATCTCTGAATGAGGAAATGTGTTTGCTCTGTCCAATTTGAACTGTATTGCACAACCATAAATGGTGGATATATTTTCTTTGGAGCAAAGTAGAAAACACCTAGTTGTTGTTAACGAAGGCTTTAAAGTGACACTAAACTGAATTCAAAACAACATTCTATTCAAGTCTGTATTCTTGACTCAGAAAAGTCCCTTCTATTTCTCTCCGCCTCCTCCAAATCTCCAAATTCCTTTTTTTTTTTTTTGCTGCTGTGATCTGTCTTCCCGTGGCTGGAGGGTGGCTATGTTCATGATCTATGTTCCCACTGTATGTGTGAATGTAGTCTTCCTTTCTCCCATTATGGGATTTGTAGTGTGCATAATGAGTAGTAGTGCACATGACACCGCAACTAATGTACGCTGCTTGTTCCAAACAAGTGGATGTGAGGGGGAAAAGGAGAAGTTTGTGGGAGCTCACAGGGATGTTAACCATTTGCCAGCCGCAATACCTATATATATGTTGCGGTTTGCAAGTGGTTTACCAGGATTATGGCTGAAGATATCAGCCATGACCCCCAGTATTGTTTTTTTACAGCCGGTGGCTGCCTTTCTTTTGAAAGTGTTCAGAGTTGCTCATGAGCCGCTGGAATGCTTCAAGAAGCAGCGGGAGGGGACGTCACTTGCAGGTGTTGGGCTTACCATTTCCACCGGCTCACCCCAAGAAATGATTCAACAGTGCTGCCAGTTGGTCGCAGAGGGGATAAGACTAGATTATCTTTGATCACCTCTAAGGCCTTGGAGGACTGGAGCGGCGTTATGACATCCCTTCTAGTCTGATGTGGAAGTAAACTATTTTTTACTTTATTTTTGTTTTAAAGGTAAAGGAGAGATCTGGGGTCTTTTTGACCCCCAGATCTCTCCCAAAGAGGAGCTGTCTCCCTTTTTTCTTTTATAAGGGATATTTACATTCCCTGTAATAGAAATAAACGTGATTAAAAAAAAATAAATAAATAAGTTTAAAGGAACAATGTAAAAATAAAAAAGAAATAAAAGAAAATGTAAAGCGCCGCCGTCCTTCCATGTAAGTCGCGCACGCATATGTAAATGGTGTTCGCACCACACATGTGAGGTATCACCACGTACGTTAGAGCGAGAGCAATCATTTTAGCACTAGTCCTCCTCTGTAACTCTATGCAGGTAACCTGTAAAGGCTTATAAAGCGTTGCCTATGGAGATTTTTAAGTTCTGTCGTTTTTCGCCATTCCACGAGCGTGCACAATTTTAAAGCCTAACATGTTGGGTATCTATTTATTCGACGTAGCATCATCTTTCATATTATACAAAATAATTGGAGTATATATTGTTTTATTTTTTTCTATTATTTCATCAATTTATTTTTTCCAAAAAAATTGCATTTGAAAAAAACCGCTGCACAAATACCCTGCGACAAAAAATGCTGACATCACCTTTTTATTCCCTAGGGTCTCTGCTAATAAAAAATATATAACGTTTGGGGGTAGAAGTAATTTTCTAACACAAAATTCTGATTGAAACTTGTAAAGAAAAAATGCCAGAAAAAGCCTTGTTTTCAAGTGGTTAAAGGGGCAGTGAAAAAGATAGCAGTTACCGTCCCCTTACGTGTGTTTAAGCTGGGTTGATATTTTTTTTTACTGTACCTTTTGTATGTTCTTAAATGCCTGTTCACACATAGTCCAGTGAGTGTCATTGAACACCAGTCACCGCTAGAACACACAGCAGTTGTTTTCTACATGCCACATGTGCATTTTATCAGAGCACAAAGGAAAGAACGGCATGTCATGCTTTGCAGTGACACAAATAAAGTGTCACTTTGTGCACTTAAAGTTGGGGGGGGGGGGTTGTATGGGAGCTGTGTGATGTGGTAAAATACGAATCACACTGCCCCCTTGCTGCCGGCTCATTGTAGCCGAAACAAACAGCTTGCACACTCCTCCGGTTTAGTGTTTAGGGCAGTGTGAGTGGACCCTAAAGCAAGTCCATTTGTTACTACATTGAAGCCTGCTCCATATTCAAAAGAGAATTGTCCAATCCAGTGCTACCAGCACATAGTAGGTACCTTGAGGAGCCTGCACATGAGGCTATTCCTCAGATCAAGCTCTAAAATATACTTACTTGGTCAATGGGTGTGGAGCCTTGCTCTGCCTTTTCCATCTCATGACCCTCTCTGTTGGGCAGTTAGGATGCCTATCACAATTTTGGGCCAGTAGGAAGGCTGAGAAAATAGAAGAGGGCTGGGTTAGGCTCCCACCCAGTGACAAAGGAAGTACATTTTAGAGCACTTGGACGTCGGGAGCATTTACACAATTTTTTTCTCACATCCTGTTGTGTTACCAGAAAAGGAAGTAAAGGAAAATCTCCAAAATGGGACACAGATGGGTCTTAAAGCTGAACTCCAGAAGATCTTTGTTGTAAGGTTAAATAACATTGTGAAGGTAATGGGCAATTTACATTTGGACGTATTGTAGGCACAAAGGGAATACTGTATAGCTAAAGCCCAAAAAATACATTGTTTTGGGTAGAGTAGCTGAACTCCAGCTTTTGTTACACTTTTGGCCCAAACGAACTATGTTCTAACATGTAAGGCCGCTGGATGTGCTGTATAAACTGAGCTGAGGCACCGCTGTGATAAGACCCTACTGTGTTCGGGGTATGAGACAGGAAAGTCTCGGCTTTCACCCAGAACACAGTGGGGTGTTCCGGGTGAAAGCCCAGACTTTCCTGTCTCATACCCCAAACGCAGTAGAGTCTTATCACAGCGGTGCTCAGCCGTTCCTAGAAAGGAATGTATTCTAGCAATGAATACAAAGTTTCCTATGATTGGTTGAGTCTGAGGTTGTGACATCATCAGCTTGCCTCTCTGACTTAGCCACTCAGAGGAAGCTTTTTATTTATTGCTAGAATATATTCCTTAGTATTAATGGCTGAGCGCTGCTCAGACTACTGTGTTCCCAGTGTGTGGAAGGAATTCTCAGCTTGAACCCGGGAACACAGTGCAGTATGCTGTATGTTGCCAAATTATACCGCTCATCCAGCAGCCTCGCACGTTAGTCTCGGACATAGTTAATTTAGGCCAAGCTGGACCAAACAAATTATGTAAAGTCTAACAAAAGCTGAAGTTCAGCTTTACTCATTTCCTATTCTACTCAAGATAAAAAATGTTGGGCTTTAGCAATACGTTAATCCCTTTGTGACTACAATATGTCCAAATGTAAATTGCCCCTTACCCTGCCAATGTTATATCACCTTACAGCAAAGATCTAGGTATGTGCAACTGTGTTGTTCCTAGTTCTCAGACCCAGCGTCATTCTGATGAATACACACAGTTATTGTCAAGCTAACTGGACACATGCCAACACTGCTAAACTTGGCCTGGGTGTCTAAACACCTCTGGTCATAAAAGGGTAAGGTCGTTTTTATGTATGCATTGTCTACAGTTGGTAGGAGGGACGTTGCCGTGTCAGAGCAATAAAAACTTAAAAAAAAGTAGATATTACAGTCTGTCCATTTTGATGCATCCAAAAGGCTTAGTAAGCATTTTGCATAAATAGTGTTTATTACAGCATTACCACAATACCCTTTTACTGCATCTGCCAACTATGATTTCACAGAAGGTTCCAGCAACATGTTGTGTATGGTAAAGCTGACCTGATGTCTGGAGAAAGACACGGCTTTCCTTTTCATGTGGTCTCCTATTGGGAGTTGGGAAGCAATGAGGGGCAGGATGCTGTTAGTTAAAGGCATTGAGTGGCTGCTCATGCAGAGGAATCCTGACTTTACTTGTTCCAGGTCTGTGACCTATACTAGTGAAATCTGAAACGGTAAAGAGGACATCAATGGCAGCCTACATTTTGCTGTCTTTTTAAATGTTGAACAAAACATCCAGCTATTTGTCTTTGATAAGTGGAAATGGTTTTGGATCCTTTAAGGAGGCTGTTCTGTTAGATCTATCTGTTAGTTTTTGAGATGGGCCTATACTGCAGCTCAGTTCCAATCCATGGGCAGGCGAGTGTGAAATGCATTAATTCAGGGCTAAACAAACCCCAGGTACCAGGACGCCATGGCGGCAAGAAGTTTCGTCCTGACGCCAGGGCTGCTGCCCAAATGCTCAGGGCTAAACAAACCCCAGGTACCAGGACGCCATGGCGACAAGAAGTTTCGTCCTGACGCCAGGGCTGCTGCCCAAATGCTCAGGGCTAAACAAACCCCAGGTACCAGGACGCCATGCCGACAAGAAGTTTCGCCCTGACGCCAGGGCTGCCGCCCAAATGCTCCCTACACCTTGCGTGCCATGTGATAGGGGAAAAAAAAGTAAAAAAAAATCACACCCCCACATATACGCATGTACAAACATAAACACGCAGCGGGGTGCCTGCGCCTAAAAATGTTAATTGCAATTACATGCCACATATCACTGCACACGATGCAATGAGCACAATAATTCTAGCACCAGACCTCAGTCGTAACACTAAACTGGTCACCTATAGGGAGCTTTTAAAGCATCGTCTATAGAAAATATATGGTACTGACATGTTTAAGGTTTGACATGTTGGGTATTTTACTCATTTCAACCTCGACTTTTATATTTTACCCAAAAAATTGGGTAATTTATTGCGTTTGTGCCCCCTAAAATTAATTTTCAACATGTTCCACCCGTAAGAAAAAAAAAAAACTGGCTCCTAAATTTTTTTAGCTGGTTCCTAGATTCAAAGCTAATTTGTCAAACTCTGCCTTAATTTACATCTGATTACCTCTGAGTTCATCTAGGTCTGAAAAAAAAACAAATAGCGATGGTAGATTGGCGGTAAAGGGATTTAAAGGGACACACGTGCATTTGCATCTGCCTGCCTATAGACCTACCAATTCTGTTATGCTTCAGTTTGTGTTACCCCATTCCATCCCATTCTGTTCCAATTTAGTAGGGGATCTGCTCACGGATTTTCTGCTGATCAGAATGGACATTAAGCCCCAAGATTCTTTCTTTTTTTTTTTTTAATTATCATTAGGGGAAATTTCTGCAATGGAAACAAAAGTTGTGACCACACTGGGTGTCCCCAAAGAAGGTTAAACATTACCTACTAAACATTAACACTAGGATGACTAGAAAGAGGCATTCTCCAGTGGAGCAACAAAACTTAACTTCCTGCTGTATTTAAAAAAAAAAAAAAAAATGCTATACTGTACATACATTTTTATCACTACTGTACTCCTGTCACTAGGCCAGGAAGCAAAGGGAAACTCTTGCTTATTAATCAGCAAAAAGGTCAGATTTTTCTAGTAGTGCCAAAAAGTTAATTCTGGTTGTGTAGTGATGCCTGTGTCATTAGTCAGCTGAAGGGAAATATTTCTCTTTCGTTTATCGACGAACACATCGCTCCATATAAATCATAACTATTGGGTTATATTGCCTCCTCAAAGAGCAGGACTGGGCAGAACAAAAAACACCTGGCTATGCCCATGGGCTGTCCTCTGCTGGTATTAACCCCCCCCCCTCTGCTCTAGGTAATCAGTTTTAATCTGTCTAGTTAGGAGAAAGGACCTAGGCTCCCGGCTGGGATCTCTGGTCCTAGCAATTTTTTCTCCTTCCTTACATCTTTTTTTTTCTCTGGGGAGATCTACAATCAACTGCCAGGCTGGGCAACGGGCTGGATAATCTAGATCCAGTACTCCCCCCAGCCTAGCCAGCGAGCGGACCGCAGCTACGCGATAGGTCGGCCACAACATAGCTTCACGGACAGAGGCTGGCCGCGGGTTAAACGTCTCGCAGGGTCGCATATGACCGAGTGTGGGTCTAAGTCACATCGGTCCCTTGGCCGACAGCTCCCCTACTTCGGTGGCGAGGATTCTGTCTGGAGCATTACCTGCACCATGGAAGGGTACGTACAGTCCCCCCCTCTCCCCTTTTAGCCGTTTTTTTGGGGTGGACGCGGGTAACCTCCAGGGGCGGTCGGACCTGCCTGCGGGTTCCCTCCTCCCATCTTTAAATCCCTCAGTGAGCTGGGATTCTCCCATTCCCCCCTGTCTGGACCTGGAGTCTGGCGAGGGTCCCAGGGTAGAGAATACAGCAGAGACCTCTTGGTTCTCCCCCGTTATCCCCACTCTGTAAGGGTCCTGGGATAGTGTATCTGGTAGTCTGGAGGGGTCCCAGTGTAGGAGACCTCTAGGTGCATGCCCTACTGTTTACAGTGTGGGTATAGTACAGGGGGGTCCCCTTAGTCTGGCTGGTCTCAGCTGGCGTCCATGTTTGTGTATCCCGATGATGTCACGGGGCCATTTTCCCTTAGTCCAGGAGACACTGGAGACAGTCAAAGCCTTGTGGGGATGCCGAATCTCCTCCTCTTCCTGTGCCCGCGACACATGAACAGAGATGGCGTCCATGGTGATGCTGGGTCCGAACTCTCAGAGCTCAGAGTAGGGTGAGTCCTTTGGGTCCCAGTTATCTCTCTCTCTGCTGATAGGTACCCTGAGCCGTGGGGGGATCCTTTAGTGGTGCCAAAAGATATTTTTTTTTTACTGCAAGGTCTTCCTTTCCTTATGGAGCCTCAGGGTCACCTCTCCCCCACTGACCCCCTGATGGAGGTGACAGGTCCCTCGGAACCCCAGCTTCCCATGGTTGCACTGACGGTGGTCTTGCAGTCCTTACTGTCCCAGGTGGAAGTGGCGTGTGGGCAAAGCGTCGTCCTGCCTTTCCCTACTCAGTCTGTCCCTTCTAATTCTGAGCCTGATGCCGCTGTGAACACGGCCCGTCCAGGGGGGCTTAATATCACACCCCAGATCCATCCGATAGTGAGAATGATTCCTCTATGGTCGCAGCAGTGAATTAAAAAGCGCTGGTAGACGCACTTATCACTGCAGTGCGTGAGACTTTAAAAATGGAACATGCGGCTGATGTAGCCATGGACGTGGCTGTGTCGTTTGGTACGCATAATTCACCTCGCACTTTAAAGGTGTTTACGCATAAGTCACCTCGCACTTTAAAGGTGTTTACGCAAAAGTCACCTTGCACTTTAAAGGTGTTTACGCATAAGTCACCTTGCACTTTAAAGGTGTTTACGCATAAGTCCCCTTGCACTTTAAAGGTGTTTACGCATAAGTCACCTTGCACTTTAAAGGTGTTTCCTTTTGTGCCTTATTTTGACAGGTTTTCCTGTAAGGAATGGAAACAACCATAAAATTACTTTGTGGTCCCCAAACATTTTGCTGTACGTTTTCTTTTTAAGGAGTCCCTTTTAAAAAAGTGGACTAGTCCACCATTCTCCAGTATTTGCTAAAAACTAATATATATATATATATATATATATATATATATATATATATATATATATATATATACGTTTGGGGGTTCTAAGTAATTTTCTAGCAAAAAATACTGATTTTTAACTTTAAAACAACGTATGTCAGAAATAGGCTTGGTCCTTGGGCCTCTTACACACAATACTCCTGTTTGAGCATCTCCTTTTTCAGCCGTAAATTTTTCTTTTTGAAATGCGCGCATTTTCACGCATATGCATTCGCGCAAATTTGCGTTTTTGTAAAATATGCAAATTAGCATTTTTCAGAGCAACAGTGTGTTCGTGTGTGTTCATTTATGCGCAGTTGCGTGCATTTGCACGCATTAGGCGTAAATTACTGTCCAAAAATGCAGATTTCTCTATTTTGTTCTTACTGAAGAATACAACGGCGCTCATTTACGCGCCTGTGTGCATAGGCACGTTACAATCAATGGGCTGTATTTTAGCTCAGAAAAAAAAAAAAAAGCTGTACTGAGCTTTTTTAAGCTGCAGTGTGCAAGAGGCCTTAGTGGTTAAGGTACTTACTGCGGCTTGTCTTTTTTTTTTTTTTTGCTGAGTTCCCTTAAGAAAATATCCGGTTTTGCAATAAATACCAGCTAATCAGAAGCAAACCTAAAGATGGCACTGCTACAAAAATATCCCTAAAATGAAAATCTGTTGCCTGCAATAGAAGATGTATTGTACCAAGCGTGAAGATGTTTGATAGAGATGTAGGAATAAGCAGAACTCTACAGTGCTTTTCTAGAGATAATTCTATATCATTTTATTATTTTTTGTTAGGTAATTGAGTCCCACTCCAGGTTTTCGGTATGCCTACCTGCACTTAAGCAATGTTGGCAGCAGTTCCATAAACTAGAAGCGCGGTGTAGCTTTTGCCAACTCTGACCTCGCTCCATGGATTTTTGCCACTGCATTCCCTCAGGAACTCTTAAAAGGGCAAGTCCACTCAAAAATGATCTTTCCGTTCTAGATTGGATCTGGTAAACAGTGCATGAGCTTGTTTTTCCCGTTTTACAGATGAAATAACTTTAGAACATGGCTGTTTCTAGATGAGGTGCAAATGTAGGAGTGGCATTAAACCTGTCAGTCCTGGATACTGATGGGCTGTTTTGCACAAGCCCAGTTTGTGTAGAAAGTCTGACAAATACATAATCTAAAGCTAAAAACCAAGCTAAACCAATACTATCCAAATAGCAGGACCATTTGGTGTCCCGTTTTTTTTTTTTTTTTTCTTTCAGGTCTGTGCAGTAATTCAGCATGAAATAACTCTTACACTTTTCCTCTGTGCAAGAGCTTCCTGTAATAAAGACCAGTCACTGCTGTGTTCTCTCCTTGTGCAGGGTGACTGGTCTTGTATCCGCTACTCTGTGGATTTCTGCAAGCAGCTAGTAGTAGGTGGATTGCTTGGTCCCTTCCACGGCTCTGTATCACATTTTAATGCAATATCTTGGTTTGCAAATTGATTTGTTGCACACAAACTGCTTTCATATCCTTAGAACTGTTGAAGAATGTATTTGAGCTTTCTTTGGGGCCTGAAGTTTGACTTTAAAACAGACTATATTTAAGATATCGAATTTAGGCCAATCTCCCAATTAGAAGAATAGTAATTTTAAAGTCTTGTGTTTTTTTTTTTTTAAATAAATACCAAACATGTTATACTTCCCTTCTGAATAGAGATGGGGCTCAGGTACCGTATTTTTCGCCGTATAAAACGCACCGGCATATAAGACGCAGCCAATTTTAAAGGAGGAAAATCTAGAAAAAAAAGATTCTGTACCAAATACTGCAGTAAAATATTTTATATCAACGGGTGAGGGTATAGGCATGGCACAGGTGATGGTATAGGCATGGTACAGGCGAGGGTATAGGCATGGCACAGGTGAGGGTACAGGCATGGCACAGGTGAGGGTACAGGCATGGCACAGGTGATGGTACAGGCATGGTACAGGTGATGGTATAGGCATGGTACAGGTGATGGTATAGGCATGGCACAGGTGATGGTATAGGCATGGCACAGGTGAGGGTACAGGCATGGCACAGGTGAGGGTATAGGCATGGCACAGGTGAGGGTATAGGCATGGCACAGGTGATGTTTTAGGCATGGCACAGGTGGTGGTTTAGGCATGGCACAGGTGGTGGTTTAGGCATGGCACAGGTGGTGGTTTAGGCATGGCACAGGTGATGGTACAGGCATGGCACAGGTCGGCTTCAATCACTTACCTGCTCTCCTGGGCTGCCTGCGAGACGTCCACGGCGCTGCTCCTCTCGTCCTCTTCTTCTGACAGCGGCGGGATTCCGGGAACCGTCCACGGCGCTGCTCCTCTCGTCCTCTTCTGTCTTCTTTGACGGCGGCTCTCTCGGTCTTCCGATCGGTCCAGCAGGAAGAAGATCGGGCGGTGACGGTGCGTGACTGACGCACGCACCGGCACCGCCCCTATTGCGATGTCAGCAGGCAAAATGTGTATTTGCCGTATAAGACGCACCAACTTTTCCCCTCCAGTTTTGGGGAAGAAAAAGTGCGTCTTATACGGCGAAAAATACGGTAAGTATTAGGGGTTGCTGGGGCAGTTGCTACGCACAGAATGCTTTTTATCTTAATGCAAAGAACGCATTATGATTAAAAAAAAAAATGTCGGCTTTTACAACTCGTTTAACCCACTGGAGAGGTGAGCGGATGCCATCACAATATCTTTGTCAGCCAATCAGAAGAAGCTTTGCATTCATTCATAAAAATACAAAGCTTCCTGTGAATGACTGAGCATCACAGTTTTTGTTTCGGAAGTGGGGACGGAATGTCCCTATACTATTGTTGGATTAGAGTGCTGTATAACACGTGGCCACATACCGTTTATACCATGCTCATAGCATAACATATAAGGAAATAGTTTGTTTTCGGCCAACTTGGTCCAAATTAACTATTTAAAGTTAAATGAAAGCTGGAGTTAGACTTTACAGTCACAGTCAGAGCTTATTGTGCAACATAAATCCATTGGGTAATTGGGTGGGGGGAGCTCTAGTCGTAATGTACAAAAATACATAGCTTACTTGCACATCGTAGCACACCTAACCACTTACCGACCAGCTGCCACACCTACTGCAGCAGATCGGCTCTATTGCGCGAAACAACGTACCTGTGTGTCGTTTCATGCAATAACTAGTGGAGGCGCGAGCACACCAATTGGAAAGAGGGGGAGCTAATCAGTGGGTCTGGCGAACGCGGTGTCCGCCGTCCACCCGCAATCACTCCCTAGAAAGACAAAACCGCGATCTGCCGATGTAAACAAGGCAGATCGCCGTTCTGTCACAGATGAACACAGGGATCTTGTGTTCTTGCTATTCAGGAATACAGATCTCTATGTTCATCTAGTAAATCCATCCCCCACACAGTTAGAAAGCACCCCCTAGGGGCACACTTAAACCTTTGATGGCCTCTGGTGTTAACCCCCTTCCCTGGCAGTGTCATTAGTACAGTAACAGTGCATATTTTTAGCACTGATCACTGTAGTAATGTCACTGGTCCCCCCAAAAGTGTCAAATGTCTGATTTGTCCACCGCAATGTCGCAGTCCGCTAAAAATTGCTGATCACCGCCATTACTAGTAAAAAAAAAAAAAAATAAAATAAAAATGCTATAAAAAATATCCCATAGTTTGTAGACACGGTAACCTTTACGCAAATCAATCAATATATACTTATTGGGAATTTGTTTTTACCAGAAATATGTGACCAGATGCATATTGCCCTAAAATGATGAAAAATAATTATTTTTATTTTATTTTTTTGGCAGTGTTTTATAGCAGAAAGTAAAACGCATTTTTTTTTCTTTCTAGAATTGTCGCTCTTTTTTTTTTTTGTTTATAGAGCAAAAAATAAAAATATCACCAAAAGAAAGCTCTATTTGTGGGGAAAAAAGAACATATGCTTTATTTGGGTACAGCATCACACGAATACAAACTTGTAATTTAAAGTAACGCAGTGCAGTATCACAAAAACATGGCCTGGTCATTAGGGGGTAAAACCTTTCCGGTCCAGAAGTGGTTAAATAAGTGTGCCCTCTTATAAAAACAGGCAGAGACCAGCTTGCTTTGGCCGCTCGGTCACCCTGCTGCTGCTTCTGAGTCCAGTGTTGCTTTTCTTAGGCCATTGGGTGACCACTGATGATTTCCCAGCCCCTGGCTCCATTCTCTCCATCTTCCAGATACTGGTAATGAGCCAGGAGTGTACACTGCTCATGTGCTGCAAGCAGTGTACACAAAATAAATATTGCTAGGAGCCAGGGAAAAAGGGTGTTTGATGGAAAAAGCTCTACTAAAAATGAAAGGTTTGGGCTTTAGGTGTAGTTTTAAAAGGAATTAAAGTCCACAAATAAAAAAATTCTAGAAAGTAGTCCTTATTCACACGTAGGTGCATTTAGGGCCATGCACCCGCACAAATGTCACATCAGGAGAATTGACTGTTTCCAATTAACCGCAATGAGACTTGCCTGCATGGGGACACACGGAACACCTGTGCATCCCCCTTGCAGGTAAGCACAGCCCTCCATGGGGGTACAATTGTTCAACAGGAAATGAGAGGTAATTGCTCCAAAGTTGAGGGCAAAAACAGTCTTGGACAACTGTAACAAGTGTTCTCATTCTAAGGCGATTTTCTCTTTATCTCTGTTATGGTGACAACCATAAAATTTAGATTTCATACCAGTTTCTGTCCTGGTGACCGTAATCAAAGGCAAATGGGGAAGAAGGAATTTCCCCAGCAGGGGCACAGACTGCAAAGACAGCAATATCTGTGGTCTCTGCGCTTCTTCACTCTATCCAAAACTAAAAAAGAAGAAAAAGTTTCTCTTACATCCTCTGACAGTTGCCGCCCACTCATACAGTCTTCACTTATGGGTATTGACCTCTTATCCACAGGAGTAAGCTAAAATACTGGTTCAGGGGTTTGATTAACTTAAAGAGGAGTTCCAGCCTTTAAAAAGAAAATAAAAAAATCAAAAGTCAGCAGCTAAAAATACTGTAGCTGCTAACTTTTAATTTAAGGACGCTTATCTGCCCAGGTATCCTGCGATGTAGGCACCCCTAGCTGATTTGTTCATCGGCTCCGGGTGGGGGCCCCAGCATCTTCACTAAGGGAAACAGGAAGTGAAGCCTTCTGGGACCTGTGTTTCCCCCAGAGGGCAGCCGGGGGGGGGGGGGGGGTGGTCTGAAAAATTTGTAGATCACTGCGATTGTTGTGAGACGATCTTACCCGGAAGTGGGAAGCGAACAAGCAGGGCTTACCTTTTTTGGGTGGAGCTCCTCTTTAAGACCCTGTATAGAGTTGAGTTTTTTTTTTTTTTTTGAGTTTGATTCAAACCTTTAAAAGTAGAATGAAAGTAGAACTATGGTGAAAAACTGAAATCCAATATTCAGTAAAGCGCTGCAATATCTTAAACATATTGTTACGCGTGTTTTAATACACAGCAAGTATTGTGAGAAATCCTGGCTGTGGCTGCTGAGGGCTTACAAGTCCAATTCCTGTATTTAGGTGACAGCCCAGTTTTCCCTCTTTCCAAATCGCTGCATTGTCACTCTCTGCATTGCGCTGTTCTGTATCGGCATACAGCGCTGTGCTGTGACATTACAGAGAGTCTGGCTGTAATGGAGGGTTAACCTGAGCCCGTCTGTCAACATTTAGGATATCCTATCTCCGTAGACGTCTGTTTAGAGGAAACGCGTCAGTGAGGAGCGCCGCATCGTCATCACTAGTCGCCGTTGACCGTACTGCAGACGGCCACGGCCTCTCTACTACCGGTTTGATCTCTTGTGACTACTGAAGAACACCAATGTAAGTGCATTTGATCCTATGTTATAATAAACACGAGAGGTACTGCACTATGGTCCG
The DNA here is from genome assembly GCF_965119305.1 of Pelophylax lessonae. Taxonomy (NCBI): domain Eukaryota; kingdom Metazoa; phylum Chordata; class Amphibia; order Anura; family Ranidae; genus Pelophylax; species Pelophylax lessonae. The sequence goes on from NC_138778.1 coordinate 133,543,400, forward strand.
GTTTTTGTTTCTATGAGACACATGTGGAAGTCCTTACCCGTGATAGCAGAGAGACATACCCAGAGTGTGGAGGATCAGTATTGGGAAGAGGCACCATGACACCAGTGTGATACTTGCCCTACTATTGAGCGATCTGGTAAGAGGCTACATTTACCACTTGAGTGTTTCACCTGCTCTCCCGAAACCCCTACTACACTACTGAGTAGACACTCCGCCCTTGACCTTCTCCCTTCCGGTAAGGGGCTAATCCCCAATAAGGTGGTGGGACCTATCTGCACCAGACAAGCCCAGGGGGAATCTACTAGGTGGATTTACCATAAGCCTGTGTGGGAATAATTGGAACTATATGCACCGTTTCTAATGTTTTGCACCTATAACACAGAGGTGGCAACGGTTGAATTATTGGACACTCTATGTTGAATATTTTCAGCGTGCACGTTTGTGTTGTCCTTTTTTTTTTTTTTTTTTTTCACTGGAGTGACATTGATACACCACGATTTATTTATCACATTCATATTTACATTTATGTTCATGGCCATGAGTATATAGTGTTATTGTATACCCATTTCGATTGCACATCAACCAAGGTACACATCACAGGAGTGTGGTAGATACTTATTATAGTATCATACACCTCCTGACTTGTGACACACGTGAATTTAGCGCACCTGATTTTTTCTTTATTAACATTTAGGATATGCCTAGGCCCCACCCACTTTTTCTACCTATGATGCATTAAAAGATGGGGGATGTAGTTTAATGGGGAAGGTGCAGATGCTAGCTCAGTACATTCTCTGACCATCTCTAGTATCATGTCTGCTGTCTCTGACCATCTCTAGTATCATGTCTGCAGTCTCTGACCATCTCTTGTACCATGTCTACAGTCTCTAACCATCTCTTGTACCATATCTGCAGTCTCTGACCATCTCTTATACCATGTCTGCAGTCTCTGACCTTTTCTTGAACCATGTCTGCAGTCTCTGACCTTTTCTTGAACCATGTCTGCAGTCTCTGACCATCTCCTGTATTGTGTCTGCAGTCTCTGACCATCTCTTTTACCATGTCTACAGTCTCTAACCATCTCTTGTACCATGTCTACAGTCTCTGACCATCTCTTGTACCATATCTGCAGTCTCTGACCTTTTCTTGAACCATGTCTGCAGTCTCTGACCATCTCTTGTACCATGTCTGCAGTCTCTGACCAGCTCTTGTACCATGTCTGTCTGCAGTCTTTGACCATACCCTGTATAATATCTGCAGTCTCTGATCGTACCCTGTATAATGTCTGCACTCTCTGAACATCTCTTGTATCATGACCATAGTCTTTGGCTATATGCTGGTTGTGTGTCTGTTGTCTGACACTGAATTTTATTTGCTGCCATTTAGTGATGTCAAGGGCCACACTTGAGGCCCCCCTATCAAGAAAGTTGACCACCACTGACCCACATGATGCAAAGTAAAGTGAGATATAGGAGAACAGGACTATAGTTGAACCTTTGCAGCTGTAGTCCAATGTTCTCAAGATTTATTGTGTTGTATGCTCCCCACTTCTGTAAACAATAATTACTTGTCAGCTAGTTTACAGCTTGAACAGGTCAGTCCAGTCTCACCTCTCACTTTATGTAAATCCTAACAATGAACTCTTTGCTCCCTTTTGGTCTTCCATTCAAAGTGTTTTGTTATAACTGGTAAATAAGTGCTCAAAATACATGTTGATCCTGCCAGGAATCCAGTGAGCTCATGTTGTCTGCACCAATATCTTTGCTGTGTTGTAAGCCCTGCACAACTTACATCTGTGAACAAAGTGTTAGTAAAGGCTAACTATTTACAAAATGTTCCTTCCCCCTCCTTATATCTATCCTGCCGATCCTGTATATGAAGATCAGTGTACCTCCTTTTTTTTTTTTTTCTTTTAATCTAGTTTAGTTATGAATTTCTGCAGCTGTGGCCCCCCTGTGTAAGACGGTGCTCGTCAGTGAAATCCAGGGGCTGGAATGGCCCATGCGTTGTCTGTGCTCCCTCTCCCCTGCAGCTCCGACTCAGGGAGTACTTGATAGCGGCTGTAAATTACAGAAGCTATGACATCACCCATAGGCCTCCCTGGCCCATCTGTTGTCAGCAATACCCCCCTCCCCTCCCCTGCAGCAGCCGCTTACTGATACGGGTGCCAGAGCTGCAGAATCAGATCACGTTACCGGACCAGGTTGAAAATGGGTAAGTATGCAGATCTTTTTTTTTTATACAGGGTATGCAGAATAGGGAACTTTTTAAGACAAGTTTGTTCGCCTTATATTCCAGTTTAACATAGTCTGACCAACAATGTACATACTTCTAGATTAGGGGTGTTTAAAAATGATTGGCGCATCGATGCATCCTGTAAAGCAGCCTTTTATAATTCTGCATCGATGCGGAACCCAGTTTAATCGCGATTGCGTGTGATGTTATCCCGGCTCCTCCCCTCCCTCCACAGAAGTGTCATTGCTGGAATTATATGCATCGATGGCCTGGCTGCATCCACCACTGTTCCCCCCCCCCTCATTGGATTGTGTAGTCTCAGGTGTTGGGCGCTGCAGCATGTCTGACTGTCTCCTGTATCATGTCTGCAGTATCTGACTGTCTCCTGTACCATGTCTGCAGTATCTGACTGTCTCCTGTATCATGTCTGCAGTATCTGACTGTCTCCTGTACCATGTCTGCAGTATCTGACTGTCTCCTGTATCATGTCTGCAGTATCTGACTGTCTCCTGTACCATGTCTGCAGTATCTGACTGTCTCCTGTACCATGTCTGCAGTATCTGACTGTCTCCTGTATCATGTCTGCAGTATCTGACTGTCTCCTGTACCATGTCTGCAGTATCTGACTGTCTCCTGTATCATGTCTGCAGTATCTGACCATCTCCTGTACCATGTCTGCAGTATCTGACTGTCTCCTGTACCATGTCTGCAGTATCTGACATATCTTGTAGTGTGTCTGCAGTCTGACCATCTCCTCTAGTATTTTTGGGGGAGCCTGGAGCTCCTCTTTAAGTTGTTTGCTGTGTTTAGATTTTGCTACATGCAGGGAGTGTTTTTTTTTATTTATTTTTTTTATCTGTTTAAAATGTAAAAAATGGAGTTCTTCTGACTGTTTGAATTTTTTTTTATGAAAACCATGGGCATTATTTGTGATGCATCGCGGAATCGAATCATTGATATGATAATGGTATTTGAATCGAATAGTGAGGCCAGTGAAGATGTGCACCTCTATTCTAGATGTTATACACTGTAGGTAAATGAGTTTAGTGCTCATTAATGAGGTCATTAACACCATTTATGATCCCTATTTATAGAACACACCATAAAGAAATGCAGTTCTTTATTCCCTGTGTTCTTTGGACTCCGTGGGGTGGGGAGCCGCTGAGTTTTTTAACCATTTTAAGACCAGCGTTCACCAGTTTTAACTTGACAATAATTCTTACTAATTTTCCTACCCAAATTATTTTCATCTATTAGAGACATATTGTATTTGTTTACACGTCAACTTTAACACCCATTAAATCGCCTACTGCTTTAACATGCTTTTTTGATGTATTTTTGATGCTTCTTTGAAGCTTTAATGCTTGGCTAATGTCCTGTGTGTGTTGATTTTCTTTTTGTTCTAAAGGGGCCCAGTAGAACCCCAGCTCATTGGTACTCCCATTGAGCAGATGCCCAGCTCATTAGTAACCCCTGTTCAGCATATCCCCAGCTCATTAGTAACCTCTGTTCAGTATATCCCCAGCTCATTAGTAACCCCTGTTCAGCAGATCCCCAGATCATTAGTAACACCTGTTCAGCAGATCCCCAGATCATTAGTAACACCTGTTTAGCAGATTCCCAGCTCATTAGTAACCCCTGTTCAGCAGATCCACAGCTCATTAGTAACCCCTGTTCAGCAGATCCACAGCTCATTAGTAACCCCTGTTCAGCAGATCCCCAGCTCAGTAGTACCCCTGGCTCTGCCGATGCCCCACACATTAGTACCCCTGGCTCTGCCGATGCCCCACACATTGGTACCCCCCAGCTCTGCTGATGCCCCACACATTGGTACCCCCCAGCTCTGCTGATGCCCCACACATTGGTACCCCCCAGCTCTGCTGATGCCCCACACATTAGTACCCCCAGCTCTGCTGATGCCCCACACATTAGTACCCCCCAGCTCTGCTGATGCCCCACACATTAGTACCCCCCAGCTCTGCTGAGGCCCCACTTAGTAGAACCCCCAGCTCTGCTGATCCCTGCTCAGTAGAACCCCCAGCTCTGCTGATCCCTGCTCAGTAGAACCCCCATCTCTACTGATTCCCCACTCAGTAGTAACCCCCAGCCATGCTTAATTCCTGCTCAGTAGTAACCCCCAGCGCTAAATGATAACCACTCAGTAGTAACCCCCAGATCTGCTGATCCTCTGCTCAGTAGTAACCCCCTAGCTGTGATTATTCTCCACTAAGTATTAACCCCCCGCTCTGCTGATTCTCTGCTTTTCTGATCCTCCACTTTGTGATCTCCAGTCACCCCCTGCTATGTTGCTCCCATGCTGCACACCACATGTGACAAGGGCTAGTTTCTCCTGCTGTGGTCCTCTAGTTCTGCTGATCCTCCGCTGCTCAGTCCTCACTCTCCAGTCCCGTTTGCGTTCTGCTATAGCGTTCCCATGTTGCTCACCACTTGTGCTGTCTGCTAGTTGCTCTGCTCCGTTTCGGACCCTATTCACCTTCCTGCAGCTGCACACTGCACACCAGATGTGATGTTTGCACCAGACACATTCAGAATAAGCTGTAAGCTTACCAACCTTTTTAGTGACATGTGCTTTGATTCAGAGTGCATTCAGGGGTTTAAAAAAAAAAAGTGTCAAATGCCACATTTTAATGCAAGTGTACCTGAGCCCATATGGTTTTTGTTTATACTGTTATAAAAATTCTACACTTGCTTTTTTAATTATAGGCTGACAAATGTGCAAAAATGTACAAAAAATACAGTTTTTTAAATATTTTAATTTATTCTTTCTTCTATTATTGTATTGTATCTGACAATTATATGTTGTAACCCCTTTGCAACCTCGCTATAGCCGAATGACGTATACAGTGTGGTCACACTTTGCTGAGAGGCCATTATATGATGTCCTCCCGTTTTTGCGCTGTCTGTGCGCCCCCTACGGCATTGCATCGGCAGCGATCTGTGAGCGCTGCGTCATTCGGGCACAGCTGCTCACAGATTGGGGTAAAGAGCCAATCACGGTGGCTCTTTATCACATGATCAGCTGTGTCCAAACACAGCTGATCACAATGCAAACCAGATTTTCCGTTGCTTTATATAAAATAAAGTGCTAAGTTCAAAAAAAAGGATAATAAAGTGCAATACAAACAATAAAGTGACTGATGCAAAGTGAGCCAAACTCTATGAGAGCAAAAAAAGTCCCAAAATGACACAAAAAAAATCTTCTGTTATGTTTGTTACCACAATGTAAAAATATTTTATATATATCTATATAGATATATATATAAAGTTTAAGCAAAAAAATAGTTCAGAAATTCTTCTTTCCCAACGCATGTGATATCCTTAAACACATGTGATATCCAAGAAAGCGTGTCCACCCTTAGTGCAGCACTGTGAATCCATCACTGCTCTCACTAAATATTACTCACCAGAACACCAGGCTGGTCAAATTATAAACCACCCTAAAGCCACAGAATATCGAGCAAACAACAGTCTCCACTCCAACTAGGCTCCCATTCACTCTCCCCTTATTGAACCACAGCGCTTAGTACCAGAGAATTGGAATAAAGCTCCAATTGCATGAATAGTCAAAACAGGCTTTTGTTTAAAAACAAAATCGATACACTTACATGCCACGGGTGTCCTCCTGACACTAGGCTATACCACTGATGGTTATAGTAAGCTCGTCTCCAGTCTCTCCACAGACCGCGAGTACGATTCAGCTAGCATAGTGACGTCAGCGTCCTTGCCCTGCCCTAAGCGTTTCGTCATGTGACGTCCTCACGAACGGCTTCAGGCACATCTGCTCACAAATTAGGGGAAAGAGCCAATCACGGCGGCTCTTTACCGCCTGATAATCTGTGTCCAATCATGGCCGATCACAATGCAAACAGGATTTTCCGGTTATCAGCATATTTCCCTTCAGAGGAGAGAAGATAACCGGCAAATCTACACAGAGGACATCTGCACGGACAATCAGGACACTCATCATCAGTTCAGCCCCACTAGTGCTGGCAATTGCTGCTCATCAGTGCTGCCTCATCAGCACACATCAGTGAAGGAGAAAAATCACTTAATCACAACATTTTAAAAAAAGAAACTAAGAAAAACATTTTTTTTTCAAAATGTTTTTTATTTTTTTTTTTTTAGCAAAAAATAAAGAACCCAGTGGTGATTAAATGCCACCCAAAAAAAATCTCTATCTGTTTCACTGGGTACTGTGTTGCATAGCCACACAATTTTAATGAAAGTGCAACAGCGTTAAAAGCTTGAAATTGGCCTGGGCAGGAAGGCGGTGAAAGTGCCCAGTGTAACGCTCCTGCGTTTCATGTATGGTGTGGATTTTCAGCTGCAGAAATATTCCACTTCAGTAGTCATGTAAGAGAGATGCTGAGATACCATTCCCAACCTCAATGACTCATCATGTGTGGAAGGTCTTAATTCAGCTAGTAAATACACACTCTCAACAAGCTGGTTGCTAGAGTGACTTTATGTATGTAGTAACACAGTGATGAAGATTTAAGAGACAGGTTGAGTGTAGGTGGTAGGTGACAGACACTTGAAGGTAAGACAGTAGCAGATGGATGCAGGTAGGTTTAGCAATCATGTATGGTAGCAGATGACAGAGTAGCAGGTGGACATACAAGAGAGATCAACCCAGTGCAGGAATAAGTAGCAGTAGTCTTAAGAGCTAGCAATCTAGATATGCAGATGTGATAAATAGTCTTTACTATGCAGAGCTAGATAGTGTAAGCTTAGTATAAGTTTATAGAGGGTTCCCCTGCGGGGTACTTAGCACTAATAGCAATACAGCCGAAGGTTGGTTCAGGAGGAGCGGATGATCCGGAAGCGGGATGCAGGGATCAGCGCAGCGAGGTTCCGTCAGCGAGGTATGCTTGCAAGCACGAAAGCTTCAAGCCAAGTTAGCATCCAGGTAAGGGTGTTTGAACGAACACATGTGAGTGAGAACCGGCGCTTTAAATAGCCATCTAGTCCGGCGCTGAGTGATGACAGCTTCAGTCTTAAAGGTGTATGCGCACCTTTCCAAAAGAGAATGGTGGGGCGCATACACTTGTGAAAAGAGTAATTTAGGGTACCAAAGGTACCGGAACATTACAATACCCCCCCCTTAAGGCCGGCTCCTGAAGGCCTCTGGAGCTGGTTTGTCTGGGTATCTCGCATGAAAATTGCGGATTAATCTAGGGGCATGTATTTCAGAGGTGTTTAGCCAGGTGTCGTCTTGGGGCCCATAGTTCTTCCATCTAACCAAGTACTGAAGTCTTCTTCTGTAGATACGAGAATCCAGAATCTCTTTTATCTCGTATTCTTCTCCACCTTCAACTTGTACAGGAGGCGGAGGTGGAATATTAGGCCTTATTCCGTGGTCCGGAACATGGGGCTTCAGTAGCGACACATGGAAAATGGGATGGATTTTTAGGTCTATTGGCAATGTAAGCTGTACTGCAGCTTTTCCAATAAGTTTTTTGATTGGGAAAGGTCCCAAGAACAGAGGTCCAAGCTTTTTGCTAGGGATCTTCAGTCTTAAATTTTTTGTTGAGAGCCAAACGAGTTCCCCGATAGTGTACTGTGGAGAAGGTCTTCTGCGAAGATCATAGTACTTCTTTTGTTGACTGTGAGCGTGTGCAATGGTAGTATTTAATAAACCCAGAGAATCCTTTATTTGGGTAAGATAGTCTGAGGCTACTGGGTTGTTTGAAGGAAGGATGCGTGGTGGAAGAATAGAGGGATGAAACCCATAGTTCAAGTAGAACGGACTCTGCTTGGTTGTACTGTGGGTTGCGTTGTTGTAGGCAAATTCTGCCAGAGGGAGAAGATCCACCCAATCATCCTGTTGGTAAGAAGTGTAACAACGTAAATACTGCTCGATGCATTGGTTGACTCTTTCAGTCTGTCCGTTGGTCTGCGGATGGTAAGGAGAAGTGAGCTTCCGCTCGATCCGTAGTATGTGACATAGTTCTTGCCAGAACTTAGAAATAAATTGGGATCCACGGTCAGACAGAAGAGTTTTTGGGATACCATGTAATCTAAAGACATGTTTCATCAGGAGTTCTGCCGTTTGTTTGGACGAAGGTAGTCTGCGAATAGCAATGAAATGTGCCATCTTTGTCAGATGGTCCACTGACACCAAGATGGTATTAAATCCTTTGGAAAGAGGCAATTCTACGATGAAGTCCAAGGACAAAACTTCCCATGGAGTTTGGGGTATTGGTAGACTGCATAGTAGACCGGATGGTCTCGTAGTGTCAATTTTGGACCTGGCACAGACATTGCATGAAGAGACGAATTTTTGTATAGATGTTTTCATGTCAGGCCACCAGAATTGCCGGGAAATCAAATTAAGAGTCTTTGTCATACCCATATGTCCTGCCATAGGCACATCATGAGATAATTCCAAGATCTTGGTGCGTAGGGTAGGTGGTATGTAAAGTTTGTCGTTGTAGTAGAGGAAGCCTTCTGCATCAGTATTTAGTTGTGGTGGGGGTGAATCCAAACTTATACCATGCAAAACCTCTTCCTTCAAGGAACGGACAACTCCAATAATGCGTTTGTGAGGTATTATAGGAACGGAAGGGATTTCAAAGTAGTTTTCTTCAGTTAGTCGTGATAGTGCATCCGCCTTTTTGTTTTTATCTGCAGGTGTGTAAGTCACTAGGAAGTTAAACCTTAGAAAGAATAGTGACCATCGTACCTGTCGGTGCGAGAGGGTTTTGCTAGTCTGAAGATATTGGAGGTTTTTATGGTCCGTGTATATAATTATTGGTAATTGGGTGCCTTCGAGTAAATGTCGCCAATTCTCCAGAGCCAATTTTATAGCAAGCAGTTCCTTTTCACCCACGGGGTAATTTATCTCGGGACTGCTTAGGGATTTAGAAAAAAAGGCGACTGGATGAAGTGGTGAAGTGTGGGTTGGTCGTTGGGAGAGTATTGCTCCTACTGCCATGTTTGACGCATCTACCTCCAGAATGTATTGGAGGGATGGGTCTGGATGGCGTAATATGGGAGCGGAAGTAAACCTTGTCTTTAACAAGTGAAAAGCTTTATTGGCTTCTTCTGACCATTTGAATGTTTTTTTTTTTATGCTAGTGAGCTGTGTGAGGGGTCTCACAATAGCAGAAAAGTTTTTAATGAACTTCCTGTAGAAATTTGAAAATCCAAGGAATCGCTGTAGCGCCTTGCGTGTGGTTGGTGTAGGCCAATCCTGAATGCAGGATATTTTACTCATGTCCATCTCGATTCCTGTTTTGGATATGATGTAGCCTAGAAAGAGTACCTCGTCTTTATGAAACAAGCATTTCTTCAGTTTCACATAAAGGTTATGTGCAAGCAATCTCGATAGTACAAGTCTTACATGTCTTATGTGTTCAGACAGGGATCGTGAATATATAAGTATATCGTCCAGATATACCACAACACAGACATCTAGTAAGTCTTTAAAAATATCGTTTATAAATCGTTGGAAAACTGCAGGGGCGTTGCATAGCCCGAATGGCATCACAAGATATTCGAACAATCCGTATCTGGTTCTGAATGCAGTCTTCCACTCGTCTCCATCACGGATTCGAATGAGATTGTATGCTCCTTTCAGGTCCAATTTTGAAAAATAGGTAGCTCCACGCACCTGCTCAATGAGCTCAGGGATAAGCGGTAGAGGATAGCGATCTTTTATTGTGATAGCATTCAATTTCCTGTAGTCGATGATAGGTCTGAGACTTGAGTCCTTATTGCGAACAAAAAAGAGTCCTGCTGCTGTGGAAGAAGTGGAAGGTCTAATAAAACCTTTTTCCAAATTCTCATCCAAATAGATTTTGAGATGGGAAAGTTCATCCTGTGAAAGAGGATAAACATGACCGAACGGCAATTTGCTATTTGGGAGTAGATCAATGCTACAATCATAGTCTCGATGAGGAGGTAATGCTTGAGCATTTTTCTCAAGAAAAACCTCAGAAAGATCCTGATAACATAGTGGTGCAATCTCATCTGTCACCATAGACAAAATCTTCCCGGAAGACGGGAGGTTACACGTATCCTCGCAATAGCTAGAGAGGAAGGCCAAGGACCGTTCCTTCCAATCTATGGTTGGTTGGTGTGTGTGTAACCAGGGAAGTCCCAACACAATGGGAAAGTGGGGTGAAGGTATTAAATCGAAGGTAGTAGTCTCCCTATGAGACTCGTTAATAGTGACTAGAAGTGCTTGTGTCTGATCGGTGATTGGACCAGAGGATAATGGAACACCGGTAATAAGACTTACTGAGACAGGTTTAAGTTTAAAAATAATAGGAATTTTATTTGAAGTAGCAAAACATATATCAATATAATTTCCACAAGATCCTGTGTCAATCATGGCCTTAGTAGTAATCCTGTTCTGGTCCCACTGTAATGTCAAACAAACAAAAATGTAAGGGTTAGTGAATGAAGTTGTCAATCCCCCTAGGAGGACATGTGAACACTCACCCTTCTTTTTGTTGACTAGGGGACAGACATTTATCTTGTGATCCGGGGATGCACAGTACAAGCAGAGATTTTCATATCGTCTTTTGGCTTTTTCCATAGTTGATAGCGGTGGGCGTATGGTTCCTACCTCCATAGGAACGGGGTTAACGGCCGGAATCCGAGAGGAAACGGATAATGGCATTCCCATTTTCTCAGCCTTTCTTTCTCGTAGTCTTCTATCTATGGTAATACTGAGTTGTATTAATGCATCCAGGGTTTTTGGTAGATCCGCTCGGGCGAGCTCGTCCTTAACGGCTTCTGATAGGCCAAGCCTAAATTGGGTTTTCAGAGATGCATCATTCCATTCTGAATCAAGGGTCCATCTCTTGAATTCCGCGACAAAGTCTTCTACAGGCCTCCTTCCTTGTTTCAAGGATCTTAATTGAAGTTCGGCAGTACTCTGCCTATTGGGGTCATCATATAGGCTAGTGAGTTCTGCTAGGAACAAGGCATAGGAGTTGAGAAGCTGGTCGTTTTTCTCAAAAAGAGAGTCTGCCCAGGCTCGAGGATCGCCTGTTAGGTAAGAAATAATAGTACAAACCTTAATGTGATCAGTAAGGTAGGTACGAGGTTTTCGCAAAAAAAATAACTCATGCGTTTTTAAATTCGCGAAATTTTTTGCGATCGCCTGTAAATACCAAAGGGGGATTTATCTTGGGTTCAGAGGACTGAGCAGAGGTAAGTTGTGTCAGTCTAATTACCTGCTGCGACAGAGCCTGATTGTCTTCTTAATTAAGTGTATTAACGCAGTTACTTGCTGTTTTAATTGTGTCACCTGAGTGGTTATTTCTGCTGAATCCATTTGTGGGTTCGTTCAATCTGTAACGCTCCTGCGTTTCATGTATGGTGTGGATTTTCAGCTGCAGAAATATTCCACTTCAGTAGTCATGTAAGAGAGATGCTGAGATACCATTCCCAACCTCAATGACTCATCATGTGTGGAAGGTCTTAATTCAGCTAGTAAATACACACACTCAACAAGCTGGTTCCTAGAGTGACTTTATGTATGTAGTAACACAGTGATGAAGATTTAAGAGACAGGTTGAGTGGAGGTGGTAGGTGACAGACACTTGAAGGTAAGACAGTAGCAGATGGATGCAGGTAGGTTTAGCAATCAAGTATGGTAGCTGATGACAGAGTAGCAGGTGGACATACAAGAGAGATCAACCCAGTGCAAGGAATAAGTAGCAGTAGTCTTAAGAGCTAGCAATCTAGATATGCAGATGTGATAAATAGTCTTTACTATGCAGAGCTAGATAGTGTAAGCTTAGTATAAGTTTATAGAGGGTTCCCCTGCGGGGTACTTAGCACTAATAGCAATACAGCCGAAGGTTGGTTCAGGAGGAGCGGATGATCCGGAAGCGGGATGCAGGGATCAGCGCAGCGAGGTTCCGTCAGCGAGGTATGCTTGCAAGCACGAAAGCTTCAAGCCAAGTTAGCATCCAGGTAAGGGTGTTTGAACGAACACATGTGAGTGAGAATCGGCGCTTTAAATAGCCATCTAGTCCGGCGCTGAGTGATGACAGCTTCAGTATTAAAGGTGTATGCGCACCTTTCCAAAAGAGAATGGTGGGGCGCATACACTTGTGAAAAGAGTAATTTAGGGTACCAAAGGTACCGGAACATTACACCCAGTAGGCAAGTGGTTAAAACTATTTTACGTCAGATGCCTGTTCAGCCTGAAGGTGGCAGTGTTCTTCTGCAGAGAAGGCCTCCAGCCTGCATGGGATTCCTGTGTAATGTATGACATAGTGATCACATGACCAGGGACTACTGTAATTGGTTCCTAATCTGTGTGAATTTGAGCGGTCAGTGGCAGCGGGGATTGAGAGCCACCAGCTACACAAAGTGTCAAATAGCAGCCCTCAATGGGAGGGGCATTTATAAATGTATCCCCGGAATCGTGCTTGGAGATTGTGAGTAAGATGGGATTAATACGTTTAAAGCTAAATTTCAGTCTGTTTTCAGCGCTGTTTTCTTATCCATTGGACACCGGAAGCCTTCCTGCTGCCCTCTACAGGAGGATTGGACACTGGCAAACAAAAAAAAATAGGAGGATATCCTTTCCATTACTAGCATGGTACATTGCTAGTGTCTCAGGAGATTGGATGTTTTTCTTCAGCTCTGCTGTGTTAAAGACTAACTTCTAATTACATTGGTTTAGAACAGTTGAGCAGTGGACAATAACAGCTTGCGGACCGGAAGTCTGGAAACACACTTTATAGGCTTCACCATTGCAACCTCTAGGTTCCTGTGCACCTCTGTTCCACATTTCGGGGGAACATTCAAAATTTAAACCAAAGTCACATGATCTTGTAGTCAGAGTCCCATTTGGCATACCAACATGTACAGGAATCCCAAAAGTCTAATAAAACAAGACATGCCTATGCTCCTCCTAAATGACAGAGCGGCCTCAGGAGCCACTCTTAGTCATTTCCTTTTAGACAGAGGCAAGCCTCAAGTTTAGCCTCCTTTTTTGGGCTGCCTTTGCATGTCAGCCAGCCATCAGCAGATCAGATAAAAAGGGGGAATAGACCAGCAGAAGAAAATTAAAACCCCTTCTGGATGGTCAGTGTTTACTGCAAGGATTTTGACAAACCTTGTTGCAGATTCTTGCCTTTTTCTGTTCTTAAGAAATAGCTGTTTTTCACCATGTTCTTTCCAGACTAACTCCTTAGTGATAGGGTCAGTGTTTATAAAACAACCTCAGCAGACCTTGGTGTTCTAATAGGGCATCTGCATCCCTTTAGTAGACAAACCTGAGGGAGCATCTAAATGAGTAAGGGCTCTTTCACACGGCCGTTTTTTTTTCGCTCCGTTGTTTTTTTTTTTTTGTTTTTTTTTACACTCCGTATGTCCGCATATCATCCCATCCGTTTGTGGATGATATACGGACATAATGTATGTCTATGGGGATAGCGGATGACACCGCTGACATCCGATTTTCCTTCCTTTCCGTTTTCTAAATGGAACAAAAATAGGGTTCTGTTCCAAAAAACAGAACAGAACTGAAAGGAAGAAAATCGGATGTAAGCGGATGACCATCCGCTGACATCCACAATGCCATTGACATGCATTATGTCCGTAAATCATCCGCAAAAAATAGGATGATTTACGGACATGTGGAACACCTGTGTGAAAGGGCCCTTACAAATTAGATTAGTTATGCGTGTTTTGCGCCTAAATGTTACTTGTATATTGGTGCGGATCCAGAAAATCAAACTTTCCTACTTGTTGCAGATCACGATTTGAGGCTGAACCACGCTTTTGCGATATGGTCCCTTTTGGTACTTTTAAAGTGGTTGTAAACCTCAGACATGAAATATGGACAAAGCATATCCCTCTATAGCAGGGCCGCATTAGCATTATAGTTGCCCTCATAGGGCCGCTTGTATCTACCTTGGTGTTCTGGCTGAGCAGTCTCCAATAAAATTTATTCCGGATGATACCAGTGGTGTGTGACCCTCCTTTTCAATTGCCATAGAATTTTACTATTCTCATAATAATTATAGGCAGATGTCCAGAGCAACCCCCCCCCCCCATCAGATGTCAAGAATGCTCCACCCTCTATAATATCACAGCGCACCCCCCATACCCTGTGCTTCTGGGGGTGGAGCTGTGAAGCAGAAAGTGCAGGGTCTAGAGGATGACCAGAGGAGGGCTAGAATCTGCTGAGTGCTGAGACCCTGGTAGGCAGAGACGAAGGGGTGCTGTGGTGGCATAGAGGTGCAGGATCTGTAGGAGGAGTGTTGTACTCTACTCTGCTGATGACTGCTAAGGTAGGAGGGCAGACACAAGCATCTTGGCAGCTGCACAGAGAAGAGCAGAATCTGGTGAAGGAGTTCTGTCATCCTCTCCGCTGCGGACTTCTGAGAGAAGGTGGGAGCTGGGACGGGGGGCGGTCCCAGCTGCAGGAGGAGGTGCGAGGGCCACATAAAATGGCCTGGCGGGCCAAATTCGGCCAACGGACCTTGTGTTTGATACATGTGCTCTATAGTTTGTACTTGTCTCCATTATGAGCACTAAGTGTCTTTTCTTTCTGCTGCTTCTTTCCTCTGTTATCAGCATGAATCGCTTCTGAAAAGTCTTCCTGACACCAAGAGAGAAATGGTGACAGGGGAAAGTTCTCCAGCTGTATGCTGTGTAAAGGGGGAGGGGGTGTCCTCACTTAATTCTGCAGTGTTTAACTTCAGCTCCCCATCACCCTTTGGCTCCCGCTGTTGTTAAAACTCAATCAGGAGAGCGAGGGGGTGGGGTCGAACCACAGCTCTGTGTCTGAATGAATACACAGAGCTGCAGCTTGGCTTGGGTACCCCCATAGCAAGCTGCTTGGTGTGGGGGCATTCAACAGGAGGGGGAGGGACCAGGGACCCGAGAAGAGGAGGATCTTGGCTGCCCTGTGCAAAACCAACTGCACAGAGAAGATAAGTATAATATGTTTTTTAACTTAAAAAAGAAAGGTTCCTACTACTTAGGTCCGACTTCCATGCCACTTATTGCCATAGACTGCATTGTAAACCCTTAACCACATAACGACCGGCCGCCACAGTTTTACTGCGGCAGGTAGCCGCTCCTGGCCATAGAGACTTAGTACTACGTCGCTCGCTCAGGAGACTCTAGGGGGCAAGCGCTCGTTCGTTCCCTTGGGAGCCAGCATGTGTGACCGGCGGCTCCGATGGCCGCCGGCCACTCGCGATCTCCAGCAGCAGAGGGAGAAAGACAGAATCCTGATGTACACACAGCCATCTGTCATTCTCACTGATGTATTCACAGAGGCTATGTGATCCTGCTATATAGGATTGAATGTCTCTGCGATTACTTCACAAGCCACGCCCCCTGACAGTTAGAATCACGCCCCTAGGGACACACTTAACCCCTTGATCACCAGTAATGTTAACCCCTTCCCTGCCAGTGTCATTTTTACATTGACAGTGCATATTTTTAGCACAGATTACTGTAGTAATGTCACTGGTACCCCCAAAAGTGTCAAATGTCTATCAGGGGTCCGATCTGTCCGCCGCAATGTCACAGTCCCGCAAAAAAAAAAAACGCAGATCGCCGCCATTACTATTTAAAAAAAAAAAACAATAAAAATGACATAAATCTTTCCCGTAGTTTAATAAACACAATAACTTTTGCGCAAACCAATCAAAATACGCTTATTGCGATTTTTTTTTTTTAACCAAAAATATGTAGCCAAAAACAAATTGGCCTAAAATGTTAAAAAAGTTTGATTTTTACATCTTTTTTTTTTTTTTTGGGAGAATTTCATATAAAAAAAAATTTGAAAAATATTATTTTTTCAAAATTGTCGCTTTTTTTTTTTGTTTATAGCACAAAAAAAATCACACAGGTGATCAAATACCACCAAAAAAAAAAGCTCTGTTTGTGGGGAAAAAAGACGTTAATTTCGTTTTGGGTTTAGCGTCCGTTAAAGTCACGCAGTGCTGAATCGTAAAATAGGGCCTGGTCTTTGAGCAGCCAAATCCTCCAGGGCTAAAGTGGTTAAAAGTCACATGAAAGTCGCACCTGAATGGTTTTCATGCAAAAGTTGTCCATTATCATTGGCCAAAGCCCAAGTTGCACCCCAAAGTCCCACAACTTTGGAGTCGTACAAGTGTGAATGGAGCTTTAGTGCGCGTTAGTGCAACACACAGGAAGGCAGAAGTATAAATAGACCCTTACAGAATCCTAGCATGAGTGCCAGCAGTATGCAGCCATGCGGCTAGCATTTTCAGAAAGAGGTCGCAGCCTCCCTTTTTCTCTTATGACGTCTTTCCCTGCTGTACTACTGATATCTACTATTTGTTTTCTTGTTTTGACTTTTTCTTATTTGACTTGTCAACCGGGAGTCATATTTTTTCTTGTATGTTAAAGGAGCCGATACCTTCTGAAAACTTTCAATTGCTTTCAGCTCCACTGGATTATTTCATTTTCTTTCAGTATACTGTAGTGCAAGATATTTTGTTTGGGAATAAGAAGATTGAAAACATTCAGTGATTCAATTCCAGGTAGACAGCTAAATGCAATATTAAAGTGGAACTCCACTTTTGTGGGGAAATAAAACAATCCCTCCAAGGTGATCAATGTATACGACAATGATTTTAGCAAATTTTGTTGGAGATTTGTACCTATTTCTGTTCAGAAGAAATGGCTGTTTTTCACAGTGTCCTTTCAGGACGCATTCTTGAATTTTAGGGTCAGTATTCATTATTACCACCTGAGCAAATCTCAGTGTTCTAATAAGTAAAGCTGTAGCATCTGCATACCTTTATTAGATAAATCTTAAGAAGTATGTAACTGAAAATTAAAGTGATAATAAAGTCTCCTTTTTTTGGCTTAAAAATTAAGAACGTGTTATACTTACCTTCTCTGTGCAGTTGGTTTGCACAGAGCAGCCCTAATCCTCCTCTTCTGGGGTCCCTCTTCGCTGCTTCAGGCCCCTCCCTTCTGGCGACTGCGCCCACAGCAAGCAGCTTGGTATGGGGGCACTTGAGCTGCAGCTCTGTGCGTCCATTTAGACACAGAGCCACGCCTTGGCCCCACCCCTCTCTCTACACATTGGTTCACTGCCTTTGATTGACAGCAGCAGGAGCCAATGGCACTCTGCTGCTGTCTCATCCAATGAGGAGGGAGAGTTCTGGGCTGCCGAGTCTCTCCTGCAACATCGCTGGATAGAGATGGGCTAAGGTGTGTATGAGGGGGGCTTCTGCACACACAGCCATTAATGTTTAAACCGATGGCAACAAAAGGGAGTACACCCCTAAGTGGAAATTGGGCCCAAAGTGTAAATTTTTTGTGTGGCCACCATTATTTTCCAGTATTGCCTTAACCTTCTTGGGCATGGAGTTCACCAGAGCTTCACAGGTTGCCACTAGAGTCCTCCTCCACTCCTCCATGACATCACGAATCTGGTGGATGTTAGAGACCTTGCGCTCCCGCACCTTCCTGTATGAGGATACCCCATAGATGCTCAATAGGGTTTAGTTCTGGAGACCTGCTTGGCCAGTCCATCACCTTTACCCTCAGTTTTTTTTTTTTTTTTAGCAAGGCAGTGGTCATCTTGGAGGTGTGTTTTGGGTTCGTTATCATGTTTGAATACTGCCCTGCGGCTCAGTCTCCTCAGAGAGGAGATCATGCTCTGCTTGAGTATGTCACAGCACATTTTGGCATTCATGGTTCCTTAATGAACTGTAGCTCCCTAGTGCCAGCAGCACTCATGGAGCCCCAGACCATGACACTCCCACCACCATGCTTGACTGTAGGCAAGACACACTTGTCTTAGTAATCCTCACCTGGGTACAACCACACACGCTTGACACCATCTGAACCAAATACTTTTATCTTGGTCTCATCAGACAACAGAACATGGTTCCAGTAATCTGCTTGTCTTCAGCAAACTTTTTGAGGGTTTTCTCATGCATCATCTTTAGGAAGAGGCTTCCTTCTGGGACGACAGCAATGCAGACCAATTTGATGCAGTGTGAGGCGTAAGCACTAACAGGCGAACCCCCCCCATCCCTTCAACCTCTGCAGCAATGCTGGCAGCACTCATTCGTCTATTTCCCAAAGACAACCTCTGGATATGACGCGGAGCACGTGCACTCAACTTCTTTGGTCAACCATGGCGAGGCCTGTTCTGAGTGTAACCTGTCCTGTTAAAACACTGTATGGTCTTGGCCACCGTGCTGCAGCTCAGTTTCAGGGTCTTGGCAATCTTCTTATAGCCTAGACCATCTTTATGTGGTGCAACAATTCTTTTTTTCAGATCCTCAGAGAGTTCTTTGCCATGAGGGGCCATGTTGAATTTCCAGTGACCAGTATTAGAGAGTGAGAGCGATAACACCAAATTTAACACACCTGCTCCCTGTTCACACCTGAGACCTTGTAACACTAACGAGTCACATGACACCGGGGAGGGAAAATGGCTAATTGGGCCCAATTTGGACATGTTCACCTTGGGGTGTACTCACTTTTGTTGCCAGTGGTTTAGACATTAATGGCTGTGTGTTGAGTTATTTTGAGGGGACAGCAAATTTACACTGTTATACAAGCTGTACATTCACTACTTTACATTGTAGAAAAGTGTCATTTCTTCATTGTTGTCACATGAAAAGATAGAATAAAATATTTACAAAAATGTGAGGGGTGTACTCACTTTTGTGAGATACTGTATTGCATTTTTGGTTTTGAGTTTAATACCGCTTTAATGCTAGCAGCATACGGATTAAAATAGTTCATGTTGAATGAGATTGTTTATTTCTGCTTTTATAAGACAAGCAGCATAAAACATGGTAAGAAATAAAAAAATAAAAAAAAAAAGCTACAGCTAGTAATTGTCCTTTGTGAAGCGACTTGGTACCAGTAAACCAGAATATTTGAGGCTGCATTTTGCAATATCCTCCTTCCCATTTTCATTTCTAATTATACTACCTTGGTAGTTGTTTCTGTGCCCAGAATTCAGCTCTAAGCCCCTGTTCACACAGTGATCATAGTTGGGTGATTTTAAGATTTTTCTGTTTTGTTCATTGACGGACACAGATCCTTATCTTCATAACCATTGGGTTATACTGCCCCCCTACAGGAGTAGGACACTAGGCAGAAAAATAATCTGACTATGCCTGTGGGCAGTCCCAGGGGGTATACTCCCTCCCCTGCTATAGGTACTCTGCTTTTTTCTGCCTAGTCAGGAGTAAGGACCTAGTTCCTTGCTGGGATCTCTAGTCCTGGAAATTTTTTTTTAGATAGAAACTTTTTTTCTCCTGGTTTTTTCTTGTGAGATCTACAATCAACTGCCGGACTGGGCGACGGGCTGGATAATTTAGCTCCAGTGGTCGCCCCAGTCTGGCCAGCAAGTGCGCGCAGACCTCAGCTCCCCCGCTAGGTCGGTCGCCACATAGAGGGGGGCTGGCCTGCGAGGTAAACAACTTGCGGGGTCCCATACGACCAGGTCTTGGCCTGAGTCGCAGCATTCCTCCTGGCCGACAGCCCCCCATTTAGAAAGCGAGGGGTTCTGTTTGGAGCGGTACCTGCCTGGTTCCGGGTATGGTGAGTAGCTGTCCCCCTTCTCCCCCTGGAGGGTTTTGGGGTGGACGTGGGCCCCTCCTTGGGACAGTCGGACCCCCGGGTTCCCCGACATTCCAGTCAGCCACCCTCCTTTCATCTGTCCCCCATGCTACCTCCCCTCCACTTCTGCTGGGGCTGTGTGGGTAATCTGTTCCCCCTCCTGGGGTAGGGGCAGGGCGCTGTGGTGGCGATGGGGTCCGGGGTGGCGGGGCGGGTGCACAGCCGGTGACCGGATGATCGGCTATGTGTGTGGGGGTTGTTCCAGGTGGGGGCTCCTGCCTGGGTCTGTTCTGAGGCCTAGGGATCCCTCCTGGGTCCCTGAGAGCCTCTGTGTGCCGCCATTTTACTGTTGCCTGTTTGTTTCTGTACACGGTGGCCATGTTTGTGTAGTCGGGTGGCCATTTAGCTGTGGTCTGCCATTGAAAATAGCAGCAGGCATGACATAAGACCTGTGGGCAGCGATTTTTTACGGTGGGCGCCCCTCCTCATCACCTGGTGCTGGCTCTTGGAGTTTTTTCCTTCCTATTCGCCGCACGTGGAGTGCAGACTATCTTAGTGGCTGCAGGTGCCTGTTTCTGGGGGGTGGGGAGTCTGGTGGGTTTTTTTTCCTCTTATTTTCAATTAAAAAGCCACTAATAGTATGCATCAAAATCGTTCTTACTTTTACAAACCTAGATTGTGAAACCCTCCTGCTTGTTCCTAGCCGCCGCCATCACAACTGAGGTCTTCCCCGTTTGTGCAGTGCAGTACCTTATTTCCGCCCTCAGTATGTTTTTCTGGCCATAATCCAGTGCATGCGCAATATTTGCAGTATCCAAGCCTCGTATTTGTTCTTGGTTACTAAGGAAACCTTATACAGCTATTAGGAGCCGATCCAGTGGCTGCCTTACTCCAGAATCTCACGAGATCTCGGGGCTTACGACGACAGTAGGAAATGACGCATCCCCGGCATAGACTCAGCATTTTTCTGGCAGCAGAAGCTTGCCAGAAAATTAGGGCTAACGGTGCATGCGCAGGTGACGTCATTTAAAAGAAAAACAAGGATTACTCGGAAAGGAAGCCTGAAAGAGGAGAATAAAAATTTACAATAAATAACAGCCTGCTATTATTAATTTAGAGAAAAGTGATCAGAATGAGTATACAACCGCTTTAAGGCTGCTGGATAACTATAAACACAATTTTTACAATGTATGACTTTGTTCTTTTAGATAAAAGGAATGAACTGTCTGTAAGGGAGAGCAGTTTAACCTCTTAATGACTAAGCCTTTTTCTGACACTTATTGCTTACAAGTTAAAATCAGTATTTTTTTGCTAGAAAATTACTTGGAACCCCCAAACTTTTTTTATATCTGTTTTAGCAGAGACCCTAGAGAATAAAATGGCGATCGTTGCAATCTATGATATCACACTGTATTTGCGCAAAAGTCTTTTAAACTCAGTTTTTTGGGAGAAAATATACTTTAATGAATTTAAAAAAAAACTAAACAGTCAAGTTAGCCCAATTTTTTGTGTAATCTAAAAGATGTTAATCTAAAAGAGAATTGTGATCTTTATTCTGAGCAAAAAAAAAAAAACTGTGATTTCTCATTTTATCCAGAATCGTGCAGCTCTAACAGGCACCATAAAGGGAAAAAGAAAAAAAAAAAATATATATATATATATATATATATACAGGGAGTGCAGAATTATTAGGCAAATGAGTATTTTTGAGGATTTCTTTTATTATTGAACAACAACCGTGTTCTCAATGAACCCAAAAAACTCATTAATATCAAAGCTGACTATTTTTGGAAGTAGTTTTTAGTTTTAGCTATTTTAGGGGGATATCTGTGTGTGCAGGTGACTATTACTGTGCATAATTATTAGGCAACTTAACAAAAATCAAAGATACAGTATACCCATTTCAATTACGGTATTTATTTTTACCAGTGAAACCAATATAACATCTCAACATTCACAAATATACATTTCTGACATTCAAAAACAAAACAAAAACAAATCAGTGACCAATATATCCACCTTTCTTTGCAAGGACACTCAAAAGCCTGCCATCCATGGATTCTGTCAGTGTTTTGATCTGTTCACCATCAACATTGCGTGCAGCAGCAACCACAGCCTCCCAGACACTGTTCAGAGAGGTGTACTGTTTTCCCTCCTTGTAAATCTCACATTTGATGATGGACCACAGGTTCTCAATGGGGTTCAAATCAGGTGAACAAGGAGGCCATGTCATTAGCTTTTCTTCTTTTATACCCTTTCTTGCCAGCCACGCTGTGGAGTACTTGGACGCGTGTGATGGAGCATTGTCCTGCATGAAAATCATGTTTTTCTTGAAGGATGCAGACTTCTTCCTGTACCACTGCTTGAAGAAGGTGTCTTCCAGAAACTGGCAGTAGGACTGGGAGTTGAGCTTGACTCCATCCTCAACCCGAAAAGGCCCCACAAGCTCATCTTTGATGATACCAGCCCAAACCAGTACTCCACCTCCACCTTGCTGGCGTCTGAGTCGGACTGGAGCTCTCTGCCCTTTACCAATCCAGCCACGGGCCCATCATCAGTCCATAAAACCTTTGAAAAATCAGTCTTGAGATATTTCTTGGCCCAGTCTTGACGTTTCAGCTTGTGTGTCTTGTTCAGTGGTGGTCGTCTTTCAGCCTTTCTTACCTTGGCCATGTCTCTGAGTATTGCACACCTTGTGCTTTTGGGCACTCCAGTGATGTTGCAGCTCTGAAATATGGCCAAACTGGTGGCAAGTGGCATCTTGGCAGCTGCACGCTTGACATTTCTCAGTTCATGGGCTGTTATTTTGCGCCTTGGTTTTTCCACACGCTTCTTGCGACCCTGTTGACTATTTTGAATGAAATGCTTGATTGTTCGATGATCACGCTTCAGAAGCTTTGCAATTTTAAGAGTGCTGCATCCCTCTGCAAGATATCTCACTATTTTTGACTTTTCTGAGCCTGTCAAGTCCTTCTTTTGACCCATTTTGCCCAAGGAAAGGAAGTTGCCTAATAATTATGCACACCTGATATAGGGTGTTGATGTCATTAGACCACACCCCTTCTCATTACAGAGATGCACATCACCTAATATGCTTAATTGGTAGTAGGCTTTCGAGCCTATACAGCTTGGAGTAAGACAACATGCATAAAGAGGATGATGTGGTCAAAATACTCATTTGCCTAATAATTCTGCACTCCCTGTATATAGTAAATGTACATTTGTTTCTCCTGCTTCTTTTTTTTTTTTTTTTTGTTATCTGAAGGTGGCTAGATTTATTCTCCATGGTCCTATTGAATGCAGAAACGTAGTCATCCTCTCTTGCTCGCTCCTGAGATAGAAACTGGACTGTGGACAGTCGAATATGGACTTTCTAGTGTGCATTGAGCAATGCATGTGACAAAATTATTGAGAAATAATTTACAGAGCCATTAAGTAGTGGATGTGCCTGTATTATTTTTGGAAAATAAGGGCATCGTTTAGTGTCACTTTAATTCTGAGATACAAAAGCATATCTCTAAAAATTTGCTGCTACAAATTTTTGTGCTGAGATAAGGATTTTTCCTACATTTCACAAGTCTGAGGTGGGTTAGTATAACTTCTCTGACTGATTTCCTGTGTGTTGCAAGTTTGTGTGTGTGTGTCACAAGTGGGTTTTATGTGTGTGTATGTATATATACTGTATATACACACACATTTCTATACTATTTTGGGTTTGCTGTAGGTTGCCTATTTGCAAAATCAGTGCTGTAACCATGGGGATAAGGTAGGGAATAGAGAGGGTTTTTCTTCTTTTGGCCACATACCGGTTTCCTATTACAAAATAATTGATTGGTTAGGAAGATATTTTGGGCAGATGATAAATGATTATAATGTACAAATTAATACAGTTAGGAAATTTTGTTCTTGGGTATAGTTATACCTTTAAATTGCAATGCTGGGGCATGCCTCATCCACTGACCGCCAATGCTGGGGCATGCCTCATCCACTGACCGCCAATGCTGGGGCATTCCTCTGTCCACTGACCGCCAATGCTGGGGCATTCCTCTGTCCACTGACCGCCAATGCTGGGACATTCCTCTGTCCACTGACCGCCAATGCTGGGGCATTCCTCTGTCCACTGACCGCCAATGCTGGGGCATTCCTCTGTCCACTGACCGCCAATGCTGGGGCATTCCTCTGTCCACTGACCGCCAATGCTGGGGCATTCCTCTGTCCACTGACTGCCAATGCTGGGGCATTCCTCTGTCCACTGACTGCCAATGCTGGGGCATTCCTCTGTCCACTGACTGCCAATGCTGGGGCATTCCTCTGTCCACTGACTGCCAATGCTGGGGCATTCCTCTGTCCACTGACTGCCAATGCTGGGGCATTCCTCTGTCCACTGACTGCCAATGCTGGGGCATTCCTCTGTCCACTGACTGCCAATGCTGGGGCATTCCTCTGTCCACTGACTGCCAATGCTGGGGCATTCCTCTGTCCACTGACTGCCAATGCTGGGGCATTATAAACAAGCAAAAAATTGGGGGAGCAAAACCTGAACATGTATATCTAAAGCCGGTGCAGCTGGGGCATTCCTCTGTCCACTGACTGCCAATGCTGGGGCATTCCTCTGTCCATTGACTGCCAATGCTGGGGCATTCCTCTGTCCACTGACTGCCAATGCTGGGGCATTCCTCTGTCCACTGACTGCCAATGCTGGGGCATTCCTCTGTCCACTGACTGCCAATGCTGGGGCATTCCTCTGTCCATTGGCTGTCTAGGCCAATGTTGGTGCATTCTTCCTTCCACTTGCCACAAGTGTTGGGGCATAATATGCTTACACTCACTCTCATTGCATTTTCTATATGTCGCCCTCAATTTTCTGTTTTCAAGTATAGCATATACTGTATAGAAGGAGTATTAGGAGAAAAAGAGAGAAAATAAGAGGAGGTAGAGCTGCACGATTAATCGTATGAAAATCGCGATCTCGATTCACCCCCCCTGACGATCTAAACCTGAGATATGCTAGATCAGTGGTTCTTAACCTTGTTGGAGGTATTGAACCCCACCAGCTTCATATGCGCATTCACCGAACCCTTCTTAACCACTTAAGCCCCGGAGGATTTGGCTGCTAAAGGACCAGGGGTTTTTTTGCGATTTTTTACTGCGTGACTTTAACGGACAATTGCGCGGTCGTGCGACGCTGTACCTAAACGAATTTGACGTCCTTTTTTTCCCACAAACAGAGCTTTCTTTTGGTGGTATTTGATCACCTGTGCGATTTTTTGATCACGCGCTATAAACAAAAAAAGAGCGTAAATTTTGCAAAAATAACAATATTTTTCACATTTTTTTATATGAAATTCCCCAAAAAAAAAAAGTAAAAATCAAAATTTTTTAAAATTTTTCGGCCAATTTGTTTTATGCTACCTATGTTTGGTAAAAAAAATCGCAAAAAGCGTATTTTGATTGGTTTGCGCAAAAGTTATCGCGTTTACTAACAAAGAGAAAGATTTTTGTCATTTTTGGTGTTTTTTTTTTTAACGCATAATGGCGGCGATCTGCGATTTTTTTTTCGGTACTGCGACATTGCGGCGGACAGATCGGACCCTTGACTGACATTTTTGACACTTTTGGGGTTACCAGTGACATTACTGCAGTAATCAGTGCTATACATATGCACTGTTACTGCAAAAATGACACTGGCAGGGAAGGGGTTAACTTTATTGGACAGGGAGGGGTTAAGTGTGTCCTAGGGGCGTGCTTTCTACTGTGTAGGGACATGGCTATTGGTGTAAAAGCAAAGATCAACCGTTCTACATAGTAGAACGGTCAGATCTTCACTTTTACACAGGGAGAACTGACAGGCAGCTTGTTTACACAAGCTGCTCTGTCTTTCTCCCTTCACAGGAGCGATCGTAGTGTGGCCGGCGGACATCGAGTCCGCCGGTCACACGCACTGACTTGCCTGTGAACGAGCCGCGGCGGGCGCGCGCCTCGGCGGGCGCGCGCCCGCCCGCGATAGGCTCGCAAGTCAGTGACAGGCGAGTGACGTACCGATACGTCACTCTGCCTGGCCGGGGCTGACCGCCGCAGTATATAGTCGTGCGGCGGTCGGCAACCGGTTAATTGGAAAAATAAAATATGATTTTATGAGTCTAGTCTCGGGAGGGGCACTGCCAGAAAATAAGGTGTTGTTTACAGAACTGAATTAAACGTATCATACAAAGTAAAATGTACAGAGGTCAGTAGTATGTAGGGCAGCGTACAGAGGTCAGTAGACTGTAGGGCAGCGTACAGAGGTCAGTAGGCTGTAGGGCAGCGTACAGAGGTCAGTAGGCTGTAGGGCAGCGTACAGAGGTCAGTAGGCTGTAGGGCAGCATACAGAGGTCAGTAGGCTGTGGGGCAGTGTGCAGTAGTGAGTAGTTTGTAGGGCAGTGTTCAGTGGTCAGTAGTTTGTAGGGTAGTGTACAGTGCTCAGTAGTTTGTACGGTAGTGTACAGTGCTCTGTAGTTTGTAGGGCAGTGTAGCGAGGTCAGTAGCATGTAGGGCAGTGTATAGGGGTCAGTAGTTTTTAGGGCGGTGTAGAAAGGTCAGTAGGATGTAGGGCAGTGTACAGAGGCCAGTAGCATGTAGGGCAGTGTATACGGGTCAGTTGATTGTATGGAAGGATAGAGTGGTCAGTAGGCTGTAGGACGGTGTACAGAGAATAGGGCAGAGGACAGGAGTTGACAGGACAGAGGATAGGACAGTGTACAGGGATCAGTAAAGCCACACACCAGGGGGCTGGGAGGGCACACACCAGGGGAGGGTCAGGAGGGCACACACTGGGGGGGTCAGGAGGGCACACACCAGGGGGTTATGAGGGCACACACCAGGGGGTTGGAAGGGCATACACTGGGGGGAGGGTCAGGAGGACACACACTGGGGGGGTTGGGAAGGCATACCATGGGGTGTCAGGAGGGCACACTGGGGTGGGGTTGGGAGGGCATGCCATGGGGTGTCAGGGGGGCACACACTGGGGTGGGGGGTTGGGAGGGCATACCATGGGGTGTCAGGAGGGCACACACTGGGGTGGGGGGTTGGGAGGCATACCATGTGGGGGAGGGTAGTGAGGGCACACACCAGTGGAGAGTCAGGAGGTCACACACTGGGGGGGGGTTGGGAAGGTATACCATGGGGTGTCAGGAGGGCATACTGGGGTGGGGTTGGGAGGGAATGCCATGGGGTGTCAGGGGGGCACACACTGGGGTGGGGGGTTGGGAGGGCATACCATGTGGTGTCAGGAGGGCACACACTGGGGTGGGGGGTTGGGTGGGCATACCATGGGGTGTCAGGAGGGCACACACTGGGGGGAGGTGTTGGGAGGGCATACCTTGGGGTATCAGGAGGGCACACACTGGGGGGGGTTGGGAGGACATACCATGGGGTGTCAAGAGGGAACACACTGGGGGGAGGTGTTGGGAGGGTATACCATGGAGTGTCAGGGGGGCACACACTGGGGGGGGGGGGTTGGGAGGGCATACCATGGGGTGTCAAGAGGACACACACTGGGGGGAGGTGTTGGGGGGGCATACCATGGGGTATCAGGAGGGCACACACCAGGGGGCATTCACAATGCTTATTGAGCTAAATGAAAAGGACATGCATTTCCATTTGTCAGCTAAGAGCACCTCTATGCTAAGCTGCAGTAACTCAGCAGACTTAGCATAGAGGTGCTTGCAAACTAATCCACCATGTACAGCTAGCTGAGCCTACCTCCAGGAACATTCACTCGGCTCCCTCTGCTCAGCTGCTCACACTTCCCTCTTCCAGGCGGGCGCGATCTCCGTGGTCAGGTACATCCCCATCCCGCCCACTCAAGCAGCAAGCAGCCTGCAGGAGATAGGCTGGAAACCTGCTGGGGGAGGTACAGGGGGCAGAGCGTCAAGTGTCTATGTGTAATGGCTGTGATTCGTCCCGACCACAGCTCTGATTTCCGGGGGGGGGGGTTGGCCTCACAATCAGTAATATTTTCTCGGGGGGAGCAATTGCCCTGTTGCCCCCCGCCGAACCCCTGAGACTGACTCACCGAACCCCTGGGGTTCGATCGAACCCAGGTTAAGAACCACTGTGCTAGATTCTTTGCATAGCTGAGGGAGCAGAGAAAACAGCTGTGGAAAACTCCCAGTAACTATAAACACAATGATTACATTGTATCTTTGCTCCCACAAAAGCCTATCAGCATTAAGTCTCCCAGTAACTATAAACAAAATGATTACATTGTATCTTTTCCTTCCCTCTGCCAGGGAGAAAGGAAGTTTAACCTCTTAAAGACTAGACCTTTTTATGACACTTGTTGCTTGCAAGTTTAAAATCATTTTTTTTTTGCTAGAAAAGTACTTAGAACCCCCAAACATTTTATATATTTTTTTAGCAGAGACCCTACAGAATAAAATGGCGATTGTTGTAATATTTTGTCACACTATTTGTGCAGCAGTCTTTCAAACGCAATTAATAAACTTTAATGAATTAAAAAAAAAACATAACAGTAAAGTTATCCCAATTTTTTTTGTTACACAGAGAATCGTGAGAGAATCGTGATCTTTATTCCAAGCTAAAAAATCGTGATTCTCATTTTGGCCAGAATCGTGCAGCTCTAAGAGGAGGGTAAAAGAAATAAAAGGGGGGTACTGAAGGGGGAGAGCTTCAAATTCAACTCTGCTTTGCACTGCTTTCCCATGGGGCAGAGATATGAGTAGATTATGAAGACGTTTTGTGATTCTCCTGTTAGAATTCAGACCCAGGTTCTTTCTAGACATAACATAGTGTCCAAGAAGTTTGAGAGTATTTTTCTGATTGGCCTTTCAGGGTCAATGTATGCTGTTCCATTCACAGTATTTAATTTATTTTGGCAAATTCATTGTGTTTTACTAGGTGGTTGTGTTTTTTCTTCATTGCTCATTGCAGGCGTACTCCTTTGTTGCATGTAGGTGGTGTTTCAGAAGAGAGTTTTTGTAGTGTTTTTTTTTATCTGCCTAAATGTTTTACACCTACGTGTTGTTTCGTCACTTCTTTGTATCATCGGCCCTGTTCTGTGCATCTTCTTTTTTTTTTTTCTTGCCACACAGTCTGAGCAAGCCTGATAACGTCTCCCCTTTTCGGCAGCAGTGTTATCTTGAGCTGCAAGTTTTGTCTCCTATTGAGCAGTGTGATATATTCATGCAGCTAATTCGCTGCAAACCTAGTTTTGTTGTAACACAAGTGAAACAAATGCCCACTGATCTACTTATGCTCCCTAGTTTACTTTTCATTTCTTATCATTTTCTATTGGCTCCACCTTTTTCTGTTGGTGTCCTTGTGTGATAGCAATAAAGTTAATTAAAACATTTTTTAAAAGCAATAAAGAAAACAAAAGCCCACACATAAGAACAATAACACATTGAGCAGGTGCACCTATCTATAAAAACGGTGATTGCGATATTGGGTAATATATTGTTTGTTTGCTCTAAAATTAATTTAACTAGTGTGTGTGTGTAATGTGTGTGTGTGTGTGTGTGTATGTATATATATATATAGACATTTTTTCATTTGATAATCATGTATCATGCCACAAAAAAAATGAAATAAATAAACTCCGCCATTTTATTCTGCATGGTTTTTTGTTTTCAGAAAATGTCCTGGTACAGGATGCCAAGGATGGGCGAGTTCTAGTGTGTTGGTACTTAGGGGGGTCACCCAAGATGGGTACGGAATTTGCAGGTTAGCCATGTTTAACCACTTCAGTCCCGGGAGATTGTACCCCCTTCCTAACCAGGCCCTATTTTGCGATTCGGCACTGCGTTACTTAAATGGACAATTGCGCAGTCGTGTGACGCTGCACCCAAACCAAATTGACGTCCTTTTTTTCCCACAAATAGAGCTTTCTTTTGGTGGTATTTGATCACCTGTATGATTTTTATTTTTTGTACTATAAACAAAGAGCTACAATTTTGAAAAACAAATATTTCTCACATTCTGCTATATGACATTCCCAAAAAAAAAATAATGTAAAAATCAAAATTTTAACATTTTAGGCCAATTTGTTTTCTGCTACATATTTTTGGTAAAAACAAAAAATCACAATAGGCGTATTTTGATTGGTTTGCGCAAAAGTTATCACGTCTTCTAACTATGGGAAAGATTTATGTAATTTTTATTGTGTTTTTTTTTACTAGTAATGTCGGCGATCTGCTACTTTTTGCGGGACTGCGACAGATCGGACCCCTGACTGACATTTTTGACACTTTTGGGGGTACCAGTGACATTACTACATGCATATGCACTGTTCCTGTAATAATGACACTGGCAGGGAAGGGGTTAACAGTATAGGTCAGGGATCCTCAAACTATGGCCCTCCAGCTGTTGCAGAACTACACATCCCATGAAGCATTGTAAAACTCTGACATTCACGAATATGACAAGGCATGATGGGAATTGTAGTTCCTGAACAACTGGAGGGCCATAGTTTGAAGACCCCTGGTATAGGTGATCAAAGGGGTTAAATGTGACCCTAGGGGAGTGATTCTAACTGTGTGTGGGGGGGGCGTGGCATCTGAGATGTATAGAGACATGTGATCCTATATAGCAGGATCACATGAGCTATGTGATCATTCCAAGGAGAACGGTCAGCTGTGTTTACAACAGCCGACCGTCCTCCTCTCTCAGCGGGGAACGATCGCGGGTGTCAGGTGGCAATCGTAGCTGCCTGCCACACGCAACGGCTTCCCCGCTGACTCCCAGGAGCGAGCGCCGTACATGTAAGGTGATTCACCCAAGAGCGGCTGCCTGCCGCAGTACATCTGTATTAAACCGGTAGTAGTCTCCGCTTTTTAATTTTTACCTACAGGTAAGCCCATAATAAGGCTTACCTGTAGGTAAAATTAATATCTCCTAAACCTGCACTGTTTAGGAGATATTCACCCTGCATGCAGCCGCTAACATCAGCTGGGCCCATGCGCTCTGAAGGTCCGGCGAATCCTCCAGACTGACAACCACCCATCAAGGCATTATGATATTTGCATAACTCCTCCCAACATCCAGCCCACTGCTGAGGCAGGGTGCTGTTATATTTAGGAGCACCCTTCTGTCCCCCCAACCACGATCTGCCTGCATTGTATCGAGAAGCATAGCAAGTCATGTCAGCAGGTCTAAAAGTAGTACTTATAATTGAAAGCTTTTTAAAAAATGTAATGCACATTTTTATGAGGGATAGGGGGGCAGAGGAAGGGGGAGGGGATGGTCAAAATATAACTAGATTAATATTTTATATATATGTTGTAAGAGGAGTAATGTAGTAACCAATTATGTTGTAGGAACCCTGCCAAGTGAATGAAGAGGGAGAGAAAAATTGAGGCTCTTCTAGTTTACCATGAAATTAAGAGGAAGTAGATAGGCTGCATTTCCAGAGAACTGAGCTTTTTTTTTTTTTTGTTCATGATTTCATTCTTCTTAGCTAATAGACACCCTGATAAGATGCTAATCACCAGATCAGTTTGAATTGCAATTCATCAAGCCTGCAGTTACTATATTCAGTCTACATTTAAGGCTTCTTGCACACTTAAAGCGGAGTTCCGGGCACAGATGTCATTTTTTAATAAACATACCCCCGGGACAGTCAGGGCTAGCACATTCCACAATGGCTGGCCTCTGATCTGTCCCGGTTCGCACTTACCTTTTAGAAGAAATACTTACTTAGAAAATTTCTTCCACAGCGTTTCCATCTTTCTTGTGGGCAGCTGAAGCCGGGGCGGTCCTCTTCTGCATCTTCTTCCGCGTCTTCTTCTCCCAGAATGCGCCGCACCGGCCCTCTCGTCCAGAAGCTGTTTAGCAGGGGAATGCGGCGTCGCCCGGAAATGACGAGCGGGGCCGGTGCCGTTGCATTGATTCCTGGGAGCTGTGACGTTCAGCTCCCAGGAATCATAGCGAGGCAGGAAGTGACTGGGTGAGCCGCGGCTCAGAGGGAGGAAGTACTCTGAGGTGAGTATCTTCGATCTTCAATTGCAAGGTAAGTAAACAAAAAAAAAAAAAATTAACTATCCAATTCCTTTTCAGGTGAGGCATTCCTAGCGGAGGGGCACAAAAAAAAATTTGTTTTTATGCCCGGAACTCCGCTTTAACATTTTTAATGCTGCTTTTAGGGACGTCTGGCGTTTTTTTTTCCCACCTCTAAACCCCCCCTGCATGTTAGCCTACGTTTCCATGCACACATAGGCATTTAGAGGCAGAAAAAAAACCCCACTACCAGCGCATCCAGGAGAAGCAGCATTTTGGCAGAAAAAACGCTTGTCTTGTGTAAATGTGAAGCTAGGCGCATTTAGCACTTGAGCGTTAATTCATTTCTCTGGTCAGAATAAATTATTATTCAGGCCAATTAAACGCCCAAGCACATGGTGTGCCTAAACACCTTACACACGTTTTACAAGCGCCATGAGTTTTTGCTGCCAAAACGCTGCATCCAGGAGGAAAGGCGTCTAGGAGAGATGGCCAAACGTCCTGTGTGCGTGAGGTCTAACTTTTAGAAGTGGCGTCTTCCAGGCTGGCAGGAATAGAGCTTGTGGCCATGATTATGAGAATAATTGCTAGTTGTGCACTAAAATGAAAATTTCAGTACCGGAAATTTAGGATGCATTTGGCCGAAACCGAAATTGATGTTTTTTTTAATATATATATTTTTATGAATAATTGTATTATATTCGTCTTTTTAATAATTATCATGACTTTAAATCAAGTCGATTTAAATCACTAGTAAAAATACTTAATTTAAATCATAATTTGTAAAGAGCAACTGTCAGCTCTGTCCTGCAGCGGCTTTCCTCTGACCCGCTGTTGACTCACCGACAGTCCTATTCACTTTAATGGGACGGCTGGTGATGCGGCAGTGACACAACAAGGTGAGGGACGTGGCGGCAGCAGGTGAGTGGATGCCCGCTAACAGGCGCTGCCATGATGGATCTGAAATGACAGACGCTCTTTAAATGTAAGGACTCATTCTTGCTGGTAGTTGGTGTGAAACTGTGTGAATGCATCAATGCAGTGAATGTTATCTCAGCTTACAGAGCTTGGATTTATTGAATGAGTTTACCAAAAATATAAATATTATAGAATATACAGCCTCCTGATACATAACTAAGCTCCATTTCATGCTGAATAAACTAAATTATTAATGTATCTTAACCACTTAAGGACCGCCCGCCGCAGTTTTACAGGGGAGCCCCTCCTGCGCAAACTGACGTAGGTATACATCAGTCACGCACCTGCAGCTAGGGGGCGAACGCGCACCGCCGGCGTACTCCCATCCCCACTCTGCAGCGGGGATTCCGATGCATGGGGCTGGCGGCTCCGATTGCCGTCAGCCATCTGCGATCGTTCCCCGCTGAGATAGAAGGACGGACTGCTGTTGTAAACACAGCTGACCGTTCTTCTCTATGGAATGATCACAGAGCTCATGTGATCCTTCTATATAGGCTCACAGGTCTCTGTGATCATTTCAAAAGCCCCTCCCCCCACAGTTAGAATCACTCCCCTCAATGTAACCCTTGATCACCCACTGTGTTAACCCCTTCCCTGCCAATTTCATTATTACAGTAACAGTGCACATTTTTAGCACTGATTACTGTAGTAATGTCACTGTTCCCCCCCCCCCCCCAAGTGTCAAAAATGTCAGTTAGGGGTCTGATCTGTCTGCCACAATTTCGCAGTCCCACTAAAAATCGCAGATCGCCGCCATTACTAGTAAAAAAAAAAACAACAATAAAAATGACATAAATCTTTCCTGTAGTTTGTAGATGCGATAACTTTTGCGCACACCAATCAAAATACGCTTTTTGCGATTTTATTTGACCAAAAATATGTAGCAGAAAACAAATTGGCCTAAAATGTTAAATTTTGATTATGATTTTGATTGATGTTATACAGCAGAATGTAAAAAATATTGTGTTTTTTTTTTTTTTTAGAATTGTCGCTATTTTATTGTTTATAGCGCAAAAAATAAAAATCGCAGAGGTGATCAAATACCACCAAAAGAAAGCTCTATTTGTGGGGGAAAAAAAAGACATTAATTCTATTTAGATACAGCGTCGCACAATTGTCCTTTAAAATAACGCAGTGCCGAATCGCAAAAACTGGCCTGGTCATTAAGGGGGCAAATCCTTCCGGTCCAGAACTAGTTAAATAGAAAACTATCTTTAGATATATTTTTACTCCAAAAGCACTTTATTAAAATAAATGGGGAAAAAAAAATTAAAAAAACTAGATTTAAATAAAAAAAAATCTGATTTTTTTTTTTTGTTCTTTTAAAAAAAAGAATCCATTTTTATTCACCCTGACTTAAATAATTATGAATTGATTGTTGGCCATTATCAGCACCTTTTTTTTTTTTTTTTTTTTTTTTTTTTTTTGAGCGGTGTTAAAAATCCTGTTTGCTGCATGTTTGGCAAAACGCACCAAAAAATGCACCTCCCCAATGAAATGCATTGAAAATGTAGCAAGAATGCATTAAAAAAGTTTTGCGTTTTTGATGCATTTTTGAGTCACATGACCTATGAAAAAAAAAACACCATAAGCGAGGTAAAAGCACGGCACAATTGTGGGTGTTTTCAGCAGCCATTATTGGCACTTTTTTCTTTTTCAGCAGCCGAAATTTCGGTGCATCCCTAATAAACCTATTAGATACCTGACCTAAAGGTGCCCTGACGTACTTACAACAGCCTACTATCTTCTATATTATAATGGTCTAACACAGAGATCCTCAACCTACGGACCTCCAGCTGTTGCGGAACTACACATCCCATGAGGCATTGTAAAACTCCGACATTCACAGACATAACTAGGCATGATGGGAATTGTAGTTCTTGAACAACTAGAGGGCCATAATTTGAAGACCCCTGCTAACCCTTTACAGTTGCCTTCTTTGGTTACTTTTTGGAAAATGCTGCCCAATGTGGTTGTATTTGAGCTTCATCATTCTTGGTTTTGTGCAACCTGAAAAGGAGCCTTTGCTCACCAGTATAATCTTGAAAAATGGGGCAGAGATCATAGGAGGCAACAGAGACCTTTATATTGCAACCAGAGATTTATGAAGGGAGGTGTTTTGTAGTCCAGGAGCAGAAACAGAGCTGACAATCTTGCTTGGAATTTAAATGAAGCAAAGACATGGTGTTATCAGCTCAAACATTAGAAGTTCACTGCACATAACAGAAATACACTTTAAAGCAAAGTAGGCTCATGGAGGTGATTTCAGTTCATGCATGACACGTTCCTTCCAGAACTGCAGGAACTATTTGTTTGGTGGACTTACCCCTTAAAGCAGAGTTCAACCCAAATGTGGAACTTCCACTTTAAGGACTCCTCTCCACTTTACATATTTGGAATGTCATTTTTTTTGTGTCTGGGCGACTTGAGCAGAAGTTCTCCTCTCCCCCTCCCTCCCTGCAATCTTCCGGGACACATCACAGGTCCCAGAAGATTGCCCGGCCACTGAGGAGGCGCAGCACCACTCGCTACCGGCTGGCAGGCTGAAAGTTGTCACAGCCAGGTGCCCATTCCTGTGATGCCGGGGAGAGGTGAGAGAGAGGAGCGAGGCTTCGGGGGGACCACATCGCCGGATCGTAGAATAGGTGAGTGTGTACACTTTTTGTAGCTAAACGTAAAAACAACTGGAACTCCGCTTTAAGAACTCTTTGGCTGGGCTGAAAATAAAAATGTCTTGCTTAGACTGACCCCATACTGTTACATAGTTACACACAGTTTGTGAGGTTGAAAAAACACATCAGTCTATCCAATTCAACCTATGATGTGTGTGTGTGTTTGCTGTTAACCGTACATTGTATACCCCTGTATGTTGTGGTCTTTAAGGTGCCCATCTAATAGTCTTTTGAAACTATCGATGCTCCCTGCTGATACCACTGCTTGTGGAAGAGAATTCCACATCCTTACCGCTCTGACAGTGAAGAACCCCTTACGTATTTTAAGGTTAAACTGTTTTTCCTCTAGTTTTAGTGAGTGGCCACGTGTCTTATTGTATTCCCTTTCTCTGAAAAGTTTGTTCCTTATGCTAGGGTCGCCAGTACAGTATTTGTACATTGATATCATATCCCCCCCCTGTATTATATATTACTGCGTAAATGCATAAAACATTTGTGGGATATTGTAATTAAAGCTTTATTTTTCTTTTTTTCATAAAGGCCGCAAGCGATTCCGCCGTCGTCTTACCTTCGGAGCATCAACCAGCCGTGTGTGGTACGGCAATCAAGACAGTTAACTGCGCTACGTGACATTGAGGAGGTTGGGCAGCGGAGGGGTCCAGCCTTTCTGTTTTGAAGGCCCCCCCGCAGGTCAGCGACGCTGCGGTAACCATGGAAGCCATAGCTAAATATGACTTTAAAGCCACAGCTGATGATGAACTAAGCTTTAAAAGAGGGGACATACTAAAGGTGAGCAGGAGCAGCAATCAAATAGTTAATTGGGAAGAGTGACTACAGTGTCTGCAAGCCATTCAGTTGTCTTTATGTATAAAGTAATGTTTGCATTACAGTGTGATGTTTCTGCATGTAACAATTGTTAATCTGAAGAATGTATTGCCAGTTACACCTCTAATCCTGTTTCCTTTATCTATCTCTTGTATGGTTCACAGCTAAAAGCCTTGTGCAGAATTTCACAAACCACATCCACTGTAACTTCCTGGATAAGGTTTCTTCTCATTCTTTGCAGTCTGCTGCTTCTTTTTTTATCTATAGAAAACCTATTCAGCTTTTTTTCTTAATTCTGTTCCATGCTACCAATCTATACATGATTGGTTTATAAATCAGAAATTACATTCCATTAAAGTAGAAGGCTTCTTGTTCAGATTTGCGTATTTATTGGAAATCGACGATTGTAAATATGGGAATATAGTTAACTGATTTGTATTTCTGTTGAATGCAATAAAATTTCTTATAACATCAGATTTCTTCATTGTACAGTACAGGACAGGACACAGGACTTGTATTTATAGACCATGGGTTATATGCACCTTCAGGAAAATCGACACAAGACTTCCTAGACACAGAAATTTTTTTTGCTAGGGTTGCCCTAAAGTTATATTAGAGGCAGTCTTTTTTTTCCAACAAATATGCTATACCTATCTACTTTGTGCAGTGGTTTTGCCGATCCTCCTCTTCCCGGGTCTTTATCCCTCGCATCTGGCCCCTCCCTCCTGCCGTGTGACTCCAGAGCAAGCAGCTTGCTATGGGGGGGCACCCAAGCAGGCTTGCTCCCAAGCTGCAGCTCTGTGTGTCCATGCACACTCAGAGTCGCGGCTCAGCCCTGCCCCCTCTCTCCTCACTTGCTGTGATTAACAACAGCATGAACCAGTGGCTCCCACTGCTGTCTCCGGTAATGAGGAAAGTGTTCCCAGAGAGCAGAGGCTCTCGTGCACATCGCTTAGAGATGGGGCTCAGGTAAGTATTAGAGGGGGCTGAAGGGACTGCTGCGCGCAGAAGGTTTTTTTCCTTAATGCATTAAGATAAAAAACATTCTACCATTACAACCACTTTAAAGCAGGGGTCTCTAAATAAAAGGGCTGGTTTACTGCACTTTGGACTTTAGGAGGGCCAGATAGTGCCCAGTGGGAGTACAAAATGATATCAGTGGAAAGAATAGTGCCCCATCATTGGTGTTAGTGGGAAGAATAGTGCCCCATCATTGGTGTCAGTGGAAAGAATAGTGCCCCATCATTGGTGTCAGTGGAAAGAATTCCATCATTGGTGTCAGTGGAAAGAATAGTGCCCCATCATTGGTGTCAGTGGAAAGAATAGTGCCCCATCATTGGTGTCAGTGGAAAGAATAGTGCCCCATCATTGGTGTCAGTGGAAAGAATAGTGCCCCATCATTGGTGTCAGTGGAAAGAATAGTGCCCCATCATTGGTGTCATTGGAAAGAATAGTGCCCCATCATTGGTGTCAGTGGAAAGAATAGTGCCCCATCATTGGTGTCAGTGGAAAGAATTCCATCATTGGTGTCAGTGGAAAGAATAGTGCCCCATCATTGGTGTCAGTGGAAAGAATAGTGCCCCATCATTGGTGTCAGTGGAAAGAATAGTGCCCCATCATTGGTGTCAGTGGAAAGAATAGTGCCCCATCATTGGTGTCATTGGAAAGAATAGTGCCCCATCATTGGTGTCAGTGGAAAGAACAGTGCCCCATCATTGGTGTCATTGGAAAGAATAGTGCCCCATCATTGGTGTCAGTGGAAAGAATAGTGCCCCATCATTGGTGTCAGTGGAAAGAATTCCATCATTGGTGTCAGTGGAAAGAATTCCATCATTGGTGTCAGTGGGAAGAATAGTGCCCCATCATTGGTGTCAGTGGAAAGAATAGTGCCCCATCATTGGTGTCAGTGGAAAGAATTCCATCATTGGTGTCAGTGGAAAGAATAGTGCCCCATCATTGGTGTCAGTGGAAAGAATAGTGCCCCATCATTGGTGTCAGTGGAAAGAATAGTGCCCCATCATTGGTGTCATTGGAAAGAATAGTGCCCCATCATTGGTGTCAGTGGAAAGAACAGTGCCCCATCATTGGTGTCATTGGAAAGAATAGTGCCCCATCATTGGTGTCATTGGAAAGAATAGTGCCCCATCATTGGTGTCAGTGGAAAGAATAGTGCCCCATCATTGGTGTCAGTGGAAAGAATTCCATCATTGGTGTCAGTGGAAAGAATTCCATCATTGGTGTCAGTGGGAAGAATAGTGCCCTATTAAAAAAAATAAAAAAGAAAAGGGTGTGCTGATAAAATGAATGGCAGCAACTAGGATTCCAAGAACCTTATTGGAATACATTTGTGATGTGGATAATATAACTAGTGCGCACAACAAAAAAAAAAAAATGAAAAAACAGTGTCTTTCAATCAATATCACAAAACATATAGGATCTATATAAAAATGTGATTATTATGTAAATAATACAAGCGCAATGTGTAACACCACTCGTGCACAGTAATGTATTATATGATAAATATAAAGTCCAAAGACTAAATAAAAAAATAACACGTGTAAATCCACAAAAAGTGATGTTTTTTTGCTCCAAAGAATGGTGGTTCAAAACACTCTTAAAGAGGAAGTAAACCCTCCTCAGGAAGTTGTACCTATAGGTAAGCCTATAATAAGGCTTACCTATAGGTACTGTAAATATCTCCTAAACATGTACCGTTTAGGAGATATTTACCTTTAATGCAGCCAGTGACGTCACTGGCGCATGCGCTCTGAAGGAACGGCTGATCGTGCCGTTCCTTCAGAGCCCCGTGCCGTGACCGTCGGCTCGCGTGCGCGGGAGTGACGTCACCGCGGCTCCGGCCAATCAGATGACCGGATGCCGCGATCCCGGAAGACGGGCGACATGTCATGTCGCCGTCATACAGGTAAGAGAGCGGCACGGCGGGGGCTCGTTCTAAGGTAAGTATTTCATAATGAGCTAGTATGCGATGCATACTAGCTCATTATGTCTTTCTCTTGCAGGTTGTAAAAAAAAAAAAAAGTTTTTAAACGAGTTTACAACCTCTTTAATACTGCAGTGTATCTTCACAGTAGAAGGGTGAAATGGCTCCTTACCAGAATTAACTGGTTAATCACATGCAACCAGTACCAAACCCACCCTGTGATAAACCACGGCACACACTGACACCACGTGCAGATGGACAAGATGGTCTCTTACCAAATGTTAGAGGAAATTCAGCCAAAAATTCTATCCTAAATGGAGATCACCACAGACCAACAAGGATGGATATTTGGGGCTGAGGAGCTGTTTCCTGCATGAACGGTATCCTGGGACTCTTTTCACAGTGTAAGTGCTGTTTCATATGAATCTTTCTCGGTACAAGGCAATAGGCTCATACAAAGAAAGAGGGAAGAACAATGGTGCATTACCCCAAAAACACTTTAACAAAACGTATGCTAGAACTCTTACATAAGCCCAATGAACAATAGCTTCCACTGAAGGTGTTCGTGGCCGCCTGCAGCGCAGACCTCGAGATGTGACGGCGTGGCCTTTCCTATCCGACGCGTTTCCCCTCAAAGGGCGTAGACTGTAATTGGAGGATCCTTTTGAGTCAACTCCTTTTGAGCACTTACACTATGAAAAGAGTCCCTGGATACCGTTTATGCAGGAAACAGCTTCTCAGCCCCAAATATCCATCCTTGTTGGTCTGTGGTGATCTCCATTTAGGATAGAATTTTTGGCTGAATTTCCTCTAACATTTGGTAAGAGACCATCTTGTCCATCTGCACGTGGTGTGCCATGGTTTATCACAGGGTGGGTTTGGTACTGGTTGCATGTGATTAACCAGTTAATTCTGGTAAGGAGCCATTTCACCCTTGTACTGTGAAGATACGCTGCAGTATTAAGAGTGTTTTGAACCACCATTCTTTGGTGGACTTACACGTGTTATTTTTTATTTAGTCTTTGGACTTTATATTCATCATATAATACATTACTATGCAGGGGTGGTGTTGCACATTGCCCTTTTTATAATCTACATAATAATCACATTTTTATATAGATCCTATATGTTTTGTGATATTGTTTGAAAGACACTGTTTTTTCATTTTTTATTTTGTTGTGTGCACTAGTTATATTTTTCCACATTAGTGCCCTATTGTTGGTGTCAGAGGGAGGGATAGTGCCCTATTGTTGGTGTCAGAGGGAGGGATAGTGCCCTATTGTTGGTGTCAGCGGGAGGGATAGTGCCCTATTGTTGGTGTCAGCAGGAGGGATAGTGCCCTATTGTTGGTGTCAGCGGGAGGGATAGTGCCTTATTGTTGGTGTCAACGGGAGTCATAGTGCCCCACCATTAGTGTCAGTGGGAGACATAGTGCCCCACCATTGGTGTCAGCAGGAGGCATAGTACCCCACCGTTGGTGTCAGCGGGAGGCATAGTGCCCCATTGTTGGTGTCAGCAGGAGGCATAGTGCCCCATCGTTGGTGTCAGCGGGAGTCATAGTGCCCCATCGTTGGTGTCAGCGGGAGTCCTAGTGCCCCATCGTTGGTGTCAGCGAGAGGCATAGTGCCCCATTTTTGGTGTCATTGGTAGGAATAGTGCCCAATTTTTGGTGTCAGCGGGAGGAATAATGTCCCATTTTTGGTGTCAGTGGTAGGCATAGTGCCCCATTTTTGGTGTCAGTGGGAGGAATGGTGTCCCATTGTTGGTGTCAGCGAGAGGAATAGTGCCCCATGTTGGGTATCAGCAGAAAGAATAGTGCCCCATCGTTGATTTCAGCAGGAGGCATAGTACCCCATCGTTGGTGTCAGCGGGGGGCATAGTGCCCCATTGTTGGTGTCAGCAGGAGGCATAGTGCCCCATCGTTGGTGTCAGCGGGAGTCATAGTGCCCCATCGTTGGTGTCAGCGGGAGTCATAGTGCCCCTTCGTTGGTGTCAGCGGGAGTCATAGTGCCCCATCGTTGGTGTCAGTGGGAGTCATAGTGCCCCATCGTTGGTGTCAGCGGGAGTCATAGTGCCCCATCGTTCGTGTCAGCAGGAGGCATAGTGCCCCATTTTTGGTGTCAGTGGTAGGAATAGTGCCCCATTTTTGGTGTCAGCGGGAGGAATAATGTCCCATTTTTGGTGTCAGTGGTAGGCATAGTGCCCCATTTTTGGTGTCAGTGAAAGGAATGGTGTCCCATTGTTGGTGTCAGTGAGAGGAATAGTACCCCATGTTAGGTATCAGCAGAAAGAATAGTGCCCCATTGTTGATTTCAGCAGGAGGCATAGTACCCCATCGTTGGTGTCAGCGGGAGGCATAGTGCCCCATTGTTGGTGTCAGCAGGAGGCATAGTGCCCCATTGTTGGTGTCAGCGGGAGGCATTGTGCCCCATCGTTGGTGTCAGCGGGAGTCATAGTGCCCCTTCGTTGGTGTCAGCGGGAGTCATAGTGCCCCATCGTTGGTGTCAGCGGGAGTCATAGTGCCCCATCGTTGGTGTCAGCGGGAGTCATAGTGCCCCATCGTTGGTGTCAGCGGGAGTCATAGTGCCCCATCGTTGGTGTCAGCGGCAGTCATAGTGCCCCATCGTTGGTGTCAGCGGGAGTCATAGTGCCCCATCGTTGGTGTCAGCGGGAGTCATAGTGCCCCATCATTGGTGTCAGCGGGAGTCATAGTGCCCCATCGTTGGTGTCAGCGGGAGTCATAGTGCCCCATCGTTGGTGTCAGCGGGAGTCATAGTGCCCCATCGTTGGTGTCAGCGGGAGTCATAGTGCCCCATCGTTCGTGTCAGCGGGAGGCATAGTGCCCCATTTTTGGTGTCAGTGGGAGGAATAATGTCCCATTTTTGGTATCAGTGGTAGGCATAGTGCCCCATTTTTGGTGTCAGTGGATGGAATGGTGTCCCATTGTTGGTGTCAGTGAGAGGAATAGTACCCCATGTTGGGTATAAGCAGAAAGAATAGTGTCCGAAAAAGTCCGAAATAGGAAACCAAATAAGAGTATAGAAGTGAATCTGAAGATCCGTGGGAAAGCCTTCACCAGGCTTTCAACAGGAAGGCAAAAACTTTCTTTTCATGGTATATTCTCACTTCTCTAAGCCTTTGCTCGCTGAGGACCTGGTGTCTTTCCCTTCACACTTAAACGCCGCATTGTGGACCATCACTCGGGATTAGTATTTCAAATTTAGTATTCATTCATTTAATAAAAATCTCTCATACTATTACACTATGAGGAGCCATTCTTTCTCTCTACATTATTGCCTGCTGGACCGTGATCTATGAGAGGATCTACTATTTAGCTGGCTGCTGAGTATTCTTCTTGGATCTTCTCTTTGGATTTGTGATAAGAGAGCCATAGCCATTACACCATATAGATCTCTGTAGTAGGGGTCTATATTCTTTGGTAAGCTGTGTGTGATCGGGTGCTGGTGAAGGCTTTCCCACTGAACTTCAGATTCACTTCTATACTCTTTTATATGGTTTCCTATTACGGAATTTTGATTACTTTATTATGTACATACTGTATTTGTATATGTAATTTAGTGGGAGGAATAGGACCTCATCGTTGGTGTCAGTGGGGAGAGGGAACAGTGCCCCAAGAGCCGAATAAAGTCAAACAAAGGGCCACATGCGGCCCGCTGGCAAAAGTTTGGAGACCACTGCCTTAAAGCATATTCTTATAACCCCAATCACTCTGTGAGACTTCAGGTGTCTTTTATTTTTTTTTGCTAGTGGCCTAGATTTATGGACCTGCTCATCTCTGGATAAGTAGGTTTTTTTTTTTTTTAAACCATTCCATATTTTTTTGAATCTATTATCAAGATCTGATTGCCTATTGCCTTTAGCTTTCTAACAGTTTCCAGATCAGTTAGCATCATTTTGTACCTCGGGGACTGTACCCAGACATAGTATGTGGGGCCTGCCTGTAATGTGTGCTTCAGGCACTGTATGCTGCATTAGGCATTTACCTTGGCACTTAGTTATCCGCAAGGTGCTATACAGAAACAACGAACTAGAGCACAGATTGTTGGAATTGGATGGGATTTGTCATGTCCATATGAATTGCACACATAAAAAGAGAACAAGCCAATGGACCTGAAAAAAACCCTCATGGACTAATTGACAAATGCCTTGCGTAAAATCAATTAAATTTTATTAACATGTTGATTAAAATATACATAATACAAATTTGTGTCCCTAAATAGGAGACACTAAACATGTATACAATGTACATAAAAAACCTGTTGTACATATTCAGTGTGGTGATGGGATATGGATGACACCTGGCATGTTTCGGACTCAGTGTAGTGTTGTCCTTCGTCATAGGCTGCATCCCAATTCACCTATATATCTGAATGAAACAATGTGTCAAGATTTAATCAATGCATGCCATTTAGTACCGTATGCATCTCTATATTGCAATACTCACGTATCCGTGAGGAATTGGTATACAGAGATACTATCCAATATAGACTCAAAAAGGAGCTGGCAAATAGGTATTGCTTGTGTGTGGCGATAGCAGGTCTCAGTGCTGGAGGATTATGCAAAGACAGCATGATGCTATGCGTGGGCCAGATGGACTGTGTTAATCACAAGGACCCAGGGCTGGTAATGAACCTGTGCCCTCTTAACGCTAAAATATTAAAAATAATTTTGTATAAGTGTAATGGGTATATTGCTGCTGTTGTGTCATAATATTGAAGGAAAACATCAACACTAAGCAGTAACAAGTCTATATATGCCTGAAGCCTAAGGCCTCTTTCACACGGCCGTTCAGTTTTTTTTTTTTTCCACTCCGGTGCTTTTTTTTTTTTTCACGGATGTCCGTATATCATCCCATCCGTTTGCGGATGATATACAGACATAATGTATGTCTATGGGCATTGCGGATGTGACATCCGATTTTGCATCCGTTCCGTTTTTTACACGGAACAAAAATAGTGTTCTGTTCCGTTCCAAAAAACGGAACAGAACTGAAAGGAAGAAAATTGGATGTCAGCGGATGGTCATCCTCTGACATCCGCAATGCCATTGACATACATTATGTCCGTAAATCATCCGCAAAAAAATAGGATGATTTGCGGACATGCGGAACGCCCGTGTGAAAGGGCCCTAAGACCGCATTCACACTGCAGCGGCACGACTCTGTACTACTTCGGGGGCGACTTGTGAAGTCCCGTGCACTGTGACTTCGGCTCGACTTGCACGGACTTCATATAATGAATGTCTATGCAAGTCACTGCGAGGTCTCCCCGAAATAGTACAGGACCCTTTTTCTAAGTCGGAGCAACTTGTGTCGCTCCTATCAGAACGGCTCCTGTAGCAGTCAATGGACCGCGACTTGTCAGGCTGACGAGTCGCGGCAGTGTGAATGGAGCCTTACAGAAACTGCCATAGTATAGGCGGCTCAAACGGCAACATGCAGATTACTATTGGGGAATGTATGGTCATTGTAATGACCACAGCACCCCAAGAGAGACCATTATTTAAAATCAGAGTATAGTCTTAGACCCTGATAAGGAAGTTAAGTGAGATAATGAATACCACATA
This sequence comes from Pelophylax lessonae, assembly GCF_965119305.1. NCBI lineage: Eukaryota > Metazoa > Chordata > Amphibia > Anura > Ranidae > Pelophylax > Pelophylax lessonae. The sequence continues at coordinate 133,588,205 of NC_138778.1, forward strand.
CCTCTGTCAACACATAGGGAGCCCATATAATAGCAAGGTTGTTCAATGCACAAGCAGCTTACCTTGTGTTTGCCGAGTGTGATATATACAGTGCCTTGCAAAAGTATTCGGCCCCCTTGAACTTTTTGACCTTTTGCCACATTTCAGGCTTCAAACATAAAGATATAAAACTGTAATTTTTTGTGAAGAATCAACAAGTGGGACGCAATCATGAAGTGGAACGAAATTTAATGGATATTTCAAACTTTGTTAACAAATAAAACACTGAAAAATTGGGCGTGCAAAATTATTCAGCCCCCTTAAGTTAATACTTTGTAGCGCCACCTTTTGCTGCGATTACAGCTGTAAGTCGCTTGGGGTATGTCTCTATCAGTTATGCACATCGAGAGACTGAAATTTTTGCCCATTCCTCCTTGCAAAACAGCTCGAGCTCAGTGAGGTTGGATGGAGAGCGTTTGTGAACAGCAATTTTCAGTTCTTTCCACAGATTCTCGATTGGATTCAGGTCTGGACTTTGATTTGGCCATTCTAACACCTGGATATGTTTATTTGTGAACCATTCCATTGTAGATTTTGCTTTATGTTTTGGATTATTGTCTTGTTGGAAGACAAATCTCTGTCCCAGTCTCAGGTCTTTTGCAGACTCCATCAGGTTTTCTTCCAGAATGGTCCTGTATTTGGCTCCATCCATCTTCCCATCAATTTTAACCATCTTCCCTGTCCCTGCTGAAGAAAAGCAGGCCCAAACCATGATGCTGCCACCACCATGTTTGACAGTGGGGATGGTGTGTTCAGGGTGATGAGCTGTGTTGCTTTTACGCCAAACATAACGTTTTGCATTGTTGCCAAAAAGTTTGATTTTGGTTTCATCTGACCAGAGCACCTTCTTCCACATGTTTGGTGTGTCTCCCAGGTGGCTTGTGGCAAACTTTAAATGACACTTTTTATGGATAGCTTTAAGAAATTTCTTTCGTCTTGCCACTCTTCCATAAAGGCCAGATTTGTGCAGTATACTGTCCTATGGACAGAGTCTCCCACCTCAGCTGTAGATCTCTGCAGTTTATCCAGAGTGATCATGGGCCTCTTGGCTGCATCTCTGATCAGTCTTCTCCTTGTATGAGCTGAAAGTTTAGAGAGACGGCCAGGTCTTCGTAGATTTGCAGTGGTCTGATACTCCTTCCATTTCAATATTATCACTTACACAGTGCTCCTTGGGATGTTTAAAGCTTGGGAAATCTTTTTGTATCCAAATCCGACATTAAACTTCTTCACAACAGTATCTCGGACCTGCCTGGTGTGTTCCTTAGTTCTTTGTGATGCTCTCTGCGCTTTAAACGGACCTCTGAGACTATCACAGTGCAGGTGCATTTATACAGAGACTTGATTACACACAGGTGGATTCTATTTATCATCATTAGTCATTTAGGTCAACATTGGATCATTCAGAGATCCTCACTGAACTTCTGGAGAGAGTTTGCTGCACTGAAAGTAAAGGGGCTGAATAATTTTGCACGCCCAATTTTTCAGTTTTTTATTTTTTAAAAAAGTTTGAAATATCCAATAAATTTCGTTCCACTTCATGATTGTGTCCCACTTGTTGATTCTTCACAAAAAATTACAGTTTTATATCTTTATGTTTTGAAGCCTGAAATGTGGCAAAAGTTCAAGGGGGCCGAATATTTACGCAAGGCACTGTCTGTGTGTGTGTGTGTATGTATATATATATATATATATATTTCTCTTACGTCCTCCGACAGTCGCCGCCTCTTCATATTCGTCACATATGGGGTATTAGACTTTGCTCCGAAGGAGTAGCTAGGCAACAGAATATGTTAACAATAAAGCTTTAACATATCCCACCCTCAAGGGGTGGTCCCCTCAGTCAATACCCTCCTACTTCCTGCAACCATATCTCAGTTTTAATGTCTAGCTTGTCAGGAGTGGCTGGCTCTCTCTGTGCTGGGACTTTCTGTCCCAGACTCTTTCTTCTTTTTAATATTTTGTTTGAGTTTTCTCTCTATCTTTACTTAGCTGTTATTTTTGTCAGCGTTAGTTAGTTCTTCGGACGAAGAGGATCATGCGGACTGGGTCTCGGGCTGATCCCCCTGGTCGCAGGTCGTGGGTCAGTGGCTTCCCAGTCTGCCATCGAGCGTTCAGCCAGGTAACGCTCCTGGCACAGTGAACGACCCATCCCTGTTCGGTGCAGGGATGATTGGTGAGGTGGCTACCTCACCGGACGCTGTGCGGTTTCTTAACCTCCATTGTGTGCGTCTTGAATTGCGACTCTCCCTGCCTCATGTGCAGCGGCTTGTTCGCCTGTGCGGGTTCCCCACGCCATGTGAGGTAAGTGTATTTATGTGGGGACCTGTCTGTCTGGGAGGGTCTCAGTCTGGGACTGTGTAACCTGCCTTTAATCACACTGCTTGTCTCCCTATCTCTCGGCTGCATGCTGTGGGCTGCAAGGGGGGGGGGAGCTGTATGACACTGTGTGTGTCAGGCTGGGCAGTGTGAGAAGCTGTGTGCTGTGGGGCATGTTTTTTTCTTGGCATGTTTGGGCATATACAGCGATCGCTGCGGCGATCTAACATGTATCCTTATATTGGGATGTAATGTGTGTGTTTTTATGCACTGTGGAGCGGCGTTTTCGGCGCCAAACGACGCCATTTTACCGGCGCCCGCTCCGGCCGCATGGTTTACATGCACAGCGGCCATTTTCTTGTAGCCTCCATAGGCTTACATAGAGCGCCCTGGCAGCATCACTTCCTCTTTCCAGGAACACCGATCGAGGCAGCAGCAGCAGCGGGGTCTCCTCAGGTTTTATCCTTCTGTTCTTGCTATCCATTGCCTGTATTCAGTTTGTATATTCCCGGTGGGGGTCTCATTGTGCCGGAGTGTGGTGCGGTGGGCTGCGCTTGCCGCGCTTGCTAAAAGGGGGCAGTTAACCCTTGGTTGTCTGGCATTACAGGGGCAATGGATTCTCAGGAGGGCAAGTTTCCTACAGTATTGGTGGAAAGCCAGGGGACCGCTGTTTCCCCCCCAGGGGGGGATTTAGCCGCTATTGTGGCTGGCCTTGCTGCCCAGGTGCAAATGCTGGTGGCTGCTCAATCTACTAAACGGCCCAGAGTTGCTCTGTCCTCTGATTCTGAGGGTGAAGGTGATGGGGCTGTTCTGGCAGGGACCTCCTTATCGGGGTCCCGCTCCTCTCTTGATCTAGTGGGGTCTGAGGTAGAGGCTGAAGTTGAGGGGGTTGATAATTCTCCCCCTGGCTCGCCTGAAGAGCTTGCAATCATGGATGAGTTGATTGCTTCCATTAAGCAGACGCTACGTTTGCAGGACGAAGTGTGTCCCCCCGCTGCCTTGGCGGCTTATGGGACGCAGAGGAAACGCAGGACGCCGCAGGTTTTTCCCTGCAATGCTGATTTTCAGCGCGCTGTTAAGGATCAATGGCGCGATCTGCGCAAGCCTTTTGCGGTACCAAGTAAATTCAAGCTGCGTTATCCTTTCTCGCCTGCCACTGATGAACGGTGGTGTGTGCCTCCGCCAGTGGATCATGCAATTGCGGTTTTGAACAAAGCCACTGCGATTCCTGCAGAGGGTTCCCCTGTTTTCCGTGATGCCACGGATAGGAGACTGGAGTCTCTTGCCCGTCATACTTATTCTGTTACGGGTTCTATGCTTAAGGCTCTGTTTGCTTCTCTCATGGCGGCCCAGGCGATCGCAAGTTGGACGCAGATGCTTAGGCGCGTCCTAGTGGCCGATTCGGCCTCGGCGGCGACCCTGGATATGGTGGATCAGATCCACCAGGGTGTCATGTATCTGTGTGATGCGGACCTGGACCTGATTCCGTTGGCTGCACGTGTGCACAGCGTGGCGGTGTTGTCTCGCCGTCTGGTTTGGTTGAAATGTTGGTCGGTGGACCAATCTTCACGTAAGACCTTAGCCAATCTGCCTTATGATGGGTCTCGCCTTTTTGGGGAGTCCCTGGATGTGTTGATTAAGGGGATCACCGGGGGTAAGAGCACTCTCTTGCCCCATTTCCCCAAGGCTAAGGGGGCTTCTGGGAAGAAGCATGCTAATTTTCGGCCCCCTCAGGGGTCCTTTCGTGCCTTTCGGCCGCACTACAAGGGCAAACCGTTCAAAGGCCAAGGCTCTCAGAAGAAGCCCTGGTCTGGGAAACAGAAGTCCGGCCAATCCGGACCTGCAGCCCATAACAGATCGGCCTGAAGGGGCGCCCTCACCCAGTTTTGGGGTGGGGGGACGCTTGCTCGGTTTTCTTCAGCCCTGGTTGGCCCGTGTGCGGGACAGATGGGTTCTGGAAATCGTTCGATCTGGTTACAAGATCGAGTTTCTCTCTCGGCCGGAGAGCAGATTTTTTCCCTCAAATCTTCAACTGTCTCCAGAGCGCCTGCGGGATCTGCACCTGGCGGTGCGGGACCTGAGGGCTCAGGGAGTGGTGGTTCCGGTGCCTCATCGGGACAGATTTCGGGGGTTTTATTCCAATCTGTTCACCGTGCCCAGGAAGGAGGGCAAGGTTCATCCGATTCTGGACTTGAAGGCTCTGAACCGCTCTGTGCGGGTTCGCAAGTTCCGCATGGAATCCCTGCACTCGGTGGTGGCTGCCCTCGTTCCGGGGGAATTCATGGCCTCCATCGATTTGAAGGATGCGTACCTTCACATCCCCATATTCGAGGGTCATCAGAGATACCTTCGATTTGCCATTGCGGAGGATCACTACCAGTTCGTGGCGTTGCCCTTTGGTCTCGCCTCGGCTCCGCGGGTCTTCACCAAGGTGCTTGCACCGGTTCTGGCATTATTGAGGGCCCAGGGCATTTCTGTCCTGGGGTATCTGGACGACATTCTGGTTCGGTCTGCGACCAGACAGGGTCTGGAGGAGGACCTGTCTGTCACAATGCAAACTCTGCAGGAGTTTGGTTGGACGATAAATGTTCCAAAGTCGACACTGAGTCCGTCGGTTCGTCTCCCCTATCTGGGAATGATACTGGACTCGGTGCAGGCGAAGGTCTTCCTGCCGGAAGACAAACTCAGGACTCTTCAGGAGGAAGTCAGGTCCCTCAGGGACGTTCCACACTCGTCTCTGCGGACGTGTATGAGGTGTCTGGGATTGATGGTCTCGGCCTTCGAGGCGATTCCTTTCGCGCAGTTTCACACGCGGGGTCTCCAAGCGGAGATCCTGTCCAGGTGGGACGGGCGACCTCAATCTCTGGATCTTCAGATCTCGTTGAGTCATCGCACCAGGGAAAACCTTCTGTGGTGGCTCCAGTCCCCGTTGGTGTCCGGGGGCAAGTCGTTTCGTCCGATCTCGTGGACGGTAATCACCACGGATGCCAGCCTGTCGGGCTGGGGTGGTGTTCTGGGCGTTCTGTCCGCCCAGGGGACCTGGTCGGAGGGGGAGTCTTCCCTCCCGATCAACATTCTGGAATTGCGTGCGATAAGGCTCTGTCTTCATCGCTGGACGGACCGGCTGCAGGGCTGCCCGGTTCGGGTGCAGACGGACAATGCCACGGCGGTGGCCTACATCAACCACCAAGGTGGCACCAGGAGTGCCCGAGCGGCTCGAGAAGTGGCCGACATTCTATCTTGGGCCGAGACTCATGTCCCGGCGATAACGGCGGTTCACATTCCGGGAGTGGAGAATTGGCAGGCGGACTATCTGAGTCGCCAGACCCTGGATCAGGGGGAATGGTCTCTCCACCCGGCTGTCTTCCAGATGTTGTGCGCAAAGTGGGGTCTTCCAGATGTGGACCTGTTCGCGTCTCGCCTCAACTACAAGGTGAAGAGGTTCGTGGCAAGGACGCGCGACCCTCGGGCAGACGCGTCGGACGCGTTAGTGGCCCCGTGGCATCAGTACAGGCTGATGTACGCGTTTCCACCGATTCAGTTGCTGTCCAGGTTCCTTCGCAGGTTACACTCGGAACGCAGCACGGTGATTCTTGTGGCACCGGACTGGCCTCGCCGGTCCTGGTACGCAGACCTCGTGAATCTGGCGGTCGACGCCCCTTGGCGTCTGCCTCTTCGAGACGATCTACTGTCTCAAGGACCGATTTACCATCCTGCTTTACAGTCGCTGGCTTTGACGGCCTGGCTGTTGAGACCGAGGTCCTGAAGGAGAAGGGTCTCTCTCCAGAGGTCGTTCATACTTTGATCAACGCGAGGAAGTCTTCCTCGGGGAAGGTTTATTACCGTACTTGGAAGGCATATTTTGCCTGGTGTGAGTCCAGGGGGTTTTCACCCCGCACGTACTCGGTTTCCCGTGTGCTGTCTTTCCTTCAGACGGGTGTCGATCAGCGTTTGGCGCTGGCTACGATAAAGGGTCAGGTGTCTGCGCTGGCCGTTCTGTTTCAACGTCCCGTGGCTTCCAACTCCTTGGTTGGCACCTTTATTCAGGGTGTGCGGCATCTGGTTCCTCCTAGGAGGGATCCTTTGCCCCCTTGGGACTTGAATCTCGTTCTATCTGTGTTACAACGTGCTCCTTTTGAACAGATCAGGGAGATCTCGTTGTCTATGTTGTCCAAAAAGGTCGCCTTTTTGGTGGCGATCACTTCGGCTCGCAGAGTGTCGGAACTGGCGGCTTTGTCCTGCAAGTCTCCGTACCTGGTTGTTCATTTGGATAAGGTGGTCTTGCGACCTAATCCTTCTTTTCTGCCGAAACGAGTTTCGGAATTCCATCTTAACGAGGATATTGTTTTGCCTTCGTTGTGCACGAAGCCTAAACATCCAAAGGAGATGAGATTGCACTCTCTGGATGTTGTTCGGGCGATAAGGGTTTACCTTAAATCGACTGAGTCTTTTCGTAAGACGGACTCCTTGTTTGTTCTTCCAGAGGGTCCTCGGAAGGGCATGGCGGCTTCGGCCTCTACCATCGCCAAATGGATCAGGCAGACCATTGAACAGGCCTATGCCTTGCAGGGGAAGGTTCCCCCTGTGCCTGTGAAGGCGCACTCTACTAGATCTCTGAGTACGTCTTGGGCCTGCCGTCATGGGGCTTCTGTAGCCCAGGTGTGTAAGGCGGCGACTTGGTCGACCGTGCACACTTTCACAAAATTCTACAAAGTAGATGTTCAGGCATCGGCGGATGCTTCCTTTGGCCGCAAGGTTCTTAGTGCGGCTGTTCCCTAGGGTCCCTTGTGGGGACTCCTGGCTGTTGGGATAGTTTTTTGTATCCCCTGGGTTTTTTGTCTTTTCCTGGGTTGTTGCTCCTGTTGAGCACTTATTTTTGCTGTTGCCCAGCTGGTTTCCTTCCTTTGGTAAGGTTCCTTTCTTTGATGTGGAGACTGCGTTGCCTTTCGGCGCGGATGCGTTTCCCACCCCTCATGTTTGCACTGCTTTGGGACGTCCCCATATGTGACGAATATGAAGAGGCGGCGACTGTCGGAGGACGTAAGAGAAAACGGAATTTTTGTAAAATCTTACCTGTAAAATTCCTTTCTCTGAGTCCTCCGACAGTCGCCGCCCCCGCCCCTCTTTTGGGGTTTGAATGTATACTCTACTGCTATTCCACTAAAACTGAGATATGGTTGCAGGAAGTAGGAGGGTATTGACTGAGGGGACCACCCCTTGAGGGTGGGATATGTTAAAGCTTTATTGTTAACATATTCTGTTGCCTAGCTACTCCTTCGGAGCAAAGTCTAATACCCCATATGTGACGAATATGAAGAGGCGGCGACTGTCGGAGGACTCAGAGAAAGGAATTTTACAGGTAAGATTTTACAAAAATTCCGTTATTCTAATCAGGAATGATTGACATAACCTTATGCAGCTGATGCTCGTTTTAGGTTACATGTATAGGAATTAGCATTGTATGGACGGATCCCCCAGTGAGACGGCGCCGCCGCGCCTCTAGGTCCCGCATCATGACACTGCCGGCGCGTAATTGCTTCATGTGCATTTGGAGCTTCGGCTCCCAAGATTGAAGTGCGCAGCTGCAAGTGGAGTCACCGGGAAGTGACTCCATGACACAAATTATTCAAAGGCCCTACCGCCGTAATATACAGCGGAGGGCCTTTGTGCGCCGGGGACCACACAGATATAGCCAGCGCTCGCCACACACTTATCCAGCAACACCCTGCCAGCACTGCTGTCACATATTATTCATATGTGACATACAATAGAGACTCTGCAAAAAAATAAAACAGGGGGAAAATGTAATGACTACAAGTTAATCGGCATTGAGTACATATTGACATAACTATAACATAAATACATATTATGCATGTTTTGAGTCTTGTCAAAAAACAAAAAGAAAAGAAGGACCCATTAAAAATGATTGGGGTAAAAAATGAGGGACTTATAATGGCATCTAATTGCACTGCTTATTATAGCCCAAATTCACATGGCCCTGATTGGAAGCCTTGTAAAAAAGGTCTGAAATCAGTGGTTTCATTGAAGCGTGGGGGATGGGTGGCATTGAGTCGAAATATCCATTGCAGTTCTTTCTGCAAGATGCTATACAGGTCCAGGGCCATGGTACATTTCTGTGGTTCCCAGACCTTTTAAAACCCTTTTGGGGGTATGTCCACTGTGATAGTTGAAGCCTGAACCTCTAGTAGGCGCAGCATCTTTGATGAGGCAAGACAGGATTTTCCTCTATGTGAACACCAGTTCCTGGCTTTTAGTATCATAGTCCCCAGTGTGTAGCACACTATGTGGTTTTACTGGCAGAGGATTTGGGAGTTCTTCAGTTTAACCACTTAAATACAAAGCACTTTTCCCCCTTCCCGCCCAGGCGAATTTTCAGCTTTTAGCGCTGTTGCATTTTGAATGACAATTGCGCAGTCATGCAACACTGTACCTAAACCAAATTTCTGTCATTGTTTTCCATTAAAAATAGAGCTTTCTTTTGGTGGTATTTGATCACCACAAGGTTTTTCTATTTTGCTACACAAAAAAAAAAAAAACCGAGAAGTTTGAAATAAAAAAAAAAAGTTTTTTTGTTTGTTATAAAATTTTGTAAAATGGATAAATTTTTTCCTGCACTGATGAGGGCGCTCTGACAGGCACTGATGGATGAGGAGGGACTGATGGGGTGGCACTGATAGCTGGCAATGATGGGCACTTATGGGGAGGGCACTGGTGGGCAACACTGATGGGGAGGGCACTGACAGGCTCCCTGAGCCCTGATTGCAATTCATGGTGGGCATCCCTGGGTTCATGGGTGGGCATCCTTGGGGGTCATGGATGGGCATCCCTGGTGGTTCTTGTGGCACCCCCCCAGGGGTCTGCATTGGTAATCAATGCTCTGATTTTTCAAACCCCCCCCCCCCCCCCGCCTCGTCCCCCCTGTCAGGAGAGCCGCAGATCGGCTCTCCTCTACATGTGCCTGTTAGGCACGAATTGAGGAAAGCTGATCAATGGCACTTCCTATTTACTATGTGATTGGACACAGCTGGTCACATGGTAAATGGCCTATGTCAGTAGGCTCTTTACAGAGATCTGAGATGCGGTGTGTCAGAGTGACATGCCGCATCACCGCTCTGCGCTCCCATTCACAAAGAGCTTTGCACATGCGCAGTAGGGGACCGGTTGTGATACCGAAGGGCTTCACTGCTGGTTTACCCTAGTCAAGATGGCGTCTCTAGCTCCCAATAGCTGATTGAAGAAACGTTCCGATGAGGACACCACAGGATGCCTGGACAGTTTAGTACCCTAATATTAAACAGCAGCTACAGTATTTGGAGCTGCTGACTTTTCTTTTGAGGGGTGAGCCTGGAGCTCCTCTTAAAATGTCTTTGTTTTTTTTACCTTCTTCATAGACTTAGTGTTGGGAGGATCAGGTAACTGCATCATACTCCCAGATGATGCATTCCTGCCCAAAATGTGCACAGCATATAGCTGCATTCCCGCTGCCATCTTCTACAGAGACGCAGCCACAGCAACACAGTCAGTGCCTGGATTATAGTGGCTCCTTTTTCTGGACATGCAAAACCTCATCCATTCTACACTCCATTACTGTGAGTACCCCACTGGGGATCTCCTCACTTAGCAATGGTGGATTGCAGGTGCAAGGGAGCTGGGAAAAAAGGGCCAAATAGCATGAATTCTGCAGATGGCCTACAGGAAACTCAAACACTGCTCAGGATAATAGCTGTTTATTGGATTCACTCTAAGGACTGTGGCCTGTCTGACAAAAGCAGATTTCTCTGCCATGTCTAAATTCTTTGGCAAACTTCCACCACTTCTATAATCTTTAGTTTCCAGAGGCCAAAAGCACTACACATCCTGTATTCCCACTGACCCTGTTCAGGAATCAGAGGCAGAAACTTCTTTACCTAAAGTGGTTCTAAAGGCTGAAGGTTTTGTACCTTTGTGCATTCTATGCATGAAGGTACAAAACCTTCTGTGTGCAGCGCCCCCCCCCCCAATACTTACCTGAGCCCCCTTCGATCCAGCAATGTTCACAATAGCCTCGGCTCTCCCTCCTCATTGTCTGAGACATCAGCGGGAGCCCATTGGCTCCCACTGCTGTCAATCACAGCCAGTGAGCCAATTAAGAGAGAGCGGGAGATGGGGCCGAGCCGCGGCTTTATGTGTGTGCCAAGAGCAACGACAGGAGACCTGAAAAGAAGAGGCTCGGGGCTGCTCTGTTCAAAACCACTGCACAGATCAGGTGCGTTTTAACATGTTTGTTATTTTTTTTAAAAAACCCACGCAGCTTTAAAGTGATTGTAAAGTCTCCTTTTCTTATCTATTAAAATAACAAACATGTTATACTTACCTGCTCTTTGCAGTGGGTTTGCACAGAGCAGCCCAGATCTTCCTCTTCTCAGGTCCCTGGCTGGAGCTCCTGGCCCCTCCCACCTGTTGAGTGCCCCCACAGCAAGCAACTTGCTATGTGGACACCCAAGCTGAGCTGCAGCTCTGTGTATCCATTGAGACATTGAGCTGTCGTTCGGCCCCGCCCCATCTCTCTCCTGGTTGGCTGACTGAGTTTGCTTGACAGCAGTGGGAGCCAGTGGCACCGCTGCTGTGCCTCAGCCAATCAGGAGAGAGAGTCCTGGATGGCTGAGGCACTTGTGGACATCGCGGGATAGAGATGGGGCTCAGGTAAGTATTAGGGTGGCTGCTGCACACAGAAGGCTTTTTATCTTAATGCAAAAAATACATTAAGATTAAAAAACTTCTGACTTTATAACCACTTTAATATCACTTTAAGTATATTATGGAGAGACGTATTGAGAACCCTGATATTGTAGTGGAAACTGTGGAGGATTTTCCTTTCATTTTGTTCGGTACAAGCTATGGGGGTGCACACTAGTCTTTGCCTGACATCACCTGATATTCCACAGCCTAAACAAACCCCTCTGGGCACTAGGAAACGGGCAGATTGATTGTGCATTTTTTTAGGACTGGCTCACCCCTCAGGGCTTGTCCCATACCAGATACTCTCAGCTTTGTCCTGGAAGCATGCACATTAAAAAAATCTATGTTTTTCAATCACTCTAGTTCACGCACTGTGTTTATTTCCAGTGCTTTCAAAAAAACTACAGCAGCATGCATTTTTTTTTTTTTTTGCACCTTTGCACCAGAACACAATGGCTAGCATCATGATTATGCCCTTAAAGTGATAATAAAGGTTCTTTTTATTATTTTTTTTTAATAATAAATATGTTCTACTTACCTGCTCTGTGCAATAGCTTTGCATAGAGCAGCCCCGATCCTCCTCTTCTTGCATGCTTGCTTCCAAGCCCAGCTCTGTGCATCCATAAGACACACAGAGCCACGACTCAGCCCGCCCTCCACTCTCTTCTCATTGGCTCACTGACTGTGATTGACAGCAGTGGGAGCCAATGGCTCCCACTGCTGTGTCTCAGCCAATGAGGAGAGAGAGACTCAGAAGAACACAAGCGCCTGTGCACTGGATCGAGAAGGGGCTCGGGTGAGTATAGGGGGGATCAGAACACAGAAGGCTTGTACCTTCATGCATAGAATGCATGAAGGTAAAAAAAAACCTTCAGCCTTTACAATCACGTGAAGGGCAAACATCCTTAGCAGAAAAAAATCACTGGAATGCATTACAACTGTATTAAAAATGTGTGTAAATGCTCAGGTGGAAATCAATACTGATTGCGAGTAATCATTGGAACCTGTTCCCATCTATACGACTTTGAAAATCAGCGACCTTGAAAAGGTACCTGCACGGCTTTGATCCAGAGAGTAAAGTTGGATCAAAGTCGCAATCAAAATCTAAATAGTGGAAACGTAAACTTAAAGCTCCGTTTCCACGAGTGTGACTCGTCACAGCTCATTGATTTCAGTAGCACCCATTCCCATCTATGCGGCTTTGAAAATCAGCGACCTTGAAAAGGTACCTGCACTACTTTTATGCAACTCTTTCTCCCTCTCCCCCTCTTTCTCCCTCTCCCCCTCTTTCTCCCTCTCCCCCTCTTTCTCCCTCTCCCCCTCTTTCTCCCTCTCCCCCTCTTTCTCCCTCTCTCTCTCCCCCTCTTTCTCCCTCTCCCCCTCTTTCTCCCTCTCCCCCTCTTTCTCCCTCTCCCCCTCTTTCTCCCTCTCCCCCTCTTATTCCTCCCCTCCCTCCCCCCCCCTATTTCCCAAAGACAACCTCTGGATATGACGCTGAGCACTTGCACTCAACTTCTTTGGTTGACCATGGCGGGGCCTGTTCTGAGTGGAACCTGTAATGTATAACCGCTCTATGGTCTTGACCACCATGCTGCAGCTCAGTTTCAGGGTCTTGGCAATCTTCTTCTAGCCTAGGCCATCCTTATGTAGAGCAACAATTCTTTTTTTCAGATCCTCAGAGAGTTCTTTGCCATGAGGTGCCATGTTGAACTTCCAGTGACCAGTATGAGAGAGGGAGAGCGATAACACCAAATTTCACACCTGCTCCCCATTCACACCTGAGACCTTGTAACACTAACGAGTCACATGACACCAGGGATAAAAAGTGGCTAATTGGGGCCAATCTGGACATTGTCACTTAGGGGTGTACTCCCCTTTTAAATATGTGTAGCGGAAGAAAGGAATAAGGAAGAGAATGGGGACTGAAAGGAGGAGAGGATGGTAGATGAGTAAGGGGTATTGTATTGAGAAGGATAGGGAGGGAATGGTGGAAGATGGGAGATAATAGTATGGAATATAAGAATATGTAATATAGTGGTAGATTTTAATGTTTGTATTAGGAAAACAAATAAAATGTAGATAAAAAAAAAAATAGAAAAAAAAGATAAGACTTTCTAAGCTATACAAGCAGCTAGCCAGAAAATGAATACTATAATATCAAAGATAAAGATATTTAACATACTATAATAATAATAGGAAAAAAAATCATTTTTGACTGCAGTTTCCCTTTAAATGACAAAGCATTTTAAATCACCTCTTAGGCCTTTCTGATGAATCAGGCTGTTTGTTACATTTGAAACGCCCAGAGTTGTCCCCATTCTACTGAAGTATCAGGATCCATTATACTAAATTATGCGTTGTACGAAACGCTAAACGAATAAGATTTACTAATCCTAAAAAGAGTTCCGCCCTGGGAATACTTTTTTTAATAAAAATACCCCTGGGACAGTCAGGGCTAGTACATTCCACAATGGCTAGCCTCTGATCTGTCCTGGGTTGCACTTGACTTTTAGGAGAAATACTTACCTTGAAAAAGTATTGTCCAGCGCTGCCTTCTCAGGTGTGGGCAGCTTGAAGCCAGCGGGATCCTCTTCTGCGTCCTCTTCCGTCTTCTTCGGTCCCACGATGCACTGCACCGGCCCCGCCGTCAATTCCGGTGCGCGCGCGTCATCCCTCCACAGCTTCTGGGCATGCCCAGAAGCTGTTCAGAAGGGAATGATGCGTGCGCACCGGAACTGACATCGGGGCCGGTGCAGGCGCATTGATTCCTGGGAGCGATGACGTTCAGCTCCCAGGAATCATTGCAAAGCCAGGAAGTGACGAATCGCCGTGGCCGCCGAGGGGAGGAAGAAGGAAGTAAGGTAAGTATATTTTCTTCTATACGAGGCAAATAAAAAAAAAAAAATGCAATTATCCATTTGTTTTTCAGGTGACCCGGAGCGAGAAGATGGAGGTAAGTATAAATTTAGGGTGGAACTCCACTTTAATGACACCCCCGGATTGGATCGTAGTGCGAACTGTGAAATGGTGCAGGAATCGGATTGCATAGGTGTGAACACCCATGTGATCCGATTCCAGTGCGAACCAAAAAAAGGGTCCAGCACCATTTTGGTGCATGTGATGCAATTTCCGCCATATTTTGTATGGCTGAAATTTTTATCTTATAGACATCACATGTGATCTCAACAGCAATGCCGTGCAAATCACATGCGATGTCTGGCATTGCACTAGTGTGAACCGGCACTTAACCATTTAGAAAGCTTGTCATACTTTGTGTGTTCATACTTTGACTGCCTTCCTACAGCTGGCCATAGGCCCCTTTCACACATATGGTGCGTTCAGTTCATCAGTTCAGTCACGTCAAAATTTATCAGTTTTCCATTCGTTTTTTTTACATCCACTACCAATGCATAAACGGATGAAAAACGGACCGTTTGCCGTTTACATCCGTTTTTCGTCCGATCCGTTTTTTTGACGGATGAAAAGTAGGGCATTCATCCGTTCCAAAAATCGGACATTGACAGAAGTGGATTATAACGGATGTTAACGGATGATCATCTGTTGTCATCCGCTTTTACATAGAGATGCATTGATGTTCGTTTTTCATCCGTCAACGGAGGGATGAAGAACGGACAAACGGACCATATGTGTGAAAGGGGCCATAAACTGAAAGCATAGAAGAACACAGAGGGCGTGATTCTCATTATCCTCAATACATGTTTTTATTGAATAAAATAGAGGTGAATGTACTCACAAGCCAGTACTTGTGTCATAGCATTATCATAAAATCATCTGCTTCAATCCATATTCGAAAATCCACAACACTTGTAGTCACATCGACTAACATGTTTCAAGGTTTCCCTCGCAAAAAAAAAGCATAATAGCATATTCACTGCTCCAGTGTTGCTATATAGAGAGGGAGAGGAAAGATTTGAAAATGCTATATATTGAATTGATGAAAGCAGCGGTTTGAATTAATTCCTGTGACCTCATGTATGACACCTTGGATTTTCCCATTTGTGTAATTTGACTTCCTGTAATAGGGGTCAATTAAGTGAGTGCATGAGTGTGTACGCATGCTGGTGGAGAGGAACTTTTCCTATACTCACAGAGGACGTTATTCACGTGTGGGATTTTATACATGGACTTCACAATTTTGATGTATTTCCTATAATTTAATGGAAGATGTATTTATTTATTTGTTTATTCACTATGGTGATATGTATTTTATAATAGAAGAGCGCGGTTCCTTGGTTTCTTTTCATGGTATATTTTCACGCAGCTCTTTATTGTAGTTTGTTTTTTGGTTGATTTGTGTGGGTTTAGAACCTATTAGTTCCTATATTGTCTTTTATGTCAAAATAAGAGTCTAATAACACGTTGGGACTTACCACACAGCACAGGAGAGTGAACATTGCGATGTGCTCTGAAGCTGGCCATAGACATCAGAGATTTGATGATTAAAAACGATTGTGCCTGACAGGGACACACAGATAAGTGTACAAAAATATGTGATCAGAATCCCTCCTGGGTGACTTTTGACAGTGCAATGATACTTTCAGATTCATACCGGTTTGCTTAGTTATGTTCTTGCTCACACTGTTTCGTAAATGGAAGTACTTGCCTTTATTATACTAATCTGAGTAATATTGAGAGTTTAATGAGAAAAGCTGCAGTGGTTTCATCCCTTTCAGCTTTATGCTTTACATTGAAGATGTACATTTGTTTTGAAAGGGCTATAAGTGCATCGCCATGCACATAAAATTGCACCTGAACCGTTTTCTTCAGCTCACAAAAATGCAGTGAGTGTTCACATGGTTGCACTGTGATGCACATATACACTCACTGGCAACTTTATTAGGTAGCTAGTACCTTGCTAGTTGGACCCTCTTTTGCCTTCAGAACTGCCTTTATTCTTCGTGGCATAGATTCAAGGTGTTGGAAACATTCCTCAGAGATTTTGCTCCATATTGACATGATAGTGTCACACAGTTGCTGCAAATTTGTCTGGTGCAAATCTCTGGTTCCACCACATCCCAAAGGTGCTCTATTGATTTGCAATCTGGTGACCGTGGAGGCCATCGGAGTACAGTGACTTCATTGTCATGTTCAAGAGATGATTTGAGCTTTGTGACATGGTACATGATCCTGCTGGAAGGAGCAATCGGAAGATGGGTACATTATAGTCAGAGATGGACATGGTCAGCAACAATATTCAGGTAGGCAGTGTTGTTAAACAATGCTCAGTTGGTACTAAGGGGTCCAAAATGCGTCAAGAAAATCTCCCCCATATCATTACACTACCACCACCTGCCTTAACCGTTGATACAAGGAAGGATGGATCCATGCTTTCGTTGTTGTTTTCACCAAATTCTGACCCTACCATCTAAATGTCACAGGTGAAATCGAGATTAGTCAGACCAGACAACATTTTTCCAATCTTCTATTGTCCAGTTTTAGTAAGCCTGGGTAGCGGACTGCCATTTTTTGATAATGCAGACTTACCCTCTGCTCCTTCAGACTGTCTCTGTGCACCTTTAAGACTGCTTACAGAAGAGATCTGCCTCTCACAGGAAGTGGAAGAACAGGATTGTTGGAGATGTAGTTCTGTATTGAGAGCAGACTGTTATCTGGATTACTGAGAAAACTGCACTCCCAGGGAGCAACGGGGGAAGTAAAGGACCATGGGAGAGCTTATAAACCTGCCTGCTTCACAGTGCGCTCTCGCTCTTGCTTCCGGGACTCAGCGAGGACAGACCAGCCTCTGAACGGTGTGTTGGGTCACTGTGCGAAATTGAGACTTAGTACATGTGGCCTAGTGAGAGTGGAGCCCATCCTCAGCGGTGCGGATGCTGGTAACTACAGTGTTAGCAGATCCAGTGAAGCTGAACGGAGAGTGGGCGGACGCTGAGCTGACTGACCGGGACAGCTGGGCATCGATCACTCCCAGACGCAGGAGCGTGGGAGAGCACATCGCCGGGGTTTACAGGATAAACACAAGTGGACACTGACAGACGGAAGAGTGCCTGGTGTAATCCTAATCGCAAGTATAATCTTCATCTGTGACACACTGATTTCAATCAGGATCACATATACGCTATTACCTTGGGACTACAAATATCACTCTGAAAAGTGATAAGAGCTCCAACTGCCGGTGAAGACTTAGCAAGGCCTTGCTAGGAAAGGGACTTCAGCACAAGCTGTCTTAAAGGGGACTTGTTATAATAATATTGAGTCATTATTAGCGAGGATTAGATATTGCTAGATTTGACTCCAGAGGTTTTCAGCCAGAGTCATAAGTTAATATATGTTGGAATAACATTAACAGTTATAGCTGATGATATAGTTGGTTTGCATTATCCATGTGATTTATCACCCTGTCTGCTGAGTATTCACATTCATGGTGTCAGTCTATTGAGCCTTAAGCCCCGTACACACGTACTGATCGTCGGCCGAACGATCGGCCGTCTTTTGTCCAGGGCTGTCGTGTCTGTTGAAAACTGCAAAAGACTGCACACGAATTTTGTCGGCCAACAACAGCCGACTGCAGAAGTGATGTCATGTGATGGTTAACTTTCCTTGTCTTTTTTCTTTTCTGAGCATTCCCAGTCTTGCAAATCTGCTGTCTGTCGGCCGAAATCTGTACTGACTGGCGAACAATCGGCCGTTCTGGTGTTGGCCAACAAACATTTTAATGCCTGCACGACAGATTCTGTTCGGCTGAAAATGCGCTGTCGGAAGCATCATACTAACAAGCCTACAATCGGCCGATCGGTCATCGGCCGAATATTTACGGCCGACAATCGGTATGTGTGTACAGGGCTTTACTGTGTTTGGTGGGGTTCAGCTGACTGATATTCTTCTATCACCAAATTACACCTGTTAACCAGTGAGTTATACTTGTTGCATTTTTCCACACAACTGGCGCTCATTTGATATTTTCTCTTTTGTGGCCTATTCTCTGTAAACCCTAGAGATGGTTGGGCATAAAAATCCCAGTAGATAAGCAGTTTTTGAAATACTCAGACCAGCCTGTCTGACACCAACAACCATGCTACATTCAAAGTCACCTAAATGCTCTTTCGTCCCACTTCTGACGCTTGGTTTGAACTTTAGGAAGTCCTCTTCACCACGTCTAGATGCTTGCATGCATTGAGTTGCTGCCATGTGATTGGCTGATTAACAATTTCTGTTACTAAGCAATTAAACAGGTGTACCTAATAAAGCGGCCGGTGTGTGTATGTGCATTGGAATGCCATTTAAAATTAATGACAACACATTGCAACTGATATTATTAAAGCGGTTGTAAACCGCTGCACTTTTTTTTTTTTTTTTTCTCCTTACCTGCAAGGCAAAGGCATAATGTGCTAGTATGTATCGCATACTAGAACATTATGTTAAACTTACCTGAAAATGAAGCATTCCAGCGATGCGGTGTCAATGCTGGAGGCAGGGTCTATCTCTACCATCTCTTCCTTCCAGGTTTGCGGCTCCGGCTCTGTGACTGGCCGAAACCACAATGACGTCACACCCACGCATGCGTGTGGGAGCCGCCAGTTACGGCACACTGCTCTGATGAAACGACACGGGTGGCCGTTCCTTCAGAGCGCATGCACCAGTGACGTAACTGTCTGCTAGCTCAGTAAATATCTCCTAAACAGTGCATGTTTAGGAGATATTTACACTACATATACAGTAGGTAAGCCCTAATCTAGGCTTACCTATAGGTAAAACTTAAAGATGGAAGTTTACTTCCTCTTTAACATACTCACGTGTTATGGAAATGCATTGTAAAACATTGTACAAAGAAAGTAATATGAAGTTTTAATTTATGCATTACTCACTCTGCGTCCAGGGCATTTTTTCTTTTTTTGCTAGTTTGAGCTTTAAAGCCGCAGAGATCACTTTTACTGAAAAGCCAGGAGGCATTATATTAAGCTATTAAGCTTGTCTTATCCACTTCATGTTCAGACTGCCTATATATATATATATATATATATATATATATATAAAACTGTATTAGACAGTTACACCAATAAACAAAGACACACTGCTGATCATTAGTGGGGGCCTGAGCTGTCAGTGACAGCCTTTTCTGACATCTATCAAAGGGGAAATGTGGTTTGAACAGACCCTCAGTGTGGGTCATTGTGCAAGGGGAACATTGATCTACCAGTTCCAGTGGGCAAAGAGGTAAGTTATAAACTGACCTGTGCTGTGATGACCTGTAGTACAGGACATGTCTCTCTTTCGTTCATTGACGGACACAGTTCCTGATCTTCTTAACCATTAGGTTATACTGCCCTCTACAGGAGTAGGACATTAGGCAGAAAAAAAGTCTGACAATGCCTATGGGACGTCCCAGGGGCTATACTCCCTCTTTCTGCTATAGGTACTCAGTTTTTTTTTCTGCCTAGTCAGAAGTAAGGACCTAGTTCCTTGCTGGGATCTCTGGTCCTGGCAAATGTTTTCTTTTTAGATATTTTTTTTCTCCTGAATTTTTTCTTGTGAGATCTACAATCAACTGCCAGACGGGGTGACGGGTTAGATAATCTAGATCCAGTGGTCACTCCAGTCTGGCCAGCGAGCATGCGCAGACCTCAGCTCCACGATAGGTTGGCCGCGACATAGCCCCACCGGATGGGGGCTGGGCTGCGAGTTAAATGCGCCCTGAATCCTCAGATGGTGAGAAGGATTCCTCCACTTCTGCAACAGCGTAAAAAAAGGCACTGGTAGACACACTGATTGTAGCTGGAGGACGCAGCTGAATCTGCGGCGGCGGTGCAGGTTCCCTTTGGAATTCACAAGCCATCCAGAGTGGAAAAGGTGTTCCCTTTCCCCTTGTATTTTGACATAATTGTCACTAAATAGTGTTGACAACCAAAGCGTCCCCTTGGGGTCCCTAAGCGATTTTGCTATTCGATACCCCTATGAGGAATCCCTTCTTAAGAAGTGGACTGTTCCACTGGTGGTGGACCCTCCGGTTTCCAGATTAACCAAGGCAACCATTATTCTGGTTGAAGATTCCCCGCCTTTAAGGACACGGCTGACAGGAAGGCAATAGGAAGGAAGCAATATGTACACCTTGGCTGTTTCGACATTGAGGCCGATATTCACCATTGCCCTGGTGTTGCAGACTCTGAACGAATTGGCTAGACTTTTGTGCCATGACCTGGAGGGGGAGTAGCTCCCCCCTGCCTTTGTTGAGCTGGTGGACCAGCTGGTCCAGGGGCTGTAGTTTATTTGTGATGCCTCTTTGGATGCAACTCCACTAGTGGCTCGTCTCTCTGTTTTGGCAGTGGTCTATCGGCGTGTCTTTTGGCTCAAATGCTGGACTATGGACCAGACTTTAAAAGAAAGGCCTTGACTGATCTTCATTTTCAAGGAGATCGCCTGTTTGGTGCTACCCTGGTTAACATCAATTATGGTCTCACAGGGGGAAAGAGTACCTTTTTTCCGCAGGCTACTACGGGCAAGGGCCCTTGTCCTAGACGTGGTCCCTCCTTCTCGACTCATAAAATGTTTTTCATCCCTCCGGGTCGACTGACAAGGGATCAAAGCCCTTTCGGGTCCTCCCATGGAGGATCCAAGCAAACTTGGTCTGGCAAGTCGAGAGCGGGTTTCTCTGGACCTGCGGAAAAGGCCCCTTCAGCATGAAGGTGCGCCCTCACCCGTATCTGGGGTGGGGAGATGTCTTCGCTGGTTTCCGGACCCGTGTGCTCCCCTGGTACAAGACAAGTAGGTCCACAAAGGAATTTGGTCCGGCTACAAGATCGAGTTTCATCCTTACTCTACAGTAAGGTTCTTCCTTCCGATGTGCGACTGTCCCTGGTCCGCTTACATGCTCTTTTTGGGGCGGTGCAAGACCTTTTACTTTAAAGGGTGATGGTCCTGGTTCCGACTTCTGAAAGTTTTTAGGGGTTTTACACAAACCTGTTTACAGTCCCAAGAAAGGAAGGCAAGGTGCGTCCAGTTCTGGAGCTCAAGGCGCTGAACTGCTTTGTATGGGTGCAGAAGTTCAGGATGTCCATTCGCACAGTGATGGCTTCCCTGCATCAGGGGGATTTTCTTGCCTCCATCGACATCAAGGACGCTTACCTTCACATTCCAAAATATATTGGTCTCCAGAGCTTCCTCCACTTTGCCACGGGAGAGGAGCAGTATCAGTTTGTGGCGTTTTCTTCGGTCTCGCCTCTGCTCCTCAGGTCCTCACGAAAGTGTTCTCCCTGGTGTTAGCATTGTTACGCCAACAGGGGATCGTGATACTGAGCTACTTAGACAAACTCCTTCTGTGAGCAGAGCCTCCTACTGCTCTGGTGGAAAACCTGGAAACCACCATACGAGCTTAAGGGAGTTTGGCTGGATTCTGAATTTTCAGAAGTTTGCTCTGGTTCCATCCACAAAGCTGGACTATCTTGGTCTGACTCAGGACTTGGCCTTAGCCTGAGTACTCCTTCCTCTGGACAAACTCCAGAAACTGCAGGCTGCATTTCGTTTCCTGCTGTCCAGCAGATGGTCATCCCTCCAGACTTGCATACGGTGTTGGGCCTGATGGTGTCTACCTTCGAGGCGGTTTGAAATGCGCTGGTGGCCCCGTGGGGTCAGTATCGTCTGATTTATGCCTTCCCTCCTCTCAAGCTTCTGCCAAGACTTCTATGCAGGATCGAGGCAGAAGGGATTCCGGTCATCTTAGTGGCCCCGGACTGGCCTCGCCGGGCTTGGTACGTTGATCTGGTGCGGCTGGTCGCCGATGTTCCTTGGAAGCTTCCTCTCAGAGAGGATCTGCTGTCCTAAGGACCAATCTTCCATCCTCTTTACAGTCCCTGGCTTTGACGGCTGGGCTGTTGAACCCCAGGTGCTGATGGATAGAGGTTTGTCTGAGTCAGCGATTCCAACTCTGTTACAAGTTAGGAAGGTCTACCATATAGTACGTGGAAGACATACATTGCGTGGTGTAGGTCTCTTGGGGTTCATCCTCGCTCTTTTTTCGATGGCTCCGGTCTTGACCTTCCTTCAACGGGGGGTTGAGCAGAAACTGGCCTTGAGTAGTATCAAGGGTCAGGTGTCGGCCTTAGCGGTCTTCTTTCAACGGCCCTTGGGAGTTAGGCACTTGACCCCTCCAGTGCGGTCTCTGTTGCTGCCTTGTGACCTCAATTTGGTGCTCTCGGTCTCCCAGAAGCCTCCTTTGTAAAACTTTCAGGAGATCAGGTGGTTCTTCGCCTCTGTTGTCTCTTCCTCAGGTTGTCTCTGATTTTCATTTGAATGAAGACATTGTGTTGCCTTACCTGTCCCAGGCCAAAACATCCAAAGGAGATTGCTTTGCATGCCTTTGATGTGTTCCAGGCAGTTAGGGTGTACCTGGCAGCTACGGTGTACCTGGCAGCTTTAGGAAGTCAAACTCACTGTTTGTGCTCACCGATGGGCCTCGGAAAGTTGTCTGCTTCCTCTGCGACTATTTCCAGATTGATCAGACAGCCGGTGGTTCAGATCTATTCCATTAAGGTATAAAATGCAATAAATACCAGCGCCTTTATAGCAGCATACTCAAAACACTGGTATGTAAATTTGTATATATCAAAAATAGAGTTGCGCTAAAACTAGTGAAGAAAAAGTCTCAACAGTCCACATGCAATCAATTGCTCAATATGCGTAGAAAACTGGAGAATCTTGATAGCAATAGTGTGTCAATTCCATTAACCACTTAAGCCCCGGAAGATTTTACCCCCTTCCTAAACAGGGCCTATTTTGCGATTCGGCACTGCGTGACTTTAACGGACAATTGCGCGGTCGTGCGATGCTGTACCTAAACGAATTTGACGTCCTTTTTTTCCCACAAACAGAGCTTTCTTTTGGTGGTATTTGATCACCTATGCGATTTTTTGATCATGCGCTATAAACAAAAAAAGAGCGTCAATTTTTCAAAAATAGCAATATTTTTCACATTTTTTTTATATGAAATTCCCCACAAAAAATGTAAAAATCAAAATTTTTTAACATTTTCGGCCAATTTGTTTTATGCTACATATGTTTGGTAAAAAAAATCGCAAAAAGCTTATTTTGATTGGTTTACGCAAAAGTTATCGCGTTTACTAACAAAGGGAAAGATTTTTGTCATTGTTGTTTTTTTTTTAACGCGTAATGGCGGCGATCTGCGATTTTTTTTTTTTTTTTTTTTTTTGCGGGACTGCAACATTGCAGCGGACAGATCGGACCCTTGACTGACATTTTTGACACTTTTGGGGTTGCCAGTGACATTTCTACAGTAATCAGTGCTATACATATGCACTGTTACTGTAAAATTGCACTGGCAGTGAAGGGGTTAACTTTTTTTGAGAGGGAGGGGTGGTGTGTGTCCCTAGGGGCGTGACCGCACGGGAGCGCGCCTCCGGGGGCGCGCGCTCGCTCCCTAGACCCTCACAGGCTAGCGCCGTAGATCTACGTCACTCTGCCTGTGAGGGGCTGACTGCCAACGTAAATAGTCGTGCTGCAGTCGGCAAGTGGTTAAGGGTCTAGTTACTCATTTCCCTGTCAAGGCACATTCTTTGGGACTGCTTTGGGATGTCTCAATGATTAAGAAGATCAGGCACTGTGTCCATCAATGAACGAAAGAGAAAATGGGATTTTTGACTTACCGTAATATCCATTTCTCTGATGTTCATTGATGCACAGCACCCACCCCTCTGTGGAGTTGTAATTCTTCTGACACTGCTTGTAACAAAACTGAGTACCTATAGCAGAGAGATGGAGTATACCCCCTGGGACTGCCCATAGGTGAAACCAGACTTTTTTTTTTCTGCCTAGTGTCCTACTCGTGTAGGGGGCAGTATAATCAAATAGTTATGAAGCTCAGGAGCTGTGTCCGTCAATGAACATCAGAGAAATGGATTTTACGGTAAATCAAAAATCCCATTTTCTCTTTCGTTCATTGATGGACACACATTTTTTGTTTAAAAATTGCGTTTGAAAAACTGCAACACCCACCATTTTATTCTCTAGGGCCTCTGCCTTAAAAAAATATGTTTTGGGGGGTTTCAATCATTTTCTAGCACTTTACTGACTTTTACATGTAAACAAAAAGTGTCAGAAAAGGCCAGGTTTTCAAGTGGTTAAATAGATATCATTGATTAACTGGTTATTCTATCCAGTTCTTGTAAACTAGAGAACTCTCCCATGTTATAGTGAAGAGGAAAGAGGGAGGGTTTCTCTACTATTTTCTTAGGTTGAAGGTGATGCTCTTCTATAGGGAACAGTACAGAAATTTAGAAGTGTTACCCTAGGACAGGAAGTTTGTTACTGACAGGATCACCTGATAGAAATAAACAAAACAGGAAAAAAAAGGTATTCAGCCCTTAAATATTAAGATTAGTAAGATGCAATATATTAAATGTTTGTTCTTTGCTTTGGATATGCTTCAGCCCTCCCGCTGCCAAGTCCATACATCGTACGGACCTGACAGCAGGGAGTTTTACACACATTCCCAGTGGCTGCAGCCTCCCGCATTATAGGTAAATCTTGACAAGTAGACTCCTGCCTGTGAGGTGGAAGCCTTATGCCAGCCACGCTGCCGTCCAGTTGCTTCCACACCTGCCTGTAACGTGCCTTCCTGCACAAAAAAAAATAATACTTTATTGCGTTTGTTTATGCCCTAAAATTAATTTTAGTGTATTTTTTTTACCATAATTTTGTGTTTTCTATACCTTTTGCTGAAATTTCTTGTAAAAAAATTTTTTGAACTACCACTATTTTATTCTCTAGATGTCTGCTTTCAGTAAATATATAATGTTTTGGGGGTTTCCATGTGTGCATAAAAATGCAAAATCGGCTCTGACAGCCAAAGGCTTAAAGCAATACATCTACAATATGGACCTGCCTCGGCCTGTGATGGGATAGTAGTAGCTCATGGTGAGGCCACCTCTGTGCTCAGTCTGCAAGCTCTCTGTGTTATGTTGACACTGACAGCATTGTGTAGTGCAGCTGAGCCTGATTGCCTTTCAGTGCTGTTCCTTCCTCTCCCAGTCTGAGACCTGCTATGCAGAAGATTACAGGAGTCTGTTACAAAAAAATAAAAACTGAGAAACTAGTTTAAACATCTATTTAATGACTAAGTACATTATTTTAGTAGAAGGGTGGGTCTTTTATTTAATTCAGTAGTTTTGCTTTCAAATCAGTACGTTGTATCTTTTGTTTTACAGTCATGATGTTTTTATGAGCTAGTGGCTTTCTCTAATCATTTTTTTTTTTTGTGTGTGTGATCCACTTTCAGGTTTTGAATGAAGAGTGTGATCAAAATTGGTACAAGGCTGAGCTTAATGGCAAGGATGGATTTATTCCAAAAAACTATATAGAAATGAAGCCACACCCGTAAGTATTTTTTAAGGGCAAAGAAAAGACGTTGGGGGAATTTTACTTAAGTTGGAGCAGACAAACTCTGAGCAGTTGTGCATATTAACCAATCGGCTTCTGCTTGTTTAGTAAGCTGTGAAAATGAGAGTTAATGCCCTTACACACGATAAGAAAATCGGAAGTAAAATTTAGTTTGGCGAATGATCTGCCGATTTTAGGATTGTTAAGACTATTGCTTTCGACAGCCGATTACGAATTTTCGGACAACAAAAACTGAATGTGCAGGCTATACAATTTATATCATACGTGAACACATCCGATTTTCATTTAATTAGTACAGTTTTCATCCAAAAAAAATCTTAAGAGTAAGACTACGCATGCTCGGAAACGATGGAATACATTCCGTAACAATTCAACACATTACATCACTTTCGAAGTTGAATTCTGTCGTACGAGAATTTTCTTATGAAAGTAACCTCTTCACTTTTGATATAAAACTAGCCTGCAACAAAAAACGGATGGAAATTCATCCGATAATCTGATCATGTGTACGAGGCTTAAGAAGCTGTTTGATTGCCATTTATAGCTGCTCCAGATTCTGTCTTAGTAAATTCTGTGTTAGTAAATTCCCCTCATTTGATACAAATGTGTGCAATGTAATGGGTGTTTTTTAAAAACTAAAATCATCTCATTAGATCATCCTTCTGGCAGGCTGTGCCTGTGTTTGCTGCTTTATTCACAGGATCCCCAAACTAGTTCAGTCAGCACAGACATTAGGCGCTGTCTAATTACCACCTGTGCCATGGCGGCATCTAAATATATAGCCATTTCAAGGCTCCTGCTACATATCCTGCAAAGCCTATCCTGAACCTATTTTAGCTGACATCCATGCTACACAAGAAAGCCAGGAATTAATGCCACTTACAAAGCTACTAACAACGCCACCACATCCAGGGTGATGCAGGGACAAAGCACGGGACTCAGGAGGACCTTCTTAAGATGGTACCAGTCCTATACATACTAGTGCAAGGCCAGACAGGCACAGGTGGTATTTAGGCTGAAGACTTTTTCACTATGGCCCCATTGGATCCTTCTCCAGATCTTAGTGCTTTTAAGGATAGGTAGACATGCAGGGACAACAAGTGGCTAATACCATATCAATGCCTATAGTCGATTCAGCAAATGTAACATCTTTAAAGCAGTTCTTCAGTCAGATCTGCAAAAGTTAAAAGTTAGTAGCTACAGACCTTCATCTGATCAAGGATCAAGCGCCACCTTCACCAGACTTTGGGTTCCTGGCGCCGGCATGTTCACTGTGAGCAGCCGTGTTACTCCTTGCGGCTTCACAGCCGTGCTGTGCTTTGTGAATAGTCCCAAAGCCCTCTGAGACCTCTGACATGTCCCAGAGGACTGTGAACATGGAGGGAGGAGGAGAACCTCTTCTTGGGTCACCTAGCTGACCTGAGCAGAAGTGGGGAGCAGGTACCTGTCAAAAATGGGTACCCTACCCCCTCCCCAACAAAAGTTAGAAATGTGACGAGGGGAGGAAGAGTGGAACTTCCTCTTTTGGGTAAAATTCTGCTTTGAGAACCTAGATAAAAGGGGTTAACCACTGCTGCAGGAGGTGTTGAATGCAGTGCAGTTTATTTTTAATATAGCCTCATTTAAAATGCAGGGAAAGGACATCAGGGAAGACTATACACTCCTTAGACATGATATACCAAACTTAAGCTATTCTAAAGGGCAGGTTCAGTAACACGAAGGACATAATGACATGCTAGCATGTCACCCCGAAGACACATTGCCAACACACATGCCAGATGACAGAGAAAAGAGCATTAATGGACTACCAGAGTAAAGATTCCGCTAAATTTGTTAAAAAAAAAAGCTTTTGTCTCTATTTGGAAAATGTGTGTACACCTCTTTTTGAAGTGAAAAGGGTGTGCAAAGTGGCAACACATCCTATGAAATCTAGAACATAAAATTCATAATACCTCAATGTACCAACCTCCCTGCCCACGGGAGGAATTTCTAAATCAAAAAGAAAAAAGCTATATCAGTTACCGGTAGACTTCAAACTTCCCAAAAATGCTAAAATATCTGACAATGACTCTGAAACTCCACCATCTATCTTATATTGAAAAGAAATGGTATGGAATAACACAGAAAAGTTTATAAGCTCCTAAAAAAGAAATAAAACCATTTTATTCACATCAAAATCATAAAAAACGTAGCCAAGTATGAATTTAAAATAGCATTAAACCACCTGCACCTGATATTCTAAATTGCTCATAGTGTAAATACATGATACACTAGGACAGTAGATCGACATCTGAATCATCCGGAAGATGGCCCATACTATAGTAGGTCATGCATCATATACAGTGTGCAAGTCCCCACAAATATGTCACAGTAGTGGTGTCAGACATATATGGGCATATCCCGCAGATATGAATTCAAATACCATCCATACTAAGATGCAAAGTATCCATGTATGAGGACAAATCCATTTGACATGACATGGTTGAAAGTATAAGAAATACGTATCAATCCATAATTCAGGTGGCTACAGCATATCTAACCAGCTGCATCCAAGGCTGAACCAACCTTTCAGACTGGGCTCCATAAGTGAAAAATGAAGGAGACGCCGTCCCACCTCCTGCGCCGGACGGGAGAGCCAAAGTGATATTATCATGTAAACAGGCTAATGATGTATTAAAATTTTGTGTCTGACGCAAACCGTGTCATCGGGCGCATGCTCAGTAGCATGATCACGTGTGGGGGACCGCCGATGTTACAATCTCACCTCAAATGCCGGTGAGAATTAATCCAAACCCCATATACAGTATCTCACAAAAGTGAGTACACCCCTCACATTTTTGTAAATATTTTATTCTATCTTTTCATGTGACAACACTGAAGAAATTACACTTTGCTACAATGTAAAGTAGTGAGTGTACAGCTTGTATAACAGTGTAAATTTGCTGTCCCCTTTAAAAAACTCAACACACAGCCATTAATGTCTAAACTGCTGGCAACAAAAGTGAGTACATCCCTAAGTAGGAATGTCCAAATTGAGCCCAAATTGTCAATTGTTTGTGTGGCCACCATTATTTTCCAGCACTGCCCTAACCCTCTTGGGCTTGGAGTTCACCAGAGCTTCACAGGTTGCCACTAGAGTCCTCTTCCACTTCTCCGTGACAACATCAAGGGGCTGGTGGATGTTAGATACTTTGCACTTCTCCACCTTCCGTTTGAGGATGCCCCACAGATGCTCAATAGGGTTTAGGTCTGGAGACATACTTGACCAGGCCATCACCTTTACCCTCAGCTTCTTTAGCAAGGCAGTGGTCGTTTTGGAGGTGTGTTTGGGGTCCTTATCACATGGGAATACTGCCCTGTTGCCCAGTATCCAAAGGGAGGGTATCATGCTTTGCTTCAGTATGTCACAGTACATGTTGGCATTCATGGTTCCCTCAATGAACTGTAGCTCCCCAGTACAGGCAGCACTCATGCAGCCCCAGACCATGACACTCCCACCACCATGCTCGAATGTAGGCAAGACAGACCTGTCTTTGTACTCCTCATCTGGTTGCCGCCACACACGCTTGACACCATCTGAACCAAATAGGTTTATCTTGGTCTCTTCAGATCACCTCACTTGGAGTATTGTGCGCAGTACTGGAGGCCACATCTCCAGAAGGATATAGATACTCTAGAGAGAGTTCAGAGAAGAGCTACTAAACTAGTACATGGATTGCAGGAAAAAACTTACCAGGAAAGGTTAAAGGACCTTAACATGTATAGCTTGGAAGAAAGAAGAGACAGAGGGGATATGATAGAAACTTTTAAATACATAAAGGGAATCAACTCGGTAAAGGAGGAGAGCATATTTAAAAGAAGAAAAACTACCACAAGAGGACACAGTTTTAAATTAGAGGGGCAAAGGTTTAAAAGTAATATGAGGAAGTATTACTTTACTGAGAGAGTAGTGGATGCATGGAATAACCTTCCTGCAGAAGTGGTAGCTGCAAATACAGTGAAGGAGTTTAAGCATGCATGGGATAGGCATAAGGCTATCCTTCATATAAGATAGGGCCAGGGACTATTCATAGGATTCAGATATATTGGGCAGACTAGATGGGCCAAATGGTTCTTATCTGCCGACACATTCTATGTTTCTATGTTTCTATCACAGGATGTGGTTCCTGTAACCCATGTCCTTAGTCTGCTTGTCTTCAGCAAACTGTTTGCGGGCTTTCTTGTGCATCATCTTTAGAAGAGGCTTCCTTCTTGGACGACAGCCATGCAGACCAACTTGATGCAGTGTGTGGTGTATGGTCTGAGCAGTGACAAGCTGAGCCCCCCCCCCCCCCCCCCAACCCTTCAACCTCTGCAGCAATGCTGGCAGCACTCATACGTCTATTTCCCAAAGACTACCTCTGGAGTTGACGCTGAGCGTGTGCACTCAACTTCTTTGGTCAACTATGGCGAGGCCTGTTCTAAGTGGAACCTGTCCTGTTCAACCGATGTGTAGTCGTATGGTCATGGCCACCGTGCTGCAGCTCAGTTTCAGGGTTTGGCAATCTTCTTATAGCCTAGGCCATCTTCATGTAGAGCAACAATTCTTTTTTCCAGATCCTCAGAGAGTGCCATGTTGAACTTCCACTGACCAGTATGAGAGAGTGAGAGCGATAACATCAAATTTAACACTCCTGAGACCTTGTAACGCTAACAAGTCACATGACATCGAGGAGGGAACATGGCTAATTTGGCCCAATTTGGACATTTTAACTTAGGGGTGTACTCACTTTTGTTGCCAGCGGTTTAGACCTTATTGGCTATGTGTTGAGTTATTTTGAGGGGACAGCAAATTTACACTGTTATACAAGCTGTACAGTTACTACTTTTCATTTTAGCAAAGTGTATTTTTTTCAGTGTTGTCACATGAAAGATATAATGTTTACAAAAACGTGAGGGGTGTACTCACTTTTGTGAGATACTGTATATTCAAGGTCCGGATTGCAAGGGGACAGTAAACGCGTTTATCGAAACCAAACACTAACACCTTAAAAATATAAAGAAAAAGAAAACAACACTTTGAATTGCTTAACCACTTAAGCCCAGGAGGATTTGGCTGCTCAAAGACCAGGCCCTATTTTGCGATTCGGCACTGCATGAATTTAACGAACAATTGTGCGGTCGTGCAACGCTGTTCCCAAATGAAATGGATGTCCTTTTTTCCCCACAAACAGAGCTTTCTTTTGGTGGTATTTGATCACCTGTGCAATTTTTATTTTTGGCACTATAAACAAAAGAAGAGTGACAATTTTAAAAAAAAATATTTTTCAAATTTTTTTATATGAAATTCTCAAAAAAATGTAAAAATCTAAATTTTTAACTAGTAATGGCGGCGTTCTGCGATTTTTTGCGGGACTACGACATTGCGGCGGACAGATCGGACCCCTGACTGACATTTTTGACACTTTTGGGAGTACCAGTGACATTACTACAGTAATCCGTGCTATAAATATGCACTGTTACTGTAAAAATTACACTGGCAGGGAAGGGGTTAACTTTACTGGTGATCAAGGGGTTAAGTATGTCCCTAAGGGCGTGATTCTAACTGTGGGGGGGGGGTGTGGCTTGTGATGTAATCACAGAGACATACGATCCTACATAGCAGGATCGAATAGCCTCTGTGATTACTTTAGTGAGAATGACAGACGGCTGTGTTTCTCCCTCTCCATGCGGGAGATCGCGAGTGGCCAGCGGCCATCGGAGCCGCCGGTCACACACGCTGGCTCAGCAGGGAACGAGCAGGGGGGAGCGAATCCATTGCGGGTTCCCGCATCGCATTCAAATCACAGGCAGTTCACACTGCCATATGTAAATTGCTGGGGGTGTCAATACAAAGTTAACGATACCCCCAGATCAGTTTGCATATTGCAGTGCGAACTGTCAGTTCAGACGTGAATCGGATTGCATAGGTTTGAACCACCATGTGATCCGATTCTGCTTCGGACCCAAAAAAGGTTCCTGTGCGAGTTGTGTCCGCATGCGATGCAAATTCAACCACACATTCTGTATGGCTGAATTTGCATCGCATAGACATTGCATGTGATTTTCAGAGTAGTGCGCTCCGAATCACATGCGATGTCTGTCATCGCACTAATGTAAACTGGGACTTAAAGAGAAGTGCAGGTTTCCAAAAAAAAAAAAACACTTACATACTCCCCTAGATGGCTGCAACATCAATCTGATGTGAAGCTGTCCCCCCCACCGGCTCTTAACTCAGAACTGAGTGATCAAAGACTGATTGCTTAGTTCTTGATCTTCACTGAGCAGAGAGCCAGTGATTGTCAGTCTCTGACTCTCCCTGCACTGCTTCTCCGGCTCTCACTAAAGCACTGGGCTGTGGAGGGTACAGGAGTGGCTGCTTCGGACTCTCATCGGCGTGCTGAGAGGCTGAGCCACTGCTCGTCGGGCATCTGGATGGATCCCAACAATAGGTTTTTATTCCGTTGTCTGTCTAATCTGGGACACGAGTGCAGGACTAAATTCTCTCTGGTGATCCTTTGACCATATAGATAGATAGATAGATAGATAGATAGATAGATAGATAGATAGATAGATAGATAGATAGATAGATAGATAGATAGATAGATAGATAGATAGATAGATAGATAGATAGATAGATAGATAGATAGATAGATAGATAGATAGATAGATAGATAGATAGATAGATAGATAGATAGATAGATAGATAGATAGATAGATAGTCAAGAAAAAAATATTGCAATTCTGTATGTAGATTATAATGTAATGACATCAAGTTTGTGAAACTCTGGTGTGTTATATAATTGTTCTCTCATAGGGAGGTAAACACCAACCCTGTTTCACTAAATTATCAAAAAATAAATAAAAACGATCACATTTTACAGAAATACAACTGCACAAACATATAAAAATGTATAACCTAATAATCGAAAAAAAAATTAATAATCTCTCCCGAACCTTCTTCCATACAGTCTCGTGGTGGTCAATCCCATTAAACAAGTTCATACCAGGAAGAGGCTGAAGCACAAACTGTCACTTAGACCAGACAGATTGTTAGCTTCCAGTTTCCATATCCATCTGGTATCTTTTTGTAGGACTAACTGGTTAAAATATGCCAACACATCCTCTTTTTGCAGGAAATACCCCATGACCCCTACTAGCCTTGTGGGAAGTATACACAAACATAAATAATGTGGGGATGCCTAGGCAGCAGTGGGAGTCCTATATTATCCATGCCAGGAAGACACCATCCCAAAAATAGGACAAACGCAAATAAAAAGTAAGGGGTTGTTCAAGGGTGGGGTGTTCATCAAGAATAAGGAGTTGGTGTCAAGTGTGCTGATTCAATAATGCCTTTTGCAGTTGAATACCGCTTCTTGACATTGCCATGTTCACTTGTAAGGCCCCTTTCTCAAGGGGAGGATCCGCTCGACGGACTCCGCTAGCTCAGTAGGGGATCGCTCCGTTGATCCCCGCTGAGAAGACACTTGACAGGTCCATCCCCGCTCTCCTCTATGGGAAGATCATATTAAATTGGACAGCATGTCTAAAACATCTTTAGATAGGTTTATACTACAAAAGCATTTTATTAAAATTTATTTGATAAAAAAAAAATTTGATTTAACCACTTCCCCCTGGGTGGACGTCATATGACGTCCGTAACTTTGCGGGGGTATACCGGGACGATGCCTCTAGCTAGAGGCATCATCCCGGTACCGTGGTTTAAAGCCGACGGTCGGCTTTCCGTCTGTACCGATCGATGTGGCTCGGGAGCCGCTCGATCGTTACCCGGGGGGGCGGGAGGGGACGCCCGCCCCCTCCCGCCGCCTTCCGCGGCTTGTACCGGGGCTCCCGTCCCACCGGGAGCCCCGAGCACCCAGCCGGCGCGTCCGCCGGCTGGATGGAGTCCCGATGAATGCCGGAAACGGCATCGATCGGGTCTCCGATGACGTAACCCGGAGGCGGCGTCCATGACGTCACTTCCGGGTTAGTGTGCTGCAAAACGGCGGCAAATTTAAAAAACGGCTGTATGCAAAACGCCGAAAATGGGAAGGGAAGTGTAGTGGAGGGGTCTAGGGTCTTTTAGACCCTCGATCCCTCCATAAAGTGTACCTGTCACCGCATATTGCTGCCACAAGGGATGTTTACATTGCTTGTGACAGCAATAAAAGTGATCAGATTTTTTTTTTTTTTTAAAAAACTGTAATAAAGTTAAAAAAATAAATAAAATAAGTGGGGAAAAAAATTTAGCCGCCCCGGTCACCGTTAGCTCGCGCACAAAAAAAAACGTATACGGAAGTCGAGCCGCGAATGAAATCGCTGTTCAAACCACACATGTGAGGTATCGCCGCGATCGCCAGAGCGTGAGCAATAATTTTAAAAAAAGAGCTACACTCTAACTCTAAACTGGTAACCATTAAATAAATTTAAAGTGTCGCCTATTGAGATCTCTATTGACCGTAGTTTGTCGCCATCCCACGGGGGGGCACAATTTTAAACCGTAACATGTTGGGTATCTATTTACTCGGCGTGACAACTTTACTGTTTAGTATTTTTTAAATGCAGTGAAATGTAATTTTTCCCAAAAAAAATGGCGTTTTAAAGACCGCTGCGCAAATACCGCGTGACAAAAAATATTGCAATGACCACCATTTTATTCTCCAGAGTCTTTGCTAAAAAAATATATATAATGTTTGGGGGTTCTAAGTAGTTTTCTAGGAAAAAATACTGATTTTAACTTGTAAACAAAAAGTGTCCGAAATAGGCCTAGTGGTGAAGTGGTTAAATAAAAAAAAAAAAATTTTTTTTTTTTTTTATCTTTTAAAAAAAATCATTCATTTTTATCGACCCTCCACGTTTACATGGCCCTGTCAATGTAACTATGCTATTAGATAAGTATGAGGAAGTCAACTCCCTGAAAAGAACCAGCAAACCTGTCAGCCAGGTTAAAATGAAATGTCCGGCATGCTGCTATTTTTCTTAGCCAGAAAAATCTGCTCTGCATCCTCTGATCTTGGTCCCATTTTGACTTCTTTGACATAGGAACTAGACCACATTTCTGAAGCTAAGCTCAGCCCACAGCCTCTCTGCCTAATAAGATTTCTCCTAATGGTTAGCAAAGTCACTGGCCTGGGGTTGATGGGGGGGAGCTGTAATTTTAACAATTTAAAATGTGGAAAATGTCACCATTGTGCTAATTTCAGTTCTTGCAGACCCAGTTTGATCTTATAGAAGAGCACATACAGACATCTGTGTTGAGGTGCGTTAGCTAAAGCACCTTCGTGTGAGTTGCGTAAAGGCAGCCTATTCGTATGAATGGGCTGCCAATATCACCATAACATAACAAAAATCAAACTTTATTTTTTTGACACAGCATGGCGTTACGTTATGATGCAGCTGCGTTTAATTTGTTTGTTGAGATGCCAATAAAAATGATTGGCACAGAAACCTACTGCACTAAAGTATGTGCTTTGTAGTAACACATGGTAAAATGCAGGTTTACTTAATTTTATACTGTAACATTTTATAACAGTGAGAGCCGGTTCACACTACTCCGAATTGTTAGGCGACTTGGTCGCCTGACAAGTAGCTCCCAATGCTGTGCAATGGAAAAAAGGTTCCTGCACTATTTTTTGGCGAAGTCGGAGTGACTTGCATTGACTTCTATTATGAGAAGTCGTTTGCAAGCCGCGATGAAGTCATGCTGCACGGGCAACTTCAAAGTCTGGGCGGCTTTGAGTTGGATTAGTGTGAACCAGCTCTTAACGAAAACGAATCCCCCCCCCCCCCTTGTGTGTGTTGAAAAGGGGGGGAAAAACAATATCCTGAATTTGTAACATACAGACCTGCAGTGCAAAGTTGTTATTGGGGCTCCTTCTTGAATTAGGTTCATGTAGTAAAATTGAGATTGGATCCTTAAGCTGCCCATTCACTATTCTGAAGTGGTGAATCTGCATATTTATTTATATATGCGAACCGGGTGCGTCTTGAAGGGCATCTGATTTGCATAACATAACATGTAAACCAGCAGTTTTCTCAATGCAGCCGGTTCACACATGTCCGGGGCGGTTTTAAAAAGAATAAAGAGTCCTGTGTGATTTTGGTCTGGTTCAGGTGCGATTTCAGATAACAGAACTGGACTCCCCCACTGAAACTGCAGCCGCATATGTGTGAACCCAGCCTAAAAGTGTAACTTCACCTTTTCACCAAAAAAAAAAAACAGTACAGCTGCTCTGTGAAAAATCTAATCCTCTCCCCAAATCCTATTCCATGTTTGGACACCCAAGATTGTTACCCAATATATATCGAGCTACTTTCAATTATTGCGTTCCTTTGTGTACAATATTTACATGTCGTTGATATTGCAGCCTTTTTTAAAGGCTACTTAACCAGCGAGCCTATTATATAATTTATCAGTATATAAGAGCTTACCTGTTGCTATAACAATGCCCTTGTGCAGAAGGTTTATTTGCTAAAGGTGCCAGTAAGCAACCGTTGGCCAGCTTTTATTGCTATATTGCAAGATAGATAACAGCTGTAAGTTTCTGATTTTAGCAACTTTGAGCTTTGTTATTGATGGACAGTTTATATTGCACTTCAGGCCTGTCATACCAGTATTGGGGCTTCTTCACACATGACTAAATTTTGAATCTTTAACAAACACCCCTATAGTGTTAGTATGGGGGTTAGACTGGCATTGATGAGCTTAAGCATGGGCATTAGACTTGCATTTTACAAGTGTTAATGGCGAGTTAAAAATGCTCCTTAAATACCCTACGAGCAGTTTTGAAGCATTTGATTAAGGTGCGTTAAAACTGCTCCACAAATGCCTATTCCATTACAGGAAATGAACTAATCTTAACGCCCTACACCGCAACTGCCTGCCAGAGCATTTGCGAAGGGTTACAATAAACTTGAAAGGCTTCAAATGCCTCCTGACTCAATATGACGCTTTATATTTGAAGAAAAGTGAACGCAAAGTGAATTGTATAATTTGAATAGGCTTTTGAGGGGCGCTTTTTAATTGCAAAAAGGTAACTTTATTGAAAAAAAAAAAGAGAGTTGCAATATACAGCAAGTATAGATATGCACAACATTATGGAAAATAAACATGCACATACAGTAGGCAAATGAATAAAGAATAAGACCTCACTTAGAACATGACAAGTATTGGCCTGACACGATCAAGGGGAAAATCAGGCGGGGAGGTGAAGGGGGCATACACCACCAGGTACACCGGCACATCACAAGGACAAGCCTAAGAGAGGTAGGCCGGAGCAGCTGACACTACCACACCAAGTCCAGAGGGCTCCACTATCCCGCTGAGGGCTCCTGGATCCACCTGTCCTAAACTTTGTTAAATTTCGCAGGGCAGCCCCTATTAACGTAAATCAGTGAGGGGCGCTTTTTAACGCCTCTCAAGTGCCTGCTTTTAATGCCAGTGTAAAGTTAGCCTTACACATATGTCGTTTATCACAAATACCGCTTTCACTTTTTGGAGGTTTGTACTTCAAGATAATATGTGCTGGAAAGCAAATGACTGGCAAAAAAGAACTTCTCAAACACTGCTGGCAGGCAGCACATAGCATTCTGTTGTATAATCTGCAAGAGTAGTCCTCTATACAGGTAACAGCACTTGCTATGAAATGTATGTACAAAATGTATTAAAATGGTATGAAATCTAAAGAGAAAACTGCTAGTGCAAAGTTACCCCTTCGACAAAGTGAACACAAAATAATTAAAAATACAGTGAAAATATAAAGTGAAAAAAGTCCCAAAGATAATCCTCTGTGATGATCAGTGAGAGACAAAATCTTCTTGCAGTGGTTGATAGGTTTTTTCAAAGATAAAATCCCACTGAGAAGAGGGTGAGACCATACGTGGACAGTGAATGTAAAGGTCCGCACTCACCAGAAGTTGTTAATCCTCCTTGTCATATAACAAGAGGATCAAAGAAAGCTTCAGTGGTCTCTGTGACAAGGATAAAACCTCCAGCCGGTCCTCAGATCCACTTTCCTCACAGTGATCAAAGATCACGAAGGTGATGTGAAAAAGAGGGAACAAAAACGGAGAAGGGACTACTCATAGTGTAAAAATGTACTTGTTGCCTTTATTCAAAGCCCCTATAGTGGGCTGAGCATAAAAAGTTTAAAAAAAAGCTCCTGTGCGAGCTTCTGCACCGTACAATGGGAGCAGTGGAAGCTGGAGCCGCTAGTCCATCCTAAACTGGTAACCTGTAGAAACGTTTAAAGCGTCGCCTATGCCAAAGTTTGTCGCCATTGGACGAGCGTGCGCAGTTTTCAAGCCTGGCATGTTAGGTATCTGTTTACTTGGTGTAACATTCTCTTTCACAATATAGAATAACATTGGGCTAACTCTACGGTTGTCTTAAACAAGAAAAAGAAAAACCACCCCCTCAATTAGGGAGGCTAGGAACTTTTAAGGTGCCATGTTAACTCAAAACCAAACACATGTATCTAAAATTGTATACATTTTTATTAAAAAATGTTAAAGTGGACAAAACCACATAATAAAAAGGTTTCCTGTATACATTATTTGAGATACACAACTATATGTGTGCGATAGTAGCAATCCTGACATGTTTCACCAGACGGTTGTTCAGGGGATATGCTAGTATGCTACCTCTAAAATGAAAAGGATATACAAGATATAATTACTATTTAGAACAATAAAAAAAAAAACAGGCAAGAATATTGTACAAACACAGCGTACAAGAATATATGCAGTATGTGTATGTATGTGTGTGTATATGTATGTATGTATGTATATATATATATATATATATATATATATAATCATATACAGTACAATTATTTAATTGTCCATCATTGATTTGATATGACAGTTCAAAAAAACAAACATATATACAGCTGCAAGAAAAAGTATGTGAACCCTTTGGAATGATATGGATTTCTGCACAAATTGGTCATAAAATGTGATCTGATCATCATCATCATCTAAGTCACAACAATAGACAATCACAGTCGGCTTAAACCAATAACACACAAATAATGAAATGTTGCCATGTTTTTATTGAACACACCATGTAAACATTCACAGTGCAGGTGGAAAAAGTATGTGAACCCCTAGACTAATGACATCTCCAAGAGCTAATTGGAGTGAGATGTCAGCCAACTGGAGTCCAATCAATGAGATGAGATTGTAGGTGTTGGTTACAGCTTCCCTGCTCTATAAAAAACACACACCAGTTCTGGGTTTGCTTTTCACAAGAAGCATTGCCTGATGTGAATGATGCCTCGCACAAAGAGCTCTCAGAAGACCTAAGATTAAGAATTGTTACTCCCGGAGAGGGGGGCCTGTCGATGGCGCCAAGCCGTTGTGCAGGTTGATGCTGGAGGGAGAGCTGTCCGGTGAGATGGGTGTAAAGATCCCCAGCTTCCCCGCACCCAGGAGCCTCTGAATAGCACCCTCCCCTGGGATTGCTTCCCCCCCCCCCCGTACCTGAATCGGGCCACTGAGAGCGGAAGAGGACCGGAGGTGAGCCGAGACAGCTGGGACAGCTCGCCTTGAGCCCGCTGGAGATCCGTGTGGTGCCGGGTGAGAGCCGGAGAGAGCCTCCGCTGGCGGAGTCGGAGCCCGCCGGAAGGTGGGGGTGTATACTCGGCGGAGGCACACAGGCGACTGGCGAAGCTTCCGGAGAGCGAGCTGGCCCCGGTGGGAACGCACATCGGTCACGAGGGAGAGAGTCGCGGCGCTTAGCCCGACAGCCGGCAACCGACCACGCCGCTTCCGAAGCGGGATTGACATCTAGAACCCCCGGAGACAGAGCAGCACGGCTGATGAAGATGTGGTGAGAGGGCGAAAGCTAGACACCTACCTAATGCTAGCCAACACCTATGACACATACTATGACACAATGCTAGTGGAAGTGAACATTTAAAGTGACGGTATACTAGCTACAGACTAATAGGGTGATAATGCCTGCATGGGATGGATCGGTCTGAAAAAACGGTGATTCTATTTAGCCCCCCCAGAAGTTTCCTTAACATTTTATACTGACATTTGTATTAACATTGTACAGACAAAGGAAAAAAAAAAGGGGGGGGGGTGGAAGGCCAACCAGGGGGAAAATCTCCTCTGAAAGTCTAAAAGACTGGACTCCCTACGGATACTTTTTCTCCCTATTTGTTCTTGTTTTCTTTTTCATTTTTCTCCTGGGGAAATAACTGTAAGACGTTTGAAATAGACTTACCCCAATAGGTTTTGATATAAAAGCAACAATAATGGTCTAAAAGGACATTTCTGGAGATATTTAAATCAGTTTGCATTATATGCATCTCTTAAACTCCTAGCAATACATAAAGCCCAAGGCCGCCCACAGAAATTTAAGCAGAGGCCCTACAGAGGCCCCCATTAGGGTTCTTCTGCAGTCTTGTGTTGTGTGTCGCTGCTCTATAACACCACAGAGCAAACTTCCAAACAGCCCCCACAGCCCTGAATATATCAGATACCCGGAGAAAGTATAAAAAGCATAATTATTTGAGTATCTCAACACAGGACTATACAATTGGGATAGAGTGGGGTTTGATATACAGGTGAAAATAAGCAGGCTAAGATCTTAACAAGAGAAGAAAAAAACTATAAGAAAGAGACCCCCATAACAGTGTACCAAGAAAGACTGAGGTCTAACATGAAGAACAAGACCACAAAAGAAGTACCAGGGAAACCTGCAAAATGTACGGCTAGCCCAGGGACTATCAAAATGTACATGACACCAGAAGGAAAAGGGCTAAATATGCCGCCAGAAAGACAACCGGTAGTTAGACCAAAACAGAACACAGAAGCAAGCAAAAAAAAACGAAAAGTCAAAAGAATATGGGCGCAAGTGGAGAAGAAAGCCTGGAAGTATCAAGGGAAAGCACTCAAACACCAGAAGATGATGAAACGAGCAAAGTAGAGGAAATTAGCGGGAAAGAAGCCCCCCCATCAAAGTCAGAGATGCGTGAAATGTTTGCCAATCTCGAAAAGTCTATTAAAACTGAATTGGCTACTCTCTATGGAGACTTGGGCCATATTGTGGTCAGAGTTGAGGAAACAGAAGACAAGATAGCCCACCATGGAAGGAAACTAAAAAATTTAAAGGAACAAATGAAGAAAATGCAGACAGATCAGAGAAACATGTTATATAAAATGGAGGACCAGGAGAATAGACATAGAAGAAAGAACTTCCGAATAAGAGGAATACCGGAGAAGGGACAAGCGGAAAACCTAGAAGAAATATTGGAGAACATATTTAACCCTCTTCTGGGAAAAGTGATCACAGAAAAAATTGAATTCGAGAGAGTACACAGATTAAGGAGACCTACTAATATACCAAAAGAAAAAACAAGTGATGTGATTGCAAGATTTCACAAATATGAGACAAGAGCCCAGATCTGGGAGAAAATGAGAGAAAGACCCGTCCTAAAATATGAGGGAGAAGAGATTCAGATCTTCCCCGATCTGGCGCAAGAAACGATCAATAGGAAACGCATCCTAAGACCAGTAGTAGAAGAGCTAAAGAAATTAAACATCCAATACTTTTGGAGCCATCCAGCAGGCCTAGGAGTACGACGAGATGGAAGGACTTCACTACTTAGGTTTCCAGAGGACACCAAAGTATTCTGTAAATCATTAAAAATACCTCTGATAGACATTCCGGGGTGGGCGGACCAAGGATCCTCAGAAGAAGACTCGGATGAAGAAGAGCTCACCCAGTGGAAAGAGAAGAAAAAACGAAAGAAAAAAAAACTAGGGAATGAAATAGATACTGCAGGGGCGGAGGGGGGGACCCAGGTTGGGGGGGACTAGGGGAAAGATGAAAGAAAGGGAGGAAGATTAAACGAGAAAGGTATCGGACACCTCAACAGTAGTCAACAAGCCTCTACCACCTTGACCTAGAAATAGGAAAGATGGACGGGAAAGGCGAGCATGGCCAGAGCTCAACCTCGGCAACAAGTCGATGGATAAGGGAGGAGGAGACATCGACTATCCTGGCTAAGGGAAGGAGGGATGCCAGGCCCCCACAAGGGCAGGGAGGGGAGGGGGGAGGGGTGGAGGGTGGGAGGAAGGGGAGGAGGGGAAAAAGAGGGGGAGGGATAGATGGGAAAAAAAACCCCCAAAAAAAACTATCCAACTCCTTTAAGAGATGAAAAAAAAACCCCCCAAAAAAGCAACTAACCCCTATAAGCCAAGGCTCAACCCAAAGGATCTTGAACCCTCAAACCCTAGAGATTATATTAAAACCCAGGCAAATGAGAAGAAAAGCCATATAAATCAGAAATGGTGGTTATTAATATACTATCCTACAACGTACGAGATCTAAACTCATTAGATAAAAGGAAAAAAATTCTAAAAGAAATCAATTACTTGAAGGCAGACATAACATTTCTACAAGAGACTCACATTTCCCACGCATCCAACATTAGGCTATATTCACAGAGCCATCCTACCTGGTACTACGCGGACTCCTCGGGAAGCAAGTCCAGAGGAGTGGCCATTGGCATTGCTAGGGGCCTTGGATTTGCTCTCGAAGAGAGACTGGTGGATCCAGAGGGAAGATACCTCTTTTTAAGAGGGAAAATAGGAGAGGATGAAATCACCCTAGCAAATATATATAGCCCCAATGTAAGACAAATAGAGTTCTTGGGGAAAGTAATGAATAAATTATTGACGTTTAAAAAAAGGGGGAGTGGTAGTAGCGGGAGACCTAAATCTCTGCCTCGATCCCGAAATAGATTCCACCTCAAAATCTGTAAGTGCCAATAAAAATCAAAAAAGAAGAATTAAAGAAAAACTTTTAATAAATCAATTGGTAGATCCCTGGAGAACTCTCCATCCGAAAGGCAGAGACTATACCTGCTTTTCAAATGTCCATGGAACTTTTTCGAGATTAGATTATATATTAATAGAACATAGATGGCTTGAAAAAATAGTAGAGGCAGAGATCGGGACTAGGACCTGGTCCGACCACACCCCCATCACTGTAAAATTAAAAATGTCTAGGGAAAGGCCTAGGATGGATGCGTGGAAAATTAATGAAGAGACCCTTAGAGATAAAAAATGGGGAAAAGAAATAGAAAAAGAATTGGAACTCTACTTTCAAGTAAATGATCAAAATGACACACCAAAAAATATGGTGTGGGAGGCTCATAAAGCTTATATAAGGGGTATTTTGATTTCAAAAGGGGCACAAAGGAAAAAAGAAAACACAATAAACAAGGATAGTCTCTTGACAGAAGTACACCAACTAGAGCACAAACATAAAAAAACACAAGACACATCTACATACAATCTATTAGAAAGAAAAAGCGAAGAACTGAGAGACCTACTAGATCAGGAAATTAGACAAGAAATGAAAAGATGTACAAAAGAAAAATATACGGAAAGTAATAAAGTGGGAAAAAATCTTGCAAGAATTCTAAAAAAGAGGAAAGCGAGGAACTTTATAGATGAAATAAAAAATAAAAACGGGGACATAATCCAAACGACAACAGGAATTGCTAAAGAATTTCAAAAGTACTATGAAAACCTCTACTCAGTAAAAAAAGGGGGGTCACTGGGCATAGAGCCGGACAGGAGCGAGAAAATTAAAGAATATCTTAGGAACGCTAAATTGACAAGGGTAGAGGAAGATAAATTATCAGCTCTAGAGAGGCCAATTTCAGAACAGGAAATAGAGAAAGCGATAAAAGAAACTAGCCCAGGTAAAAGCCCGGGACCTGACGGGTTTACAATTAACTACTATAAAAGATACAAGGAAATATTAATACCAAAATTAAAAGATTATATGAACGGAATTGGCACTCAATATAAGATGAGCAGAGAAGCCCTATCCGCCTCGATAACTGTTATCCATAAAGAGAAGAAAGACCGGTTATTATGCTCTAGTTATAGACCCATTTCACTCCTCAATGCAGACACCAAGCTATTCACAAAAATATTAGCCACTAGGTTTAAGAGTTTGATGCGGGATTGGATACATAGAGACCAAGTAGGGTTTATCCCGGGCCGGCAGGGCC
Organism: Pelophylax lessonae; assembly: GCF_965119305.1. Classification (NCBI taxonomy): domain Eukaryota; kingdom Metazoa; phylum Chordata; class Amphibia; order Anura; family Ranidae; genus Pelophylax; species Pelophylax lessonae. Next base: position 133,631,746 of record NC_138778.1, read on the forward strand.
GAGACAACGGAATTAAAACTATACTCCTAATTAATCAAATGCTAAAAAACAGACCATCAAGTATAATAATGTCATTAGATGCTGAAAAAGCATTTGACAGAGTTGACTGGGAGTTTATGTTTAAAACCCTAGAGGAGCTAGGGATAGGCCCTACAATGATGTCTAGGATCAAATCACTCTATAATCATCCATCCGCAAGAGTAAAGATCAATGGGGGAATGTCAGAACCCTTTGAGATGTTTAATGGAACCAGACAAGGGTGCCCATTATCCCCAATGTTATTTGTTCTATCTCTGGAACCATTACTAGCTACGATAAGGAGAAGTTCTGACATTAGGGGTATAAGGATAGGAGAAGAGGAGTACAAGATCTCCGCTTTCGCGGATGACATTCTTCTGTATATAACTAACCCTACGATCACCCTACCAAATATAATAAAAACTATGAAATATTATGGTGAACTCTCAAACCTAAAAATCAATCAAAAAAAGGCAGAGATACTGAGTATAAATGTCAACAGGAAAGAAGAAGAGAGGTTAAAAAATGAATTCCACTTTAAATGGAGAAAAGATGAAATAAAATACCTAGGGATCAAATTAACAACAGCCCCAGAGAAATTATATAAAGTAAACTTCCTTCAAATATTAAATGATACGAGAGCAGATTTAAATAGATTTTCTCTATCGCTCATTGACAGACGTAGTCTTCTTGATTCTCAAGAGCTGGGTTATGTTGTCTCCGCAGGAGTAGGACTAGGCAGAATGACAAAACGTTCTGGCTCCACCCTAGGGGGCAGTCCCTGAGGGTATATCCTCCCTCTCTCTGCTACAGGGAATCAGTTTTTTTTTTTTTTTCTGTCTAGTCAGGAGTAAGGACCTAAGTTCCTTGCTGGGATCTTTTGGTCCTGGCAAGACTTTTTTTCTTTAAGAAAAAGACATTTTTTAGGTAGTTTTCTCCAGTGTTTTTTTCCTGTGAGATCTTCAAGCAAAAATGCCGGACTGGGCGACACTTGTGGTCACCCCAGCCGGCCTATGAGCGCGTGCAGACCAGGCATTGCGCTTGGTCGGCCGCGACATATTCAAGTAAGTATGCGGGGCCGGGCGACGGGCTGGATGTGAGATCCAGTGGTCACCCCGGTTTCTGCCTAAAAGCGCGTGCAGACCAGTGCGCTGAGTCGGCCGCGACGGAGTCCCAGTAAAGGGACTGACTTTGCGAGTTAAAAGCTCGCTTGGACGCCAGGACCAGAGAGTCGAGGCGTCCACAAACCCCCACCTCGGTGGAGAGGGTATTATGAAGAGAGGGTGCCTGTCGGTTCGGTATGGTGAGTAAAACGTTCCCTTTTTTCCTCATTTATGAGGCAGTATATATTATGGGCCCCTCCATATATGGTCAGTATATATCTGACACTTACAAGTCCCCCTTGTAATACAGCATGTGTTTGTGGGAAGTGGACTTGGTTCAAGAGCTAACACTCTACCCAGCAGACTGTAACATTACAGCAAACATAGGAGGTATAATCCTACCTTATGTGCAGTGTATCTCTGTAGATCCATATGTCACCTCTCAGCAGAGTGCAGGTGGATGTGCTGGGAAGACGATATCGGCGGTCCGCCGCCATTTTGCCGTAGACCGAATGCATGTATGTCCTCAGGTCACGCCGGCCGCCATGTTTTTGGAGTCTTATGTCTCTTCTATGGGGGCGGCCATGTTTTGTGAGCCCAGCTTCCTCGTGGAGGGCTGGGAACGCCGGAAGGCGTACACAGGGGGCGGAGCCACGCCTTCTGCCCGGGAAAAAGCAAACAGCTCCTTCCAGTCTGTGTAAGACAGACGCTGGCTGCAGTTTGTTGGAAACTGCACTGCATCGGTTGGTGAGCCTTGGGGGTCCCTCTCTCTCTCTCTGGGATCGAGAAGCAGGTACTCTGAGGGGCGCTATTGCGCTAGGGGGAGACACACAAAAAAAAAAAAAAAAGTTTTTTTTTTGTTTATTGCTGGCAAAAGTGTCCTGTATTAGCATGGACCCTGCCACTCATGTATCTCCTCCGGATCCCCTCGAGGGGTCTGCGGGATCCTCCAGCACCCCATTGACAATTGAATCTTTGTCAGCCATTATGGAAACTTTTGTGTCCCGGGTGGAAGTGGCTTGTCAGGGACAGGGCGCAAGAAAGCGACCCCCGCCTAACCCCTTATTATCTGAAACCTCGGATTCAGACTCTGAGCCTATTTCTGCAGTTGCAGGTACTTCATCTGGTATTGGTGTCTCGGGTCCTGTCTCTTCAGACAGTGAGGAGGATGTTTCGGCATCTGCCATAGCCCGAGAGGAAGCGTTGGTAAACGCACTCATTGTATCTGTTCAAGAGACTTTAAGGTTACAGGGTATTCCATCAGAAATAGCTGAAACTGAGATCCCTTTTGGGACTAAAAAGCGCATCAAAGTGGCAAAGGTTTTTCCATTGCCCAAATGTTTTGGCAATCCAATCGATGAAGAATGGCGTCTGCCAAAACGCACTTTTAATATTTCCAAACGCATTGACAGGCGTTATCCGTTTGAGGAAACCCTTATTAAGAAATGGACAGAACCACCTGTGGTGGATTCACCAATTGCTAGATTGAATAAAGCCACGGTTATTCCTTTAGAAGACGCTCCGTCTTTTAAAGATCCAGTGGATCGCAAGATAGAAGCTATGTCTCGCACCATGTTTTCCTTGATTGGATCAGCTTTCAGGCCAATAATTGCTATTGGTCTGGTTTCGCAGGCTGTAACTGAATGGACCAAGTGGTTACGCCGGGACTTAGAAGAAGTCCCTCAGGCGGTATCAGATTTGTTGGAACAAATGATACAGGGGTTACAGTTTGTATGTGATGCGGCGTTAGACGCCACTCCATTAATGGCGCGAGCATCAGTCTCAGCAGTGGTTCTCAGGCGTACACTGTGGCTAAAAGGTTGGATAGCCGACCAAGGTTCCAAAAAAGCATTGGCTAATATCCCCTTTTCAGGAGAACGTCTATTTGGAGCCAACTTAGATGAGATCATTAAGGATCTCACCGGTGGAAAAAGCACCTTTTTACCGCAAAATTTTAAAGGTAAAAGAACTCGTCAAAGACGAGGGCCTTCTTTTTCTGCTCACAAGAGGTTTTTTCGTCCAGCGGGTGAAAAAACTAAGTCCTCCAAAGCTCCTGCAGGAGGCGTCAGGGGTCCGTGGTCGGGCAAGCAAAAGCCCGCCCCCTCCAGACCCGAAGATAAACCATCCAAAGCCTGAAGGTGCGCCCCCACCCATAACTGGGGTGGGGGGACGTCTTCGCCGGTTCCCGGATCCATGGCTTTCCAGAATCCCGGACAAATGGGTTTGCGAAGTCATAAAGTCAGGGTACAAGATCGAGTTTCGATCTCTCCCACCGGCGCGATTCTTCCCTTCCAATATCCGACTATCTCCGGATCGTCTAGAAGATCTGCGGAGAGCAGTCACAGATCTACTACAACAAGGAGTGGTAGTCCACGTTCCTTGGACAGAACGGTTTCAAGGGTTTTATTCAAACCTGTTTACAATACCCAGGAAAGAGGGCAAAGTGCGTCCAATTCTGGACTTAAGAGCGCTCAATTCTTTCGTCAACATAAGAAGATTCAGAATGGAGTCCATTCGCACGGTAGCAGCCTTCCTGCATCCAGGGGATGTCCTAGCGTCCATAGACATCAAGGACGCCTATCTTCACATTCCCATTTTCGCAGGACATCAGCGTTTTCTACGCTTTTCCGTAGAGGAGAACCACTATCAGTTTGTGGCGTTACCTTTCGGTCTCGCCACGGCTCCGCGGGTCTTCACAAAGGTGTTGGCCCCTATGTTGGCACTTCTGCGCCAAAGAGGTATATCGATTCTAGGTTACCTAGACGATCTTCTGCTTCATGCAGAATCTCCTCAGACCTTGCTACAAAACATAGAAATTACTATGATTTCTTTACAGGAATTCGGGTGGCTGGTGAACCAACAAAAGTCATTTCTGGTTCCCACCCAGAGGCTCGAATATCTGGGTCTAATTCTAGACACAGTCAGGACGAGAGTTTTCCTTCCGGTAGGGAAACTTCGAAAGATTCAATCAGCAGTCCAGTTGTTACTGTCCAACAGCTGGTCTTCCCTTCGGACGTGCATGAGGGTTCTGGGGTTGATGGTGGCTTCATTCGAAGCAGTCCCATTTGCCCAGTCCCATACCCGAATTCTTCAGCAAGAGATTCTTCTCAGATGGAATCGGAATCCGGAATCCCTGGACAATCAGATCCGATTGAGCAAACAGACCAGAGAGTCTCTGGTTTGGTGGCTTCGGTCTCCAATGCTCAGCCAGGGAAAGTCATTTCTGCCAATATATTGGACGATAGTGACCACGGATGCCAGTCTATCCGGATGGGGAGGAATTCTTGGTCAGTTATCTGTCCAGGGACTTTGGTCCCCGGAAGAATCCAGATTACCGATAAATGTATTGGAACTGAGAGCGATCAGACTTTGTCTGATTTACTGGACCGAGCAGCTCCAGGGCAGCTCGGTTCGGATCCAGTCGGACAATGCCACGGCCGTGGCTTATGTCAATCATCAGGGGGGCACCAAGAGTGTCCGAGCGGCCAAAGAAGTGGCTTGCATTCTTCGCTGGGCGGAACGATTTGTTCCAGCAATCTCTGCGGTGTTCATTCCGGGGGTGGAGAATTGGCAGGCAGATTATCTCAGCCGTCAGACCCTGGATCAGGGGGAATGGTCCCTCCATCCAGACGTTTTCCACCAGTTGTGCCTACGGTGGGGCACACCGGATGTGGATCTGTTGGCATCACGATTCAACAGGAAAGTTCAGAGATTCGTGGCTCGCTCCCGCGATCCTCTAGCAGAAACCGCAGACGCACTGATCGCCCCGTGGGGGCAATACCAGCTAATATATGCCTTCCCTCCTCTCGCGTTACTGCCAAGACTTCTTCGCAGGGTAGAGGAGGAAGGAATTCCAGTAATCCTGGTAGCTCCGGACTGGCCTCGTCGAGCTTGGTACGCCGACATGGTCAGACTGGTGGCGGACGTCCCATGGAGACTTCCTCTCAGGGAGGATCTACTGTCTCAGGGACCGATCTTCCATCCTGCTTTACGATCGCTGGCTTTAACGGCCTGGCTATTGAGACCCAGGTGCTGAAGGACAAAGGTTTGTCAGCTTCAGTTATTCCTACTCTAGTTGAAGCAAGGAAAGCGACTTCCAGAAAGATTTATCATCGCACATGGAAGTCCTACATTGCATGGTGTGAACCTTTGGGGTTCCGTCCTCGGTCTTATTCGATTAGTCGAATATTGGCTTTTCTGCAACAAGGGGTTGAGCAGAAACTGGCCTTGAGTACTATCAAGGGTCAGGTCTCAGCATTAGCCATCTTCTTTCAGAAGCCTTTGGCTACTCATTCCTTGGCGCGGAATTTCATCCAGGGGGTGCGACATCTGGCTCCGCCAGTGCACGCGCCGTTACCCCCCTGGGATCTTAATCTAGTGTTGTCGGTTCTTCAGAAACCTCCCTTTGAAGATATTAGGGAGATTCCTCTACCCACGTTGTCCCAGAAGGTGGCCTTCTTGGTGGCTATTACTTCTGCACGCAGAGTGTCAGAACTGGCCGCATTATCTTGTCATTCACCATATCTGGTGGTTCATAGAGATAAGGTGGTTCTTCGTCCGAATCCATCCTTCCTACCAAAAGTAGTTTCAGAATTTCATCTGAATGAAGAAATTGTATTACCTTCCCTGTGTCCTAAGCCCAGTCATCCTCGGGAATTTGCTTTGCACTCCTTGGATGTGGTCCGGGCGATCAGGGTATACTTGAAAACGACAGACTCGTTTCGCAAGACGGATTCACTTTTTGTGATCCCAGATGGACCCAAAAAGGGGTTGCCTGCATCTGCCGCGACCATTTCCAAATGGATCAGACAGACGGTAGTACAGGCTTATTCTATTAAGGGGCGGGAGCCCCCGTTCCCTGTTAAGGCGCACTCCACTCGGGCACTTAGTGCGTCATGGGCCTTTCGCCATCAGGCGTCAGTGGTCCAGGTGTGCAAGGCGGCTACCTGGTCGTCGGTGCATACCTTCTCTAAACATTATAAAGTTGATGTAATGGCATCGTCTGATGCCTCATTTGGCCGCAAGGTTTTGCAGGCCGCAATTTGAGGAGACCAGTGGTCTACCTCGAGGGTTTTTTCCGTTGGAAAATTTTTCTTTAGTCTCATTCTTTGTTTATAATGAGCCTTTAAAACTTCTAGTTTGGCACCGGTTGGGCCTACTAGATTGGATTTGATTTTGTCAATCCCACCCCTCATTTGTGGCACTGCTTCTGGATGTCCCAGCTCTTGAGAATCAAGAAGACTACGTCTGTCAATGAGCGATAGAGAAAAATGGATTTTTGTAAGAACTTACCGTAAAATCCTTTTCTCTTAAGCTCATTGACAGACGTAGTACCCGCCCCTCTATCATTGAGTTGGGTTGGGTTAATTTCTCTGTACTGCTTTAAACAGAACTGATTCCCTGTAGCAGAGAGAGGGAGGATATACCCTCAGGGACTGCCCCCTAGGGTGGAGCCAGAACGTTTTGTCATTCTGCCTAGTCCTACTCCTGCGGAGACAACATAACCCAGCTCTTGAGAATCAAGAAGACTACGTCTGTCAATGAGCTTAAGAGAAAAGGATTTTACGGTAAGTTCTTACAAAAATCCATTTATCCCCTAGGATCTCCTCGCTGATAGGGAGAATAAATACAATAAAGATGATAATCCTACCCAAAATACTATACATATATCAAATGATCCCCATCCCAATCCCACAAGTATTTTTTAGAACACTTAAAACTTTGATAACTCAGTTCATATGGAAGCACAAAAAACCAAGGATTAGTTACACAATATTAAGGAAAGAAAAGGGTCACGGAGGATTGGCACTACCAGACTTTAAAAATTATTATTTAGCATCAATACTTACACGGGTGATAGACTGGAGTAAACAAAATAGTGAAAAAGACTGGGTAATAATAGAAAACACGCTTAGTAAAGCACACTTAGCAAAAATTATCTGGATACCCCCGAAGTTCAGAAAACTAAACAGTAATACGGACACAATCACACGACACGCCTTAAAAATTTGGGACACGATACATACAAAAGAAAATTGGAATCACAATTCACCGTTAATACCCCTTGTAAACACAAAATTGTTTGCACCGGGAGAAGGAAAAGAATTGGGCAATTGGATAGAAGACAGTGGAGCCCGATTAGGGGATGTAATAGACCAAGGGAGACTTATAACCTTTGAAGAATTGAAACAAAAAAAAGGGGAGTGGAAAATAAATGAATGGAGATATATACAGTTGAGACATTTCGTTGCCACGCTACCTCAACCACTAAGAGATTTGGAAGATTTGAGACCCTTCGAACAGCTGTGTCTCTCAGAGTGGTAAATAATGTCTCAAGTGTTTATAAAATCTTGTTAAGAATAACAAAGGAGGTAGGCCCCTCATTAAAAGAGAAATGGGAAAGAGATCTTGGCCCCTGTAGTGAGGACATCCTTTGGGAAAGAAGTCTACAGCTCGTACATAGATCTGGGATCGATTCTAACACCGAAGAAATGAATTATAAGTTGCTCACTAGGTGATATATCACTCCCGACAAATTGGGTAGATTCCAGAGGGAGAGCTCTAATGATTGTTGGAGAGGATGCCAGATGATTGGGACAATATCACATATTTGGTGGGACTGCCCAAAAATTAAAATATTCTGGAAAGAAGTCTTATCCCTGATAAAAAAAAATCACAAAAAAACATATTCCGGAAGATCCTTGGAAATGCTTGTTTCATGGAACTCATATGTCAGTGAAACACTATAGGAAAACTCTAGTGCCCCACCTACTAAATGTAGCTAAAAGCCTAATTCCCTTAAAATGGCAAAAAATAGAGCCCCCATCAAGTAAAGAGTGGGTGATCAGAGTTGAAAAAACAAGAAAATTAGAGTCTCAAAGGAATTGGGATGAGGAGGATCAAGGGATTGAAATAGAAATTTGGGGTGAGTGGCAGAGTTTCAAAGAGACAGAAGAATATAAAGAAATATTAGGAGAAGGATCGATAGAAGGTCAAGGGGCTGTAGGGGGAAAAGAGGGGGAGAATGGGTAAAGGGTTTATGGGTAAAATGTACCAATGTTAAATTGTATGGTCATTCCTCCAGCGATTGGAGGGTTGAAATGCTATGCTTTGCCCTTTTAATTGTAATATGTGAAAAATTTAATAAAGAAATAAAAAAAAAAAAAAGAATTGTTGACTTGCATAAAGCTGGAAAGGGTTATAAAAGTATCCCCAAAAGCCTTGCTGTTCATCAGGCCACGGTAAGACAAATTGTCTATAAATGGAGAAAGTTCAGCACTGCTGCTACTCTCCCTAGGAGTGGCCGTCCTGTAAAGATGACTGCAAGAGCACAGCGCAGACTGCTCAATGAGGTGAAGAAGAATCCTAGAGTGTCAGCTAAACACTTACAAAAGTCACTGGCAAATGCTAACATCCCTGTTAGCGAATCTACAATACGTAAAACACTAAACGAGAATGGATTTCATGGGAGGATACCACAGAGGAAGCCACTGCTGTCCAAACAAAACATTGTTGCACTTTTACAGTTTGCACAAGAGCACCTGGATGTTCCACAGCAGTACTGGCAAAATATTCTGTGGACAGATGAAACCAAATTTGAGTTGTTTGGAAGAAACACACAACACTGTGTGGCGAAAAAGAGGCACAGCACACCAACATCAAAACCTCATCCCAACTGTGAAGTATAGTGGTGGGGGCATCATGGTTTGGGGCTGCTTTGCTGCGTCAGGGCCTGGACGGTTTGCTATCATCGAAGGAAAAATGAATTCCCAAGTTTATCAAGACATTTTGTAGGAGAACTTAAGGCCACCTGTCTACCAGCTGAAGCTCAACAGAAGATGGGTGTTGCAACAGGACAATGACCCAAAGCATAGAAGTAAATCAACAACAGAATGGCTTAAACAGAAGAAAATACGCCTTCTGAAGTAGCCCAGTCAGAGTCCTGACCTCAACCCGATTGAGATGCTGTGGCATTAAATCAAAAAAGCGATTCACACCAGACATCCCAGGAATATTGCTGAACTGAAACTGTTCTGTAAAGAGGAATGGTCAAGAATTACCAGTATTCCTCACCATTGTGCACGTCTGATCTGCAACTACAGGAAACATTTGGTTGAAGTTTTTGCTGCCAAAGGAGGTTCAACCAGTTATTCAATACAAGGGTTCACATACTTTTTCCACCTGCACTGTGAATGTTTACATGGTGTGTTCAATAAAACCATGGCAACATTTCATTCTTTGTGTGTTATTAGTTTAAGCAGACTGTGATTGTCTATTGTTGTGGCTTGGATATCAGGTCATATTTTATGACCAATTTGTGCAGAAATCCATATCATTCCAAAGGGTTCACATACTTTTTCTTGCAACTGTAATTGAAATTTAGAATCAATAATACATAATTGATCACATATTCTAGCCTTAAAAAGATATATCCAAAACCTATCCTGTATTTTTCTAAAATGAAAATTAGGGATGCACCGAAATGAAAATTTTGGGCCGAAAACCGAAAATGCAGGATGCCCTTGGCCGAAAATGACTTTTTCCCCCAAAAATTTTTAAAATGGATAGAACAGGGGCACGCATCAAAAACAGGCAGTGACGTACACCTGTCGCTGCCACCCTGTCACAGTATATGTACTGTGATGGGTTGGCAAGAGGTTAATTTAATTACCAATGATATTTGTATTATGAAGCATGAGGGGTTAATGTATTGTCGCTGCTGGTCACTCATCTATTAGTGACCGACCAGTGGCAGTTAATTAACCCCTTTGTGCTGCATTAGTGCAACCAGTATCAGTGCAACCAGTGTTAACACGGATACTGGTTGCACTAATGCAACACAAAGGGGTTAATTACCTGCCACTGGTCGGTCACTAATAGATGAGTGACCAGCAGTGACAATACATTAACCCCTCATGCTTCATAATACAAATACCATTGGTAAGCTGCCTCAGCTCCCCCCCCCCCCCCCCCCACTGCCTCAGCGTCCCCCTCCTCGGGTGTCCTTCATTCAAAAGTCCCGCCTCTGGCCGGCGGCACCGCCTCTCAATGATGTCCCTACTACGATCTGTGCATTAATGAATGGACATACCAGGCGGGGGGGCGGGGCGAGCGGCCGCTATAGAGAGAACTAATGTGATCCATCCCTGTCAGCTCAGTACGACTATGTGTGAATGAGAACAGAACTGACACCGGGCGGGGGGGGGGCGGGCGGAGCGGCCGCTATTAGCTGTAACTATGTGAGAGCTTCACTTCCCTGACAGGCATGTATCTCCGCTGACAGGGAAGTGAAGCTCTCACATAGTTACAGCTAATAGCAGCCGCTCCGCCCCAACCCCCCCCCCCCCTGCCCGGTGTCAGGTCAGTTCTGTTGTCATTCACACATAGTCGTGCTGAGCTGACAGGGATGGATCACATTAGTTCTCTCTATAGCGGCCGCTCGCCCCGCCCCCCCGCCTGGTATGTCCATTCATAATGCACAGATCGTAGTAGGGATGTCATTGAGAGGCGGACGGCCGGCCAGAGGAGGGGTAATAAGAGTATCTGTACCGAAAAAATATCAATATAGGTATATAAAAATGATCAATGACAGTGGATGTAATAAAAAAAAAAAAAAACCTTTTTAAAATTAGGCAGGGTTTTAACCACTTTACGACCAGCCGCCGCTGCGGCAGTCTGGCTCGTACAGGCAAAGCGCCATGTACGGCGCTCGCCTGGGAGGAGCTAGGGGGCGAACGCGCACCGCCGGAGGCACACTCCCGCCCCCACTCGTCAGCGGGGGAGCCAGTGCGTGTGACAGGCAGCAAACCAATCAAAATACGCTTATTGCGATTTTTTTTTTTTTTTTTTACCAAAAATATGTAGCAGAAAACAAATTGGCCTAAAATGTTAAAAAAATTAGATTTTTACTTTTTTTTTTTTTGGAGAATTTCATATAAAAGAATGTGAAAAAATGAAAGCTCTCTATTTGTGGGGAAAAAAAGGACGTCAATTTTGTTTGGGTACAGCGTCGCGCGACCAGGCAATTGTCCGTTAAATTCACGCAGTGCTTATTCACAAAATAGGGCCTGGTCATTGAGCAGCCAAATCCTCCGGTCTGAAAGTGGTTAAATACTACTACAATGTTGATAATTTACATTGATTAATTGTTTCAGTAATTGCATTCAGGGACCTTCTAGTATGGGTTGTGCACCCTTTCAAGTTCAGTGCACAGAATATGTAGGGGAACATATAAATATATGCCAGCTGGGGAGAGGAGAGTGGTAATAAACCAAAGAAAATGTAAGCCAAAAATCTGAATTAAATTTACGGTTTTCTTATTTCTCTTTCGTTTATTGACGGACACAGATCTTCCTAACCATTGGTTTTGGCTGCGACATATCCTCACTGGACGGGGCTGGCCTGCGAGTTAAACGCCTTGCGAGGTAGCGTACGACTGGGTCTCGGCCTGAGTCGCAGAGCTCCTCCTGGCCGACAGCCCCCCATTTCGATGGCGAGGGGATCTGTCTCGAGGGGTGCCCGCCTGGTTCCTGGTATGGTGAGTAGATGTCCCCCCTCTCCCCCTGGAGGGTTTTGGGGTGGATGTGGGCCCCTCCTTGGGATGGTCAGACGCCCATGTTATCCTCCTTCCCATCAGGCACCCCCCCCCCGGGGGGCAGGGTGCTGTGCTGTGCTGGCGACGGGGGCCGGGCAGAGGGGGTGTGCGCCACCGGTGACCGGGCGATTGACTGTGCGGGGGGGGGGCTCGTATCTGGTGGGGGCTCCTGCTAGGACCCCCCATCCTGCCTGGGTCTGTCCTGAGGCCTAGGGATCCCTCCTGGGTCCCTCCTCGTCCGTGTTACATCACAGATACATGACATCCTCTGGGTGGATGTGGCGTGTCTGTGACGCAACGCATAGGAGGAGCTAGTGACGCGAACCATTCCTGCACACAGTCATCACCCACAAGCTGTCTCTCCGGTGAGGGGAGAGATCAGAGGCATTGGCTGCATCTTGTGAGTAGTAGCCGTGGGGAAAGTACTGGCTGTTATTGGAAACTTGAACTGCAATTTACCTACTGACCTGTCAGGGGAACAATGCACCACAAGGTTAACCCTTACCTAGATGTTACTGCTCTGGTTGTAAACCTGGAAATCACCATATGAACTCTGAGGGAGTTCAGCTGGATTCTGAATTTTCAGAAGTCTGCTCTGGTTAGATCCACAAAGCTGCACTACCTGGGTCTGACTCTAGACTCGTCCTTAGCAACAGTGCTCCTTCCTCTGGACAAACTACAGAAATTGCAGGCTGCAATTTGTCTCCTGCAGACCAGCAGATGGTAATCCCTCCGGACTAGAATGCGGGTGCTGGGCCTAATGGTGTCTACTTTTGGGGTGGTTCCGTTTGCACAATTCCATACAAGGTCCCTGTAAAGGGAAATTCTGGCCAAATGGGACAAGTCTCGGCAGTCTCTGCACAATCAGATCTGTCTGAGCAGGGGAACGAAGGAGTCCTTGATAATGGTGGCTTCGTTCTCCGGCGCTTCAGCTAGGCAAATCTTTCCTCCCCTTGTATTGGACAGTTGCCACCATGAATGCCAGCCTGTCTGGCTAGGGAGGCATCCTTGGCAAAAATTCTGATCCAGGGATCTGGTCACTGGAAGAGTCCAGACTACTGATCAATGTCTTGAAACTCCGAGGGACCAAGGGGAGTGGTCCCTTCATCCGGAGGTGTTTCATCAGTTGTGTCTCCGATGGGACTTCCCCGAGGTGGATCTTTTGTTGTCTTGGCTCAACAGAAAGGTGCAGAGGTTTGTGGCTTGGTCACAGGATCCTGTGGCAGACGCCGCAGACGCGTTGGTGGACCCGTGGGGTCAGTATTGTTTGATTTACACTCTCCCTACCTCTCAAGCTTCTGCCAAGACTTCTACGCAGGATCAAGGCAGAAGGGATTCTGGTCATCTTAGTGGCTCCTGACTGGCCTTGTCAGGCTTGGTACGCTGATCTGGAAGCTTCCTCTCAGGGAGGATTTGCTTTTCCAAAGATTAATCTTCCATCCAGCTTTACAGTCACTGGCTTTGACGGCTTGGCTGTTGAACACCAGGTGATTTCAAACCTAAAAGGAAATCTACTTCTAAAAAGATCTGCCACCGTACATTGCATGGTGTAAATCATCCTCGTTCCTTCTTGGTGGCTCGGATTTTCACCTTCCTTCAATGAGGGATTAAACAGAAATTGGCCTTGAGTACCATCAAGGTCCCGGTGTTGGGTTTGGTGGTCTTCTTCCAACGACCCTTGGCCACATACTCCCTGGTGCTTACCTTCCTTCAAGGTGTCCAACATTCGGTTACTCCAGTGAGGTCTCCTCTGCTGCCTAGGGACCTCAATTTGGTGTTTTCCATCCTCCAGAAGCCTCTTTTGAGAATCTTCGGGAGATTCCCTTGCTTACGATGTCTCAGAAGGTGCCATTTTTGGTGGCTATCACCTCTACACGCAGGGTGTCAGAATTGGCAGCATTATCCTGTCGTTCACCTTATTTGGTGATTCACAGAGATAAGGTGGTTCTTCGCCCCTGTCCCTCGTTCCTCCCAAAGGTTGTCTCTGATTTTCATTTGAATGAAGACATTGTGTTGCCTTCCCTGTGTCCCAGACCGAAACACCTGAAGTAAATTGCATTGCATGCCTAGAATGTGGTGCGGGCCTTAGTGTGCACCTGGCAGCTAAGGAGTCTTTTAGGAAGTCAGGCTCACTATTTGTACTCACGGACAGGCCCCGGAAAGGGTTGTCCGCTTCATCTGCGACCCATTTCCAGATGGATCAGACAGACGGTGATTCTGGGCTTTTCCATCAGGGGTCAGATTCCTCCTTTCCCTGTCGGCGCACTCTACTCGGGTCCTCGGTGCCTGCTGGGCCTTCCATCATCGGGTGTCAGTGGCGCAGGTTTGCAAGGTGGCCACCTGGTCGTCGGTGCACACTTTCACAACGTTTTTTAAAGTAGATGTGTTGTCATATGCAAATGCATCTTTTGGCCGCAAGGCTGCTGTTTAGAGGATCTGGTCCTCTTTGAGGGTGTATTGTTTTTTTTTTTCAGGTGAGCTCCAGTTGTTTTGGTTGAGCTCCTGTTTACCTGGTTGGCTATATGTAGCCTTGGGAGTTTTTTTTCACTGTTCCCACGCCTCATGTTTAACGCTGCTTTGGGACGTCCCAATGGTTAAGAAGATCAGGAGCTGTGTCTGTCAATGAACAAAAGAGAAAATGGAAATTTTGACTGATTTAATTGAGGGAAACAGTACCCACCCCTCTGTGGAGTTGTAATTCTTCTGACACTGCTTGCAACAAAACCGAGTACCTATAGCAGAGAGAGGGAGTATACCTCCTGGGACTGTCCATAGGCATAGCCAGATTCTTTTTCTGCCTAGTGTCCTCCTGTAAGGGGGCAGTATAACCCATTAGTCAAGAAAATCTGAAGCTGTGTCCGTCAATGAACAGCAGAGAAATGTATTTTACAGTAAGTCAAAAATCCCAATTTTTATAATTTAAAAAAGTGTATTTTTTCCCCAAAAAATTGCGTTTGTAAGACCTCTGTGCAAATATGGTGTGACATAATGTATTGCAATGATCTCCGTTTTATTCTCTAGGTAAAAAAAAATATAATGTTTGGGGGTTCAAAGTAATTTTCTAGCAAAAAATACTGATTTTAACTTATAAACAACATGTGTCCGAAATGGGCCTGGTCCTTAATTGTTTAAAAAATAAAAGAATATGACAAAGTTGATGTTTAATCCATTTATATTTTTCCTTGCTTGGTTAATCCCTCCCCCCTTCGTGAGCATTCTAATGAAATTTTCATTGCACAATGTATTTTATACCGAATGATGTCATCAAAGAGTGTCTGTGCTTTTCTGTGCAATGCACACAGGTCATAGGTGATGGGAGGGGCAGTACATAGCTTCCTGAAAACAGCTGACTGCCCTTGATAAAGCCCACATGTGATGCTTGAGACTCCATGATTGGCAGAACTTAAATTCAGTGAATGAAAGGAGGTGGGCTAGAGAAAGTTCAGCTGGGCAGGAGTGTGCTAGATGATGCTGCAAACCCTCCAGCTAAGAAATCAGGCTGAATCTGACTTGTTCCAGCTTCTAATGCACAGTAGGGTTGATTAACTAAAACTTTAGAGTGAAAAATCTGGTGCAGCTGTGCTTGGTAGCCAATCAACCTCTAACTTCAGTTTGTTCAATTGAGCTTTGACAAAAAAAAAACTGAAAGCTGATTGGTTTCTATGTTGATCTGCACCAGATTTTGCTCTCTCCAGTTTTCTCCAAAGTAAGCAATTTCAGTATAGGAGAAGAGCCTGTACAACTCTGCAAGACTTGAAGGCAAGTCTGGAGTTCAGTGGAGTGCTAATATGTGCTAACATATTAGCACAAATCCCAGCATACACTTGGGCTTAGTGATTGATTTCCTCTGACTGAATTCTAAAGCTAGCCGTACACTGTACAAATTTTGGTTCCTGATGAACCAGCCAAAAAAAAGGAATATGTTACCTCAACATTTTATATTCCTGCTAGATGTTGTAACATGTAGTTGTGTTAAAAGGTATCCTGTTCTCTTTGCATTGCCTACTTTATGTGAAATACCTGGTGATAATCCCAGTCCCTCTGTTTTCCTATTTCAAGCTGACCATGCTAGGCATAAAAGCACATCCTTCCCAGCAAGGTCAGTTTTTTTGGCCTTGCTGCAAGAACACCTGGCCTGTCCTCCAATGGTCAGACTTGTACTGACTTGCCCCACTGCACAGCCATTCACTGAGAAGATCGGTGTCCTGGTGTTTCTTTGTAGATTTTACACAGCGTCCCAACTTTTTTGGAATTGCGGTTGTAAAATGTTTAGTCACAGGAACATCAAGATCATTGGAGATGGTCTTTTTGCTTTTACCAGTTTTACATGCTGGTCAGTATTATTTTCTTCTGTCCTCTCCTCAGACAACTCTCTATCTCTTGATTCATCTGTGCGCTGTTCCCTATGGTGCACACAACAATACCATACAGCAGGGTGACTATTTTTCTCCATTTAACCCCATCCCGCTGACCAGCCCTTTAAGAGTTCTAAATGCTGGGAGGCAGAGGTGGGAATTCCGGTCATATGAACGACGGTAACTGTGCTGAGAGCTTGCACGGTACTCGAGCTCAACACAGAATTGCTTACATTTGGGCAGCATATATGTGGCCTCTCGGAGTTACAGGATAAGTTCACCTTTTTTTTAAAAAAAAAATATTAAATGCACATCTTTTTGCAGGTAAAAAAAAATGTGCATTATTTTTTTATTTGGGAGCCTGGAAAGAATTGCACCCATGATTAGCAGTTCATGGGTGCTATGTAGGGCTCTTGCAGGCTCTGTGTGTAAGCTGTTTAGCCGTACATCGTACATTAATGGGAAGCATCAATGAACTACCACAGCGCTCAATAGCTCCGTGGTAGTTCCTTGAGTACTACAAGCCGACAGCCACAAAGACTGCCGGATCTTGTAGTTTTAAATTCACAGGACTCTGTAAATGAGTGTCGCTGCCAGGCAGGCGGAAGCCCCACATGGCTGCGTTTTCTGCAGATTCTGGTAGAGAGCGAGGGGACTAGATCCCCGCCGCCTGTGACATCGCGGCCGCCTGTGACATTGCGGGGGCCTGTGGATTTGTAGCATGTTACACCCTGAATATGGGTGTAATGTTGCAAAAGGCGAACTTATTTAAACCCCACCTGCCAAGAGGCCGCAAATATGCATACTGCTGATGGGAACAGGTTAAATAGAATAATGGACTGACTGGTTACAAGACTAAACATGTGTAATATAAATTACAAAAAATAGTCTGAACTTACTGTGATCCAGATACTTATAGACTTTTCTGCAAACACGTCTTTTCAAGAACATTTTTCAATATCTGTACAATAAGCAGTGATTTTTCTCTTAAAACTCTTTTTGTTTTACTCTGACATACCAAAAGTATGGCAGCAGTGCATATAATTTATTACTTTTCAAGAGGAATGAAGCATTGTTTCGATGAGCTTTAAGGCTGTCAACAGATTTGTCTGTGTGTGCATGTGTACTTAAAATTGTGTGCTCATCAGACTAGTATTGCCTATTTTTTGTCGTCGTACTGTGTGATGCACTATGGGGCCAATAGGCAATGTTGTGTGGAAGAGGTTAAAGCATATACTTTTACTTTTGTAGTGTACGTATAGGATTTTTCATCTGGTTCGCTCATACACACCGTAGGTTGGAGACAAGTTTTTATGTTTTACATCTAACTGCATACATATAGAAATAATTATGGACCATCAAAAAGGGTTTTTATTATTTTATTTTGATTATTAAATTAATTTTAAACTTTACTTGTGATTAAATATGCTGCTCTTTTTTTTTCTAGTTGGTTTTTTGGCAAAATTCCACGTGCCAAAGCAGAGGAGATGCTTGGAAAACAAAGACATGACGGTGCCTTTTTAATCCGAGAAAGTGAAAGTGCCCCTGGGGACTTCTCGCTGTCAGTCAAGTGAGTAGGTTTTATGCACTTCTGGAACAAGGGTTGAAGGTTAACACTAACCAGGAAATTCAAAGTGATTTATTGTATGGTGTTAGCAGCTTGGATACAGGCTTCTTGTTTGCAGACTGTATTATTATTATTATATAGCGCCGACAGTTTACGCAGCGCTTTACAACTTGAGGGTAGACCGTACAAATACAATACACTTTAATACAGTAGAAATCAGAGGGCTTAGCTCCTAAGGTTTACGCACCGCTTCACAATATAAAGGGAGACAGTAAAATTACAATGCAGTTCAATACAGAAGGAATAGAAGGGTCCTGTTCATGGATCTTACAATCTAATGCAGGGGTAGGCAACCTTTTATAGGTTGAGATCTACCTGGACAACATGGAGGATATCCAAGATCCCTGGGTAAGGAAGGGGGGGTGGGGAGGGGACTATCAAGCCCCCAATAAAAACACAGCATAGTGTCCTGTGCATACCCCCCCCCCTACTTACAGTAATGTCTTCTTCCTCCACATACCAGTGTCCTGCCCCCCTCGACATAACACCCTACTGTAGTGTCCTGTGCCCCCCTTCATCTCACTCCTCCCCCATAGTGTCCTCTTCCCCCATTACAATTTCGCCTCCCCCCCATGTAGTGACCTGTGCCCTCCTAAAGCAGTGTCCTCTGCCCCCCCCCCCCCCTCGCTCACATTTAGTGTCCTTTGCCTGACCACCGGCACCCGCTCCATAACAACCCCCCCTGTGATAAGTCCCCCACTTCACTCTGCAGTGAGGGGGGGGGGGGGTACTGAAGGTAGCGGAAGGACCGACAATGCAGGACTGTGTTCCCGATCTACCTGTTGGCTGCTCACGGTCGACTGTTAAATTGGGATTGACGGCTTGCCAACCTCCGTTTTAAAAGAATGGGAAAGTGGTACAAAAAGTAATAGCTGCAGGGGATGATCTGATGGAGGTGACACAAGTACAGTTCTTAGGTGGAGGTGGGGTAGGCTTCCCTGAATAAATGCGTTTTCAAGGATCGCCTAAAGGCAGACAGGGTGGGAGCTGACCAGACATACTGGGGTTGGGAGTTCCAGAGCATGGGAGAGGTTCTGGAGAAGTCCTGGAGGCGAGCATGGGAGGAGGTAACAAGGAAGCTAGAGAGCAGCAAGTCTTAGGAGGAGCGGAGAAGACGATTTGAAAGATATCTGCAGATGAGGTTGGGTATGTAGCTAGGGGCAGTGTTGTGGATGGCTTTGTACCATGTGATTAGTATTTTGACTTTTATATGTTGGGCTAGTGGAAGCCAGTGAAGGAATTGTATGTTTTTCAGGTGCCCTTGTTTATTGTTTTTTCCTTTTACAGGTTTGGCAATGATGTACAGCATTTCAAGGTCCTGCGAGACGGGGCAGGGAAATACTTCTTGTGGGTGGTAAAGTTTAACTCCCTGAATGAGCTAGTGGACTACCACCGGTCCACATCTGTGTCCCGGAACCAGCAGATCTTCTTACGTGACATCGAGCAGGTGCCACAGGTACACGGGGGAGACAGAGCCACAAGTTTAACACAGGTATATAGAGGGGGGGCATTAGGAGAAAGGTGTACATCTGTTTATAGATAGTCTTGAAATTTAAGGTTTTAATGATTTATAAATGTGAATATTAGGCAGTGCAGTCTTTCACACTTGGCTATTAAATGAGCCATAATGTAATGGGTTTGATTTTCAACCCCCTTATGTAAGCTCTATTTTGCATGTACAGAAGGTTAACCAGTTTGATTCAGATGATTTAGAATGTGTTTAAAAGAATATACATAATAACCTCTGAATTTTCCATCCCGACAGCAACCTACCTATGTGCAGGCACTGTTTGACTTTGACCCCCAGGAAGATGGAGAGCTTGGATTCAGACGAGGAGATTTCATCCAGGTCGTGGACAACTCAGACCCCAACTGGTGGAAAGGGACATGTCACAGTCAAACTGGCATGTTTCCACGCAACTATGTGACCCCAGTAAACCGCAACCTGTAACTAGAGCCGGCACAGGACCAGGAGCCAAGGAGGAGCACAGACATGCTTACCTGGGTGGGATTGCTGGGGGACTAGGAGGCAAATAGAATTTGGATGAATGGACAAATGGATAACTAAATGGAAGAGCATGGACAGGCAACACACTGACCTAGGAGAAAGTAACCTTAGTCTATTAATTCAGGGAAGCAGCTTCATGACATGACAGGGGTATAGCAGACTTGAATGGGATGGAATTTCTTATGGGCTGACAGAAATGTGATTTAGGGGAAGGGAAGATAAAACACTGGCACTAAACCTAAACCGTGACAAGACACAGTCCCTGACACGCGTTGACTAACCCAGTTGTCTGTCTGTGCTGTAAACAGTTGCCTCTCATCATTTTTTGAAGCAAGAATGTCCCCTTGGCTCTGTGTGAGACTTAAATTTGGGGTGGGAGGGTGGGTGGCTGAGGGATGTTCAAAGTTAGGCAAGTTCATTGGGGGGGGGGTTGGGGTGGGAGTTGCAAATGTTTGATTTAGAATGCCAAAAGTTACCTTTAAATTAAACAGAAACAAGAGACTTTTTTTTTAAATTAACTAATTCCCTTTACTGCTGCTGTTCCTCCCTTGTTCTATGTTTCTTTACACCAGTTCTTGTTTATTGTGCATGTGTGTTTTTGCAGCGCACTCAATACAACACGCACCTGTAAAATAAAGTGTACAAAAATCCAGCCATTTCTCTCTATGCAAATCTTGGCCTCTTGGTTTCTTTACAAGGAAGTCCTTCTTCGTGACCCAGGTTAACCCCGGTGGGTTATTGAATAAGAAAAATGCAGTGGGATTGACACTTTTGCTTATTGAGCTAACCTACATCACAACCCCCTTTATCCATTCCATGTAATAAAAGGTTCATATTATATGAGCAGACAATATTTAATCAGATTTTCCTTAAGTAATGTGGAATCAATAATAAATCAATGCTCCTTTTGAAAATGGCTTAGAATATAAAGTGTGTGATTGCCTACGATTTCAGCCTGTGATTGATAAGGTTTGCTGCACCGATGGTAAACAAGTAACTGATATAAGCAGAAGCACTAAAGATGTTCAACCCAGATCTGTTTCATTCCATGATATGTTCTAAATCATTGTTTTGTTAATGGATAAAACAGGCCTGTTCTGATCTGCTGGTCAGTTAAATTTAAAAGTCACGCAGATGACTCAATTCACATACACACGATTCACATACAACTGCAGGAAACCTAAATGTTTAAAGCTGAACATGTGCTAAGAATGTGTTGTAAGCTCCAGTAAAAGTGCAAGCTGAGGTGTTCTTTTATCATATTGAGCCTTACACTTTTATTACTTCAGCTGTAAAATGTTGCAATAGATATTAACCCTCTGAGAGGGCCTACAGGCAAAATGGATGTTTGTGACGTGATACATGAAGATTACTCAAGCTGTCTGATCCTTGTGTAATGATAATATAATTGATCAGGATAGCAACAGTTAAAGGCTTTCTCTTGCTGAAGTACTAATGCATTGACCTAAGTATAGTAATCCCTACAGTACAACAGCAACTGTTTTCTGTCCCTCTCTCTTGACCCTTTTTTTTTCGGTCTTGGTCCATTATTGTCTCTCTCCTTCAGACTTATGTGAACCAGGTTAGGAACGCACTGGGACCATTTGATTGTGTATTTGGGGATTTGTGTATATCCTGCATCCTTGCAGATGAATAGTGTGTGTGTATATATATAAATATATATAAAAAAAATCAAAGCAGTGTTTAAATAATTAAGAACAGCTCCTGTATTTAATCCTCAATGCATCATATGGTAGATAGTTGTTAACTGTTAATAATAATAAAAGTTATGTGTATTCTTCATCTGCCTGTTAGTGACCTCATTTTATTTTTAGGTTAAGCTGATTAGCTATATTTGGGAAAAAAGAAATCTATGCAATTACATTTATCTGTTACTGGCAAACTTGGTGCTCACCCATAGGACTGTGTTATTCTGACTGATAGAACCGCTTTTTAATAAAGCCCAATTTACTTCTCATGCCCTTTTATCTCCATGCAGAACCCCCCCCCTTCCCTGCATGTTATGATTTGCGACCAATTTTTACATGGTAATCCATTTTTCTTTTTTGTTCATTGATGGCCACAGCTCCTGATTCTTTTTAACCATTGGGTTATACTGCCCCCTACAGGAGTAGGACACTAGGCAGGAAAAAGCTTGACTATGCCTACGGGCAGTCCCAGGAGGTATACACTAGGGATCAACCGATTATCAGCAAGGCCGATATGCACTTTCCCCGATATATTGGAATTGGCTCCAGAAGTTACGGATATTGCCGATTATTTTCGTGACGTCATTCTGCCTTCTTAGGCAGCCTCTCTCACCTTGGACAGCCTTGTCTGGAGTCGGGACTAGTCTCGCGGGAGTGTATCACAGCCATACACCCACCCACAGCAGCCCGGTGCCAGCCAGCCACCCACACCCATAGGGCCTGTACTAGCCAGCCACCCACAGGCCCTGTACCAGCCAGCCACCCACAGCCTCTGTGCCAGCCAGCCAACCACCATAGGGTGCAAGACAGACAGCCACCCACATGCCCTGTACCAGCCAGCCACAGGCCCTGTACCAGCCAGCCACCCACAGCCTCTGTGCCAGCCAGCCAACCACCACAGGCTGCCAGGCAGCCAGCCACCCACATGCCCTGTACCAGCCAGCCACAGGCACTGTACCAGCCATCCGCCCACAGGCCCTGTATTAGCCAGCCACCCACAGCCCCTATGCCACCCACCCACCACAGAGTGCCAGCCAGCCACCCACTACAGGGTGCCAGCCAGCTACCCACCACAGGGTGCCTGACAGCCAGCCACCCACCACAGGGTGCCAGCAAGCCAGCCACCCACCACAGGGTGCCAGCCATTAAACAAAAATTAACATGTTCAGTACCAGATTTGTGTCAAAAATTGTCTTTAATTTTCAAAACTTTAAATGTACAAAATATCGGCCGATACCGATATATGCAATGGCCAAAATATCGGTATCAGCAAC
Organism: Pelophylax lessonae; assembly: GCF_965119305.1. Taxonomy (NCBI): domain Eukaryota; kingdom Metazoa; phylum Chordata; class Amphibia; order Anura; family Ranidae; genus Pelophylax; species Pelophylax lessonae. Next base: position 133,654,434 of record NC_138778.1, read on the forward strand.
GAAAAACTGATATCGGCCGATCCCTAGTATACACCCACTCTCCGCTATAGATTTCTCTATTGTCCATTGACAGACGCAGCCTCATCTTCATCAGCTGAATGGGTAATGCTGCCCCCTGCAGGAGTAGTCTAGGCAGGAAAAAATGTACATGCACACGCCCACGGGGCTGTCCCCACAGGCATAACCCACACACGCTCAGCTCAGCAAACCAGTTTGTTTCTGCCTAGAGAAGGAGTAGGACCTAGGTTTCCTGCTGGGACTCCGGTCTCAGTTTTTTTATTCTTTTCAGAATATATGCTATTTTATTTCTCTTTACTCACTTTGCTAGCTAGTGTTCAGGGGGAGTAAAGTTCATATTCCCATGGCACACCTTCCTGGATATAGGCACATGTGGGTGCTGAAGCGATCACCAGCTGGACACTGGATCTATCACAGGTACATACATATTCACCAGCACACCATGGATCTTGCGAAAGCATTCCAAAAACTTTTTATTGCAGAAAGGATCACATCAGAAACAGTGCTACGTTTCAGAGTCACGCAGGACCCCTTTGTCAGGCATGTGATAAAAGTGCTAACAGTGAGCAGAGAATATATGGGAACATACCTCCAATCAAAACCATGGAAAACTGTGACACCTCCCTCCTCTGACGTAATTTTCCCACCTATTGCCGTTTAATAAAATAATCATTCAGACTGATTAATGCAACTGTAATGTTTCGGCAAAAACTGTATATGTCTGGGAGGCCCCCAGTGAGTATGCAGACGTCTGATCAACCTGTACTGATCGGGTACATCACCAAGATGTAAAACCGATATACTCTCTCAGGTAACCGGATAAAGCGTCCCTGTTGCCAGGTGACGCATCCTAGGGCTAATAACGACGCGCCACATAGGCCGTGGACTGTCTGGAACGCCTCTCTGGACTCCACGGCTGCTGCTGTCATGACAACCATGACGTGAGGTGTGCAGGCACGCCAAACTCGCGTGGCTCCGGCGGGGGAGGTATAAGACACCGAGGATAGAAAAAAGGCAGAGTGAAGAAAGCAAAAGTCACCAAAACAGAAGGGGGAAAAAATAGAGGAGAGGAACGGAGAACCTGAACTCAATAAGGAAATGAATAGAAGCAAAAGAGGAAGAGAAAATTAAATGGAATACATAAAAAATAAAATGGAGTTAAAAAAATGAAAAATAAATAGGAAAAAGGAGGAAAAGAGAAAAAAACAATATATTAAATAAATAATAGAAAAATAAAATAAAATAGAAACATATATATAAATAGTGGGAGCCCTCGCGCTCAAAAGCAATATTACTCCAAAAATAATATCGATATCAATATATAACGTGAAATCAATATATGAGAGAACATGAAAAAGATGATGAAAGTGAATAGATCACAGTGCTGCAACTTAAATAAATATAACAAAAAAATAACAGTGCAAAATGATATAAACTGTTAGCTGCGCACATATACCATCCAGAACAGTGACATGTGTATAAGTGATCATTGAAAATAATCAAATACGTGAACAATAAAATTCAAAAACACTGCCACCAAAAATATATTTGTATATAAATATGAAAAATAGTCCAAAAAAGTTCATGAACTAAACTGAAAATCCATAGGGATAAGTATTGATAGTCCGGTGAGATTCCAGTGACTTCAAGATAAAAGAAACCCCAAATAAAGGTCCACCACCTCTGTGTTACACACCCCTTTGCCAAGTCACTCACCCCCACTTAATGCCCTCCACTCTCATGGAATGGGCAAAAGACACTTGGATGTTCCACCTTAGATCAAGAGTACACTGGCTGGTAGATCACGGATGCCTAGATAGCCTTCCTTCCGCTCATAGCATGAAAAGAAAGAGAAGATACCGGGATTGGTCGGGTGAGCAGAGGTGTCTCCTCGGTTCCAGCGGCTCACTACGCCGCGGCAGTAGGATCTGAGTGAGCACCTTTATCCTCGCTTATGACATTATTTTATGTGTTTTTACAAGGATTGTTCCATGTGAGTGTAAACATTGGAAGCTGATATTTCATTAAAAGGTCTTTCAGACGTTATTGCACTAGTGGTATCTTCTCTTTATTTTCATGCTATGAGCGGAAGGAAGGCTATCTAGGCATCAGTCATCTACCAGCCAGTGTACTCTTGATCTAAGGTGGAACATCCAAGTGTCTTTTGCCCATTCCATGAGAGTGGAGGGCATTAAGTGGGGGCGAGTGACTTGGCAAAGGGGTGTGGAACACAGAGGTGGTGGACCTTTTTTTGGTGTTTCTTTTATCTTGAAGTCACTGGAATCTCACTGGACTATCTATACTTATCACTGTGGATTTTCAGTTTAGTTCATGAACTTTTTTGGACTATTTTTATTTTTCATATTTATGTACAAATATATTTTTGGTGGCAGTGTTTTTGAATTTTATTGTTCACGTATTTGATTGATCACTTATACACATGTCACTGTTCTGGATGATATATGTGCGCAGCTAACAGTTTATATACATACAGTGGGGATCAAAAGTTTGTGCACCCCAGCTAAAAATTTGTATTAATGTGCATAAAGAAGCCAAGGACAGATGGAAAAATCTCCAAAAGGCATCAAATTACAGATTCAACATTCTTTATAATATGTCAACAAAAGTTAGATTTTATTTCCATCATTTACATTTTCAAAATAACAGAAAACAAAAAAATGGTGTCTGCAAAAGTTTGGGCACCCTGCAGAGTTAATATCTTGTACTGCCCCCTTTGGCAAGTATCACAGCTTGTAAACACTTTTTGTAGCCAGCCAAGAGTCTTTCAATTCTTGTTTGAGGTATCTTTGCCCATTCTTCCTTACAAAAGTCTTCCAGTTCTTTGAGATTTCTGGGCTGTCTGTCACGCACTGCTCTTTTAAGGTCTATCCATAGATTTTCAATTATGTTGAAGTCAGGAGATTGTGAAGGCCATGGCAAAACCTTCAGTTTACGCCTCTTGATGTAATCCCCTCTGGATTTTGAGGTGTGTTTAGGATCATTATCCATTTGTAGAAGCCATCCTCTCTAACTTCAGCTTTTTCACAGATGGCATCAAGTTACCATCCAAAATTTGCTGAAATTTTATTGAACCTATTTTTCCTTCTACTCGTGAGAGGTTCCCTGTGCCACTGGCTGCAATACAACCCCAAAGCATGATTGATCCACCCCCATGCTTAACAGTTGGACAGAGGTTCTTTTCATTAAATTCTGTGCCCCTTCTTCTCCAAACGTACCTTTGCTCATTCCTGCCAAAAAGTTAAATTTTAACCTCATCGGTCCACAGAACTTGTTTCCAAAATGCATCAGGCTTGTCTATATGTTCATTTACAAAGTTCAAACGCTGATTTTTGTGGTGAGGACGTAAAAGAGGTTTTCTTCTGATCGACTCTTCCATGAAGACCATATTTGTACAAGTATCTCTTTATAGTGGAATAGTGTACCACAACTCCAGTGTCTGCCAGATCTTAATGGAGGGATCGTGCAGTCATACGTGGGTTTTGAATTGTTTTTCTCACAATCCTGCCAGCTGTTCTGTCTGATATTTTTCTTGGTCTTCCAGATCTTGCTTTAACTTCCACTGTTCCTGATGACTGCCATTTCTTAATTACATTCCGAACAGAGGATATTGACAACTGAAAACGCTTTTCTATCTTCTTATAGCCTTCTCCAGCTTTGTGAGCGTCAACTATTTTCAGTTTTCTAGACAACTGCTTAGAAGATCCCATGGTGCTGATTGTTGGGGCAAGGTCAGATGAGTCTGGGCATTTAAAACCTTTGAGATTAACATCACCTTGTCTTCCCAGATGATGATTGAGAACAATCCATGACACTGGCAGGTCTCAGCCTGCCCAAACTTTTGCAGACGCCATTTTTTTGTTTTCTGTAATTTTGAAAGTGTCAATGATGGAAATAAAATCTAACTTTTGTTGACATAATATAAGAATGTCTAATCTGTAATTTGATGCCTTTTGGAGATTTTTCCATCTTTCCTTGCCTTCTTTATGCACATTAATAAACATTTTTAGCTGGGGTGCCCAAACTTTCGATCCCCACTGTATATAGGTTATATATGCGCTGCCCCTGAAGGTGGCCTTTTTTGGTGGCTATCACCTCTGCGCGCAGGGTGTTGGAACTGGCGGCGTTATCCTGTCGTTCACCTTATATGATGATTCACAAGGATAAGGTGGTGCTTCGCCCCTGTTTGTCATTTCTTCCTAAGTCCGTCTCTGACTGTCATTTGAATGAAGACGATGTGTTGCTTTCCCTGTGTCCCAGGCTAAACATCCGAAGGCAATTACCTTGCATACTTTGGATGTGGTCCGGGCAATTAGGGTGTACCTGGCAGCAACGGAGTCTTTTAGGAAGTCAGACTCTCTATTTGCGCTCACAGACAGATCTCACAAAGGGTTGTCCGCTTCTTCTGCGACCATTTCCAGCTGGATTAGACACACGGTGGTTCAGGCCTATTGCATCAGTGGTCAGGTTCCTTCTTTCCCTGTCAGGGAGCACTCTACTAGGGCACTTAATGTCTCCTGGGCTTTCCGTCATCAAGCGTCAGTGACACAGGTTTGTAAGGCGGCCACATGGTCGTTGGTGCATGCTTTTACAACATTTTTATAAAGTGGATGTGTTGGCATCTGCGGATGCTTCCTTTGGCCGCAAGGTTTTGCTGGCTGCTGTTTAGGAGACCTGGTCCTCTGGTGTGTTGTTTTTTTTTCAAGTGACCTTTTTCCAGTTGTTTATGGTTGAGCTCCATGTTACCTGGTTGGCTATGGTTAGCCTTGGGAATTTTTTTCTGCCTTTTTACCACCGTTTAACACTGCTTTGGGACATCCCAATGGTTAAGAAGAATCAGGAGCTGTGTTCCTCAATGAATGAAAGAGAAAATGGGATTTTTGACTTGCCGTAAAATCCATTTCTTTGATGTGCTCTGATGGACACAGCACCCACACCTCTGTGGAGTTGGCTTTCTTCTGACACTGCTTGTAACAAAACTGAGTGCCTGAGGCTGAGAGTGGGTGTATACCCCCTGGGACTACCCGTAGGCCTAGTCAAGCTTTTTCCTGCCTAGTGTCCTACTCCTGTAAGGGGCAGTATAACCCAATGGTTAAGAAGAATCAGGAGCTGTGTCCGTCAATGAACATCAGAGAAATTGATTTTACTTTGAGTCCCATTTTTTTCCCCTCGGTGAAAAGGCTGTTTTCTCGATTTAGACTCTGTGCTCTATCCTTACAAAGCTAAGTAACAGCCACAACCCTCATTACAGTGGACCTCAGAGACCTCTATTGCGGGGAAAGACAAGGACGTGGTAATGTGAGATACTGGATCTTTTTATTCAAGTAGAGATCGAAATTGGGTGAACTCACTATGGCTAAACGTAGAAGACGAAAGCTGATTGTGTCGGGTGTGTTTTTTTTTTTTAAAGACACAGAAATTCAAAAACAGGTTATTCTTTTGCACAGAAGAGTTACAATTATAAGCTAGGCCCCCCTCCTCTACCCAGCATGTCTCATTTCTTTATCATACATCTCAGAATGGTTAAAGCGGTAGTAAAGTCCGCATTGTGATTTTTACCTACAGGTAAGCCTATAATAGGTCATCACGGCTCTGGCCACTCACACATCCGAAGTCTGTGAACCCAGAAGAAAGACCAGGGGAAGATGGAAGCCCTGTCAGCTGTGACAGCATGCAGCTGGAAGGCTTTGTTGTAAGGTAAGTATTTCATAATGTGCTAGTATGCGATGCATACCAGCACATCATGCCATTGCCTTACAGGGGAAAGTGTTTTGTTTTTTTTGACAGTTTTAATTCTCATACAGTAACAATGGGTTATGCTCCGCCTCCAGGCAATGAACACTGCTAAATCACAAAGCTGCAGTCTAGCCTTGCATAACCCTCCCACTCCCTGCATGACTTCAGTTTTTTGCTAGTGCCTTTAGACGATGGAAGGGTTTCTACTCCGTTTGAGAGAATATTTTTCCTTTTTTTTTTTTTCTTATTAATGGTATTTGTCATGATCTTCTAGCAATTATAATTTGGTGTCCAGCTGCTGAGTCCTAGAACTTTCTTTGGCAGCATTATCCAGATTGATCATCTGTTGGTCTTAGTAACATGAGAGGTTGTACCCAGATCCCATGATTCAGAATAGGGATGGCCTGTAAGTTAGTAACATTGTGTCTTGATAGAGTGCTCTACAGCAGTGGTCCTCAACCCTGGCCTACAGGGCCCACTAACAGGCCAGATTTGCAAGATAACTGAAATACATCCCATCATTTGCTGCTCAGTGAGTGCAGTACTCTAGTCTGCATCTCCCCAAGGTAATACTTAAAATCTGGCCTGTTAATGGGCCCTGAGGATCGGAGTTGAGGACCACTGCTCTACAGGTCCAGAGCAGTGGTCCTCTGCAGTGGAGCCCAAAGTCTGATGGCCCTAAAGTGAAAATTGAGCAAGATTCTGCCCTCATTTGTGCACCTCTAGACTTCACCCTGCAAGTGTCCCTGTCTATGGAGCTTCAGCGTGCTGTATTCCCACCCAGCTGGGTTTAGCCAAGTAGTGACCGTGCTTTGAAGAGGCTGGCTGATGCTCTTCCGCAGTCATGGGAGGCAAGTGGCTGATCAGTGGTGACCCACTTCCTGGTTTAAGGGCACTCTTCTGGCACGTCTGCATGGATCTGACCCTCCATGCTGGCACCACTTTAAGTGCCTTTTCTATGCAGGCACTGTAGGTTACCTTCAGCTGCACAACTTTTCTACCCTACTGGGCTCCACAAGCCATTGGGTGTTGGACACACAACAACTTCCCTCTCCATAGCATGGATCAAGCTCATGAGTATACTACTAAGGGGAAGTCACATTGGAAGCACAGCAGACATTAGACACAAGAGAGTGGGGTCGAAGGTCTCCCATCAGATTTTTCCTCTGTGCCCTTTGGTCTTTGCATGGCCTCTCTTGCTCAATCCAGGCAGGAGGAGGCACAGTTCCATGACATTTCTCCAGCCTTAAAAATAACATTCTCACAGATGTGGTGCATAGCAGGCCGAAGTTACGACAATTCCTAAGAGTCTCTGGTTTGGGGTCCTGGAAAGTGGCAAAAGCTGTTCTTCATGCTCATATGTCGGTGGCTGTTTATGAAGACTGGGCTCAGCCTAAAAAAAAAAATATTTTCCTTCAACTTACCTGTAAAATCCTTTTCTTGGAGTACATCATGGGACACAGAGCCGGTAATAATGACTATCTGGGTTATACGCTACCTTTAGGTGTCTGGATACTGGCAACCAATAGACAGGAATTTCCTCCCATATAAACCCTCCCATACAGTAAGAACCTCCGTTTTTGAAGCAAGCAATAAAGATCCCAAAAAAGAGGGTAGGGACCTCTGTGTCCCGTGATGTACTCCAAGAAAAGGATTTTACAGGTATGTTCGAAGAAAAATCCTATTTTCTTTTTATCGTACATCATGGGACACCGGGTCGGTAATAATGACTATCTGGGATGTCCTAAAGTAATGCCCATGAGGGGATGCAGTAACCCCCAAATCTGCCCCTGGGCAAAGAAAGAGCTGATACTAAAGTACGCTACTTCCAAATTGAGCCCCTTCTCTGGCTCTTACATCCACTTGGTAAAACTTTGTGAATGTATGAACTGTAGACCAGGTAGCAGCTTTGCAAATCTGAGCCATAGACACCTGATGATGCACATGAAGCATTTACCCTCCTGGTAGAGTGAGCTTTTAACCTAAAGGGTGGAACTTTACCCTTTAAGCCATATGCCTGAGCAATGACTGTTGCTGGGTAAAGATGTTGATGGGTAAAACCTTTTCTACCTGAGACCATCTTCCCTGGAGAGAGATTTCCTCCAGGACCGCTCCCCAGGCCACAAAGCTAGTGTCTGTGGTTACTACCTTCCAGGTCACAGGCAGAAAAGGTTTCCCCTTGCTTAGGTTGCTGAGGACCAGCCACCAGGTCAGATCCTGTCTTACCCTTGGGGAAAGAAACATTGGGGAATCCAGAGCTCTGAGTTTTTTGTTCCAAGCGGACAGAATACTGTTCTGGAACAGTCTGGAGTGAAATTGCACATAAGTGACTGCTTCGAATGAGGACAACATCTTGCCTAGCAGTCTCATGCACAGCCGTATAGAGGGAAACTTTTTCCCTCTTACCAACCGCACCAGACCCTTCAAGGCCAGATGGCAGGAAAATATTTGCCTGAGCAGTATCGAGAATTGGACCCAAATATTCCAGAATTTGAACAGGCCTTAAAGCCGACTTTTCTAGGTTTACAACCCAACCCAGATTTTTAAAGTACTGGACGGTCCGGGAAACATCCCTTCTTAGACCTGGTTCTGACCGATTCTTGATCAGCAGGTCATCTTGGTAACCCATTACTGAGATGCCATGAGACCTTAGAAGAGCCAACACTGGGGCCAAGACTTTTGTAAACACCTGGAGAGCTGTGGCCAGACCGAATGGCAGAGCCACAAACAGAAAATGGGACTGCCCTACCGCAAAACAAAAAAACCTTTAAAGGAGCCTGAAAATTGGTACATGGAAGTTTGCATCCTTGAAATCTATGGAAGCCAGAAAATCTCCTCTTCCTAGAGCGGCTATCACAGAGTGGATTAATCCAATGCAAAAAGACCAAATGGTCAGATACTAGTTCAGAGCTTTGAGATCTAGAATGGGTCTTACCTCGCCATTTGGTTTTGGCACTGTAAAAAGATTCGAGTAAAAACCAGTGAAACTTTCGCTGGTTGGAACCTCCACAATCATGCCCTGCACCCACAAACGTTCCAGGGCCTAGAACAAGGACTTATTTTTTACTGGGCAAATAGGGACATTTTAACCCAGAAAACGAGAAGGAGGAAACTCTCGGAACTCTATCATGTAGCCCCGTGCCACTGTAGACAAATCCCACCTGTCCTTCACCACTCTTTCCCAAGTTTCTGAAAACTGTAGGGGCCTTCCCCCCACCCAAATGATTGGGGCCGCCCCTTCACAAGGCAGATTTGGAACCTGATTTAACAGGCTTTTGGCCCTAGGGTTTTTTCTAATCTTGATTTTGAGGTCTTCTAAACCCTGACGGCTGAGGCCGTCAGAACTGCTTAGAAGCTGACATGTTAGGAGGCACCGTAACACTTGGAGCTTTAAAAAAAATGGATGTTTAATCCTTCTTTTAACCGGCAACAATGCACTTTTTCCATCTGAAATCTTCTGGATGTATTTATCCAGATCCTCACCAAAGAGACTTTCCCCATGGAAAGGAAAAGCTGTCAGTAGTTTTTTACAAGGGAATTCTGCCGACCAATTCTTAAGCCATAGTACTCTGCGCATATGAACAGAGAGAGGCGCAACTCGGGAAATCTGCTGGATAGAATCCTTAAGGGCCTTTACTGCAAGACACAAGGCGTGAGGAAACTCCGCTAAATCTTCAGAAAACTCCCATTGAATAGGGAGACTTCTAGTCACCTTTTTAAAACGATCCTTTAAGGATTGGCAAAATCCTACAGCCGCTATAGCTGGTTGAACAGCAGAGCCAGTGATGGCAAAATAAGCTTTATGTCAGGGAAATGGCCATAGGAGAACTGGCAACATTGCCAGTAATAGAAATGGACGCTCCTGGCTCAACTGACACAGCCCTCTGCTGGCCTGTCAGGGAAATGGCCATAGGAGAACTGGCAACATTGCCAGTAATAGAAATGGATGCTCCTGACTCAACTGACACAGCCCTCTGCTGGCCTGTCAGGGAAATGGCCTATAAAAGGTGGCCATAGGATCAGACTCATTGCTGGATTATCTCTCAGCTTCCTGTGCTTCCTGTTTAGATTTCTTGTTGTGACTTGGCTTGTTCCTGATTCCGTTTGATCTCCTGCTCCTGGTTTGACCCTTGGCTTCTCCCACTGACCTTTCTTCCGTTACCTACCGTGTATGACCCCGGCTTGCTTCAAGACCTCGGCTACTCTGGTTGTCTCCTGTGCATGAGCTCGGCTTGTACCATGGTTTCCGCTACTAGAGACTATTCCTTGGCACAAGGTAACTCGGCTGCTTCAGAGCCTTGAAGACTCATACCCTGCTGCAATTCCAGCCTGTTCCAGTTCCCTCTCGGATTGCTCCTGGTTCTAACTACCTGCCTGCAGCTGGTAACCCGTGCCACTTGGGGCGCCACACCCTTTGTACCATCTCCAGGGGTGTGCCGCACTGAGCCGCAAGGGGAGCCCTCTCAGCACCTCGGCCTCGGATCAGGTAACCCTGACACTTTAATTAAGGATTCCAACTAGTTATCTGCTGGATCCTTAAAAACCTAGGCATTATCAACCGGACAGGTCAAATTCTTTTTCACATAAGAAATAGCAGCATCTACAGAAGGCATACACCACTTCCTCTTGAATTTCTCCTCAATAGGATAAAGCAAAGAAAATCTCTTTGGAGGCATGAACAACCTGTCAGAATGGTCCCAATCCTCTACACCAGCTGTTCCAGCAGGGGGTGTAAAGGAAACATCTGGGAATTCTGCTGAGGGCGCAAAGAACCCAAAGAAGAAAAGGAGGCTTCTGACATTTCCAGAGAACGTAATTTAAACCCTGTCTAAACCATTTTGTTGAGGGACTGAATCAGTAGCCTCTGAGAGTGAGATGCTGAAAATAGTTCCCCAGAATCTGAGCCCTCAGAATAGGAACCATCCTCAGCCTGCCCCTCTTCCAAGTCATTAACAGCTACCTCTTCAATGTCTTCTGCCCAATCTGGCTGTAAACCAGAGGCCCCTGCAAGACCATGAGAGTCTAGGAGCTCTGCTGCATCCCTGCTGGGTCCGGATACAGGAAAGGGGGATCTATTCCGTTTTCTCCCAGCCTGTAAAATGGAAGCAATCATTCCGGGCTATCTTACCTTCAAGGCTAGCAAAGGCAGATGCCACGTCTTTCTTAGACACATAGGTAGAAACTGAGGCATTGGCGGTATCAACAATACCTGATAAGCATAATGGCCCAGACTGACCAGTTGCTCCAGGCCTCTCAGGGGAAAGATAGCACAGCTGGAGCCAAACTAGGACTATTTAATCCTGATGCAAGACCACTTGTCCCTTTCCCTTTTAGTTATCTTGCAAACTTGGCCTGTTAGTTGCCCGAGGACCGGAGTTGAGGACCACTGCTATACAGGACCCAAACTTCACCCATCACGGCGGGCTTTGTCAATCAGACCTTCAAGGACCGGGTCCCCCTTTTTCAAGGGGTCCACATCCTTGGACCTGTAAAGTACCCTGCTGGCAAACTCCTTGGGATAATAAATAACCAGGTTCCATTTATCAGGGTCCAGCACCCAGATGGGTCACATTACAGGCAAAACCTTGGGTCTTCTTAGCTGAGGCTTGGGTATCATCCACTTAGGGCTTAGCCATCCGAATGGATCTGAGCAAAACCCCCCCCCCCCTTACTGGGACATCATTTAAGATGGAAGAGCTTTAACAGCCATGACCACCACCTTCAAGACACTGGGGAAAAAAACCTGAGGTTCTTCCTGTATCAGAGGGGTTATATGGGAGGATCTTCCTGTCTATTGGTTGCCAATGTCCAATCACCTAAAGGTAGCAAATAACCCAGATATTCATTTTTACCGTCTCTGTGTCCCGTGATATACAATAAAGAAAAAATGTTTGTTTCCCTAAAACAGTTTGCACAGCAGTACCATATGGAGGAGGATTTCTGTAATAAGTGGTCAGCCCCTGTGGTGGATTCCACTATATTTTATCTAAACAAGACCTTAACAGTGCCATTTTTTAAAGTATAACTATAAGCAACACTTATTTTAATCCTAATTGTATAGTACAGGACACAGGACTTGTAGTCACAGACCATGGATTATGTGCCACTGCCTTCATGTGATTGGACACTGGCAAAAGCTGTGCTTTTGAAAGGTCCTCTGTGCGCCCTCCTATAACCCACCCACTTCATGGGACTCCAGCTTTTTGCTATTGTCCTTAAGTGATGGACCTCTTCTCCTTTGAAGAAGTGTCTAAACTGTTTTTTTTTTTTTTTCATGGCTTCTACCATCACTTTTTTCAAGCTCCCGCTGCTTATTGTCTCAGGACTCACTAGCAGTTTCTGGATCTGTTACTCTCGATTGCACATCTTGGGCACTAGATTCTGCATTAGGCATTTACCTTGACACATGGTACCACAACTGTAGTTAACTGAACAGCGCTATACAGATCAAGGGCCATGGTCCTTTCCTATGGCACTCAGACCCTAAAGACCCCTTCAAGATTATGTACACTGTGATGGGTGAGGTTTGGTCCCCTCTGGGATCCTGGACTGCGAATAAGGCAAAACAGAGTTGCCCTGTATTTATGTTCTTTTTTTACATTAGCGGCCAGTTCACACCACACGCAGTCCAGTGGGGTTTTTTTCTGCATTAAAAAACACATGAAAAGTAGGTTATATGGTTTCCACAATGGCATAATTCACACCAGTGCTTGCAGTTCCAGAAAAAAAAGAACATGCATTTTTCCTGCACTGGAACGCTGTAAAACGCATCAAAAACGCACAAACGCACTGGAAAGAACATGTCCTTGTTTAGGGTTAAGAAAAAAGAGGAGTAAAAATGCACTGGACTGCATCAAAAACACGCATGCAGAAAAGCATCAGGGATGCATCCGGACTGTGTTTCTATGATGTGAACTGGTCCTCAGGGTGTTTATTTAGTGCAGCTTTTCTCAACGAGGGTTCTGTAGAATCCTAGGATTCCTCCAGAGGTGCTGTAACCAGTTAACTCCCATGTGATGGTGGCTGCATAATTCAGGAGCCAACACCATTCGGCAAAACCAGTGGCATACCACCAAAGATTTTTTAGTTGACGGTACGGGTGGCATTCTGACCACCAATGTAAGGGTGGCATTCTTTCCACTGACTACATAGGAAAATTGTATATTTCTAACCGATCCCCAAATAATTTTTTTGCCTGGAGTTCCCCAAAGTATAAATTTATTTCAAGAATTCCTTTGGGGTTAGCAGGTGGAGAAAGGCTGATGTGTGTTATATCCCCCTTTGTAAAAGTATCTATTACATTTGCGGTAGGTAACAATTATCTTTTAAACTTTGTCAGGTTTCCCACTCAGAGTTTGTGCTTGGGTAGTGATGCAGTTGCAGTACACCTTCCAGGTGACCTACTTACACTTTCCATTTCTGCTGAGAACACAGGAAGCACATCAGATTTCCCAACTGCTAACCTTCCAGAGACACAGCAACAGGTTAGCGCCTGGTTTTTAGTTTCTCCCCTTTCAGTCTACATCCATTTAGTGAGTACCCCACAGGCGATCCCCTAACTCAGCAATGGCAGATATAAGATGCAGAGCAGCTTAGAAGAAAAAGGCCTAATCACACTTGTGCTACAGACAGCACAGAGGAAAACTAGAAAAATGAGGCAAGTTCATATATTGAGAGCACTCTTCCTCTATCTCCCTCCCAGGCCCAGAGCAGATGACCCATCAGACTAGGGTAGATTTTATTAGAACTTTGTCTGATTTCTTAAAAAACTCTGACAGTTTTAGGGGAAAAATACTTCTAACCCACAAAAAAAAACTTAAACCGACTACTGCCATGACTACCACCTCTTACTACTAAAAAAAGGTCATTTTGTTCCACCCAGGCACCCTGCTCTAAGTAAAAAATGTATCCAAACCTTTTTGCCACACATCTTGGACCCCAAGATCCTCCAAGCCTACCTAGAAGCTCTCTTCACAAAGAACCTCTGGGCCCATCCCTATGACATGAGGCATGAGAGGTACAGTAGTTCCAGTTTATTGCCTCACTCGGATTAAAGAGAAGCACATTTCTGGCATCTGTGAACATCCAAGATGCCTATCTTTACATTCCCAACTTTCATGCACACCAATGCTATGCTTTGGTAGTTGATGTGATCAACCTCAAGAAGTCTGTCCTCCAGCATTACCATCATCTGGAGTATTTGGGGCTGATCTAGGATGCATTTCATGACTTGCTTCTAGATGAGGGTCTTGGGTTTCAAGATTGTCTCCTTTGAGGCTATCCCCTTTACTCCCCTTTACACCTGGGAGGCATACTTTGGAGCAAAACCAGGCATCTCAACCCCGGAAATATCCATCACATCCTAGTATTCCCAGCATTTGGCTCTTAGTGTTCTAACGGGACAGGTTTGTGCCTTGTCTGTTCTATTCCGGAAACCTTTTGCTTCTAAACCTTTTTTTTTTGTGGTATTTGTGGTGCCTCAAGTCAAGGTGGGATTTTAAGGGCAGGAGTAAAGGGGATATCGAAGGTAATATAGTAGGTAAAAAATTTTATTTACAAAGTATAATTATAATTACAAACATTCATGGTGAAAATGGGTAAAGGCCCATTGTGCCAGTGAGAGAAGAAGAGTTTAGATGTGATAACAAGTGACAATAATGTGACTTGAGTTGATTTTGGTGATCCTGCTCTGCTGATTCTCATGTCAAAGGACCGGAATATACGCAGAGGAGGTAACCAATCGGTTAATCCGACATGTTTCGGCCAACTATGGCCTTTATCAAGGATCTGTCACCGATTATTTTAGATATATGTCCACTTCCTAAAGTTGAGCCTTCCCAGAGTTCCTCCAGGAGCTGCAGGAACAGTATGTTGCTGGGCAGAAGATTCTGGTCCAGGGATCCAAATAGGATTGAAAATATATCAAAAGGCTTCCGCAGGGTAGCTTCTGAAATGTTTAGATGTAGAAATAAGCAGGGTCACAGCATAAGGGCTCCGGGTCCGCCTTCTCCCTCGGTCAGAGAGAGACACTCTCTCGGTCTCTCTCTGACCGAGGGAGAAGGCGGACCCGGAGCCCTTATGCTGTGACCCTGCTTATTTCTACATCTAAACATTTCAGAAGCTACCCTGCGGAAGCCTTTTGATATATTTTCAATCCTATTTGGATCCCTGGACCAGAATCTTCTGCCCAGCAACATACTGTTCCTGCAGCTCCTGGAGGAACTCTGGGAAGGCTCAACTTTAGGAAGTGGACATATATCTAAAATAATCGGTGACAGATCCTTGATAAAGGCCATAGTTGGCCGAAACATGTCGGATTAACCGATTGGTTACCTCCTCTGCGTATATTCCGGTCCTTTGACATGAGAATCAGCAGAGCAGGATCACCAAAATCAACTCAAGTCACATTATTGTCACTTGTTATCACATCTAAACTCTTCTTCTCTCACTGGCACAATGGGCCTTTACCCATTTTCACCATGAATGTTTGTAATTATAATTATACTTTGTAAATAAAATTTTTTACCTACTATATTACCTTCGATATCCCCTTTACTCCTGCCCTTAAAATCCCACCTTGACTTGAGGCACCACAAATACCACAAACATTTTTTTGGGATGGTGGCAGACACAACTATCGAACCTCCAGTAGATCCAAAACCCTATTCTCTTGCTTCTAAACCTTTTGTCAAGACCTTTGTTCAGGGAGTTGCTCATGTCAATTTCCCACTTTGACTTTCTGTGTCTCCATGGGATCTAAATCTAAAGGACCTCCATTTGAACCGATTTGGTATATCCCATGGGGGACCTCACCAGTAATGTGGCCATTACCTCCATCTCGTGTCTCTGAGTTTGCAGCTCTCTCTTGTAAAGAACCATGTCTTACCTACATTCAGGATAGCCCTGAGACACAGACCCTTCTTCTTCCCCAAGGTGGAATTTTCCTTTCACCTCAATGAGATTATTATAATCCATTCCCTATGTCCTGCCTCAAAGAATGCCAACGAGAATTTACTCCACTTCCTAGATATGTTCAGAGCAGTTGGGGTCCACCTAGCTGCAACTTTTTACTTCCGAATATGAGTCGCTCTTTGTCCTCCCTGAAAGTCCCAAGAAGAGACATCCTGCTTCCTTTTCCACTATTGCTGGGTAACTCAGGTAGCTTATTCCCAGGCCATATGAAAGGGTTCCTCCCCTCCTAATCTGGCGCATTCCACCAGATCTGTAGGTGTTTCTTGGGCTTATCAGCATCAAGCATCTGTTCCACAGGTTTCCAAGGTTGCCACCTGGTCTTCTGTTCATACCGGGTGGATCTCCAGGCCTCTGCTGATGCAAGCTTCAACCATAAAATGCTTTAAGCTGTAATGTGAATCTTCAGAGTCTGCTGAACTTTCTGTGCGTGGGCCTGTGCGCTATGCTGTAGCCCAACTATCAGTTTATTACTTAGGGATATCCCATGGTATATTACTACAGGAAATCTCTTAATTGTACAATAGAGAACACAGGTTATTCATAGACCCTGGAATTTAGGCTTGTACTGTCAGGGTGATTGGACACTGGCAAAGCTTTTGAGGACACCCCCCTGGGTACCTCTTGTAAATTAGAGAAGTCACTCTTAGCCTAACTAGTTTACTTTATCTTCAGATTCTTCAATCAAATCTTCTTTGTCTTCTAATACATCAGTAGAAACAGTGCATTCAGATTAGGGAAAACTCAGTAAAACCTTGAAAGCCATTCAAAAACTTTCTCAGGTGGATGACCAGTTACATCACACAACTGGTTGCACACTTTCCTGCCATTTCCACCTAAGGGCCCTTATAAGGTACTAAGGTGCTTCCTCTTCTGTCCTTGCTCCACAAGGACAGTCTACACACGGGATTCTGCATACTTCTTCTGGACATGCTTACCTTATATTCCGCATCCTACCCTGTGATTACCCCAAAGGCGATCACTATCACCGTAGCTATGGGGAAACAAGACAAAAGGGAACCACAGCAAAAACTTAGGCAAGCATTTGCTCTGCCAAAGCAGTGCGCATAACTCAATCTTTTAATATTAGGACACTTACCTGTCCACAAATCTAAAGGTGTCCTCAGCCAAGCCGATTTTTCAGCCGGCTCTTGGGTGCTGCCGCCGCCATCACAGCTGAGGGAAACCAGCAGTGAAGCCTTGCTGCGCATGTGAATGGCTCGTGGGGGGGGGCTGAACTTTCGACTGAGTTTGCAGCGTTTGAAGTCAGCCAGAAGTGGGAGTGGGTACCTTTCATACCCAGATACTGTAACACTCCGGCGTTTATTTGTGTGGTGTGGATTAGCAGCTGCGGAAGTTACACTCAGTAGTCATGTAGAGATGTGTTGAACTACCATATCCAACTCTCAAGACTCATCATTGTGCATCAGCCTGTCTCAGCAAGCACATACACAAACACAGACACTCATTAAAGATGTTCCTGGAGTGATATGTTTATATGTGAAAGTATAGAGGTGATACTGAGGGGACAGGCGTGGATAGTGATAGCAATGGTAAGAGGTAACAGATGGTGATAGTAAGCACTTAGGATAGCAATCATGTACAGGTAACAGGTGGTAGTGAAGAGCAGATGAAGTGTACAGGAGATGCTAGGCTAGTGCAGTGACAAGATGGTAATAGGCTCAAGAGCTTGCAGTCTAAGTAGCGGTGCAGATGTTAGATGTAACAGTATAGTTCTTAGAGTAGCAATAGTCTTTAGTAAGCAGAGTAGTAGTGAAAGTAGATTAGGAAGGTATTCCCCTGTGGGGTACTTATCACTGGTAGGTTTGTAAGGAGAGGGTTCCGGCGGTGAGGTAATGATCTTGTAGCGAGATACAAGATGTTGCAGCAAGTCTTCGGTCAATCCAGGTATTAGGGAATAGCTGGAGGATTCGGCAGCGTTAGGTAATGCTGTAGCAAGCGGTTTGCACGAACACATGTGAGTGAATGCCGGCGGTTGAAATAGCCGCTCAGAGCGGCACTCACTGATGAGGTCATGGAATTTAAAGGGACAGGTACTAGATGCGTTCCACCTATCTATATGGTGGAACGTAATGTACAAATAATAGGCTGGAAGGGTACCGCAGGTACCAGGATCTTACAGATACCCGCTCTTTCCCCGAAAGGTACCAAATGTGGCAGTGGAGGGGGGCAGGAGGCATACAAGTGGGTGGAGCTCTGCTTTAACTGAACAATTACAGCAATTATCTCCTTCTCTGTTCTTTTGTGTGGATACCCTGGAACAAGAAATGAGGCACAGCTCCAAAATGGCTCTAATCTCTATTCACAGGCATAGCATTTTGTGGCTCAAAGCCTGGACAGCTGAAGCTCCCTGTAATAGAAGCCTCAAAATGATGCCCTATTAAAGGAGGACCTCTTTTTGGTGAGCCAATTGATAAAGTTATTAAATATGTCACAGGAGGAAGATTCTACTTCCACAGCATAAGATGGTACCCAAGCCCAAGGGGGGTATTTGTCCTATTGTGGTCCTAAAATCCTTCAACAAATACCCTCACACTTTACATCTGCAAGATTGGTAATTGCCTCTTTGAGATAAGTAGGGATTACCTGGCACCCAAAGAAATCCAAGATGCCAATCTGCATATTCCCATTTATCAACATCATTAATATTTTCTGAGCTTTCAAGACAGGCATTTCCAGTTTAAGCATTGCTTTTTGGCTGATCCTCTGCTCTCAGAGTATTCACAAAGGTCCTAACACCTCTTCTTCTCCTTCAAGCAACTCAGGATATCCAGTTATCTGGACGTTTTACTGAAGAAGTCACCTCCCTTCCAACTCTCATCAAATGTCCACTGGACAATTTAGATGGCCCAGGCTTCCAGATGGGTGATCAGTTTCCAAAAATCTGCCCTCCAGCTTTCTCTACGCTTGGAATACTTGGGTCTAGTTCTGGACACGTCCCAAGCAAAGGTTTTCCTTCCAGAGAAGAAAATTCTCTCTCTGAGCTTATGGTGAAGAATTTAGGTTAGAGGCATCCCACAAGGATTCTCAATAGGAATTCTAGGCCTTATGGTAGTATCTTCCAGTCTGTGCCATTTGCTTAACAAGAATGCTCCTGCTTTTTAACCTACACATGCTTCTGTCCAGTGAAGCAAAGCCTAGCTTAGTAGATTTCATCCAGCCCAGCTTTTACAGTGGAGTCTTCTTTCCTTATCACTGGATGATAACAGGTGCCAGTTTGTACGGCTGGGGAGGTGTCTTTCAGTCTCTCACAGTCCAGGGAGCATGAAAGCCAAGCTCCACATCAACATCCTAGAGCTCAGAACAAGGTTTTCTCTGTAGCATCGGACCCCCCTTTTACAAGGACACCCAATCAGGGTGCAGGAAAAAAAGTGGCATGGCTGTGGCCTACATCAACCACTAAGTTAGCACAAAGGAGTCATGCAGCTTTGAAGGAAGCAAGCCAGATCATCTCATGGACAGTAATTAACTGTCCAGCGATCCCTGCTGTCCAAAGCCAATCATCACCTAGACCATGGAGAATGATCCCTCCATTCTGATATCTTCAATCTCCTGTTAAAAATAGGGACCATAGATTTGGACTTCCTGACATCAGGTTCAAAAAGTTACCCATTTGTGGCCAGGGTCAAAAATTCTAAAACACTGACATCTGATGCTCTAGTAATCCCATGGACTCTGTTCAGGTTAATATATGAATTTCCTCCAGTGTGGATGCTTTCTTGACTGCTCCACAAGATAGAGGAAGAGAAGGTATTGGTGATTCTCATTACACCAAACTGTTCCAGAAAAACCTGGTACAGAAATACTCAGACTCCTTGAAGAAGACATATGACCTCTTTCAAACAAAGAAAACTTGCTGGCCCACTATACCTGCTTCTCAGTCACTGGCTTTTTAGGCATGGCTGTTGAAGCCTGGGTCTTGAAGGATGGGTATATCTGACTCTATCATTCCCACGTTACGCAAAGCCAGAATAGCTGCTTCGAAAAAAAATCAAACATACCTGAAGATCCTTTTTCTCCTAGTGTGGACCCCTCAGATCTACAGCGACTCCACTTCCAAGTGCACTTGTAGTGCACAGCGGATTTGCCTTTAGTAAATAAACCCCAATGTCTTCATTAAGATGAAAGGCTGAAGGAAGAATAGGGTGCTGTAATAGGGGTCTGATCCATTAAACACCTTAAATAACATTTTTTACAGGTGAGTGACAAGCCAAAGGCTTTTAAAATAGGATTGACATGACAGAAACCTCCCCCCTAACTAACCTGTCCACACTAGGAGAAAAAGGATATATCTGTTGCTCAACTTTGTAAGGCTTCCACCTGGTCTTAAGTTCACATATTCTCCAAGTTCTACTAGGTGGAATGCCATTTTCGGATGCAAGGTTGTTTCAGCAGAACTCTGACTTGGGTTTGTTGATCCTTTTCTGTTTTGTTGGGCCTGTTGGCACAGTTCTGTTTGCCTTGTTGTTTCCCACCCATCTGATTTATTTTGTTGGGGAACACTACATGGATTTTGAATATCCAACGTGTTTATTGTACAGTACGATTAAGATAAAGGAAATTTTACTTCCCTGTACATGTGTCTTGGAGTACAAGACACAGGCCATGTCCTTTCTGTTTCTGTGTTACTCTGCATTGCTTGCTAAAAAGAATAAAAATTTATAAATAACCCTATCCAAAGAGTTGGGTAAGGTTATAGTGGTATACCCAGGGGGTGTGTCCAATCACCTGAAAGTAGCAAACTATAACTGGATATTTAGAGACCCAATCTGATATACTGTACTTGAAAATATTGAATTTAACGGGTAAGTAACATCCATTTCTCTTTCGTTCATTGATGGACACAGCTCCTGATCTTCATTAACCATTGGGTTATACTGCCCCAAACAGGAGTAGGACACTAGGCAGAAAAATAATCTGGCTACGCTTATGGGCAGTCCCAGGGGGTATACTCCCTCTCTCTGCTATAGTTCCTCCGTTTTTTTCTGCCTAGTCAGGAATAAAGACCTAGTTTGTTGCTGGGATCTCTGGTCCTGGCAATTTTTTCAGACAGGCCCAGAATCCTCAGATAGTGAGGATGATTCCTCCACATCTGCAACCACGCACGAAAAGGCGCTGGTGGAAGCGCTGATTGTATCTGCGTGAGACCTTGAAGATGGAGGACACAGCTGCAGCTGCAACAGAGGCGCAAGTTACCTTTTGGCACTCACAAGCCATTTAGAGCGGCAAAGGAGTTAATTTTCCCGCCTATTTTGACAGAATTGTCACTAAAGAGTGGGGATGACCAAAGCGACCCCTTGGGATCCCTAAGCGATTTACTAGGCATTACCCCTATGCACAAGGCAACCATGATTCTGGTTAAGGCCTTTAACAATCCGGCTGACAGGAAGGCGGAGGCTGTGGCCCGCAATATGTACACTCTGGCTGGTTCAGCACTGAGGGCCGGTATTCACCATTGCCCTGGTGTCTGACCGAGTGGGCTAAGCTTTTACGCAGTGACCTGGAGGGAGAACAGCTCCCCCCTGTCTTTGCTGAGCTGGCGGACCAGCTGGTCCAGGGGCTGCAGTTTATCTGTGATGCCTTTTTGGATGCGGCTCCCCTAGTGGCTTTGCTCTCTGTTTCGGCAGTGATCCTTCGGCGCGTCTTTTGGCTCTAATGCTGGTCTGCAGACCGGACTTCTAAAAAGGCCTTGACTGATCTCCCCTTTCAATGGGATCGCCTGTTTGGGGCTACCCTGGATGACATTATTAAAGGTCTCACAGGGGGAAAGAGTACTTTTCTTCTGCAGGCTACTAAGGGCAAGGACCCTCGTCGTAGAAGTGGGCCCCCCTCCTCGACTCATAAGAAGTTTTTTTGTCCCTCAGGGTCGACTGACAAGGGCTCGAAGCCTTTCAGGACCTCCTTTGGAGGATCCAAACGAACCTGGATCCTGGTCTGGTAAGCCGAGAGCAGGCTTCTCCAGACCCGTGGACAAGGCTCCTTCAGCATGAAGGTGTGCCCTCACCAGTATTGGTGGTGGGGGGACGTCTTTGCTGGTTTGGAGTAACCGTGTAGCAGGTGAAGCCAGAGGAAACTAAATCTCCGAAGCTGCCTTTTGCTGGCAAGACATTGAATCGGTATGATGTCTGGAAAACGAAGGAGGAAAAGTCTCACACGTGGCAGCCCATATACAGTATCTCACAAAAATGAGTACACCCCTCACATTTTTATAAATATTTTATTATCAAAAAAGTTGAAAAAAGACAGAGGACAAACAAAGACGAGACAAACAAAAAGACCAAGACAGTTGGGACTTTGAATGAGGCGGTGCCCATAAGGGCTTACCGCCTCCATCCCTACTGGATAAATAAAGAGGGGGGAAGGGGAATGCAATGG
This sequence comes from Pelophylax lessonae, assembly GCF_965119305.1. Lineage (NCBI taxonomy): Eukaryota > Metazoa > Chordata > Amphibia > Anura > Ranidae > Pelophylax > Pelophylax lessonae. Next base: position 133,676,571 of record NC_138778.1, read on the forward strand.
ATAGAAGGGTAATAATGGGATCGGCTTATTGGTAAGATATATATATATTTTTTGTTATAATAACAGATAATTTATAACATAACATAATATTGGTATTAGTCTTAGAAAAGCCGATACCCTATACATATGGTAAGGTAAAACGGGAAGGGGGGGACAAAACGGGACTTTAAGTGAGGTGTGTGGAGTCGGTGGTCACAGTAAAAAGGTACAATCATGTAGTATAAAATAAAGATTTTAATGTATGTCATATAGAGATTAACATATATAACATAAACACATTTGTACACAGTACATCAAAATTGCATATGTATAATGATACAATCCAAAGGCAATGAGAAACATTCTAGACACCAGATCATAAATCATGGGATATACACTAGGAAGAGTAGGTCATTAATAAAATAGGTTTAAAAGATAACATGTTAATATTGGTGGAGAGTGCATCCATGTTAGGCTCGACGCGTTTCGTGGATACATTCCACTCGTCAGGAGCCAGGTGCACCCCAAAACATCATTTCAAGGGAAGGTCAATTCTGAACAGGCTATTGTGGACAGTGATCCAAAAAGGTCAAAGAAGTCTGTTCCGGGAGCTGTAGGGGCCCAGACCGCGGCCAAAGGCATATCACATAGGCATTCCGTAGTGTCATAAGGGTGACAGAGGTATTTAGGAGATGATATCATGGGTATTTATCTCCAAGGATATCTATATGGGTAAGGATATTAAGTTAATAAAAAAAGTTTTCACTGTTGATACAGTGTCAAATATAAAATAATAGAATTGGTATAAAGGTAGATATAAATACCTAAATAAATTGAGTTGATCGAGGAAACTAGGTAAGATGATCTGAATAAGTCTGAAACAATGATGAGAAAAGAAAAACCGGTTGGTACAAGAATAAGTAGAGGAGTTTGGTGCAGATCAAACCACCAAACAAGAATAATAAAGTGACAAGGTGGATAAGGTGCTCAGTGAAAAAGAATCAGGAGTGATGGGGTGAATAAAAATGTGAGGAGTGAAGAGATAGTGAAAAGAAGTATCCGATCTGAAGTGAAGATCTGAGAATTAAAGTGATGAGGAGAGGGAAAGCCGATTAGTGAAAATTGAATGGATAATATGTTGGTGATAGTCAAAACCCAGATAAGAAGTGATGGGGAGTGTAGAAAAACCAAAGTGCTCAAGTGGGAAAGCGTCAGAGGGCAAATACAGTGCAGAGGGTGTAAGAATAGGGAATGCCAAAGGGAAATACCTAATGATGGCCACAGCAGGGGCTCCTAGCGTCACGTCCGCGCTCAAAGAAGTGGAGGAAGCGTTGTCACGGCCGGGATCAGATACCGTCCCAGGACGAGACACAAGCCACCTCCCTTAAATATGGGCGCGAGATTGGAATCACGTGACAATGTGAGGACGCTATACAATAGACGTCACACGCACGGCATGGATGGCGTGGCGCCGAGACGCAGCGGGGAGCCGCCCACACTACCGCGCCCGATCCAGGACGGGCGGAAGGGGAGGAGGGAGGCCCCCGAAGCGTCTCGCAGCTCCCGGAATTAAACAACAGACCATGGGATCTGTCCAACCATATAATGACAATCTACATGTTCCCAGTGTAATATTGCCCATAACAGGAGAAACATGATGAGAATGTATGCATAATAATATAGATTGTAAATATGTTGCCTAAAATGGTGAATGCAAGCCAAAAAAGGTGGTCTGCATTAGGGCCAACCGCAAACAAACACACACCTCCATCCCTATGAATAATCAAAAAAGTTGAAAAAAGACAGAGGACAAACAAAGACGAGACAAACAAAAAGACCAAGACAGTTGGGACTTTGAATGAGGCGGTGCCCATAAGGGCTTACCGCCTCCATCCCTACTGGATAAATAAAGAGGGGGGAAGGGGAATGCAATGGATAGAAGGGTAATAATGGGATCGGCTTATTGGTAAGATATATATATATTTTTTGTTATAATAACAGATAATTTATAACATAACATAATATTGGTATTAGTCTTAGAAAAGCCGATACCCTATACATATGGTAAGGTAAAACGGGAAGGGGGGGACAAAACGGGACTTTAAGTGAGGTGTGTGGAGTCGGTGGTCACAGTAAAAAGGTACAATCATGTAGTATAAAATAAAGATTTTAATGTATGTCATATAGAGATTAACATATATAACATAAACACATTTGTACACAGTACATCAAAATTGCATATGTATAATGATACAATCCAAAGGCAATGAGAAACATTCTAGACACCAGATCATAAATCATGGGATATACACTAGGAAGAGTAGGTCATTAATAAAATAGGTTTAAAAGATAACATGTTAATATTGGTGGAGAGTGCATCCATGTTAGGCTCGACGCGTTTCGTGGATACATTCCACTCGTCAGGAGCCAGGTGCACCCCAAAACATCATTTCAAGGGAAGGTCAATTCTGAACAGGCTATTGTGGACAGTGATCCAAAAAGGTCAAAGAAGTCTGTTCCGGGAGCTGTAGGGGCCCAGACCGCGGCCAAAGGCATATCACATAGGCATTCCGTAGTGTCATAAGGGTGACAGAGGTATTTAGGAGATGATATCATGGGTATTTATCTCCAAGGATATCTATATGGGTAAGGATATTAAGTTAATAAAAAAAGTTTTCACTGTTGATACAGTGTCAAATATAAAATAATAGAATTGGTATAAAGGTAGATATAAATACCTAAATAAATTGAGTTGATCGAGGAAACTAGGTAAGATGATCTGAATAAGTCTGAAACAATGATGAGAAAAGAAAAACCGGTTGGTACAAGAATAAGTAGAGGAGTTTGGTGCAGATCAAACCACCAAACAAGAATAATAAAGTGACAAGGTGGATAAGGTGCTCAGTGAAAAAGAATCAGGAGTGATGGGGTGAATAAAAATGTGAGGAGTGAAGAGATAGTGAAAAGAAGTATCCGATCTGAAGTGAAGATCTGAGAATTAAAGTGATGAGGAGAGGGAAAGCCGATTAGTGAAAATTGAATGGATAATATGTTGGTGATAGTCAAAACCCAGATAAGAAGTGATGGGGAGTGTAGAAAAACCAAAGTGCTCAAGTGGGAAAGCGTCAGAGGGCAAATACAGTGCAGAGGGTGTAAGAATAGGGAATGCCAAAGGGAAATACCTAATGATGGCCACAGCAGGGGCTCCTAGCGTCACGTCCGCGCTCAAAGAAGTGGAGGAAGCGTTGTCACGGCCGGGATCAGATACCGTCCCAGGACGAGACACAAGCCACCTCCCTTAAATATGGGCGCGAGATTGGAATCACGTGACAATGTGAGGACGCTATACAATAGACGTCACACGCACGGCATGGATGACGTGGCGCCGAGACGCAGCGGGGAGCCGCCCACACTACCGCGCCCGATCCAGGACGGGCGGAAGGGGAGGAGGGAGGCCCCCGAAGCGTCTCGCAGCTCCCGGAATTAAACAACAGACCATGGGATCTGTCCAACCATATAATGACAATCTACATGTTCCCAGTGTAATATTGCCCATAACAGGAGAAACATGATGAGAATGTATGCATAATAATATAGATTGTAAATATGTTGCCTAAAATGGTGAATGCAAGCCAAAAAAGGTGGTCTGCATTAGGGCCAACCGCAAACAAACACACACCTCCATCCCTATGAATAATCAAAAAAGTTGAAAAAAGACAGAGGACAAACAAAGACGAGACAAACAAAAAGACCAAGACAGTTGGGACTTTGAATGAGGCGGTGCCCATAAGGGCTTACCGCCTCCATCCCTACTGGATAAATAAAGAGGGGGGAAGGGGAATGCAATGGATAGAAGGGTAATAATGGGATCGGCTTATTGGTAAGATATATATATATTTTTTGTTATAATAACAGATAATTTATAACATAACATAATATTGGTATTAGTCTTAGAAAAGCCGATACCCTATACATATGGTAAGGTAAAACGGGAAGGGGGGGACAAAACGGGACTTTAAGTGAGGTGTGTGGAGTCGGTGGTCACAGTAAAAAGGTACAATCATGTAGTATAAAATAAAGATTTTAATGTATGTCATATAGAGATTAACATATATAACATAAACACATTTGTACACAGTACATCAAAATTGCATATGTATAATGATACAATCCAAAGGCAATGAGAAACATTCTAGACACCAGATCATAAATCATGGGATATACACTAGGAAGAGTAGGTCATTAATAAAATAGGTTTAAAAGATAACATGTTAATATTGGTGGAGAGTGCATCCATGTTAGGCTCGACGCGTTTCGTGGATACATTCCACTCGTCAGGAGCCAGGTGCACCCCAAAACATCATTTCAAGGGAAGGTCAATTCTGAACAGGCTATTGTGGACAGTGATCCAAAAAGGTCAAAGAAGTCTGTTCCGGGAGCTGTAGGGGCCCAGACCGCGGCCAAAGGCATATCACATAGGCATTCCGTAGTGTCATAAGGGTGACAAAGGTATTTAGGAGATGATATCATGGGTATTTATCTCCAAGGATATCTATATGGGTAAGGATATTAAGTTAATAAAAAAAGTTTTCACTGTTGATACAGTGTCAAATATAAAATAATAGAATTGGTATAAAGGTAGATATAAATACCTAAATAAATTGAGTTGATCGAGGAAACTAGGTAAGATGATCTGAATAAGTCTGAAACAATGATGAGAAAAGAAAAACCGGTTGGTACAAGAATAAGTAGAGGAGTTTGGTGCAGATCAAACCACCAAACAAGAATAATAAAGTGACAAGGTGGATAAGGTGCTCAGTGAAAAAGAATCAGGAGTGATGGGGTGAATAAAAATGTGAGGAGTGAAGAGATAGTGAAAAGAAGTATCCGATCTGAAGTGAAGATCTGAGAATTAAAGTGATGAGGAGAGGGAAAGCCGATTAGTGAAAATTGAATGGATAATATGTTGGTGATAGTCAAAACCCAGATAAGAAGTGATGGGGAGTGTAGAAAAACCAAAGTGCTCAAGTGGGAAAGCGTCAGAGGGCAAATACAGTGCAGAGGGTGTAAGAATAGGGAATGCCAAAGGGAAATACCTAATGATGGCCACAGCAGGGGCTCCTAGCGTCACGTCCGCGCTCAAAGAAGTGGAGGAAGCGTTGTCACGGCCGGGATCAGATACCGTCCCAGGACGAGACACAAGCCACCTCCCTTAAATATGGGCGCGAGATTGGAATCACGTGACAATGTGAGGACGCTATACAATAGACGTCACACGCACGGCATGGATGACGTGGCGCCGAGACGCAGCGGGGAGCCGCCCACACTACCGCGCCCGATCCAGGACGGGCGGAAGGGGAGGAGGGAGGCCCCCGAAGCGTCTCGCAGCTCCCGGAATTAAACAACAGACCATGGGATCTGTCCAACCATATAATGACAATCTACATGTTCCCAGTGTAATATTGCCCATAACAGGAGAAACATGATGAGAATGTATGCATAATAATATAGATTGTAAATATGTTGCCTAAAATGGTGAATGCAAGCCAACCTTTTTGGATCACTGTCCACAATAGCCTGTTCAGAATTGACCTTCCCTTGAAATGATGTTTTGGGGTGCACCTGGCTCCTGACGAGTGGAATGTATCCACGAAACGCGTCGAGCCTAACATGGATGCACTCTCCACCAATATTAACATGTTATCTTTTAAACCTATTTTATTAATGACCTACTCTTCCTAGTGTATATCCCATGATTTATGATCTGGTGTCTAGAATGTTTCTCATTGCCTTTGGATTGTATCATTATACATATGCAATTTTGATGTACTGTGTACAAATGTGTTTATGTTATATATGTTAATCTCTATATGACATACATTAAAATCTTTATTTTATACTACATGATTGTACCTTTTTACTGTGACCACCGACTCCACACACCTCACTTAAAGTCCCGTTTTGTCCCCCCCTTCCCGTTTTACCTTACCATATGTATAGGGTATCGGCTTTTCTAAGACTAATACCAATATTATGTTATGTTATAAATTATCTGTTATTATAACAAAAAATATATATATATCTTACCAATAAGCCGATCCCATTATTACCCTTCTATCCATTGCATTCCCCTTCCCCCCTCTTTATTTAAATATTTTATTATATCTTTTCATGTGACAACACTGAAGAAATTAAACTTTGCTACAATGTAAAGTAGTGAGTGTACAGCTTGTATAACAAGTGAATTTGCTGTCCCCTTAAAATAATTCAACACACAGCCATTAATGTCTAAACTGCTGGTAACAAAAGTGAGTACACCCCCTAGTGAAAATGTCCAAATTGGGCCCAATAAGTAATTTTACCTCTCCGATTTCATGTGACTCCTTAGTGTTACAAGGTCTCAGGTGTGAATGGAGAGCAGGTGTGTTAAATTTGGTGTTATCGCTCTCACTCTCTCATATTGGTCACTGGAAGTTCAACATGGCACCTCATGGCAAGGAACTCTCTGAAAATCTGAAAAAAATAATTCTTGCTCTACATAAAGATGGCCTAGGCTAAAAGAAGATTGCCAAGACCCTGAAACTGAGCTGCAGCATGGTGGCCAAGACCAAACAGTGATTTAACAGGACAGGTTCCACTCAGAACAGGCCTTGCCATGGTCCACCAAAGAAGTTGAGTGCACGTGCTTAGCGTCATATCCGGAGGCTGTCTTTGCGAAATAGACGTATGAGTGCAGCCAGTAGGGATGATCGAACGGTTCGGGTCGACCATCGGTTCAACCCGAACATTGACTGTTCGAAATTCGGCCGAATTCCAAACTTTTTGCTGAAAAAGTTTGGAATTCGTCAACCAGAACCGACCAAAATGCAATGGGACAGGAACTGGGCTTTAAAAGCCTGTGATTGGACCAGAACCATCAGTAAAAGCCAATTGAGGGGGCAGGAGGATGCTAGGAATGTGATTGGAGTGACTAGGGGGTCCAGAGGCCAATCAGTAGTGAATACTCTCCCCAGTATATAAGATAGCCCCGCCAAATCTCTAGCATTGTAATACAGGGATGTGGAAGAGAGTGTAAGCAGTTCTGTTACTCCTGCTTCATAAGTGTCATTTAGCAATTATTAGTGTGAGGAAAGGGATATCTAGTGTAGTTAGGGTACTATTTTCCACTATAGTTAGATTTAATAATCTAGTTTCTGTAGGGAAAGTGTTAAGTGTCAGGGTGACTGTAGTGTAGTGTAGGGTGAACTGACTCTGACTGCTATGGCAGGGTGACCAAACCCTTCCATGTCAGGGTGACCGCCATAGAAAAAAGATCGTTTGTATTAGAATTGCAGTAGAGCAGCGTAGTGGCTTCGCTACTTTCACACCTGGCCGTTTTTGTTGCAGGCATTTATTGGGCTTTTTTGTGGACGTCTTTGGAGGCAGGCATGACATCTGAACTTCTGTGTAGGGGTATATATACACACACACGTGTATGTATATATACACATACACATATATAGGTGTGAAAGTAGCAGAACCCTATGCCTGCGCTAATGAAATTATTTGCAGGCATAGGGCTTCGCTCCTATCACACCTATATGTGTGTATGTTTATAAATATATATAGCAGTGTGTGTGTATATATACCCCTATACAGAAGTTCATATGTTATGCCTGCCTCCAAAGACGCCCAAACAATGCCCAAAAAACGCCTGCAACAACACACCTGGGCGTTTTTGTTGCAGGTGTTTTTTTGGGCATTTTTTGGGTGTCTTTGGAGGCAGGCATAACATCTGAACTTCTGTGTAGGGGTATATATATATATATATATACACACACACACATATATGTATTTATACACATACACATACAGTGGGTACGGAAAGTATTCAGACCCCCTTAAATTTTTCACTCTTTGTTATATTGCAGCCATTTGCTAAAATCATTTAAGTTCATTCTTCTTCCTCATGAATGTACACATAGCACCCCATACTGACAGAAAACCACAGAATTGTTGACATTGTTGCAGATTTATTAAAAAAGAAAAACTGAAATATCACATGGTCCTAAGTATTCAGACCCTTTGCTCAGTATTTAGTAGAAGCCCCCTTTTGATCTAATACAGCCAGGAGTCTTTTTGAGAAAGATGCAACAAGTCTTTCACACCTGGATTTGGGGATCCTCTGCCATTCCTCCTTGCAGATCCTCTCCAGTTCTGTCAGGTTGGATGGTAAACGTTGGTGGACAGCCATTTTTAGGTCTCTCCAGAGATGCTCAATTGGGTTTAAGTCAGGGCTCTGGCTGGGCCATTCAAGAACAGTCACGGAGTTGTTGTGAAGCCACTCCTTCGTTATTTTAGCTGTGTGCTTAGGGTCATTGTCTTGTTGGAAGGTAAACCTTCGGCCCAGTCTGAGGTCCAGAGCACTCTGGAGAAGGTTTTTGTCCAGGATATCCCTGTACTTGGCCGCATTCATCTTTCCCTCGATTGCAACCAGTCATCCTGTCCCTGCAGCTGAAAAACACCCCCACAGCATGATGCTGCCACCACCATGCTTCACTGTTGGGACTGTATTGGACAGGTGATGAGCAGTGCCTGGTTTTCTCCACACATACCGCTTAGAATTAAGGCCAAAAAGTTATATTTTGGTCTCATCAGACCAGAGAATCTTATTTCTCACCATCTTGGAGTCCTTCAGGTGTTTTTTAGCAAACTCCATGCGGGCTTTCATGTGTCTTACACTGAGGAGAGGCTTCCGTCGGGCCACTCTGCCATAAAGCCCCGACTGGTGGAGGACTGCAGTGATGGTTGACTTTCTACAACTTTCTCCCATCTCCTGACTGCATCTCTGGAGCTCAGCCACAGTGATCTTTGGGTTCTTCTTTACCTCTCTCACCAAGGCTCTTCTCCCCCGATAGCTCAGTTTGGCCGGACGGCCAGCTCTAGGAAGGGTTCTGGTCGTCCCAAATGTCTTCCATTTGAGGATTATGGAGGCCACTGTGCTCTTAGGAACCTTAAGTGCAGCAGAAATCTTTTTGTAACCTTCGCCAGATCTGTGCCTTGCCACAATTCTGTCTCTGAGCTCTTCAGGCAGTTCCTTTGACCTCATGATTCTCATTTGCTCTGACATGCATTGTGATCTGGAAGGTCTTATATAGACAGGTGTGTGGCTTTCCTAATCAAGTCCAATCAGTATAATCAAACACAGCTGGACTCAAATGAAGGTGTAGAACCATCTCAAGGATGATCAGAAGAAATGGAAAGCACCTGAGTTAAATATATGAGTGTCACAGCAAAGGGTCTGAATACTTAGGACCATGTGATATTTCAGTTTTTCTTTTTTAATAAATCTGCAACAATGTCAACAATTCTGTGTTTTTCTGTCAGTATGGGGTGCTATGTGTACATTCATGAGGAAGAAGAATGAACTTAAATGATTTTAGCAAATGGCTGCAATATAACAAAGAGTGAAAAATTTAAGGGGGTCTGAATACTTTCCGTACCCACTGTATATAGGTGTGAAAGTAGCAGAACCCTATGCCTGCGCTAATGAAATTATTTGCAGGCATAGAGATTATCCGCCAAACTCGTCCTATTTTTTTTATTTTTACATTATCCAATTAAAATATATATATTTTTTGATCACTTTTATTGCTGTCACAAGGAATGTAAACATCCCCTGTGACCAGGGGCGTAACTACAGGGGTTGCAGGGGTTGCAATTGCTACCGGGCCCCATGCTCCAGGGGGCCCGGTAGCAAACCAGTGGGTGAACTTCCAGGATCTCAAAGGTCACACTTGCGACCGGGCCCTGGCATTGCACCACTGTGGGGAGGCCCCAAGATTGCAGGAAGGGGGCCTACTGCAGAACTTGTGAAAGGATCCTGCTGCGGGACCGTAATAAAAGGCCATGCAACGAGAGTAAAGAGCCCCAGGATTAGTGAGAAGAGCCCCGGGCTTGAAGGGAAGGGCCCCGGACAGGGGTCTGGGGGGACCTTCATGGTTTCTCGCATCGGGGCCCTGAAGGTTCTAGTTACGCCTCTGCCTGTGACAGTAATAGGCAATGACAGGTACCCTTTATAGCCCTTTAAAGAGGTTGTAAACCCACTTTAAATGCTTTTGCCTATAGGTAAGCCTATATTAAGGCTTACCTATAGGTGCTATAAATATCTCCTAAACATGTACAGTTTAGGAGATATTTACAGTGCATGCGCGGGAGTGATGTAATCGCGCCCCCGGCCAATCAGATGGCCGGAGGATGCGAACAAGGAAGCTGGACGGCCGGACATGTCGGTCGCCTTGTCGCTGAGCGGGCCGCACTGCGAGGGCTTTGTTTTAAGTGCATACTAGCTCATTATGCCTTTGTCTTTACAAGTTTTTTTTTCTCATTTTTTTTATGTGGGTTTACTTCCTCTTTAACCACTTTACAACCGGAGGATTTTGCTGTCTTCCGTCCAGGCCACTTTTTGCGATTCGGCGCTGTGCGACTTCAACTGACAATTGCGCGGTCGTGCGACGCCGTACCCAAACGAAATTTACGTCCTTTTTTTCCCACAAACAGAGCTTTCTTTTGGTGGTATTTGATCACCTGTGCGATTTTTACTTTTTGCGCTATAAACAAAAAAAGAGCGTTTATTTTGAAAAAATAACAATATTTTTCACATTTTTTTATATGAAATTCCCCCCAAAAAAGATGTAAAAACCAATTTTTTTAAAAGTTTTTGGCCAATTTGTTTTATGCTACATATGTTTGGTAAAAAAAATCGCAATAAGCGTATTTTGATTGGTTTGCGCAAAAGTTATTGCGTTTACTAACAAAGGGAAAGATTTCTGTCATTTTTGGTGTTTTTTTTTTTAACGCGTAATGGCGGCGATCTGCGATTTTTTTTGCGGGACTGCGACATTGCGGCGGACAGACCGGACCCCTGACTGACATTTTTGACACTTTTGGGGGTACCAATGACATTACTGCAGTAATCAGTGCTATATATATGCACTGTTACTGTAAAAATGACACTGGCAGGGAAGGGGTTAATTTTATTGGAGAGGGAGGGGTTAATGTATGCCTGGTGCTTACTGACGTGTAGGGGGGGAGGTGACTATGTGATTCATGGACAGATCGGATGTCCAGCTATGCTGAACAGTCCGATCTGTCACTCCCTGTCACTATGGAGATCCGCCCGCTGTGTTTACACACAGCGGGCGGATCTCCAGACTCGATCCCCGACGATCGGGTAAGAGCAGCGGCGATCGCCGCTGCTCCTCCCCTGGCCCGACTCCCGCTGTGAATGAAAACAGCGGGAGCGAGCCTCCGGCGGCGCGCAAGCGCCGCCCAGAAGGGGAGGAGTCCAGTCACGTTAATACTACGTGACTGGACGGGAACGAGCCACTCTGCCGCAGTACTATTACCGTGAGCGGTAGTAGAGTGGTTAAGACTCCAGTACCCGGAAGTGATGTCATGACTTTTTACATCGGAGACCCGATCAGAGCTGAATGTGGCTTTGTTCGGTTCTTGAGCCAGCCAGGGGACGTGCCAGATGAAAGATAAGTGAAGGCGCTCAGTTATAAGTGAGGTAGAGTGCTTGAAGATTATTCTATCTGCTGCCTCAAGGTTTTAAAAGTGTAAATAATTAAAAATAATTAAAATAATTAAATAATTAAAATAGATAAATAAAAAATATAAGGGCACTGATAAATATGTAGTGTATAGTGTAAACAATATATGAAGAGCAGATTCCCTTATAAAGTGCAACTGTAAATACCTGGAATTAATCACAATAAATACATACAAGGTGATATTGGTGATTGTGACCCGGTTCACACTTCTGCGTGTGCCGGGTTCGCATGTCATGTCGATCAGCTGTGCGGTGCGAGTTTAGCCATACAGTTTGTATGGCTAAATTCGCACCGCACCCGCAGCAAAGACGCACAGGAGGCATTTTTGCTGCCGCATCAGGATCGGATCGCACAGCGGTTCACACTTGTGCGATCCGATCCTGTGCGAACTGCACGATCGCACTGCGATATGCGATCAAACTGGGGGTGTCGTTAAGATTACATTGACACCCCCAGCGGATCGCATATGGCAGTGTGAACTGCCGGGGGTGCGTGTGCGATGCGGGAACAGGCTGCGAATTCGCAGCCTTCCCGCATCGCAATAGTGTGAACCGAGCCCCAGTGCTAAGAATCGTACTTCTTATATAAATATAAAATTATAAATCCAGATTAGAAACAATAAAAGCAACTAATTGTGCCAGTGCTGAAAACGTGTCAGATGGTCGCTTGGGTATAGTGTATATTGATTGGCTAGCGCAAAAGGTATCGCATCTACAAACTAGGGTAAAGATTTATGTCATTTTTATTTCTTTATTTTTTTTACTAGTAATGGCAGCGATCAGCGATTTTTAGTGGGAGTGCGACATTGCAGCGGACAGAACGGACACCTAACATTTTGGACACTTTTGGGGGGACCAGTGGCATTACTACAGTAATCAGTGCTAAAAATATGCACTGTTACTGTAATAATGACACTGGCAGAGAAGGGGTGATCAAAGGGTTAAATGTGTCCCTAGGGGGTGTTTTCTAACTGTGTGGGGGATAGACTTATGGAATGAACACAGGAACCTGTGTTCCTAAATAGGAGGAACATTCATTGCTGACACGGTCTGCCGTGTTTACAACCGCAGAGATTGCGGGTGCCCATCGGCAATCGCTTCCCCTGTGGCGAATGGGCACGTGTGCGCGTAGCGACGTACAGTTACGTTGTTTCGCAGTATGTATGTACTGCTGGCTGTCGGCAAGTGGTTAAAGAAATAGGAAAAAGCAGGGCTAGCTGTTAAAATGCATGTTTTTGAATGCCGTGGTTTGACCCCGCCCCCTCTCTCCTCATTGGCTAACTGACTTTAGATGACAGCCAATGGCCCCGCTGCTGTGTCTCAGCCAATCAGCAGAGAGAGTACCGGACAGCCTAGGCACTCGTGCATATCGCTGGATCAAGATGGGTCTCAGGTAAGGATTGGAGGGCTGCTGCACACTGAAGGTTCTTAATCTGAATGTCATAAAGATAAAAAACCTTCTGCCTTTAGAACCACATTTAGGTGTACGTTTATTAAACGATGTTAAGTTGTGTTAGGTCTTATCACAGAGAATTAGGTGGCAATTTCCTAAGAGGTGTTTGATAAACTGTGATAACTAAAGTAGGAACCAAATATCTCCTCCCCTTACTTTACGGTGTTGTCTCTGTGATAAGTACAGTGTTAGTATAGCAATGTACCGGTTTAGTAACCCGTGTTAGCTCAGAAGAGTCTTAACACCAGTATAAACTTGGTGTTAAATCCCTCGGATTTAACACCAAGTCAGACCAGGTGTTAAGGCCTTTTTTCACTGTAGAAAAGGAATTTCACTGCTCATTGTGGTCAATAAGTGCTTCAGGAGAACACTATTGTAGAGTGCAGGGTATGGACAGCAGTCATATTTATATAGAACCCTGTGTCTGCAGCACTCACATATCATCATATATAATGGCAGAGCAGAGGGAACATCTATGCTGAGAAAAGAGAGCAGTAGACCTCAATGACAGAGGTGCATATTTCCTACTGCATGAGACCACTATCTCGTGCCTGTCATACATGGATAGAAAATTTGGCTTGTTCAGCAAGGACCCGACTGAAAGTTGATCAATGTATGGGCAGGCTGGTTGTATAGAAGTTAAGTGTTAGATCGACTTTTAGAGGAAAAAAGAAGAAGTGCTTGGCGCTGCCAATATATGCGTTAGAAGTGTGGAAGGTAGAAACTAGTATAGTAGAAACTAGTATAGACAACACAGATGTCACAAATATTATAAATATTATGCACGTTTGAAAAAATGGATGTTAGATAAATAAGTGAGGTATTAAATGAGGTAAAAACAGGAATAAAGTGTAAGAGCATAAAACCTAAAACCCAATATTTAAATGTATAAAAGTAAATAGGTATGCAAATGACGTCATACGACGAAACATGTAGAGTGCGCACCGCATCACTTCCGCTTGCATTGTATTGATCGGCTTGGGACACAGCTCCGGTCGGGAGAACGCTTACCGTTCATCACCCCACCGCCAGAGAGGACCTTGCGGCTCCTAAGTCCTGAGGGATCGTTAGCATTGTTTTTATGTGAGTACCTGCTTTTATCTTGGATGTTTTAATAAAAGTCTAGCGGTATTTCACCATTTGGAGGCATCTTTCTTTATTTATACACATGTCCTGGAATGGCTTGGTTGGAGCATTAATGTTGGAACACCCCTACTAACACGCCAAGTAGTTGTGACTCGGGCAATTGGAATATTAGAAGTGGACCAGGTGACCGGACCCCTCTGCTTTGGGAGCGATCCCTACAAATATCGACCTGCGCTCTACCCCTGTAGGGGTAGTACTTTCTGGTAAGCTCGGTATTTACTAGAAAGGGGAGCACCGGACCCATTGAATAGGGGAGCACCATAGTCTTCACTCTAAGAACCATCCAACCGGTCGCACCTGTGATTTTGGCACCTCATCACCATTTTGGACTGTTATACCTCTATGCGCTTTTTAAGGACTCAGTGGATGTTTTTTTCTTATGCATTTTTGACCACTTTCTTTGCGCATTTTTTCACTAGCACACTATTGATCTTGAGATATTTTGTGTAACAATCACCTAGCCACCATTTTATATTTTTTCAGCATTTTCTATTATTAATTTTTTGGATTTATTTTCCTCCATCTGTGGCCCACCCCATTGTCATTTTGGGGAACCATATTGGGCACTCTTCCTTTTTTGCACACGTCACTTTCTGGTCACTCAAGTCACTTTAAAATAACCTATATTTACTAATTTTTTCTACTTTACCTTTTTATTATCACTTATACACCTGTGTTACATATCACCAAATATTCACTGCACTATAATACCATTTTTGAATTTATATATTTACTTATTGTTTTAACACCACCACTTCACCCTCACTTGAAGGGCACTATATATACATATTTTTTACTAGAGTATATTGTGGATGTATATGTCATTTTCTATTTATTCATTTTTTGCATACCTATTTACTTTTATACATTTAAATATTGGGTTTTAGGTTTTATGCTCTTACACTTTATTCCTGTTTTTACCTCATTTAATACCTCACTTATTTATCTAACATCCATTTTTTCAAACGTGCATAATATTTATAATATTTGTGACATCTGTGTTGTCTATACTAGTTTCTACCTTCCACACTTCTAACGCATATATTGGCAGCGCCAAGCACTTCTTCTTTTTTCCTCTATATATCCAATATAATCTCTAGTGGGTTATATTCTGAAGTGGGCTGCAGCCAATCGCTTTTTTCTACCCCCTCCCTTCGATATTATCCTAAGCGCGGATTCTTTTCCACTCTTAGATCGACTTTTGTACAACCAGCCTGTTGGGTTTTATCTTGATCAATTCGTGCTGCCAGGTATAGCCTGCAGTACTGATCAGTAGGGATCGACCGATTATCAGCAAAGTCGATATATCGAGGTCCGATCTGCACTTTCCCCGATGTATCGGAATCGGCCCCTGAGGTTACCGATATTGCCGATATTTCGGGAAAGTGCTGTACCGGAGTGATGGCTGTAGTTAGAGGCATCACCCCGGTACCGGCGTCCAAAGCCGACGGTCGGCCAAACTTGGCGTTTTGAATGCTTTAAAATGCAGAGGAGGGGTTTGGGGTCTTTTACACCCCCAGATCCCTCCACAAGAGTACGTGTCAAGTAAAAAAAATAAAACATTTTTTTTTTTAAATGTACCAAAATATTGGCCCATATCGGCCAATATGCAATGACCAAAATATCGGTATCAGCAATGAAAAAACAATATCGGTCGATCCCTACTGATCCGTATTCTGATGGAGGGGAAATATCCCTGCTGTCAGAACACAATAGCTCAGTGGAAATTATTCCATTCATTTTTTCGTTTAACTCGCTGGTTGAACAAAAAAAAAATAATTATTGTATGACCAGCCTTAGCAAGTCTGATGCTTGGCAGCTGACATGTAGGATTGATATGTACTCTTTCTAAGGGCTGGTTGGTTCACACCATGCCAGCACATGAATCACACAGAAATGCACTGTGAGTTCCTGTGCTATCAGAATGCATGCAAAATGCACTCCATTTGTGATCTGCAGTGGGTGTCAATAGAAAAGTAACGACACCCCAAATGCAGGTTGCAAATGCAGTGCGCTTGCTGCACCTAATCGCATAGAACTTTTGTACCGGTTACAGTGCGGTTTAAAAGTAGTGCACAGGGCTGGGACAAGGGGTGCAAACTTGCCAACTGTCCCTTTTTTCCTGGGACAGTCCCTGCAAATAGGAGCCTGTCCCAGGTAATTTATATTGTCCCTGGAAGCGCCTGTTAATTGGGCTGCCCATAAATGTTACGCAGAAGTAGTGCAGCTGAATGGGCCTTACGTTTGAAATTCCCTTTTTAATTTCCTGTAATTCTCTCTATATTGAGTAGACTCTACAATCTGATAAATAGGCGAGATTAATTATGCAGAGTGGGTGGAGCTTCAGGGAAGTGGGTGTGGTAATTGATAGCTGTGCTGCAAAGTGTCCCTGGACATTTTTTTAAATGTTGGCAACTACGGGGGTGGGCAGGAGGGACGGTTTCCCTGAGCACTGTGGTATCATGTGATGTGGGGGGGGGATAAGTATTGTTCTAGGAGGGGAAGTTTGGGGGGGGTAGTGCTAACACACAGTGGTGATTTAGGGGGATTTGTGTTGTGAGGGGGATGGGGAAGGAGATTTTTGCTAGGGGGGGGGGTTGGGGGGAAATTTGGATGGTGATGGATGTTAGAGACCTTGCGCTCCTCCACCTTCCATTTGAGGGTGCCCCACAGATGCTCAATAGGGTTTAGGTCTGGAGACATGCTTGGCCAGTCCATCACCTTTACCCTCATCTTCTATACATGTACGTCCCTTTGTGTAGCAATTAGTGTGGGCGCGCGCACTCGCTGATTGGCTACAGGGGGAGCCATTTAGCGGGATCAGGGGGGGGGCGCGCTGTCCACCGGGCACCCGCAATAGCTCCCAATGGACGGGGAACATGGCAGACCACTATTCTGTCAGTGATGGACACATGGTTCCTGTGTTCCTCCTATTTAGGAACACAGGTCTCTGTGTTCATCCAGTGAGCCCATCCCCCACACAGTTAGAAAGCACTCCCTAGGCACACATTTAACCCTTTGATCGCTCCTGGTGTTAACCCCTTCCCTGCCAGTGTCATTAGTACAGTAACAGTTCATATTTTTAGCACTGATTACTGTATTAGTGTCACTGATCCCCCCAAAAGTGTCAAAAATGTCAATTTGGTGTCCGATCTGTACGCCACAATGTCGCTGTCCTGCAAAAATTGCTGATCGCCGCCATTAATAGTAAATAAATAAATAAATAAAAATGACATAGTTTGTAGACACGATCATTTTTGCACGAACCATTCAATATACACTTATTGGGATTTTTCTTATCAAAAATATGTAGCAGAATACATATTGGCCTAAAATGTTGAAAAAATTTGATTTAAATTTTTTTTAATTGGGAATGTTTTATAGCAGAAAGTAAAAAATATTGGTTTTTTTTTTCAGAATTGTCGCAATATTTTTTTGTTTATAGCGCAAAAAATAAAAAGCGCAGAGGTGATCAAATACTACCAAAAGA
Organism: Pelophylax lessonae; assembly: GCF_965119305.1. Taxonomy (NCBI): domain Eukaryota; kingdom Metazoa; phylum Chordata; class Amphibia; order Anura; family Ranidae; genus Pelophylax; species Pelophylax lessonae. The sequence goes on from NC_138778.1 coordinate 133,694,232, forward strand.
AAGCTCTATTTGTGGGAAAAAAAGGACATACATTTTATTTGGGTACAGCGTCGAACGACCGTGCAATTGTCAGTTAAAGTAACGCAGTGCCGAATCGCAAAAAAATGGCCTGGTCATTAATGGGGGTAAAACCTTTCGGTCGTAAACGTACACCTTAACTAGCTTGGAGATCTTGAACATTTGTTCCAAGTTGGCAGCTTTCTACTTTGGGTCATGCAGGATCTGGCTAGCATGGAGAGCACAACTGGAATATTAGTGTGTCCATAAAGCCCACAGCTTTCTGAACACACTGATAGCAACGAATCAAATACTTAATGAGGGCTGAATGACAGCACACTTTTCCAGCAGAAGGAGTACTTTGGAGACAAGCGTTGCCATTTTAGCACACCAAGGTCAGGGTCAGTCCATTCCATACACACTTTAACCACTTAAGGAATGCCCCACTCAGATATACTGCGGCAGGGCGGCCCTCCTGCGCATTTTCACGTATATGTACGTTTTATGCCTTTCACTGCTTGCTGACCGCCCACCGCAGTTGTAAGGCGTCAGTTTGGCGCTCCCAGGCAAAGTCCCGTACATGTACGGCGCTAGCCTGGGAGGAGCTAGGCGGCGATCGTGCGCCACCAGAGGCGCGCTCCCGCCCCCGCTCGTCGGCTGGGGAGTCAGTGCGTGTGCCCAGTGGCTCCGATGGCCGCCAGCCACTCGCGATCTCCCGCTGCAGTGAGAGAAGGACAGATGGCCGATGTAAACACAGCCGTCTGTCATTCTCCCTGATGTAAGTGCAGAGACTGTATGATCCTGCTATGTAAGATCGCATATCTCTGTGATTACATCACAAGCCACGCCCCCCACAGTTAGAATCATGCCCCTAGGGACACACTTAACCCCTTGATCAGTAGAGTTAACCCCTTCCCTGCCAGTGTCATTTTTACAGTAACAGTGCATATGTATAGCATTGATTACTGTAGTAATGTGACTGGTACCCCCAAAAGTGTCAAAAATGTCAGTCAGGGGCCCGATCTGTCCACTGCAATGTTGCAGTCCCGCAAAAAAAAATATCGCAGATCGCCGCCATTACTTGTTAAAAAAAAAAAACAATAAAAATGACATAAATCTTTCCCTTAGTTAGTAAACGCAATAACTTTTGCGCAAACCAATCAAAATACGCTTATTGCGATTTATTTTACCAAAAATATATAGCAGAAATCAAATTGGCCTAAAATGTTAAAAAATTTTGATTTTTAATTATTTTTTTGAGAATTTCATATAAAAAATGTGAAAAATATTGTTATTTTTTCAAAATTGTCGCTCGGGTGGCCAAATACCACCAAAAGAAAGCTCTGTTTGTGAGAAAAAAAAAGGACGTCAATTTCATTTGGGTACAGCGTCGCATGACCGCGCAATTGTCCGTTAAAGTCACAGTGCCAAATCGCAAAATAGGCCCTGGTCTTTGAGCAGCTAAATCTTCCGGGGCTTAAGTGGTTAAGGCTCCAGGGGGCACGCACGCATCCCCACGGAGCCGCTCTGCCACTGTGATTAGACACAGCAGGAGCCGAACCTCGGGAGGGGCTGGAACAATCGCTGCCGGCCTCCCGCGATCGTCGGCTAGAGAGACAGGAGCTCCATCTGCCTATGTAAACAAGGCAGATGACTCAGCTGTCACACAGGCAGAGGGAGATCCTATGCTAAGCTGAGACACAGATTTCTCTCCCCCTGTGATCGAGTCCCCCCCCCCACAGTTAGAAAGCATATCGTAGGAGCACACTTAACCCCTCGATCACCCCTAGTGTTAACCCCTTCCCTGCCAGTGTCATTAATACGGTAACAGTGCATATTTTTTAGCACTGATTACTGTAGTAATGTCACTGGTCCCCCCAAAAATGTGAGTTAGGGGTCCGATCTGTCCACCGCAATGTCGCAGTCCCTCTAAAAATCACTGTTTTTTTTAATTCATTAAAGTGTATTTTTTCCCCAAAAATTGCATTTTAAAGACTGCTGAGCAAATATAATGTGACATAAAATATTGCAACAATCGCCATTTTATTGTCTAGGGTCTCTGCTAAAAAAAAAATACATAATGTTTGGGGCTTTTCTATACAGGATATTTAGAAGAACAGTACACAAGGACATTAAAGAAATTCTTATTTCTATCCTTTATTCACATATTGCCTTCCACCAGAATCCATGTTTTTTAATGTGGTTAGTTGTTCCTTTTTATTTTCGTCAAAGTGAAACTCCCTTTAAATGTCTTCATATTTACTGGCAGTTGCTCAGAAAAGTGAAACATTTCGGACTCCAGCTGCATACAAAATCGTTACGCAATGTAGCACTGGTTTTAAAGTGAACTTGTAAGAACTATGAATATTATAACAAAACAAATTAGGAGTATTACGGAACATTTAAGGTACCTTAATAACACAAATGTATAGAAATTTTTTAGTGAAATCATCAATGTATTCAGAATCAATTAAAACTATAATAAAATCAAATAGCAATATCATGGCCTTGTTTGTCAGAAATTGGTTGCAATGATATTTTCCATGCTACAATGATGTCATGGGCACTTATCTATTCAAAAGCTAGATTAATGCCATTCAGAAAGGAACCATTTACTCCAAGCAAGCTCTACTGTATTAATAGGTAAGCGCCCATGACATATTCCAAGGTAAAAATAACAAAACAAAACAAAAAAATATATATTGCAATATTGTTTTTGCATAACTCCTGAATAAGCCGTGTATTCGGCGAAACATGTTAAAAATGTAACATCATTGTAGCATGGAAATATCATTTTACCTACTTTCTGGCAAACAAGACCATGATATGGCTATTTGATTTTATTATGGTTTTAATGGATTCTGAATAAATTTTTTGATGATTTTAATGAATATTTGTACACATTTGTGTTCTTCAAGCACCTTAAAAGTCCCTAAATACTCTTAATTTTTTGGTAAATTATTGGGATGTGGTGCGTGATATAACCCATCTCCTAGCTATATCACACAGTGTAAATGAATATTCTAAAGAAATTGGTGTAGCAAGTAAGCTGACAGCATTAAAGCATCATCAAACCCAAGGGCAAAAATGTAATTTCTTAGTTGCACAGTGCAAGACTCAAGATCTTTAGTCATTACCATTGGCAGGGCCGAAACTAGGGTGGGGGGGGGGGCACATTCCCCAGGTGCCAACTTGAGGGGGGGTTGCCAAATTTATAAGGTCCAATGTCTGCAATGCTGACACTAGCTGGAATTTGGGAGTTTGGATCAGGCTGGACTGACACAGCTGAGCTGCATTTACAGGAAGCCGAGCTCACACACCACTGGCTGCTCTGTGAGGCCACACTGCCGCTGATCTCATGGGAGCTAGGATCCGGACCCCGGAGATTCTGTTTGCTAACTTGCTCCTTGAAGTCAGACCTAGATAGCAGGGGTGGCAGGGACAGCATTTGCAATATTTTCCTCCTGCAGCCGCCGAAAGCCAGATACAGCGGCTGGTGTAGGAAAATACAGCCGATGGCTATTGGTTATACTAAATGCCCCCCTCGCCACCTCTCCTCTCTTTTTGCTGCCTGGGTCCCCCCTCCCCAACTCCCCCCTCTCAACTCCCAGCCAGCAGCTGCAATGTGTTAGGATGGCGAGTAGGGGGAAGGGTCCAGTAAATATGTAATTTATCGGGCCCTTCTTTTTCTGAATGAACAGTGTGATTGATCGATACTGATGACTCACTCCGTTCACTAATAACTGAAGCATAGTAAACTGCAGTGCAGCTGAGGCTGCAGAGAAAGCAATTGAAGAGTCTGTGTCCTCATATCCGTTCTCTGTCTCAAAAGTGAGACATCACTAAAGTCCCCCCCCCCCCACCACAATGGGCTCCTAAAAAATTGTAATAAAATAAATAAAAATGTATATTGCAAAAATTAATTGAAAAAATATTATTGTAAAAAATAAATAAACAAAAAAAAACCTACTGCGACCGTCCACTGCCCAACTGACACCGTCTAAAGAGAGAATGTATATGGGCGCTTCCATGGATCTAGGCAGACAACATGTGGGTCCCTACACCTGGGCAGTGCTTGAGAGAAGAAGCAGCTCTGCAGAAAGTAGAAGAAGAAGCAAGGCACCTCTAAGTGCAGTAACTCATGTTTTATTGCAGGGTTAAAGATTAAAAACACTTACAAAATTGCATGCTATCAGGGGAGGACTGGGCCAGGGGGCAGGGGGACAATTGCCCCCTGGGCCGTTCTGATGTCCTGTAAAAAGGCTGCACCGCTTCTGACACAGACATGCCTATAGGATTCCTGGTGAAGAGAAGTAAAAAGTCTCTGCCACTGACCTACTGTGTGGAGGATGAAGACAAGGAAAGAGCGCAGGCCTCCCTCCCAAGCATGGATGGTGTAAACTGTGTCTGAGCAGAGGCCGGTTCCATGCCCCACTAGAGACTCTCCTCCCCTGGCCAGCCCCAACCCAGCTGTCCCAGTTCCCCCCCAACCGCCCCCTGCTGGCCAGGTTTGGAACCCGGATTCAGCAGGTCAGTAGAGAGTACCTGGAGCAGGGCTTCAGCCTGGAATGGGGGTCAGGAGGACGGCGGAAAGAGGAAGAGTGGGACCAAGTCGCTGCACCATGGGCCTCTGGTTTGTACTTGCCCCCTGGGCTGGAAGTTGCCAGTCTGCCCCTGCATGCTATAGCAGGTAAAAAGAAGAGCTGAGGTAATCCGAGATACCTTCCTGGATCTGGGAAGCCACTGTTCAGATGAGCGGACATCCGGGACTGCTTCCTGTGTGGGCGTTCTCTATGCGGCATGAGAGCTCCTAGCAACTATGCAGAGACGCAGGCAGCCGGTATCCGATGATGCGGGTGGATGCCAGGTTACATGTTTCGGAGCATGCGCTGCTCCTTCGTCAGACCTCCACCCGCTGAAGATCGGTAAACAAATATATGGGCAGACACAGTCCGGAATGGGAGGGGCCAGTACAATACTGCTGGCTATATGCTACACAAATTTCCTCTTTCTTTTGCAGCGAGGAATTTTCTGACACAATGTCAGATTTCATGGAAAGAATCTCAGGCCTTACAGAGGCAATTGATAGCAGGTGTCACAACAGTGCCCCTTCAGCCTCTCCCAAATCGGTCTTTGACTTTGACTACCCTTGAACCCAACATGTTAGCTGAGAAAGAGGTAGTAATTGAGGGTGATCCTTCTCCTTCAGAAGGAATTGCATCAGGATGACACCCCTGGAGCAGCAATTTTATCCAAGCTTAAAGTGGGTATAAGGGCAGAAGGTATCTTAAAGTGCTTTTAAAGGCAGGTTTTTTTTTTTACCTTAATGCATTCTATGCATTAAAGTAAAAATTCTTCTGCAAGAAGCTCCCCCCCAGCCCCTCCTAAATTCTTACATGTGCCCGATCTCGATCCTGCTCTGTGCCAATGGCTCCCACTGCTCTCAATGACAGGCAATGTAAAGGACCCATCTCATGGACACACAAAGCAAGCTTGGAAGCGAGCATGCACAAGTGCCTCCATAGTGAGTGGCTTTCTATGGGAGCAATGAAAGGGGGGAGGGGCCAGTAGCGCCGACGGGGAGCCCAAGAAAAGGAAGATGGTGGTTGCTCTTTGCAAAATCATAGCACAGAGCAGGTAAGTATAACAATTTTTTTTTTTACAATCATTTTAATAAATCCTGTGCATTAATATAAAAATCCTGCTGTGTTCAGTTTCCCACCCAGCCCCCCATTTACTTGGTCTCGATCCTGCTCTGTGTACGAGAGCAGAAGCTCTCTCGGCTCTCCTCATTGGCTCAAACACAGCAGCAGGGCCACAGAGCCTGGCTTGGGATCCAGCCCACATGAGTGCCCCCATAAGAAAGTGACTTGCTTTGGGGGCACTCCTAAGAAGGGACAAGACAGGAGTGCCAACGAAGGACGCCAGAAGAGGAAGACCAGGACTGCTCTTTGCAAAACCATTGTACAAAGCAGTTAAGTGTATCATATTTGTTTTTTTTTTTATATCTTTTTTTTCCCTTTACAATCATAAGGATACCGTTGCTACCCTTATTGACACTGTACTCTCCTATTTAGCGTTGGAGCGGCTAAACTTTCCCAGATGGCTTGCTGGTGGAGCCTATTCTATATGGGATCTGACCTCATCTGGAGAACATTTTATACCCTCCAAAATGCTTTGCCCATCAATATCCTATTGAGGAATTTTTCCAGTAAAAGTGGTTAGTTCCTTTTCATGTCTTCACAAGACCCTCACAGTCCCTATGAAGGATAACCCTGTGTTCAAAGACCTAGTAGACAAGAGGTTAGTGCCCCTCTTTAAACACTTTATGTCTGGGTGGACCTCAATCCCAGAACGTGAGACAGACTGCGCTACAGCACAATCTGTCATGCGCTGTGTCCTCTGGATATAGCCAATGACAGATCACTGTACACACCACATTAATAAATTTCACTGTGAATATCACTGTTATACAGAAAAAAATAACCCCCTTTAAAATAATCACATTTTGGAAAAAGGATCACCCTCTTGTGTCAGTATTTTGTTGAACCACCTTTTTGCTTTAATTACAGCCTTTAGTCTGTTGGGATTTGTCTCTACTAACTTTGCACTTCTGGACTTTGCAATATTTGCCTACTCTTCTTTGCAGAACAGCTCAAGTTTAGTTAAATTTGATGGTGACCGCTTGTTGACTGCATTGCTCAAGTCATTCTACAGATTTTCAATGGGGTTTTGTAACGCTCCTGCGTTTTTAGTATAGGCTGGATTTGCAGCTGCAAAATCTCCACTCAGTAGTCATGTAGAGATGTGTTGAATACCAGATCCAACTCTCCAGGACTCATCACCGTGGGCCTGTCAGCTTCAACATACAGATATATACACACTCAATGAGATGTTCCTGGAGTGATAGGATGTATATGATAGTATGAAGATGATGTGCTGAAGGGACAGGTGTGAACAGTGACAAGGATGGTAATCACTTGATAGGTTTGTATAGGAGAGTTCAAGATGGTATTTAGGAGTGCAGATAGGTTAGTATCGAGTATGCTAACAGGTGGTGAGGACAGCAGATGACAAATACAGGATAGACTAACCCAGTGCAAGGATAGATAGTAGTAGACAGGAGAGCTAGCAATCTATGCAGCAGTGCAGATGATAGATGGTAGTAGGCTCAAGAGCTAGCAATCTATGTAACAGTGCAGATGATAGGATAGTATGGATAGCTAGTAACAGTCCTTAATGTGCATAGGTAGATAGTGCAATAAGGTTATGGAGGGTTCCCCTGCGGGGTACTTATCACTTGTAATGTTAGTAGTTTAGAGAGGTCCAGTAGATAAGGAATGATCCGGTAGCGAGCTACAGGGATCAGTAGCGAGGTTCCGGTCTGCTCCAGGTAAAGGGAATAGCTGGAGGTTCCGATCGAGAGACGGGCTTGAAAGCATGTGGATAGCAAGGCAGGTTGAACGAACAATGTGAGTGAGACCGCTGGCGGTTGAAATAGCCGCTCTGCGGCGCTCAGCAGTGACATCATCGTTCTTAAAGGTATATGCGTACCACCTGAAGAGAAAGGTGGGACGCATTACAGAGGAAAGTTGTCACGTACCTGATCCGAGGCCGAGATGCAGAGAGGGCTCCCCTTGCGGCTGAGTTCGACACACCCCTGGGGTTGAGACAGAGGGTGTAGCGCCCACAGAAGCACTGGTTGCCAGCAGGGTCCTGATGGTGAACAGGCGGTCTCTAGCAGAGTGCTAGGCAGGAATACACCGGACAGTCCAAGGAGGAACCAGGAACAACCAGGCAGTAGGTGTAAGACCGGCCGGGGGTCAAACACAGGAAGCTGCAACAGGTGCAAGCCAAAGGTATGTTAGGAAAGCCAGAAGCAGACAAGTCCGTGGGGAAGCCAAGATCAGGTACTGGAGGGCAGGTAGACAGGAAGCAAGTCCGTGAGCCAAGCCGAGATCAGATAACAGGAGAGCCAAACTGGAGCAGGGATGGTCAGACGAAGCCGAGGGTCAAAGCCAGGAGAGAGAGCAGACAGGTCAGGAACAAGCCGGGTCAAACTGGAATCCAGGAAGTAGCAATGCACAGGAAACAGGAAGAGCTGAAGACAATCCAGCAATCTGATGAGCTGAGTAGAGCCCTTTTATAGGCCAGTGAATTAGTCTATGGCCTGAGTCCATTGCGGCCATGGGAAGTACTGGAAAGTTGCCAGTTTGCAGCACAGCCATTTCACTGACAATGAGTCTATGGCCTGAGTCCATTGCGGCCATTGGAAGTACTGGCAGAGTCGCCAGTTGCAGCATGGCTGTTTCTCTGACAAAAGTGGTGATTAAGGGTACCGGAGGTACCAGAATCTTACAGGTTTAAGTCTGGGCTCTGACCAGGTCATGCAAGGACATTCACCTTTTTTTCCTTCAACCACTGTGTGTTTATTTTTGCTGTGTGCTTTGGGTCATTGTCATGTTGGAAGGTAAACCTTCTTCCTATTGACAACTTTCTGGCAGAGGGCAGCAGATTTTCCTCAAGAATATGATGGTATTTTGCCCCATCCATTTTTCCTTCTATCCTGAGAAGTGCTCCAGTCCCTGCTGCATAGAAACACCCCATAACAGGATCTCAAGGTGCCTTTTGGCAAAGCTCAGTCATGACTGCATGTGGCCTTTCTTGAGGAATGGCTTTCTTCTTGCAACACTCCCATACAAGCCACATTTGTGGAGAATTTGTAAAATTGATGTCACATGCACACAATGACCACTCTTTGCCATAAATTCCTGCAACTGCCTCAGAATTGCAGTAGGCCCCTTGGTAGCTTCTCTGACCAGTTTCCTTCTCTTTCATCCAGTTTGAAGTGATGTCCTGATCCAGGAAGGGTCTTTGTTGTACCAAATACCTTCCACTTCATAATAATAGACTTCACTGTACTTTTAGGCATTGATAAAGCCTTTGTATCCATCTCCTAACTTGTGCCTGTCCAAAACTTTATCCTGGAGATCTTTTGACACTGTCTTGCCCAGGGCTGGCGCCAGCACCATAAAGCAGGGACACCAGGATGGGCCAGCTGCCCACAAAGAACAGACAGCGACCGCAGAGAGAAAATAACATCCGGGGATACTGATTCCACCCCCAGCAGCTGATCAAGCACTCCCTCCTATTCAGATCACCCAGGGGACCGAGCCACTCAGGTGTGGCTGGCCTTGGAAGTAAAGACACCCAGCCCGCCTTCTCTGGTGCACATGAAAGGCCTAAAGCTGTGGCTTCCCTGGCCTTGCCATCCATAGTTGATTGTTTGCCTCAGTTTGTAACGCTCATGCGTTTCTTATATGGTGTGGATTTTCAGCTGCAGAAATAGATCCACGTCAGCAGTCATGTAAGAGATATGCTGAGATACCATTCCCAACCTCAATGACTCATCATGTGTGGAAGGTCTTATTTCAGCCAGTAAATACACACAGTTAGCAAGCTGGTTCCTAGAATGACTTTATGTATGTGGTAACACAATGATGAAGGTTGAGGGATAGGTTGAGTGGAGGTGATAGGTGATAGACACTTGAAGGTGAGACAGTAGCAGATGGATGCAGGAAGGTTTAGCAATGTTGTATGATAGCAGATGATAGAATAGCAGGTGGACATACAAAAGAGATCAACCCAGTGCAGAAAAGTAGCAGTAGTCTCAAGAGCTAGCAATCTAGTTTATGCAGATGTAATAAACAGTCTTTACTATGCAGAGCTAGATAGTGTAAGCTTAGTATAAGTTTATAGAGAATTCCCCTGCGGGGTACTTAGCACTATTAGCGATACAGCCGAAGGGTGGTTCAGGAGAGGCGGATGATCCAGTAGCGGGATACAGGGATCAGCGCAGCGAGGTTCCGTCAGCGAAGTAAGCTTGCAAGCATGGAAGCTTCAAGCAAGGTTAGCATCCAGGTAAGGGTGTTTGAACGAACACATGTGAGTGAGAACCGACGCCTTAAATAGCCATCTAGTCCGGCGCTGAGTGATGACAGCTCCAGTCTTAAAGGTGTATGCGCACCTTTCCAAAAGTAAATGGTAGGGCGCATACACTTGTGGAAAGTGTAATTTAGGGTACCAAAGGTACCGGAACATTACACAGTTGCACTACCAGAGACTGAAATGCTCCAGGAAAGCTCTTTTCATGCTGAGCTAATGGAAATGACCACAGCTGATCACAGTTGTAAGTCAAATGGCTTTGTGCTATTGAGAAGATGATTAACAATACTTGACTGAGATTACAAGTCATTTTTTAGCAGCGGTGTGATCCTTTTTTCCATCTCAGTGATTCTGTTTGAGTGATTTGAATTTTTTTATTTATAAACCTGTTAATTTTTTTCTGACATATTTTATTATATCTTTCACTTGGATGTTATAGGTTACACTGAGCAAATACAGCTGGATAAAACAAAAACTGTGTCTGTCTTAATTTCAGGCTGTAAAGCAACAAAATTTGATTATTTATTATACCTGCTGTAAGCAATCATAATGTGTTAAAAAAAGAAAATCCTGATCACCTCCCTAGAGTAGTACATTGTTACTATGGTAACACTGTATTTCTCTGGTTACAGTATGTAAAATAAATCGTAGAAAAAGAAAAAAACATTAAAAAAAAAATAAAAAATTATTACAATTTTGTTTTTTAACATACTTTCACCAGTCAATGTCCCTAAACACCATACCAGGTAGACGATGACGCTGTACTGCACTGGTGACAGTATTTAAAAAAAAAAAAGTGAAAATAAATAGGTATATTGGCTATGTCTTCTTATGAAAGTACTGTATATTCCTGCCTTGATTTGAACTGGAAGGGAAAAAAAGGGGTTTAGGAAGACATAGCCCTCCAAACCAGCCAATATACCTATTTTTTTTACAAAAATGCACTCAGCATTTAAGCCTTTTGTAAACTGACAGCACACAGCATTTTTGTGGACTGAGGTGTCAGCCCTGCCTAGTTTTTGTTGTTTCTTGCACTTATCGGCAGATATATATAACAGACAGATATAACAAAAATGCTTCCAATAGTATGTTAAACAGACCAAAACGGAGCAAATAAGAGTTAATTGTTAGGGGTCACATACCCTTTGATACAGCAGGGCGAATGCATTACACTATATGGTCATTGATAATCTAATTGTTGCAAACTCAAGCATATATACATATTTTATATAAGAGAATTGTGAGCTGCAAAAAAGGATTGTTATGTGCCCCTGTGCAGCTTAAGGCCCCCCTTCACAAGGGGCAGAATTGTAAGATTCTGGTACCTCTGGTACCCTTATTTTCCACTTTTCTTTCAAATATGCGTCCCACCTTTCTAATTAGGTGGTACGCATACACCTTTAAGACGGATGACGTCATCGCCGAGCGCCGCAGAGCGGCTATTTCAACCGCCGGCGTTCTCTCTCACATCGTTCGTTCAACCTGCCGTGTGTCCACATGCTTACAAGCTTACCTTGCTACCGGAACCTCCAGCTATTCCCTTTTACTTGGAAACAGACCGGAACCTCGCTACCGATCCCTGTATCTCGCTACTGGATCACTCCCTTACTACTGGACCCTGCTACTACTAACTTTACTAGTGATAAGTACCCCACAGGGGAATCCTCCATAACCTTACTTACACTATCTACCTCTGCACATAAGGACTGTTACTATCTATGCATACTAATTCTATCATCTGCACTGTTACATAGATTGCTAGCTCTTGAGTCTACTACCATCTATCCTTGCACTGGGTTAGTCTATCCTGTAATTGTCATCTGCTGTCCTTACCACCTGTTACCATACTCGATTACTAACCTATCTGCACTCTACCTAATACCATCTAATACTCTCCTGAACATTTCTATCAAGTGCTTGCCATCTCTGTCACTGTTCACACCTGTTCCTTCAGCACTTCATCTTCATACTGTTATATACATCCTATCACTCCAGGAACATCTTATTGAGTGTGTATATCTGTATGCTGAAGCTGACAAGCCCACAGTGATGAGTCTGGAGAGTTGGATCTGGTTATTCAACACATCTCTACATGACTACTGAGTGGAGATTCTGCAGCTGCAAATCCAGCCTACTACAAAAATGCAGGAGCGTTACAAAAATCCACTTTAATCTGCTTGCTCAGCGGGGAATCTGTCCATTGGTCCCTGGCTGAGCTTTTGCAGAGAGGACATGGACACAGCCGGCTCTGCCCTGTGGGTGGTCAGATGTAAATGGACCGGCTTTCCTTGTTCACCCGACTGAAAAACAGACCGGTGGAACTGAACCGAACAAAGTTTACGCAAGTTAACACAATTTTCCTTAGGTCCTTCAAAATGCCTTCAAACTTGAAAAATGCCTTCAAACTTGAAAAACAAAAACAAGATTGGTTGGGGAGGATGTTAAACCATGCGGTTGAACCGTGGTTTTACCACCCCCCCTAACCACTCACCCTTTAGCTGCAAAGGCAGCAGAGGAGTGTGTACATATGCCGCGGTCATGATGCCATTCATTGTGACACAGCAAAAATAATGCCCGCTGTAGCGTTCAGTGGGTGGTACTGCTTGCTAAAAGTGACATCTGAATTGGACTGAGTCCAGAAACCATGTGAAATCCACTGTCTGCTCGGTCCATGCACAGTGGACACGCACACAGACCACTCTTCTCTACGGATGGCTGCATGTAAACTGACCGCCTGCCTGTGTACACCCAAATGCCATCCGATCTGCTGGATGAAAGGGGAATGGATCCCCGTCAGTCTCTTTTTGGTGTATCGGATTGGGTTGGATGACACATGTCCATTTACAACTGCCGCTCCATAGAGAAGAATGGAGGTCCCGATCAGGCCCGATTGTCCCTTTTTAGGTGGACCAGGTCGGAATGTTTACAGATTGAACGAACCACAAAAAATGAATTCAGCAGAATTACCCACTTAAGTGACACAATTAACACAACAAGTAAATGCATTAATGCTTGCTCTTACTGAAGTAAAAGAAGAAAATCAGACTCTGATACAGCAGGTAACCCGTCTTTCACGGCTCACTGCTGCTCAACCCCCTGAACCTAAAATAAACCCTCCCCTAGTGTTTACAGGTGATCGGAAAAATTTTAGTGAATTCAAAAACGCATGTCAATTGCTTTTTTTGTTAAAACCTCGTACATACCCTACTGATCAAATTAAAGTCTGTACCGTTATCTCATACTTAACGGGTGATCCCCGGGCCTGGGCAGACTCTCTCTTTGAGAAAAATGATCAGCTTCTCAACTCCTATTCTTTATTCCTAGCAGAACTCGCTAGTTTATATGATGACCCCAACAGGCAGAGTACTGCTGATATTCAATTGAGGGCTTTAAAACAAGGAAGGAGACCTGTAGAAGATTTTGTAGCTGAGTTCAAAAGATGGACCCTTGATTCAGGGTGGAATGACACATCTCTGCGAACTCAATTCAGACTCGGGTTGTCAGAAGCTGTTAAAGACGAGCTCGCCCAGGCGGATTTACCTGGCACCTTAGATGCCTTAATACAACTCAGTATCAACATCGACAGGCGACTGCGTGAAAGAAGGGCTGAAAAAATGGGAATGCCATTGTCTAGTCCTTCTCGGATTTCGGCCGTTGACCCTACTCCCATGGAGGTAGGAACCATACGCCCACCTTTATCAACTACTGAACGAGCCAGAAGAAGATCCAGAAACCTCTGCATGTACTGCGCATCCCCGGATCATTTGATAAGCGTCTGTCCCCTTGTCCGCAAAAAAGAGGGTGAGTGTTCACATGTCTTGCTAGGAGGATTAACGACTTCCTTTTCTAACCCCTATCTTTTTGTTCATTTGACATTGCAGTGGGACCAGACTAGGATTACCACCAAGGCTATGATCGACACTGGATCTTGTGGAAACTATATTGATACATGTTTTGTTACCTTAAATAAAATACCTATTATTTCAAAACCTAAACCTGTTTCTGTTAGTTTCATTAACGGTATTCCACTATCTTCTGGTCCAATCACCAACCAGACACAAGCACTCCTTGTCACTACTAACGAGTCTCATATGGAGACCACCCCATTTTTCTATTATTTTGGGACTCCCCTGGTTACACACACATCAACCAATCATAGATTGGAAAAGACGGACTTTGTCTTTCCCTTCTCACTATTGCGAGATTACGTGTAACCTCCCATCTTTTGTTTTTGTCTGTGGTGTCAGATGAGATTGCACCACTATGCTATCAGGATCTGTCCGAAGTATTCCTTGAAAAAAATGCTCAAATGTTGCCTCCCCATAGGGATTATGATTGCACTATCGATCTACTCCCCAACAGCAAATTGCCTTTCGGTCATGTTTATCCTCTTTCTCAGGATGAACTTTCTCATCTCAAGGAATACTTGGATGAGAATTTGACAAAAGGTTTCATCAGACCCTCTACTTCTTCCACAGCTGCAGGACTTTTCTTTGTCCGCAATAAGGATTCAAGTCTTAGGCCTATTATCGATTATAGGCAATTAAATACGATTACAATAAAGGATCGCTATCCTTTACCGCTCATCCCTGAACTCATTGAACAAGTGCGTGGGGCTACTTACTTCTCTAAATTAGACCTGAAAGGGGCATACAACCTAATCCGAATCCGTGACGGAGATAAGTGGAAAACAGCATTCAGAACCAGATACGGATTATTCGAATATCTTGTGATGCCATTCGGGTTGTGTAATGCTCCCGCAGCTTTCCAAAGGTTCATAAACGACATCTTTAGAGACTTACTTGATGTCTGTGTTGTAGTATATCTGGACGATATACTTATCTATTCTCGATTATTTCTCTCTGAACATATAAAACATGTAAGACTTGTGTTATCCAGATTACTTGCACACAATCTATACGTGAAATTAAAAAAATGCCTATTTCATAAGGAAGAAATATTATTTCTAGGATACATCATATCCAAAACCGGAATTAAGATGGATATGAGCAAGATATCCTGTATTCTGGACTGGTCTATACCAACAACTTGTAAGGCATTACAGCGATTCCTTGGATTTTCAAACTTCTATAGGAAGTTCATCAAGAACTTTTCTGCCATTGTGAGACCTCTCACACAACTGACAAGTATAAAGAAACCATACAAATGGTCAGAAGAAACAAATCGAGCTTTCTGCTTGTTAAAATCAAGCTTTACTTCTGCTCCCATACTACGCCATCCAGACCCATCCCTCCAATATATTCTGGAGGTAGATGCGTCAAATATGGCAGTAGGAGCAGTTCTCTCCCAACGACCAACAAATACTTCACCACTCCACCCAGTTGCTTTCTTTTCAAAATCATTAAGCAGCCCAGAGGTGAATTACCCAGTGGGTGAAAAGGAGTTGCTTGCCATTAAAAATGGCACTGGAGAATTGGCGACATCTACTTGAGGGTACCCGGTTACCAATACTCATATATACAGATCATAAAAACCTTCAATACCTCCAGACTAACAAAACTCTCTCTCACCGGCAGGTACGATGGTCATTATTCTTCCTAAGATTCAACTTCTTAGTGACCTACACGCCTGCAGACAAAAATAAAAAAGCGGATGCGCTATCACGATTAACCGAAGATAACTGTGCTGAAATCCCTTCTATTCCTATAATACCCTATGAACGTATTATTGGGGTTGTTCGTTCCCTGAAGGAAGAGATTTTGCACAGTATAGGATTGGATTCACCTCCACCACAACTAAGTACTGATGCAGAAGGCTTCCTCTACTACAACGACAAACTTTACATACCCCCTACTATGCGCACCAAGATCTTGGAGTTATCACATGATGTGCCCATGGCAGGACATATGGGTATGACGAAAACCCTTAATTTGCTTACTAGGCAGTTTGGTGGCCTGATATGAAGACGTCTGTACAAAAATTTGTATCTTCATGTGACATCTGTGCAAGGTCCAAAATTGACACTACAAAACCATCTGGTCTACTCTGCAGTCTACCAATACCCCAGGTTCCATGGGAGGTTGTATCCTTAGACTTTATAGTAGAACTACCACCTTCTAAAGGATTTAATACCATTCTAGTGTCAGTGGACCACCTGACAAAGATGGCACATTTCATCGCTATCCGTAGACTACCTTGCCAGCAGGTGGTGCTGTGGAGCAGAGCGCGGGATCAGAGGCTGTCAGGGCGTGCAGGAGAGAGGAGTGTGTGTGGAGTGTGTGCGTGACCGACCGCGTGTGAGTAACCCCCCCCCCCCAGGAGAGCAGCGGCGGGGAGTGGCGCTCGAACCCCGACCCCCCCCCCCCAGAAGCGAGCGGCGAGCGGGTCGGTAACCCCCCCCTCTCTTGTTGCGGGTGGCGAGCGGAACAGTAACCCCCCCCCCTTTTGCGGCGGGCGGCGAGTGGTGCGGACCCCCCCCAGACAGAGAGGGAGCAGAGGAGACTAGCGAGCAAAGGCTGACCGGGAAGTGACAGAGGGAGGCGGGTGCAGAGCGGAGACTGACCGTCTGAGGGAAAGAAAAAAAAAAAAAAAAACAGCCAGGAACTGCTAGAGACAGACTTAAAGGGACATACACTAGGTAAGTAAGACTGGTGACTGAGATTGTACACTGACTGAGGGTGTAGTGTAGTATGTGAGTACCTGAGTATCTGTGAGTACCTGAGTACCTGTGAGTATCTGTGAGTACCTGAGTACCTGTGAGTACCTGAGTACCTGTGAGTATCTGTGAGTACCTGAGTACCTGTGAGTATCTGTGAGTACCTGAGTATCTGTGAGTACCTGAGTATCTGTGAGTACCTGAGTATCTGTGAGTATCTGTGAGTACCTGAGTATCTGTGAGTACCTGAGTATCTGTGAGTATCTGTGAGTACCTGAGTATCTGTGAGTACCTGAGTATCTGTGAGTACCTGAGTATCTGGGAGTATCTGTGAGTACCTGAGTATCTGTGAGTACCTGAGTATCTGGGAGTACCTGAGTATCTGTGAGTACCTGAGGGTCTGGGAGTACCTATCACTACCTGAGTGTTGTGCGTCTGACCGGGCTGTGCGACTGAGTGTTGTGCGTCTGACCGGGCTGTGCGACTGAGCGTTGTGCGTCTGACCGGGCTGTGCGACTGAGCGTTGTGCGTCTGACCGGGCGGTGCGACTGAGTGTTGTGCGTCTGACCGGGCGGTGCGACTGAGTGTTGTGCGTCTGACCGGGCTGTGCGACTCAGTGTTGTGCGACTGACCGGGCTGTGCGACTCAGTGTTGTGCGTCTGACCGGGCTGTGCGACTCAGTGTTGTGCGTCTGACCGGGCTGTGCGACTCAGTGTTGTGCGTCTGACCGGGCTGTGCGACTCAGTGTTGTGCGTCTGACCGGGCTGTGCGACTCAGTGTTGTGAGTCTGACCGGGCTGTGCGACTCAGTCTTGTGCGTCTGACCGGGCTGTGCGACTGAGTGTTGTGCGTCTGACCGGGCTGTGCGACTCGGTGTTGTGCGTCTGACCGGGCTGTGCGACTCGGTGTTGTGCGTCTGACCGAGCTGTGCGACTCGGTGTTGTGCGTCTGACCGGGCTGTGCGACTCGGTGTTGTGCGTCTGACCGGGCTGTGCGACTGAGTGTGGTGCGTCTGACCGGGCTGTGCGACTGAGTGTTGTGCGTCTGACCGGGCTGTGCGACTTAGTGTTGTGCGTCTGACCGGGCTGTGCGACTCAGTGTTGTGCGTCTGACCGGGCTGTGCGACTCAGTGTTGTGCGTCTGACCGGGCTGTGCGACTCAGTGTTGTGCGTCTGACCGGGCTGTGCGACTCAGTGTTGTGCGTCTGACCGGGCTGTGCGACTCAGTGTTGTGCGTCTGACCGGGCTGTGCGGCTGAATGTTGTGCGTCTGACCGCGCTGTGCGACTTAGTGTTGTGCGTCTGACCGCGCTGTGCGACTTAGTGTTGTGCGTCTGACCGGGCTGTGCGACTCAGCGTTGTGCGTCTGACCGGGCTGTGAGATTGTGAGTGTTGGGTGACTGACCGGTGTCAAGTGAGTGTAGCGGAATACCAGAGGGTGAGAAGGTAGCGTTAGGAAGCCAGGAAATAGCCACATAGGATAGACTTAAATCGCTGAATCCCCATTAGATTAGATAGTAGGTACAATGCCCGGCGGGTGTGGAGATGCGACTCGGTGTACATCTTGTGATATGTATGCGTTCCTCGGTCATGCGATCGAGGGCGAATACAAATGCGCAAAATGTAAGTACGTTGCTTCCCTGGAAGCTCAGGTCCTGAATCTAGGGAAGCAGCTGGCAACACTGAGACGAATGTCCATACCGGAGGAGAGCCAGGATCGTACCAGTCAGGTGCAGACAGGGGCCTGCACAGAGGTGGGCGGAGTATCGGAGGTGCAGGCATCAGAGCAGAGCAGAGGGGTGACAGTTAGGAGGGGTAGAAGGGGACAAGGCAAGGAGGCTGATCCTGGGCTGGAGCACCCCAATGGATACGCCCCGTTGTGTGATGTTGGGGAAACCAGTCAGGGACCAGCATTGCTGGAGCAGAGCGACGCCCCTAGCTGCCAGGGGAAGAACTCCTCCAGTGAGGCCGGGAGAAAGGGAAAGGAAAGACAGGTGCTGGTGGTAGGGGACTCAATTATTAGAAGGACAGATAGTGTAATCTGTGACAAAGACCGTGTGCGCCGAACAGTCTGTTGTTTGCCGGGCGCTCGGGTTCGGCACATCGCGGATCGGGTGAACAGATTATTGGGTGGGGCTGGGGAAGACCCAGCTGTCATGGTACACATGGGTACCAATGACATAGGCAGAGGAAGACGGAGAGTCCTAAACGATTTCAGGGACTTAGGCGCTAAGTTGAGGACTAGGACCTCCAAGGTAGTATTTTCCGAAATACTACCTGTACCTCGAGCCACACCAGAGAGGCAGCGGGAGATTAGGGAAGTTAACGAGTGGCTGAGGAGCTGGTGTAGTAAGGAGGGTTTCGGGTTCCTGGAGAACTGGGCCGACTTCTCAGTCGGTCACCGGCTCTTTGGTAGGGACGGATTGCACCTAAATGGGGTGGGTGCAGCCGTACTGGGTGCGAGGATGGCCAAAAAGTTAGAGGGGCTTTTAAACTAGGGAATGGGGGGGAGGGTACAGATGTAGAATTAGCCAGTGGAAAGCAAGTTTCAGAGGGCAGAAATGGGGGCATTAGCGGTAGGGTGTTCGGAGCTCCTATACCCAGGGTGGGTACGGGGAAAAATCAAGAGAGCAGCCTAAAAACATCAAAATTACGAGGCTTATATACCAATGCCAGAAGCCTGGCCAACAAGATGGGAGAGCTGGAGCTGCTGATGTTTGAGGAGGACTTAGATTTTGTGGGGATAACTGAGACTTGGTTTGACAGCTCTCATGACTGGATGGCGACCATTCAGGGGTATTCCCTTTATTGCAGAGATAGAGAGGGTAAAAAAGGGGGAGGGGTATGTTTGTATATTAAGAACAGTATACAGGTAAATATGAGGGATGATATTAATAATGGAGCTATGGACGAGGCAGAATCCCTATGGGTAGAGCTTCAAAGGAAAGGCACGGTGGGGAAGGTAATATTGGGCATATGCTATAGGCCCCCAAACCAGAGGGAGGAGGGTGAGGTGGACCTCATGTTACAGATAGGATTGGCAGCAAGGATGGGAAATGTCATTATAATGGGGGACTTTAATTATCCTGATATAGACTGGGCAGAAGGAACCGCGCATTCAGCCAAGGCTCGGCAGTTCCTAAATGTTTTGCAAGACAATTTCATGGGTCAGATGGTGAATGCACCGACAAGAAACAATGTGGTACTTGACCTACTGATTACCAACAATACAGACCTGCTCACGGATATAGAAATACGGGACAACTTAGGGAGCAGTGACCATAGGTCAATTGGTTTCAGTATTAATTACAGTAATAGGAAACACAAGGGTAATGTAAGGACACTGAATTTCAAAAGAGCCAATTTCCCTAAACTGCGCTCGCTGCTAGAAAATATCAAATGGGATAGAACCCTGGGAACAAAGAACACGGAGGAAAAATGGGAGTGCTTCAAGAGCATACTTAACAAGGGGGTGGGCCAGTGCATTCCACAGGGAAATAAATTTAAAAGAGCAAAACTAAACCCTGGGTGGCTAAACTCCAACATAAAAATGTATATTAGAGCTAAAGAAAAGGCCTTCAAAAAATACAAGACTGAGGGGTCATTGGCAGCATTTAAGCACTACAAAGAGTGTAATAAGAAATGTAAAGACGAAATCAGGGCGCCTAAAATAGAACACGAGAGACATATAGCGGAGGAGAGTAAAAAGAACCCCAAGAAGTTCTTTAAGTATATAAACAGTAAGAAAGCGAGGCCAGAACACATTGGCCCCATAAAAGATGATAAAGGAAAAATGGCCACTGAGGACAGAGAAAAGGCGGAAGTGTTAAATAATTTCTTTTCTTCAGTCTTCACAAAGGAATCGGGGGGCTACACGAACCTAGCTTGTAAGGCCGAACTAAATAATACACCTCAGGAAGTGCCGCCATGGCTAACAGAGGATAGACTTAGAGCTAAACTAGAGAAACTTAACATAAATAAATCCCCGGGACCGGATGGCTTGCACCCAAGGGTTCTTAATGAGCTCAGCCAGGTGATTGCCAGACCATTATTCTTGATCTTTAAGGATAGTTTACAGACAGGTATGGTGCCAGCTGATTGGAAAAAAGCCAACGTGGTACCAATATTTAAAAAGGGGCCGAGATATATCCCGGGTAACTATAGGCCGGTCAGCCTAACATCAGTAGTCTGCAAAATTTTGGAGGGGATGATAAGGGACCACATACAAGACTTTAGTAATGAAAACGGTATTATAAGTAGTAATCAGCATGGATTCATGAAAAATCGTTCATGCCAAACCAATCTATTAACCTTCTACGATGAAGTGAGCTGCCACTTAGATAAAGGTAAGCCTGTGGATGTGGTGTATCTGGACTTTGCAAAGGCCTTTGACACCGTTCCCCACAAACGCTTACTGTACAAACTAAGGAAGATAGGTATGGACCATAAGGTGAGTACCTGGATAGAGAACTGGCTCCAGGGGAGAGTCCAGAGGGTGGTGATTAATGGGGAGTACTCTGATTGGGCGGGTGTGGATAGTGGGGTCCCCCAGGGTTCTGTCCTTGGACCAATCCTGTTTAATTTATTCATAAATGATCTAGAGGAGGGGATATCTAGTACAATCTCAGTATTTGCAGATGATACTAAATTAGGCATGCCAATATCTTCTATGCAGGATGTGGAAATCTTGCAAGCAGACCTGAACAAAATAACGGGGTGGGCAACTACATGGCAGATGAGATTTAATGTGGAAAAATGTAAAGTAATGCACTTGGGGGCCAGAAACCAGAAAGCAAGCTACTCACTAGGGGGGGAACCTCTGGGTGAGTCTAGGATGGAAAGGGACCTGGGGGTACTGGTAGACAACAGGCTTGGAAGTGCCATGCAATGCCAAGCCGCTGCAAGCAAAGCCAACAGAATACTGGGTTGTATAAAAAAGGGGATTCACTCCAGAAATAAAGAGATTATTCTTCCACTCTACAAGACTCTGGTCCAGCCACATCTGGAGTATGCTGTCCAGTTCTGGGCACCGGTCCTCAGGAAGGATGTGCTGGAACTGGAGAAAGTCCAGAGAAGGGCAACAAAAATAATTAGGGGAATGGAGGACATCAGCTATGAGGAAAGACTACAAGCACTGAACCTATTCTCTCTGGAGAAAAGACGATTGAGGGGGGATATGATATCAATGTACAAATACTGTACTGGCGACCCTAGTATAAGGAACAAACTATTCAGAGAAAGGAGATACAATAAGACACGTGGCCACTCACTAAAACTTGAGGAAAGGCGGTTTAACCTTAAAGTGCGTAAGGGGTTCTTCACTGTAAGAGCGGTAAGGATGTGGAATTCTCTTCCGCAAGCAGTCGTATCAGCGGGGAGCATTGATAGTTTCAAAAAACTATCGGATGGACACCTTAAAGACCACAACATACAGGGGTATACAATGTATGGTTAAAAGCAAACACACACACACATCATAGGTTGAACTGGATGGACTTGTGTCTTTTTTCAGCCTCACTAACTATGTAACTATGTAACTATGTAACCTTCATCCAAACAAACAGCGGAACTACTGATGAAACATGTGTTCAAGTTACACGGAATACCAAAGACTCTTTTATCAGACCGTGGTTCACAGTTCATCTCCAAATTTTGGCAAGCTCTTTGTCAAATATTACGGATTGAGCGAAAGCTCACTTCGCCCTACCACCCTCAGACCAACGGACAGACTGAAAGAGTCAACCAGTGTATAGAACAATATCTGCGTTGCTACACATCATACCTACAGGATGATTGGGTGGACCTTCTCCCTCTGGCGGAATTTGCTTATAACAATGCAACCCACAGTACTACTAAGCAAAGTCCGTTCTACTTGAACTATGGGTTTCATCCCACACTTCTTCCACCACACATCCTACCATCAAGTAACCCAGTAGCCTCAGACTATCTTACCCAAATAAAGGACTCTCTGGGTTTACTTAATACCACTATCTCACACGCCCACAGCCAACAAAAAAGGTACTACGACCTACGTAGAAGACCTTCTCCTCAGTATGCTATTGGGGACCTCGTTTGGCTATCAACAAGAAATTTAAGATTAAAGATCCCTAGCAAAAAGCTTGGACCTTTATTTCTGGGACCCTTCCCAATTAAGAAACTTATTGGAAAAGCTGCAGTACAGCTCACCTTACCAGCAGATCTCAAGATCCATCCCATCTTCCATGTGTCGCTACTGAAGCCCCATGTTCCTAATCAAGGAATCAGGCCTACCATCTTGCCTCCACCTCCAGTACAAGTTGAAGGCGGAGAAGAATATGAGATTAAGGAGATTTTGGATTCTCGTATCCACAGAGGAAGACTCCAGTATCTCATAAGATTGAAGAACTATGGACCCCAAGACGACACCTGGTTGGATACCACTGATGTTCATGCACCTAGGCTTATACGAAGATTTCACTCGAAATACCCGGAGAAACCAGTGCTATAGGCCTTCCGGAGCCGGCCTTAAGGGGGGGTACTGTAAGATTCTGGTACCTCTGGTGCCCTTATTTTCCACTTTTCTTTCAAATATGCGTCCCACCTTTCTAATTAGGTGGTACGCATACACCTTTAAGACGGATGACGTCATCACCGAGCGCCGCAGAGCGGCTATTTCAACCGCCGGCGTTCTCTCTCACATCGTTCGTTCAACCTGCCGTGTGTCCACATGCTTACAAGCTTACCTTGCTACCGGAACCTCCAGCTATTCCCTTTTACTTGGAAACAGACCGGAACCTCGCTACCGATCCCTGTATCTCGCTACTGGATCACTCCCTTACTACTGGACCCTGCTACTACTAACTTTACTAGTGATAAGTACCCCACAGGGGAATCCTCCATAACCTTACTTACACTATCTACCTCTGCACATAAGGACTGTTACTATCTATGCATACTAATTCTATCATCTGCACTGTTACATAGATTGCTAGCTCTTGAGTCTACTACCATCTATCCTTGCACTGGGTTAGTCTATCCTGTAATTGTCATCTGCTGTCCTTACCACCTGTTACCATACTCGATTACTAACCTATCTGCACTCTACCTAATACCATCTAATACTCTCCTGAACATTTCTATCAAGTGCTTGCCATCTCTGTCACTGTTCACACCTGTTCCTTCAGCACTTCATCTTCATACTGTTATATACATCCTATCACTCCAGGAACATCTTATTGAGTGTGTATATCTGTATGCTGAAGCTGACAAGCCCACAGTGATGAGTCTGGAGAGTTGGATCTGGTTATTCAACACATCTCTACATGACTACTGAGTGGAGATTCTGCAGCTGCAAATCCAGCCTACTACAAAAATGCAGGAGCGTTACAAAAATCCACTTTAATCTGCTTGCTCAGCGGGGAATCTGTCCATTGGTCCCTGGCTGAGCTTTTGCAGAGAGGACATGGACACAGCCGGCTCTGCCCTGTGGGTGGTCAGATGTAAATGGACCGGCTTTCCTTGTTCACCCGACTGAAAAACAGACCGGTGGAACTGAACCGAACAAAGTTTACGCAAGTTAACACAATTTTCCTTAGGTCCTTCAAAATGCCTTCAAACTTGAAAAATGCCTTCAAACTTGAAAAACAAAAACAAGATTGGTTGGGGAGGATGTTAAACCATGCGGTTGAACCATGGTTTTACCACCCCCCAACCACTCACCCTTTAGCTGCAAAGGCAGCAGAGGAGTGTGTACATATGCCGCGGTCATGATGCCATTCATTGTGACACAGCAAAAATAATGCCCGCTGTAGCGTTCAGTGGGTGGTACTGCTTGCTAAAAGTGACATCTGAATTGGACTGAGTCCAGAAACCATGTGAAATCCACTGTCTGCTCGGTCCATGCACAGTGGACACGCACACAGACCACTCTTATCTACGGATGGCTGCATGTAAACTGACCGCCTGCCTGTGTACACCCAAATGCCATCCGATCTGCTGGATGAAAGGGGAATGGATCCCCGTCAGTCTCTTTTTGGTGTATCGGATTGGGTTGGATGACACATGTCCATTTACAACTGCCGCTCCATAGAGAAGAATGGAGGTCCCGATCAGGCCCGATTGTCCCTTTTTAGGTGGACCAGGTCGGAATGTTTGTGTGAAAAGGGCCTTAACCCTATAGGGGCCCATCCACACAATTGTGCTATGTAAGACACCATAAAAGCTGCATGTAGCAGTTTTTCCCTTACACCTCATTACCCATTGTTGGGCTGTGCTGCAGTGCATGCTCATCAGCAGGGTGCATTGCACCAATGTTTATAATGCTTGTTACCACAGTGTAATAATGTGAATTGGCCTTAAAATACCATTCTGCTTCAGTTTAGGAAGGGTAAGCACAGATGTTAATAGGGACTCATGCGCATGGGTGCTTTCTCCTATACAGTGTAAACAAATGGGCGCATTTTAGTTGCCCAAGAGCCCCAGGTGCTGCCTTCAGCTGCTCAAAGATATGAATGAGAAAAGGTGGCTGTATGCATGTGGTAAGGGTAGGTGGTTGGCTGGCTGTAACGTCCTCAATGTTCCCCTCCTCGCTGGGTGCCAAGTAAGAGTCACATAAGAGGCCTACCCCATGGTGGGGTCTTCTGGACTACACTAGGCACTTTGAATAGGGTCATTGTCTTACATAGAGATGGGCCAAACACCCACCTGTCTGGTTCACAGCAGAACTCCAGAACAGGAGAAATGTTCAAACCCAAACAGTGAACCCCACTGAAGTCTATGGGAGCCTTACAGGGAAAATCAAATGTGCCCTTTTTGAGGGCTTACAAGCAAGTAATTGACAATAAAAGTGGTATGGGGGTCTGGGTACTTCCCTGAGTGGCATATCTCAAAAAAAAAAAAAAAGAAAAAAAAATTGTTAAAACTATTGTTTTTTCAGGAGCAGTGATTTTAACCACTTTAGCCTCAGATGATTTGGCTGCTCAATGACCAGGCCCTATTTTGTGATTCGGCATTGCGTTACTTTAACAGAGAATTGTGCGGTCATGCGATGCTGTACCAAACGAAATTGACGTCCTTTTTTTCCTCACAAATAGAGCTTTCTTTTGGTGGTATTTGATCACCTGTGCGATTTTTATATTTTGCGCTATAAACAAAAAAAGAGCGACAATTAAAAAAAAATTACAATATTTTTCACATTTTTTATATGAAATTCTCAAAAAAATCTAAGAATCAAAATTTTTTAACATTTTAGGCCAATTTGTTATCTGCTACATATTTTTGGTAAAAAAAATCGCAATAATCGTATTTTGATTGGTTTGCGCAAAAGTTATTGCGTTTACTAACTACGGGAAAGATTTATGTAATTTTTATTGTTTTTTTTTACTAGTAATGGCAGCGATCTGAGATTTTTTTTTGCGGGGCTGCGACATTGCCGTGTACAGATCAGACCCCTGTCTAACATTTTTGACACTTTTGGGCGTACCAGTGACATTACTACAGTAATCAGTGCTAAAAATATGCACTGTTATTGTAAAAATGACACTGGCAGGGAAGGGGTTAACATTACTGGTGATCAGTGGGTTAAATGTGTCCCTAGGGGCGTGATTCTAACTGTCAAGGGGTGTGGCTTGTGAAGTAATCACAGGGACATGCAATTCTATATAGCAGGATCACATAGCCTCTGTAATCACTTCAGGGAGAATTACAGACGGCTGTGTTTACATCAGCCGTCTGTCCTACTCTCTCAGCTGCGGGGGGCCATCGGAGCCACCGGTCACACGCACTGGCTTCCCAGCTAACGAGCGGGGGCGGGCTCGCCCCCTAGAGTCTCTTGAGCGAGCGACATAGTATACTGTCGATTTGCCCAGGAGCGACTGCCTGCCGCAGTAAAACTGCAGTGGGCGGAGCTAAAGTGTTTAATGATGCTTAAAATGCAACAATAAAAATGAAAAATTCCTTTAACTATAGTGCCTGGGGGTCCCCCTAATGTGCCTGTAAAGTGGCACATCGGGGTCTGTGAATGGAAGGCTTATCGGAATCTGGAAGCCCCTATAACAAGGGGGGCCCTAGATCCTGCCCCTATCCATTCACCAAAAAAGTGTACAAAAAAAAATTACAGACACAGTTTTTGACAAGCTCTTTATTTAAAAATAAAAAAACAGTGTCCCTCGATGTAAATCCATCGTCAATCACGCCGCCCGTTGCACCGTCGAACCAAAAAAAGGGTCCGCTCACGTTAAACGCTTCCCACGTTCTGCCTGCTCAGCGGTTTGACAGTCCTTTTATAGGGAAGGGGAGGGGTCACATGGTGACGTCACCTGGTAGCCCCATCCCTCATGACGTCATGGACTGGTGCATGCTGGGTCAGTGACGTCGCTTTTTTTTTATCTTTAATCTTTTAATAGCCGGGAGCGGGCAATTGTAATCACGAAATAAAACAAGAATAATATCTGCGCTTAGTAACTAAAAAGATTAAATTCGATAAATTGAAGGCTGCTAGCACCAATAGGTATGATTGTGACCCACAGAGAATACTATACACAGTGGGGTGTCAACAACTCTCAAGCACCCAGTAAATATAGCACGATAACCGGAAATGACCGGAAACCGGAAGAAGACCAACTAGCTTGCGCTCCACGTTGCGTCTCAACCAAGGGAAAATGAACATGTTAAAACCAAGAATCCCCATCCGTATTTCGGGACCGAGGCAAACTTCGGTATATGTTTAAAGCGGTAGTATCCCGCTTTTTGACACTTTGACCTACAGGTAAGCCTACAATAAGGCTTACCTGTAGGTACAAATAATATCTCCTAAACCGGCATGGTTTAGGAGATATTTACAGTGCATGCAGCCGCTCGCGCGAGCGGCGCATGCGCTCTGAAGGTCCGGGGGGGACCTTCAATTAGTTTGCCGGAGTTTGCCGGAAAAATCACTCCCGCGCGCATGCGCGAGAGTGACGTCATCGCGGCTCCGGCCAATCATCGCGCCGGAGCCGTCTCTTCCGGCCAATCAGCGCGCCGGAGCCGCCGAACCCGGAAGAGATGACGAGGGACCATGGCAGCGCCCGCAGCGATGTCCGGGGGTCCGTGTCGGGGCTTCGTTTTAAGGTAAGTTACACATAATGGGCTAGTATGCGATGCATACTAGCTCATTATGCCTTTGTCTTGCAGGTTTTTTTATTTTTATTTTTTTTTTAATTGAGTTTACAACCGCTTTAAATACAAACCAGAACATGATAAGAAAGAGGGAGGCAAAGTTCAAAAGTTAAAAAAGATTTTTTTTTTTTTAATATATATAATCCAAAAAAAATTTTCAATAGAAAATAGAAAATCCAAAGTGGAGCGCCCCCTAGTGAAGACAATATATGTAGCAAACAGCTAGCAAATAAAAAACATGAGTATGAATGAACATACAGGGAAGGGGCCCAACTTAAAAAGCCCCCTAGTGGACACAATAGATATGACTAAAAACTTTCAATTACAATTATAAGTACAATGTATAATCACATAAATATGAACAATAGAAAATATGAAATTTATGAATGAATTAATATAAATACATTTAATTTATGAATGAATAAATATAAATATGAAAAACAGACTATCAAATGAGAATGGAATGAGAATATGAGAAATAAATAAATAAAATGTCCAGTAAATATATATAGCCTGGGTGTTACCTGTGGTAACAGTTGATATCACATTCAATATTTAAACCTAAAAGAGGGTAATTCTTAAAATCATGAAAAGAAAGTAGATAATAGGAAGTCAAATGAATATATAACTTGGGAGTCAGCTGGTATTGACAAAACTGTTGACATCCCATTCTATATTTAACCCAAAAGGAGTTTAACTCTTGAGGTTATAAATCCAATGGGTCTCAAGTTTAGAGATCTCGTGCCGAACATGACTACCGCTCCACTGTGCAGAGAAGCGATCTATGCCCAATATGATGATGCCCTCAGCCTTTTTACCATGACACTGGGCATTGTGTTTAGACATACTATGTTTGGGAAACCTCATCTGATGTTGCTTAAATGTCCATTGACCGTAATTTGCATAGTTCTAATAGTGTGGCCCACATATTGCAGACCACAAGGGCGCGCTAGAAGCTAGACTACATTTTTTGAAGAGCAGGTGATAAAGGTCTCAATATTATAGACCCTTGCAGTGACATTAAACTGAAAAGTGCATATCCTCCTATCTTTAACAGAATTAATAAGACATACAGCACATTTTCTGCATGGGAAAAAGCCTTTAAGATCCTGGAAAAAAGTGGATCTAACTTCAATAATGTTATTATTGTTCAATAATGTGTTATCAATAATGGGGTTTTTTTTTTTTTGGTTTTTTTTTTAATCTTTTGAACTTCACCTCCCTCTTTCTTATCATGTTCCGGTTTGTATTTAAACATACAGTATACCGAAGGTTTTTTCCATTTCCTCGGTCCTGGAACACGGATGGCGATTCTTGATTTTAACATGTTCCTTTTCCTGTGGTTGAGACGCAACCTATCTACATGCCTGATATCAGCTGTTTACATGTGAGTGTATCCAGATTTTTTTTATCTAATAAATCTGTTTTAAGAACTACTACACTATTTGAGTTCTTTACTTCTGAGGTGGGCCTGATCATCTGTTGGGGTTTGCCTGCCTGATACTGGAGAAGAGTGTATAGTTTGCTAGCCTTATCATCTGGTCTTGATGCGGATAAGAACTTATGAGGCTTCCACGTATCCATTTTGACCATTCTATAACTTGATGGTCATTTTCCTCTGGTAAGCAGGTTTTCCTCCTGACACAGCGGTGAACTGTGCTTTTAAGAGTCATGGCATCTGGTGTGGGGATCATCTCTGTTTCCTTTATGAAGTTTTAAATTACATTTACGGTTTTGGCACAGCACCCCATTGTTTATAGTGTTCTCTGTGGGTCGCAATCATACCTATTGGTGCTAGCAGCCTTAAATTTATTGAATTTAACCTTTTTTGTTACTAAGCGCAGATATTATTCTTGTTTTATTTAGCATTTTATGATTGCTTGTATATTTGCTGCTGGTTTTTGTGATATCTGGTCATCATGGATATCTTTTCCTTTAGAGCTAGTCACACTATCAACTTTAAGGATGCCTTTGAGAGTTCGGGCGAATCTAGTCCCTCTGACTTGGGGGGCATCTTTGTTAGACTTAAGAATATCATGACTTCTGAAATCCATACCAATTGGGATATTGCCCTATTGGAAAAGTATTTGGAGGACAACATGGATCCACGTAGCTTTAGGTGGGAAGTTAAGCCACAGTTGTCACCTTTTCTGGATTCCTCTGAATTCAAAACCAAATCAGATGAACTTAAAATGGTTTTGGAAAAAGAGGAGCAGGATCAAAAGGCTAAAAAACTGAAAAATATCTTAGGGATGTGGGAGAGTATAAGACCAATTTAGTATTTAAGTGGCAAAAAAAGAGGGAGGAGTTAAGAGGTGGTGGAGTAGATAATTCCTCTTTACCTCCTGTTTTGAGGGATGGGGGTTTACACCCTCCTTGTGATTCAGGATCTTTTTTTCCTCCCCCAGGAGATCTTTTCCCTCAGAGAGGAGGTCAATTTCCCTCTAAAAAACATCCTCAATACAAATCACCGTATCAGGCCCTCCTAAACCTAATGGTAGACCTTTCCACCATGGACCAAACCAGTCTTTTCTAGGCCAGCCCTATCCTTCTACTCCCATTGGTGGACCTGGGAATAGGGGTAAAAATAGTCAGTACTCGCATCATTATGTATCCACTCATAATAGATTCACACCACGAGTCTGATGCTACAGAAGGATATGATGATTATGATGATCGATATATATCACTCACCATCCTCTAAATACCCCAAATAGGAACAATCATCCTCAGGGTAATTGGTATGGCCCCCCTTGTAGATCTGAATATCTACAACAACAACCTCCTTTTTTTCAAGAGGGGAGGTACAGTCACAAACAAAATTTTGATCGAAAAGAGGGTCCAGAGGGGGGAGGAGGTGCAGGAAAGAAAAGAAAAAAGCGTTTGAGAGGTGTAGGAATATTTAATTTGAGTAATGCCACCTTGTCCGATAATGAACTATTTTTTCTTGATTTGATCTGGGTTTAAAATGCGCACCCTCCAAACCTCTTAACAAATTTGGTGTTTTCATGGATATACAAAAATATACACGTAAGCTAAACATCAAACAGTACATGCTTTCCAATTCCATCTGAGAAACTATTCCTGTAATTGAAGGCATTAGACACTCTGGTTTATCCAATGTTTCACTTTTTAATCCCCCTGGAATTTGAGCTCCCTCATTGGGAGTCTTTAGGGAATTAGTCCTTAAAGACCTTGAAGCACTCAATGTGAAAAAGGTCAGGATTGACCATTCAAACAGGGCCTAACATCCCTTAACCACATAACGACCGCCCGTTGCAATTTTACTGCGGCAGGCAGCCGCTCCTGGGCAAAGCGGCGTAGTACTACGTTGCTCACTCAGGAGACTCTAGGGGGGGAGTGCGCCGCCGGCGGCGCGCTCCAACCCCTGCTTGTTACCTGGGGAGCCAACACGTGTGACCGGTGGCTCCGGTGACCGCCGGCCACTCACGATCTCCCGTAGCAGAGGGAGAAAGACAGTCAGAGGCGTGCTCCCGCCCCCGCTCGTCGGCTGGGGAGTCAGTGCGTGTGCCTGGCAGCTCCGATGGCCGCCGGCCACTTGCGATCTCCCGCTGCAGTCAGAGAAGGACAGACGGCTGATGTAAACACAGCCGTCTGTCATTCTCACTGAAGTATTACTGAAGTATTCACAAAGGCTATGTGATCCTGCTGTATAGGATCGCATGTCTCCGTGATTACTTCACAAGCCACGCCCCCTGAAAGTTAGAATCACGCCCCTAGGGACACACTTAACCCCTTGATCACCAGTAATGTTAACCCCTTCCCTGCCAGTGTCATTTTTACAGTAACAGTGCATATGTATAGCACTGATTACTGTAGTAATGTCATTGGTACCCCCAAAAGTGTCAAAAATGTCAGTCAGGGGTCCGATCTGTCCGCCGCAATGTTGCACACCCACAAAAAAAATTGCAGATCGCCGCCATTACTAGTAAAAAAATAAATAAAATAAAAATGACTTAAATCTTTCCCATAGTTAGTTAACGCAATAACTTTTGCGCAAACCAATCAAAATACGCTTATTGCGATTTTTTACCAAAAATATGTAGCAAAAAACAAATTGGCCTAAAATGTAAAACATTTTGATTTTTATATTTTTTTTGAGAATTTCATATAAAAAAATGTGAAAAACATTGTTATTTTTTCAAAATTGACGCTCTTTTTTTGTTTATAGCGCCAAAAATAAAAATCGCACAGGTGATCAAATACCTTCAAAAGAAATCTCTGTTTGTGGGGAAAAAAAAGGACGTCAATTTTGTTTGGGTTCAGCATTGCACGACCGCGCAATTGTCCGTTAAAGTCACGCAGTGCCGAATCGCAAAATAGGTCTTTGAGTAGCCAAATCCTCCAGGGCTAAAGTGGTTAAAGAGGGGATATTGTAGTACGGCCAGCAGATAAAGGGAGGGAGCATTGTTGTTTTAGATAAAACTGCTTATCTATCAGAGATGAACAGAATTGTGTCTGACCTTGAGACTTATGTCATTCTTCCAGCCAATACCACGTCCGAGTATGAAAAGGATCTGTTGGTACTTGTTAATCAGGGTTACCAGGATAATATTTTGAACAAGAAAGAGAAGAACTTCCTGGTACCCATGGCCCCGAGGCTTCCGTTGATCTATTACCTTCCAAAGGTCCACAAGGACCCAGTCAACCCTCCGGGCCGCCCCATAATTAGTGGCACAGATTCAGTCACATCTAGGGTAAGGAAATACATTGATGGGTATCTCCAGGCTTTGGTATTGCAAACTCCATCATTTTTGGGTGATTCCACCCAGGTTTTAAAAATACTTGAGAGGGTGGTGTGGAAGAGGAGCTATGTCTTGGCCACAGCAGATGAATCCTCACTCTACACTATTAACTCTCATAAACATGGTTATGATGTGTAACGCTCCTGCGTTTTTGTTATAGGCTGGATTTGCAGCTGCAAAATCTCCACTCAGTAGTCATGTAGAGATGTGTTGAATACCAGATCCAACTCTCCAACTCTCATCACCGTGGGCCTGTCAGCTTCAACATACAGATATATACACACTCAATGAGATGTTCCTGGAGTGATAGGATGTATATGATAATATGAAGGTGATGTGCTGAAGGGACAGGTGTGAACAGTGACAAGGATGGTAAGCACTTGATAGGTTTGTACAGGAGAGTTCAAGATGGTATTTAGGAATGCAGATAGGTTAGTATCGAGTATGCTAACAGGTGGTGAGGACAGCAGATGACAAATACAGGATAGACTAACCCAGTGCAAGGATAGATAGTAGTAGACAGGAGAGCTAGCAATCTATGCAGCAGTGCAGATGATAGATGGTAGTAGTCTCAAGAGCTAGCAATCTATGTAACAGTGCAGATGATAGGATAGTATGGATAGGTAGTAACAGTCCTTAATGCAATAGTAGTAGTGTAAATTATGGAGGTTTCCCCTGCGGGGTACTTATCACTATAGTATAGTAGTAGAAGGGTCCGGTGATGAGGAAGTGATCCAGTAGCGAGATACAGGGATCAGTAGCGAGGTTCGGGTCTGAGGAAGTGATCCTGGTAGCGAGATACAGGGATCTGTAGCGAGGTTCCACAGCGAGACACGCTTGTAAGCATAGATGCAAGGCAGGTTGAACGAACATGTGAGTGAGAACGCCGGCTGTTGAAATAGCTGCTCTGCGGCGCTCAGTGATGACAGCATCGGTCTTAAAGGTGTATGCGCATCTACCAGAAGAGAATGGTGGGACGCATACACGGAATGGAAAGTTGAATAAGGGTACCAGAGGTACCAGAACATTACATGATGCTGTTGACACTTTTTTTGAACGTGACTCTGGTTTATTACCGGCTCGACGTACCTTCATTTTGCGTTTACTTTCTTTTGCCATTGAGCGCAACTATTTTTAGTTTGGGGGCTCTTATATCCTGCAAAATAGGAAGGGTGGCCATGGGTGCTAAATTTGCACAGAGTATGGCAAACCTCTTCATGGTCAAATGGGAGGAAGATTTTGTTTTTAAGGAACAGAAATCTGAACTCCTCCTTTGGAGAAGATACATCGATGATGTTCTCCT
Source organism: Pelophylax lessonae (assembly GCF_965119305.1). Classification (NCBI taxonomy): domain Eukaryota; kingdom Metazoa; phylum Chordata; class Amphibia; order Anura; family Ranidae; genus Pelophylax; species Pelophylax lessonae. The sequence goes on from NC_138778.1 coordinate 133,727,989, forward strand.
TATTTGGGATGGGACTATTCAGTCTCTACATGATTACATCTCACTATTAAATGATAATGTGTTTGGTATTCAGTTACAACATGAAGTGAGCGATGAGAGAATACATTTCCTAGACCTTAACATTGAGGTTAGGGATGAAGCTCTCATAACCACTACGCATTTCAAATCGACTGAGCGCAATGGATTTATTAACATTGACAGTTGTCATCATCCCTCATGGCTTAAATCGGTCCCTAAAAGCCAATTTTTACGGGAACGATGCAACTGCACTTTGTTGCATGATTATTATCAGCAAGACTTTTGAAAAATAGATTTGTAGATAAGGGTTATCCATCTGCTGAATTAGATCTGGTCATCTCACATGGAGATGTAGCTGTTTAGGACAGGGCCAAAAGGTTAAAAGACAGACCTATAGGTGTGGGAGCTAATAATCCTTTTGGTTTTTCTTATGTTACCTCTTATTCTAACCAGTTTAGAGATATCAAGCAGATTTTCTCTAGACATTGGAAGGTCATCAAAAATTACAGATTGTTGGGCCCTTTAATTAGTGATAGTCCCACAGTGGTGTTTCGTGGAGTCCAGCCCTTAAGGCTACAGGTGGATCCAAACATTATTGATAATCCAATTAGATCCACCTTTTTCCAGGATCCTAAAGGCTTTTTCCCATGCAGAAAATGTGCTGTATGTCGGAATAACTGTGTTAAAGATAGGAGTATATGCACTTTTCGGTCCAATGTAACCGCAAGGGTCTATAATATTAAGACCTTTATCACCTGCTCTTCAAAAAATGTAGTCTAGCTTCTAGAGTGCTCTTGCGGTCTGCAATATGTAGGCCGCACTATTAGAACTATGCAAATTAGGGTCAACGAAAATTTAAGCTATATCAGACGAGGTTTCCCCAAACATGGTATGTCTAAACACTATACCCAGCGTCATGGTAAAAAGGCTGAGGACACCATCATATTGGGCATAGATCGCTTCTCTGCACAGTGGCGCGGTAGTCATGTTCGGTGCGAGATCTCTAAACTTGAGACCCGTTGGATTTATGACCTCAAGAGTTAAACTCCTTTTGGTTTGAATATAGAATGGGATGTCAACTGTTTTGTCAATAACAGTTGACTCCCAAGCTAGATATTCATTTGACTTCCTATTTCTGACATAATCTACTTTTTATTCGTGATTTTAGGAATTACCCTCTTTTAGGTTTGAATATGGAATGTAATGGCGACTGATTTGGTTACCGCAGGTGACACCAAGGCTATATATATTTACTGGACATTTTATTTATTTTTCATATTCTCATCCCACTGTTTCATAGTCTATTTTTGTATCATATTTATGTGATTATATATTGTACTTAGAATTGTAATTTAAAGTTTTTAGTCATATCTATTGTGTCCACTAGGGGACTCTTTGAGTTGGGCCCCTTCCCTGTATGTTCATTCATACTCATGTCTTTTTATTTGCTAGCTGTTTGCTGCATATTTTGTCTCAACTAGGGGGCCCTCCACTTTGGGTTTTCTTTTTTTTATTGAATTTTTTTTGGATTATATATATATATATATATATATTAAAAAAAATGTTTTATCTTTTGAACTTCGCCTCCCTCTTTCTTATAAAGTTCCGGTTTGTATTTAAACATATACCGAAGGTTTTTCCGGTTTCCTCGGTCCCAGAACACTGATGGCGATTCTTGGTTTTAACATCTTCCTTTTCCTGTGGTTGAGACGCAACTTGGAGAGCAAGCTAGTTGGTCTTCTTCCGGTTTCCGGTCATTCCTGGTTTTCGTGCCATATATCCTGTGTGCTTGCGAGTTGTCGACACTTCGCCGATGACAAAACGCGTAAGTCACTACGACACGCCGCAGCCATTTTTGTACACCTATCTACATGCCTGATATCATCTGTTTACATGTTAGTGTATCTGGATTTTTTCTGGTTGAATAGTTTTTATTGCATTTTAACAGTAAACAGGTTACAGAAAAGTTGTGGTAAACAGTTGATAACCAGGTTTAACAGGTAAGGAGGAGGAAGGGAAGGAGGGAGGGAATTGAAGCAGGCATACAAGGTGCAATGCGTCTTACAAGCAGTGCCATGTAGTGGTCAAATAACGAAACAACATGTGAGTTATTAATCAAATTCAATATAACAGTCTTGTGAGGATCTCTAATGCGATCTAGCGGCCAATCTCTAGAATACAGACTTTGTATTGTGTAGGTCAAACTAACTGAGAGGTCTGTCATTCACAAAGTGTGTGTGGTACCAGTATCTGGATTTTTTAATGTTTTTATGTGTGGGGATTATCTCTGTTTCCTTTATGAACATTCCATTATTGGACTGAGTTTTTTAATTACATTTACTGTTTTGGCGCTGCACCCCCTTGTTTATAATTGTAATTGCGAGTCATTTTAAATGTGATTTGTCTTTTTTTTTTCTTTAGAAATTTACTTTTTTGGTGTAGCATGTTTAATGCATGTTACTGATGTGCAACTCTACAGGCAGACTAAGGAGACCCCCAGGCACTATATTTAAGGGCTAGTACTCGGGGTGTACCGATCCGACTTTTCTAGTCCCGATACCGATGCCTGGCTTTGCGTATCTGTCGATATCAATACCGATCCGGTACTATTGCTTTGTTATAACAATTGTGCATTGAAAATCTAAAATATTATGTAATCAAAGTCAAACTCAAAATGAAAAAGAATAAAATGTAGCCACAAGAAAAAAAAAACAGTTTATTGCTTGAACATACAATAATAATCAAACAGTAACAGTATTGAACTTTGCTGTAATACCACCGCCCCTCGAAACATTTACTTTGCAGACATTGCAAATAGTCGTCAAACTAGTTGGCGTGGCAAGCGTGTAATATCTCCACACAGCCTACTCTGCTCCATATCCGACACACACGTGAAGCTGATGAATGACGTAGGTTCTGCTGCGATGAAACCGGATCGGCCCATGGATCTGTTAATTTTACCAATCCCAGATCCAGCTATTTTGCCAGTATCGAGGCCGAAATCCGATCCTAATATCTGATCGGTGCATCCCTAGCTAGTACACACCACATGTGTTCCAGTGCTTTTTTTTGGCATTCCAAAATGCATATAAAGTAGGTTACATGGTTTTCTTTTACCATGTTTTTATTAGAGATAAAAAAAATAAAAAAAAAACGAACAGTAGGATAAAGCACCATCCATTTTCAGTCAATGTGGTAACAAGGAGATTGGTGAATAATCCAACATAACTGGTACCAACAGTACAGAAAAGGAGAAATAGAACATTATGAAACAATAAGTATGAGGAACTCTGTGGTTTTCTTGTGATCCCAGTCATGCCCCTAGGTCATCCGGACACCTCTTATTGGGAGCTAACTGTGTCCGGATGGGGGCAAGACCACTCGGATACGTAAGCGGAAGGAATGTATAAAGAGTGATCTAAAGTAGGGAGAGTTTCTCTCTGACAAAGTGTAGTATTAGACAAAAAAAACAAAAAAGAAGGAGGGGGGGATAAATTGGAGAGAGAAAGAAAGAAAGAGAAGGTGGAAGAAAGGAAAAGAGAGAGAAGCCATCTCTGCCCGGTGGTTCCCCATGATAGTGAGTTACAGTTCGAGAAATTGTGTTGGTGTCTGCGCTGATGGGAAGTAGTCTAGCCAGGGTCGCCAAGTGCGTAAAAATGTATCATGTGTATCCGTTATTATTGCCGTCAGTTTCTCATTCACCAATGTGCCATGCATCCTGCTTTTAACCTCGTCAAAGTTGAGAGTCTGCGTTTTCCATGTTTTTACGATTGTCTGCTTTGTGGCTGAGAAGATATGAGCCACTAGTGTGCGCTCACGTTTAATGGTGCCATCTATCGGTATGTGTAAGCGCGCCTCCCAGGGATCTTTTTGCAGATTTATATGTATCACCAAATTGACCATTTTATAGACCCTAATCCAAAGGCGCCTGACCATAGGGCATGTCCACCATACAGTATATGCTTTATATCGCTTAGGTCTGAGCAACCTCTGAAACATGTAGAGGGATAAGAAGGAAGGCATTTTGCAATGTCTCTGGGCATTGAGACGTTAGGCAAACCCGGAAGTGCAGTGATGCGGGCAGCTCGGGACTCAGAGCCTCAGCGTTCCTACACTGATTGTCCTCTACCCAACTGTAAGTTATTATTATTTTAAATAAATGGTTTTGTGAAATACTACACCAGTCACTATCACATTATTGGGAATTTTCTCACCTAAGTTACGGTATATATATATATTTGACACTGATATTACTTTGCACTACAAGCACTTTATATTTATTTACTCACGGCTGATTGTTTACTCACTGGATAAGCACAGCTTTACTGTCCATTTTCCTTTCTATATAATCTACTCAGTTTTGGGTAAGGCTGAACTAGGAGCTGCAGCTATCCCCTATCTTTACTAATATTTTTATTATATTTCATCACTGCCTTTAATTGATAGCGCAGGGGCCTTTCACACATTTATAGTTTTCAATGGCATAGTTCATACCAGTGTTTGCAGTCCCTGGGCTTTCCAGTTCCAGAAAAAAAAGTAGAACATCCTGCATTTTTTTCTGCACTGGATTGTACTGGAACGCGGTAAATTGCATCAAAAACGCACTGGACTGCACTTATATGCATTAAAAACACATCAAAAATGCACCGGACCCTAGTACAATGAAAAAAAAAATAGACAAAAAGCATCTGGAACACATCTGGAAACTCATCAATAACGCGCTGGAACGCGTCAAAAATGCACATTCAGAAACTTATCCGTAACGAATTTGGATAATGTTTTTGTGGTCTGAACTAGCCTTAAAGGATTTTTTTAACTGGCTTGTTTTTTTGGGGTTTTTTTTTTTAGCTGTCGTGGGGGAAACCCATTGGCAGCTGATGGCTCATCAGTTGTTAAGGATGCTGCGGCCAGGTTCCCAGCCCTGTTCCTTAACAATCAGCTTATACTGTGGAGAAAACACCCTGCAAATCCGGGTGTTCAGCGAACGGCTGAACAGGCAAATGTTCCGGCCGAACCGTTCGCCCATCCCTAGTCTTACACATGGGTTACGTTTACTGGAACAACAACTGAACTCTAATAAACTCTCTTGATGTAACATACAATCACCACAGTCACTGATGCATTTAGGAGGGACACATAGAGCCAGCTCTCTCCACCTGTCTAGCGTATCACTGCTACCTCACTCCCTGTAATGGTATGGGGTCCCACTGTGCACCATGTACTAACTCCATGCATGCACTTCACCTAACTCATCCTCTTTCATACCTGTGTACAAGCTGGGGACCTCAGCCTTGCTGATCTTCTTCCATTGCTGTAGAAGACAGACCTGCTTATGGAGAGAATAACAACAACTCCTCCTGCTAGAAGCTATCCCACCTCTCACATGTACACACTTATGACAGGCTGCTAGAGAGAACTTAATTTTTGCTACCCTTAGAATACAAAAGAATAAAAAAAGGGGATAGAATAGAAAATAAAATAATGGAGTAAAACAGAACAAAATAGAATAGAAAATAACAGAACAGAATAAAATAAAAAAGAAAATAAAGGAATAGAATAGAATAACAAATAGAATAGAATAAAGTAGAATATAACCATCTTCTGAAGTTTAAATTTCAAACAGAATAGAAAAGAATAGATTAGAATAGAAAAAAAAGAATAGAACTGACTAGAATAGAATAGAAAAGAATAGAATAGAAAGAAACAATAGAATAGAAAGAATATTATCACCATCTTCTGAAATTCGAAATTTCAAATAGAATAAATTAGAATTTAAATAGAAAAAATAGAATAGAAAATAATAGAATAAAAAAGAACAGAATTAAGAATAGAAAAAAATAGAATGGAAAAGAAAGAATATAACCATTTTCCAAAATTCTGAATAGAATGAATTTGATTTCGAATTAAATTCAATTCAAATGCAATTTGAATGAAATTCGATTGCAATTCAAAAGGAATTAAATTGCAATTCGAATGGATTTAGACTCAAATTCAACTGCAATTCGAATGGAATTTAAATTGATTAGAATTTTCCGAATTTGTTTGAATTGAGTTCAGTTTGACCAAATTTGAAAAATTCGAAAAGTTTTGAAATGGAATAAACTAAACAAATAACAAAAATGATTGAAACGAAATAAAAAATGTAACTAAACTAATTTATGTACATGACGAATCGAAACAAAACAAAACATATTTTTTCGTTCTGCACATGATTACTCCAGAGCTTAGTAAATGAGGTAAAGTTTCACTTTACAAATAATACCCAATCACATGCAAGGTAAATAAAAAACAAAAAAAACCCCAGTATTTTTACTCGCACATAATTGGATGATGGAAGTTATCAGCGCTTCTGCTCATTTACTAAGATCTGGAGCAACTGCTCTTGCAGAGTGCAGCTGCACTTTTCGAAATGCACAGCCTATTTGCCTTCAGTAAATCAATCTCTATGTGTGTCAGTTACTTGCATTACAGCCCTTTAGTAACCTCAGACCAGGCAAATGAACGTTTCAAAAGCTTTACTGGAGAATATCATTTTATGTGTCACCACAGAGTGGCGCTGTGGACACTGCTATGTAGACCTGTGCCTCATCCTCTGTCATAAATTGTCAAAAAATGCGTGAAAGAAATGGACTTTGGTGGCACAACACAACCTCACAACAGGCTAAGTTTCCTAAAATGATGCATTTTATTACAAATCCATTTTATAACAATTTGTAATAGTAGAAAAAAACATAGAAATACAAGCAATTTTTTTCAATGAGGACTGACGTCCTCAGTGTTGGATATATACAGTATTCACAAAAGTGAGTACACCCCTCACATTTATGTAAATATTTTATTATATCTTTTCATGTGACAACACTGAAGAAATTACACTTTGCTACAATGTAAAGTAGTGAGTGTACAGCTTGTATAACAGTGTAAATTTGCTGTCCCCTCAAAATAACTCAACACACAGCTATTAATGTCTAAACCGCTGGCAACAAAAGTGAGTAAACCCCAAAGTGAAAATGTCCAAATTGGGCCCAATTAGCCATCCCCCCCCCCAGGTGTCATGTGACTCATTAGTGTTACAAGGTCTCAGGTGTGAATGGGGAACAGGTGTGTTAAATTTGGTGTTATCGCTCTCACATTGGTCACTGGAATTTCAACATGACACCTCATGGCAAAGAACTCTCTAAGAAAAAAAGAATTGTTGCTCTACATAAAGATGGCCTAGGCTATAAGAAGATTGCTAAGACCCTGAAACTGAGCTGCAGCACACTGGCCAAGACCATACAGCAGTTTAACAGGACAGGTTCCACTCAGAAGAGGCCTCGCCATGGTCGACCAAAGAAGTTGAGTGCACGTGCTCCTCATCATACCCCCAGGTTGTCTTTGAGAAACAGATGTATGAGTGCTGCCAGCATTGCTGCAGAGGTTGAAGGGGTGGGGGGGTCAGCCTGTCAGTGCTCAGCCCATACGCCGCACACTGCATCAAATTGATCTTCATGGCTGTCGTCCCAGAGGGAAGCCTCTTCTGAATATGATGCACAAGAAAGCCCGCAAACAGCTTTCTGAAGACAAGCAGACTAAGGACATGGATTACTGAACCATGTCCTGTGGTCTGATGAGACCAAGATAAACTTATTTGGTTCAGATGGTGTCAAGCGTGTGTGGCGGCAAACAGGTGAGGAGTACAAAGACAAGTGTGTCTTGCCTACAGTCAAGTATGGTGGTAAGAGTGTCATGGTCTGGGGCTGCATGAGTGCTGCCAGCACTGGGGATCTACGGTTCATTGAGGGAACCATGAATGCCAACATGTACTGTGACATACTGAAGCAGAACATGATCCCCCTCCCTTCGGAGACTGGGCGGAAGGGCAGTATTCCAACATGAAAACAACCCCAAACACACCTCCAAGCCGCCCACTGCCTTGCTAAAGAAGCTGGGGGTAAGGGTGATGGACTGGCCAAGCATGTAAAACTGTATTGAGCATCTGTGGGGCATCCTCAAATGGAAGGTGGAGGAGCGCAAGGTCTCTAACATCCACCAGCTCTGTGATGTCATCATGGAGGAGTGGAAGAGGACTCCAGTGGCAACCTGTGAAGCTCTGGTGAACTCCATTCCAAAGAAGGTTAAAGCAGTGCTGGAAAATAATGGTGGCCACACAAAATATTGACAATTTGGGCCCAATTTGGACATTTTTTACTTACGGGTGTACTCACTTTTGTTGCCAGCGGATTAGACATTAATGGCTGTGTGCTGAGTTATTTTGAGGAGACAGCAAATTTACACTGTTATACAAGCTGTACACTCACTACTTTACATTGTATCAAAGTGTAATTTCTTCAGTGTTGTCACATGAAAATATATAATCAAATATATTTACATAAATGTGAGGGGTGTGCTCACTTTTGTGAGATACTGTATTTAGTTCATATTTATTTACCCCTTGATCTTCATTCAATATGTGGCAGATAGTTTAAGGGTGGAGAAACATGGAAAACGGAGTGGTGTACAAAGTAGTTATACTAATATGGCGATCGTAACACTTCTGGTTCTCAACAGGAAGTGATATAGACCTTAACAGAAAGTAATAGGGACAGGTATACCAATATGGCGACCGCAACACATCCGGCCGCTTACAGAAAATGACACCCCGCTTAGTTAATAGGAAGCAATAGGGAGTAGTGGGAGGTACTTGGTGTAATAGGAGGGGTTTAGATTACGAGAGAGCCAGGCACGAGCGCCCCCAGCTTCTGAAGACGCTAAGTGGGATGGGCGAAACGCGTCAAGCGGGGAAGAATTAGAGACGCCAAACTGACAGCAGATACGAATGCTGCAGCGGCAATCCTCATACTTTACATGCTTGAAAAATTTCAACACTGTTGTAAGTGCAAATATGCTTTTAACTTTTCAATAAAGTAAACAGTATTATGCTATGATCATCTCTCTCTTTATTGGAATGTTTATCATCGTTATGCTTAGAGCCTTGTATAATACCAAAGAGGGAAGGAGCTAGATCCATCCATCTATACACTACGCTGATTTTAACCTTTTTGCTGACCATCCTTTTGCGGAGAGCCTTGCACACTGCTTAAGAAGGAAGGACCTAGATCCATCCATCCATAAACCACACTGATTTTGATCCTATTGCTGGTGAGTGGGGACTCAGGAGGGGAGCATGGAGTGGCACCTGAATCCTATTTTGAGAAGACATTACTAGCACTTTGCTCCTTAATATTATTGAAGGACTTTTGCCTATTTAATTGCATTATCATTTTATACATTTTTGATTGCACTGACAATTTATGCATTGTGATTCATTTACAGGTAATGTAATGTTCATATGTGTTAAGGAAGCAGCGCTTTTTAACTGTCTTTTGATTATAGTTTATATTTTTCATTTTCGTTTATTGCATTCTTGCTGTTGGACTAACCAGCCCTCTGTAACGCTCCTGCGTTTTATGTATGATGTAGATTTTCAGCTGCAGAAATATTCCACTTCAGTAGTCATGTAGAGAAACGCTGAGACACCAATCCCAACTCCCAATGACTCATCATGTGTGGATGATCTCAATTCAGCAAGTAAATACACACACTCAATAAGATGTTTCCTAGAGTGACTTGTGTATATAGTAACACAGTGATGATAGGCTGAAGAGACAGGTTTTGTAGAGATGGTAGATGACAGACACTTGAAAGGAAATGTTCTTGAAAGTAAGATAGTAGCAGATGGGATGCAGATAGGTTTAGCAATCATGTATGGCAGCAGATGACAGAGTAGCAGGTGGACATACAAGAGAGATCAACCCAGTGCAAGAACAGGTGGTAGTAGGCTCAAGAGCTCGCAATCTTAGATAATGCAGATGTAATAATAGTCCTTAGTATGCAGAGCTAGATAGTGTAAGCTTTAGTATTAAGGTTATAGAGGTTTCCCCTGTGGGGTACTTATCACTAATAGCAATGTAGCAGAGGAGAGGTTCGGCAAGAGCGGATGATCCGGTAGCGGGATACAGGGATCAGCGCAGCGTGGTTCCGACAGCGAGGTATGCTTGCAAGCACGAGAGCTTCAAGACAGGTTAGCATCAAGGCACAAAGCAGTTTGAACGAACACATGTGAGTGAGAGCCGGCGATCTAAATAGCCATCCAGTCCGGCGCTCAGTGATGACAGCATCAGTCTTAAAGGTGTATGCGCACCTTACCAAAAGAGAATGGTGGGGCGCATACACTTATGAAAGAGTAATTAGGGTACCCAAAGGTACCAGAACATTACAGTACCCCCCCCCCCCCTTAAGGCCGGCTCCTGAAGGCCTCTGGAGCTGGTTTGTCTGGGTACTTCGCATGAAAATTGCGGATTAATCTAGAGGCATGTATGTCAGAGGTGTTTAGCCAGGTGTCGTCTTGGGGCCCATAGTTCTTCCATCGAACCAAGTACTGAAGTCTTCCTCTGTGGATACGAGAATCCAGAATCTCTTTTATCTCATATTCTTCTCCACCTTCAACTTGTACAGGAGGAGGAGGTGGGATAGTAGGCCTTATTCCTTGGTCAGGAACATGGGGCTTCAGTAGTGACACATGGAAAATGGGATGTATTTTGAGGTCTATTGGCAATGTAAGCTGTACTGCAGCTTTTCCAATAAGTTTCTTGATTGGGAAAGGTCCCAAGAACAGAGGTCCAAGCTTTTTGCTAGGGATTTTCAGTCTTAAATTTTTTGTTGAGAGCCAAACGAGGTCCCCGATAGCGTACTGAGGAGAAGGTCTTCTGCGAAGATCATAGTACTTCTTTTGTTGACTATGAGCGTGTGCAATGGTAGTATTAAGCAAACCCAGAGAGTCCTTTATTTGGGTAAGATAGTCTGAGGCTACTGGTTTATTTGAAGGAAGGATGCAGGGTGGAAGAATAGAGGGATGAAACCCATAGTTCAAGTAGAACGGACTCTGCTTGGTCGTACTGTGGGTTGCGTTGTTGTAGGCAAATTCTGCCAGAGGGAGAAGATCCACCCAATCATCCTGTTGGTAAGAAGTGTAACAATGTAAATATTGCTCGATGCATTGGTTAACTCTTTCAGTCTGTCCGTTGGTCTGCGGATGGTAAGGAGAAGTGAGCTTCCGCTCGATCCGTAGTATGTGACATAGTTCTTGCCAGAACTTGGAAATAAATTGTGATCCACGGTCAGACAGAAGAGTTTTTGGGATACCATGTAACTTAAAGACATGTTTCATCAGGAGTTCTGCCGTTTGTTTGGACGAAGGTAGTCTGCGAATAGCAATGAAATGTGACATTTTTGTCAGATGGTCCACTGACACTAAGATGGTATTAAATCCTTTGGAAGGAGGCAATTCCACTATAAAGTCCAAGGACACAACTTCCCATGGAGTTTGGGGTATTGGTAGAATGCATAGTAGACCGGATGGTCTCGTAGTGTCAATTTTGGACCTGGCACAGACATTGCATGAAGAGACGAATTTTTGTATAGATGTTTTCATGTCAGGCCACCAGAATTGCCTGGTAATCAGATTAAGAGTCTTTGTCATACCCATATGTCCTGCCATAGGCACATCATGCGATAATTCCAAGATCTTGGTGCGTATGGTAGGTGGTATGTAAAGTTTGTCGTTGTAGTAGAGGAAGCCTTCTGCATCAGTATTTAGTTGTGGTGGGGGTGAATCCAAACTTATACTATGCAAAACCTCTTCCTTCAAGGAACGGACAACTCCAATAATGCGTTTGTGAGGTATTATAGGAACGGAAGGGATTTCGAAGTAGTTTTCTTCAGTTAGTCGTGATAGTGCATCCGCCTTTTTGTTCTTATCTACAGGTGTGTAGGTCACTAGGAAGTTAAACCTTAGAAAGAATAGTGACCATCGTACCTGTCGGTGAGAGAGAGTTTTATTAGTCTGAAGATATTGGAGATTTTTATGGTCCGTGTATATAAGTATTGGTAATTGGGTGCCTTCGAGTAGATGTCGCCAATTCTCCAGAGCCAATTTTATAGCAAGCAGTTCCTTTTCACCCACGGGGTAATTTATCTCTGGACTGCTTAGGGATTTAGAAAAAAAGGCGACTGGATGAAGTGGTGAAGTGTGAGTTGGTCGTTGGGAGAGTATTGCTCCTACTGCCATGTTTGACATATCTACTTCCAGAATGTATTGGAGGGATGGGTCTGGATGGCGTAATATGGGAGCAGAAGTAAACCTTGTCTTTAACAGGGGAAAAGCTTTATTTGCTTCATCTGACCATTTGAATGGTTTTTTAATGCTAGTGAGCTGTGTGAGGGGTCTCACAATGGCAGAGAAGTTTCTGATGAACTTCCTGTAGAAATTCGAAAATCCAAGGAATCGCTGTAGCGCCTTGCGTGTGGTTGGTGTAGGCCAATCCTGAATGCAGGATATCTTACTCATGTCCATCTCGATTCCTGTTTTGGATATGATGTAGCCTAGAAACAGTACCTCTTCTTTATGAAACAAGCATTTTTTCAGTTTCACATAAAGGTTGTGTGCAAGCAATCTCGATAATACTAGTCTTACATGTCTTATGTGTTCAGACAGGGATCGTGAATATATAAGTATATCGTCTAGATATACCACAACACAGACATCTAGTAAGTCTCTGAAAATATCGTTTATAAATCGTTGAAAAACTGCAGGGGCGTTGCATAGCCCGAATGGCATTACAAGATATTCGAACAATCCGTATCTGGTTCTGAATGCAGTCTTCCACTCGTGTCCAGCACGGATTCGAATGAGATTGTATGCTCCTTTCAGGTCCAATTTTGAAAAATAGGTAGCTCCACGCACCTGCTCAATGAGCTCAGGGATAAGCGGTAGAGGATAGCGATCTTTTATTGTAATAGCATTCAATTGCCTATAGTCGATGATAGGCCTGAGACTTGAGTCCTTTTTGCGGACAAAAAAGAGTCCTGCTGCTTTGGAAGAAGTGGAAGGTCTAATAAAACCTTTCTTCAAATTCTCATCCAAATAGTCTTTGAGATGGGAAAGTTCATCCTGTGAAAGAGGATAAACATGACCGAACGGCAATTTGCTATTTGGGAGTAGATCAATGCTACAATCATAGTCTCGATGGGGAGGTAGTGCTTGAGCATTTTTCTCAAGAAGAACCTCAGAGAGATCCTGATAACATAGTGGTGCAATCTCATCTGTCACCACAGACAGGATCTTCCCGAAAGACGGGAGGTTACACGTACCCTCGCAATAGCAAGAGAGGAAGGCCAGGGTCCGTTCCTTCCAATCTATGGTTGGTTGATGTGTGTGCAACCAGGGAAGTCCCAACACAATGGGAAAGTGGGGTGAAGGTATTAGATCGAAGGTAGTGGTCTCCATATGAGACCCGTTAGTAGTGACTAGGAGTGCCTGTGTCTGATCAGTGATCGGACCAGAGGATAAAGGAACACCGTTAATAAGACTTACTGAGACAGGTTTAAGTTTAGAAATAATAGGAACTTTATTTAAAGCAGAAAAACGTATGTCAATATAATTTCCACAAGATCCTGTGTCAATCATGGCCTTAGTAGTAATCCTGTTCTGGTCCCACTGTAATGTTAAGCAAACAGAAAGGTAAGGGTTAGTGATTGAAGTTGTCAATCCCCCTAGGAGGACATGTGAACACTCACCCTTCTTTTTGTAGACTAGGGGACAGACGTTTATCTTGTGATCCGGGGATGCACAGTACAAGCAGAGATTACCAGATCGTCTTTTGGCTCTTTCCATAGTTGATAGAGGTGGGCGTATGGTTCCTACCTCCATAGGAACGGGGTCAACGGCCGAAATCCGAGAAGAACTGGATAATGGCATTCCCATTTTCTCAGCCTTTCTTTCTCGTAGTCTTCTATCTATGGTGATACTGAGTTGTATCAATGCATCCAGGGTTTTTGGCAGATCCGCTCGGGCGAGCTCGTCTTTAACGGCCTCTGATAGGCCAAGCCTAAATTGGGTTTTCAGAGATGCATCATTCCATTCTGAATCAAGGGTCCATCTCTTGAATTCTGCGACAAAGTCTTCTACAGGTCTCCCACCTTGTTTCAAGGATCTTAATTGAAGATCGGCAGTACTCTGCCTATTGGGATCATCATATAAGCTAGTGAGTTCTGCTAGGAACAAGGCATAGGAGTTGAGAAGCTGGTCGTTTTTCTCAAAAAGAGAGTCTGCCCAGGCCCGAGGATCGCCTGTTAGGTAAGAAATAATAGTACAAACCTTAATGTGATCAGTAAGGTAGGTACGGGGTTTTAGCAAGAAAAGTAACTCACATGCGTTTTTAAATTCCTGTAAATACCAAAGGAGGATTTATTTTGGGTTCAGGGGACTGAGCAGTGGTAAGTTGTGTCAGTCTAATTACCTGCTGCGACAGAGCCTGATTGTCTTCTTTTAATTCAGCAAGTGCGTGTATTAACGCAGTTACTTGCTGTTTTAATTGTGTCATCTGAGTGGTTATTTCTGCTGAATCCATTTGTGGTTCGTTCAATTTGTAACGCTCCTGCGTTTTATGTATGATGTGGATTTTCAGCTGCAGAAATATTCCACTTCAGTAGTCATGTAGAGAAAAGCTGAGACACCAATCCCAACTCCCAATGACTCATCATGTGTGGATGATCTCAATTCAGCAAGTAAATACACACACTCAATAAGATGTTTCCTAGAGTGACTTATGTATATAGTAACACAGTGATGATAGGCTGAAGAGACAGGTTGGGTAGAGATGGTAGATGACAGACACTTGAAAGGAAATGTTCTTGAAAGTAAGATAGTAGCAGATGGGATGCAGATAGGTTTAGCAATCATGTATGGTAGCAGATGACAGAGTAGCAGGTGGACATACAAGAGAGATCAACCCAGTGCAAGAACAGGTGGTAGTAGGCTCAAGAGCTAGCAATCTTAGATAATGCAGATGTAATAATAGTCCTTAGTATGCAGAGCTAGATAGTGTAAGCTTTAGTATTAATTACAAAGCAGTTTGAACGAACACATGTGAGTGAGAGCCGGCGATCTAAATAGCCATCCAGTCCGGCGCTCAGTGATGACAGCATCAGTCTTAAAGGTGTATGCGCACCTTACCAAAAGAGAATGGTGGGGCGCATACACTTATGAAAGAGTAATTAGGGTACCCAAAGGTACCAGAACATTACACCCTCTTTCTGCGGTACCGCCTAGCGCATGTAGGCTGCCTGTGCCTCCTTCTCCTTTGAGTGGATTGGCGCTGCAGCCTTGTTTCTAGCCATGTTGACAAATGCCATCCTTGGATGTGCGGGTCTCGGACCTCCTTCCATCCATGGCAGTTTTCCTGGCCTTGGATTAGTTGCTGCTCTGTACCCACCCCCTTTTTATTGCTGCCCACAAACATTTTGTGCCTCAATGGGTGGATGATGCAGCGCAACGCCACCCCCTCAGGCATGGCTACGCAATGCCACCCCCTCTGGCATGGCTACGTGGTGCGCTCTCGGCTCGGGGGGGGGGGGTGGTGCATTGGGCCCTCCCTCTAGCTTTTTCATCATTAGCCACTGCTTCATGACCATTCAAGCTTGCCCCACGATTGGCTCCTTTTGGAGCCTGAACTGCCCTTATAATGACACTGGGGTGCAGTGCCGTCTGGCAGCTCAAGCTGCATGTTGTTTTTTCGTGTGATCCTGGTATGTATTCATATTGAAACTGACCTTGTGAGAGTTTTGTTGACCATTAACTCCTTCTGCTACTATTAGTTTTACTTATATTTCCTTTTATTACTGTCCCTAGTTTATCTGGGATTGGACGTATCTGATCATGCTCTAGCAGGTCGCTCAATTGGTTAACCATCCATTTATATCTACTCAGATTAAATTCTTATGTATACATAGTTAGGTTGAAAAAAGACTTCAGTCCATCCAGTTCAACCCATAATGTGTGTGTGTGTGTTTACTGCTAACCGTACATTGTATACCCCTGTATGTTGTGGTCTTTAACCGCTTGCCGACCGCCGCAAGTAGATTTACTGCGGCGGTCAGCCCCGGCCAGGCAGAGTGACGTTAATTAACGTCACTAGCCTGGGAGGGTCTGGGGAGCGAGCGAGCGCGCGCCGCCAGAGGCGCGCTCCCGCGCGGTCACGGACCCCCCCGCGCGTGTGACTGGCGGACCCGATGTCCGCCGGTCACTCGGCGATCGTCGGGGGAGAGGGAGAAAGTCAGGCGGCTTGTGTAAACAAGCCACCTGTCATTCTCCTCGGTGTAAAAACACTGATCACACGGATCTACTATGTAGATCCGTTGATCAGTGTCCTTACAGCTCAAGCCACAGCCAATCACAGTAGAAAGCACCTAGGGACACACACAGCCCCTCCCTCCCAAATAAAGTTAACCCCTTCACTACCAGTGTATTTTTACAGTAACAGTGCATATATATAGCACTGATTACTGTAGAAATGTCACTGGTAACCCCAAAAGTGTCAAAAAAGTCAGTCAAGGGACCAATCTGTCCGCCGCAATGTCGCAGTACCACAAAAAAAAAATCGCAGATCGCCGCCATTACGCGTTAAAAAAAAAACAACAAAAATGACAAAAATCTTTCCCTTTGTTAGTAAACACGATAACTTTTGCGCAAACCAATAAAAATACGCTTTTTGCGATTTTTTTTACCAAACATAGGTAGGATAAAACAAATTGGCCGAAAATGTTAAAAAATTTTGATTTTTACATTTTTTTGGGGGAATTTCATATAAAAAAATTTGAAAAATATTGTTATTTTTGCAAAATTGTCGCTCTTTTTTTGTTTATAGCGCAAAAAGTAAAAATCGCACAGGTGATCAAATACCACCAAAAGAAAGCTCTGTTTGTGGGGGAAAAAACGACGTCAATTTCATTTGCATACAGCATCGCACAACCGTGCAATTGTCCATTAAAATCACGCAGTGCCGAATCGCAAAATAGGGCCTGGTCAGAAAGGGGGTAAAATTCTCCGGGGCTTAAGTGGTTAAAAAGAACTGGAAGATTCTTTTGAGAGACGATACATTAAAGGGACTTCTTCCCAAAAAAACAGAATTCATTTACAAAAGAGCTCCAGGTTTACGAAATATTTTATCTAAAAATGTACCAGATCCGCCCAAGAGACCTAAAACCTTTTTAGAAAAAAACGGGTTCTACAGATGCAGTAAGTGCAAGGCCTGCAGAACAAGCAAGTATAAAAAAAGAACAGAACTAAAATTCTTATCATCAGATCACAGAGAATTTGAGATAAAACAATTCATCACATGTGGCACAAAGTTTGTCACATATATGTGTACTTGGCCCTGCGGACTCAAATATATAGGACGCACTACACGCACCTTAGCTATAAGAATGGGAGAACACGTAGACAACATACGTAAAGGTTTTAAAAAACATAGTTTGTCAAATCACTTCAGGGTATATCACAATCAAGACCCCTCCCTGCTATGGTTCTGCGGAATAGACAGAATATATAAACATTGGAGAGGCTCAGACATGAGGAAGATGATATCCCAAAACGAAACACTCTGGATACATAGGTTAAAAACATTAAAACCGCTAGGATATTGACCTCCACTGTTTTTTGAATAATTTTTAATATCCCTTTATACAATATTAATGATTAAATTTATAAATTTTACAACAACTTTGGAAACCTTATATTAATAACTAAAATTTAATTTCCAAACTAGATCCCAACAAACTCCCTTTTTTTCATTGTTACCAAAATATACATACTCATTAGGGTTTCAAGCGTCTTATCACTGCATTTTATATATATACAGTCAGGTCCATAAATATTGGGACATCAACACAATTCCAATCTTTTTGGCTCTATACACCACCACAATGGATTTGAAATGAAACAAACAAAATGTGTTTTGACTGCAGACTTTCAGCTTTAATTTGAGGGTATTTACATCCAAATCAGGTGAACGGTGTAGGAATTACAACAGTTTGTATATGTGCCTCCCACTTTTTAAGGGACCAAAAGTAATGGGACAATTGGCTGCTCAGCTGTTCCATGGCCAGGTGTGTGTTATTCCCTCATTATCCCATTTACAAGGAGCAGATAAAAGGTCCAGAGTTAATTTCAAGTGTACTATTTGCATTTGGAATCTGTTGCTGTCAACTCTCAATATGAGATCCAAAGAGCTGTCACTATCAGTGAAGCAAGCCATCATTAGGCTGAAAAAACAAAACAAATCCATCAGAGAGATAGCAAAAACATTA
Organism: Pelophylax lessonae; assembly: GCF_965119305.1. Lineage (NCBI taxonomy): Eukaryota > Metazoa > Chordata > Amphibia > Anura > Ranidae > Pelophylax > Pelophylax lessonae. The sequence continues at coordinate 133,746,193 of NC_138778.1, forward strand.
GGTGTGGCCAAATCAACTGTTTGGAACATCCTTAAAAAGAAAGAACGCACCTGTGAGCTCAGCAACACCAAAAGACCCGGAAGACCACGGAAAACAACAGTGGTGGATGACTGAAGAATTCTTTCCCTGATGAAGAAAACACCCTTCACAACAGGTGGCCAGATCAAGAGCACTCTCCAGGAGGTAGGTGTATGTGTGTCAAAGTCAACAATCAAGAGAAGACTTCACCAGAGTAAATACAGAGGGTTCACTACAAGAAGTAAACCATTGGGGAGCCTCAAAAACAGGAAGGCCAGATTAGAGTTTGCCAAACAACATCTAAAAAAGCCTTCACAGTTCTGGAACAACATCCTATGGACAGATGAGACCAAGATCAACTTGTACCAGAGTGATGGGAAGAGAAGAGTATGGAGAAGGAAAGGAACTGCTCATGATCCAAAGCATACCACCTCATCAGTGAAGCATGGTGGTGGTAGTGTCATGGCGTGGGCATGTATGGCTGCCAATGGAACTGGTTCTCTTGTATTTATTGATGATGTGACTGCTGACAAAAGCAGCAGGATGAATTCTGAAGTGTTTCAGGCAATATTATCTGCTCGTATTCAGCCAAATGCTTCAGAACTCATTGGACGGCGCTTCACAGTGCAGATGGACAATGACCCGAAGCATACTGCAAAAGCAACCAAAGAGTTTTTTAAGGGAAAGAAGTGGAATGTTATGCAATGGCCAAGTCAATCACCTGACTTGAATCCGATTGAGCATGCATTTCACTTGCTGAAGAAAAAACTGAAGGGAAAATGCCCCAAGAACAAGCAGGAACTGAAGACAGTTGCAGTAGAGGCCTGGCAGAGCATCCCCAGGGATAAAACCCAGCGTCTGGTGATGTCTATGCATTCCAGACTTCAGGCCAGTGGCGGCCGGCCGATAGGGGGCACAGGGGCGCCGCCCCCCCCCCCCCCCCAAAAAAAAGAAAAAGAAAAAAAAAAAGATTATAAAAAAAAAAATGTTTTTGCCCCCAAGGGGCGCCTGCCTCATTGGTGTCTATGGGGGGGTGGGGTTTTCCACCCGCAGAGGCGCCGACAGGCGGCCTTCTGGGGCGTAACTGTAGTGCAGAGCACTGCGCTACACCACCCCCCTTTTGGCGCCCGCCTCATTGGTGCCTATGGGGGGTGGGGTTTTCCACCCGCAGAGGCGCCGATTGGTTCCCTTCTGGGACGTAACTGTAGCGCAGAGCACGGCGCTACACCACCCCCCTTTTATGATGTCTTGGATCATGATTGGTCCAGACTCCAGCCTGGACCAATCATGATTCAGGACATCCATGCTGACTTCGTTGGGGGCGGTGCCGGTGCGTGCATCAGTCACTCACCGTCACCGCCCGGTCACCTTCCCGCCGCCGCAGAAGAGGAGTCGCGAGGAGGGGAGAAGCCGCCGCCGCTCTGCACGATCCGATCGAGCCGAGTCCGACCAATCATTCACAACGTGAGGCCACCCGTCCCTCTGCAGCTGCTGGCACAGAATAACTGGAAGTCTGCGCTCTGCTGCAGGAGGATCACATCCTGTCAATTCTTCACCTCCAGGGATTGGCAAAAGAGCTGCCCGCAGTGCCGGAGAAGTCGGGGTGTCCAGTGTCGGCGTGTCATGGCCTGAACCTGCGGGGGGAGCAAAATGTGGGGGAGCTGTCCCTCTTGACCCAGGAGCGACGTGTCTCCCGTCTTCAGCAGCCCACAGCACAGCAGTCTGTCCGGTCAGGTGAGCCAGCCCAAGAGCAGGTAAGTGACATGACCTGTGACATGACCTGTGACATGACCTGTGACATGACCTGTGACCTGACCTGTGACATGACCTGTGACCTGACCTGTGACCTGACCTGTGACCTGACCTGTGACCTGACCTGTGACATCACTGTGACATGACCTGTGACATGACCTGTGACCTGACATGACTGTAACATGACCTGTGACCTGACCTGTGACCTGACCTGTAACATGACCTGTGACATGCCTGTGACATGACCTGTGACTTGACCTGTGACCTGACCTGTGACCTGACCTGTGAGCTGACCTGTGACATGACCTCACCTGTGACATGACTGTGACATGTGTGACATGACTGTGGTCAGGTGGTCACTGTGCATTAATGGGGACATGCTGGTCAGGTCACTGTGCATAGATGAGGGGACATGCTGGTTAGGTCACTGTGCATTGATGGGGACATGCTGGTCAGGTGGTCATTGTGCATTGATGGGGACATGCTGGTCAGGTGGTCACTATGCATTGATGGGGACATGCTGGTCAGGTGGTCACTGTGCATTAAAGGGGACATGCTGGTCAGGTGGTCACTGTGCATTAATGGGGACATGCTGGTCAGGTCACTGTGCATTAATGGGGACATGCTGGTTAGGTCACTGTGCATGAATGGGGAACATGCTGGTCAGGTCACTGTGCATTAATGGGGAAATGCTGGTCAGGTCACTGTGCATTGATGGGGACATGCTGGTCAGGTCACTGTGCATTGATGGGGACATGCTGGTCAGGTCACTGTGCATTAATGGGGACATGCTGGTCAGGTCACTGTGCATGGATGGGGGACATGCTGGTCAGGTCACTGTGCATTAATGGGGACATGCTGGTCAGGTCACTGTGCATTAATGGGGACATGCTGGTTAGGTCACTGTGCATGAATGGGGAACATGCTGGTCAGGTCACTGTGCATTAATGGGGAAATGCTGGTCAGGTCACTGTGCATTGATGGGGACATGCTGGTCAGGTCACTGTGCATTAATGGGGACATGCTGGTCAGGTCACTGTGCATGGATGGGGGACATGCTAGTCAGGTCACTGTGCATTAATGGGGACATGCTGGTCAGGTCACTGTGCATTGATGGGGACATGCTGGTCAGGTGGTCACTATGCATTTATGGGGACATGCTGGTCAGGTGGTCACTGCGCATTAATGGGGACATGCTGGTCAGGTGGTCACTGTGCATTAATGGGGACATGCTGGTCAGGTCACTTAGCATGGATGGGGGACATGCTGGTCAGGTCACTGTGCATTAATGGGGACATGCTGGTCAGGTGGTCATTGTGCATTGATGGGGACATGCTGGTCAGGTCACTGTGCATTAATGGGGACATGCTGGTCAGGTCACTGTGCATTGAATGGGGACATGCTGGTCAGGTGGTCACTGTGCATTGATGGGGACATGCTGGTCAGGTGGTCACGGTGCATTGATGGGGACATGCTGGTCAGATCACTGTGCATTAATGGGGACATGCTGGTCAGCTCACTGTGCATTAATGGGGACATGCTGGTCAGGTGGTCACTGTGCATTAATGGGGACATGCTGGTCAGGTCACTGTGCATGGATGGGGGACATGCTGGTCAGGTCACTGTGCATTAATGGGGACATGCTGGTCAGGTGGTCATTGTGCATTGATGGGGACATGCTGGTCAGGTCACTGTGCATTAATGGGGACATGCTGGTCAGGTCACTGTGCATGGATGGGGGACATGCTGGTCAGCTCACTGTGCATTAAATGGGGACATGCTGGTCAGGTGGTCACTGTGCATTGATGGGGACATGCTGGTCAGGTGGTCACTGTGCATTAATGGGGACATGCTGGTCAGGTCACTGTGCATTAATGGGGACATGTTGGTCAGGTCACTGTGCATTGATGGGGACATGCTGGTCAGGTCACTGTGCATTGATGGGGGACATGCTGGTCAGGTCACTATGCATTGAATGGGGACATGCTGGTCAGGTCACTGTGCATTAATGGGTACATGCTGGTCAGGTCACTGTGCATTGATGGGGACATGCTGGTCAGGTCACTGTGCATTGAATGGGGACATGCTGGTCAGGTCACCGTGCATTAATGGGTACATGCTGGTCAGGTCACTGTGCATTGATGGGGACATGCTGGTCAGGTCACTGTGCATGCATTGATGGGGACATGCTGGTCAGGTCACTGTGCATAAATGGGGACATACTGGTCAGGTCACTGTGCATTGAATGGGGACATGCTGGTCAGGTCACTATGCATTAATGGGGACATGCTGGTCAGGTCACTGTGCATTGATGGGGACATGCTGGTCAGGTCACTGTGCATTGATGGGGGACATGCTGGCCAGGTCACTGTGCATTAATGGGGACATGCTGGTCAGGTCACTGTGCATTGATGGGGGACATGCTGGTCACTGTGCATTGAATGGGGACATGCTGGTCAGGTCACTGTGCATTGATGGGGGACATGCTAGTCACTGTGCATTGAATCGGGACAGGCTGGTCAATCTTGAACCAACTTAATGATTGTTTGTTAAGTCACGCAATTTTTTACAGCGTTTTTTTGCCGCAAAGCAATACCTATTATATTTTTTTTTTGCGCCCCCCCAAAAATTTGGAGCACCAGCCGCCACTGCTTCAGGCTGTAATTGACTGCAGAGGATTTGCAACCAAGTATTAAAAAGTGAAAGTTTGATTTATGATTGTTAACCTGTCCCATTACTTTTGGTCCCTTAAAAAGTGGGAGGCACATATACAAACTGTTGTAATTCCTACACCGTTCACCTGATTTGGATGTAAATACCCTCAAATTAAAGCTGAAAGTCTGCAGTTAAAGCACATCTTGTTTGTTTCATTTCAAATCCACTGTGGTGGTGTATAGAGCCAAAAAGATTAGAATTGCGTCGATGTCCCAATATTTATGGACCTGACTGTGTATATATATATATATATATATATATATATATATATATATATATATATATATTTTATATATATTTTATATATCCATTCATGTAATAATATATTAGCCTTCTTGTTGAAATAGCATTTTTAATACATCCACTAGATGGCGATATTTAAATGGTATATTTTAAATGCATATGCAAGTTTTTATTAAATTTAGAATAAATTATCTTATCATTTTATACAATTTTATGTGATTCAAATATTTAATTATTATGAATAGTTTTGAAATGCACCATAATTTATGAGTTTGCCAACAATGACATTGTTTGCTATGGGAAGTAATTATCTGGAAGCAGTGGCGGCTGGTGCTCAAAATTTTTGGGGGGGCGCAAAAAGAAAAATGTAATAGGTATTGCTTCGCGCCAAAAAACGCAGTAAAAAAATTGCGTGACTTTGAAGTCATGGTACAGGCATGGCACAGGTGATGGTATAGGCATGGCATAGGTGATGGTACAGGAGATGGTATGGGCATGGCACAGATATGGTATAGGCATGGCACAGGTCACGGTACAGGAGATGGTACATGCCCCCTTTCAATGCAGAGACCAGCGTACATGCCCCCTTTCAATGCAGAGACCAGCGTGCGTGCCCCCTTCAATGCAATGAACACTGTGCTGTGCCCCCTTCAATGCAATGAACACTGTGCTGTGCCCCCTTTCAATGCAGAGACCAGCGTGCGTGCCCCCTTTAATGCAATGAACACTGTGCTGTGCCCCCTTCAATGCAATGAACACTGTGCTGTGCCCCCTTCAATGCAATAAACACTGTGTTATGCCCCCTTCAATGCAATAAACACTGTGCTGTGCCCCCTTCAATGCAATAAACAATGTGCTGTGCCCCCTTCAATGCAATAAACACTGTGCTGTGCCCCCTTCAATGCAATAAACACTGTGCTGTGCCCCCTTCAATGCAATAAACACTGTGCTGTGCCCCTTCAATGCAATAAACACTGTGCTGTGCCCCCTTCAGTGCAATGAACACTATGCTGTGCCCCCTTCAGTGCAATGAACACTATGCTGTGCCCCCTTCAGTGCAATGAACACTATGCTGTGCCCCCTTCAATGCAATGAACACTGTGCTGTGCCCCCTTCAATGCAATAAGCACTGTGCTGTGCCCCCTTCAATGCAATAAACACTGTGCTGTGCCCCCTTCAATGCAATGAACACTGTGCTGTGCCCCCTTCAATGCAATAAACACTGTGCTGTGCCCCCTTCAATGCAATAAACACTGTGCTGTGCCCCCTTCAATGCAATAAACACTGTGCTGTGACCCCTTCAATGCAATGAACACTGTGATGTGCCCCCACAATGCAGAGTTCAGCGTGCATGCCCCTTTCAATGCAGAGCGCCGCAGCATTGTCCCCAATCACTGCAGAGCGCCACAGCATTGTCCCCAATGATTGCAGAGTGCCCACAGCATTGTACCCCAATGATTGCAGAGTGCCCACAGCATTGTCCCCCAATGATTGCAGAGTGCCACAGCATTGTACCCCAATGATTGCAGAGTGCCCACAGCATTGTACCCCAATGATTGAAGAGTGCCACAGAATTGTACCCCAATGATTGCACAGTGCCCACAGCATTGTACCCCAATGATTGCAGAGTGCCACAGAATTGTACCCCAATGATTGCAGAGTGCCACAGCATTGTACCCCAATGATTGCAGAGTGCCCACAGCATTGTACCCCAATGATTGCAGAGTGCCCACAGCATTGTACCCCAATAATTGTAGAGTGCCACAGCATTGTACCCCAATGATTGCAGAGTGCCCACAGCATTGTACCCCAATGATTGCAGAGTGCCACAGCATTGTACCCCAATGATTGCAGAGTGCCCACAGCATTGTACCCCAATGATTGCAGAGTGCCACAGAATTGTACCGCAATGATTGCAGAGTGACACAGCATTGTACCCCAATAAATGCAGAGTGCCCACAGCATTGTACCCCAATGATTGCAGAGTGCCACAGAATTGTACCCCAATGATTGCAGAGTGCCACAGAATTGTACCCCAATAAATGCAGAGTGCCACAGCATTGTACCCCAATAAATGCAGAGTGCCCACAGCATTGTACCCCAATAAATGCAGAGTGCCACAGCATTGTACTCCAATAAATGCAGAGTGCCCACAGCATTGTACCCCAATAAATGAAGAGTGCCCACAGCATTGTACCCCAATAAATGCAGAGTGCCCACAGCATTGTACCCCAATAAATGCAGAGTGCCACAGCATTGTACCCCAATAAATGCAGAGTGCCCACAGCATTGTCCCCCAATCAATGCAGAGACCAGCGTGCGTGCTCCCTTCAATTGAATGCACTTACCTGGCGGCGGCGGCGGCGGGTTCTTCCCTCCTCGATCCAGTTCGTCCTCTCTGCCAGGCGGCGGCGGGTTCTTCCCTCCTCGATCCAGTTCGTCCTCTCTGCGGCGGCGGCGGCGGTGGGAAGGTGAGCGGCTTCTCCCTCGTCCTCTGAGCGGCGGTGACGGTGAGTGACTGACTCACGCACCGGCACCGCCCCCATTGTGACGTCAGGGATCGGATGTCCTGGATGATGATTGATCTAGGCTGGAGACTGGACCAATCACAGCCAGGATATCAGAAAATGGGGGTGTCCAATCGCAAAGACTTGCGCCCGGGTTACGCCCCCAGAAGGCAGCCAATCGGCGCCTCTTCTGGGATGTAAACCCCCCCCCCCCTAGCCACCAGTTCCATCACAGAGGCCGGCGAACCCAATTTTTTTTTTTACAACTTTATTTGTTCGTTTTGTAATTTTTTTTTTCTTTTTTTTAGGGGTAGGGGGGCGGCGCCCAGGCGCCCCCTATGCACGGGCCGCCAATGTCTGGAAGTCATATACTAGCCAGTTTTTATAGATCCGATTTTATTGAGATGGAACCCCATATATATATATGATGGATATGTGTATATATATTTTCAAGCAATAATAACATATATTCATATATTTTCATAGAAATCAATAACTTATATTCAAAACGCACATTTTTAAATGAAATACGTTTTTGTAATCATCGAGGCCTTTTGCAATATCACTTATGAAGATATTAAACAAAAATTGGTCCCAGTACAGATCCCTGAGGTACCCCACTGGTAACATGACCTTGTTCTGAATGTTCTCCATTGACTACAACCCTCTGTTGTCTGTCACTCAGCCACTGCCTAATCCACTCAACAATATGGGAGTCCATGCTCAATGACTGCAGTTTATTGATAAGTCTTCTATGTGGGACAGTGTCAAAAGCCTTACTAAAATCTAGATATGCAATGTCTACTGCACCTCCACCGTCTATTATTTTAGTCACCCAGTAAAAAAAATCTATAAGATTTGTTTGACATGATCTCCCTGAAGTAAACCCATGTTGTTTTTCATCTTGCAATCCATGGGATTTAAGATGTTCCACAATCCTATCCTTTAATAGGGTTTCCATTAATTTGCCTACTATTGATGTCAGACTCACTGGTCTATAGTTGCTTGATTCCTCCCTACTAACTTTCTTGTGAATGGGCACGACATTTGCCATTTTCCAATCTTCCGGGAGGACTCCTGTTACTAATGATTGGTTAAATACATCTGTTAATGGTTTTGCCAGCTCACCACTAAGCTCTTTTAATAATTTTGGGTGTATCTCATCAGGACCCTGTGACTTATCTGTCTTCACTTTAGACAGCAATCTTAGAACGTCTTCCTCTGTAAAGACACATGCATCAAACGATTCATTAGTCATCCTTTCAAGTGGAGGTCCTTCTCCTTCTTTTTCTTCTGTAAAAACTGAACAGAAGTATTCATTAAGGCAGTCGGCTAGCCGTTTATTCTCTTCTACATACCTTCCGTTCCTTTGTTTTTAATTTAGTTATTCCTTGTTTTAATTTCATTTTTTCATTTATATATCTGAAGAATGTCTTATCCCCCTTTTTCATAGACTGAGCTAGTTTTTCTTCTAGCTCAGTCTCAGTCAATAAGCGAAATGCATTGTGGTCTCTGCTAAACCCGGAAGTTGAGAGTAAGAGTACGTCACCTCCTATCGCATTGGAACGCATGCCGGTGTTCCGTGAAAAAACCATACCCGTGAGAAATCCATACCCTCGTCACTTCCGGTGCACCTACGGAGGGTATGGATTTCTCACGGTAGTTAAACTTGCGGCGCTTACATTAAAACAGCCCCTCTGCAACATAAATCATCTCCGCTCTTCCCCTGTCACTTCCCTCATCTCCGGTAATAAATATAAAAGCGGATCACGGAGCCGCGATCGCCGTCATTTACATCTCATACACCCGCCGCCGCTTTTATATTTATCACCGGAGATGAGGGAAGTTACAGCGATAGCACAGGAGATGATTTATGTTGCAGCCGAAGTGTTTTAACCACCTTAGCGGTAATCCCGAGCGTGACTCGGGGTTGATTTTTCATATCAGGAGCGGTAACCCCGAGTCACGCTCGGGGTGGATTGCAGAGAGCGCAGCGGAGCTTCTCTTACCTTATCCTGGCGATCCAGCGATGATCTCTCATTGCTGCGACCGCCAGCCGAGAGTCCCGCAGCTCCTCCGTCCCTCCGTCGGTACGATCACTTCCTAGTTCCGTTCCCTGCAGCAGCAATGCTGCATGGGAGCGGAACTAGGGAGGGAAATTCAAAAAAAAAAAAAACGTTGCACAAAACACAAAACACACTTTATATTATATTATATATATGCATATATATATATATATATATATATATATGCATATATATGTGCATATGCATATATATATATATATATACATGCATATATATATATATATACACCGGTATATATATATATGCGTATATATATATATATATATATATGCATATATATATATATATATATATATGCATATATATATATATATATATATATGTATATATATATATATATATATATATATATATATATATATATATATGTATATATATATATATATATATATATATATATATATATACACACACACACACATATATCTATATATAATATATAATGCATGAATTATAATCTAATCAATAATATAATTTTATTATATATATTATATATTAAATAATAAAATAATATTATTGATTCGATTATAATTCATGCGTTTGTGTTTATCTGGGATGTCTACTAGAGTCTTGTTTTGGTCAGGTTTAAGTCAGTAATTACTAAGAATTATAGGCCTATAATACATAACGCCAAATTTCCATGAAAAGAATTGTACCGCTTTTGGTATGTAATTCCAGACATAATCATACCGCCAGGGAGGTTAATGTACCCGCCGCAAGTATAACATTAGATAGTGCCGTGATAATTTCATGCCCACCGAGCATGCGCACTTCTCTGATTCTTTGATGTTCAATTGCGTATCCGGGGCTCTGAGCATGCGCAGACCGGAAGTGACGAGGGTATGGTTTCTTCACGGGGTATGGAATTCTAACATTACACCGGAACGCACGCCGGACCGCTGCCACGCTACGAGGGTAAAATAGGAAGGATACCGGAGAGGACCAGGAGACTGCAGATCCTGCACCCCCGATCCCACTACTACCCATAGCAACTGATGTGCATTGCCCTGTGCCAGGTGGGCACAACAATAAGTAAGCAGCCACTTTTTATGTTTGATGTAATTCAAAATAAACTACAGTATTACACTATTTTTGGCTTCTTATCTGTCTCCCTGCATATGGGCTTAATATACACCTACGTGAGGTAACTAATGGAGGAGTGAGGAGAAGGAGCATATTATTACTATTTTTTCCAAATCATCCTTTGCTGGAAACCATATAAATAATCCAGGTGGAATGAAGGTGTGCCTATGGTCTGATCCACTAAGGATAAAAGAATCACAGGCTTTTGAGGTCTGTGTGACCTACTAGGATCTGGTAAGAGGCATCAATTACCACCCCTATTCACTGGAGCACCTGATTTATTAGCAATCAATTCCTACACTATTTTGCATGAACTGTTTGGATCACAGTCCACCACTGAAGCACCTTACAAGCACTTATAATAATTTTTTGCCAATTTATATATTCACAAAAATATGTATTTACATGTTTAATATTGGAATTTTCTTGTAAGATAAAATAAGTGTTTTTGCCATTATTAAGCACTTTAATGGTAATTTATTGCACTGTCCAGCACTTTATTTATATATTTTTGTACTGCACAGTATATTTTTTTGTCACTAGCACTTCACAATTTTCAATTTTGTTTATGTAAATTGTTTTTTTGGCTTTTAATTAATTTGAAACATTGTATATCACATCAGCTAGCTCAGGGTCACCGGTAGGGATGATCGAACTTTTGAAAAGTTCGGTTCGGCCAGAACATCCGAACTTCCCGAAAGTTCGGCCCGGATTTCAGAACCCCATTGAAATCAATGGGACCCGAACTTCGGTAATCAAAAAACACAATTTTTAAGCCCTAAAACCCAATAAATGCCCCTAAAAAGTCCCTAGGGTTCTGGGTCATGCCCCATTAACTATTAATCACACAAAAAAAGTTCTTAAAAATTGTCATATTTGATAAAAAAGCCAATTATTGAAAAAAAAAAAAGAGAGATTTTTTGATTTTGACTTTTGATTTAGTATCTGGGGGGGGGTCTAAAAAGTGTACATGTTATGTTTCAGCTCTGTAGCATGTCCAGAACCATAAAAAAAAAGATTGTTTGTATTAGAACACTTTCAGCACAGGAGTTTTCACACCTTGCCGGTTTAATAGCAGGCATTTTTTTGGGTTCTTTGCAGTCAGGAAAAACATCTGAACTTGTGTATAGTGGTACTGTGCACAAGTTCTGATGTTTTGCCTGCCTCCAAAAACCCCCAAAAAATGCCAGCAAAAACACACCTGGGCATTTTTTTTTTGACGCTAGCGTTTTTTTTGGCATTTTTTGGGGTTCTTTTGAGGCAGGCAAAACATCTGAACTTGTGTATAGTGGTATATATACACACATAATTATATGTATATAGACACCTAGCCATATATAGGTGTGATAGTAGCAGAAATATATTACTGTAAATGATTTCATTAGCGCAAGCATATATTTCTGCTACTATCACACCTATATATGTCTAGGGGTATATATACAGACATATATGTGTATATATACCCCCTATACACATGTTCAGATGTCATGTCTGACATCAAACATGTCCTCAAAAAAGTGGCAGTGGCAACCCCTGCAGCATGAAAAATGCTTGCTGGTGAGAAGCCATATTCCTGTCCCGAAGCAACTCAGAGAAATGATCATTTCTCTATAGCGGTCACCCTGCTATGGAAGGGTTTTGTCACCCTTCCATAGCAGTCACTGTCAGTTAACCCTACACTACACTACGGTCCCCTTACACTTAACACTTTGCCTACAGAAACTAAATTTTTGAAGCTAACTTAAGTGTAAAGGAGCACTCTAACTACACTAGATATCCCTTTCCTCACACTAATAAATGCTAAATGACACTTTTAAAGTAAAATTAACAGAACTGCTTCCACTCTCTTCCATGTCCAGTATAACAATGCTAGGAATATGGCGGGGGCTATCTTATATACTGGGGGGCGTATTCACTAATGATTGGTCTAGGGACCCCCTAGTCACTCCAATCACATTCCTAGCATTCTCCTGCCCCCTCAATTGGATTTTGCTAATGGTTCTGGTCCAATCACGGGCTTTTAAAGCCCATTTCCTGAAGCATTGCATTTTGGTCGGTTCTGGTTGCCGAATTCCGAACTTTTTGGGCAAAAAGTTCTAAATTCGGCCGAACCTCGAACACCCAATGTTCGGGCCGAACCAATGGTGGACCCGAACCGTTCGATCATCCCTAGTCACCGGTACAGTATTTGTACATTGATATCATATCCCCTCTCAAACGTCTCTTCTCCAGAGAGAATAAGTTCAGTGCTTGTAGTCTTTCCTCATAGCTGATGTCCTCCATTCCCCTAATTATTTTTGTTGCCCTTCTCTGGACTTTCTCCAGTTCCAGCACATCCTTCCTGAGGACCGGTGCCCAGAACTGGACAGCATACTCCAGATGTGGCCGGAGCAGAGTCTTGTAGAGTGGGAAAATAATCTCTTTATTTCTGAAGTGAATCCCCTTTTTTATACATGCCAGTATTCTGTTGGCTTTGCCATAACTCCCAACATTTGAACTTCAGAATGAGGGACACTTGAGGAGTGAAAAGACCTGTAGCACGCTACGTCGTGGTAAATTGTGGGTGTGATCAAGCACCTAGCAGTGGGAGGGGCTTAATGGATATGTTTAAACAAAACCCCGACTTCCTTGTACCTATAAAATATGCTTTAATTGCTTTGTCTGAGCCTTCCCTAAAGAAGAACTTCATTAAAATAATCAGGGACTGCATAGCAACCAGCAACTGTTGAGACAATGAAGAGTTTGGTGAGAAGTATATAAAGTACAGTATTGTGTATATAGTGCAGGAGTATGTAAAGCAGAGCACAGGGGTTGGGGAGTGCTGCAGCCAGTGACGGGTTTTGGATACATAACGCCGGCTGCAGAGGTCCAGGAGTACATAATGCACATAATACAGGGTCCAGGAGTACATAATGCACAGTATGCAGGGCCCAGGAGTATATGATTCACAGTATGCAGGCTCAGGAGTACATAATGCACAGAATGCAGGGTCCAGGAGTACATAATGCACAGAATGCAGGGTCCAGGAGTACATAATGTACAGTATGCAGGGTCCAGGAGTACATAATGCACAGTATGCAGGGTCCAGGAGTACATAATGCACAGTATGCAGGGTCCAGGAGTACATAATGCACAGAATGCAGGGTCCAGGAGTACATAATGCACAGTATGCAGGGTCCAGGAGTACAGAATGCACAGTATGCAGGGTCCAGGAGTACACAATGCACGGTATGCAGGGTCCAGGAGTACATAATGCAAAGAATGCAGTGTCCAGGAGTACATAATGCACAGAATGCAGGGTCCAGGAGTACATAATGCACAGTATGCAGGGTCCAGGAGTACAGAATGCAGGGTCCAGGAGTACAGAATGCACAGTATGCAGGGTCCAGGAGTACAGAATGCACAGAATGCAGGGTCCAGGAGTACATAATGAAAAGAATGCAGGGTCCAGGAGTACATAATGCACAGAATGCAGGGTCCAGGATTACAGAATGCACAGAATGCAGGGAACTTCAGTGTGTAATGCATAAAAAGAGTCAGGAGTACAAAACAAAAAAAGTGCAGGAGACAGGGGTGCGTAACTCACAGTGAAGGGGTAAGGAAAGGGCAAAATTCCTCCCACATACAAGAGACTGCAGACATGGTACAAGAGACAGTCAGAGACTGCGGACATGGTACAAGAGACAGTCAGAGACTGCGGACATGGTACAAGAGACTGTCAGAGACTGCAGGCATGGTACAAGAGACTGTCAGAGACTGCGGACATGGTACAAGAGACTGTCAGAGACTGCGGACATGGTACAAGAGACTGTAAGAGACTGCAGACATGGTACAAGAGACGGTCAGAGACTGGGGACATGGTACAAGAGACAGTCAGAGACTGCGGACGTGGTACAAGAGATGGTCAGAGACTGCAGACATGGTACAAGAGACTGTCAGAGGCTGCGGACATGGTACAAGAGACTGTCAGAGGCTGCGGACATGGTACAAGAGACGGTCAGAAACTGCAGACATGGTACAAGAGACTATCAGAGACTGCGGACATATTACAATAGACTGTCAGATACTGCGGACATGATACAAGAGACTGTCAGAGACTGCGGACATGATACAAGAGACTGTCAGAGACTGTGGACATGATACAAGAGACTGCCAGAGACTGCGGATATGGTACAAGAGACTGTCAGAGACTGTGGACATGATACAAGAGACTGTCAGAGACTACGGACATGATACAAGAGACTGTCAGAGACTACGGACATGATACAGGGGTTGTTGGAGACCGTGATCATGACACAGAGGTTGGTGGGGATTGCGGACATGAGTACAAGAGACTGTGAGACATAGTACATGACATATTACAGATAAGTGTCTGTCTCCTAAAAATTAAAATGCTGTTAAAGTCCAATTTTCTTGAAGTTGAAAAGAAGATGAATGATCCTTCCAGGGATGAGGTGCTAGCAGTGTAAGGGTTACCTGTAATGTACCTCCTCCCATCTTCTGGCAGACATCCTGGATCAGGCAGAGTGATCCCCTCCTCCTCTGTGTACAGGAAAATCTCACAGCAAGAGGAGGAGTGGCTTCAGTGTACTCTGTACACAGTGACTGCAGAGACAGCCCTGGAGACATCCGGCTGCAATGCAAAGTGTTGCCTGCGGCGTGCGGGGACCAACACATCCCGCACATGCTGCGGGCATTCCAGGACTCAGCCCTGATTGCCCAGGATCGTGGGACAGGGATCAATTTGCAGGACGGTCCTGGCCAATCAGGGACGGTTGGGAGGTATGTTTGCTACAGACTTGGCCTTATGTAAGCAGGGCTTTTTTTCAGCTGGAACTCAGTTCCACCACCTCTGGCTCAGGCCCTCTCCTCCCTGCTCTCCACTATCACTTGTAAAAACAGAAGGCTGGCTTCTGGGTTTACAAGTGATCTGATCTCCTGAGCGGCTACCACTGAGTGTAAGTCCCGGTTCACACTGGGGCAACTTGTCAGGTGCAATGGAATCGTTCTAATCGGAGCAACTTAAGTCGCTCCGACTTAGAAAAAGGTTCCTGCACTACTTTGGGGGCGACCTGAATTGATTTCTATTAGAGAAGTCGTTTGCAAGCCACGCTGAAGTCGCGCTGCATGGAGCGGCTTCAGAGTCGGGCGACTTTGAAGCCGCCCCAGTGTAAACCGAGCCTAAGATGGGGACAAGAGAGATGCAGATGCTGACACCCCACTGGATGATCCCTGCAAGTGAGAGAGATGGAACCACATACAGTGTGCGGGGAGGTACAAATCAGTTGGGTGCTTCAGCCTAATACAGCAACAAAAGTAAGACATGTGGAAGATGGTGGAACTTTTAAGGAGGGGGAAGAAGATGGGGGCAGTCGAGGGGGGGGGGGGGGGCTTGCATACAGAGGTATGAGCTGAAGAGGGGTGAAAGTGATGTGTGGATGGAGGATGTAGAGATAAGCAGCTGTGGAAGAAGGCTGAATTCTGCACTCTGTGTGTAGCGCATCAATTAGCTCTGCACTCTGTAGTGCACCCCTGAACTCTGCACTATGTATGTAGCGCACCACCAAATTATGAATGTAGTGCACCCCTGAACTCTGCACTATGTACGTAGCGCACCACCAAATTATGAATGTAGTGCACCCCTGAACTCTGCACTATGTATGTAGCGCACCACCAAATTATGAATGTAGTGCACCCCTGAACTCTGCACTATGTATGTAGCGCACAACCAAATTATGAATGTAGAACTACCCCGAACTCTGCACTATGTACAAAGCGCACCACCAAATTTTTGAATGTAGTGCACCCCTGAACTCTGCACTATGTACGTAGCGCACAACCAAATTTTGAATGTAGTGTACCCCTGAACTCTGCACTATGTACGTAGCGCACCACCAAATTATGAATGTAGTGCACCCCTGAACTCTGCACTATGTACGTAGCGCACCACCAAATTATGAATGTAGTGCACCCCTGAACTCTGCACTATGTATGTAGCGCACCACCAAATTATGAATGTAGAACTACCCCGAACTCTGCACTATGTACAAAGCGCACCACCAAATTTTTGAATGTAGTGCACCCCTGAACTCTGCACTATGTACGTAGCGCACAACCAAATTTTGAATGTAGTGTACCCCTGAACTCTGCACTATGTACGTAGCGCACCACCAAATTATGAATGTAGTGCTACCCCGAACTCTGCACTATGTATGTACATAGCGCCCCACCAAATTATGAATGTAGTGCACCCCTAAACTCTGCACTATGTACGTAGCGCACCACCAAATTATGAATGTAGTGCTACCCCGAACTCTGCACTATGTACGAAGCGCACCACCAAATTTTGAATGTAGTGCACCCCTAAACTCTGCACTATGTACATAGCGCACCACCAAATTATGAATGTAGTGCACCCCTGAACTCTGCACTATGTATGTACGTAGCGCACCACCAAATTAGGAATGTAGTGCACCCCTGAACTGTGCACTATGTAGGTAGCGCACCACCAAATTAGGAATGTAGTGCACCCCTGAACTCTGCACTCAGTGTTTAATCATGAACTCTGTACATAATGCACTCCTGGTATTTAATGCCCTTTTAAGACTCTCCCACTGTTAGTGAAAGTCACGCACACCCACTATTTGATGTGGTTTGGAGGGTGTGTGTGTGGGGGGGGGGGGGAGAAGTGTTTTGGGGGGTTGTAATTTAGTTCCTGCACCTATTTTCTGAGAAAAAAAGCCCTCTATCTAAGTTACTGTCAGTATTTGCCATCAAAAATGTCCCCCTTTTTTCTCCATCAAGCTGGTTTGCAATGTCACTTCCGTTGTATTTTCTGATGGGTAGCGGTATTCTGATAGAACACCGGAATTCATGGGGTATGGCCGCGGTTAAAGAGGAAGTAAACCCTTCTCTACAACTTGTACCTATAGGTAAGCCTATGATAAGACTTACCTATAGGTACTGTAAATATCTCCTAAACATGTACCGTTTAGGAGATATTTACTTTGCATGCAGCCGATGGCGTCACTGGCGCATGCGCTCTGAAGGAACGGCTGATAGTGCAGTTCCTTCAGAGCCCCGTGCCGTGACCGTCTGCTCTCGTGCGAATGCGCGGGAGGGACGTCAACGCGGCTCCAGCCAATCAGATGGCCGGATGCCGCAAACCCGGAAGAAGGGCGACCAAACATATTACACGTGAGAGAGGTGAGCTGTTGGCCCTGCGGGGCTTCGTTCTAAGGTAAGTATTTTATAATGAGCTAGTATGCAATGCATACTAGCTCATTATGTGCTTATCTTTCGGGTGTTTGTTTGTTTTTTTTTTTTTAATTCTGAGGTTTACAACCTCTTTAATATCACTTAAAACTGTCACAGAGCCTACACTCCAGAAGAGGGACATATCCACAAAAAAATGTCAGCCGTACAGAGGACAGCGTAGTCTACCGCCGAGCACCTATTCCTCCTTCCTCTAGTGTTTGCAGCATCTCCCTAAAGCCAGTCAGCACCTTCACAGGACACACAGGCTGGTTTCGCATTATAGTGCTGGTTTAGAATCCCTCTCTGCAATCCCCTCACACCGCCTCCGCTAATCCCTCAGCACAAGTCCTATAATAGGCGCCGGGCAGGAACCTTAAGTGCTTTTCCTTAGTTCGGCCTCTAGTGAACAGCCCGCATTCTTCGCGCTGATTGGCTCAGCTTCGGAGCGCATTGAGTGATGTGGAGCGGAGGCTTCCACAGTGGGTGTGTCTGGAAGAAGAGAGTCCAGTGGAAGAGGTGTGTGAGGTGAGTAGGTGTGTGTACACCGGGGAGGTGAGCGCGGTATGGGGGGCACTGAGCGCTCCTAGGAGGGACAAACAGATATATGAATATAATACAGCGCCCCCTACCAGCTCTTATATACATATTATACATGACACAGCTAGTCCTGTCAGGGGTATTCTCCTTCATATGAAGAACCTCCACAGACTGCTCTCTTATTATTATTAGTGGTTTCAGGCACAGAGGCTGTGAGGAAGTGATAGGAATCCCCTGTAATGTGGTCACATCTCTGCTTCTGACAGATATCGGGCCGTTCAATAACCCCTACTGACCCCTTACAATGGTCGGCTGTAGGTCCATAAATCCCCGTCACCCATTCCGGAAACTTTCCTAACACATGCAGCACACTCAGGGAGTTTATATTAGCACCACTTCAGCTCCAGATAATTTACCCCCCCCCCTTCCTGATCAGGTCATTTTTGCAATACAGTGTTCTATCAGAATACCGCTACTTATCAGATTCTGCAACCGGAAGTGACGTTCGGACAAGACCAACTTACTGCAAATGCGCAATGCGTTCCAACATGGCCGCTATGCGTTTCAGTAGGTTTCCTAATGTGACAGAGCAGGAAGCAGCGGCGGACATCTTCATACACCTATGTAAGTCTTGAACTTTACATTTATTTTATCAGTAAAATCACCTTATATACTGAAATAGACTATTTTAGGGTCCTTTCACACGGGCGATCCAATCCGCCTGTCAGTTTCTCAGGCAGACGTGATCGGATGCCCCATGCACCTCTATGGGGCAGCGGATGTCACCCACTGCTCTCTGATCCAATCCTGTCCGTGAAATCTCTATTTTCCATCCGTCTGGTGGATCGGATCAGATGGGACCAGATGAGAACAGACCGCCGGTCCGTTCTCATCCGATCTCCCCATAGAGGACAGCGGGGATCTGACACCTCCATCTGAGCTCACAAAGCAGAGACGAAGCTGTCATCTGCCTGCTCAGCGGGCATCAGCAGATCGATCCCTCGCTGAGCAGAACGGACCACTGTGTGAAAAGACACTCACTGCGACCGAGTGAGATAGTCTATTTCACTATATAATCAGCCCTTCGCTGAGCAGTGCGGGGTGTACCAAGATGGCCGTCACCACCTTCTACCCGCAGGTTACTCGCTATATTTACTATATTACAATAATAATAGATAATACTGTTGTTCAGTATATAAGGTCAGTTTACTGCCAAATGTAAGACTTGCATGGGTGTAAGAAGATGTTTGTGTTCTGTTACATTAGGAACTCTATCGGAATGAATTTCGGCCATGTTGGAACACACAGCGCATGCGCATTAAGTTCTCTTCCAAACGTCACTTCCGGTTGCATAATCTGCAAAGTAGCGGCACTGGGATACTTTGACAATTGCGCGGTCGTGCAATGCTGTACCCAAATAAAATGTTTAATTTTTTTCACCACAAATAGTTTTCTTTTGGTGTTATTTGATCACCTCTGCAGTTTTTCTCTTTTGCGTTCTAAACAAAAAAAAAATACAGACCATTTAAAAAAATATATATATATTTTTACTTTCTGCTATAAAATATATCCAAAAGAAAAAATGTCAAATGTCTTCATAAATTTAGGCCAATATGTATTCTGCTACATGTTTTTGGTTAAAAAAAAAAAAAAATCCCAATAAGCGTATATTGATTGGTTTGCGCAAAAGTTATCGCAGCTACAAACTAGGGGATATTTTAATGGATTTTTTTACTAGTAATGGTGGCAATCGACGATTTTTAATGGGACTGCAACATTGCAGCAGACAAATCGGACACTAAGTGACACTTTTTGGGGAACAGTAACACGAATACAGCAATCAGTGCTAAAAAAAAATGCACTGTCACTGTACTAATGACACTGGCAGGGAAAGGGTTAGCATCAGGGGTAATCAGGGGGTTAAAGGAGTTGTAAAGTCAGAAGGGTTTTTTTTATCTTAATGCATTCTTTGCATTAAGGTAAAAAGCCTTCTGGGTGTAGCAGCCCTCCTAATAACCTATCTGTGCCCCCTCTCTGTCCAGCGATGTCCATGAGTCCTTCGGCCATCCTGGGACTCTCCCTCCTTATTGACTGAAATACAGCTGCGGCACCATTGGCTCCCGTGGCTGTCAATCAGTCAGTCAGCCAATCAGGAGAGAGAGGGGACGAGGCTGAATAGCCGCTCCGAGTCTGAATGGACACATGGAGCTGCAGCTCAGCTCACGTACCCCCCATAGCAAGCTGCTTGCTGTGGGGGACACTAGACAGGAGGAAGGGGCCAGGAGCAGTGAAGAACGACCCGAGAAGAGGAGGATCTGGGCTGCTCTGTGCAAAACCAACTGCACAGAGGAGGTAAGTATAACATGTTTGTTGTTGTTATTTTATAAAAAAAAAGACTTTTCAATTACTTTGTGTGCTTCTAGGGAGTGCCTACTAACATAGCAGAAACACAAGATGTCATCTCTGTAACAGAACGGTGATCTTCATTGTGTACATAAGCATACCGCCATTCTGCCTCTCCTCCGAATGATTGGTGGTCACGGCGGTTATCATGACCGCCGGACCCACTGATTGTCTCCCGCTGTGTCCAATCACAGCGGGAGTAGGTCACCGGCGGCACGCGTGACCCAGAGCTAAAGCCAACGTACAGGTACATCAGTTTGCGCAGGAGGGCTGCCCTGCCGCAGTATATCTGCACGGGGCGACCCTTAAGTGGTTAAAATGCACCAAATTCAGGAATAATTGCCTCTACTTTGTAGATAATGAAAGTGAAGGTAGTTAAGAGCTACTCTAAGTTGTGTACAGACAGGGAGAGTGCCGTCTCTGTATGCAGTGTAGCAGAGCAGGACATTTGCCATCGCTACCCTCTCCCTGTCACAGGTTGCTAACCACTTTAAGTCCTATAGCAGCTTTAATGCTACAGGGCAGTACACTTTCGGATAGGGGGCCCACATGCATGCCAGCGTGCTTTTACGCACAGCGGAAACTGATGGGCGGGTGCCAGGTAATCGATATCTGCTAGCACCCGCTGATCGTCAGGCAGAACGGTGGTCTGCCTATGTGAACAAGGCAGATCGCCATTCTGACAGGAGAAGAGGGATGGATTCTGTGTTCCTGCAAAGCAGAGAATAAATTGCGAAGCGTGCTGTGCTTTCTAAATGGCCCAGCGGCCGGGGGGGGGGGGGGGTGGAGGATGGGGGCTGAACCTCCCGAGTGATCGCACCGCAATCTCCTGGACGTGGGGACAGGTACCTGAACCCCTCAATGGAACAAATAGCTGCCCATATACGAAACTACTGCAGTGTAGTGTGTGGGCGGTGTGAACTGGCCCTTACTATCAAATCCACATACTGTACATTGGGGGGTGTTTACTAAAACTAGAGCAGGCCGAATATGGAGCAGCTGTGCATAGCAACCAATTAGCTTCTTTCTTTCATTTTCAAAGCTTCAGGTTACACACACACACAGCTTTCTCGCACTGCAGGGTTTAAAGAAGAACTGAAGTCAAAACTATTTTTACATTTTGCATAGAGTAAGGGAGAGTTTTAATCCCTGTTAAATTTATTTTTGCTTTTGGGGAGATTTACCTTCACATCCTGTCCCATAGC
Source organism: Pelophylax lessonae (assembly GCF_965119305.1). Taxonomy (NCBI): domain Eukaryota; kingdom Metazoa; phylum Chordata; class Amphibia; order Anura; family Ranidae; genus Pelophylax; species Pelophylax lessonae. The sequence goes on from NC_138778.1 coordinate 133,768,000, forward strand.
CAAAACAGGAAGTTAGAGGAATTCCCTGCAAAATGAGGGAATCCATTGTTATCACCAGAACTAATGTCCCCAATTAAAGATTTCCCCTCAATTCCTGTTCTGGGAGCAACCCAAAATTTGGGTTTTTCTCTTACTTTCAGTGATAACAGGAAACGCAAAGAGGGTGAATTATTGGGGACACAGGCAGCAATTAAAACCTGACAGGTATTTTAATTCCTCTTCACTCTATCCAAATCTACGAGGGGCGTTCAAGTCAAACCGGGACTTTTTATTTTACAGGTATAAAAAGGGATGCTATTACTGTGATGTGTCCTTTTACTGATAGGTAGGGCACACGCTGCGGGCCATTTCAGGGACTGTTAATCCAGATTGCAGACAACCGTGTTAGTGCCAGCATGATACAGCCTGTGGTGATGAAGTTTCTTGTGAACGAAAGTGTAAAACCCGCAGATATCTACTGAAGTATTCCAAGTACAGTATGGTGTTGAGACGCTCGGCTGCAGTAAGACATTTGGATGGTGTAAATGTTTCAAAGATGGCCGTATGTCTGTCAGTGACGATCCCGGCCGTGGTGGATTTCAGCCCACAGAGGTATTGCCACATTTCCCTTATAGACCTCGCTCTGAGGGATTTCCACCTGTTTGGACCCCCAAAAGAGTTCCTCGGAGGTCAGCATTTCAGCACTGATGACGAAGTGAAGCAGGCTGTCCTAGGATGGTTCAGGTGTGCTGACAAATCTTTCTATGCCAAAGCTTTCCAAGTATTCGTTAAACGCTGGGATAAGGCTGGCCATACACTATACAATTTTCTTGTTCAACTTTCCTTTAGATTTACCAAAACCATGTAATATAGGGTCAAACCTAAACACTTTCAATTTGTATGCAATCAGGCAGGCCCTTGCACTACATAGAAAAGGTAAATCTAAAGGAAATTGAATAAGAAAATTGTATAGTGTATGGCCAGCCTAAGTGTATAAATGTAGCAGGGGAGTAGTTTCCACTTTCTGAAATTTCTTCTTTTAATATATAAACTCAGATGGCCTGGTTTGACTTGAACACCCCTCTTAAAAAAAAAAAAAAAAGTTGTATCATTAGCTATTCTTTAACCACTTCAGCCCCGGATGGTTTTACCCCTTTCCTTACCAGGTCCTATATTGCGATTCGGCACTGCGTTATTTTAACGGACAATTGCACGGTCGTGCGACGCTGTACCAAAACGAAATTGAAGTCCTTTTTTTCCCCACAAACAGAGCTTTCTTTTGGTGGTATTTGATCACCTGTGCGATTTTTATTTTTTTATTTTTTGTGCTCTAAACAAAAAAAAGAGCGATAATTGTGAAAAAAAAAAAACAATATTTTACACATTCTGCTATAGGACATTCCCCCCAAAAAAATTAAAAAATCCAATTTTTTTAACATTTTAGGCCAATTTGTTTTCTGCCACATATTTTTGGTAAAAAAAAAAAAAAATCACAAAAAGCGTATTTTGATTGGTTTGCACAAAAGTTATCGCATGTACTAACTACGGGAAAGATTTATGTAATTTTTATAGTTTTTTTTTTTTTTTTTACACTAGTAATGGCGTCGATCTGCGATTTTTAGCAGGACTGCGACATTGCAGAGGACAGATTGGACCCCTAACTGACATTTTTGACACTTTTGGGGGTACCAGTGACATTACTACAGCAATCAGTGCTATAAATATGCAGTGTTACTGTAATAATGCCATTGGCAGGGAAGGGGTTAACCCTGTGGGTGATCAAAGGGGTTAATGTGTGCCTATATGCTTACTGTGTGTGGGGGAGGGGAGGGGGGTTCTGTGACAGGCACAGAGAGATTGCAGTTTTAGCTTGGCTGAAACTGCTGATCTCTCCCTGCCTGACTCGCAGAAGATCTGCCTGCTTTGTTTACATAAGCAGACGGGCCTTCTCTCCATTTCCCGGACGATTGTGGGAGGAAGGCAGCAATCGCCGCCTCTCCTCCCGTGGCCCGCCTCCCGCTGTGTCTAAACGTGCCGCCGGAATCACATGCACTCCAGTCACGTAGTACTACATGACTGGATGAAGGGGAGCCACTCTGCCGCAGTAATATTACTGTGGGTGGTCGGCAAGCGGTTAATGGCAGCAGCTGTGACTGTGAAGGACTGGCTTCCACTCACCTACTCCTTCCAGTGCCATCAGCCATTCACAAAATTCCTAGTATTCCTCTCCCAGAATACAAAGCGCTTGATGAATGGACAGGCATGATCTTGTCATTCATCTGCCCCTCCTCCATTCACAGAACACATGCATTCTGGATGACAGATACTAGGAGTTTTGTGAATGTCTGTCTGAGGGCAATTGGTACCACTTCTTCACAGTTGCAGCTCCTGCGTTTACCCCCCACAGTGCTGGATTTTCAGAGCTGTGGAGGGTCCCAGGGTCTAAGAGGAGGATTATTACATTAACTAAAAGGCAGCAGAATGTGGGCACACATCATTAGGAGTACAATATTACACTGGTGCTGCATGTTCAAATACTAATCTTCAGCTGCAATCATATCACAGTAGTGCAGTTCAAGTCTAGATGAACTCGGCTCTATCACAACCCAAGGTGGCTATGGAAATTCTTTGTTGGTGTACAAAAGGAAGGACTCTCTACACTCCTCCAAGCTGTCACTTTGAGGAGATCTCTTTGAAGAGAACAAACTGTCTCTTGGACAGCTGTCACCAGAACAAGTGTCCCCACTGGAAGATTTTTCTTCTGTTCCTTTTCTGGTGACCACACAAGATGTTCAATTTTCCCTCACTTTCTGTCCCCGAAACAGTAGTCATTCGTCCCCTAAGGACATCTAGAAGTTCAAGAGCATAGTGTATATGCCTGGCCTAAGCACGTCTCCTCACAGCCCCAGCAAATAAAGGCTTTCCCAGCTCACTTGCTGCCATTGTGCTTTTGTTGGGCTTCAGGTGTGTCCCCTTGTTTTTTTGAGGAATGACCTGCCTCCAGGCATACCTGTCCTTGATCTATCAATTGTTCTCCATGTTGGAGACTCTCAAATATAATCGTTAACTTTACCCTCTTTCCGGCCGTCATACGCTTATATGCAGCCTCTCGGTGGGTGGGCTTTAAAACAAATTACCATGCTAGGAGCATTCCCCCCAGCACTGTAACCAGCGGGTGCTAGGAATATTCTGATGCATACTTGAAATCAGCAGCTTTCCGATCAAATGACAGCCAATCACAGTGATCACATGATCAGAATGCCCGCCTCCACCTCCCAGCAATTAGAACCTCTTAGGCAGCGGGAAGGGGCTAACACAAATTGTTGGTACCATTCTGTTTTTTTTTTTTATGGCAAATGGGCTGGAAAAACTTTGTTTGTGCTGTGCAAACCCCATCCATGTGCACCTTACTTCAAAAGCTAGTTCTAAATTGGGGTGTTTGCCATGCTTGTATAGCTTGCTTGCTGGAATTGAAGTGGGAACACATTTAACACCTTCACCTGTCATTGTACTCTTGCTAAGCTTCTAATGTGTCCTCTGAGGAATGGGCTGCCTCCGTCATACCTGTCCTTAATTTATCCACTGCTATATATGTTTAAGTATGAAGACTCTCCAAGGTTAAAGTTAGGACAGCAGTTTACAGGGGAGCCTTGACAAGGCAGAGCAGCTTCAACGTGTATTTGCAAATGTGTGCAACTAAATCTCCTGTTTTTAGGCAAATTGTTATACAGGCTTAATTTTGTTTTTTTGCTGACTAGCTACTAGGGCTGAAACAATTAATCGATTATGAAAATAGTTGTCAGCTATTTTCTTAAAGTGGAGTTCCACCCATTTTAGTAACTTTAGATGTATGTAATCCCCTTTAAAACTACTTTTACCAATGGAAACTATTTTTTTTTGCTAGTAAATACCTTATTTTCATCTTTATTCATCCTCTCCTCACTTCCGGGTCCGGCCGCTGATCGGCGATTACGTCATTCGGCGATTCGCAGGGGGTGCTGGTATGTATCTCATGGCATGAAATCTCACATTATTACACAGGAGTCCTGAGCTGTACTGTTTGTATTGAGGCCGTGCTCTGCCCCGCCTCCTCTCAGTGAGCTGTACTGTATGTATTGGATTGAAGCCATGCTCTGCCCTGCCTCCGCCCCGCCTCCTCTCAGTGAGGATATAATGCTTTCAGTCCTCATTCACTGAGAGGAGGCGGGGCAGAGCACGGCCTCAATACAAACAGTACAGCTCAGGACTCTTGTGTAATAATGCGAGATTTCATGCCTGAGATACATCCCAGCACCCCTTGCGAATCGCTGAATGACGTGATCGGCGGCCGGACCCGGAAGTGAGGGGAGGATGAATAAAGAAGAAAATAAGGTATTTACTAGCAAAAAAAAAAAAAAGTTTCCATTGGTAAAAGTAGTTTTAAAGGGGATTACATACATCTATGTAATCCAAGTTATTAAAAATGGGTGGAACTCCACTTTAATCGATTAGTTAGTCAGCTAATTAGTTGGCCTGCATACAGAATGCATTATTTGTTTACAGATCAGGAAATACATTGCAGCAAACATACAGCTCAGTACACCCTCCATACATGTCAGTATACACAGTGCAGCACACATACAGCTCAGTACACCCTCCATACATGTCAGTATACACAGCGCAGCACATACAGCTCAGTACACCCTCCACACATGTCAATATACACGGTGCAGCACACATACAGCTCAGTACACCCTCCACACATGTCAGTATACACGGTGCAGCACACATACAGCTCAGTACACCCTCCATACATGTCAGTATACACAGTGCAGCACACATACAGCTCAGTACACCCTCCATACATGTCAGTATACACAGTGCAGTCCACATACAGCTCAGTACCCCCCCCCCAATACATGTCAGTATACACAGTGCAGTCCACATACAGCTCAGTACCCCCCCCCCCCCCCCACAATACATGTCAGTATACACAGTGCAGCACACATACAGCTCAGTACCACCCCATACATGTCAGTATACACAGTGCAGCACACATACAGCTCAGTACCACCCCATACATGTCAGTATACACAGTGCAGCACACATTGAGCTCAGTACACCCTCCATACATGTCAGTATGCACAGTGCAGCACACATACAGCTCAGTACCACCCTCCATACATGTCAGTATACACAGTGCAGCACACATACAGCTCAGTACACCCCCCCCCAATACATGTCAGTATACACAGTGCAGCACACATACAGATCAGTACCCCCCCCCCATACATGTCAGTATACATAGTGCAGCACACATACAGCTCAGTACCCCCCCCCCCCATACATGTCAGTATGCACAGTGCAACACACATACAGATCAGTACACCCCCCTTACATGTCAGTATGCACAGTGCAGCACACATATAGCTCAGCACCCCCCCCCCCAAGACATGTCAGTATACACAGTGCAGCACACATACAGCTCAGTACCACCCTCCATACATGTCAGTGTACACAGTGCAGCACACATACAGATCAATACACCCCCCCCCCTTACATGTCAGTATACACAGTGCAGCACACATACAGCTCAGTACCCCCCCCCCCCCATACATGTCAGTATACACAGTGCAGCACACATACAGCTCAGTACCACCCCATACATGTCAGTATACACAGTGCAGCACACATACAGATCAGTACACCCCCCCCCTTACATGTCAGTATGCACAGTGCAGCACACATACAGCTCAGCACCCCCCCCCCCCCACAAGACATGTCGGTATACACGGTGCAGCACACATAACAGCTCAGTACACCCTCCATACATGTCAGTATACACAGTGCAGCACACATACAGCGCAGCACCCCGTACATGTCAGTATACACAGTAGAGAGCGACCGATATCGGTTTTTCGTTGCCGCTAACGATATTTTGATGATTGCATATCAGTATCGGCCAATATGGGCTGACATTTTGAACATTTAAAGTTTTGTAAAATAAACACAATTTTCGACACAAATCTGTTACTTAACATGTCGATGTTGGTTTATTAACATTTTTGGTGGGTGGCTGGCTGGCTCCCTGTGGCGGGTGGCTGGCTGGCACCCTGTGGCGGGTGGCTGGCTGGCACCCTGTGGCGGGTGGCTGGCTGGCACCCTGTGGCGGGTGGCTGGCTGACACCCTTTGGTGGGTGGGTGGCTGGCTGACACCCTTTGGTGGGTGGGTGGCTGGCTGACACCCTTTGGTGGGTGGGTGGCTGGCTGACACCCTTTGGTGGGTGGGTGGCTGGCTGACACCCTTTGGTGGGTGGCTGGCTGGCTGGCACCCTGTGGTGGGCGGCTGGCTGGCACCCTTTGGTGGGTGGGCAGCTGGCTGGCACCCTTTGGTGGGTGGCTGGTACAGGCCCAGGGCCTGTGGGTGGGTGGCTGGCTGGTACAGGCCCAGGGCCTGTGGTTGGCTGGCTGGTACCAGGCAGCTGTGGGTGGGTGTATGTATGGAAGCTGTGTTAAACCCACGGTGTACACTGCACTGTACACTCACTGTCCCGAGACTCCCCGACTCCAGACAAGGCTGAGGGAGGCGGCCTGAGAAGGCAGAAGCTGTACCAGTGCGTGGAGGCGCGTGGCACAACATACACAGTGACATCACGGCAATATCGGTAACCTCTGGGGCCGATTCCAATATATCGGGGAAAGTGGATATCGGCCCTCAATATATCGGCCTTGTCGATAATCGGTCGATCCCTAATACACAGTGCAGAGCACACATACAGCTCAGTACACCCTCTGTACAGGTCAGTAAGCTTGTGAATGTGTGAGGAGCAATGCCTCATGTGACATGTAGTCCTAGCAAGGAGAAGGAAGTGATTCTAAAGGCAGATTTTTCTTTTTTCTTTTTTTTTTACCTTGCTATAGGGGAACTCTATATCATACTTTGTGACTTGCTATAGGGGCACTTTTTAAGACAGGAGGAGCAAGAAGCGCCAACAGGGCATCCCAAAAGAGGAAGTACAAGTACTGATACTTTTTCTCAAGTTCTCCCTGATATCAATTACCAATACCTATTTTTAATGTCGTTTTTTAGACTAATGAAAAATTATTAGGCCTCATGCACACTGGACCTTTTTTTTTTTTTTTTTTTTTTTTTTTTTTTTTTTTTTTTTAAACTCTTCTAGAAGCCTGCAGCATTTTTGGAGAAAAAAAGCCTGACACTTGTAAAAGTTTGTCTTGGGCTTTAATTCATTTCATTGGCCAGACTAAATAGTTTATTCTGGCCATTAAGCCCCGGTTCACACTTATGCGAGTGCGGGGTTCGCATGTAATGTCGGAGCGCACTGCTCCTTCATTACATGCGATCGGCTGTGCGGTGCGAGTTTAGCCATACACTCTGTATGGCTAAGTTTGCACCGCACCCGCAGCAAACACGCACAGGGACCCTTTTTGGCAGCCGCATCAGGATCGGATCGCACAGCGGTTCACACTTGTGCGATCCGATCCTGTGCGAACTGCAAGATCGCACTGCGATATGCGATCAAACTGGGGGTGTCGTTAAGATTACATTGACACCCCCAGCGTATCGCATATGGCAGTGTGAACTGCCGGGGGTGCGTGTGCGATGCGGGAACAGGCTGCGGATTCGCAGCCTTCCCGCATCGCATAAGTGTGAACCGGACCTCAAATGAATTAATGCTCACGCACTAGCTTTTAGGTGCATTTAGGCATGTTTAGCAGCTTTTAGTAGCTTTTTTTCCTGCCCAAACTCTGCTGCTCCTGGATGCACTGGCAGTGGGGTTTTTCCCTGCCTCTAAAGGCTCCTGCCACTAAATACTACTAAAATCCTGTGTGTGCATGAACACACAGGCTAACATAGAGAGGCATTTAGAGGCAAGAAAAGAAAACGTCAGAAGCCCCTAGAAACAGCTTTAAGTGTCCAGTGTGCATGAGGCCTTAGAGTTATTAAAATCTATATTGTGCAAGAAACTACCTGGTTGGATTTACATCTACTTTAGAAATGTTAAGTCTAGTTTTAGTGTAAATTGATGAACTCCAGCCCCCTGCACAGCCTAAAAATAAAAAAGGTGTTCCAGCTGACCAATCTCCTTCCTAGCTGAATGATGGCCAGGACTTGTGACCTCACTGGACTAAACCGAAGAGGCGTAAGTTAAAGAATTTTTTTTTGGTCTCCAATGGGGCTTGGAGGGTATAATAATGGTCTATATATGTATATCCAGTCACTAAAATTTATATGAACTCGTGATTTCATTTTTTTTTTTTTTTTTTATAGTGTTGTGTAAGAAATTCACACTTATTTAAATGCTTTATTTTGTTAATAACAGGTACCTAGAAGATTATTTTAGTGTTTTTACAAATGGCACACTTTACACAACACAATGCATACTTTGCAGTGGAAAAAGTGTATCTTCTTTCTTTTATTTATTTTTTATATATATTCATTTAAAATCTAGAAAAAGTTTTTGGAGACAGTACCACAAAGAGAAGGCCTTGTTCGTCCCCCCCTCCCCCCCCCCCCCCAAAAAAAAAAACCTGATATATGTATGAGTATTATAAATATTGACAAATGGATCAGGCAGATCCCAGCTGGCTTTTCCAGCACTAAGGCCAGGAGCAGAGTGGATCAACTCTTGGACCTACAGCAAGATTAGGATTCCCTGAGGAAACACAGTATTTCTGTGGAAAACAAATTATTTCTTTCTTGCCAGGCTGGTCTGAAGAGGTTGAAACAGAGGAACAGTGGCGGTTAGCCACAAAGAAATTAATCTGAACTATGGAGCTGATTAAGAGTGGGCAGGCGGTTGCAGGGGGGGGGGGGGGGTATGCAGGAGGGGAGAGGAAGATGGTAGCATGATTTGAAAGGCAACTCAGCTGGGCCTAGACATTTGTTTCCTGAGAGGGGGAGAAGGAAGTTCACGAGCAGACAAACCGAGCATCACCCTGAGGCAAAGACGTAGAGGGTAGGGAGGGCAAACAAGGTAAAGGAGTAGAGGGTAGGGAGTGTCAATGGGTAAATATCCCAAAAACTTCAAGACCATAAGATGGTCAGATCAACATCGTGCCAAGGGTAAGGGAGGGGGTGGTTGGGGTGAGGTAGGGTGGAGGGGGATTGGGTAAGGGTAGGGAGGGTAAGGGTAGGGAGAGACTAAGTGGGTGGGGGGGGGGAAAGAATAACAATGTTGCACCAACTCCACGGTAGTACCAGTTGATGTCGCCACTCCTACTAAACCCAGTTCTAGACTTTTGTGGAGATCTCAGAGGATGCCTCCATTCCCCCACTCGGCTTAGGCCGGATGGGAGAAGGGGAGGGGCAATAAACTGCAGGAGGCGAGAGGGGAAGGAGAGACGGCATTAACTTTTTGAACTTATTGTCCTATAATGTCAGAGGGTTAAATTCGCCAACTAAAAGACACAAAGTATTAGAAGAGCTTAGAAGTAATTCCGCTAATATAGTATTTTTACAAGAGACACACATTGCACAAGATACAAATGTGAAAATATATTCAAAATATTTTCCGATATGGTATTATGGCGACTTGCCAACCAAGAGAGCAAAAGGGGATAGCAATCGGTCTAGCCAGAGATATAAGGTCCCCTTGAGGAAAGATTGGTCGACCCAGAGGATCGATACATTTTTCTGAAGGGACAACTACAAGTAATGGACTACACCCTAGTAAATGTTTAGTGCCCAAACAAAAACCCAACTAACATAGGAAAAATAATACACGCTGACCTCCTTTTAAAAAAGGTAATTTGTTTTTAGCAGGGGATTTCAATTTCTGTATTGATCCGATTCTAGACTGTACGTCAAGTGCGCAGGTGATGGGTGGACTTCAATTCAGGAGGGTAAGGAATAAGCTTTTCCACAATTGGTAGATGCCTGGAGAATCCAGGGAAAGGGACTACCGTATATACTCGAGTATAAGCCGAGGCCCCTACTTTTACCACAAAAAGATGGGAAAAATCATTGACTCGAGTATAAGCCTAGGGTGAGAATGCAGGGCAGCGGGCATGGTATAGGAGAATGCAGGGTGACTGGCATGGTGCAGGAGAATGCAGGGTACTGGCATGGTGCAGGAGAATGCAGGGTACTGGCATGGTGCAGGAGAATGCAGGGCGGCGGGCATGGTACAGGAGAATGCAGGGTGACTGGCATGGTGCAGGAGAATGCAGGGTACTGGCATGGTACAGGAGAATGCAGGGTACTGGCATGGTGCAGGAGAATGCAGGGTACTGGCATGGTGCAGGAGAATGCAGGGTACTGGCATGGTGCAGGAGAATGCAGGGTACTGGCATGGTACAAGAGGATCCGGGGTTGTGGGCATACTACAGGAGATGCAGTGCTGTGGGCATGGTACAGGTGGACCATGCCCGCAGCACTGCATCCCTTGTAGTGTGCCCGCAGCCCTGCATAATGGCAGGTAGTAAAGCTGTTTCACTTACCTGTTCTAGAGGCGCCTTCATTTTAAAAATGGCGCCCCCCGGCGCCGACACGTCATTGCGCACGCGCCGCTGCCGCTCGTATACTTTCGGCTATTCCCGGCCTCTCCTGAGCGGCGCCGCCGCTCGGGAGAGGCCGGGAATAGCCGAAATTACACGAGCGGCGGCGGCGCGTGCGCGGTGACATGTATGCGACGGGCGGCGCCATTTTTAAAGCTTAAGCCCGTCGGAGCGGACAGGGAATTTTTTTTTTTTTCCTTGACAAAAAAATGTGCTGAAAAACTCGGCTTATACTCGAGTATATACGGTATTCCTTTTACTGCCCCGCGCACTCTATGTACTCAAGATTAGACTATATAATAATAGAACATAGGTTGATAGAAGCAGTTGTTAGTACATCAATAGAGACAATGACCATATCTGACCACACTCCAATTGTCATGAAAATAAAACATTCAGGGACCCAGAGAAAAATAAACCTATGGAGAATAACTGAAGAATTGATGCAGAACAAGGAAGTAGGAAGAAAGGTAGAAAAAACCTGAACGATATTTCCTTGAGAATGAAACCCCAGATAGCTCTGCAGCTACGATATGGGAAGCTCATAAAGCATACATCAGAGGAATATTTATCTCAATAGGCTCTAGGGGGATAAAAAAGAAAACTATGCATATAAATAGATTAATAACAGAGATACATGAGTTAGAACAGAAACATAAAAAGAACATGGAGGACGGGACACAAAAAGTCTTGGTATTAAAAAAAGACAAATTGAGGGAGTTGCTTGAGGACGAGACTAGACAAAGCTTTAATAGAGTTGCCAGGGAAAGATCTAAATGGGGGAATAAACCAAGAAAATATCTAGCAAGATTACTAAATAGTAAAAAATCTAACTATATAGAAAAAATAAGGGGGAAATGGTCCACTCAACAACAGAAGTAGCTAAAACATTTCAAAGCTTTTCTGACACCCTATATTCCGTATGTCAAAAGGAAGTAAATGAAGTAGAACAGCTTAGAAAACAAAAGATACAAAAATACATAAAGGAAGCAAAACTGCCTAAACTATCAACTGATAAATTATCAGTACTAGAGACACCAACCTCCCAGAAAGAGATAAGGGAGGCCCTAAAAACTCTCCGACTGGGAAAAGCCCTGGTCCGGACAGATATAACACCCGTTATTATAGAAGGTTCAAGGAAATATTAATCCCAAAACTCTGCACATATATGAATGAGATAGGAGAAAAGGCGGAGATGAGACTAGACTCACTGTGTATATATACACATTCACACACCTATATACAGTATCTCACAAAAGTGAGTACACTCCTCACATTTTTGTAAATATTTTATTTTCACATGACAACACTGAAGAAATTACACTTTGCTACAATGTAAAGTAGTGAGTGTATAGCTTGTATAACAGTGTAAATTTGCTGTCCTCTCAAAATAGCTCAATACACAGCCATTAACCACTTGCCTACTGTGCACTTAAACACCCTTCCCATCCAGGCCAATTTTCAGCTTTCAGTGCTCGCACACTTTGAATGACAATTGCGCGGTCATGCTACACTGTACCCATATGAAATTTTTATCATTTTTTTCACACAAATAGAGCTTTCTTTTGGTGGTATGTAATCACCTCTGGGTTTTTTATTTTTTACAAAAAAAAATAAAAAATACAGAAATTTTTGAAAAAAAAAAAAAAGTTTTTCTTATTTTCTGCGAGTAAATTTTGAAAATAAATTTTTCTCCCTCACTGATGTGCGCTGATGAGGCGGCACTGATAGGCTGCACTTATGGGCACTGATGAGGTGGCACTTATGGGCACTGATGAGGTGGCACTTATGGGCACTGATGAGGTGGCACTAATATGCCGCACTGATGAGCACTGCTGGGCGGCACTGAGAGGTGGCACTGCTGGGCACTGAGAGGCGGCACTGGCGGGCGGCACTGATGGGCACTGGCGGGTGGCACTGATGGACACTGGCGGGTGGCACTGATGAGCACTGATGGGCGGCACTGATGAGCACTGATGGGCAGCACCATCAGTGCCCACACTCAGTGCCCATAGTGCTGCCAGTCAGTGCTCATCAGTGCCTAGATGAGCAGGCACTGATGGGCACTGACTGGCAGCACTATGGGCACTGATTGTGGGCACTGATGGAGGGCACTGTGGGCACTGATGGGGGGGCAATGTGTATGGTTTTTTTACCTTCAGTAATCAGGGCACTGGTGATCAGTGTCCTGATTACATTTCTCTGTGTTCCCAGCAGCTGTCGGCTCCCCCTCCTTCCTCACACTGCAGTGTCTGTGTGAGGAAGGAGCGCCGGCGATGAGAGATGATCTCATATGTTTACATATGAGATCATCTCTCATTGGACGGCTTGATCACGTGGTGAATGGCCACTGTGATTGGCCATTCACCACGATCTGTGATCGGCCGTGTCCCTTGGACACAGATTCTCCCCGATGCGCGCTCGCGGGAGCGCGCGGGGGGCGTGTCACTGGGAGGCCGTTTAAAAACGGCCTCCCGAAAATTCAAGTCCGCGCTGCAGCCGTATATAGGCTGTAGCGCGGATGGGAAGCAGTTAATGTCTAAACTGCTGGCAAAAAAGTGAGTACACCCCTAAGTCAAAATATCCAAATTTGGCCCAAAGTGTCAATAATTTGTGTGGCCGCCATTATTTTTCAGCACTGCCTTAACCCTCTTGGGCATGGACTTCACCAGAGCTTCACAGGTTGCCATTGGAGTCCTCTTCCACTGACGACATCACGGAGCTGGTGGATGTAAGAGACCTTGTGCTCCTCCACCTTCCATTTGAGGATGCCCCACAGATGCTCAACAGAGTTTAGGTCTGGAGACATGCTTGGCCAGGTGATCACCTTTACCCTCAGTCTCTTTAGCAAGGCAGTGGTCATCTTGAAGGTGTGTTTGGGGTCATTATTATATGGAAAACTGCCCTGTGGTCCTGTCTCCAAAGGGAGGGGATCATGCTCTGCTTCAGTATGTCTGCGGCGTATGGCCTGAGCACTGACAGGCTGACCCCCTTTCCCTTCAACCTCTGCAGCAATGCTGGCAGCACTCATACGTCTATTTCTTAAAGACAACCTCTGAATGATATGATGCTGAAGACATGAACTCAACTCCTTTGGTTGACCATGGTGAGGCCTGTTCTGAGTGGCACCTCTCCTGTTAAACCGCTGTATGGTCTCGGCCTCCATGTTGCAGTTCAGTTTCAGGGTCTTGGCAATCTTCTTATAGCCTAGGCCATCTTTTTGAAGAGCAACAATTCTTTTTTTCAGATCCTCTGAGTTCTTTGCCATGAGGTACCATGTTGATCTTCCAGTAGGAGTGAGAGCAATAACACCAAATTTAACACACCTGCTCCTCATTCACACCTGAGACATTGTAACACTAAGGAGTCACATGAGGCCAGGGAGGGAAAATGGATAATTGGGCCCAATTTGGACATTTTCACTTGGGGGTGTACTCACTTTTGTTTCCAGAGGTTTTGACATTAATGGCTGTGTGTTATTTTGAGGGGACAGAACATTTACACTGTTATACAAGCTGTACACGCAATACTTTACATTGTAGCAAAGTGTAATTTCTTCAGTGTTGTCGCATGAAAAGATATAATAAAATATTTACAAAAATGTGAGGGGTGTACTCACTTTTGTGAGATACTGTATATAACGTTACTACCTAAATACGGGAAAGATGCAACCTTATGCTCCAGCTATAGGCCAATAGCACTGTTAAACGCAGACACAAAATTATACGCAAAAGTATTAGCAACCGGATTAAAAGGTCTACTGGTAGAATGGATCCTTGCAGACCAGACAGGCTTTATCCTAGGAAGAGAGGGAAAAGACAACAGGATTAGAACACTACTGTTACTAGAACACTGCGTTTGTAACGTTTGATCGAAGAGCGTGTGTCATGGAACAGATATTTTAGGGGAGTGCGAGCAGGAGGATTGAGTGACAATTTTGACACCCAGTGATGGATATCGTCCCAAAACGGCTGCAGCAGAGGGCACTCCCACCAGATATGGAGGAAGGTACCCACCTGTCCACAGCCCCTCCAGCAATGCGAATCCGAGCCTAGAAAAATCCGGGCCAGTTTGGCAGGGATCCTGTACCATCGAGCCACAAACTTATAGGCTGACTCCTGTATCCTAGTACTAATGGAGGAGACATGAGTCAGACGTAGGATTCGAGACCATTGCGGGGGAGAGAATTCCACCCCCAGCTCTCTCTCCCATTCCCTCACATAGTAAGGGGGCGAGGAGGAAACCCCACTCGGAAGCAACTTATACATATGCGACAACAGATGGCGGGAGTCTGGGGGATCTACAAATCACTTCTCAAAGGCCGAGAGGCCAGTAATCGGGCGGGGAGCAGTCGGGAGTGTAGCAAAAAAGTCAGTTGCCTGTAGCGCCAATCGGACATCGGAAAATCGCCGAAGCGGTCACGCAAAGTCGCCAAGTGTAGCAAGTTGCCCGTAGGAGCGAACTTACCGCAGTACAACTTGCCGTCCGCACTCCAGGAGCGGACGTCCTCACCCGGAGAGAACCAGGGAAACCCACCTAGGGGGGCCAAAGGGGACACGCCCGAGGAAAAATCACCAGATACGTTAAGGCTATCCCAAATGCGAAGTGTAGCCTTTGTCAGGGGCGACGTCCAGACCGAAAGCCCGCGCTCACCCGCCGAAATCAACGGAGCTCCAGCTAGATTCCATCCCGCGAGCGTTTTCTCTAAGGGGACCCAGGGTTTAGTCTGGCCGTGGTGCGCCCAGTTCAGCATACGAACCAAGGCCATCGCTTTATAATACAAAGCGACGTCTGGAAGACCCACGCCACCATCGGCCTTCGTCCTCCGAAGGATAGACTAGGCCAAGCGGGGGCTCTTTTCCCTCCAGACGAACTTCAAAAAAGCCAGACGCAGGCGCTTGAAGAAGGATACAGGTAGATGCATAGGAACCGTGTTAAATAAATATATCATCCGAGGGAGAATAGTCATTTTAAGAACGTTGATGCGGCCAAACCACGTAATGGAGTGGGACGCCCAAGATTCCAAGTCAAGATGAATGCGTGCCAGCAAGTCCCCAAAGTTTTTGTCATATAGGGTTTTCAAGTGGCACCCGGGCCATCATATAGAGCCAAGATCCACCCCAACATGCAAGCCCCAAGGATCGGAGGACCTCCAACAGATATGGCCAGGCCACCCTGTCGAAGGCCTTCTCCGCATCCACGGAGAGGACCAAACAGGGATGTCTATCCGGTCCGTGTTGCGCCCAGTGAAGAACATGAAGAGCCCTGACAGTGTTGTCACGGGCCTCCCGGAGGGGCATGAAGCCCGCCTGGTCAGGGTGGATCAAGGCCGCAACATGGTCTTGGAGGCGAAGCGCCATAATCTTGGCCGCCATAATCTTGGCCAAGATCTTAGTGTCAGTATTGAGGAGAGAGATGGGCCTATAACTGGCACAGTGCTGGGGGTCCTTGCCCGGTTTAGGGAGCACCACGATATGGGCCATCAACGCCTCCGGGGGGAGGGGCCGCTCATCCGACACCGCATTAAAGTAAGTGCACATCTGGGCACCAAGGACAGGGAGCAGGGCCTTATAATAGTGATTCGTGAAACCGTCCGGGCCTGGACTCTTGCCTGCGGGCAAGCCAGATACCACCCTGCTCACCTCGGCCTCGGAAATAGGAGCTTCTAGCTCCGCCAGGACTCCGTCAGGGAGCCTGGGGAGTCCGGAGTCCGACACATAGTCACGGATGACGAGCAACCGACTTTCCCCTCCGGAGTCTCCAAGGCATGGACATGACGGGCCTCAGTACGTTTATGCAGCATACGGGCCAAAAGACGGCCACATTTGTTCCCATGTTCGTAAAAACGGTGAGCCCAGAAACGCAACTTGTCCCGGGCCTGCCTGTCCAGACAAGACGTCAAGGTGCCCCTTAACTCCTCCAGGGAACGAGCATCCTCTGGGGCCAAGGCACGCTTATGCTTGATTTCCAAATCGTGGATCCGGTCCATATAATGAAATATGTGAAATAAGAACCCCTCTGATCACAGCCTTATGACCCTCCCAAACTGAGGACGGTGAGACCTCCGAC
Organism: Pelophylax lessonae; assembly: GCF_965119305.1. Lineage (NCBI taxonomy): Eukaryota > Metazoa > Chordata > Amphibia > Anura > Ranidae > Pelophylax > Pelophylax lessonae. Next base: position 133,784,545 of record NC_138778.1, read on the forward strand.
GAGGAGTTGAGCTCGAAGTAAGAGAGCACCGCCTCAGTGACCTGTCCCAAAATGGAGGGATCATCCAGGAGGTTTTCGTTAAGGCGCCACGGCCGGGTCACACGGTGAGCACCGGGGGGGGCGCGAATGACAAGGAGACCGGGGAGTGATCAGAGAGGGTGATATACCCAATCAAAGCAGCACGGACAGAGTCCAAATGGAACTGATCCACCATGAGCAGATGCAACCTAGAATACATATTGAGTAGTAACTGTAGTCCTTGACCCCTGGATTGAAGATCCTCCAGCAGTCCACCAAATGCAGGGCCCTGAACAACCTCCGGAGGTGCTTCTGAGCCCGAAAAGAGAGGGGAGAGCAGCCTGAGGAGGAGTCCAGGGTGGGGTCAAGAACCACATTAAAATCCCCCCCCCCCCTCCAAGAACAACTATACCCTCCCGGAAACCCTTCAGTTTAGTGAGGGTGGAGGACAAAAAGGAGACTGTCCTGGAGTTTGGGACATAAACATTAGCAAGAGTATATGCGTGGCCGTGGACTGTACCCTTCAAAAAATGAAAACGCCCCTCGGGGTCCGTGAGGAAATCAGTAAGCACAAAGGGACACTGTTTGTGGATAGCTATGGCAACCCCCCTGGCCTTGGCAATTGGAGACACGCTATGATACCATTGGGAAAACATCTGGGTAGGTAAACGGGGAGTGGAGGAAGCAGTGAAGTGCGTCTCCTGCAGATAAAGCACATCAGGGCGCAAGTGACACAGTTCCTGCCACATCCGTCCCCGCTTATTGGGAGAACAAAGCCCCCGCACATTGTACGAGGTTGCGCCTAGCACATACCACAAAGCCTTTTCATTGGGAAAAAAAAAAAAAACATATACACTATCGTTAACCACTTAAGCCCCGGAAGATTTTACCCCCATTCCGACCAGGGGGTATTTTGCGATTCGGCACTGCGTGAATTTAACGCACAATTGCGCGGTCGTGCGACGCTGTACCTAAACGAATTTGACGTCCTTTTTTTCCCACAAACAGAGCTTTCTTTTGGTGGTATTTGATCACCTGTGCGATTTTTTGATCACGCGCTATAAACAAAAAAAGAGCGTCAATTTTGCAAAAATAGCAATATTTTTCACATTTTTTTATATGAAATTCCCCCAAAAAAAAATGTAAAAATCAAAATTTTTAAAAATTTTCGGCCAATTTATTTTATGCTACCTATGTTTGGTAAAAAAAATCGCAAAAAGCGTATTTTGATTGGTTTGCGCAAAAGTTATCGCGTTTACTAACAAAGGGAAAGATTTTTGTCATTTTTGTTGTTTTTTTTTTTAACGCGTAATGGCGGCGATCTGCGATTTTTTTTTTTTGCGGTACTGCGACATTGCGGCGGACAGATCGGACCCTTGACTGACATTTTTGACACTTTTGGGGTTACCAGTGACATTTCTACAGTAATCAGTGCTATATATATGCACTGTTACTGTAAAAATACACTGGTAGTGAAGGGGTTAACTTTATTTGGAAGGGAGGGGCTGTGTGTGTCCCTAGGGGCGTGGTTTCTACTGTGATTGGCTGTGGCTCTAGCTGTAAAGACACTGATCAACGGATCTACATACCAGATCCGTTTTATCAGTGTCTTTGCAGCGAAGAGAATGACAGGCAGTTTGTTTACACAAGCTGCCTGACATTCTCCCTCTCCCCCGCCGATCGCCGAGTGACCGGCGGACATCGGGTCCGCTGGTCACACGCGCGGGGGGGTCCGTGACCACGCGGGAGCGGGAGCGCGCCCCGGGGGAGCGCGCTCGCTCCCTAGACCCTCACAAGCAAGCAACGTAGCCCTACGTTAGTTTGCCTGTGAGGGGCTGACCGCCGACGTAGATAGTCGTGCGGCGGTCGGCAAGTGGTTAATGGCATCCTACTCCCGAGGGGATACGTGTAAAGCCACAGTGACTTTACAAACACTTTAAGACCCCATATATTTATCAGGTTGTCCACCATCACTCTAGGAGGAAATTTGGGGGTTTCAGTGTGTGGGAGCTGGACGTTTTTTTCCTTTTTGATTCTACCCTCTCTCTGAGGCAACAGACAGCCTGGAATTGTAGCATTTGCAAAAGGAGAAGTCGGCAATGGTTAGCATCCATATTACCCTCAGAATTGGTTAACAGAGTGACCCAGCTAAACTATAATAGTGGAGAGGACTTCCTACATGATTTGATTTACATACTGTTTATTTTTTGCTTGCTCTCAGGTCTCCTTGGAGGATGGTGGGATATGACCCTGACTCAAAGGGACATCTTCTGTCTGCCACTGAAGTAGCAACCGCTGGTTCACTTTCTGGACTGGTGACAAGGGCCTTCATTAGTCCTCTGGATGTCATAAAAATTCGCTTCCAGGTATTTCTAGATATTTTCGACTAGAAATGGGGGGGTGGGGGGGTTTAACCTTAAAGCTAACCTGTGGATTGCATTAAGTGTTTGTTTTTTTTTTTTTTTTTTTTTTTTTTTTTAGAGTAACAATTGTGCTGGTGCTATGTAATTTGGCCCCCTGTATCACCTGAAATACCTGACCGATCCTTCTATACCCTCCCCCTCTGTAAACTGACGGTGGTGTGTCATGGCTGCTGAGCCCTGACACCATGGTCAGTTTACGTGCCTTCGTCATCCGCTGTGTCTCCTTTGTGCTCTCCCCTGTCCTCTTTCCCCCTCCCCTCCTTGCCTGTCTGCTCCAGACACTGCTCGTCCTCCCTCCTGCTATAAAAAAAACAATGTCATCTGCATACCATCCCATCAGTTATATGATGTTGTATATCCCAGTGCCTGTGCTGGAAAAATGCAGATTTCTACCTCATCTTGGAGCATTTCCCGGGGGTCACGTGACCCCTCAACTCTCTGCTTCTATTCCGATGAGTCACGTAAGTGCCGGGAGAAACTCTAAGACATGGGTGTCCAACCTCTTGGCCTCTCTGGGCCACATTGAGTGTAGAGAAATTTTCTTGGGCCGCATATAAAATATATACTATAGTTAAGGCATGTAATAAAATGCCGCCGCGCCCCCCGCACTAATTTAACACAACTAGAGGATGATGAAATTAAATGGAATCAGTATACAGAGGTTTACTTCTTCTGAGAAACAATAAAGGAACACTCTAACCACTATGACCACTTCAGTGATTTGAAGTGTTCATGGTGGTAGGAGTCAGAAACACTGCACATGCTCGCCTCCCCCCCCTCCCCCCCCTCCCCTCAGCCTCTGCCTACCGTTAGTTGGAAGCTGCTGTGGCCGTGCCCCCGACCCGACTTCCTTCCTCCCCAGCAAACAAAAAAATTGTCAGGGGGCAGTGGGCCGCATTGCCTGCGGTTCTGGGCCTCATGCGGCCCTCGGGCCGCAGGTTGGACATGCCTGCTCTAAGATAAGGTAGAAATCTGCATTTGTTTTTACAGCACAGGCACTGGGACACATAGCATTATATAACAGATGAAATGATATACACAATTACATAGTGGCTGAACAACCACTTTAAGTGAATACGTTATTACATTTAGGTAGAAGCACTTTCGGATGCCTACACATCTGCTTTAGTTTCACATAGAGCACCCTGCAACCCCAGAAAATTGGAATGCTCAGTTATCTCCTTCAGCACCCCCCCATTTGGTCTTATTGGTTTGTGGGGGCTGCCTATAATAGTAATGGGCCAGAGTAGGCAGGCCAAACCTGGTGCCATGGGAGATGCATGCCAAAACAACGCAGTTTTTTTTTTTTTTTTTTAGATTCCAGCTAGAAATTTCAGTTTGGGCAAAATCCACAAATGTGCATTTTCTAGTAGCTTTTAAGGATAAAAAAATCAGCCCTAGCTGCTATATTCATCCCCTGTCTGGCACTGTTCCCTGCATATGCACCTGTTTGTCGATTCAGGGCTGCTGTTTTTCTGGATTGAATGATATCCATCATTATCAAACTCACTTCCTGTGAGCCCAGGATGTGAGGGGCATGCCTTCAACTCTGGACTGACAGGAATATGCTGCCGAGAGCAACAACATGTCATTACGTGGCACACAAATATGCATTATTTAAGATTCCATCCACTGCCGGGGGAATAAAAGGGTGAAGGGCACCTGTGATGTCACCAGAATGAAGGTACCTGAAAAATATAAGGTTTAGGGGTTCTCTAGTGGAGGAAATAGAAAAACAAGCAGGGAGATTCGGAGACTAGAGTTTGGCTTTAAAGTTTGCAAATCCATGGAGGTGCTTACATAAACGGGTTTCAGATTAATAGCTTAAATCACTTTAAGGATTCATTTGCACAGGTATATGTTTATGTTCTACATGAAACATAGGTTCATTACTCATGTTTAGGGACATAAGCCTTAGATAAGTACAATTCTTCATATATATATATAGTGCCTTGCAAAAGTATTCACCCCCCTTGGCATTGTTCGTGTTTTGTTGCCTCACTACCTGGAATTAACATGGATCGTTTGAGGATTTGCATAATTTAATTTACAGAGCATGCCCACAACTTTGAAGATGGTTTTTTTTTTTTTTTTTTATTGTGAAGCAAACAACAAATAGGACAAAATAACAGAAAAAGTCAATGTACATAACTATACACCCCCCCTAAAGTCAATACTTTGTAGAGCCACCTTTTGTGGCAATCATAGCTCCAAATCGCTTTGGATAAGTCTCTATGAGCATGCCACATCTTACCACTGGGATTTGTGCCCATTCCTCCTTGCAAAACTGCTACAGCTCTTTCAAGTTGGATGGTTTGCGATTGTGAACAGCAATTTTAAGTCTGACCACAGATTTTCTTTTGGATTGAGGTCTGGATTTTGACTAGGCCATTCCAACACATTTACATGTTTCCCCTTAAACCACTCAAGTGTTGCTTTAGCAGTGTGTTTGGGGTAGTTGTCCTGCTGGAAGGTGAACCTCCGTCCTAGCCTCAAATCACGCACAGAGTGGTACAGGTTTTGCTGAAGAATATCCCTGTATTTAGCACCATCCATCTTTCCCTCGACTCTGACCAGTTTCCTAGTCCCGGGTGCTGAAAAACATCCCCACAGCATGATGATGATGTGTTCTTTGAGTGATGTGATGTGTTGGGTTTGCGCCGGACATAGCAATTTCTTTGGCCAAAAAGTTCAATATTAGTCTCTTCAGACCAGAGCACCTTCCTCCATACATTTTGGGAGTCTTCCACATGCCTTTTCGCAAACTCAAAATGTGCCCTTTTTGTTTTTTTGCTTAAAGTAATGGCTTTCTTCTGGCCACTCTGCCATAAAGCCCAACTCTATGGAGCGTACGACTTATTGTCGTCCTATCTACAGATACTCCAGTCTATGCTGTGGAACTCTGCAGCTCCTCCAGGATTACCGTGGGTCTCTGTGCTGCCTCTCTGATTAATTCCCTCCTTGCCCGGTCAGTGAGTTTTGGTGGGCAGCCGTCTGTCTCTTGGCAGGTTTTCTTTTGTGCCATGTTCTTTCCATTTGGTTATGATGGATAACCTAACCCTGACTTGTACTTCTCAACAACATTGTCCCTTACACCAGAGCTTTTTATGGGCTTCATAACAAAGGGGGTGAATACATACGCACATGCCAATTTTCTGTTTTCTATTTCTAAAAAATAGTTTCATGTATATATTTTTCTCATTTCACTTCACCAATTTAGACTGTCACAAATCAGCAAAAGAAACAGGAAAACCGCTCAGGTGAGAAAGCAATCCCGACCATCAAAGCAAGGTGCAGCTAGGATCCGCAGTCCAAACAGCTGTGTTGTGTAGAGAGAAAGGCAGCCGCACTCCCACTTGAAGGTACAAAGTATAAAATCCGTTTATTTGAATCCAAAAGATAAAATCAATCCAAAATATAGTCCATAATACAGTCAGAGACAGGGGAAAAGCATAGTAGTTGACGCGTTTCACGGATAAACGTCGGCTTAGTCGTAAACCACTTTTTTTTTTTAACGACTAAGCCGACGTTTATCTGTGAAACGCGTCAACTACTATGCTTTTCCCCTGTCTCTGACTGTATTATGGACTATATTTTGGATTGATTTTTATTTTTTGGATTCAAATAAACGGATTTTATACTTTGTACCAACTTAGACTATTGTGTTCTGATCCATCACATAAAATTCAGATTAACAAAACATTGAACTTAAGGCTGTAATGTAACAAAATAGGTAAAAAGTCAAGGGGGTGAATACTTTTGCAAGGCACTGTAGGTTTACACCCCAAAAGACATTCTGCTACTCCTCCTGAGTAAGGGGATACCACGTGTGTGACTTTTTCACAGCCTAGCCACACAGAGAGGCCCGACATCCAATTCTGATTAGTCGCCATGGGCAACAACTCTGATTTAATGCAAATTTTCTCCATTTTTTTTTTTAATCCGCACAATAAAAAAAATAATGAATTACTGTATAAATTAAGCAATGTCTACCTGAGTTCATTCATTGCAGTAGGTGTTCATATTGACGAGTGCGGAGTATGCTCTGAAATGCTGCAGGACATGCTCGGTACTGAAGCTCAAGCCAGTGTTTGACTGATTTAGGATGAAAGGGAGGGACGGTCTTTAGACTTGCAATGACATGCTAAGAACAGTAATCAAAAAAGGCTATCTTCATATACATAGATATAGATTTCATACATAGACACAATTCTCTTCACAATAAAATGCTTTGGTAAGAATAATTACATGCAGGACAAGGGGAAAGGATCAGCAAACTTCATTCACCTTCCCCCAGCAGCTTGTGCTCCTCTTTATCTTGCTATAGTGTCACCCATTTACAATGTAGTGAAGAAAGGTGAGCATGTAAGTCACTGGTTGGGCATGTGGCTCACTCCCCCCTTCATGGGACAACAACAGGTGCCACCTGAGTGACCAGCACTGTCACTAAGGACCTGGACAAGAATCAATAGCCCTGTGCAAACTGGACAAGTCTGTCTGTAGCTTACACAGGACTTCTTTTCCCAATAACGGAATGGCATTAAAGCAAGGAAAAGTGAATACATGCAGCTGGGGAAGTTGGGTGTAAAATTACTGTTTAATTTGCCCTGCAATAGTAAGGGTCACCTAAACGAATCATTTAAACCGTAGACACTAAGTCAGGGGTCTTCAAACTATGGTCCTCCAGTTGTTCAGGAACTACAATTCCTATCATGCCTAGTTATGTCTGTGAATGTCAGAGTTTTACAATGACTCATGGGATGTGTAGTTCCGCAACAGTTAGAGGGCTGTAGTTTGAGGATCCCTGCACTAAGGGGATCAATTCATTAAAGTATAACTAGGGAAAAAAAAACTGTTGATCTCTTTTGTTCATTGACAGACACAGCTCTTGATCTTCATGACCATTGGGTCATACTGCCCCCTACAGGAGTTGGACACTAGGCAGAAAAAGAAGCTGGCTACGCCTATGGGCAGTCCCAGGAGGTATACTCCCTCTCTCTGCTATAGCCAGGAGTAAGGACCTAGTTACTTGCTGGAATCTTTGGTCCTGGAAATTTTTTCTTTTTAGATAGAAAGTTTTCTCCTGGCTTTTTCCTGTGAGATCTGCAATCAACTGCCGGACTGGGCGACGGGCTGGATAATCTAGATCCAGTGGTCATTCCAGTCTGGCCAGCGAGCGCGCGCAGACCTCAGCTGCTTTCTAGGTCGACTGCATCATAGCCCCACAGGAAGGGGGCTGGCCTGCAAATTAAACGCCTCGCGAGGTTGCGTACGACTTGGTCTGGTCTCAGCCTGAGTTGCAGCGCTCCTCCTGGCCGACAGCCCCCCCCTTGCCGGAGCTGTGCCCGCTTGGTATGGTGAATAGCTGTCCCCCCTCTCCACCGGAGGGTTTTGGGGTGGCCTCCTTGGGACGGTCAGACCCCTGGGTTCCCCTCCTTCTCGTCAGACACCCTACTTCATCTGGCCCCCCATCCTATCCCCCCTCCACTTATGCTGGGGCTGTGTGGGTGGTCTGGTCCACCTCCTGGGGTGGAGGCAGGGTTCTATGCTGGCAATGGGGGCCGGGGGGGGGGCTGTGTGGAGGGGGGGTTGTACCTGATGGGGGCTCCTTCCAGAGCCCCCTGTCCTGCCTGGGCCTGTCCTTGAGGCCTGGGGATCCCTCCTGGTGCCGTGCGGGGCCACCATTTTGCTGTAGCCTGTGTGTTTCTATGCACAGCGGCCATGTTTTTGTAGTCCGGTGGCCATTTTGCGGTGGTTTGCCAATGAAAATAGCGGCGGCCATGACAGTGGAGCCCTGTGGGTGACGATTTCGTCAGTGGGAGCGCCTCCTCATCCCCTAGTGCTGACTCCTGGATCTTTTCACTTCATGATCACCACTCGTGGGGAGTGCAGATTATCCTGGTGGCTGCAGGTGCCTGTTTCTGCTGGGTGGCGAGTCTGGTGGCGTTCTCTCCCTCTTTGCGGAGGATCGCTTGGTGCTTTGGGCCTGGTGACCGGGTGGTGCTGCCAGCACGGTGGGGGTTGTCCCTTTGCAGTGTTTTACACTTTTTGTGGGGTCCCACTGGTGACTCATGGAGTCTTTCGAGCACATCTCCCCACCTGATCCCCTCTCTTGAGGCTGCAGAGCCCTCCGGGTCCCAACCATCCATCGATTCACTGACGGCGATCCTGGAGTCCTTTGTTTCCTGGAGGAGGTGGCTTTGGGGCAAAGGGCCAGCAAAAAGCACCCCCCCGCCTTCCCCTGCCTCATCTGTCTCATCAGATCCTGAATCTGATTTGGCGGCTGCGGACGTGGGTCACCCTGCTGGGTCTGCGACCACGCGCCCAGAATCCTCAAATAGTGAGGATGATTCCTCCACATCTGCAACCATGCATGAAAAGGTGCTGGTGTATCTGTAAGTGAGACCTTGAAGATGGAAGACGCAGCTGCGACTGAGGCGCAGGTTCCCTTTGCCACTTGCAGGCCATTTAGAGCGACAAAGGGGTTTCCTTTCTCCGCCTATTTTGACAGAATTGTCGCTAAAGAGTGGGGATGGCCAAAGCATCCCCTTGGGGGTCCCTAAGCGATATACTAGGCGTTACCCCTATGATGAGTCCCTTTTTAAGAAGTGGACTGTTCCACCAGTGGTGGACCCTCTGGTTTCCAGATTGAACAAGGCAACCATGATTCTGGTTGAAGAGTCCCCAGCCTTTAAGGATCCGGCTGACAGGAAGGCAGAGGCTGTTGCCCGCAATATGTACGCTCTGGCTGGTTCGGCACTGAGGCCGGTATTCACCATTGCCCTGGTGTCGCAAACTCTGAGTGGGCTAAGCTTTTACGCTGTGACGTGGAGGGATGCATCCTCATCTGTATCGGGTGTGGGGGGATGTCTTTGCTGGTTTCTGGACCCGTGGACTTTCCTGGTACAAGACAAGTGGGTCCAGGAAGTAATTCGGTCCGGCTACAAGATCGAGTTTGCTCTTGTCCCCCGGCAAGGTTCGTTCCTTCCAACTTGCACCTGTCCCCGGACCGTTTACAGGGCCGGTTTGGGTTTGGGGCGGTACAAGACCTCTTACTTCAAGGGGTGATTGTCCCAGTTCTGACTCCGGAAACTTTAAAGGATTTTTACTCAAACCTGTTTACAGTTCCCAGGAAGAAAGGCAAGGTGCGTCCAATCCTGGACCTCAAGGCGCTGAACTGCTTTGTGTGGGTGCAGAAGTTCAAGATTGAGTCCATTCGCACGTCTATGGTGGCATCCTTTCATCAGGGGGATTTTCTTGCTTCTATCGACATCAAGGATGCTTACTTGCACATTCCAGTATGTGCCGGCCACCAGCGCTTCCTCCACTTTGCTGTGAGAGAGAAGCATTATTAGTTTGTGGCGTTACCCTTTGGTCTCACCTCTGCTCCTCGGATCTTCACAAAATTGTTAGCCCCAGTGTTTGCATTATACAAATGATCAATTTAAAACAGCGCTTGCATACATAAATAAAAAATGCATAAACCTAATCATGTGGCTCAAAAAGATATTTTGGAAAAAAATATAATTACAAAATATATAAGTTTCCAAAATAAATTAGATATCCAAGGCAGTGTCCAGTAAGGTGAATATACAATAAGTGATGAAGTGCTCCAGTGCAGATAATTAAACACTCGTGCTCCAAGTGGTGGTGACCCCTCCAGGAACCCTACTCACCAGAACATGTGGACCCTAGATTAGGGTCAAAACATCCTGTGGACGAGTGGATGTAGATAGCACCAGGACTTCTCCTTAGTAATCAAAAGCTGAATGGACAATCCTGATCGGTGGTGATCCTAGATGGCTCCAAATAGTAATTGCCAAGAAAAGAGGACCAAGGATAGTGAAGCCCGTTTCAGATAATTTTATTAGTAGAAGCCAAAAACATACTCGCAATATCAGTATAATGGTAAGCGAGGTATAGTGCAGTAAGTACCGGGAACGCCGCTAACGGCGTGCGTTCCACGGCTATTCAGGAAGTAAACCGGAAGTGACAAACAAAGGTGCCGTATTTTATGACTTATTTATGTATGCAAGCGCTGTGTTAAATTGATCATTTATATATTTTTTTCTGAGTTATTTACTTGGTGAACAGCAGCTGCAATATTCACTTACACACTTATTAGACCTATTTTAGGTTAGCGCGGGTTTAATTTTCACTTTCACAGTGTTTGCATTGTTACACCAACGGGGGATCGTGGTACTGGGCTACTTGGACGACCTCCTTCTGCGAGCAGAGTCTCCTACTGCTCTGGTGGAAAACCTGAAAATCACCATACGAACTCTGAGGTAGTTCGGCTGCATTCTGAATTTTGAGAAGTCTGATCTAGCTTTGTCCACAAAGCTGGTCTATCTCGGTCTGACTCTGAACTCAGCCTTAGCCAGAGTGCTCCTTCCTCTGGACAAACTCCAGAAATTGCAGGCTGCAATTCGTCTCCTGCTGTCCAGCAGATGGCCATTCCTCTAGACTTGCATGTGGGTGCTGGACCTGATGGTGTCTACCTACGAGAAGGTTCAATTTACACAGTTCCATACGAAGTCCCTGCAAAAGGAGATTCTGGCCAAATGGGACAAGACTCTGGACAATCCGATTCGCCTGGGCAAATCCTTCCTCCCCTTGTATTGGACAGTGGTCACCACAGATTCCAGCCTGTCCGGCTAGGGAGGCGTCCTCAGTAAAAATTCTGCTTTGGGGATCTGGACATCGGAAGAGTCCAGACTACCGATCAATGTCAATCACCAAGGGGGCAAAAAAGTTTCCTGGCGGCTTAAGAGGTAGCTGGCATTCTAAGGTGGGCAGAACAGTTTGTTACAGCCCTCTCCAGTAGGCCAAGAGGAGTGGTCCCTTCATCCGGAGGTGTTTCATCACTTGTGTCTCCAGTGGGGCATCCCCAAGGTGGATCTGTTAGCGTCTCGACTTAACAGAAAGGTGCAGAGGTTTGTGGCTCGGTTACCGGATCCTCTGGTGGACACCACAGATGCTGGTGGCCCCGTTGGGTCAGTATTATGCCTTTCCTCCTCTCAAGCTTCAGCCAAGGCTTCTACACAGGATCACGGCAGAAGGGATTCCGGTCATCTTAGTGGCCCCAGACTGGCATAGCCGGGCTTGGTACGCCGATCTGATGTGGCTGGTCGCCGACTTTTCCTAGAAGCTTCCTCTCAGGGAAGATCTGCTGTCCCAGAGCAGTGAACATGCACTTTGAAAGTGTGAAACACGTTCTATCTCTGTATCCTGTGTACCTTTTTGACGTACGTTAATAAAGGATACATTTTCCTAGGAGCTGGTGATGTGCAGCCGATTTCTCCTTCAAACTTCCTCTGCAGGAGGATCTGCTGTCCCAAATTACCAATCTTCCATCCTGCTTTGCAGTCGCTGGCTTTGACAGCTTGGCTGTTGAACGCCAGGTGCTGATGGATAGAGGTTTATCTGAGTCAGCGATTCCAATGCTGTTAAAAGCTAGGAAATCTACTTCTAGGAAGATGATCTACCATTGTACATGGAAGACGCACAATATGTGTGGTGTGAGTCTCTTGAGGTTCATCCTCGCTCCTTCTCGGGGGCTCAGACCTTCCTTTAATGGAGGTTTGAACAGAAATTGGCCTTGAGTACCATCAAGGGCCAGGTGACGGCTTTGGCGGTCTGCTTCCAACTACCCTTGGCCCCACACTTCCTGGTGCGTACCTTTCTTCAGGGGGTTGAACATTTGGTTCCTCCAGTGCGGTCTCTGTTGCCACCTTGGGACCTCAATTTGGTGCTTTTGGTCCTCCAGAAGTCTCCCTTTGAGAATCATCGGGAGGTTCCCCATGCTTACACTGTCTCAGAACGTGGAATTTTTGGTGGCGATCACCTCTGAGCAGGGTGCCAGAACTGGCGGCGTTATCCTGTCCACCTTACTTGGTGATTCACAGAGAGAAGGTGGTTCTTTGACCCTGTCAGTCGTTCCTCCCAAAGGTTGTCTCTGATTTTCATTTGAATGAAGACATTGTGTTGCCTTCCCTGTGTCCCAAGCCAAAACATCATAAGGAAATTGTCTTGCATGCCTTGGATGGGGTCCGGGCAATTGGGGTGTACCTGGCAGCTACAGAGTATTTTAGGAAGTCAGACTCACTATTTGTGGTCACAGATGGGCCTTGGAAAGGGTTGTCCGCTTCCTCTGTGACCATTTCCAGATAGATCAGACAGACAGTTATTCAGGCCTATTTCATCAGGGGTTGGGTTCCTCCTTTCCCTGTCAAGGCGCACTCTACTCGGGCACTTAGTGCCTCCTGGGCCTTCTGTCATCAGGCGCCAGTGACGCAGGTTTGCAAGGCAGCCACCTGGTCGTCGGTGCACACTTTCACAAAGTTCTATAAAGTGGATGTGTTGGCATCTGTGGATGCTTCTTTTGGCCACAAGGTTTTGCAGGCTGTTGTTTAGAAGACCTGATCCTCTTTGAGGGTGTATTATTTTTTTCAGCTGAGCTCCAGTTGTCTTTGGTTGAGCTCCTGTTACCTGGTTGCTTCTGTTTTGCCTTGGGAATTTTTGGGGAAAATTTATTTTTATTGTAGTTTTCAAATCATTACAGAAAAACATACATATTTAAGAACAGCCTGACCATCAGACGAGACTTTACAGACAAAACTTCAGCACAAAGGCACACAGCATAACTCTAAGGCTAATATATGTTTGCAGTAACCGTAAGACCATTACATCTTGTTTCAAACTTCTCATGTCATAAAATTACTTTAGTTTCCGGACTCCCAGGTTTTTAATAACCGTTTACAAGTCCACAGTGCTAAAAACCGACTCCGGAGCTGATATAGGTTCAATATACATAATGGACACTGCCAGGGGCCACTAAAATGCACCTACACCAATCTAGTCAGACGCTGTAGATGTGCTCATTGTACATCCGCCTCACACTTTCTCAAATGTATTGGGTATTCCCCTACTGGCATATGTGGCTTTATGGAAGGGAAGTGCTTTATTTTGAAGTGCTTTCCATGCCTGAGTGGTGGAAGGTGTAGGCTTCTTCCAAGAGAGAACTATCATCTTTCTAGCATAGTAAAATAGCACAGTTAAAATGGTACGTATTCCTTTTTTTGGAGCTAGGGCATCAACTAGTCCCAGGAGACACACTTCAATAATAGGGCGAACACAGAGAGTAGTAACTTCCAACCAGAATCTCTGTATGGCCATGCAATCCCAATATATATGCATAAAATCAGCTCCGGGCGACGTGCACCACCAACAGCAGGACGACTGGGAAGAAAATAATTCTAGCTAACCTGGTCGTGGTAAGGTATATGCGATGTAGGAATTGCAAATTGGATGAGATGGTCTCTAGTTGAAACCAATCTGGAAAAATTATACCAAAGATCATCCCAGTCATCTCAGTTTAACTGAGGGAACACCCTTTCCCAACGCTGCAAGGTTCCTGCTGGTATCTACAAACCGTTGCCTGTAGATATTGGACAAGGCTTTGTCTGAAGAATCATCCCTGAGAATGGTCTCTATATTGCTCTCTTGCACTGTGATTGGTGCAGTACCGAATTGGGAGTTATATGCATGTCTTTAATTGCAAGTAACAAAACAGGTGAGAATTAGGTAAATTAAATTTGGATTTGAAAGATTTTGGATTTCAATTTTACAAATTTTTGAGTGTGCTTTTCCTAACCATATCTCCCACCTTTTTACTACCAAATTTGGTCCATATAATAGGATCTGGGAGCTCATACAGGTGCAAAAGCTGAAGGTTGTTCCACAGTGAAGTGTGTGGGGAGACTACCCCATTATCCCCAGGCTCTACCTTGCCAGCCACCACCCATGCTCTATCCGTCACCCACATAGCTGTGGTGATGTGGTATGGAGCCCTACTGTCCCTGTACATGCATCAGAGCCTTCTAAGAGCCTACTATAGCAGCCTCCAGAGCAACTGCTGCATCTTCCTATGGAAGGATTAACCATCTGTGAGCAAACCCTAGTTGCCCTGCTAGGTAATAATGAAAAAAGTTTGATACCGCCATCCCCTCCTTGTTTCCTTGGTTGCTGTAACACCTGTAATTTATGCCTGGGGTTTCTCCCATTCCACAAGAAGGCAGAAACTAGACTGTCAATGTTCCAGAATATATATTTTGGAATTCACACGGTTGAATTGCGAAATATATACAGGAATAGGGGTAGGAATTTCATCTTTAGTAGGTTTACTTTCCCAATAGGTGTTAGGGGTAGATTCTGCCAAGTCTGCAGTCTACATTTCATTGTGTGTAGCAGCAGGGTAACATTTAAGGTAATGAAGTCCGAAACTGAACTAGAAATATGGATGCCTAAGTATTTGACTTTCTCTACCTGTTGTAATGGGCAATTAACTGCAACCCTGCAAGACGGAGAGGGGATTTTTTAGTGGGAGAATTTGGGATTTGCTCCAATTTACCTTCAGGTCAGCGAAACCAGCAAAGCAGTTCAAAATGGACAAAGCGGCTTCCAGGGATGCATCAGGGTCATGCAGAAATAATACCTTGTCTTTAGCACACTGTGCCGTCTTTTCTGTCAGTCTTCTACCCTGAATACCCTGCACCCCTGACGAGGCTCTCAGAGCCACAGCCAGAGGTTCAATTAACAGGGCAAAGAGTCCGGGGGACATGGGATAACCTTGTTGGGTGCTCCCCGTCTTACCGGGAAAAATTCGGAGAGCAGGCCGTTAAGTTTAATGGCTGCATTAGGGCTATGGTATAACATTTTTATCCACTGCCTTAACTTAGGGCCAAACCCATATGCCTCTAACACTAATGCCATATACTGCCAGTCCACCGAATCAAGGGCCTTTTCCAGGTCTAGAAAAACAAGAACACCTCCTTTGGATATATATGTTCTTAAATGTCGCAGGTTGATGTCAGTGACTTTTTTTGGCATGAAGCCTGTTTGGTCAAGGGAAATTAAGTGCTCCAAGACAGGCATGAGTCTATTCGTTAACAATTTTGTGTATTTTAAAATCCAAATTAAGTAGCAGGAACATTGAATGGAATCCTTGTCAGGCTTTGCTAGCAACACTATTTGTGCCTCCATAGAAAGAGGGGGGAAGGGAGCCAGTCTCAAAACACTAATTGTACAACTTAGGTAATCTTGGTGAAAGAACCTCAGCATAGTGTTTATACCACTCGTTCGGAAGTCCATTCGGACCTGGTGCTTTTTCAACTAAGAAAGGAGCCTATTGCACTAGTCACCTCCTCCTACCTAAAGAAAGCATCTAAAGTCTCCCTAACCTCTTCGGGCACAGTAGGCAAGTTCAGGGGGTCTAAAACCACCAATAGATCTGTTGCATCATAATGGGGTATAGGCGAGTAGAGGTCTCTATGAAAGGAAACAAATGTTTGTAACACATCTTCCCTGTTAGTAAGCAACAGTCTTGATTGGGAGGAAATGCAAAGGATCACTGTCTGGGATGTATCTTTAGCCATCAATAATGCTAACATCTTCCCATTTTTATCCCCTTGTTCAAAAATCCATTCCGCTCTCTGACGCAAGGAGCAGTGGGGAAGGCGTAACAGCGTGCGTGTTTGCGCATTCTCATTCTTTGTCCTGCAGGGTTGCCAACGTGTGGTTTTGTTCTGCCCTCATTGCTTTAGGTGCTGATATATAAATCCCCCTAGAAGTAGCCTTAAACGCATCCCATTCAATTTGACCCGTAATTGACCCTTCAATAGTTTGCCAGAACGATTCTAAGTGTGGTGTAAAGATCTCCTCTACAACAGACTCTCCTTCCCAGCCAGGTGACAATCGCCAAGACCTTCTAGAACCACGGTCTCCAGTTTGTAGGATAATCTGCATAGGGGTATGATCAGATACACCCCTAGGGAGATATGTAGCATCAGACACCATAGATCGGAGAGTCTCATTGGCAAACGCCATGTATATTCTGGATGAGGAGGTAAACACTGGAGACAAATACGAATAACACCTGTCCATGGGATGTTTCCACCTCCATAATACAGTGAATCCAGCAGCCTCAGCCCACTAAGATAAATCTTGGTTAGGTGTTCGATGTGGATTAGAGGTATCGAGGGTGTAGTCTAGGATATTGTTAAAGTCACCCGCGATCAATAACTTAAAAGGGGAAAGAGGTGCTAGCTTTCCCAATATTTCATAAAAAATGACACTGGAGAATGGCAGAGGAATGTATACATTTTACCAATGCCAAGCAATGCGCATGAACTTCAATAATCGCCACCACATATTGACCCCCAGGGTCTGTAATCACTGTGTCAATAGAACAGGGTAGAGACTTGTGTAGAAAAATTAAGACCCCCTCTGGCATAAGAGAATGTGGCATGTATGGCTCGTTGAATCCAGGGGCAATGCATAGCCAGTATTTTATTTCCTATCAAGTGAGTCTCCTGTAAAATATAATTTGAGAGCAATGGGACTGAATATACTTCAACACCAGAGCCCATTTATATTTAGAATTGAGACCCCTGACATTCCAAGAAAGGACATTAATGCTCAAAGACATATCTGTAATTCCAAAAATAACCACTAGATCGGAGCCCATCGCCGCTAAGGAAGCCCAGAGCCATAAAGTGCCAGAAACGGTGCCGAAGCATAGACGTACAATAATACACAAATCTTTTACAAGAACTTGTATTTCTGAAAGAGCCTTTCCCCTACGCATAGGGGAAATAAGAGTGTACAAAACATGAATGCACAACTCTCCAATGGCATATCAAAAAAAAAAAAAATAATAATAAATCACACAAAATAAACCTCAACTTAGAAAATCCCAACAGAAAAATTGTGGTTCCGTCTCACCAGCATAAGAACTTGATGTACCAAAAAACTCACTGGAGGACTTAATCCCCAAACACTCCCAACTACTCCACTGAGGAGTTAACTGCATGTACTCCACAGAAAGAAGAGGGAGAATTCAAAGTTCTGAGGTCCCATTCCACAGACAAGGACTCCTGTGGAGAACTCCGGACCCGACATAATGGTGTATGTCAGGAGCTATAAGTAAGCTTTATTATATGGGTATATTGCACATGTAAAGAAGGTTAGTCATGATTAAAAATATAGAGAGACTAGCCGAGTCCGCAGGACTCCTCCGGATGGTATTCACTTCCTCAAACGGATAATCAAAAAGGGCATAGTCATAGACAGGGATACCTCCATGTATTGGAGAAAATCAAGCTAGGGTATCCAACCATTCAGAAGGATCGGATGGGGAGTCAAAAACATTTCACCGATCCCATATGCTCCACACGCAGCTTGCTAGGGTATAACATTCCGTAGGTAAGCCCCTTTTCTCGCAGCCATTTCTTGACCTCCACAAAAGAACGCCGTCGCCTCTGGAGCTCAGGGGAGTAATCGGGGAAGAAATGCAGGGTGGTGTTCTAGCTTCAGCGAGAATGAGGTCTTGGTCCTGATGGTTGAGAAAACGTACCAGGAATGTCTGGGTGGTGCTCCTTGTGGTCTGGAACCCATCGGGACTCTGTGGGCACGCTCCACTATATACGCTGAGGACACTTGTGTCAGTTTGACCCCCTATGGAGTTGTAATTCTTCTGACACTGCTGGTAACAAAATTAAGTACCTGTAGCAGAGAAAGAGATTATACCCCCATGGACTGCCCATAGCCATAGCCAGATTATTTTGCTGCCTAATGTCCTACTCCTGTAGGGGGCAGTAAAACCCAATGGTCATGAAGATCAGAAGCTGTGTTCGTCAATGAACATCAGAGAAATGGATTTTACGGTAATTCAAAAATCCCATTTTTTTTTAGCTTTCGATGGAGTGGAAAGGGATTAGAGGGCTTGTCAGATTTTATTGTTGTCTATGCCCCCATTAGGGAGATCCACCCTCTCCATTTGTCCTGTTTACCATTATCATTGAAAG
Source organism: Pelophylax lessonae (assembly GCF_965119305.1). Lineage (NCBI taxonomy): Eukaryota > Metazoa > Chordata > Amphibia > Anura > Ranidae > Pelophylax > Pelophylax lessonae. The sequence continues at coordinate 133,802,852 of NC_138778.1, forward strand.
TGAAAGTAAAATAAAATTCCAATTTTTGAGTTGTCCCCAGAAAGGTAATATAGAAGAAATCTTCTAGCAGGGACACTAGTTCTGGTGACCTGGGGGGTCCCCAAGGAATTTCCTACATTTGCTGGGGTTTCCTCTCACTTTCTGTTGGCTATGGGACAGGACGTGAAGGTAAATCTCTGCAATAGAATACAGATGGCTAAAACAAATCTGACAGAGGTAACCCTTCCTTGCTCTATTCAAAATGAAAAAAAAAAAAAAAAAGATTTGCCTATAGTTCTGCATAAAGCTGCACGATTCTGTCAAAAATGAATCACAATTTTTTGGCTTAGAATGAAGATCAGGATTCTCTCACGTTTCCCAAAATCTGCCACTGGGACCACACTTATGTTAAAGCGGACCGCCCCCGGCGTTTAAAGAGAATACTGGGGTTATGGCAGCTATCTACTGCCATAACCTTGGTATTAAACGTTAAAGTACCGACGTAAATACACGGTGGGCGGTCCGTAAATGGTGCACTGCAGGCCTAACGCAATGGCACCCAGACCTGTTTTATGCCCTGGCCCGTACCCACCATAACATTGTGATGAGGTAGGTTGTGGTGCTTTGTGTAAAAAAAAAAAAAGGATATCCTGTATTTTATGCAACACAGTCACCGCACACTTCACTGCATGTCATTGTACATTAACTTAATTGAAACATCATCTTGTAATGTGACACTTCCAAAAAAAAGTGGGAGAAATTTGTGTGTGTGTGTATATTATATAATAATAATTAATGAAATTATTATTCTCATATTATTATATTCATACATACATATATATATATATATATATATATATATATATATATATATATATATATAATTATAATAAATACTATAATGAAAATAATTTCATTTATTATTATCATTCTTATTTTGAATGGAGAAAAAAAAATGGATATAGGTAGGTAGATATATAATTCATTATAATATACATTTAATTATTTATTTTTTAGGGATTACATTTTCTGCACATAAAACTGCCTTTTCAGCAGTTTGACTTGTGAATATAATAATAATAAATACAATTATTATTTGTATTATAGTATTTATTACATTATTTCATATATAATTAAGTAAATATAATGAAAACAATCATTTCATTTATTATTATTATATATAATATATATTGCCCCCAGAATGGCCGATATTCAGGATGGAGATCGTATAGGGGGGTGAATCGAGATCACGATCCTAAAATGATTAATCTTGCAGCTCTAGTTCTACATTAACGTTTACAATAACCTGGTTACGTGACTCATTTGCATAAATGATTACATGCTGTAAATTAAGTCCAATTCATCAAAATAAAAATAAAGAACGATTATGTATTTACCTCAAAATAAAAAATGTGCCGGTAATATAGTTTAAAAACCCTGCGGTAAGCTCTTAAGTCCAATTCACAGAAGGAGCAGAGGGAAAAAAACTAGGGTTTTGCTGGTGGTATCACATGTGGTATTTGGGTGTTTGTCAAATATCAGCCGCATCGTTAACAATGGATGACTCCTCAGCTGCATGTAAAAATTGGCATGGGGTTCCCCCAAAATCCATACCAGACCCTTGCAGCCCAGCAGGTCAGTCCCCCTGCCCTTCCCCCCTCCTGAAAGGCTACATACCCTCAACATAGGGGGGTACTTTGGGGCTCTACCCCCCCCCCCACCTTTAAAGCACCTTGTCTCAATGTTGATGGGGACAAGGGCCTCATCCCCACAACCCTGGGCAGTGGTTGTGGGGGTCTCCAGGCAGGCCCCAGCTCCCACATGTGAATGAGTATGGGGTACACATAGTACCCATTCACCAAAAAAGTGTCAAAAATTAATAAAAACAGACAGTTTTTGACAATTCCTTTATTAAAAATAGTGTCCCCCTGATGTAAATCCATCATCCATCACGCTGCCCTCTGCACCGCCGACCTGAAAAAGAAAAAACAGCTAAACCGTCGAATGCCTGCCATGCCGTTTGACAGTTCTTATAAAGGGGAGTTTGGGGTTACGCACCACCTCCCTTGTGACGTCACCTACCCAGCATACACCGGTCTGTGACGTCAAAAGGGGGTCGGTTCCATCAGGTGATGTTACCTATGTAAGAACTGTCAAACGGCAAGCCAGACATTCGGCGGTTTGCTTTACTAGACGGAGGAGCTTTTTTTTTTTTTTTTCTTTTTCGGTGCTGCGGGCGGTGTGATTGACAATGGATTTACATCAGGGACATTGTTTTTTTGTTTTTTTAATAAAGGATTTGTCAAAAACTGTCTGTTTTTATTACTTTTTGACACTTTTTTTTTGGTGAATGGGTAGGGGTACGATATACCTCATTCACATGGGGGTCCTTGCGTTCCTGACCTGCAGTTTTTTTTTAAATTTTGGTGTGGGGTTCCCACTAAAATCCATACCAGACCCAAAGGGCATGGTATACATTGGGGGCGGGACCCCACACTGTATATTTTCTAATTGTCAGCATGTTTTTTTTACATTCAGTTGTCAGTGGGCGAACCCGCTAACAGCTGATGAGTCATCCCTAGTTAAGGATATGGTGGCCGGCTTTCCTTAGACAAGAAAGAATGACCGCACTTCTGATGGATTTTCAAGTAGAGGAGTATCTTTATTCCACATCAACCAAATGGCAGGTACAGGTACACACTGTGATTGCAGGACAATAGGTGGACGCGTTTCCTGCAATCACAGTGTGTACCTGTACCTGCCATTTGGTTGATGTGGAATAAAGATACTCCTCTACTTGAAAATCCATCAGAAGTGCGGTCATTCTTTCTTGTCTGAAGCTATCCTGGATTGCGGATCCGACCGGCACCTGATCCTAGCCTCACCTGGAGCGGTCTACCCTGTTTGGATTTTGCTTACTCGGCCGGCTTTCCTTAGCCACTAGCTATTTGTCAAAAACAGAGTGGGGGTCCCCCCGACCCCCCACTCTGTTTTTTTTTACAAATACTGCATGTGATCCCGCCAGCAAAACCCTATTGGTAAATATTGCATTTATTCAAGAAAAAAAGGATTAACAGGCATGTACACAGGGATCAAATAGACAATACAGCAATAGGAAGTTAACATTGGTATATACATGTTTTTAATGTGCATTATTTATTACAAGTTATCTTTATTGCTTTCATATAGAAAAAGTCCCCTTGTGAGTTTCCTCTGGTTTGATAATTTAGATTAGTATAAAGGCCCGTACACACTTGATTGAAATCGGACGAAATATCCTCAGATTTTTCTCTCTCTTGCTCAGCGTTCATAACCGTTTTTAGTTGACAGTGCATAAATGTTCATGAAATTTCTCGTCCGATATTTTTTTTTTGGGACATTTGTTCCTAGACTTCCGGGTCGTCAGCAACTTCAGATCATGCGCGGTCTTTCGTAGCCGATTTTTCGCAGAGGTACTGCATACACATTAAACGAAAATTGGTCGTCTGGGGACGGACGATAACAATTTTGGTGTTTGTCCCTCTGTTTTTTTTCATTGAAAATGTCTGCATCGGCTGCTGAAAGTTGTGTACACACTAGCCGCAAATCGTACGATTTTACCTCGGATGGGAATTTTTGGCAGATTCTCTACTAGTGTGTACCCCACTTTAGCTGTGTATTAATTACTACCCACTACATCCTTCCTTCTTCAGTTTTAAAGTTAGGTGAAAAGGAAAGCAGGTTACAGATATAGGATGAGAGAGTGAGACAAAGAAAAGGGGAGGGGGGGTGGTGTTAAACAGCCGGGAGGGATGTGAATGGGAGGGAGGTGCAGGGAGGATCGGTAGGTATGTGAAATGGTTAGGGTAGTGGTTTTTCTCCAAACATTCTTCTATATTCGTTGCTTTTCAGAGCAGGGCCCATCAGGTTTTTCCCCTTATCAGAAAGGAGAAACATTCCAGATCCCCCAAGTTTTATTGTATTTTCCCTGTTATGTTGAGCTGTTAGTATGAGATCTTCTATTTTATTAATTTCTTCAACTTTGTGCATACAGTCGCTAATAGTTATATTGCATGTTTTTTTGCTCTTTGTTCCTTTTGTGAATTGGACTTATGAGCTTACCGCATGGTTTTTCAACAATATTTACCGACACCTTTTTTATTTTGCGGTTAATACTGCATAATCCTTTTTTTTTTTTTTTTTTTTTTTTATGAATTTGACCTAATTTACCGCATGTGATAATTTATGCAGATGAGTCACGTGACCATGTTATCGCATGCGGTAAACGTTAATGAATTGACCCTACTGTCTGACACAAGACTTAAGTATATTAATGTCTAAAGTCTGACTGAGCAATCTCCTTCAGATGTACCATCAGATGTGTGGTACTTGCTTGTACCGGATTGATTATAAATTGAATTGATTGCTGGGAAGGCCCCTGGGCCACGTATGTTATGTATTAATCTGTCTAGGGGAGATTTCACAGAAATGACATAATGAGATTGTAATGCTTGTAGCCAGTATAACGTAAACCTGTTATGCATTTTAATATACAGGTATCAATTGCTGAGCTGTATCAAGTAATAGTCTTCCTGAGTCTTCAGGTACCTTTTAGTAGTTGTAGAGGCTGCCCCTATCTCCTAGGGCAGATGGCCTACTCATTTCATTTGTGCAATTTTTTTCTAGCAAAAAACTTAGGAATATGGTGATGTCTTTGGTTTTTATTTTACAGCTGCAAATCGAGGGTCTGACTAGGCATGGAGCCCATGGGAAGTATAGTGGTATTGTGCAGGCAGTCAGTCTGATTCTGAAAGAGGAAGGCTTGCCTGGGTTCTGGAAAGGACATGTCCCAGCACAGCTCCTCTCTGTCACCTATGGTGCTGTACAGGTGAGTTCACTTACCTCATTGTATTAATTAGGACTGGCTACAGCTGAATAAAAATGGGTGCCTTAATTCCAAGCTGCACTTTTTATTAGTGGGACATGCTTTATGGGGTTGATATCAAGTGTCTCTGATGCTGTCTTTTCATATTATGCAAAACAATTTCATAAAATATGTTTGAAGTTTTGTCACATTAAATGTGAGAGAAGGAAAGATTTTCTTTTACTTTCTTTCCCCATGGCAGGGGTTCTGAAGTACCGTAAGTGATGGGAAAGGTATCCAGTGGGCGCACACACACAGCAACAATACTTTAGATCCTTTGAAGTGTTTATTGCATATTACCCCTGTTTTATCAGAATATCGCTACCTATCAGATTCTGAAACCGGAGGTGACGTTCAGACGCGAAAACTTACTGCACATCCGCTATGTGTTCCAACGTGGTCACTATGTGTTCCAATAGCTTTCTTATGAGACAGAAAACAAAGCAGGAGAGGACATCTTCTTACACCCAAGCAACTCTTGAATTGCAGACAGATTTTAGCAGTAAACTCGCCTTATATACTGAAATAGACTATTTCACCATGACCAAGTGAAATAGTCTATTTCACTATATAATCAGTTTGTCGTTGAGCAGTGTGGGGTGGCTGTTGCCACCTTTATACCTGCAGGTTTCTCGCTATATATACTATATTACAATAATATTAGAAATGTAATACGGTTATTCAGTCTATAAGGTCAGTTTACTGCTAAAATAAATGTAAAATTCAAGACTTGCGTGGGTGTATGAAGATGTCCGCAGCTATTTCTGTTCTGTCACATTGGGAAAGCTATTGGAATGCATGGCGCATGCGCAGTAAGTTTTTCTCGTCCGAACATCACTTCCGGTTGCAGAATCTGATAGGTAGCGTTATTCTGATAGAACACCCCTCCTATTACCTGCATTTTAGGGAGAGATTCTACCACTTCCTACTCTATGCATACCAAATAAAAATAAACATTTTGGCTGAAGCTAGGGTTGTTAAAAGCCTGTATAAGTGGGGCTAGTCCTTCACTCTACTAGGAAAATAGGAAAAAGGTCTAAAGTACTGCATGCACAGCTTCAGACAGGAATCATGCTGGGTCCTAGAAATGACTCATTATTTTATGTCTGTGGCCAGCCAATGTTTTCTTGTGTTGGGATTCAACTTTCTCTCTGTCTCTTCTACCTACAGTTTGTGAGTTTTGAGGTCCTAACTGAAGGTATTCATACATCAACCTCCTTGGACACACGAGCACCCGCAGTTCACTTTGTGTGTGGAGGTCTGGCTGCCTGTTCAGCAACTCTCACTGTACAGCCCCTGGACACACTGAGGACACGCTTCGCTGCTCAGGGGGAACCCAAGGTAAGCAGGACTTCTCTTGAAAGGAATGCATGGCGGTTGTTTAAATATTTTCTTTATTTTTATGGTCTGGACGATAAAAAAAAAAAAAAAAAAAAAAAACCTTGGTAAAGGCTAACTCCACCTTTTCTCTTTTGTTCATTGATGGACACAGCTTCAGAACATCATAACGTTGGGTGTTATACTCTACCCCCTACAGAAGTAGGACACTAGACAGAAAAAAAGTCTGGCTACACCCATGGGCAGTCCCAGGGGGTATACTCCCTCTCTCTGCTATAGGCACTCAGTTTTTTTTCTGCCTAGTCAGAAGTAAGGACCTAGTTCCTTGCTGGGATCTTTGGTCCTGGCAATTTTTTATTTTTAGATAGAAATTTTTTTCTCCTGGTTTTTCCCTGTGTGATCTACAATCAACTGCCGGACTAGGAGACAGGCTGGATAATCTGGATCCAATGGTCACCCCAGTCTGGCCAGCGAGTGCGCGCGGACCTCAGCTCTGATAGGTTGGCAGCCAAATAGCCCCACTGGGCAGGGGCTGGCCTGCGAGATAAACGCCTCGCAAGGTTGCATGCGCTCGAATTGCAGCCTTTCTGCTTAATGACAGCCCCCCCATTTGGATGGAGAGGGGTTCTGTCTGGAACTGTGCCTGCCTGGTTCCTGGTATGGTGATTAGCTGTCCCCCCCCCCCCTCTCCCCCTGGAGGGTTTTGGGGTGGATGTGGGCCCCTCCTTGGGATGGTCGGACCCCAGGGTTCCCCGCCTTCCCATCTGGCACCCCCCCCCCTTGGCATGTGTCCCCCATTCAACCCCCCCTTCACATATGTTAGGGCTGTTTTGGTGGTCTGATGGGCTGAGAGCAGGGTGCTATGCTGGCGATGGGTGGGTGGGGGGGGGGTGCGCCGCTGGCGCCCAGGCTATACTCGGGGGGGGGTTTGTACCTGTTAGGGGTTTCTGCCAGGGCCCCTGCCTGGGTCTGTCCTTGAGGCCTGGGTTCCTGTAAGCCTCAGGATGCCGCATTTTTTTGTATCCTGTGTGTTTCTATACACCGCAACCATGTTTGTGAAGACCAGCAGCCATTTTGCGGTGTTTTGCCATTGAAAATAGCGGCGGCCATGACAGTGAAGCCCCGTGGGCGGCGATTTCAGCAGTGAGAGCCCCTCCTCATCCCCTGGTGCTGGCTCCTGGATCCTTTCACTTCCTGATCGCTGCGCGTGGAGTGCAGAATTACCTCATGGCTGCAGGTGCCTGTTGCTGCTGACGATCGCTTGGTGCTTTGTGCCTGGTGACCAGGTGGTGCTGCCAGCACGGTGGGGGTTGTCCCTTTGCAGTGTTTTACACTTTTTGTGGGGTCCCCCTGGTGACTCATGGAGTCTTTTGGAGCACATCTCCCCACCTGATTCCCTCTCTTGAGGCTGCGGGCCCTCCGGGTCCCAACCATTCATCGATGCACTGAAGGCAGCCCTGGAGTCCTTTGTGTCACAGGTGGAGGTGGTTTATTGGAGACAGGCTAGCAAAAAGTGTGCCCCTCCTTCCCTTGCCTCATCTCTCATCAGATCCTAAATCTGATTCGGCCGCCGCAAAAGTGGGTCACCCTGCTGGGTCTGTGACCACACGCCCGGAATCTTCTGATAGTGAGGATGATTCCTCTATGTCTGCAACTGCGCATGAAAAGGCGCTGGTGGAAGCACTGATTGTATCTGTGCGTGAGACCTTGAAGATGGAGAATGCAGCTGCTTCGGAGGCGCAGGTTCCCTTTGGCACTCACAAGCCATCCAGAGCAGCAAAGGTGTTTTCTTTCCCCGCCTATTTTGACAGAATTGTCGCTAAAGAGTGGAGACGACCAAAGCGTCCCCCGTGGGGTCCCTAAGCGCTTTACTAGGCGTTACCCCTATGAGGAGTTCCTTTTTAAGAAGTGGACTGTTCCACCGGTGGTGAATCCTCCGGTTTCCAGGTTGAACAAGACAACCATGATTCCGGTTGAAGAGTCCCCGCCCTTTAAGGATCCGGCTGACAGGAAGGCGGAGGCTGTGGCCCGCAATATGTACACTCTGGCTGGTTTGACACTGAGACTGGTATTCACCATTGCCCTGGTGTCGCAAACTCTGACCGAGTGGGGTAAGCTTTTACGCCGTGACCTGGTGGGAGGACAGCTCCCCCCTGCCTTTGCTGAGCTGGCAGACCAGCTGGTCTGGGGCTGCAGTTTATCTGTAATTCTTCCCCTAGCGGCTCCCCTAGTGGCTCAGCTGTCTGTTTTGGTAGTGGTCCTTGGGCGTGTCTTTTGGTTCAAATGCTGGTCTGCGCCCTCATTCATATGGGGACTGGGGAGATGTCTTTGCTGGTTTCTGAACCCGTGGACTTCCCTGGTACAAGACAAGTGGGTCCACAAAGTAATTCGCCTGGCTACAAGATCCATTTTCACTCTTGTCCCTCGGCAAAGTTCTTCCCTTCCAACTTGAGCCTGTCCCCGGACTGCCTACAGGGCCTGTTTGGGGTGGTTAAGACCTGTTACATCAAGGGGTGATTGTCCCAGTTCCGATTTTCGAAACGTTTTCAGGGTTTTTACTTAAACCTATCCCCTAAATGAAATATAACCGCGCTAGTGTAATAAATGTGAACCTAATATAGAGCTGCAGCTTCCAGTGTGATATCACCAAAGAGCAAATAATATAAAACAAGCTGCGGTAAGTGAAAAAAAACTATAATGATAATGTAATCATAGTGCAAAAATGAATTACTAAAATAAATTGCTGCAATAGTGAATATTGATAGTGATTAAACTGTAAACTAGATAAAGGTCTCTCATAGTCCAAATGTTCCCAGAGTATCCATGAAGAATGTGAATCAATCACCAAAACTGCTGTGTCCACTACCAGTAATATGATCTGCTTACCAGATACTAATATACATAAGCCTGTATATATGGAGTCTCTCAGCTCTCTCGACCCTCTGATGTTACTTGAAAAGCAGTAAGGGAAGTCCGGGAACCCCAGATTTGAGGATATACCTCCAGTCAGGTCAGAATATCAAATGGTCCCAGACAGAGATACCAGTGCCAGCTCTCAACAGCCACCATACATCGTCATCACCATATGTAAAGAAATGAATGGCTCCATAGTGTAAAACCGCAGATAAGATTTTTTATGAAATAGAAATACACTTACACAAATGCAGAGTATATGTAAAAACGAGCCGCCGGTCATCTCTTCCGCATGTCCTCTCCTCTAACACACCGGTGACATCAGCACGGTGACGTCAGCACCTCTTAGGTGATTGTCCCAGTTCCGACTTCTTTTTCAGGATTTTTACTCAAACCGGTCTACAGTTCCCAGGAAGGAAGGCAAAGTGCATCCAATCCTGGACCTCAAGGTGCTGAACTGCTTGGTGCGGGTGCAGAAGTTCAGAATGGAGTCCATTCGCACGGTAGTGGCATCCCTGCATCAGGGGGATTTCCCCACCTCTATCGGCATCAAGCATGCTTACCTTCCCATTCCAATATGTGCCAGTCACCAGCGCTTCCTCCGCTTTGCCGTGGGAGAGGAGCGTTATCAGTTTGTGCCGTTACCTTTGGTCTCGCCTCTGCTCCTTGGGTCTTCACAAAAGTCTTCGCTCTGGTGCTAGCTTTGCTACGCCAACGGGGGATCGCGGTACTGGGCTACTTGGACGATCTCCTGAGAGCGGAGTCTCCTGTTCTGGAGGAAAACCTGGGGATCACCTTACAAACCCTGTGGGAGTTTGGATGGATTCTGAATTTTCAGAAGTCTGCCCTGGTTCCGTCCACAAAGCTGGACTATCTGGGCATGACTCTGGACTTGGCCTTAGCCAGAGTGCTCCTTCCTCTGGACAAACTCCAGAGATTGCAGGCTGCAATTAGTCTCCTGCTATCCAACAGATTGTCATCCCTCCGGACTTGCATGCGGGTACTGAGCCTAATAGTGTCTACCTTCGAGGCAGTTCTATTTGCACAGTTCCATATGAGGTCCCTGCAAAGGAAGATTCTGGCCAAAAGAGATATGACTCCGCAGTCTCTGGACAATCAAATCCGGCTGAGTCAGGGAACAAAGGAGTCCCTGATATGGTGACTTCAATCTCCGGCTCTTCGGCTGGGCAAATCCTTCCTCCCCTTGTTTTGGACTGTGGTCACCACAGATGCCAGCCTGTCCGGCTGGGGAGGCTTCCTCGGCAAGCATTCTGCTCAGGGGATCTGGACGCTGCAAGAGTCCAGACTACCAATCAGTGTCTTGGAACGCTGAGCGATCCGACTATGTCTGCACCATTGGACGGATCATCTTCAAGGTTGTCCAGTGTGCATTCAATTGAACAATGCCACGGCCGTGGCTTATGTCAATCACCAAGGGGGCACAAGAAGTGTCCTGTGGGTCTGGAGGTAGCCGGCATTCTAAGATGGGAAGATTGGTTTGTTCTAGCCCTCTCCGCCATACACATTCCCGGGGTGGAAAACTGGCAGGCGGATTACCTCAGTCGGTAGACGTTGGACCAAGGGGAGTGGTCCCTTCATTCGGAGGTGTTTCATCAGTTATGTCTCCGGTGGGGTATCCCTGAGGTGGATCTGTTGATTTCTCGGCTCAACAGAGAGGTTCAGAGGTTTGTGGCTGGTCAAGGGATCTTCTGGCGGATGCCACAGACGCGCTGGTGGCCCTTTGGGGTCAGTATCGTCTGATTTACGCCTTCCTCCTCTTAAGGACTTCTACGTAGGATCCAGGCAGAAGGGATTCCGTTCATCTTAGTGGCTGCGGACAGGCCTCGCCGTGCTTCGTACGCTAATCTGGTGCGGCTGGTCGCCGACGTTCCTTGGATGCTTCCTCTCAGGTGCAAATGGGGGAAGGCCTTTTGAGAGTTAAAACAGGCAGTGAGGAAACTACAAATTGCTGCCTGCCAATTGCCCTGCGTAAAGCAATCACTTTTCAGAAGGACAGCAAGGGCTATTGCATGTCTCAATGAGACCTAAGAGCCAATCAGGTGAGCTGAATACATGTGGGCTGACAGAGATCATACTAACAGGGGTGGAGAGCAGAGTGGGGTGTGGGCGTTAAGCTGTATTTCTTAATTGCAGCAGAGAAAAGTCAGGTTACCAGCCTGAATCTGGCAGGGCTGTGTACATTTATTTCACAATATTTTTATTAAATAAAGACAAACTCACAAAACAGTGAACAGATGCCAAGGCCAGTGGCGAAAGTGATTTGAGAATGATGGCATATATATACCACAGACTAATAGGCCTCTTTATATGGTATAACTAGTACCTACAAAGAAAGAAGTAAGGTAACCAGGTGAGGATGCCTTGGTACCTTTTACAGTCAATTAGGATAATAACGAACCATGTAGTTCTGGTTGATCAAAGCTTAGAGAGTACGCTAAGCAAACAGTCTTTCAGAAATAATTATGTAACAAATACCATGCAATACCGGAGCTTGACTTACACTTTATTACCAAAAGTATTGAGACACCTGCTTTTACACACACATGAACTTTAATGGCATCCCAGTCTTAGTCTGTAGGGTTCAATATTGAGTTGGCCCACCCTTTGTAGCTATAACCGCTTCAACTCTTCTGGGAAGGCTGTCCACAAGGTTTAGGGCTGTGTCTATAGGAATGACTGTCCATTCTTCCAGAAGCGCACTTTTTAGGTCAGGCACTAATATGGATGAGAAGGCCTGGCTTGCAGTCTCAACTCTAATTCATCCCAAATGTATACTATTTGGTTGAGGTTGGGACTCTGTGCAGGCCAGTCAAGTTGCTCCAACAGCACACTGGCATCTGGTGTTAAAAAAACAAAAATAAGAAGCAAAAAAAAGGAACAAGAGGGGAGAGTAAGGCCTCATGTACACTATGCTGATAAACTGAAGTTTAGGAGCATTTCAGTGTTTTTTTCAGCAGCCCCTGAACCCTCTTCTATGTTATCTTATGTGTACATGTATACTCAGTAGTGTATAGTAGTTTTAGAGGCAGTTGAGGTTACAGGCATTTTTTTTAAAGCAGAAAAATTTAGTTCAAAACTGTGTAGTTTACTAGCATTTTAAACGTCAAACGCCTGTAATCGTGGTAAACTGTGTTTTATAAGCATTTTTTGAGGAACAAAATTTCTGATACTTTTTGAACATATTAAAATTTTGAAAAAACACAAATTTCCCCACATGTTGTTGCCTGCAAATGAGTCCAGTAGTGAAAAACTCTGGTCCTGCATTTTTCACATTTCAAGTGCTTAAGCCGTACATGGAAAGGCATGCAATAACACATGGCTATGAATAAGGGTTTTTACCGAACGCGTAAGCTGCTGTAACTTGTACACTGTACCCTTTATCAATAAAGTACCTTTATCGGAAGATGAGTTGCTGGCTCTTCACCTCATACCCTCATGCTGTTTAAAGTGCCAGGAAGACACCCGACACCCTGAGCTTTGGAGCACCATTATTCTGAATACAGGGGGGAATCAACCTAGGCATATATCTTTTATGCAATAACACAGACCAATATTGATATGGGTGCATTGCAGTAATGCATGATCTGCATTTTTTTTTTTTGTCTTATTGGTTACTATGAACAGCTGCACCAGATTCTGTGTTCACTAGTTTTAGTAAATCTCACACAGCGAGTCTATAATTTTATTTATTAAAGGAATCCTGAAATAGACCTGTCAGTACTGACCTTCTTCTAAAAATGCTTGTTGCCTGGCTTTGGTACTTTGAAAGACAATCCTGCAACAAGAACACACAAAAAGTCAGAATTAAAGCGTAACTCCACTTTTGTTGGAAAAAAAAAAAAAACATTCCCCTCTGGTTGATCATTGTACATTACAAGGATTTAAACAAACTTTTGTTGCAGATTCCTACCTTTTGTTATTCTGAAGAAATCATTGTTTGTTCCACTGAGTGGGTCAAATGGGAGTGGTTTCATAAATATATGTCAGCTGTGGCAGCTGCAGGGCTCTAATGAGGGAAGCTTCTGTGCCTGCATCCCTTTAGATGGGTTCCTATTGGGAGTATCTCACCAAAAATGACATTTTTGTTGCAGGGGATGCTAGAAATGTGACTTGTATCTTAGACCGACTTCTGGGAAAATTGGTGAGCCAATCACACAAGCAGGAAATTATGTTTCTGGGGTGTGGTCAGTGCACATTCTGTGTACTGAACAGCTCCATGTAGCCATATTGCATTGCATTTTCAGAAAATTACAACAGCTGCAGATTGAAAAGTAAATGTAATTTTTAATATTCAATTACAATAAGATTTGTGTCGCAATTGTATGCACTATATTGTTTTTTCTTTATTTGCTATTTTTTTCCCCACGAAAGTGGAGTTACCCTTTAAAACTGACCTGATCTGAATACTTATACAGTGGGACTTAGAAAGTACTGAAGCCTCTATTTCAAAACATTTTGCAAAGCTGCCTACCTAACTACAGGTTAGAACAGATGAGATCACTTTCCTTTAGCTGATGTGTGATGAATGCAAAATGTTTCTGAGCATAAAAATTCTAAATGTGAAACCCTACAATGGATGTATAGGATATATGTGTATGTTAGGAATAGTGTCTCTTTTCAGTCCATTTGTTTGGGAAGAACTGTTCTGTGTACAAAATGCGAAGCACATCTAATTTACTGTTTCTTTCCAAGGTGTATAGAACACTCCGCCATGCCATTGTCACTATTTTGAAGACAGAAGGATTTCTGACATTTTACCGAGGGCTCAGTCCTACTCTATTAGCAGTGTTTCCATATGCCGGCCTTCAGTTCTCTTCCTATAATTGGTTGCAAAGAGTTTGGGATGCTGGCTCGTCACCAGACCATGATGGAAGAGGTGCTGAAAACTGTATTCACAAGTAATTTTTTGTTTGTATATGAATATACAGTATAATTATGCAGTGTGGGTATGTATGGATATGTGTGTATATGTAAATAATATATATATGTGTGTGTGTGTATAGCTGTATTTACTCAGTGCAACTTATAACATCCAAGTGAAAGATATAACACCAACATGTCAGAAAACAATAAAAAAAATCAAAAACTGAATCACTGAGTTGGAAAAAGGATCCCCCCTCCTAAAAATAACTTGTAAACACAATCAGGTGTAGCTTATCGCCTTCTCAATGGCACACAAAGCCATTTGAATTTAAATTGTGATCAGCTGTGGTCATTTTGATTAGCTCAGCATGAAAAGAGCTTTCCTGGAGCATTTCGGGCATTGGTAGTGCAAATGAAGCAAACAACCAACTATTGATGGCAAGGCACTGTCACTGGGCTCTCTGGGATAAAGTTGTGGACAGGCAGAAGTCAGGAGATGGATACCAAAAAATTTCAAAGGCTTTATTAAAGCCTAGAAACACAGTGAAGTCTATTATTAAGAAATGGAAGGTATGTGGTACAACCAGACCCTCCCTGGATCAGGACGTCGCTCCAAACGGAATGAAAAAGCTAGGCAGAAACTGGTCAGAGAAGCTACCAAGAGGCCTGCAGAAATTCTGAAGCAGTTGCAGGAATTTATGAGAGAGTGGTCATTGTGTGCATGTGACAACCATATCACAAATTCTCTACAAATGTGGGTTTTATGGGAGGGTTGCAAGAAGAAAGCCACTCCTCAAGAAAGACTGAGATTTCCCATAACACAACTTGAAGATTCTGTAAAAGGTGTTATGGTCAGATGAGACTAAAATTGAATTGTTTGGTCTCAGCACCAAACGATATGTCTGGTGGACAGCTCCCCATCCAAAGAACACCATATCTACAGTAAAGCATGGAGGTGGTAATATCCTGTTATGGGGGTGTTTCTCTGTAGCAGAGACTGGAGCACTTGTCAGGATAGAAGGAAAAATGTATCAGGGAAAATATCAAATTCTTGAGGAAAATCTGCTGCCCTCTGTTAGAAAGTTGTCAATGGGAAGAAGGTTTTCCTTCCACCATGACAATGACCCAAAGCACACAGCAAAAAACAAAACAAACACACAGTGGTTGAAGGAGAAAAAGGTGAATGTCCTTGCATGGCCTAGTCAGATCCCAGACTTCAACCCTATTGAAAATCTATGGAATGGCTTGAGGACTGCAGTCTACAAACGGTCACCATCAAATTTAACTGAACTTGAGCAGTTCTGCAAAGAAGAGTGGGCAAATATTGCAAAATATAGACGTGCAAAGTTAGTAGAGACTAGGGTTGAGCGGACACCTAGATGTCCGTGTTCGACGGGTTCGGCCGAACTTTAAAAAAAAGTCCGGGTCCGTGTCCCGGACTTTTACCGAACTTTTCCCGGACACCGAACCCCATTGAAGTCAATGGGGACCCGAACTTTAAGGCACTAAAATGGCTCTAAAACACCAAAGGAAAGGGCTAGAGTGCTGCAAATGGCAGCAAAACGTAATTAAGAGCATGGCAAGTGCTCTGCAAACAAATGTGGATAGGGAAATAACTTAAAACAACAAAAAAAAACAGAAAAATAAAACAATGTTCTTCTTCATCTCTGAAGGACGAGGCCCATATGGAGTAGGAGGGAGGTTGAGGTGGTGGTGGATGTGGCGGTGACATAGGCGTGCGCACAGGGTGTGCTGGGTGTGCCTGGGCACACCCTAATCACCTAGGGCACATAGCATTGCCAGTGAGGAGATGGGAAAGATCTCCCTGGGACCTGCTCTGCTCTATTTCTCCTTGCCTACAGGTACATGGCCCCGATACATTACTCTCCCTGCTGGCAAACACATGCATGTGTATTTCAACTTTGGGGTGCACACCTTAATGCAATAGGCTGCGCACACCTATGGGCGGTGTAGGTGGAAGCGGCGGTGGAGGAGGACCAGGGCCGGATTAACAGCATCATGGGCTTGGTGCTGAGGATTTTGAAGGGCCTTAGGGCCGTGCCTTGCCATGCACCCAGAGGAGGAAGGGTGCAGCCATGCATGCCTAATTCAACATGGGATGCTGTCTCTGAAGCCCATAAACACATCCATGCATCGCCAACTGTCCCTCCTTGTCCGGCCTTCACGCTGTGTGGGGAGGTTCTGAGGGTGCTGCCTGGGGAAGCGAGCATAGAAGCCAGACTTCTGTGTTTACAAGTGACAGAAGAGCGGTAACAGTGAATATGGCCAACCCGGGGCCTATATAAAAGGTAGGGGCCTGGAGCTGCAGCTCCAATAGCCCCTACATTAATCTGGCCCTGAGGAGGAGGACGAGGTAGCCAACACTGCTTCTTTTCACAAATTTTAAATGAGGGTACACCCCAAAAGAGTGAGAAAGAGCAAAAATGGAACAATGGGTGGGTAAGGTCGGTATCCATTGCTATTCTGCATAAGGTACGGAAAAGTCCCGTGGGATCCATGCCTGGTTCATTTTAATGAACGTGAGCTTGTCCACATTGTCTCTGGACAGGCGGCTGCGCTTGTCTGTTATAACGCCCCCAGCCGTGCTAAATACCCGTTCAGATAATACACTGGCTGCAGGGCACGCCAGCACCTCCAAGGCGTAAAGGGCAAGCTCAGGCCATGTGCCCAATTTGGAGACCCAGAAGTTGAAGGGGGCAGACCCGTCATTCACTACATGTAGGCGTGTGCACACATACTGCTCCACCATGTTGGTAAAATGCTGCCTCCTGCTAAGACGTTCCATCTGAGCTGCTGGTGCTGCTGTTTGTTGTGGCATGCTGACAAAGCTTTTCCACATTTCGGCCATGCTAACCCTGCCTTCTGAGGTGCTGGCGGTGCCCTGGTTGCGTTGGCGACCTCCTCCTCCTCTGCCTTGTGCTTCCACTGTGGCCCCGCTGTCAGATGGGAATGCCAGCAGCATGGCGTCTACCAGCGTGCGCTTGTACTCGCGCATCTTGCGATCGCGCTCCAGTGAGTGAATTAAGGACGGTACGTTGTCCTTGTAACGGGGATCCAGCAGCGTGGCCACCCAGTAATCAGCACAAGTTAGAATGTGGGCAACTCGGCGGTCGTTGTGGAGACACTGCAGCATGTAATCGCTCATGTGTGCCAGGCTGCCCAGAGGCAACGAAAGGCTGTCCTCTGTGGGAGGTGTATGGTCCGTGTCCTCTGTATCCCCCCAGCCACGCACCAGTGATGGCCATGAGCTGGCCTGGGTGCCACCCTGCTGTGAACATGGTTCCATCTCCTCCTCCAGCTCCTCCTCCTCCTCATCCTCCTCATCCTCCAGAACTGTGCCCCTGCTGGACAATTGCGTCCCTGGCGTTTGCGTGTGCAGGAACCCACCCTCGGAGCCCCTTGCGAATGACTGCCCTGAAAGCCTTGGAAATGTTACCTCTTCATCCTCCTCCTCCTCCTCATCCTGTGCCACATCCTCTTCCATCATCGCCCGAATTGTTTTTTCAAGGAGGCATAGAAGTGGGATAGTTAAGCTGAGAACGGCGTCATTGCCACTGGCCATGTTGGTGGAGTACTCAAAACAGCGCAACAAGGCACACAGGTTTCGCATGGAGGCCCAGTTATTGGTGGTGAAGTGGTGCTGTTCCGCAGAGCGACTCACGCGTGCGTGCTGCAGCTGAAACTCCACTATGGCCTGCTGCTGCTCGCACAGTCTTTCCAGCATGTGCAAGGTGGAGTTCCACCTTGTGGGCACGTCACATATGAGGCGGTGAGCGGGAAGGCCGAAGTTACGCTGCAGCGCTGCCAGGCGAGCAGCAGCAGGGTGAGAACGCCGAAAGTGCGCACAAACGGCCCGCACTTTCTGCAGCAGCTCTGACATATCGGGGTAGTTTTTAAGGAACCTCTGCACCACCAAATTCAGCACATGCGCCAGGCAAGGGATGTGCGTCAAACCGGCTAGGCCCAGAGCTGCTATGAGATTTCGCCCGTTATCGCACACCACCAGGCCGGGCTTGAGGCTCGCTGGCAGCAACCACTCATTTGTCTGCTGTTCCATGCTCCTCCACAACTCCTGCGCGGTGTGTGGTTTGTCCCCCAAACAGGCAAGTTGTAAAACTGCCTGCTGTCGTTTACCCCTGGCCGTGCTGAAGTTGGTGGTGAAGGTGTTACGCTGTCCGGATGAGGAGGCGGTAGAGGATGAGGAAGCGGAGTAGGAGGAGTTAGGAACAGGAGGCAAACTGAAGCGCCCTGCAATCCTCGGTGGTGGAAGGACATGCGCCAAATTGCTATCCGCCTCAGGCCCATCCGCCACTGCATTTACCCAGTGTGCCGTTAGGGAGATATAACGCCCCTGACCGTGCTTACTGGTCCACGTATCCGTAGTTAGGTGGACCTTGGCACAGATGGCGTTGCGCAGTGCACACCTGATTTTTTCCCCCACTTGGTTGTGCAGGGAAGGGATGGCTTGCCTGGAAAAGTAGTGGCGGCTGGGCACGACGTACTGTGGGACAGCCACCGACATAAGGTTTTTAAAACTGTGCGTCTCCACCAGACGGAATGACAGCATTTCAAAGGCCAATAATTTTGAAATGCTGGCATTCAGGGCCAGGGATCGCGGGTGGGTAGGGGGGTACTTCCTCTTCCTCTCAAGTGTTTGGGAGATGGAAAGCTGAACGCTTCCACGGGACATTGTGGAGATGGTTGTTGGTGACCCAGGTGGTGGTGTTGCTGACAGATCGTCTGTTTGCGGGGTGGCAGGTGCCGGTATCACTACAGATGTGGCTGGAGCGGCCGAGACTGCAGCAGAAGAGGAAGCAGGATGAGCCAGAGACGTTTCTTGGTTTTGAAGGTGTGTACTCCACTGCAGCTCGTGCTTTGCACTTAGATGCCTGATCATGCAGGTTGTGCTCAGGTTGAGAAGGTTCATGCCTCGCTTCAAGCTCTGATTGCACAGGGTGCAAACCACTCGTGTCCTGTCATCAGCACATTTTCTAAAGAACTTCCACGCTAGAGAACTCCTTTGAGCTGACTTTGGTGCGCTCGTTCCCTTGCTGCGTTGGGCAGTAGCGGGCGTAGTGTCTAGGGCACGGCCGCTCCGCTTCTGCACCCTGCTCCCTCTTCTGCTGTGCTGGTGGCTCTGTGCGACCACCGCCTCTTCCTCCAAACTACTCAGTTCACCTGCATGACGTTCATTCCATGTGGGGTCGAGGACCTCATCGTCCTCCACATCATCTTCCACCCAGTCTTCACCCCTGCCCTCCTTGTCGGTCTCCACAATGCTGAACGCCGCAGCAGTTGGCACCTGCGTTTCGTCATCATCGGAGACGTGCTGCGATGATCCTTGCATGTACTCATCTTGAGAAATAAGTGGTTGGGCATCGCTGCACTCAATCTCTTCCACTTCTGGGGCAGGGCTAGGTGGATGGCCCTGGGAAACCCTGCTGACAGAGTCCTCAAAAAGAATAAGAGACTGCTGTATGGCTTGGGGCTCAGACTGCTGGCCTGATTTGCAAGGGGGTGAGGTGAAAGACGGTTGGACATTGGCTGCAGGTGCCAACTCTGACCTTTCTGCAGTAGACTGGGTGGGAGACAATGTGAAGGAACTGGAGGCACTGTCAGCAGCAAACCAATCTACTATCGCCTCAACTTGTTCTGGCCTCATCACTTCTAGGGGCGTTTGATGCCCTACCAAATACTGATGCAGGTTCTGTC
The DNA here is from genome assembly GCF_965119305.1 of Pelophylax lessonae. Classification (NCBI taxonomy): domain Eukaryota; kingdom Metazoa; phylum Chordata; class Amphibia; order Anura; family Ranidae; genus Pelophylax; species Pelophylax lessonae. The sequence continues at coordinate 133,822,602 of NC_138778.1, forward strand.
GCCTACTCACACTTGAGGAAGGTGTTTCACTTGTGCGTGTAGCTGGCACAGATCGACCATGTCCTCTCCTTGCAACAGGAGCTCTACCAGCAGCACCACGACCCAGGCCACGGCCCTTATTTGACGGTCTCCTCATATTTCTGTAATTTAAGATCTTGCCCTAGAAAGGTTTTTATTGAATAGCGGAATAGAAAATATGATCCAAAAAAAGTGTATGTATATCACACGTACACAACCACACTAGGCCCCAATTACTATTGTTTGTACCCCTAAAAGGCTAGATGAGGAGTAGGGGGAGTATGGAACAGGCAGCACCCTCAAACCTTCAGAAGTATGAGATGAACCCCAACAACTTGGAAAGGTGGATCTCTCTCACACGTACCGACACAGACTATCCCGCAATTCAATTGATCCTCAAAGGTTTTTATTGAATAGCGGAATAGGAAATATGATCAAAAAAAGTGTATGTATCTCGCACGTACACAACCACACTAGGCCCCAATTACTATTGTTTGTACCCCTAAAAGGCTAGATGAGGAGTAGGGGGGGTATGGAACAGGCAGCACCCTCAAACCTTCAGAAGTATGAGATGAACCCCAACAACTTGGAAAGGTGGATCTCTCTCACACGTACCGACACAGACTATCCCGCAATTCAATTGATCCTCAAAGGTTTTTATTGAATAGCGGAATAGGAAATATGATCAAAAAAAGTGTATGTATCTCGCACGTACACAACCACACTAGGCCCCAATTACTATTGTTTGTACCCCTAAAAGGCTAGATGAGGAGTAGGGGGGGTATGGAACAGGCAGCACCCTCAAACCTTCAGAAGTATGAGATGAACCCCAACAACTTGGAAAGGTGGATCTCTCTCACACGTACCGACACAGACTATCCCGCAATTCAATTGATCCTCAAAGGTTTTTATTGAATAGCGGAATAGGAAATATGATCAAAAAAAGTGTATGTATCTCGCACGTACACAACCACACTAGGCCCCAATTACTATTGTTTGTACCCCTAAAAGGCTAGATGAGGAGTAGGGGGGGTATGGAACAGGCAGCACCCTCAAACCTTCAGAAGTATGAGATGAACCCCAACAACTTGGAAAGGTGGATCTCTCTCACACGTACCGACACAGACTATCCCGCAATTCAATTGATCCTCAAAGGTTTTTATTGAATAGCGGAATAGGAAATATGATCAAAAAAAGTGTATGTATCTCGCACGTACACAACCACACTAGGCCCCAATTACTATTGTTTGTACCCCTAAAAGGCTAGATGAGGAGTAGGGGGGGTATGGAACAGGCAGCACCCTCAAACCTTCAGAAGTATGAGATGAACCCCAACAACTTGGAAAGGTGGATCTCTCTCACACGTACCGACACAGACTATCCCGCAATTCAATTGATCCTCAAAGGTTTTTATTGAATAGCGGAATAGGAAATATGATCAAAAAAAGTGTATGTATCTCGCACGTACACAACCACACTAGGCCCCAATTACTATTGTTTGTACCCCTAAAAGGCTAGATGAGGAGTAGGGGGGGTATGGAACAGGCAGCACCCTCAAACCTTCAGAAGTATGAGATGAACCCCAACAACTTGGAAAGGTGGATCTCTCTCACACGTACCGACACAGACTATCCCGCAATTCAATTGATCCTCAAAGGTTTTTATTGAATAGCGGAATAGGAAATATGATCAAAAAAAGTGTATGTATCTCGCACGTACACAACCACACTAGGCCCCAATTACTATTGTTTGTACCCCTAAAAGGCTAGATGAGGAGTAGGGGGGGTATGGAACAGGCAGCACCCTCAAACCTTCAGAAGTATGAGATGAACCCCAACAACTTGGAAAGGTGGATCTCTCTCACACGTACCGACACAGACTATCCCGCAATTCAATTGATCCTCAAAGGTTTTTATTGAATAGCGGAATAGGAAATATGATCAAAAAAAGTGTATGTATCTCGCACGTACACAACCACACTAGGCCCCAATTACTATTGTTTGTACCCCTAAAAGGCTAGATGAGGAGTAGGGGGGGTATGGAACAGGCAGCACCCTCAAACCTTCAGAAGTATGAGATGAACCCCAACAACTTGGAAAGGTGGATCTCTCTCACACGTACCGACACAGACTATCCCGCAATTCAATTGATCCTCAAAGGTTTTTATTGAATAGCGGAATAGGAAATATGATCAAAAAAAGTGTATGTATCTCGCACGTACACAACCACACTAGGCCCCAATTACTATTGTTTGTACCCCTAAAAGGCTAGATGAGGAGTAGGGGGGGTATGGAACAGGCAGCACCCTCAAACCTTCAGAAGTATGAGATGAACCCCAACAACTTGGAAAGGTGGATCTCTCTCACACGTACCAACACAGACTATCCCCCAATTTAACTGATCCCCAAAGGTTTTTGATTAAATAGCGGAATAGAAAATATGATCCCAAAAAAGTGTATGTATATCACACGTACACAACCACACTAGGCCCCAATTACTATTGTTTGTACCCCTAAAAGGCTAGGAGTAGGGGGAGTATGGAACAGGCAGCACCCTCAAACCTTCAGAAGTATGAGATGAACCCCAACAACTTGGAAAGGTGGATCTCTCTCACACGTACCAACACAGACTATCCCCCAATTTAACTGATCCCCAAAGGTTTTTGATTAAATAGCGGAATAGAAAATATGATCCCAAAAAAGTGTATGTATATCACACGTACACAACCACACTAGGCCCCAATTACTATTGTTTGTACCCCTAAAAGGCTAGGAGTAGGGGGAGTATGGAACAGGCAGCACCCTCAAACCTTCAGAAGTATGAGATGAACCTCAACAACTTGGAAAGGTGGATCTCTCTCACACGTACCAACACAGACTATCCCCCAATTTAACTGATCCCCAAAGGTTTTTGATTAAATAGCGGAATAGAAAATATGATCCCAAAAAAGTGTATGTATATCACACGTACACAACCACACTAGGCCCCAATTACTATTGTTTGTACCCCTAAAAGGCTAGGAGTAGGGGGAGTATGGAACAGGCAGCACCCTCAAACCTTCAGAAGTATGAGATGAACCCCAACAACTTGGAAAGGTGGATCTCTCTCACACGTACCAACACAGACTATCCCCCAATTTAACTGATCCCCAAAGGTTTTTGATTAAATAGCGGAATAGAAAATATGATCCCAAAAAAGTGTATGTATATCACACGTACACAACCACACTAGGCCCCAATTACTATTGTTTGTACCCCTAAAAGGCTAGGAGTAGGGGGAGTATGGAACAGGCAGCACCCTCAAACCTTCAGAAGTATGAGATGAACCCCAACAACTTGGAAAGGTGGATCTCTCTCACACGTACCAACACAGACTATCCCCCAATTTAACTGATCCCCAAAGGTTTTTGATTAAATAGCGGAATAGAAAATATGATCCCAAAAAAGTGTATGTATATCACACGTACACAACCACACTAGGCCCCAATTACTATTGTTTGTACCCCTAAAAGGCTAGGAGTAGGGGGAGTATGGAACAGGCAGCACCCTCAAACCTTCAGAAGTATGAGATGAACCCCAACAACTTGGAAAGGTGGATCTCTCTCACACGTACCAACACAGACTATCCCCCAATTTAACTGATCCCCAAAGGTTTTTGATTAAATAGCGGAATAGAAAATATGATCCCAAAAAAGTGTATGTATATCACACGTACACAACCACACTAGGCCCCAATTACTATTGTTTGTACCCCTAAAAGGCTAGGAGTAGGGGGAGTATGGAACAGGCAGCACCCTCAAACCTTCAGAAGTATGAGATGAACCCCAACAACTTGGAAAGGTGGATCTCTCTCACACGTACCAACACAGACTATCCCCCAATTTAACTGATCCCCAAAGGTTTTTGATTAAATAGCGGAATAGAAAATATGATCCCAAAAAAGTGTATGTATATCACACGTACACAACCACACTAGGCCCCAATTACTATTGTTTGTACCCCTAAAAGGCTAGGAGTAGGGGGAGTATGGAACAGGCAGCACCCTCAAACCTTCAGAAGTATGAGATGAACCTCAACAACTTGGAAAGGTGGATCTCTCTCACACGTACCAACACAGACTATCCCCCAATTTAACTGATCCCCAAAGGTTTTTGATTAAATAGCGGAATAGAAAATATGATCCCAAAAAAGTGTATGTATATCACACGTACACAACCACACTAGGCCCCAATTACTATTGTTTGTACCCCTAAAAGGCTAGGAGTAGGGGGAGTATGGAACAGGCAGCACCCTCAAACCTTCAGAAGTATGAGATGAACCCCAACAACTTGGAAAGGTGGATCTCTCTCACACGTACCAACACAGACTATCCCCCAATTTAACTGATCCCCAAAGGTTTTTGATTAAATAGCGGAATAGAAAATATGATCCCAAAAAAGTGTATGTATATCACACGTACACAACCACACTAGGCCCCAATTACTATTGTTTGTACCCCTAAAAGGCTAGGAGTAGGGGGAGTATGGAACAGGCAGCACCCTCAAACCTTCAGAAGTATGAGATGAACCCCAACAACTTGGAAAGGTGGATCTCTCTTACACGTACCAACACAGACTATCCCCCAATTTAACTGATCCCCAAAGGTTTTTGATTAAATAGCGGAATAGAAAATATGATCCCAAAAAAGTGTATGTATATCACACGTACACAACCACACTAGGCCCCAATTACTATTGTTTGTACCCCTAAAAGGCTAGGAGTAGGGGGAGTATGGAACAGGCAGCACCCTCAAACCTTCAGAAGTATGAGATGAACCTCAACAACTTGGAAAGGTGGATCTCTCTCACACGTACCAACACAGACTATCCCCCAATTTAACTGATCCCCAAAGGTTTTTGATTAAATAGCGGAATAGAAAATATGATCCCAAAAAAGTGTATGTATATCACACGTACACAACCACACTAGGCCCCAATTACTATTGTTTGTACCCCTAAAAGGCTAGGAGTAGGGGGAGTATGGAACAGGCAGCACCCTCAAACCTTCAGAAGTATGAGATGAACCCCAACAACTTGGAAAGGTGGATCTCTCTCACACGTACCAACACAGACTATCCCCCAATTTAACTGATCCCCAAAGGTTTTTGATTAAATAGCGGAATAGAAAATATGATCCCAAAAAAGTGTATGTATATCACACGTACACAACCACACTAGGCCCCAATTACTATTGTTTGTACCCCTAAAAGGCTAGGAGTAGGGGGAGTATGGAACAGGCAGCACCCTCAAACCTTCAGAAGTATGAGATGAACCTCAACAACTTGGAAAGGTGGATCTCTCTCACACGTACCAACACAGACTATCCCCCAATTTAACTGATCCCCAAAGGTTTTTGATTAAATAGCGGAATAGAAAATATGATCCCAAAAAAGTGTATGTATATCACACGTACACAACCACACTAGGCCCCAATTACTATTGTTTGTACCCCTAAAAGGCTAGGAGTAGGGGGAGTATGGAACAGGCAGCACCCTCAAACCTTCAGAAGTATGAGATGAACCCCAACAACTTGGAAAGGTGGATCTCTCTCACACGTACCAACACAGACTATCCCCCAATTTAACTGATCCCCAAAGGTTTTTGATTAAATAGCGGAATAGAAAATATGATCCCAAAAAAGTGTATGTATATCACACGTACACAACCACACTAGGCCCCAATTACTATTGTTTGTACCCCTAAAAGGCTAGGAGTAGGGGGAGTATGGAACAGGCAGCACCCTCAAACCTTCAGAAGTATGAGATGAACCCCAACAACTTGGAAAGGTGGATCTCTCTCACACGTACCAACACAGACTATCCCCCAATTTAACTGATCCCCAAAGGTTTTTGATTAAATAGCGGAATAGAAAATATGATCCCAAAAAAGTGTATGTATATCACACGTACACAACCACACTAGGCCCCAATTACTATTGTTTGTACCCCTAAAAGGCTAGATGAGGAGTAGGGGGAGTATGGAACAGGCAGCACCCTCAAACCTTCAGTATGAGATTGTGTTCACTGTACCCCACAAAGATTGAGTTCACTGCACCCCACAATGATTGTGTTCACTGCACCCCACAAAGATTGTGTTCACTGCACCTCACAAAGATTGCGTTCACTGTACCCCCCAAAGATTGTGTTCACTGCACCCCACAAAGATTCTGTTCACTGTACCCCACAAAGATTGTGTTCACTGCACCCCAAAAAGATTGTGTTCACTGCACCCCAAAAAGGATGTTGTTCACTGCACCCCAAAAAGGATGTTGTTCACTCCACCCCAAAAAGATTGTGTTCACTGCACCCCACAAAGATTGTGTTCACTGCACCCCACAAAGATTGTGTTCACTGCACCCCAAAAATGATTTTGTTCACTGCACCCCAAAAAGGATTTTGTTCACTGCACCCCAAAAAGGATGTTGTTCACTCCACCCCAAAAAGATTGTGTTCACTGCACCCCAAAAAGATTGTGTTCACTGCACCCCACAAAGGATTTTGTTCACTGCACCCCAAAAAGATTGTGTTCACTGCACCCCAAAAAGGATGTTGTTCACTGCACCCCAAAAAGGATTTTGTTCACTGCACCCCAAAAAGATTGTGTTCACTGCACCCCACAAAGGATTTTGTTCACTGCACCCCACAAAGATTGTGTTCACTGCACACCAAAAAGGATTGTGTTCACTGCACCCCAAAAAGATTTTGTTCACTGCACCCCAAAAAGATTGTGTTCACTGCAGCCCAAAAAGATTGTGTTCACTGCAGCCCAAAAAGATTGTGTTCACTGCAGCCCAAAAAGATTGTGTTCACTGCAGCTCACACACAGAAAAATGGATGTGGATCACTGACACCTGCCTATCTCCAATCCCACACCACACAGCAATATCGATTGTAGTTTGTAGAACACAGTTTCCCTAAAATTCAGCAGACTCTGTCCCTAACAGGATTGAGAAGAGATCGTAGATCAGGATTGAGTGCAGACCCCACCCCCCACACAGCAATATCGATTGTAGTTTGTAGAAGACACTGACCCTATATAATTCAGCAGACTCTATCCCTAAAATGCCTACAACTCGCCCTGCCTAAACACTCCGACCTGTCCCTCAATTCTATCCGGACACAAATGTTTTTTTCCTGCCTATCTTTCCCTAATCAGCAGCCAGCACGTTGATGTGTGCTCTGTCCCTGAATCTAAGCAGCATAATGACGCCGCTGCGGCTGCCTCGAACTTATAAAGACTTGGTCACATGCTTCAGACGGCCAATCACAGCTACTGAGACATTTGCAGGCATGGCTGGGATGGCTTAAGGCACACCAGTTAAACGATTGTTGATTGGCTGTTGAAAGCCCGCCATGAAAAGAGCGCCAAAGCATGCAAAACCCGGAAATAAAACGACCGAACACGGATTTTTACCCGAACATACAGTAAAGTGTCCGTGTCCGTGTTCGGGTACAAAAAATCCAATTATTCGGTACGAACACGAATAATACAGTCCGTGTTCGCTCAACACTAGTAGAGACCTATTTCAACAGACTAAAGACTGTAATTAAAGCAAAAGTTGATTCAACAAAATACTGACATAAGGGGGTGATCCTTTTTTCCAATTTTTTATGTTTTGCTCTGTCATGTTGGTGTTCTATCTTTTCACTTGGATGTTATAGGTTGCATTGAGTAAATACAGATGGATAAAACAAAGCTGATTTTGTCTTCTTTCCAGGCTGCAAAGTAATTAAATGTGATTTTAAAGGGGGGTGATTCTTTTCTTTGTGTGTGTGTGTGTGTGTGTATGTATATATATGTGTGTGTGTGTATGTATGTATGTATGTATGTATGTATGTATGTATGTGTATGTATATATATATATATATATATATATATATATATATATATATATATATATATATATATATATACAGTATCTAACAAAAGTGAGTACACCCCTCACGTTTTTGTAAAATATTTTATTATATCTTTTCATGTGACAACACTGAAAAAATGACATTTTGCTACAATGTAAAGTAGTGAGTGTATAACAGTGTAAATTTGCTGTCCCCTCAAAATAACTCCACACACAGCCATTAATGTCTAAACCGCTGGTAACAAAAGTTAGAACACCCCTAAGTGAACAAATCCAAATTGGGCCCAATTAGCCATTTTCCCTCCCCGGTGTCATGTGACTCGTTAGTGTTACAAGGTCTCAAGTGTGAAAGAGGAGCAGGTGTATTAAATTTGGTGTTATTGCTCTCACTCTCCCATACTGGTCATTGGAAGTTCAACATGGCACCTCATGGCAAAGAACTTCTGAGGATCTGAAAAAAAGAATTGTTGCTCTACATAAAGATGGCCTAGGCCACAGGTGTCAAACACAAGGCCCGCGGGCCGAATCCAGCCCTCCAGGCCATTTCATGTGGTCCTTGCATCTCTCCTGCAGCTGCTGTATCTCCCTCATCTCTGCCCTCACCTTGTCTCAGCAGACGGCAGCAGAGAGGACAGAACTCCTCTGCCAGATCCTGTGCTTCCCCCTGCAGCTGCAGAGAGACCCCCCCCCCCCAACTCAGCAGGGAGGAGGATGCACCTCCTCCTGTAGATCCTTCACCTCTCTGTTCAGCCACAGCACCCCCTCCTCTCCACTGGTCTCAGCATTCAGCAGACTCCTCCAGATCCTGCAGTTGTTGCTTCCCAGCTCTGCCTCCAGATTCTTCCCAGCAGCAGCACATGGTAAAGTGGATGCACTGTGATGTAAGGGAGGGTTGGGGCTCTTTACTACTGATAGTGGTGGGCTACAGGCCCTCTGAGGGCGCCCATAATGGTGATGCAGACCGCGATGAAATTGAGTTTGACACCTCTGGCCTAGGCTATAAGAAGATCGCCAAGACCCTGAAACTAAGCTGCAGCATGGTGGCCAAGACCATACAGCAGTTAAACAGGAATGCTAACATGAACTGTGACATACTGAAGCAGAGCATGATCTCCTCCCTTCGGAGACTGGGCCGGAGGGCAGTCTTCTAACATAAGGACCCCAAACACACCTCCAAGATGACCACTGCCTTGCTAAAGAAGCTGAGGGTAAAGGTGATGAACTGGCCAAGCATGCCTCCAGACCTAAACGCTACCCTATTGTGCATCTGTGGGGCATCTTCAAGGCCGTGGCTTGCGGCCTGCTGGGCCATATGTTTAGCTTGGCACCTCCCTTGAACTGGGTGGGGCTGTGGGGGCGCTTCATTTTTAGTGACAGTCTTGCCGGCATTATTGTGTGAGCGAGGGGTACCCTGCCTGCACGTCATGGCGGGCGGCCTACCCTTAAGGGGGGCAATATGCTATTATGTCCTCTATGGTGGGCTCTTAATTTACCCATTGTCTTTTGCGGAGTCTCATAGGTGGTCCATTTGTGGACCCTTGGCCGGCGTCCCCTTGCAGGATCGCAGTCAGCAGTCTTCCCTGATTATGTTTCGGGGTGAGCTACTGGGTCTGCGTCCACACACTTCGAGTGCTCTGATAGTGAGGATGATTCCTTCTACCGCAGCCATGTGTGAAACGGCGCTGGTGGGTGCACTGATTGTATAGGTGCAGGCAACTTTAAAAAATGGAGGATGCAGCTGCTGCTGCGTCAGAGGGGCCGGCTCCCCCAAAGCGGCAAAGGAATTCCCTTTTCCCGCCTACTTTGACAAAATTGTCGCAAGTCTGTGACCTAAATACAACATGTCGGTGACTAAGTGTTTCGCTAGATGGTATCCCTTTGAAGAGTCCCTGTTAAAAAAGTGGACAGTCCCACCTGTGTTGGATTCTCAGGTTTCCTGGCTGAATAACTCTACTCTAGATCCAGTGGAGGAGTCTCCAGCTTGTAAAGACCCCTTTGACAGGAGAGCCGAGACTTTGGTCCGCCACACATTTACTATGGCCGGTTCAGGCCTTAGGCCGGTGTTCACCATAGCTTTGGTGTCCCGGACTTTAACGGAGTGGGCAAAGCTTTTGCGCCAGGATCTGGAGGGAGAACAGCTTCCCTCTGCCCTTGCAGAGCTGGAGGACCAGTTGGTCCAAGGGTTGCAGTTTGTCTGTGATGCCTTTCTGGATGCAGCTCCCTTAGTTTCTAGGCTGTCCGTGACAGCAGTGGTCCTTCGGCGCATGATATGGCTAAAATACCGATCTGCGTACCGGTCTTCCAAGAAGGCCTTCTCTGTTCTTCCTTTTGTGGGGGATCGCCTGCTTGGATCTTTCCTGGATGTTATTATTAAGGGTCTTACAGAGGGGAAGATTACTCTCCTTCCACAGGCTGCCAGGGGCAAGGAGTCTCGTTGCAGGATCTAAGTCTTTCAGGACCTCCTCCGGAGGTTCCAAGAGGACCTGGTCTGGTAAGCCGAGAGAGTGTTCTTCCACACCTGCAGACAAGCCTTCTTCTGCCTGAAGGGGCGCCCTCATCCGTGTCTAAGGTGGTGGGACGTCTTTGCTTCTTTCCGGACCCATGGGACTCCCTGATTTAAGACAGGTGCATCCACGAGCTGATTCGGTCCGGCTACAAGATCGAATTTCGGTCTTATCCTCCATTGAGGTTCTTCCCTTCCAACCTGCGTTTGTCCTCAGACCGCCTGCAGGGTCTCTTCGGGGCGGTGCAAGACTTTCTACAAAAATGGGTGATTGTTTCGGTTCCAAAATTGGAACGTTTTTAAGGTTTCTAGTCAAACCTGTTTCAATTCCCAGGAAGGAAGGCAAGGTACGTCCAATCCTGGACCTCAAGGCTTTGAACCACTTTGTGCGGATTCAGAAGTTCTGAATGCAGTCCATTCGTACGGAAGTGGCATCCCTACATCAAAGGATGCTTACCTTTTTTATATTCCAATATATGTCGGTCATCGGCATTTCCTCCGCTTTGCCGTGGGTGAGGAGCATTATCAATTTGTGGCATTTACCCTTTTGGTCTCACCTCAGCTCCTCGGGTATTCACAAAAGTGGCCCCCATGTTGGCATTATAGCGGCAGCTGGGGATTGCAGTACTGGGTACCTGGATGATCTTCTGCGAGCAGAGTCTTCAACTGCTCTAAAAGGACTACCAGGAAAACACTGTGCAAACTCTGCAGGAGTGGGTTGGAAATTGAACTTCCAAAGATATGCTCTGATTTCTTCCACCAAGTTGGACTATCTGGGTCTGACTCTGGACTCCGCTTAAGCCAGGGTGTTTCCTCCAGGGGAAAAAACTCCAATTGCTGCAAGATGCGATTCGGCTCCTGTTGTCCAGCAGTCGGTAATCTTTTAGGACTTGCATGCGGGTGCTGATGGTGTCTGCCTTCGAGGCGGTTCTGTTTGCACAGTTCCACTCGAGCCTCTGAAAAGAGAAATTCTTGCCAAGTGGGACAAGAATCCACAGTCTCTAGACAATCTGATCCTGTTGTGTCGGGATACGAGAGGGTCCCTGATATGATGGCTTTGCTCTCCGGCACTTCGACAAGACAAATCCTTCCTTCCCCAGTACTGGACGGTGGTCCCTATGGTTTCCAGCCTGTCTGGGTGGGGAGGGGTTTTGGGCACGGATGTGCTCAAGGGGTCTACACTCTGGAGGGGTCAAAACTACTGATCAATTTACTGGAGCTTTGGGCGATAAGATTTGTCTGGCTCATTGGACAAATCGCCTTCAAGGGAGCCCGGTAAGGATTCAATCAGACAATGCCTTGGCCATGGCATAGGTCAATCACCAAGGGGGCACAAGATGTATCCTAGCGTTTTGGGAGGTATCTGGCATTCTAAGGTTCAGCTGTGTCTCCAGTGAGTAACTCTCAAGGTGGACCTGTTGGCCTCTCGTCTCAACAGGAAGGTACAGAGAATTGTGGCATGGTCTCGGGATCCTCTAGCCGACACCTCAGACACACTGGTGGCTCCCTGGGGTCAGTATCATCTGATATACGCTTTTCCCCCGCTAAAACTTCTGCCAAGTCTCCTGCGAAGGTTTGAGGCAGAAGGGATCCGGTCATCCTAGTGGCTCCAGACTGACCTCGCCGGTCTTGGTACGCCGATCTGGTATGGCTGGTCGCCGATGCCCCTTGGAGACTTCCTCTCAGAGTAGATCTATTTGCCCAAGGGCCAGTCTTCTATCCTGCTTTAAAAGTCGCTGGCTTTAACGGCTGGCTGTTGAAAACCAGGTGCTGAAGGATAAGGGGTTGTCTGAATCCGTGATTCCCACGTTGTTAAAAGCTAGAAGATCTACCTCTAGGACGATTTACCAGCACGTGGTGTGAGTCTCTTGGGGTTCGTCCCCGTTCCCTTTCGGTGGCTCGGATTTTGGCATTTCTCCAACAAGGTGTTGAGCAGCGCCTGGCCTTGGGTACCGTCAAGGGCCAGGTTTTTGGCCTTGGCGGTCTTTTTTTACCGTCCTTTGGTTACGCATTCTTTGGTTTGCACCTTTATTCAGGAGGTTCGCCACTTGGCTCCCCAGTACGGTCTCCATTGCCTCCATGGGATCTCAATTTGCTGTCGGTTTTCCAGTACCCGCCTTTGGAAAATATTCACGAGCTTCCTCTGCTTACATTGTCCTCGAAGGTAGCTTTCTTGGAGGCTGCACGCAGGGTGTCAGAGCTGGCGGCGTTGTCTTGTCGACCTTACCTGGTGGCTCACAGAGAGAAAGTGGTGCTTTGCCCTTGTCAGTAGTTCCTTCCTAAGGTTGTCTCTGGTTGTCCTAAGCCTAAACATCCTAAGGAGATTGCCTTGCACTCTCTGGATATGGGTCAGGTGATCAGGGTGTACTTTGCGGCAACGAGTAGTTTAGGAAATCAGTCTTACTATTTGTTCTAATGGATGGACCTTGCAAAGGGTTGGTTGCGTCTGCCGTGACCATTTCCAGATGGACAAGACAGACAGTGGTGCAGGCCTTTTCCATAAAGGGTCCTGTTTCCCTGTTAAGGTGCTTTCTAGTGCCTCTTGGGCCTCCTGCCATCAGGCGTCAGGGATACAGGTTTTGAAGGTGGCCACCTGGTCGTCTGTGCACACTTTCATAAAATTTTATAAAGTAGATGTACTGGCATCTGCGCATGCTGCTTTTGGCCACATGGTTTTTCAGGCTGCTGTTTGAGAGGACCTGGTCCTCTTTGAGGTGTATTGTTTTCAGGTGAGCTCCAGCTGTTCCTGGTTGAGCTCCATGTTACCTGGTTGGCTAGGTTTAGCCTTTTGGGAATTTTACTAGTAATGTCGGTGATCAGCGATTTTTAGCAGGACTGAGACATTGTGGCGGACAGATCGGACGCTTAATTGACACTTTTTGGGGGACCAGTGTCAATACTACCGTAATCAGTACTAAAAATATGCACTGTTACTGTACTAATGAAACTTGCAGGGAAGGGGTTAACAAAGGGTTAAGTGTTTCCATAGGGGATGCTTTCTAACTGTGTGGGGGATGGACTTGCTTGATAAACACAGAGACCTATGTTCCTAAATAGGAGGAACACAGGATCCCTGTGTTCATCACAGACAGAACAGCTGTCTGACGTGTTTACATCAGCAGACCGCCGTTCTGTCTCCATGGGGAGCGATCCCGGGTGCCCGGCGGACACTGCGTCCTCCAGACCCACTGATTGGCTTTCCCTGTGGCCAATCGGCACGTGCACGTGCCCCCCCCCCCCCACTAGCTGTCTCACAAAGCTGCGCACAGGTACATCGTTTCGTGGGACAGAGCTGACCTGCCGCAGTAAAAGTATGGCGGCTGGTTGGCAAGTGGTTAAAGCTTAATTTTCGGGAAATGAAAATGAATTATAGACGTATAAGAAATGTTAGAGTAGTTTAATTTCCTCTGTTCCCATCCAAGTGGTCTTCTTTCTGAACTTTTATTTGTTCTATTACACCTAATAAACAATAACTTTTTTTTTTCTTGTATTCTCTAAACAGATAACTTTAAGAACCTTCTCTGTGGTAGTGGGGCTGGAGTGATTAGTAAAACAGCCACTTATCCGCTGGATCTGATTAAAAAGAGGCTCCAGGTTGGGGGCTTTGAGCAGGCAAGAGCAGCATTTGGAGAGGTAAGAACATATTTTACTACTTGGGCTATGGATGCGGATGCAAATGCATTGCATGGGGCATTGAGCAAAATCAAAAAATATATTAAAAGACTTATATAATCCAGGTACAGTAGGTATTCCTTGTCAAATACTTAAAGCCAAAAAACATTCTCTATAGCTTTAGTAATCTAACTGACCTGCAGTGAAGGATGTCCCACGTTGAGGCAGCTGGATCCTAGAGAAGTCAGTTCTCTTCCTGTCTCAGAACTTCCAGCGCTGCGGAGTTTAACAGCTTTGAGTCTTCTGCAATGCTGCTTTTAAAATAGTTCCCAATGAGGACAAGCCACCTGCCCCCTCTTCCTCTATTGAGAAACATTTTTTCATTGCCTGTAACACAATCTGTGAATGAGGGAGACAATCCTGTTGCTCATCAGATTCTTCTCTCATTCACAGATTGTGATACAGTCAATGAAAGCAATTGTAAAACGTTTCTCAATGGAGAAGAAGGGGGCGGGTCCTAATACAGAACTTTTTCACAGCAGCGACACAGAACACCCATAGCTGTTAACTCCCACAGCAACATAAGTGCAGTAGGAAGAGGACGGGGCATCCCTACACAGAAGATTTCTACAGGATGCTGCTGCCTGCTCAACAGGTAGGGGTAAGTTAGCGCACTAACGGTATAGAGAATGTTTTATATAGCCAAGCTTCAACTTCAAATGTATTTTTACATATTATGACCATTTTAACATTTCTAACAGCTATTGTGCAGGGGTAGTATGAAGAGTATGGGAAAGCACTGTAAGCCAGTCAGGCATTTACACAGAGTGCTTGGTGGTGGAATGAGAAAGCACAGGGATGACTTCATCAATTGACTGCTGTTTCTTCACTATTCAGCCAAGCTTTGGGTCAGGCTTTTGACCTGGCTATGTTGTCTGAAAGGGGTAAGTGAATATTAGTGGATGGATGGGATTTCCACTGCCTGAAGAGGTAAAATCACAGATTTGTTTAAGTTGTTAATTTAGCTGATTGCCTGGAGTTCAGCCTTAACATTTTATTAGCTACTTGGCTATATTTCTAATTTTTGTATAACCGACCATAACCCACAATAGGCTGGGCTTAAGCCCTCATACACGTCAGTGTGATTTGTCAAGCGATTTGACAGTTCAAAATCGCAAGATAAGTGTCACCCAATTTGCGGCAATTAAACCGTTCAAATCGTTGCAACTAAAGTGGCAGTGACTTTGAAAAATGTTCCTGCACTACTTTTCTGCAAATTTTTATTGCAACTTGCATTTGACTTCTGTTAAATGAAGTGCAAGCTGCAATGAAATTGCACATCTAAATAACACTGATCTGCAGCTTTGAAATCGTACTGAAGTAACAATTATCTAAACTAAATAAATATCTAATCTAGCTTACCAGTCCTTAGATGTGATAGCTGCTTTAGTTTTTATTTTTCATGATAGAAACTTTTTTCGGCAAGTACAGAAAATACATGTTGGTTTTGGCAGAAATGCAATGCATGTGTCGCTTCCTGTGAACTGAACTGAACTGAAATCAGCAATGTAATGAGCCTCCTGTAAACTACTAATCCTTCACATCCTGTGTAAATGAAGAGAAGCAGAAATGGTTGAAGTCCAGCCTGATTGACAACAATGGCTCCCTCTATGGATACATAGTTGATATACTGCAACCAGCAAGGATTTTCTAAAACTGGCAAAAAAAAACAAGCATGGCTTCCTTTTTATAGGGACACTTTGCACTGTTGGTGCACAGCAATTGCCCAGAAATGTAATTTCCTGTTGGATCACTGTCTTTGCTAACCTTTTTTTTTTTGGGACTTTCAAGGAAAATTTACTGCTTCTCTTGAAAACCCATCTGCATCTTCACCCCAGCTTCTGGGGCATCCCTGCTACTTGTCTGTTCATCTGTAGGAACCCTTGTCTCTGGGTATAAGGAAGCATGTGATCAATGCCTCTCTATTTTTGCAGAGGAGGATGGTTTTAGACAGAAATGTTTATTTGTATAAGCATTTAAGGAAAGCGATTGAGAAGTGGGGGAAAAGGAGATATTGGCCTGGTTGAAATTATACCTGCTTGTTACAATTATACCTACTGAATGCTGTATATATTACAAAATTCGAAATTGAGAATCCAGCTGTGAGTTCCATACTGGTTTTACATGGCTGTGGCCAGCCTTTTTTGAATACTATTTTTTATGTCATGTGATGCCGCAGCTTGCCAACTGGAAAGTCCTGTGCCAGCATTGCTGGCCTTCAAATTGCTCTGCCTAAGGCTGGCCATACATGGAGCGAATTTCTTTCCTGCAACCTGCATCAACACAGACAGTGTTGATGTAGGAGGAAGTCCCCGCCAGGAGAGGCTATAGAAGCCGCCGGGGATAATCATAGGTAAAACCCGGAATGCCGATTGTACCCAAGTTGTTTAATCAACTTTGTACATCCAGCCTGCCCAATAATGGTTCAAACATCGGCTGGTTTCTGCTGAACCGGCCAAGATTCAAACCGTGTATGGCCTCGCTAACCCCTGTGTGATCATGTCTGATCTGTTGATGAATCTACATGTAATTCCCTAACTACACCAATCTCTAGCAACCTGTTTGGAACTAAACTAGTTATGGTTGGTCATGGCATATTGGTGAACAAAGTAAAGTCCATGAGACCACATTAGCTATCCTGCTTATGATGAATTTGTAAGTTGGGTTTCTTTCCTCTACACCAAGGGTAGTGAATTAAAATTCAAGGAGGTCCGGTCACTAAAATTTTCTTTTGGTCGAGGTCCGAATCTCAAGTCTGTGCCATGAAAGATTGTACGCTTATACTTTACTTTTTTTGGCACAGCCACGCTCTATGATGCTTTTCTTACTGTTTTCTCCACACGCTCTGGTAATACTCTATAACTGTCCCCAATAGTGTTCCCCCTTACATCAGGTGCCCCTACCAGAGTGATTCATTACATTGGGTCCCCCCATGAAACAGTTGCCACTCACAGGGTACCTCCTTATATCAGATGTCCCCCCTTACATCAGGTTTCTTCATCATATGGCCCCCCTACATTAGGTGCCATCATCAGAGTGCCCCCTTACATCATTTGTACCCATCAAATCAGGTTAGAGTGCTCCTTTACATCAGGTGTTCCCATCAGAGTGCCCCCTTACGTCAGGTGGCGCCATCACAGTGCCACCTTACATCAAGTATTCAGATCAGTGTGCCCCCTTACATCAGGTGTTCCCATCAGAGTGCCCCCTTACATCAGGTGGCACCATCACAGTGCCACCTTACATCAGGTATTCAGATCAGTGTGCCCCCTTACATCAGGTGTCCTCATCAGAGTGCCCCCTTAACATATGTACCCATCAGCGTAAGCCCACTAACATAATATATGCCCATCAGCATGCCCCTTTTTATGTTAAGGGGCACTCTGATAGGTACATTTTATGTTAAAGAGGTTGTCAACCTCAGGGAAAAAAAAAAAAGAAAACCTGAAAGACAAAGGCACAATGAGCTAGTAACAACATGGCTGACATGTTCAGCCGTCTCACTTCCGGGTTTGCGTCATCCAGCCACCTGATTGGCCAGAGCAGTGATGACGTTACTCCCGTGCATGCCCGTGGGAGATGCCGTTCATGGCACAGGGCATACGGGTTCATTCAGAGCGCAGGTGCTGATAACGACATCGGCTGCATGCAATGTAAATTTCTCCTAAACGGTGCAAGTTTAGGAGATATTAACAGTACCTATAGGTAAGCCTTATCAAAGGCTTACCTATAGGTACAAACACTACTTGGGGGTTTACAACCACTTTAACCACTTGCCGACCGCCGCACGACTATCTACGTCGGCGGTCAGCCCCTCACAGGCAAACTAACGTAGGGCTACGTTGCTTGCTTGTGAGGGTCTAGGGAGCGAGTGCGCGCCCCCGGAGGCGCGCTCCCGCGTGGTCATGGACCCCCCCCCGCGCGTGTGACCAGCGGACCCGATGTCCGCCGGCCACTCGGCGATCGGCGGGGGAGAGGGAGAATGTCAGGCAGCTTGTGTAAACAAGCTGCCTGTCATTCTCCTCGCTGTAAAGACACTGATCACACGGATCTAGTATGTAGATCCGTTGATCAGTGTCCTTACAGCTCAAGCCACAGCCAATCACAGTAGAAAGCACGCCCCTAGGGACACACACAGCCCCTCCCTCCCAAATAAAGTTAACCCCTTCACTACCAGTGTATTTTTACAGTAACAGTGCATATATATAGCACTGATTACTGTAGAAATGTCACTGGTAACCCCAAAAGTGTCAAAAATGTCAGTCAAGGGTCCGATCTGTCCGCCGCAATGTCGCAGTACCGCAAAAAAAAATCGCAGATCGCCGCCATTACGCGTTAAAAAAAAAAACAACAAAAATGACAAAAATCTTTCCCTTTGTTAGTAAACGCGATAACTTTTGCGCAAACCAATCAAAATACGCTTTTTGCGATTTTTTTTTTTTTTTTACCAAACATATGTAGCATAAAACAAATTGGCCGAAAATGTTAAAAAATTTTGATTTTTACATTTTTTTTGGGGGGAATTTCATATAAAAAAATGTGAAAAATATTGCTATTTTTGCAAAATTGACGCTCTTTTTTTGTTTATAGCGCGTGATCAAAAAATCGCACAGGTGATCAAATACCACCAAAAGAAAGCTCTGTTTGTGGGAAAAAAAGGACGCCAAATTCGTTTAGGTGCAGCGTCGCACGACCGCGCAATTGTCCGTTAAAGTCACGCAGTGCCGAATCGCAAATACCCCCTGGTCGGAATGGGGGTAAAATCTTCCGGGGCTTAAGTGGTTAACCACTTGCCGACTGCTCACAGTATATTTACTGCAGCAGTCGGCCCCGGCCAGGCAGAGTGACGTAGGTCTACGTCGCTCGCCTGTCACTCCTTCTAGAGCCAATAGCGGGCGAGCGCGCGCCTGCCGAGGTGCGCGCCCGCCTCGGCTCGTTCACGGAGGAGTGCGGGAGTGTGACTGGCGGACCCGATGTCCGCCGGTCACACTACGATCGCCGGTACAGCGGGAGAAAGACAGAGCGGCTTATGTAAACAAGCCGCCTGTCAGTTCTCCCTGTGTAAAAATGAAGATCAGACGGTTCTACTATGTAGAACCGTTTATCTTTGTTTTTACACCAATAGCAATGTCCCACTACAGTTAGAAGCACGCCCCTAGGACACACTTAACCCCTCCCTGTCCAATACAGTTAACCCCTTCCCTGCCAGTGTCATTTCTGCAGTAACAGTGCATATATATAGCACTGATTACTGCAGTAATGTCACTGGTACCCCCAAAAGTGTCAAAAATGTCAGTCAAGGGTCCGATCTGTCCACCGCAATGTCGCAGTACCGCAAAAAAAGCCGCCATTACTCGTTAAAAAAAAAAAAACACCAAAAATGACAAAAAAATCTTTCCCTTTGTTAGTAAACGCGATAACTTTTGCGCAAACCAATCAAAATACGCTTTTTGCGATTTTTTTTTTTTTTTTTTTTTTTTTTTACCAAACATAGGTAGCGTAAAACAAATTGGCCGAAAATTTTAAAAAATTTTGATTTTTACATTTTTTTGGGGGGGAATTTCATATAAAATAAAGTGAAAAATATTGTTATTTTTGCAAAAATTACGCTATTTTTTTGTTTATAGCCCGTGATCAAAAAATCGCACAGGTGATCAAATACCACCAAAAGAAAGCTCTGTTTGTGGGAAAAAAAGGACGTGAAATTCGTTTAGGTACAGCGTCGCACGACCGCGCAATTGTCCGTTAAAGTCACGCAGTAAAAAAATCGCAAAAAACCCCCTGGTCTTTTAGCAGGAAAATCCTCCGGTGGTAAAGTGGTTAAGGGGCATGTTGATGGACACATTTTGCTGTGCTCATCAGTGTGCCCCTTAATATAAAATAAGGGGCAGCAAACAATAACTGCACTTAAGATTGAGATAGGAGAAAAAAAGCGCTATAGCACTCTGACAATTAGTTAGCATTTTGATCCTTTTCAATGCCTCCTGCAACCATCACACACAGCAGACATCGCAGGCACCAGATGTAGGGTTTACACAAGTTTTTTTTTTAACAGAAAAGTTTTATTGATATAAAACAACAATAAATCAGATACACCCATGGGTTTACACAGGTTTAGACCGGTTCAGACATTGATCTCCCATCAATCAGCAGCAGTGATCACTGCTTACTACCTCCTTCACAGTGATCACTGGTGCTACATCTCTCCCCACTCAGTGATCATGGTTTTCTTATGCTGCAAAAATAGTGACCTATTTAACCACTTCCATACAGAGCAGTTACACCCCCTTCCTGCCCAGACCAATTTTCAGCTTTTGGCACTCTCACACTTTGAATGATAATTACTCATGCAATGCTGTACCCAATCAAATTTTTTATGTTTTTTTTCACACAAATAGAGCTTTCTTTTGGTAGTATTTAATCACCACTGGGTTTTTTATTTTTTGCGATATAAGTGAAAAAAAGAGCGAAATTTTTGAAAAAAAAAAAAACAAAAACAAATTTTTTTTTTGTTTTTAGTTTTTATTATAAAATTTTGAAAATAATTTTTTTTTCATAAATTGGGCCAAAATTTATACTTCTACATATCTTTAATAAAAATAACCCAAATTAGAGGTTATTATTTAGCCTGTGTGAAGGTTATAGAGTCTACAAACAATGGTGCGAATCATTGAAAATTGATCACACTTGATGTACCGACGGCCTATCTAATTTCTTGAGGCCCTGAAATGTCAGGACAGTACATATACCCCCCAAATGACCCCTTTTTGGAAAGTAGACATTCCAGTGTATTTAGTAAGAGGCATGGGGAGTTTTTTGAAGTTGTAATTTTTTCCCAAAATTCTTGGGAAAATGAAGAAATATTTTTTTTTTTTTTTTTTTACACAAAATTGTCATAATTACAAGTTATTTCTCACACACAGTATATGCATACTTGCAATTACACCCCAAAATACATTCTGCTACTCCTCCTGAGTATGGCAATACCACATGTGAGACTTTTACACAGCCTGGCCACATACAGAGGCCCAACACGCAGGGAGCACCTCCTGTTCTAGGAGCATAAATTACACATATAATTTCCTAAAGATCTATCACACTTTTGAAGGCCCTGGAGCACCAGGACAATCGGAATTACCTACAAAATGACCCAATTTTGGAAAGCAAACACCCCAATGTATATTCTATGAGGCATAATGAGTCTTTTGAACATGTCATTTTTTTCCACAAGTTTTTGGACAATGTGGAAAGAAAATTAAAACATTTTTTTTTTTACACAAGTTGTCAATTTATAGGATATTTCTAACACATGGCATGAACATAGCAAAAATGACACCCCAAAATACATTCTACTACTCCTGAGTATAGCGATACCACATATGTGGGACTTTGTCACAGCATAGCCACATACAGAGGCCCAACATGCAAGGAGCACCGTCAGGTGTTCTAGGAGCATAAATTACACATATCATTTCAATACAACCTATCACACTTTTGAAGGCCCTAGAACACCAGGACAATGGAAACCCCCACAAAATGACCCCAACACATAATCTAGGAGGCATTGGCTGCAGATAGGTACTCAGGTACACTGATCGGCTTCAGAAAGGTACTCGGGTACTCTGACGACAGGTACCCGGGTACTCTGACGACAGGTACCCGGGTACTCTGACGACAGGTACCCGGGTACTCTGACGACAGGTACCCGGGTACTCTGACGACAGGTACCCGGGTACTCTGACGACAGGTACCCGGGTACTCTGACGACAGGTACCTGGGTACTCTGACGACAGGTACCCGGGTACTCTGACGACAGGTACCCGGGTACTCTGACGACAGGTACTCCAAGTTTCCGAGTACCTGTCGTCAGAGTACCTGAGTACCTGTCGTCAGAGTACCTGATGGGCTGGTGACAGGTACTCGGGTACTTTTATGGGCTGGTGACAGGTACTCGGGTACTCTGATGGGCTGGTGACAGGTACTTTGATGGGCTAGTGACAGGTCCTCTTTATTGGGGGGGCAATCAGTGTGTTTTGGGGTGCACTGTAATCGGTAACTAGCTGTGGGGTGCACTGTAATCGGTAACTAGCTGTTACCACAATCTCCTCCTAACACAGGAGTGAGGAGGAGAACACGGTGACAGCTAGTTACCGTGTTCTCTGTTGACACTCTGTGACCGGCTGCGATTGACAGCCGGTCACGTTTAAAAGCCAATTTCATTGGCTCTTTACTTAGATTGGGGATGGGCTCTGTCCGAGGGATGAGCCTCGTCCCCGATTGACACGCTGCGCGCCCCAAGGGGGCGCGCATTGAGGAAAAGAACAAGCGGCTTGCGCTGGAGCCATTCATGTGATCGGCTGTGATTGACACAGCTGATCACGTGGTAAACAGCCAATTTCATTGGCTGTTTACCGTGATCGGGAATGGGCTATGTCCGGGGGACGAGCCTCATCCCCGATCGCCGCGCTGCGTGCCCCTGGGGGCGGGAAGAGCGGGCCGCCGTCGTATGACGTCGGCCCGGATCGGTAAAGCCTTCCTGCCACCGTCATTTTACAATGAGGCGGTATGGAAGTGGTTAAACACTCCACCTTGTTGTGCTGTACTCCCTGCTTCCTCCTAATCTGTCCTCGCCACACATCGCCTCTCTCTCTTCACACATGACATTTCCCCTGCCTTACACAGACGGGAGGACAGGAGGCACAGTAGCTCTGAATGGACGAAGCTGCAAGCTGGTGATTGGTTGCTTGGACCGCCCTTTATCTTAACAACCAATCACTGGCTAGTTTCGCTTCCGCCCTCCCTCCAGAACTGTCCCCGCCTCCCGCTGTCGGCTCTGTAAAGATGAAAGCATGACATCTGGGAGAAGAACAGGCTCCTAAATGGCGCGACCGCTGCGGTCCAGGTGAGAGAGTGATTGGGGCCGGACCTGGACCGCGGGCCGCCATTTAGTGATGCCTGCTCTAAACAAAGGCCTTCTTCCCTCTAATGTCCTCTTACCATCTTTTCATGCATGCTTGTTCCCTGTTTTTCCTAAACAAGCTACAATACATAGTAAAGTATACCAACGTCAGATCTGTACATGTATTAAACTTGCTCTACCACCTATGAATACTATTCTTCTGTTTTTTTTTTTCCAACAGGTCAGAACGTACCGGGGTCTCAGAGACTGTGTATGTCGTATATACCTGGAAGAAGGCTTTAGGGGTTTTTTCAAAGGATTGTCCCCAAGTCTGCTCAAAGCTGCTGTTTCAACTGGACTCACCTTCTTCTGCTATGAGACATTCTGCAGCATGTTGTGGAGTCTGAAGGAAGTCAGACAAATTAAAAAGGTGGACAAGTGAATCTGTAAAATGTGATCTGTTGCAGAGGAACTAAAAGTACACTACCATCCATGTTCTTATCTCTCTGTGAGAGTTGATTTATCTAAGATTTGACTGGCTGTCCCAATTCAGCAGTAGAGTTGGGAAGCCTTATTTTCTCTATCGCTCATTGACAGACGTAGTCCTCGGTGATACAGCACCTTCGGGTTATGTTGCCTCCACAGGAGTAGGACTAGACAGGAAATAAAATGCTCTGGCCACACCCTAGGGGCAGTCCCAGAGGGTATATCCTCTCTCTCTCTCTGCCTCAGCAAATCAGTTTTTTTCTGTCTAGTCAGGAGTAAGGACCTAGATACCTTGCTGGGATCTTCGGTCCTGGCAGGATTTTTTTCTTAGAAAAGAATTTTTTAAGACAGCTTTTTTTCTCCAGTGTTCCTGTGAGATCTTCAAGCAAGAAAGCTGAACTGGGCGACGGGCTGGATGTTGAGATCCAGTGGTCACCCCAGTTCAGCCTACGAGCGCGTGCAGGCCATAGCTCCGCGCTGGGTCGGCCGCGACATAGTCCCACTGGACGGGGACTGACCCTGCGAGTTAAACGTCTCGCTGAAACGCCAAAGACCATGAGTCACGGCGCCCGTATTGGTCGACAGCCCTCCTACCTCGGTGGAGAGGGGTACTGTCAGGAGTTGGCGCCCGCCTGGTTCCGGTATGGTGAGTAGTATGTTCCCCCTTTCCCCCTGACGGGTCTTGTGGTGAACGCGGGCCCCTCTCTGTAATGGTAAGGATGGGTTCCCCTCTATCCTACAACATGTCACAGATCCCCCTAATTGAGTGTGATTTTTGTGTACAAGAAGCCAGGAGGCTTGGTTTGGGAGCTGACAATCTAATTGTAAAGATGTGTAAATGATTGTAGTCAGTGGCAGTACTAGAACTTTACTGTGATAGTATAAGGTATCCTACCTGTCAGTAGCCACAGGGCGATGTCTATACATGTATACTGCATTCCAGATCATTCCTCCAGCTAAGCAGCGGACCGCATACGGCCCACTAGGGTCCGGTACCTCCGACCACGCTGACCACCATGAGGGTGAAGGGTTGTGAGGCCGAGATCCTTCTGCAGACATGCCGCTATTCTGTGCAGGCCGCCGCCATTGTCTGGTAGATCGCACGAGGCCGCCATTTTGGTGTAGCCTCGTGTCTCCAGCATGGGGGCGGCCATGTTTGAGGTGACTCAAACACCTCATGGAGCCAGGGGGAGGAGCCGGCAGGCGTGTTAAGGGGCGGAGCCGCCTCTTTTACCCAGGAAATAGGGCCAAAGACTTCCTGTCTGTAACAAGACAAGCACTGAGCAAGCTGATGAAAACTTCTGTGCATCAGGGATGAGCCTTGGGGTCTGTCTCTCTCTCTGTGGGGTCCAAAAAGGCAGGTAACACTGAGGGGCGCTGTTGCGACAGGGGGACACAAAAAAAAAAAAAAAAAAGTTTTTTTTTTTTTTTTTACTTTGTCATTCTTTGTCGCTGGCAAGTGTCTTGTATAATCATTGACCCTGCCGCATAGGTATCCCCACCTGATCCCCTCAAGGTGGCCGCAGGACCCTCCAGTACCCCACTTGTTTTTAATGCATTATCGGCAATTTTGGAGTCTTTGGTATCCCGGGTGGAGGTGGCCTGTCAGGGACGGGGGTCAAGTAGCGACCCCCGCCTACCCCTATTGTTTATCAGATACTTCAGATACGGATTCGGAACTGGTCAATGCAGTTGCAGGTCCCTCTTAGGGGGCTGTTGTCTCAGGTAATATCTCCTCAGCAGTGAGGAGCACGTTTCTGCCTCCGCCATAGCACAAGAGTGGTGGATGCACTAGTTGTGTCCATCCGGGAAACCTTTAGTCTTGAGGTTACACCGGCAGAGGTAGCTGAGACTGAGATTCCTTTTTGGTACTTGTTAGCCTACCAAAAGGGCGAAGGATTTTCCTTTACCCAAATGGGGTCGTTTTGAAACGAACCCCTGATTTCCAAACGCAGGGCTAGGTGCTATCCGTTTGAGGAATTCCTCTTTATAGGATAGACGGTACCACCTGCTGTCTTGCCACAGACTGTTAGGATAAAAAGACCTCGTAACTAACGAGGACCTTCCTTTTCTGCTCATATAGAGTTGTTCGTTCCGCGAGGGCGGGCGATAAGGCGAAACCCTCCAAAGCCCCTTTAGAGGGGTTTCAAAGGGCACTGGTCGGGTAAACAAAGAGTCCGGCTCAGCCAAGCCTGAAGAATATAGCCTGATGCGCCCCTACCCATCTCTGGGGTGGGGGGGGATGTCTTCACCGGTTTCTGGAGGACACAGGATCGAGTTTCGATCACTTCCACCGGTGCGATTCTGCCCTTCTAACATTGAACGGTTTCAGGGGTTCTATTCGAACCTATTCACAATGCCCAGGAAAGAGGGCAAGGTGCGTCCAAATCTGGACTTGGGAAGAAATAGAGTCCATCCGTACAGTGGTGGCCTCCCTGCATAAAAGAGATTTCCTGGCGTCCATAGACATATAGGATGCCTATCTTTATATCCCCATCATCGCAGGACATCAGCGTTTTTTCGCTTTCCCAAAGATCATCCCTGGTTCCCACCAGGAGACTGAACTATCTGGGCCTAAGGTTGGATACATCCTGGGCAAGAGAGTTTCTCCTTGCTGGGAAACTCCCGAAGGTTCAGTCAACGATTCGGATGTTGCTGTCCGTCAATTGGCTGGGACTGATGGTGGCCTTCTTAGAGGCAGTACTGTATACCCAGTCTCATACCCGAATTCTCCTGAAGGAGATTCTTTTTTAATGGAATCAGAATTCCGATTCCCTGGACAATCGGATCCGGTTGAGCGAGCGGACCAGGAAGTCTCCGATGCTCAACCAGGGGAAGTCATTTCTTCCGATAGTATCCAGATTACCAATAAGGGTATCGGAACTGAGAGCGATCAGATTTTGTCTGATTTACTGGATCGAGCAGCTCTAGAGCAGCCCGATTCGGATCCAATCGCATATGGCCTCTTCATCCAGAGGTTTTTTCCCTAGCTGTCCCTTCATTGGGACATCCCGGATGTGGATCTGTTGGCACCTTGGCCTAACAGGAAGGTGCGGAGGTTTGTAGCTCGCGCCACGATCCTCTAGCGGACGCAGCAGAAACGCTGATCGCCCCGTGGGGGCAGTATCAGCTACAGCATGCCTTCCATCCTCTCAAGTTGCTGCGGGAACTTCTTCGCAGGATAGAGGTGGAGGGAATTCCAGTTATTCTGGAAATTCTGGATTGACCTCGTCAAGCCTGGTACGCCTACTTGGCGAGGCTAGTCGCGGACGCTCCTTGGAGACTTCCTCTCAGGGAGGATTTGCGGTCTCAGGGACCGATCTTCCATCTTGCTTTACAGTCGCTGGCTTAATGGCCTGGCCATTGAGACCCAGGTACTGAAGGACAAGGGAGTGTCAGCTTCAGTTATTCCTACCTCCAGTTAAAGCAAGGAAAGCGACTTCCAGCACATGGAAGTCTTATATTGCATGGTGTGAATCTATTGGATTTCCCCCACAGACCTATTCGGTGACCCGAATTTTGGTCTGTCTGCAACAAGGGGTTGAGCAGAAACTATCCTTGAGCACGATCAAGGGTCAGGTTTTCGGCGTTAGCAATCTTCTTTCAAGAAACCTTTGGCTAATCATTCCTTGGTGCGGAATTTCATCCAGGGGGTGCGACATCTGGCTCCGCCAGTGCGCGCACCCTTACCGCCTGGTATCTTAATTTAGTGTGGTCGGTTCTTCAGAAACTTCTCTATGAAGATATTAGGGAGATTCCCTTGCTTACATTCCCAGAAGGTGGCCTTCTTGGTGGCCATTACTTCTCTACGCAGGGTGTCAGAACTGGCCGCATTATCCTGTCGTTCCCCAGATCTGGTGGTTCTTCTTCCGAATCCATCCTTCCTTCCTAAAGTGGTTTTCGTAAGACGGACTCACTTTTTGTGATCACGGATAGCCCTTGAAGGGGGTTGCCTGTGTCTGCCGCGACCATATCTACATGGATCAGTCAGACGGTGGTACAGGCTTATTCTATTAAGGGTCGGAATCCTCCGTTCCCTGTTAGGGCGCACTTCACTCGAGCGCTCAGTACTTCCTGGGCCTTTCGCCATCAGGCGTCAGTGGTCCAGGTATGTAAAGCGGCCACCTGGTCGTCGGTACATACCTTTACAAAATTTTATAAAATTGATGTGATGGCATCGGCGGATGCCTCATTTGGCCGCAAGGTTTTGCAGGCCGCAATTTGAGGAGACCGGTGGTCTACCTCGAGGGTTTTTTTCTGTTTGAAAATTTTTTTGTTGAGTCTCATCATTAAGGATGAGCATTGTAAACTTCTAGTTGGCACCGGTTGGGCCTTCTAGATTTGGATTTGATTTCCATTTTCCCACCCCTCATTTGTGATACTGCTCTGGGACTTCCCGAAGGTGCTGTATCACCGAGGACTACGTCTGTCAATGAGCGATAGAGAAAAATGGATTTTTGTAAAATCTTACCGTAAAATCCTTTTCTCTTAGCTCATTGACAGACGTAGTACCCGCCCCTCTGTTTTTTTGAGTTGGGTTGGGTTAAATTCTCTAAAGACTGCTTTTATGACATAACTGATTTGCTGAGGCAGAGAGAGAGAGAGGATATACCCTCTGGGACTGCCCCTAGGGTGTGGCCAGAGCATTTTATTTCCTGTCTAGTCCTACTCCTGTGGAGGCAACATAACCCGGGTTAGCTTTTTTTCCCCTAGAATTTAAGCTGTCCATAGATGGAGCGATATTCTTTCCTGCAGCCAAGGGTTACAGGATAGAAAATAGCTTGATTTCCCCCCCCCCCCCCATTGTTGATGGAGGAATCCATTCTGCTGAGCTATTGTGTTCTCCCTGCAGGGGGAGCTATCCCCGCTCGGTGAACACAGGGATTACTGCTAGTGGCTATAATAGCCGCTAGCAATAATTGCATGTAAAATTTGACAATCTTGTTGTACCGAAGTTTATTGATCCTTCAACTTGGGGGCAATCAGCCTGCCCATACATGGTTGCTGCTGAACCGGCCGGGGTTCAAACTGTCTATGGCCCGCTTTGGCTCCATTAGCAGGGCAAACTGCTTGAGTCTGAACTTGTTTTTTTTTAAACTTGAATAGTGAATGTTGATTCTTTCCATTGACGCTGAGTGACTGTGGCATGTGTGTGTTGGTTTAAAAAAAAAAAAAAAACAACTTTTAATCTATTTAATGATAAAATCATTCAGTGTATGTTTCATAAAACTGCTTTAAGTGCCTCAATATGTCTCCTGGAATTCTCTGCATGGCAGCTCTAAGAATGAGAGTAAGGAGGACTGTCCGAGCCAGCAGAGGTGTGCCCTAATCATTATACTGTTGCTTCCCACTGTCCAATCACAGAAAGCCAGTGACCAAACTGTATAGCTGAACTGCAAAGTAGAAAAGTGAGGTCAATGAGTCTGTTAACTTATATGTATGTTACTTGTGTATTTTAGTGGTTTGCCTGGGGTTATTATGAATAGGTTTTGGAATAGGGGAAATTTCTAGTTACATTGGTGTACTGCAGACTGCACAATTTATTTTATTTTATTGTTGTTTATTAAGCTTTTATATTTAGATATCGCTGATATATATATTTTCCAGCATCTCATAAGAACTGTGCTGCTTCCTTCTCAGTAATGCATGTACCTCCAGTGAGGAATCACAGCAAGACATTCAGACAGGGCTGGAGTGGCTCTTCATTTGCCTTTTTGAAATGATTGTAACGGGTGCCATTAAAAATAAAATGAATAAACTAGTTCTATTCCCTGCTCTGTGTAATGGTTTTGCACAGAGCAGTCCCAAGCTTTTTCTTTTTGGGTTCCCAGCCGGCGGTCCTGGCTCCTCACCCCTCCTGAGTGCCCCAATAGCAAGGCTCTTGCTTATGGGGCACTTTAGCAGGCTTGCTTCCAATCCATGATCCTGTGAATAAATATTCTCCATTCACACAGAGTGGGGCTCAGCTACACCCCTGCTCTCTCCTCATTGGCTCACTGGCTGTGATTTAAAGCAGAGGGAGCCAAAGGCTTCTGCTGCTGTGTGAGCCAATGCAGAGAGAGAGAGACCCGGGAGAGCCGCTGCTCTCATGCACATCGCTGGATGGCTGGGGCTCAGGTAAGTATAAGCTTGGGGACTGCACCCAGAAGGTTTTTTTTTTTTACCTTCCTGCACAGAATGCATAAAGGTAACAAACCTGCCTTTTAGAATCCCTTTAATCCTAAATCAGCAGACCTTATAAATGCAGTGTTAATTTCGTCGACTAAAACCGACTAAAACGTTTTCGTCGACTAACACAATTCAGATGACTAAAATACGACTAAAACTAAAATGGCATTTTAGTCTTAAGACTAAAATATGACTAAAACTAAAATGGCATTTTAGTCAAAAGACTATAACTAAAACTAAATCGAAATTTGTTGCCAAAAATTAACACTGGTGCATGCTCAAAGCATAAATAATAACATATTAGATTTTTCACTCCAGGACCAGCAGTAGTATATAATGAGTTTGGAAATTGTAGAGAAATGCTTAAATAATGCATTACAAATTACAATTGAACTACACCCATTTGATTATAGATGACTAAAATGAGTTTTAGTCGACTAAAATGTAGGGCGTTTTAGTCGACTAAAATATACTGGAGTTTTAGTTGACTAAATACGACTAAAACTAAAACACTTGCAGAAGACTAAAATGGGACTAAAACTAAAATGCCATTTTAGTCCTAAGACTAAGACTAAAACTAAATTGAAATTTGCTGCCAAAATTAACACTGATTCACACACAGGAAAATGACGATGGCTCTTATCTCAAACCTTATACTGAAATGTGTGATCTGCTCGTCCTAAAGCTGGTCTTACACTATACAGTCACTATACAGTCTCCTTTAGAGTTACTAAAACTATGCAATATGAGAACAACCCTAAACAATTCACTAAATTTGCATGAAATCGTGCACTGCATAATTGCTGGTGGATCTACAGCGATACAATCTAAATTGCATAGTGGATGGTTAACTTAAGATCCATAGCAGCTGCTGGCTAATATGGCTGAAATTACTTTCATTTCACCTCATTTTTTTTAACAAAAAAAAACATATTTTTGATGTTACAAGATTTCCTTTTGATGTGTTTTAAGAACAAGGTTTGCTGTGTTTGTGGATACATGGTGAGTGCTGCGTGATCCAACTACCTCCTGGTTTAGCTTTATTGTACTCTTTTTTTTTTTTTTTTTTATATTATGCATTGTTTTATCTTTGTTTAATGGAAGTCCTCCTTTTCTAGATCTGCATACTACTGTTTATACTTTTCACATAATATACAACCTTCATTGTGCCCCCTTGCTAGAAATATTGTAAAGTTCGCTTAAAGCCCAACTCAGCCAAATTTTTTTTTTTTTTTCCCCATGCAGTAGGACTGCCCGCAGTGCATGGGTTAACTGCTCGTTTTGTCTAGGGGTGAACACAGAGCCTCCCTGGACTGTGGACTGTTCCTGACCCCTTCATGTGCAGAACCAGTCTATGGGCATGAAGACGTCAGGAATAGTCCACTGCGCATGATCATGGGGGGCACTGAAGGGACCAATCTTGCGCTTGGTGGATTGGAGGATTAGGTGAGTATATCTTGGCTCTCTAAACCGCCAAACAAAAGTGAGTAGTTAACCCATGCAATGCCAACACAGCCCGACTGCATGGGAAAAAAAATTGCCTGGAGTTGAGCTTTAAATCATTTTACTACTAGAAATATGCAGTTTCTTCATTTCTTTGATACCTTTGGGTCAAAGCATTCATAATGCCACAGAGCTTTAAATGCCACTGCTGAGAATTTTTATTTGAATACCAATTTTGTCCTATTGTAATGTTTAGAGAGGAACTTAAACTTTTAATGTCAAAAGCTACAAATACTGTTGTATCACCTGACTTTGAAAAATCAGGTACTTAGCAGTGGCTGGAGTCCAGCACTTCCCGCAGCCGATTCTTCTTACTGTTGTGGGTCCCGGGCGCCACCATGGAGCCGACTGTGGCTTCTTGAGGACATGAATGATCCTGCAGCTTCCTGGATCATGTGACATATCACTGGAGGCTGCAGGGGGGGCAAGCGGTGCTATCCTCACCTAGGGATTGGGGAAGTGGGAGCGGGTATTGATAAAAATTGTACTCCTACACCCCCCCTCCCCCCCACGAAAAAAAAGAGCAATTGAGTCACAAGCTGGGGGTAGGGAGCGGATTAGCAGTACTTCACTTTTTGTGTGACGTATTGCTCTTTAAGTGTATCTAAGTCTGGTTTCACACAAATCATCCGATCAAGTCTGCCTGATCAGCCTGGCCATTGTTCTCTGTGGAGTGGCAGATGTCAGCAGACATGGCAGCATCTGACTGGATCCTGTTCCCTATCTGTCTGGTGGATCAGGTTGGATGACAGTCGGATGGAAACTGACAGGCGGTCCATTGCTATCCAACCACCCCAAAGAGGACAGCAGGGCTGTGTCTGCTCTGCATAGCAGACACGGACCAGTCATCTGCCTGCTCAGCGGGGATGAGTGGGGAGATCCCCTGCTGAGCAGGTGGATGCGCTTTAGAGTCTGTCCCCTTTGAAAGGGGCCTAAAGTAAGAAACCCTTATTTTTTAATGAGTGAAATTACAGCAGCAGTACTTGCATGAAACTCCCAGCCACCATGGCAGCCAGGAGCTAGGTTAACTTTTTTTGCTATCTGCTCCCAGCTCTCTAGTAGAAAGAATTTGGGCAAATCATTTTTTCACTGCTGGGAATGTGCCAGACGCCGCCAAACACCCCATCCTGTCGCCGTATGCTTACCACTCAGTAACGGATCTTCCCTGGCTAAAATAAACCCGGAAGTGCTCAGCTGGAAGTACTTTTCTGTTTTAGAGCTGTCAAGTCCCAGCTGCTCTGGCCAGGGAAGAAGCTAAATGAGCGCAGTCTGTACCCAATCAGCTTCAAAAGAGTGCAGAGGTGACATTAGGGGTCCAACAAACCCCTGATGTCTCCATTAGGAGAATCGATCACATGCACTATGCTACCACTTTAAGGCTCCATTCACACTTTGGGATTTGTAATCATGTGGCAATCGCTGAAAAACGCATGGAGCGTCTTTGGGCGCCATAACCCTTTTATTGGCAACCCAAACATGATGTGATTTTTCTTCCATAGTTGCAAGACCGGATTACACAGCAATCGTGGCAAACTGCACCTTTAAAAATTGTGCGAAGCTTGTGTCCCGAAAAGGAGCAAGAACAACTTTTCAGACGACAAGCACGCATCACATGCCCATTAAGTGAATAGGCTGGCCCTATGCAACATGCAAAACCATGTGAGAATCATTGTTTCTGCTACGCAAAAGTGTGAGAGCAGTCTAAAAATGTTAAAAAATACATTTTTAACAAAATAAACAAGAAAAAACCTTTTTCTCCTTCGTTCATTGACAGACACAGCTCCCTATCATCTTTGACCCTTGGGTTATGCTGCTCTTCATAGTAGTAGGACACTAGGCGTAAAAAAAGTTTGACTATGTCCATAGGGCAGTCCCAGGGGGTATACTCCCACTTCCTGCTCTAGCTCTTCAGTTTTTTTTTTATGCCTAGTCAGGAATAAGGACCTAGCTCCCTGCTTGGGATCTTTGGTCCTAAATTTTTTTTCCTTTTTAAACTGAACTTTTTTCCTTTTAGTTATTTTCTTTCTACAACCAAGTCTTTTCCAGTGAGAACTACATTTAACTGCCAGCTGGGGGACGCACTGGATATCCTAGATCCTTACGGTCTCCCCAGTCTGGCCAGCGAGCGCTTGCAGACCGCAGCTCTGCACTAGGTTGGCCGCGACATAGCCCCACTGGACGGGGGCTGGCCGGTGAGTTGCTTGGCCAAGCTACAAGATTGAGTTTTCGATCTTCTACTCTAGTGCGGTTCTCTGCTTCTGACCTGCGTTTATCCCCAGACCACCTGGGAGGTCTCTTCGGGGCAGTGCAAAACTTGCTACTGCAAGGGGTGATTGTTCCAGTCTCGGAATCGGAAACGTTTGTTTCATGGCTTTTACAGTATTTCAAACATGTTTGCAGGTCCTAGAAAGAAAAGTGAGGTACGTCCAATCTTGGACCTCCGTGTTCTGAACCGTTTTGTGCAGGTACAGATTTTTCGAAGAGTCCATCTATTCGTACGGTAGTGTCACCCCCACTTCAGGGGGATCTTCTGGCCTTTATCAATATTAACCACTTGCCGACCGCCGCAAGTACATATACTGCGGCCGTCAGCCCCTCACAGGCAGAGTGATGTGTAATATATACGTCACTAGCCTGTGAGGCTCTGGGGAGCGAGCCGATGTCCGCCGGTCACTCAGCGATCGTCGGGGGAGAGGGAGAAAGGCAGGCGGCTAGTGTAAACAAGCCGCCTGTCATTCTCCCCTGTGTAGAAACAATGATCATACGGTTCTACTATGTAGGACCGTTGATCATTGTTCCTACAGCTCAAGCCACAGCCAATCACAGTTAGAATCACGCCCCTAGGGACACACACAGCCCCTCCCTCTCAAATAAAGTTATCCCTTTCACTGCCAGTGTAATTTTACAGTAACAGTGCATATGTATAGCACTGATTACTGTAGAAATGTCACTGGTAACCCCAAAAGTGTCAAAAATGTCAGTCAAGGGTCCGATCTGTCCACCGCAATGTCGCAGTACCGCAAAAAAAATTGCAGATCACCGCCATTACGCATTAAAAAAAAAAAAAACAACAAAAATCTTTCCCTTTGTTAGTAAACGCGATAACTTTTGCGCAAACCAATCAAAATACGCTTTTTTTTTTTTTTTAACCAAACATATGTAGCATAAAACAAATTGGCCGAAAATGTTAAAAAATTTAGATTTTTACTTTTTTTTTTGGGGGGGGGAATTTCATATAAAAAAATTTGAAAAATATTGTTATTTTTGCAAAATTGTCGCTCTTTTTTTGTTTATAGCGCATGATCAAAAAATCGCACAGGTGATCAAATACCACCAAAAGAAAGCTCTGTTTGTGGGAAAAAAAGGACGTCAAATTCGTTTAGGTACAGCGTCGCACGACCGTGCAATTGTCCGTTAAAGTCACGCAGTGCCGAATTGCAAAATACCCCCTGGTCTTTCAGCAGCCAAATCCTCCGGGGCTTAAGTGGTTAAGAAGGCTTACCATCATATTCCGTTATGTCGGTCATCCGCGCTTCCTCCGCTTGCTGTGGGCAAGAAGCATTGACAAGAGGTCTCACTTCAGCCCCTCGGGCTTTCACCAGTGTTGG
Organism: Pelophylax lessonae; assembly: GCF_965119305.1. Lineage (NCBI taxonomy): Eukaryota > Metazoa > Chordata > Amphibia > Anura > Ranidae > Pelophylax > Pelophylax lessonae. Next base: position 133,857,354 of record NC_138778.1, read on the forward strand.
CCCCGGCGTTGTTGTGTCAGTGGGGGATTGCAGTACTGGAGTACCTGGATGATCTTCTACGAGCAAAGTCTCCGACTGTTCTGACGGACAACTGGGAGATTACTGTGTGGACTCTGTAGGAGTTTGGTTGGAAATTTAATTTCCAGTTATTGGCCTTGGTTGTGTCCACCTAGTTGGACTATCTGGGTCGGTTCTGGACTCTGCTTCAGCCAGGGTGTTCCTCCCATGGGACAAGTTTCAAACGCGATTACGGCCATCCTAGTGGCTCCAGACTGGCTTTGCTGGTCTTGGTACGCAGATCTGTTGTGGTAACTTCCTCTAGGAGGAGATCTGTTGGCTCAAGGGCCAATCTTCCATCTTGCTTTACAGTCGCTGGCTTTAACGGCCTGGCTGTCAGAAACCAGGTGCTGAAGGCTAGAGGGTTGTCTGAATTGCTGACTCCCACGCTACTGCAAGCTATTAAATCTACTTTTAGGTAGTTTTACCATTGCCTTTGAGGAGCATACTTTGCAGATGTGAATCCCCTAGGGCTCACTCCAGCTCCTTTTCGGTGATTCGGAGTTGGTTTCCTCCAACGTGGTGTTGAGCAGCAGTTGACCTTGGGTACCATCAAGGGCCAGGTTCGGCCATTGGCGGTTTGCTTTCTTTGTCTTTTTAACCATGTTTTCTGTGGTTCGCACCTTTGTTTAGGGGATTCGCCACTTGGCTCAACCAGTGTGGTCTCTGTCGCCCTCGTGGGATCTCAACTTTGTGCTGTCAGTTCTTCAGTAACCGCCGTTGGAAAATATTCGCAAGATTTCTCTGTTTACATTGTCCCAAAAGGTAGCCTCCTTGGTGGCTTTTCTTCTACACCGAGGGTGTCGGAGCTGGCAACTGTCTTGTTGTTCACCTTATTTGGTGGTTCACAGAGTTAGAGTGATGCTTCGTCCCTGACAGTTTCCTTCCTAATGTTATCTCTGGTTTACATTTAAATAAAAGCATTGTGTTGCGTTCCTTGTGTTCTAAGCTTAAGCACTCTTAAGAGATTGCCTTACATTCTTTGGATGTGGTTCGGGCAATTAGGGTGTACCTGGCGGTGACTAAGTCGATCCAAAAAATCGGATTCCTGTTTCTCCTTATGGCTGGTTCCCGTAGGGACTGGTCACATCTGCTGTGACCATTTCTGATGGATCAGGCAGGCGGTGGTGCAGGCGTATTGTATTAAAGGTCAGGACCCTCCTTTTTACTGTTAAGGTGCATTCTACGTGGACGCTTATTGCCTCTTTGGCCTTCCCTCATCTTGCGTCAGTGGTTCAGGTTTGAAGACAGCCACCTGTTTGTCCGTGCACACTTTCACAAAATTTTATAGGGTAGATATGTTGGCATCTGTTGATGCCGCTTTTGGCCGGAAAGTGAGCTCAAGTTGTTTCCTAGTTGAGCTCCTGTTTTACCTGGTTGGCTACGTTTAGCCTTTGGGAAGTATGTTTCTTGCTGTGTTCTTCCCTCCCCTCATGTAGACACTACTTTTGGACGTCCCAAGGGTCAAAGAAGATATGGAGCTGTCTGTCAATGAACGAAAGAAAAAACTGGATTTTTGTCTTACCGTAAATTCCTTTTCTCTGATGTTCATTGACAGACACAGCACCCACCCCTCTGAGTTGGGGTTATGGTCTTCTGACACTGCTTGTTACAAAACTGAAGAGCTAGAGCAGGAAGTGGGAGTATACCCCCTGGGACTGCCCTATGGGTGTAGTCAAACTTTTTTTCCCTCTAGTGTTCTACTCCTATGGAGAGCAGCATAACCCAAGGGTCAAAGAAGATATGGAGCTGTGTCTGTCAATGAACATCAGAGAAGTATTTTACAGTAAGACAAAAATCAATATTTTTTTTAATCCCCCCTGCTCACTCATACTTGCATGCATAACTGCAAACACATACGTTTGGTGCACACGCTTATGAAAATGCCTATTGCATCTCCCGTATTAGTCTTAATTTTCCTTTTTTCTGCTACATCTCAGCCATAGGGAATATCGGTGATTCTCAGTTAGCCAAACATTACTCAGCAAATGGAGTCTACATATGTAATGAGCAAATATGGCTGCCTCTACTTGCATATACATGTGTTTTTTTTTTTTTTTTTTAAAAAAAGGAAAATTCTTGACCCATTGGCACCTCTACAGTGTAGTGTGTCGCAGTAATGTGCACATTGAATGTGTTAGTTATTAATGGCACCTTTAAGCACCAACCCAACGTACATGCATTGCAGCACACTACCGTGTGTTGTGGTACGTGTATTAAAAAGATTGTTCATGTCTGAATTCTGGTCTGTTTTGTTGCATTGCCAGCCAATTTAAATGAATGGGCAACCTTCAATTACTGCAACACAATGCATCCAGACCGTGTGAATGGGCCCTAACATATATTGGAAATATTTCTATTGTACAGATTACTTTCACTTGTGTATCCTAAAATAATACAATTCATACATTCAACAGTTCTAGTTTCTGTTAAGGGGCAGTATAGAGTCGGTATTGTAACAACCATATTTAACAAAAAACTCTTTTGTAATAAAGCCATATCATGTTTTACTATACGGTTAGTGTATTTATATGCCAATTTGCACTGAAAATTTTTACCTTGGAGATGTTACGTTTTGGCATCCATTAAATGTTATTTATCAATAAATACATTTTGGCATACTATTTTTTGTGTGTTTTTATGTTCAGAGTAATGCTTAAAAGAGATGTATGGGTTTATTTTTTATTTTTTTAAATTCATACTTACCTAGGTGGATGTATCATCTGTCCCCCAGCACCTTTAACACTGAGAGCTGAGTGATTGAACACTGACGATCGCTTGGTTCTCACAGCTCCGTGAGCAGAGTGCTGCTGAGTGTCAATCACAGCTCTTCTCTGCCCCTCCTCGCTCAATGGAGCACTGTGCTGTGGAAGGGTGGGAGCGTACGGCTCAGGCTCTCACTAGCTCGCTGAGCCGGATGCAGATCAAGGCATGTGAGTGAATCCCTACTCTATGGTTGTGATGACGCCCCAGCCTGAACTGACTCTGTGATGTCAGCAGAGAGCTTATTTCAGCCCGCTCTCTGCTGAAAACGGGTCACAGGAATGCCAAACAAACTGCACTCCTGCGGTCCACTTTGCCTGTATTTCTTCTTTAATCAGTTGCCGACCACCCCCCCCCCCCCCTCCGTTTTACTTCGGCATGGTGGCTCGGCTGTGCGAACTGACTTACTGTACGTTGGTCGCGCGCGGGGCTAGGGGGCGTGCACTGCACCTTCCCGCCGTCCCCGTGATGTGCGGATTCCATTCAAAACCGACCAATGATTTTTGGCCTGGACCTGGTGATCGGTTCTGACCAATTGCAGAACGCCCTGTGCCTGTGTAATGTAAACACAGGCACAGGAAATTATGAAATTATGCAATCTTCTCTCCTGGGGCCCTTTTCGGTTTCAGTGTGAGAGAAGAGAACATCAACTGTGAGTACACAAGGACTACACTGACACCAGTACACATAGGCACACATTTATACCCCTTGTTATCCCCCCCCCCCCAGTTAAATCTTTCACTCCCTGTCACAGCGCACACTATATACAGTATACAGATAATTTACTGATCACTGTATTAGTATCACTTGTGACTTCAGTTAGTGAGAGAGACAGTGGTAGTTAGAGGCAGTCCCAGATAGGTTTAGGGTTCCCGACATGCATCCCCTAATAAAGATTTAACCCCCTGATCACCCCTAGTTAACCTCTTCATTGCCCTGTCACAGGGTTACTATTCTAGTGCAGTGTTTCTCAACTTCGGTCCTCAGGGCACACTAACAGGCCAGATTTTAAGTATTACCTTTGGAAGATGCAGACTAGAATACTGCAATCACTGAGCAGCAAATGATATCACCTGTGATGTATTTCAGTTTTCTTGCATACCTGGCCTGTTAGTGTGCCCTGAGGTCCGGAGTTGAGAAACACTGTTCTAGTGTACAGATCTTTTTTCTGATCACTGTATTAGTGTCACAGGAGACCTCGGTTAGCGTTCAGGTTAGTTAGCACCAATACAGGATAGCGTCAGGTTGCCCGCCGCATAGTTAGTAATACATTTTAACCCTTTGCCAGTGACACACACACACACACTAAACACCTCCACTACTATTATAGTGTCTGAACTGATCAATATCTTTGATCTGATCAGAACTTTACTAGCGTCCCCAATAGTTTAGTATAGTGTTCCCAAAACACAGCGTTGGCAGGATCAGCACCGACACCTGCCAGCACCTGCGTTTAGCCCCTCCGCCCATCCCCCAAGAAGTGCAATATCAGCAGATTACTGTCACTTCCGATACGCAGCACACTATACCGCAGCTTTAGCAGAGTCGGGCCTGTTCTCTGCTAACACCAGCAGCTACATTTTTTGATAGCGGTTCAAACAGTCCTTAACCACTTGCCGACCGCAGCACGACTATTTACAGCGGTGGTCAGCCCCTCACAGGCAAAGCGACGTCTCTAGCCTGTGAGGCTCTGGGGAGCGCGCTCCCGCTCGGTCACGGACCCCCCCCCCCCCTACGCGTGTGCCCGGCGGACCCGATGTCCGCCGGGCACTCGCGATCGTCCGTTACAGCGGGAGAAAGGCAGGCGACAAAGCCACCTGTCATTCTCCCCTGTGTAGAAACAATGATCATACGGTTCTACTATGTAGGACCGTTGATCATTGTTCCTACAGCTCAAGCCACAGCCAATCACAGTTAGAATCACGCCCCTAGGGACACACACAGCCCCTCCCTCTCAAAGTTAACCCCTTCACTGCCAGTGTAATTTTTACAGTAACCGTGCATATGTATAGCACTGATTACTGTAGTAATGTCACTGGTAACCCCAAAAGTGTCAAAAATGTCAGTCAGGGGTCCGATCTGTCTGCCGCAATGTCGCAGTCCCGCAAAAAAAAATCGCAGATCGCCGCCATTACTCGTTTAAAAAAAAAAAAACAACAACAAAAATGACAAAAATCTTTCCCTTAGTAAACGCAATAACTTTTGCGCAAACCAATCAAAATACACTTTTTTTTTTTTAACCAAACATATGTAGCATAAAACAAATTGGCCTAAAATGTTAAAAAATTTAGATTTTTACATTTTTTTTTTTGGGGGGAATTTCTTATAAAAAAATTGGAAAAATATTGTTATTTTTGCAAAATTAACGCTCTTTTTTTGTTTATAGCGCATGATCAAAAAATCGCACAGGTGATCAAATACCACCAAAAGAAAGCTCTGTTTGTGGGAAAAAAAGGACGTCAAATTCGTTTAGGTACAGCGTCGCACAACCGCGCAATTGTCCGTTAAAGTCACGCAGTGCCGAATTGCAAAATAGGCCCTGGTCAGGAAGGGGGTAAAATCTTCCGGGGCTTAAGTGGTTAACAACCAGGTGCTTTTTTACCTGTGAGTCACACTAGGTACCTATAAATTTATTGGACAAAATGTCCAAACAGAGATACACTAGTAAAGAGGCCTACACAATGCTGAGCATGACAGATGAGCACAATTGGGAAGCCTCACTGTCAGAATCAGGCTCAGTATTTGAACCTATAGAGAGTAGTGGCACCCTGACATATAGCTCTGATGACCTAGTATTGGTCCCTGCTGAGGTGCAACAATCGCAGGGTTCTCATATGCAGCAGAGTGTCTGTACTAGTCCTGTTAAACCTTCTGGTGAACTGGCAAGCACCAGCAGGCTAGTACATCCTGGTCATAGTCAAACTAGCACTGCAGTAACACTTGGTTACGTAGCGAGTCCCATAAGTGCAGTTCAAACTGGTGGGGTGGCTCGCACAAGTAGTGTCCCGCAGCCACAATAATTTGAAGACAGGCTCGTAGAGCCCATAGTGTCCTTCCTGATGCGCTTGCAAATCCTGATTGGGAGCCCACCACTGCAGCGCCCGTACTCCCCCCCCCCCATTCACTGGCCAACCCAGAATTCAGATTCAGGTGGAAACAGCTGATTTTACCACTGCAGCGCCCATTTATGAGGGAAAAGACAGCAATGTAGAGCCTCCCAACTGCCCAGACTAAATACGGAGCAGTGTCAAGATTGTTTGGGACCTGGTTTCACCCTTATTTGGAAAGGGGTACCATTTACACATGGACAATTATTACACAAGAGTGTCACTTTGTAGTTACCTTTTTGAGTTGTTGGAATTGGCGCATGTGGCATCGTGCTACCTAATGGCCAGGGCTTCCCCCGTTAGGGGTAAAGAGATGCTTGAAGTGTAATAAATTGCTAGCAGTGAAGTTGAGGGACACAGGGAATGTTTTTGTTCTGTCCACTATTTACGCTGATACCACAGTCCAAATTGCAACGGCGACTGGTGTTGAGAAGCCCATCTGTGTCCACGAATACAACCTTAACATAGGAGCGGTGGACTTCAACGACCAGATGATGGCGCCGTACTTAATTGCCCTTAAGGCCAGAAGCTGGTACAAAAAAATTGTCTGTATACTTATTCAGATTGGCTCTGCTGAATGCTGATCTGCTATACAAAGCGTCAGGAAGAAGTGGATCCTTCCTAAAATTCCAGGATCATCACAGCCCTGTGTCCAGAAGGTGCTGTGGCCCAAATTCACAATCCAGATGCAGTGAGCCGGCTGCATAAGAGGCATTTTCCGTATGTCCTCCCTAGTGCCCCCAACGAAAGAGCACCCAAAAGAAGAAAGTATCTGTAGAAAACGCGGATATAGGTGTGATACCCGCTTTTTTTGTCCCTCCTGTTCTGGCCAACCTGGTCTCTGCAACGGGGACTGTTTTCTGTTGCTATCACACACTGGTAGTGTATTAGTATAGGGTACAGCACGGCACAGTATAGGGCACACTTTCACACCGGGTTTTAAAAGATGTTAGATGGCTATCGCATTTTGAGAGACCCTAGCCTGGAACGTTTAAAGTTTTTTACAGTTACAAAAAAGTGTATAAAGAAGTTACAAAAATTAAAAAAAAAAAAGCCAAAAATAGTTGTCGTTTTATTGGATTAATTTTCTGTTCTTACTCTACTTTTCTACTCTTTCTACTTTAACTGTACTTCATAATATACTGTTATACTGTAATGTTTTATTGTTACTGACAACACTGAAGAAATTACACTTTGCTGCAATGTAAAGTAGTGAGTGTACAGCTTGTATAACAGTGTAAATTTGCTGTCCCCTCAAAATAACGACACACAGCCATTAATGTCTAAACCACTGGCAACAAAAGTGAGTAAACCCTAAGTCAAAATGCCCAAATTGGGCCCAATTAGCCATTTTCCCTTCCCGGTGTCATGTGACTTGTTAGTGTTACAAGTAGGGCTGCAACTAACTATTATTTTAATAATCGATTAGTTGCCGATTATTTTTTCGATCGGATAAAATAATAAAAAAACTCAATATGCCTTTTTTTTCATTTATTTAAAATAATAATGAGCAAACAGAGTGTAAGTGCCGGTTCACACTTGTGCGATGCTGGAAGGCTGCGTATTCGCAGCCTGTTCCCGCATCGCATCTGCACAAGAGGCAGTTTACACTGCCATATGCGATACGCAGGGGGTGTCAATTAAATGTTAACGACACCCCCAGTTTGATCGCATATCGCAGTGCGATCTGACAGTTCGCACAGGATCGGATCGCAAGTGTGAACCACTGTGCGATCCGATCCTGATGCGGCTGAAAAAAGGGTCATGTGCGACTTTTGTGCGGGTGCAGTGCGAATCAGCGCACCCGCAGTAGTGTGAACCAGCACTTAGGGCCGGTTCACACTTGTGCGGTTTGCGAGATCGCATGTAATTCGGAGCGCACTGCTCCTAAATTACATGCGATCTCATGTGCGGATGCGAGTTCAGCCATACACTTTGTATGGCTGAATTCGCAGTACATCCGCAGCAAACTCGCACATGAGGCATTTTTTGAGCCGCCTCAGGATCGGATCGCACCGCACAGTGGTTCACAGTTGTACGATCCGATTCTGTGCAAACTGTCAGATCGCACTGCGATATGCGATCAAACTGGGGGTGTCGTTAACATTTAATTGACACCCCCTGCGTATCGCATATGGCAGTGTGAACTGCCTCTTGTGTGGATGCGATGCGGGAACACGCTGCATATTCGCAGCCTTCCCGCATCGCACAAATGTGAACTGAGCCTTATACCAAAACTTTTTTTTTTCTTAATTAAGCTGCTATATACTGTAAATAATATAATAAATGCTTATCTAGATAAAAGAGTTAATATTCCTTATAAGGTGCAATATTATAATAGAAAAATAAGTGAATAAAAACGTCCATGTCAGCCATAGATATGAAATAGGCAGCATAGAAAGACCCCCTATATGTGCTGTATGGATGTTTTTAATCACTTATTTTTCTATTAGAATATTGCACTTTATAAGGAATATTAACTTTTATCTGGAGAAGCTTTTATTATATTTTTTGGCGGGACAGTGCATGGACAGTCACAGGACACTGTAGCTCTAATCTCGGCACTCATGTTCTGCTGCTTCTGTCCTCTTTTCTGCCTTGATATGACTCACTCCCTCACTGACGAGGGAGTGAGTCATATCAAGGCAGAAGGGAGTGATCAGCAAGAGGGCGGAGAGGAAAGGCAGAGAGGAAAGGAGGGGGGAGGGGGGAGGGGGGAGGAGGGAGGAGGGGGGAAGTCACGGAAGTGCAGAGCTGTGAGAGAGAGAGACAGTGAATGCAGCCGTCGGCTTCACAGAGCAGACAGCTTGCTGATAGGCGGGGAAACTTCACAAAGCAGCACAACTAATCGACGGAGCAACTAATCGATAATGACAATCGTTGACAACGATTGTCATTATCGATTTAGTCGATTAGTTGTTTCAGCCCTAGTTACAAGATCTCAGGTGTGAATAGGGAACAGGTGTGTTACATTTGGTGTTATCGCTCTCACTCTTTCATACTGGTCACTGGAAGTTCAGCATGTCACCTAATGGCAAAGAATGCCATGAAAGAATGCTATCTTGGCATTTCATGGCCTCCGACACTGATAGGTAGGGAGGAGTGAAATCAACAATTTACGCCCTTAGAAAGCCTGAAGGTGGTGGTTGGTTTTCGGGGTTCTGTACTCAGCTAGGCTGCCAAAAAGTCTTACACATGTGGTATCCATGTACTCAGGAGAAGCAGCAGAATGTATTTTGGGGTGTCATTTCACATATACCCATGGCATGTGTGAGCAATATATCATTTAATTTAGTGATCGACCGATATCGTTTTTTCGTTGCCGATACCGATATTTTGGCCATCGCGTATCAGCCGATATTGGCCGATATTTTTGAACATTTAAAATTTTGCAAAATAAACACAAATTTCGACACAAATCTGTTATTAAACATATCAAACTTTATTAACAATTTTAACATTAAGGGCTCGTTCTTCACACCTTAACTGCATGAGAACTGATAGGAAAACTTCAATTGCAGGGACATTTAGTTTCACATAATTTTGATTGTTCATTAATGCATAATAAACTGCTGCAGTAGTGCACTCAATCACTGCAATAATTTTAACCACTTGCCCGTGCAGGCAAAGCGACGTATCCCTACGTCGCTCACTCCCGCCGCTCTGGGCCGCGTGCTCGCGGTTCCGCTGATGACCTGATTGGGTTCAGAACCGATCAGTCATCAGGTCCAGGCCAATGATTTTTGGCCTGGACCTGTTGATCGGCTCAGCTCAATCAGATACTGTTATGTGCCTGTGTAATGTAAACACAGGCACAGAAAAGACCCGCTCTCCCCTCCCATGATCCTTTTTGGAATTATTGACAGGAGAGAGCAGATCTAAACTGTGAGTACTGCACTAAGCACACCCACACACTTAGATAGGCACACTTAACCACCGATCGCCCCCCCCCCCCCAGTTAACCCCTACACCCCTTGTCACAACACACACTGTATACTGTATATAGCAGTATCCTATATACCCGTATAAGTGTGATTTGTGACCAGGTGTAGCGCTTGTGGCTGTTCCTTTTACACTTAGGATACCCACCACCCCCCAATAAAGATTTAACCCCCTGATCACCCCCAGTTAACCCCTTCCCCCGTCACATTGCACACTATACACACGTAATATAGTGGTTTACTGTATTTTTGTATTAGCGTGATTGTGACTTGTTAGTCATAACAAGTTAGAAATAACCCCTTGATTACCACACACACACACACACACACACACACACACTTCCAGTACTAGTATAGTGTTTGAACAGATCAATATCTGATCTGATCCGAACTATACTAGCATCCCCATAGTTTAGGGTTCCCAAAACGCTGTGTTTTCACGATCAGCACTGATTCCTGCCATCACCTGCGTTTAACCCTTCCACCCAGCCCACCCCACACAGGCAAGTGTAGTAATCAATAGATTACTGTCACTTACAAAGAACACAAAACCGCTGTGTTAGTCCTGATCCCTGCTAGCATTGTAAAACGGTGGTATACTCGCGCCTAGGTATTAATTTTGTGGTACTATGGGAAGCAGCAAGTATTCAAGAACACTACCGAAATAGTGTTCTCATAAGTAAATGATGAATATGTAAATAACCGCGCTACCCTATTATTTTCCTGTGACAATATATAAATGAAAAGTGCCTGTGCAATTTTTAACCAATGCTCATATAATAACTTGGTGGGATAAATAATTATTATAAATAAATAAATAATATATTAATGTGAAATACCGTGATTTCTCTTAAAGTGCAACGTGCTGAATAGTAAATACATATAGTAAATTATCACTCAAATAAATAAATGTAATAGTCCAATGCAATCAAGTCCAAAGGGTGAATACAAAAATTGTGCAAAAAACGTGCTCAAAACACTGCCGGTGTGGGGATGAAAGTGCTGCGTGCCGGTGATCCTTGGGTTCTCACTCTGTGCCCAGGGGTAAGGTAGCACACTTACCGGAAGGTGTGGATTCCAATGGCATACGCCAAAAGGAATCGAAATCGCTTTGTCTGCTGCTCCTGTATATCGATAGGTGGGTGGACGGTCTCCTTATGGATATAGGTAAGCGTTCCGCATGGAAGAAAGAAGGTAGAAGCTCCTCATAGTGTAAAAAGGTTTTTCCTTTAATTAGACTTCAACTTCATAAAACAAAGCAACATCAATCTTCTCATACAGCTTCCATAAAAACATCCATAAAAACCCCCGATCGGTGATGCAGACTTTAAAAGCACTCCAATTGTGGTAAAAAACACTCCAGATAAAAACGTAGGTGACACAGCAAAAATGTGACAAACTCGACCCAGAAATAAATAGTGGGGTCAATATAGTAATAGTAGTAAAAGCCGCTCTTAGAGCTGCTATGGTGCCTCGCGGCTGGGATACCTCATAGGATGCTGGCTGTAACCGCTGACTCGCGCCGAACCCGGAAGTCGGAGCCTCGGCGTGCGGTCCAGCTACTAACTCAGAGCGAGGCAACGTGCGTGCCAACTTGACGCGTTTCGTCAGAGTGTGACGTCTTCGGAAGTGGCCTCTTCCGAAGACGTCACACTCTGACGAAACGCGTCAAGTTGGCACGCACGTTGCCTCGCTCTGAGTTAGTAGCTGGACCGCACGCCGAGGCTCCGACTTCCGGGTTCGGCGCGAGTCAGCGGTTACAGCCAGCATCCTATGAGGTATCCCAGCCGCGAGGCACCATAGCAGCTCTAAGAGCGGCTTTTACTACTATTACTATATTGACCCCACTATTTATTTCTGGGTCGAGTTTGTCACATTTTTGCTGTGTCACCTACGATTTTATCTGGAGTGTTTTTTACCACAATTGGAGTGCTTTTAAAGTCTGCATCACCGATCGGGGGTTTTTATGGATGTTTTTATGGAAGCTGTATGAGAAGATTGATGTTGCTTTGTTTTATGAAGTTGAAGTCTAATTAAAGGAAAAACCTTTTTACACTATGAGGAGCTTCTACCTTCTTTCTTCCATGCGGAACGCTTACCTATATCCATAAGGAGACCGTCCACCCACCTATCGATATACAGGAGCAGCAGACAAAGCGATTTCGATTCCTTTTGGCGTATGCCATTGGAATCCACACCTTCCGGTAAGTGTGCTACCTTACCCCTGGGCACAGAGTGAGAACCCAAGGATCACCGGCACGCAGCACTTTCATCCCCACACCGGCAGTGTTTTGAGCACGTTTTTTGCACAATTTTTGTATTCACCCTTTGGACTTGATTGCATTGGACTATTACATTTATTTATTTGAGTGATAATTTACTATATGTATTTACTATTCAGCACGTTGCACTTTAAGAGAAATCACGGTATTTCACATTAATATATTATTTATTTATTTATAATAATTATTTATCCCACCAAGTTATTATATGAGCATTGGTTAAAAATTGCACAGGCACTTTTCATTTATATATTGTCACAGGAAAATAATAGGGTAGCGCGGTTATTTACATATTCATCATTTACCCTGCTAGCATTAGCAGTTTTTTTTTTGGTAGTGGTTGAAATAGTCCTTGACAACCAGCTGCTTTTTTTTAACCTGTGAGTCACACTGTGACAGCTTACAGTATACTGACCATGTCAGATGAGAGCGATGGGGGAAGCCTCACTGGCAGAATCAGGGTCAGTATACGAACCTGAACAGAGCAGCGGCTCCCTGACAGATAGCTCCGATGATGAATGGGTCCCTGTTAGACTCAGGCGTACCCGACCCCATTCTGGAGTTGCTGAGGTGCAGAGATCGCAGCGTGCTCGTATGGAGCAGAGTTTCGGTACTAGTGCCGCTCATCCTTCTGGTGGCCTGGCAAGTGCCAGCGGCCTATTACACCCTGGACCTAGTACAACCAGCACTGCAGTAACACTTGGTGACGTGGCGAGTCCCATAAGTGCAGTTCAAGCTGGTGCGGTGGCTAGCACGAGTAGTGGCCCGCAGCCACCGCGTATTCGAAGACAGGCCCATAGTGCCCTCCCTGATGCGCTGGCATATCCCAATTGGCAACCCACTGATACTACAGCGCCAGTACTTCCCCCCATTCACTGCCCAACCTGGAATCCAGGGCCGGACTGGCCATAGGGCAGACCGGGCATTGTCCCGGTGGGCCGCGGCGCTGCTCTCACTCAGGCTGCTCAAGTGCTCATCATAGACACTGAGACAGTAGAAGTTCCCTCATTGCGGCCGCCGGCCGGTATACTTGAACAGACAAGGAGTCACTGCTCAAGGTGGTGTAATTGCTTGATGACTCACACAGGTGCATGCCCCGGCTCGCCTCCGTGAAAACTTGATAAAAGAAAAGGAATTGGCAGCACTCCAGGTTGAGTCAAAATCCAGATTTATTGACTGGACATCCAAATATGACAATCGTGACAAGGTAGACGCGTTTCACACACTGACTGTGTGCTTAATCATTACGAATTTCGTAAGTTTTCACGGTGGCCGGTATACTTGCCAGGCCAGCTACACCGGCTCCACGGCCAATCAGCCTTCTGCTCAGGGGGGGTGTGAGTCACACCCCCCTGAGCAGAAGGCTGATTGGCCGCGGACCTGGCCCGGAAGTCAAGTAGACAGTGTAACTGGGTTCAGAACTTTCCCGCGGCCGCCGATGTCCTGCCCGGCGCGGCCAGCAGCCCAGCCCGCATCGGCATGAAGCTGCAGATGGGAGCGCTCCTTCAGTTCAGCGGGGGGTGGCGGCGGGGAGAGAAGGTAAGTGCCTGCAGTGCAGCCCTGGCCATGTGTCCTAAATAGGAGGGGGATGGGGCGGCTCGGCTGCATATAGAGGATTTGATGTTTTTCTATTCCAGCTCATGCTGCCGCTGGATGGGATGGATGGATGATTCTCCTCCTCCCTTCTGCAGCTGCTCTTTATGCAGCTGAGCTGTCCCATCTCCCTCCTATTCAACTTCTTTTACTGCCCCCCCAGTGATCTTAGCCCCCCTCCCCCAGTGATCTTAGCCCCCCTCCCCAGTGATCCTAGCCCCCCTGGAGGGCCAATGGGAAGATTGCTCAGCTGGATGGCTCTGAGTCTAGAAATTCCTGCCGTGCAGCGCTGAGGTTCTGGATTCAAATTCCAGTGGCACACTAACGGCACGCCGTCTGTGTGTTCTTCCTATTTATTTCCATAATAATTTATTTACTTGGGACCCCTCACTGACCAATAGTAGAGAAGAAAGTGGGAGGGGGCGGGACCTATGATAATGGGGTGGACAGAGGGGAGATGGTGGCACATATGATAATGGGGTGGATAGAGGGGACATGGTGGCACATATGATAATGGGGGGGATAGAGAGGACATGGTGGCGCATATGATAATGGGGGGGGGGATAGAGGGGACATGGTGGCACATATGATGGGGGGGATAGAGAGGACATGGTGGCACATATGATAATGGTGGGGGGGGATAGAGAGGACATGGTGGCACATATAATGGGTAGGACAGAGGGGGTATGGTGGCACATATGATAAAGAGGTGGATAGAGGGGACATGGTGGCACATATGATAATGGGGGGATAGAGAGGACCTGGTGGCACATATGATAATGGGTAGGACAGAGGGGGTATGGTGGCACATATGATAAAGAGGTGGATAGAGGGGACATGGTGGCACATATGATAATGGGGTGGATAGAGAGGACATGGTGGCACATATGATAATAGGGTGGATAGAGGGGACATGGTGGCACAAATGATAATGGGGAGGAATAGAGGGGACATGGTGGCACATATGATAAAGGGGTGAATAGAGGGGATATGGTGGCACATATGATAATGGGATGGATAGAGAGGACATGGTGGCACATACGATAATGGGGTGGATAGAGGGGACCTGGTGGCACACATGATAATGGGGTGGAGAGAGGGGACTTGGTGGCACATATGATAAAGGGGTGAATAGAGGGGATATGGTGGCACATATGATAATGGGATGGATAGAGAGGACATGGTGGCACATACGATAATGGGGTGGATAGAGGGGACCTGGTGGCACACATGATAATGGGGTGGAGAGAGGGGACTTGGTGGCACATATGATAATGGGGTGGATAGAGGGGACTTGGTGGCACATGATAATGGGAAGAAAAGAGGGGACATGGTGGTACATATGATAATGGGGTGGATAGAGGGAACGTGGTGGCACTGGCTCCTCAGTGATCCTAGCCCCCCTCCCCCTGTGCTCTTTAGGCCCCCTCCCCCTGTGCTCTTTAGCCCCCCTCCCCCTGTGCTCTTTAGCCCCCCCGTGCTCTTTAAGTCCCCACAGTGCTTTTCATCTCCCCCTATGCTCTCTGGCTCCCCCAGTGCTCTCCACACCCTATGCTCCCTTGCTCCCTCCTAAGTGATTTCCAGCCCCCCCCCCCCGCTCCCCAGTACTCTCCAGTCCCCCCCCATGCTCTCCACTGGTTTTCCCTGCCCCCCCAGTGCTATCCACACCCTGCGCCTTCCAACCCCCTGCAATGCTTTCCAAACCCCCCCCCCCCTTAATTCTCTCCAGTCCCCCCCCCCCCCCTTGCCCTTCCCTGTGCTCTCCGGCCCCCCTAGTGTCCTTCTATCTTCTATCATGTCTGCAGTCTCTGACCTTCTCTTGTATCATGTCTGCAGTCTCTTGACCATCTCATGTACTATGTCTGCAGACTCTGGCCATCTCCTGTATCATGTCCTCAGTCTCTGACCATCTCCTGTATCATGTCCTCAGTCTCTGACCATCTCCTGTATCATGTCCTCAGTCTCTGACCATCTCCTGTATCATGTCCTCAGACTCTGACCATCTCCTGTATCATGTCCTCAGTCTCTGACCATCTCCTGTATCATGTCCTCAGTCTCTGACCATCTCCTGTATCATGTCCTCAGTCTCTGACCATCTCCTGTATCATGTCCTCAGTCTCTGACCATCTCTTGTATCAGGTCCGTAGTCTCTGACCATCTCCTGTACTATGACCAGCGGGAACACTCTGCAGCCACACCGCACAGCACACCCAAGGTAAGTGGAGGACTGGAGAGAGGAGTGACTTCTACTTAGGGATTTATTTTGCAGATAGGCTGGGCTGGCACTGGCAGCAACAATTTTATTCAAAGGAATCAGGATTTCTTCTGCAAATAGGCTGGCACTGGCAGCAACAATTTAATTCAAATCAGGATTTCTTTTGCAAATAGGCTGGGCTGGCACTGGCAGCCAGGCATAGTACTAGTCTAGTACTATGCCTGCCAGTGCCTTGTCTGATCTGATGATGTCACTGCCAGGCTATTTGCAGAAGAAATCCTTATTTTTCCTCATTATGATCATGTGTCATTATGACATTGGTTTTGGTAATTGTCTGACTCTGATGCCAGCCTATTTGCAGAAGAAATCCTGATTTGAATAAAATTGTTAGTGCCAGCCTACCAGGGTCTGATCTGAGGTGTGAAGGTGCAGGAATTGGGGCTGATCTGAGGTGTGAAGGTGCAGGAATTGGGGTGATCTGAGGTGTGAAGGTGCAGGAATTGGGGTGATCTGAGGTGTGAAGGTGGAGGAATTGGGGCTGATCTGAGGTGTGAAGGTGGAGGAATTGGGGCTGATCTGAGGTGTGAAGGTGCAGGAATTGGGGCTGTTCTGAGGTGTGATGGTGCAGGAATTGGGGTGATCTGAGGTGTGAAGGTGCAGGAATTGGGGTGATCTGATGTGTGCAGGTGCAGGAATTGGGGTGATCTGAGGTGTGAAGGTGCAGGAATTGGGGTGATCGGAGGTGTGAATGTGCAGGAATTGGGGTGATCTGATGTGTGCAGGTGCAGGAATTGGGGTGATCTGAGGTGTGAAGGTGCAGGAATTGGGGTGATCTGAGGTGTGAAGGTGCAGGAATTGGGTGATCTGATTTGTGAAGGTGCAAAGCTCACTTGATTTCTTACTATTATTCAAATGGTTTACAGCAGTTACTTTATATGAAGTTGACAGTTGTTTTTTATGTATCTGGCACTCCCAATTTCTTTGAAAACATTTTTCGGCACACTGTGCCCAAAAAGGTTGTCTACCCCTTGATTAGAGTAACCCTCATCTTGTGCTGCTTATACTATTTTTAGGACTCAACCATCAAAACAGGATTTAAAGTAAGACAAAGAAAACAGCATCATATGGCAGCTCTGATCTAAACTGGACCCAGTTTGTCAGATTAAACTAAAAAAGGTACCGTAATCGAATCCACCATCCTGGAACATTAAATCCTGTCATCAACCATACCGACGAATGCCACGCCCCCCCCACGCGGGCTGCTCAGTCCAAAATGCCCGGGCCTATTTTTTGTCCCAGTCCGGGCCTGCTGGAATCCACGTGGAAACAGACAATTGATTAAATATACTGGCCGCCTTGCTATGAAACAGTACCTCTCCAGCAAGTGTGCCAGATACGGGGTCAAGCTGTATAAGCTCTGTGACAGGGCCACAGGCTATACAGTTAGTTTCCAGGTCTATGACGGAAAAGATAGCACTGTGGAGCCCCCCAACTGCCCAGACTACATAGGGAGCAGCGGCAAGATAGTTTGGGACTTGGTGTCACCCTTATCCGGAAAGGGGTACCATTTGTAAGTGGATAACTTTTACACAAGTGTGCCACTATTTAGTCACCTGCTCGAATTACAAATTTGCGCATGTGGCATTGTGCGACCTAATCGCCGGGGCTTCCCCCAACGGCTTGTAAATTCCTGTCTTAGTCGGGTGGAGAGAGCCTGCTTGAAAACTGACAGATTGCTTGCAGTGAAGTAGAGGGATACACGGGATGTTTTCGTTCTATCCTCTATTCACCCAGACACGACGATCCAAATTCCTACGGCAACTGGCGTTAATGGAGAAACCCCTCTATGTCCACGACTACAACCTTAATATGGGAGGGGGGGACCTTAACGACCAGCTTTTGGTGCCGTATTTAGTTGCCCATAAAGCCAGACACTGGTACAAAAAAGTGTCTGTTTATTTATTCCAATGGGCTATGCTGAACGCCTTTGTGCTATACAGGGCGTCAGGACGAACCGGATCCTTCCTAGAATTCCAGGAAGCGATCATCAATGCCTACCTGTACCCAGGAGGTGTTCCTGTCCAACTTCCCCTTCCAGATGCAGTGAGCCGGCTGCATGAGAGGCATTTTTCACATGTCCTCCCGAGTACCCCTACCCAAAGACACCCCCAAAGAAGATGTCGTGTCTGTCGCAGGCGCGGATTTAGGCGTGACACCCGCTATTATTGTCCCAGATGTCCTGACCAACCTGGTCTCTGCATCGGGGGAATGTTTCGAGCACACAAACACAGGGTCTCGAAAGATGTTCGATGGCTATCGACATTTTGAGAGACCCAAGCTGGAAAATTGCAGTTCACAGAAAAAACAGTGTTAAACAAAAATACAAAAAAAAATAAAAAGCCAAAAACAGTTGTCGTGTCAGTTATTTTTATGTTCTTCTACTCTTCCTACTGTACTTTTAGAGTCCATTCACACTGCCGCGACTTGTGTGCCCTCAAGTCGCCCCAAGTCGCTTGACATAACAAAAGCAATGTTAATCAATGAGTGCCGTCTTAATTGGCACTAATGAAGTCGCTCCGACTTCAGAAAAGGGTCCTGTACTACTTTGAGGCGACTTGTATCTGACTTGTCCCATAGACTTCAATGGGAGTCGCCTCCTTATCTTATTTGAAGCGACTTGTGATCCGACTTTCCAGGAAGAAGAAGGAAAATTAACCATTTATTCCCCACATTGCAGCCATGCCTACAGTTCCTATATACCATTATCTCTGCCTGGCCTGTGTGAGTGGCACTGGTGGACACTGATACGTGGCACTGGTGGACACTGATTCATGGCACTGATATGTGGCACTGGTGGACACTGATACGTGGCACTGGTGGACACTGATTTGTGGCACTGATACGTGGCACTGATATGTGGCACTGGTGGACACTGATTCGTGGCACTGATATGTGGCACTGGTGGACACTGATACGTGGCACTGATACGTGGCACTGGTGGGCAGTGGCACTGGTGGACACTGATTCGTGGCACTGATACGTGGCACTGGCGGACACTTAGTGTGAGGAAAGGGATATGCAGTGTAGTTAGGGTACTATATACCACTATTGTTAGATTCAATAATCTCGTTTCTGTAGGGAAAGTGTTAAGTATCAGGGTGACCGTAGTGTAGTTTAGGGTGAACTGACTCTGACTGCCATGCCAGGGTGACCGAACTCATCCATGTCAGGGTGACCGCCATAAGAAAAAGATAATTTTTCTTAGAATTATTAATAGAGCAGGGTAGTGGCTCCGCTCCTTTTATGTCAGGGTAACCGCCATAAGAAAAAGATAATTTTTCTTAGAATTATTAATAGAGCAGGGTAGTGGCTCCGCTCCTTTTACACCTGGGCGTTTTTGTTTCAGGCGTTTATTGGGCTTTTTTGTGGACGTCTTTGGAGGCAGGCATGACATCTGAACTTCTGTGTAGGGGTATATATACACACACACATATATGTATATATACACATACACACATATAGGTTTTAAAAGGAGTGGAACCCTATTCATGCGCTAATTAAATAATTTTGTATGTGTATATATACATATATGTGTGTGTGTGTATATCTACCGCTATACAGAAGTTCAGATGTCATGCCTGCCTCCAAAGACGCCCAAAAAATGCCCAATAAACGCCTGAAACAAAAACACCCAGGTGTGACAGGAGCGGAGCCACTACCCTGCTCTATTAATAATTCTAAGAAAAATTATCTTTTTTTTCTGGTTCTGGACATGCTACAGAGCTGAAACTTCACAGGTACACTTTTTAGACCCCCCAGACACTAAATTCAAAGACATCTCTTTTTTTTTTTTTTTTTTTAATTTTTTCAATAATTGGCTCTCTATCAAAAATTACATTTTTTAAGAACTTTTTTTTGGTGGGCAATGAGGAAATGACAACACATCATATTCTGATTGGCCAAATACAAAGTCGTACAAATTTGTCTATCATACAAGTCGCGCTGAAAGTCGTGCTAACTAGTCGCCCCTTATGAGGCGACTTAGAGGCCACAGTAGTGTGAACCGGCTCTTACTGTACTTTGTTTGATTTTCATTCTTTTTTTAACCTGTTTCTCTTGCAGGTACCCGTCAGCTGCCACACTGATTTTATATATTCTGACACAAACTGCGTTTGCGCTCAGCATATATGGATACCTCTGATGGCAGCAGCTGTGGTAGGCTGATTTCACCACTGCAGTTAAAATACCTTTAGGTACACGTGGAATATTGTCATATATACCCACCATTAAATCAGTGGGTTTGGTTGTTGGGCGGTTAATGGTGCGAAATACTACACAATATTCCTGTGGTGATTTCTGTTAGGTTCTCTTTTTTTCGTTCAGCCCACAGGCTGCATGAAAAAAAAAAAAAAAAAAACCTACACTATATGCCAAACAAGGACCAGCAATGTACTGGTACGTTGCTGGACTTTGAGTGGTTATACTAGGATGATGCCTGCAGATTTAGGCATCACCTTGGTATCGTTTTTTACAGCCAGTGGTCGGCTTACATGTAAAAGCAATTCTAGCGGATAATTGGCCGCTAGACTGCTTTTACATGCAGTGGGAGGGGACTCCTCCACCGCCTTCCGTGGTTTTTCTCGGGCTCTCCTGTCCCACCGGTTAACCCGAGAGTGCAGCCGGTAGTTCGATTATCTAACCATAGAGCTGATTGGAGATGAGAATGGCTTAAGATACCGGAAGCCACGAGCATTTCATGACTTCTGTTTTGCCAGAAATAAACAGCGCCAT
Organism: Pelophylax lessonae; assembly: GCF_965119305.1. NCBI lineage: Eukaryota > Metazoa > Chordata > Amphibia > Anura > Ranidae > Pelophylax > Pelophylax lessonae. The sequence continues at coordinate 133,878,103 of NC_138778.1, forward strand.
TGGGAAATTTGGAAAGCATCTTATCACACCAATTTTGGTGTGGTCAGATGCGTTAAAGTCAGAGGAAAGATCTAGAGTCTAAAAGACCCCAATTTTTTTAAAAAAAAAGTACCTGTCACTACAGATTGCTATCATAGGGGATATTTAAATTCACTGTGATAACAATAAAAATGATTTAAAAATAAAAAAAATCAAGCCCCCCCCCCTGTCCCCCCGTGCTTGCGCGCAAAGCACGCAAGCGTTGGTCTAGTGTCATATGTAAACCACAATTGCAGCATGCATGTGAGGTATCGCTGCGAACGCCAGGTCAAGGGCAGTAATTCTTGCAGTAGACCTAGTCTAAAGTGATAACCTGTAAAGACTTTTAAAGGTTTTTAAAAATGTACGTAGTTTCTTGCTGCTGCACAGGCGTGCGCAAGTTTTAAAGCATGTCATGTTTGGTATCTATGTACTCGGCATAAGATCATCTTTTAAATTTTACCAAACAATATGGAATTATATAGTGTATTTGTGCATTAAATTAAAAAAAAATGTTTTTTTTTTCATAAATTGCGTTTCGAAAATCTGTGCGCAAATACCGTGTGACAAAAGATTTGCAACATCCACCATTTTGTTCTATATGCATAAAATGCAGGGACAGTTCAAACACCCCCCAAATGACCCCCTTTTGAAAAGTAGACACTCAAAGCTATTTGCTGAGAGGCATATTGAGTCCATGGAGTATTTTATATTTTGCCCTGAGTTTTGGGATCGTGACAATTTTTTTTTTTGTTTTGTTTTTGTTTTTTTACAAAAAGTTGTCACTAAATGATATATTGCTCACGCATGCCATGGGTATATGTGGAATGACACCCCAAAATACATTCTGCTGCTTCTCCTGAGTACAGGGATATGTGTGAGACTTTTTGGCAGTCTAGCTGCGTACAGGACCCCGAAAACCAATCCCCACCTTCAGGCTTTCTATGGGCGTAAATTGTTGATTTCACTCATTACTACCTATCACACTTTTGAAGGCCATGAAATTTCAAGATGGCACAAAACCCCCCCAAATGACCCCATTTTGCAAAGTAGACACTCCAAGGTATTCGCTGAGAGGCATGGTGAGTATTTTGCAGCTCTCATTTTTTTTTTTTTTTTTTTGGAAAATAAAGAAAAAACAGGAAAATTCATTATTTTTCCTCTTTTTTCAATTTCCAAAACTTTGTGACAAAAAGTAAGATCTGCAAAACACTCAACGTGCCTCTCTGCAAATAGCTTAGGGTGTCTACTTACCGAAAAGGGGCAATTTGGGGGGGGGGGGGTTGTGCTGTCTTGGCATTTCATGGCCTCCGAAAATGTGATAGGTAGTCAGGAGTGAAATCAACAATTTACGCCCTTGGAAAGCCTGAAAGTGGTGATTGAGTTTTGGGGTCCTGTACTCGACTAGACTGCAAAAAAGTCTCACACATGGGGTATCCCTGTACTCAGGAGAAGCAGCAGAATCTATTTTGGGGTGTCATTTCACATATACCCATGGCATGTGTGAGCAATATCATTTAGTGACAACTTTGTGTAAAAAAAAATAAAATAAATAATATATTTCCCGGAACTTGTGGCAAAATATATTCCTCTCAGCAAATAGCTTGGGGTGTCTACTTTCCAAAATGGGGTCATTTGGGGGGGGATTTTGTGCTATCTTGAAATTTTAGGGCCTCCAAAACTGTGACAGGTAGTGCGGAGGTGAAATGCACAATTTACGCCCCCTTCCCTGCCAGGGTCATTTTTACAGTAACAGTGCATATTTATAGCACTGATTACTGTAGTAATGTCACTGGTACCCCCAAAAGTGTCAAAGATGTCAGGGGTCCTATCTGTCCGCCGCAACGTCGCAATCCCGCAAAAAAACTAATCGCAGATTGCTGCCATTACTAGTTAAAAAAATGGCACTATAAAAATGACATAAATCTTTCCCGTAAATGGTAAATGCAAAAACGTCTGCGCAAACCAATCAAAATACACTGATTGCGATTTTTTACCGAAAATATGTAGCAGAAAACAAATTGGCCTAAATTGTTAAAACATTTCGATTTTTACATTTTTATTTTGAGAATTTCATATAAAAAAAATGTGAAAAATGTTATTTTTTCAAAATTGTCGCTCTTTTATTGTTTATAGTGCAAAAAATAAAAATCGCACAGGTGATCAAATACCACCAAAAGAAAGCTCTGTATGTAGGAAAAAAGGGACGTCAATTTTGTTTGGGTACAGCGTCGCACGACCACGCAATTGTCCGTTAAAGTCACGCAGTGCCAAATAGCAAAATAGGGCCTGGTCACTGAGCAGCCAAATCCTCCGGTCTGAAAGTGGTTAATGAGGCTTAAAATGAAACTATAAAAATGAAAAATTCCTTCAAATATCATGCCTGGGGATCCCCTGAATGTGCCTGTAAAGTAGTGCATCTCTACGATGTATGTAGCCTGCTGCAGCAATACTGACATTTCTAAAGCAAAAAATGTCATATACAAATAAACATACAGGGAGCCCGCCAGTGCCCTCCCCATCAGTGCTGCCCATCAGTGGCCATCATTGCCATCTATCAGTGCCACCCACCAGTGCCGATCAGTGCCACCTATCAGTGCCCATCAGTGCCGCCTATCAGTGCCCACCAATGCTGCATATCAGTGCTACCTATCAGTGCCACATATTAGTGCCCATCAGTGCTGCCTATAAGTGCCGCATATTAGTGCCACCCCATCAGTGCCACCCCATCAGTGCTCATCAGTGCAGGAAAAAACGTATCTATTTACAAAATTGTATAACATAAGCAAAAAACTTTTTTTTTTTTTCAAACTTTTCAGTCTTTTTTTTATTTGTTTAGCAAAAAAGAAAAAACCTTGTGGTGATCAAATACCACCAAAAGAAAGCTCTATTTGTGGGAAAAAAATGACATAAATTTGGTTTAGGTACAGTGTTGCATGACCGCGCAATTGTCATTCAAAATGCAACAGCGCTAAAAGCTGAAAATTGGCCTCGGCAGGAAGGGGGTGAAAGTGCCCGGTATTGAAGTGGTTAATAAAAACCCTACAGATCTGGTTGCTGAAGACCATAAATTAATGATTGAACAACTTTTACAAAAGATTACAAATTTAGACTTGGCTATTAAATTAAAGGCAGCAGATTGTCCTAATTTACTTTAAGCTACTCAGCAAATATTAAAAAATAAAAGTTTTGCTCAGCCTGACATTTCTAATAGCCAACTGTTAAAAGTTTTTGCAACAGGAATTTCTGGTAACAGTGGGGGCTCTTGTTGGGGAAGGAGTCTTTCTCTGGGAATTGGCCAACCGCTGAATATGGGCAGGCCCCATTTTGCCAGTTCTGAGAGGAGGGTCCTTTGCTTTTACCGTAACCGGGAAGGTCATTTTAAAAACCAATGTACTCGCTTTTTGGCAGATTTACAATCAAAATCTGTCAAAAACTATAAAAAAAAGAAAGCTACCAACAGTATAACTGGCTTCAAAGGGTATCAGCTTTGACGGACAGTAATAAATCACCTTCTACAACCTCTGAAGAGTATGTGACATTTAACCCCCTTAGCGGTATCCCCGAGCGTGACTCGGGGTGGATTTTTCATGCTGCTATCGGTATCCCCGAGTCACGCTCAGGGTAGATGTGCAGATGTGTGTGTGTGTGTATATATATATATATATATATATATGTGTGTGTGTGTGTGTGTGTGTGTATATATATATATATATATATTATATAATAAAATTATATTATTGATTCGATTATAATTCATGCGTTTGTGTTTCAAATTTATCACAACTGGGATGTCTACTAGAGTCTTGTTTTGGTCAGGTTTAAGTCAGTAATTACTAAGAATTGTAGGCCTATAATACATAACGCCAAATTTCCATGCAAAAAATTGTACCGCTTTTGGTACATAATTCCTGACATAATCATACCGCCAGGGAGGTTAAGGAATGTACTGCTAACCTCTGCAGAGAAGCACAGATTTAGTTACAGACCTTAGCTAGTAGTGATTGACGAACATCAAATGTTCGTGAACCCCATTCATTTTAATGGCAGGCGAACATGAAAAACCTCCAGGTCATATTTGCAGCCACAAAATACTTACTAGCTGTGCACACATAGTCCCACAACATGGACACTGACATACCAGAAGTATTGCTATTGGAAAAGTTGCCATAAAATGTTTTCCACAATTTAGCGGAATGTTTACAGACCCATTGATTTTCAATGCCAGTCTGAAAAATTAGGCATTCCCAGGATAAAGAAGTAAGTGTCGGCCAGTACAGACCCCAAAAATTAGCCAACGGATGTTCACCTGACAGCAAAGAACTTTGTATTCTGTGGCTGGAGGTACATTAGGCATTCACAGGATACAGAAGTAAGTGTCGGCCAGTACAGGCCCCAAAAATGAGCCAACAGGCGTTCACCTGACAGCAAAGAACTTTGTATTCTGTGGCTGGAGGTGCATTAGGCATTCACAGTATACAGAAGTGTCGGCCATTACAGGCCCCAAAAATTAGCCCACAGGTGTACACCTGAAAGCAAAGAACTTTGTATTCTGTAGTTGGAGGTGCATTAGGCATTCACAGGATACAGAAGTGTCGGCCATTACAGGCCCCAAAAATTAGCCCACAGGCGTTCACCTGACAGCAAAGAACTTTGTATTCTGTGGCTGAAGGTACATTAGGCATTCACAGGATACAGAAGTAAGTGTCGGCCATTACAGGCCCCAAAAATTAGCTCACAGGCGTTCACCTGACAGCAAAGAGCTTTGTATTCTGTGGCTGGAGGTACATTAGGCATTCACAGGATACAGAAGTAAGTGTCGGCCAGTACAGGCCCCAAAAATGAACCAACATGCGTTCACCTGACAGCAAAGAACTTTCTATTCTGTGGCTGGAGGTACATTAGGCATTCACAGGATACAGGAGTAAGTGTTGGCCAATGCAGGCCCCAAAAATTAGCCAACAGGCGTTCACCTGACAGCAAAGAACTTTGTATTCTGTGGCTGGAGGTTGCTGTGTGGAGCAGGGACAGACTGTATAGTGACACAAGTCACTAGCTAATAGGTCCACAAAAGTCCTTTGTCAGTGTAGGGAGAGGTTGCTGTGTGGAGCAGGGACAGACTGTAGCAATTAGGCATTCAACGGACATAAAAGGCCTTTTATGCCGCTGTAGTTACCTAAGACAGGGACCATGAATTGTTATGGGTGGTGGCGGATATTTGTGGCCTGTCATGAGAAATTTGAATCAAACATGGTCTACTGGTCACATGTGTTGAATTCCTCCGCGATCCATTCCTCATTCATTTTTAGAAATGTGAGGTAGTCAACACTGTCGTGAGCTAGGTGAGTGAGCTTATTGGTCACGATCCCCCCTGCTGCGCTGAACGTCCTTTTAGACAGGACACTGGACGAGGGGCAAGCCAACAGTTCCATTGCAAATTGTGCAAGCTCTGGCCAGAGATCAAGCCTGCCCACCCAGTAGTCCAGGAGTTCATCACTTCTCAGTGCGTCCACATTGGCCGTTAACCCGATGTAGTCGGACACCTGTCGGTCTATGCATTCCCTGATGCTGGAGCCTTTGCAGTCAATGCATAAGTCGCGGTAAGCCCAACACTCACCTGGGGGCGTTCCGCTGGACGGATGGAAAATAGGGTTTCCATCCATCCAGATTTGACGGATCGGATGTCAGCGGACATGTCAGCGGTTCTGCAGCAATACTACAACTACAAAGAGTGACAAACGCAATTAGAAAAAATTATTATAACTGGTGTGATAGACCAGTGGCCCCCCAAAACGATGTTTATCCTTAAAGATTGTATGCAGATGTTTAAAGAATGTTTCCACTGTAAAGCCTCCCGTTGTCCACTAGAGGCCCCCCTCCCGTGATTGCATTGAGGTGCAGTATACTTTAAAGGCACTATATTGAAGTGTCAGGGTACCGTTACAGCAGTATACAGAAGTGAGTTAGTGCACTTTTACTGCAGTATATTGAAGTGCATTAGTGCACTTTTATTGCAGTATATTGAAGTGAATCAGTGCAGTTTTACTGCAATATATTTTAGTGTGTCTGTGTAGTGAGTATTCAAGTTAAAGTGCACCAAACATCACTTTCCATTGATTAAAGTGCATCCAAGTACACATTTCCCTGTCTCTATTACTTTTCGGTAATTAGCTCCCCATCATGTCTGGGAGGCCAACAAGAAGAGGTAGACATTTCCATGGCACTGTGAGGGGGCCAGCAGCGTCTGTGTCCAAAGGAAAAGGTGGACACGGTCTGCCCTCATGCAGGGCACCATTTCCTCTGTTTAGTGATGTTGCCAGTGTTATCCAGCCACAGCATGCAAACGAGGTGGCGGCCTGGCTTACAGAACCATCCTCATTCTCCTCATCCTCTATCACCCAAGCAGAGACTAGTGCACAGTCCACCGCAGTTACCAAAGCGGCTTATTCTGTCTCTTTGTCCACAGCAACTCCTGCCATAGCATGGAGGAGTCAGTTATTAAAACACATCGTCAGCCACTTGCTCCTTGACGACGCACAGGCATTACTTCATTCTGATGTTGGTTCTGACTCTGAGGTTGAGGGAGGTAGGAACGTGAGCCTACAGAGAGGGGAGAACTATGCTAAAAAAACAAATTGGCAGTCATGTTCTCCCAGCCGCGGCATATTGCCAAGTTGGCTCTAGTGATGAGGATGGAGGGGATGATGAGGTCACTGATGCGACTTGGGTGCTGCTGGATAGAGCAGGGAAGGAAAGTGAGGGTGAGGCCCAACCCCAACGAGGCAGCCATCATGGAAGAGTAGAGAGCAGCCACCCTATTGCATCACATTGTGGAACTGTTATCTCCTGGCCCACTTCCAACAGCTCAGCTGTCTGGGCCTTTTTTAGCACATGTGAAAGGCTACCCTAGAAAATAAAATGGTGGGTGTTGCAATTTTTCATGTCACACAATATTTGCGCACTTTAACCACTTGCTGACCAGCCGCCGCTGTTATATGGCAGCAGGTTCCCGCGAATCGGCGTACCTGTACGGCGGTTCGCGGCAGCGATCCTGTGGGTGCAATTGCTGCCGGGCACCCACAATCGCTCCCCTTGAAGAGAGAACAGTGGTCTGCTGTTGTAAACACAGCAGATTGTTGTTCTCTTTGGTATCAACACAAAGCCCCTGTGTTCCTGCTTTTAGGATCACAGGTCTCTGTGTTGATATTACAAGCCCATCCCCTCCACAGATATAAAACACCCCCCAAGGCTCACACTTAACCCTTTGATTGCCCCTGGGTTAACCCCTTCCCTGCCAGTGTCATTATTACAGTAACAGTGCATATTTTTAGCACTGATTACCAGTGTTGGGGTAGTTACTCAAAAAATGTAACTAGTTACTACTGTAGTTACGTTACTTCGTTACCAAAAAAAGTAATGTAGTTACTGTAATCAGTTACTTTGTAACTCGTTACCCCCAACACTGCTGATTACTGTAGTAATGTCACTGGTACCCCCAAAAGTGTCAAAAATGTCAGTTAGGGGTCCGATCTGTCTGCCGCAATGTGGCAGTCCCGGTAAAAATCGCGGATCGCCGCTGTTACTAGTAAAAAAAAAAAGAAAATTACATAAATCTTTCCCCTAGTTTGTAGATGCGATAACTTTTGCGCAAAACAATCAAAATACGCTTATTGGGATTTTGTTTACCAAAAATATGTAGCAGAATACATATTGGCCTAAAATGATAAAAAAAATTGATTTTTAAATTTTTTTTTTATTGGGAATGTTGTATAGCAGAAAGTGAAAAATACAGTATATTTTTTTTTTCTTTTCAGAATTGTAGCTTTTTTTTTAATACTAAAAAAATTGCACAGGTGATCAATTACCACCAAAATAAAGCTCTATTTGTGGGAAAAAAAGGACATGAATTTTATTTGGGTACAGTGTCACACGACTGCACAATTGTCAGTTAAAGTAACGCAGTGCCGAATCACAAAAAATGGCCTGGTCATTAAGGGGGCAAATCTTGGGGTCCAGAAGTATTTAACCACTTCCCACCCGGGCTATAGGTGATTGACGGTGGGAAGGTGGTTACATTATCCTGACCCGACGTCATAAGACGGCGGCAGGATAATGCGCTCTGCGCGCCACTGGGGGTGCGCAGAGCGGCGATCGGTGCATCTCTGATCTCGGTAAAGAGCCTACTGAAGTAGGCTCTTTACCATGTGACCAGCCGTGTCCAATCACAGCTGGTCACATAGTAAATAGGAAGTGCCGTTGATCGGCTTTCCTCAGTTTGTGCCTGACAGGAACGAGTAGAGGAGAGCCAATCTGCAGCTCTCCTCACAGGAGGGGGGGGGGGGGTCTGCACTGGTAATCAGAGCATTGATTACCAGTGCAGACCCTTGGGGGGGGGGGGGGTGCCACTAGAACCACCAGGGATGCCCACCAGGGATGGCAATCAGGGCTCAGGGAGCCCGCCAGTGGTGCCCTACCCATCAGTGCTGCACCCCATGCCATCTATCAGTGCTGCCCACCAGTGCCCATCATTGCCATCTATCAGTACTGCTCACCAGTGCCCAAAAGTGCCTCCTATTAGTGCCGCCTATCAGTGTCCACCAATTCTGGATATCAGTGCTACCCACCAGTGTCGATCAGTGCTGCCTATCAATGTCCACCAATTCTGGATATCAGTGCTACCCACCAGTGTCGATCAGTGCTGCCTATCAATGCCCATCAGTGCTGCCTATCAGTGTCCATCAATTCTGGATATCAGTGCTACCTATTAGTGTCACCCTATCAATGCCACCCCATCAGTGCCTCCTCATCAGTGCCTGTCAGTGCAGCCTCATGAGTGCTCATCAGTGCAGGAAAAAATGTATCTATTTACAAAATTTTATAACATAAACAATAAAACTTTTTTTTTTCTTCAAACTTTTCGGTCTTTTTTTATTTGTTTAGCAAAAAAGAAAAAACCTTGCAGTGATCAAATATAACCAAAATAAATCTCTATTTGTGGGAAAAAATGACATACATTTGGTTTAGGTACAGGGTTGCATGACTGCAAGGGGGTGAAAGTGCCCTGTATTGAAGTGGTTAATATAGTGTATATAATGTTAAGGAATTTTAAGTAATTTTCCAGCAAAAATGTATGGTTTTCACATGAAGGAGAGAAGTGCGAAAATTGGTGTGGGTGATCAGTGGCTAATAAAAACACAGTTGTGATATGTTGGGGGAGGGGCTGTCAGATACTATGACTATGGATGTGGGTTTCAGTCAGACACCTCTGTGTACATTGTGCTCTTCCCTCACAGGTGTCGCTATACCTATAGGTGGCCAGTGGGTGTCGCTGTGTCCGCATTCAGGTTGCGGCCTTCTCCACGTCCAGCCGCGGCCTAGCCTGAGCTGAGGAGCCCACCTAGAGCGGCCCGAGGAAACATGAGGCGGGAGTGAGAGGTGAAAGCAGACGGGGGTCCGGGGAGCCCGCAGTGCATGAGGGAAGGGGGTGTGCCCGGCCTGGTGTACACGGTGCGGGGTGTTCGGTCACGTCATGGAGAGGGCTGATTACAGGGTGACTGGTAGTCGGTGTGCGGGGACTGAGGAGAGGATGGGGATTATCCGAACACTGGGGGTTCTTCTTCTATGGGGGGGCTGTGTGTGTGAGGGCAGCCATATATACACATGGGGGATGTGCTCCCTCGCTGTACACCACTGGAGTCACACACTTCCCACTATTATTGGCTGGATATTACACAGAGGGTGCAATATATAAGATAATATATACAATAATCATTACACACAGATCTCACCCCCCCCCTATAACATTCACCATACAGATACAGAGCCCCAAATACCAACCCATTGGTTACACACTGACATGTTTGTAATACCTCTAAATGGGTCAAAAACAAAACCTCCCATAGGACTGATACATTTACAATGCAGATGTGTCATACACCCCTCCCCCCCCCCCCCTCTATGATATCTTACCATATGATAGGATTTTACTGGAGAAATTTAAAGATCTAGACACCCAAATATCAACCCATTGGCTGCAAACTAACCCATACTTCAAAATGGGTCAGAAACGGAATCTCCCATTGGACCAATACATTTACAATGCAGATTTGTCACCCCCCCCCCCCCCCCCAGTAAGATCCTACCATATTGGGTGATTCAGTTTCTGACCCATTTTGAAGTATAGCTCAGTTTGTATTAGGGATCGACCGATTATCAGCACCACCGATATATTGAGGGCTGATCTGCACTTTCCCCGATATATTGGAATCGGTCCCTGAGGTCACTGATATTGCCGATATTTCAGGAAAGTGCTGTACCGGAGTGATGGCTGTAGCTAGAGGCGTCCCCCGGTACCGGCGCCCATAGCCGACGGTCAGCTGACTTGTAATGACAACAAATGTGGCTGAGAAGCTGCTCGGCTGTCATTACAAGGAGTGGGCGGGGACGTCCGTCCGTCCGTCCCCCGCCACCTTCCGCAGCTCGCCCGGGTATCCTGTCCCACTGGGAGACCCGGGTAACCAGCCTGCATGGCCGCCGAAGACCCTGGATCTGATGGGGTCTCCATGTAAAAACCTGAAAGTGAGGTCATGACATCACTTCCGGGTACTCGGCGCCAAATTAAAAAAAAACTAACAGCATTCAAAACAGCCAAACTTGGCGTTTTGAATGCCTTTCAGTGCCGAGGAGGGGGTTGGGGTCTTTTAGACACCCAGATCCCTGCACAAGGAGTACCTGTCAAAGAAAAAAAAAATAAAAACCTTACATGTCCAAAAATATCAGCCGATACCGATATCCGATGACCAAAAAAACGATATCGGTCAATCACTAGTTTGTAGCCAATGGGTTGATATTTGGGGCTCTGTATCTTTAAATTTCTACAGTAAAATCATACCATATGGTAGGATATCATATTGGGGGGAGGGGTGTATGACACATCTGCATTGTAAACATATTGGTCCAATGGGAGATTTTGTTTCTGACCCATTTTGAAGTATTGTGAAAATGTCACTGTGTAGCCAATGGGTTGATATTTGGGGCTCTGTATCTTTAAATTTCCACCATACAATCACTTACATATTGTAAGATATCATAGAGGGGGAGGGGGGTAGTATGACACAGCTGCATTGTACATGTATTGGTCCAATGAGAGATTTTGTTTTTATCTTATTTAGATTTCTTGCAACAATGTCAGTTTGTAGCCAATGGGTTGATATTTGGGGCTCTGTATCTTTACATTTCTACAGTCAAATCATACCATATTGTTGTAGGATATCAGAGGGGGGGGGGGGGGGGATGTGACATCTCTGTGTAATGATTATTTATAGATTACATTCTGTTATATATTGTGTCTTCTTGTTTTTCTCCTGAATATCCAACCAATAAAACTTGTCTGATAGCATGACCACTGATTTGGAAGTGTCTGATGGCCTGACTTCAGTCTGTACACACAGGGCTCTCACTAGAACTCTTTGACCTCCTCATACTGGACCTCCCACCATCTCAGCCTACAACAAACTAGGATTAAGAAAAATAGTTTTCATAAAAGGACCCCCCTCCCGTGCCTTCCTCCAGGTGCATGGAGCACTCCCCAGTATGAGGGCCGCCCCCCCATCCCCTCTGTATCTTCCTCCAGGTGCATGGAGCACTCCACAGGCTGTAGTATGAGGACCCCCCCATCCCCTCTGTATCTTCCTCCAGGTGCATGGAGCACTCCACAGGCTGTAGTATGAGGACCCCCCCATCCCCTCTGTATCTTCCTCCAGGTGCATGGAGCACTCCACAGGCTGTAGTATGAGGACCCCCCCATCCCCTCTGTATCTTCCTCCAGGTGCAGGGAGCACTCCACAGGCTGTAGTATGAGGACCCCCCCCATCCCGTCTGTATCTTCCTCCAGGTGCATGGAGCACTCCACAGGCTGTAGTATGAGGACCCCCCCATCCCCTCTGTATCTTCCTCCAGGTGCAGGGAGCACTCCACAGGCTGTAGTATGAGGACCCCCCCCATCCCGTCTGTATCTTCCTCCAGGTGCATGGAGCACTCCACAGGCTGTAGTATGAGGACCCCCCCATCCCCTCTGTATCTTCCTCCAGGTGCAGGGAGCACTCCACAGGCTGTAGTATGAGGACCCCCCCATCCCCTCTGTATCTTCCTCCAGGTGCAGGGAGCACTCCACAGGCTGTAGTATGAGGGCCCCCCCCCCCCCATCCCCTCTGTATCTTCCTCCAGGTGCAGGGAGCACTCCACAGGCTGTAGTATGAGGACCCCCCCATCCCCTCTGTATCTTCCTCCAGGTGCAGGGAGCACTCCACAGGCTGTAGTATGAGGACCCCCCCCATCCCGTCTGTATCTTCCTCCAGGTGCATGGAGCACTCCACAGGCTGTAGTATGAGGACCCCCCCATCCCCTCTGTATCTTCCTCCAGGTGCAGGGAGCACTCCACAGGCTGTAGTATGAGGACCCCCCCCATCCCGTCTGTATCTTCCTCCAGGTGCATGGAGCACTCCACAGGCTGTAGTATGAGGACCCCCCCATCCCCTCTGTATCTTCCTCCAGGTGCAGGGAGCACTCCACAGGCTGTAGTATGAGGACCCCCCCCATCCCGTCTGTATCTTCCTCCAGGTGCAGGGAGCACTCCACAGGCTGTAGTATGAGGACCCCCCCATCCCCTCTGTATCTTCCTCCAGGTGCAGGGAGCACTCCACAGGCTGTAGTATGAGGGCCCCCCCCCCCATCCCCTCTGTATCTTCCTCCAGGTGCAGGGAGCACTCCACAGGCTGTAGTATGAGGACCCCCCCATCCCCTCTGTATCTTCCTCCAGGTGCAGGGAGCACTCCACAGGCTGTAGTATGAGGACCCCCCCCATCCCGTCTGTATCTTCCTCCAGGTGCATGGAGCACTCCACAGGCTGTAGTATGAGGACCCCCCCATCCCCTCTGTATCTTCCTCCAGGTGCAGGGAGCACTCCACAGGCTGTAGTATGAGGACCCCCCCCATCCCGTCTGTATCTTCCTCCAGGTGCATGGAGCACTCCACAGGCTGTAGTATGAGGACCCCCCCATCCCCTCTGTATCTTCCTCCAGGTGCAGGGAGCACTCCACAGGCTGTAGTATGAGGACCCCCCCCATCCCGTCTGTATCTTCCTCCAGGTGCAGGGAGCACTCCACAGGCTGTAGTATGAGGACCCCCCCATCCCCTCTGTATCTTCCTCCAGGTGCAGGGAGCACTCCACAGGCTGTAGTATGAGGACCCCCCCCCCATCACCCCCCCCCCTGTGCCTTCCTCCATCCTTGAACCAGTGACCATTTTGCTGCTAGGAGAAAGTGCCACCCTAGTCATTAGTGTTGTCTTATATGTACCAAGGCTACCTACTCTATTGCTCAAATTTCTTTATTTCTCTAGCAAGACCTTGCCATGTGCTAAGCTGCCATATTATAGTTGTTCAGGTCTTTGTTACATTTTTGCTCACTACCTCTCCAGGTGACAACAATGTCATCATTATAGGAAGTGGGGGGGAAATCGCCTCAGAGAGCAATTTTAACCCAAGATGTTCTTGAGATATGGAGAATTTGGAGGCCAAGTCAACACTTGGAACTTGTTGTTTTCCTCAAACCATTCTTGATTCATCAGACCAGGCCACCTTCTTCCCTTGTTCTATGGTCCAGTTTTAGATCATGTGCCCATTGTAGGTGCGTTTGGCTGTGAACCTTGTTCAGTATGGGCACCCTGACTGGTCTGTGGCTACACAGCCCCATACACACCAAACTGCAACACGCTGTGTGTTCTGACACCTTTCTGTCAGAACCAGCATTACCTTTGTCAGCAGGTTGAGCTACAAGCTGGATTGGACTACAAGGGTCAGCTTTCCTTCCCTACCCCCGTCAGCTTTCCTTCCCTACCCCCATCAATGAGCTTTACCCTGTTGCTGGTAGGGATGGGCTCAGGCATGTTCCAATCGTAGTCCCAACCCACCTGAGCAATCGCGCCAAGATCTTAGTAACCTCTTGGGTTAAAATTGCTCTCAGAGGCGATTTCCCCTTACTTCCTATAATTTGCCTCCAGTAAATGTTTATCAATATTGCTCAGCGCTGAGAGATAAAACTATAAACATTGTATAATTTGGTCTTGTAGGCTCCTTTCACACAGTCCACCTCTGTTGGCGGACTCTGTGCTGCTCAGCGGGGGATCGATCCGCCAATCCCCGCTGAGCAGGCAGGTGACAGCTCCCTCTCTGCTCTGTGTGCGGAGACGGAGGTGTCAGAGCCCCGCTGCACTCTATGGGGGAATTGGATGAGAACAGACCGCCTGTCCGCTCTCATCTGATCCCATCCGATCCAATCCCCTGGACGGATGGAAAATAGGGTTTCCATCCGTCCGGATTTCACAGACGGGATCGGAATCGGATAGCAACGGGTGTCAGCAGACATGTCTCCGCTGACATCCGCTGCCCCATAGGGATGCATGGAGGATCCGATCAGATCCGCCTAAAAAACTGACAGGCGGATCGGATCGTTCGTGTGAGGCTCCATTCACACCTGAGCATATCATTTTCAGGCATTTTTTCCTTTGCTTTTTTCAGGCTTTTTTTGCAGGTGTTTGGAGGCAGTCATTGACATCTAACAAAAACGCTTGTAATCTGCCAAAAAATAAGCTCATGTATTTTTTTGAGCTTCAGGCATTTTGCTTCAGGTGACAAAATGCTCAGATGTGAACAGGGGGACTTAGAAATGAATGGGATTTTGCTTGTTGGGCTTTTTGAGACTTCTGAGATGAGCGTTTTACGAGCTGAAATATGCTCAGGTGTGAACAGGGCCTGAAATCAAAGGGATGAACTTCGGTCTGTAAGGCCCTGTTCACACCTGAGCATTTTTCAGCTCGTAAAACGCTCATCTCGGAAGTCTCAAAATGCCCAACAAGAAAATTCCTATTCATTTTAATGGCCCCTGTTCACATATGAGCGTTTTCTCGCCTAAAGCCAAATGCTTGAAGCTCAAAAAAGTACATGAGCTTCTTTTTTAGCAGATTACCAGGGTTTTTGTTATATGTCATATGCCGCCAAACACCTGCAAAAAACACCTAAACAAACGCCTGAAAACGATACGCACAGGTGTGAATGGAGCCTAAAGTTAAAATCAATATTTTTTGCTAGAAAATTGCTTAGAACCCCCAAACATTTTATTTATTTTATTTATATATATATATATATATATATATATATATATTTTTTTTTTAGCAGAGACCCTAGCGAATAAGATGGCGGTTGTTACTAATTTTTTATGTTGTACTGTATTTACACAGTGGTCCTTCAAACACAATTTTTTGGGGAAAAAAATCTTTATTCTATGCAAAAAAAAAAAAAACGACGTGATTCTCATTTTATCCTTAATCATGCAGCTCTAATATAAGACAACACTGACTAACAGCAAAAGAATAAAGATGGTGGTGTTCCTGGAAGGTAGGAAATAACATGAAACCGAGGGACTACAGGGGTAGAAGGAGCTTTTAGACTCCGTTCACACTGGGGCGACCTGTCAGGCGACCTGGTCGCCTGACAGGTCGCCGTAGGTCGCCTGCCATAGAGTAGCTGTGGACCCGTTCTAATAGGAGCGACACAAGTCGCTCCGACTTAGAAAAAGGGTCTGGAGCTTCTTTGGGGCGACCTGGAGAGACCTGCATTGACTTCAGTGATATGAAGTCCGTGCCGGCCGCTCCGAGGTTGCGGTGCGAGCTGCGCACCGCGACCTGAGAGGTCGCCCCGGCAAGTAGCGTCGCCCCAGTGTGAACGGGGTCTTAAACTCCTTTTTTGCTTGTATGTAGAGCTGCACGATTTTGGAAAAAATGAGAACCACAGTTTTTATGTTTAGAATAAAGATCACGATTCTCTCACATTTCTTGGCGTAATATCATCTTTTACATTATACAAAAATATTGATTAAAGTGTATTTTTTCCTAAAAAAACTGCGTTTGAAAGACTTCTGTGCAAATACAGTGTGACATAAAAGATGGCAACGATCGCCATTTTATTCTCTTGTCTATGCTAAAAAATATATTTCTGTTTAGTTCATTGACGAACACAGCTCCATATCTTCTTTGACCCTTGGGCTATGCTGCTCTCTCTACAGGAGTTGGACTAGGCAGAAACAAATTTGACTACACCCCTAGGGCAGTCCCAGGGGTATACTCCCACTTCCTGGTTCCCTGCTGGGATCTCTGGTCCTAGCATTTTTTCCTTTTCTCATTACATTTTTTATTTGTTTATTATTTTCTGTTCCTGTGAGAACTACAATCAACTGCCGGACAGGGCGACGCACTGGATATCCTAGATCCTTACTGTCTTCCTGTCTAACCAGCGAGGGCGAACCAACTATTAGCTCCACGCTAGGTTGGCCGCGGGATAGCCCCACTGGATTTGGGTTGGCCGGCGAGTGAAACACCTTGTTAAGATGCATAGTCCTGGTCACGACATTGGTCACAACCTGAGTCGCAGTGTACCTTTGGCCCGCAGCAACCCCATTCCAAGATGGCAAGGTGGACTGCCAGGAGTGGTGCCCGCTTGGTTCCCAGGTGTGGTGAGTAGTGTCCCCCCCCCCCCCTCTCCTCTGGGGAAATATTGGGGTGGACGTTGGCCCTTTCCTCGGGTCGGTAGGCCCCCTTCTGTGGCCTTCCTTCCCTCATGGTCTCCTCCCCCCCCCCCCCCCCGCTAGCAGGGTCCCCCTGCACAGGTTGCCCTCACGTACCCCCCCTTAGTCCCTTAGCTACTGTATGTATGGGGTGTCATGTGGTAAAGTGGGAGCGGGCCACCAGTGGCTCGCATTCACATGATCCTGTGTCAAATGTTTGGGTGGGGGTACCTGTGAAGGCCCCCTTGGCGGACTACAGGTACCTGAAGGGCCAGTTTGGGGTCCTTTGTCTTACCGTAAAATCCTTTGCTCGGATGTTCATTAACGAACACAGCACCCGCCCCTCTTTTGAGTTGGGTTATGTATTCTTCTGACACTGCTTGTTGCAAACTGAAGTCCTATATTAGGAAGTGGGAGTATACTCCCTGGGACTGCCCTAGGGGCGTAGTCAAATTGTTTCCGCCTAGTCCTACTTCTGTGGAGAGAGCAGCAAAGCCCAAGGGTCAAAGAAGATATGGAGCTGTGTCCGTCAATGAACATCAGAGAAAAGGATTTTACGGTAAGACAAAAATCCAGTTATATAATGTTTGGGGGTTCTAAGTAATTTTCTAGCAAAAAATACTGATTTTAACTTGTAAGCAACAAGTGTCAGAAAAAGGCGTAAGTCTTTAAGAGGTTAAAGAGGAAGTAAATCCTAAAAAAAAAGAAAAAAAAAAAGAGAAAAAAAAAACCTGTAAAGACAAAGGCATAATGAGCTAGTATGCATCACATACTAGCTCATTATGAAATACTTACCTTAAAATGAAGCCCCCGCAGTGCCGCCCGCTCAGCGACAGGGCGGCTGATATGTCTGGCGGTTGTATCCTCAAAAAAAAAACCCCTGCAGGACAAAGGCATAATGAGCTAGTATGCATCGCATACTAGCTCATTATGTAATACTTACCTCAGAACGGAGCCCGGACACGATCGCCCAGACACCGCTGAGGCAGCTGACATCTTCCCTCGGGGTCTCTTCCAGGTTTGGCGGCTCTGGCGCTGTGAGTAGACGGTATGCGCGGGAGATCACTTTCCGGCAAGGAGCTCTGAAGGTCCGCCGCTGCTGGTGTCAGTGGCTGCATGCTGGGCGAATACCTCCTAAACTGTGTAGGTTTAGGAGATATTAATTTTACCTGCAGATAATCCTTTTTTATAGGCTTACCTGTAGGTAAAAGTTAAAAAGCGGAGTATACTACTACTTAACAATGTTGATAAACATTTGCGGAAGGCTCTTTTTTTTTTTTTTTTTTTGACAGCTGTGAGTGAGCAGAGAACAGCTCTGTAAGAATCGAGGTCATGCCGTTTTAAGATCGTGAGGAAGGGGTGAATTGAGATCGCGATTTTTTTTTTTTAACGATTAATCGTGCAGCTCTACTTGTATGTCATATTAAATAGTGACCAGGTCGTTTTTTGCGATACGGCACGGTGTTATTTTAGCTGACAAAATGTGCAGCCGTGCGATGCTATACCCAAATAAAATTTGTCTTTTTTTTTTTTTTCCCCACAAATGGAGCTTTCTTTTGGTGGTATGTGATCACCTCTGCGGTTTTAATTTTTTGCGTTCTAAACAAAAAAAAGACTGACAATTTTGAAAATAAAAAACTTTTCTTTCGTTCATTGACCGACACAGCTCCTGATTTTCTTAACCATTGTGTTATACTGCCCCTACATGAGTAGGACCTTAGGCAGAAAAAAAGTCTGCCTACACCCATTGGCAGTCCCAGGGGGTATACTCCCTCTCTCTGCTAAAGGGACTCTTTTTCTGCCTAGTTAGGAGTAAGGACCTAGTTCCTTGCTGGGATCTCTGGTCCTGGCATTTTTTTTTTTCTTTTTAGATAGAATTTTTTTTCCTCTTAGATCTACAATCAACTGCCGGATTGGTCGATGGGCTGGATAATATAGACCCAGTGGTCACCCCAGTCTGACCATTGTGCGCAGACCTCAGCTCCGCACTAGTTCGGCCACGACATAGTCCCACCAGACAGGGGCTGGCCTGTGAGTTAAACTCCTCACGAGGTTGCATACGACCAGGTCTCAGCCCAAGTCGCCTGCCTGGTTCCTGGTATGGTAAGTGACTGTCTCCCCCTGGA
The DNA here is from genome assembly GCF_965119305.1 of Pelophylax lessonae. NCBI lineage: Eukaryota > Metazoa > Chordata > Amphibia > Anura > Ranidae > Pelophylax > Pelophylax lessonae. The sequence continues at coordinate 133,896,863 of NC_138778.1, forward strand.
GGGTGTTGGGGTGGACGTGGGCCCCTCCATAGGATGGTCGGACTCCTGGCTTCCCCTCCTTCCCGTTAGGCTCCCCCCTCATCGGTCTGGTGGTCCCTGTGGCCATATCGCCCCCCCCCCCTTTACTGATGCTGGGGCTGTGGGGTGGCCTGGTCCACTGCCTGGGGTGGGGAGCAGGGTGCTGTGCTGGCGATGGAGCCAGGGTGGGTGTACCGCCGGCAACTGGGCGATCGGCTTCCTGCATGTTCCATTTTTTGAGGTCTAGGGATCCTTCCTGTGTCCCTGGGAGCCTCGTGGTACTGCCATTTTCTTGTAGCCTGTGTGCCTAATGTACGGCGGCCATGTTTATGTAGTCCGGCATTTTATGGCGGTTTGCCATTGGAAATAGTGACAGCCATGACAGTGAAGCCCCTCCTCATCCCTTGGTGCTGACTCCTGGATGATTTTACTTCCTGATCGCCGCATGTGTAATGCATTATCCTGGTGGCTGCAGGCACTTGTTTCTGCGGGTAGCGAGTCTGGTGGGGTCCTCTCCCTCTCTACTGAGGATCGATTAATGCTCTGGGGCTGGCAACCGGGTGGGCTGCCAGAGCAGTGGTGGTAGTCCCTTAGCAGTGTTTTCCACTTTTTGTGGGGTCCCCCTGGTTACTCATGGAGTCTTTGGAGCACATATCCCCACCTGATCCTCTCTCTGAGGCTGCTGGGCCCTCCGTGTCCCATCCATCCATCGATGCACTGACGGCGGTCCTGGAGTCCTTGGTGTCCCGGGTGGATGTGGCTTTTGGGCAACGGGCTGGCAAAAAGCACCCCCGCCTTCCCCTGCCTCATTTGTCTCATCAGAACTTGAACTTGGGTCTGCAACCACGCGCCCCAAATCCTCAGATAGTGAGGGGGATTCCTCCGCTTCTGCAACTTCATACGAATAGGCGCTGGTGGACGTACTGATTGTAGCTGTGCGTGAGACCTTAAAGATGGAGGAAGCAGCTGAAGCTGCGGCAGAGGCGCAGGTACCCGTTGGCATTCACAAGCCACCCAGAGCGAAAAAGGTGTTCCCTTTCCCGTCCTATTTTGACAGAATTGTCACTAAATAGTGGGGATGACCAAAGCGTCCCCTTGGATGGAAAGATGAAGCCATGATTCCTGTTGAAGAGTCCCTGGGCTTTAAGGACCCAGCTGACAGGAAGGCGGAGGCTGTGGCCTGCAATATGTACACCCTGACTAGTTTGGCACTGAGGCCGATATTCACAATTGCTTTGGTGTCGCAGACTCTGGTCTAGGCTTTTACACTGTGACCTGGAGGGGGAGTAGCTCCCCCGTGCCTTTGCTGAGCTGGCGGACCAGCTGGTCCAGGGGCTGCAGTTTATCTGTGATGTCTCTTTGGATGCGGCTCCCCTAGTGGCTCGGCTTTCTGTTTTGGCAGTGGTCCTTCGGCGTGTCTTTTGGCTCAATGCTGGTCTGTTGACCAGACTTCTAAAAATGCCTTGACTGATCTTCCCTTTTCAAGGAGATCGCCTGTTTGGTGCTACCCTGAATGACATCATTAAAGGTCTCACGGGGGGGAAGAGTACCTTTCTTCCGCAGGCTATGAAGGAAAAGGACCCTTGTCTTAGACGTGGGCCCTCCTTCTCCGCTCCCTCAGGGTCGACTGACAAGGGATCTCAGCACTTCGGGGCCTCCTCTGGAGGATCAAAGCAAACTTGATCTGGCAAGTCAAGAGCGGGCTTCTCTCAGTATGAAGGTGCGCCCTTACCCGTATCTGGGGTGCGTGGACGTCTTTCGCTGGTTCCCGGACCAGTGGACAACCCTGGTACAAGTCAGATGGGTCCATGAGGTCATTCAGTCTGACTACAAGATCGAGTTTCGTTCTTTAAGGTTCTTCCTTCCAACGTGTGATTGTTTCCGATCCGCTTACAGGCTCTTTTTGGGGCGGTGCAAGACCGTTTACTTTAAAGGGTGGTGGTCCCGGTTCCGACTTCGTAAAGTTCTATAAAGTGGATGTGTTGGCATCTGCGGATGCTTCCTTTGGCCGCAAGGTTTTGCAGGCTGCTGTTTAGTGGACCTGGTCCTTGTTGAGGGTGCATTGTTTGTTTTTGTTTTTTTTCAGGTGAGCTCCAGTTGTTTTGGTTCAGCTCCTGTTTGCCTGGTTGGCTATAGTTAGCCTTGTGGAATTTTTTGCTGTTCCCACCCCTCATGTTTAACACTGCTTTGGGATGTCCCAATGGTTATGAAGACCAGGAGCTGTGTCCGTCAATGAACGAAAGAGAAAATGGGATTTTTGACTTACCGTATAATCCATTTCTCTGATGTTCATTGATGGACACAGCACCCACCCCTCTGTGGAGTTGTAATTCTTCTGACACTGCTTGTAACAAAACTGAGTACCTACAGCAGAGAGATGGAGTATACCCTCTGGGACTGCCCATAGGTGTGGCCAGACTTTTTTTCTGCCTAGTGTCCTACTCCTATCGGTAGCAGTATAACCCAATAGTTAAGGAGATCAGGAGCTGTGTCCGTCAATGAAGATCAGAGAAATGGATTTTACGGTAAGTCAAAAACCCCATTTTTACCTTCTGCTATAAAACCTATCCAATAAAAAATGTAAAAAAATCACATTTCTTTTAAATTTAGGCTAATGTGTATTCTGCTACATATTTTTGGTGAAAAAAAAATCCCAAAAAGCGTATATTGATTTAGTTTTGTACAAAAGTGAAAGCATCTACAAACTATGGGATATATTTATGGAATTTTTATTTATTTTTTTACTAGTAATGGCGATCAGCGACTTATAGCAGGACTGCAATATTGCAGCGGACAGATCGGACACCTGACACTTTTGACACTTTTTTGGACTGGCTGAGAAGGGGTTAACGGGCGATCAAAGGGTTAAATGTGTGCCTAGCTGGTGATTCAATGTAGTGGGGGAGGTGCTTTTACTAGTTGAAGGCATAGATTGGTGTTTCTGCTTTGCAGGAACACAGGATCTATGCCTTCTGTACCGACAGAATAGCGATCTGCCTTGCCATAGGCAGACTGCCATTCTGCCTGTGTACCGATGATCAGCGGGTGCCAGCGGACATAACGGAAAATCACAACAGCAGCGAGCCGCCTGCAGCACGCACTCCTGCCTGATGCCCAGAAATGCAGGGTCACGTGATCCTGTGCAGCACGACCGCCCTGTAGCATTAAATGTGCTATAGGGCGGCTGGAAAGCGGTTAAAGGAGGAACTGGTCATCTCTTGCGTAGCTGTCCTAGAAAATCATTGGGGAAAAGAGTGTTTTCATTGTGATCTGAGATTACTAGTGACATATTGCTACCAGGAAAATCTCACCAATGGGTTCACAGAGAGCAGTAAAATCAGGGCCCTTTTCCCACTCCATTCAAAACCAAAAACACGCTAGAAAGGCCCCGTTCACACTGGGGCGATCAGACTTCCCAGGGCGACCTCCGAGGTCGCGGTGCGAGCAGCGCGCCGCGACCTTGGAGCGGCCGGCACGGACTTCATAACATTGAAGTCTATGACGGTCGCTCCGGGTCGCCCCAAAGAAGCTCCGGACCCTTTTTCTAAGTCGGAGCGACTTGTGTCGCTCCTATTAGAACGGGTCCGCAGCTTCCCTATGGAAGGCGAGCTACGGCGACCTGTGAGGCGACCAGGTCCCCCCAGTGTGAACGGGGACAAACACTTAAAGGATAAGTTCACTTAAACAAATAAATACACATGTTTTTGGTTGGAAAATGTACATTTATTATTTTATTTGGAGCCAGTAAATCATTGTACCCAAGATCTGCAAATCTCAGGTGCATTGTCAGGCTCCTGCAGACTGTCAGTGTGGCTGTCTGCCTATAACTCGTACATACAGGCAATTACTAAATGGTAGGAAGAGTTAATGAACTACAGGAGTAAAAGGCAAGGGTGACCAGCGCTATGGAGTCTGAGGTAGAACAGTGTGTAACGAATGTGAAGGTGTAAGCAGCCAACAACCAAACCCCAAAGGGTTAAAGATAAAGTGAAATGTGCAACAAGGGTTGAAAACGGCGCTACCTGAAAAGTGATTGATAATATAGTGCAATAATGTGCAAATGCCTTATTAAAGAGAAGTGACACCGGCAAATAATAAATAACGTGAAAAGTAATAATATTTCAAAAAAGTAGAAAACCACACATGTCCTTATCGATAACCACAGCCGATATGGTCTGTTCGTGTGTGGTGAATTTTATCTGTAAAGTAATAATAATAGTGCCAACAAATGTGCAATTCTTGTAGTGGGTTTATTCAGATAGTGATACAGTGTAAATCAAACAATATATGGTACATAAATCCCTGGTGGTGAAGTGATGGATAAAGGTGACCAAAGTGAATACTGAAGTGCTGTATTCTTTAGAAGTGTAGGTGTTGTAGTACCCCAAGTGACCACTAAGTGAGGTATATACGACCTGTTCACATGAAGTGGTCCCAGGAGGGGTGGCTAGTGGGGTCCTCTCCTTGTCCCGCAAGGCACCAGCTGGTAATCTCACGGAAAGAAAAGAAAGGGGAGCCCCATCAAGTAGTATGCAAGGTTAAACCGATGCAGAAAGCAGTAAAAACTCACGGTGAAGCTGCCTCGGATCAGTGTAGAGAGACGCCGGGAAGCTTCCGCGTTCCACGGCTCCCAAGTCCGAGACCGGAAGTGACGTAATGACGCAATGGACCCGCCCTACGCGTTTCGTCAGAGGACGTCTGCTGGAGCGGCGTCACCATCACGCACTCCCGGAATCTTTATAGTCAGCCGATGTCATAGCAACCAGACGGCTACCCGCGGCCATCTTGGTGCTCCTCAGTGAACTGCCGGACGTGCGCCATCTTGCTCACCCACTCCACAAGATGATCATGCACGGCGTTCAGACATATTAAGCAATTGTTCATACGGCTGCTATGTTTCACATCATGTGCAAAGCAGCTTTCACCGGATGTCTACACGGAACTAGTTTGATTCTTGTGAAGCAAAACGTACTAATTAAAAAAGAAAAAAGGAAAAATATATATAAAAAATATATGTAAAAAAACTTATATGTAAAAAAACTTTAATATATATTTTTCCTTTTTTCTTTTTTAATTAGTACGTTTTGCTTCACAAGAATCAAACTAGTTCCGTGTAGACATCCGGTGAAAGCTGCTTTGCACATGATGTGAAATATAGCAGCCGTATGAACAATTGCTTAATATGTCTGAACGCCGTGCATGATCATCTTGTGGAGTGGGTGAGCAAGATGGCGCACGTCCGGCAGTTCACTGAGGAGCACCAAGATGGCCGCGGGTAGCCGTCTGGTTGCTATGACATCGGCTGACTATAAAGATTCCGGGAGTGCGTGATGGTGACGCCGCTCCAGCAGACGTCCTCTGACGAAACGCGTAGGGCGGGTCCATTGCGTCATTACGTCACTTCCGGTCTCGGACTTGGGAGCCGTGGAACGCGGAAGCTTCCCGGCGTCTCTCTACACTGATCCGAGGCAGCTTCACCGTGAGTTTTTACTGCTTTCTGCATCGGTTTAACCTTGCATACTACTTGATGGGGCTCCCCTTTCTTTTCTTTCCGTGAGATTACCAGCTGGTGCCTTGCGGGACAAGGAGAGGACCCCACTAGCCACCCCTCCTGGGACCACTTCATGTGAACAGGTCGTATATACCTCACTTAGTGGTCACTTGGGGTACTACAACACCTACACTTCTAAAGAATACAGCACTTCAGTATTCACTTTGGTCACCTTTATCCATCACTTCACCACCAGGGATTTATGTACCATATATTGTTTGATTTACACTGTATCACTATCTGAATAAACCCACTACAAGAATTGCACATTTGTTGGCACTATTATTATTACTTTACAGATAAAATTCACCACACACGAACAGACCATATCGGCTGTGGTTATCGATAAGGACATGTGTGGTTTTCTACTTTTTTGAAATATTATTACTTTTCACGTTATTTATTATTTGCCGGTGTCACTTCTCTTTAATAAGGCATTTGCACATTATTGAACTACAGGAGTGCTCCTCAGCGCCATGGTAGTTTATTGAGAACTATAAGCTGTTTGCCACAGTGATGATGGTAGTTGTAGTTCTTTTATTCACAGAAATCTGCTAATGAATGATGCAGCCAGGGGGTGGAGCCATCCATCATTCTGACAGCAAATGCAGCAGAAGATCCTCTGCCTGCTGTCATAATTGGGGCTTGGGGGGTGCGGGGGCTGCTGATTTAGTAAAATGTTATGAAAGGTGAACATATTATTTAAATCATGGCTGATATACAATATCAGTGCAACAGTTTGGAAAGACCTCTAATATGATATTGTATTTCTGTTTTTTTAGGGACTGTATTTTACTACTGTGGTGACTGGCATCAGGAATATGGGGGAAGAGTACAAAATCCAGGCCTTTGATGCAGACACACAGAATCTCCTCAAGACGGCCTTGAAAGGTACGGAGGCATGGATTCCTTGCTATTATAATGTTATCATGAATGTCCTACCATGCATTGCTATACTTTTACATATTGTGTTTAATTATTATGATTTTTCAACAGATCCAGCAAGTGTAGATCTGGATAAGGTGGCCAATGTAATTGTGGAGCAGTCACTGCGAGATGCTACATTTAGCAAAGAAGCAGGGAAAATGTGTTACACCGTTATTCAGGTAATCAGACTTGGAGTCTATTTTTTATATATATATATATATATATATATATATATATGGGAAAATCTGGTTAATACTGTACAGTTTGTATTTGTTTAACCATCTGCCCACAGTATTTGTACTGCGCGCAGGCGGCAGCTCTAGGCTGGGTGATGTACCTGTACATTGTAGCCCTCCTTCCGATTTTGGGGCGCATGCAACTGATTTCAGCCAATGATTTTGGCTGAAGTCAGCTGATCAGCTGTGGCCAATCACACGCAGAGTTCTGTGTTTATGTTCTGTGAACAGTGATCTGGCTGTTTCTAAAAAAAAAACAAACCAGACAGTAAAGTAAAAGCACCCCAATTTACACATTGTTAGGCAGACAGTTAACCCATTTCCAGCCAGTGTCCTTAGTAAAAAGTCAAGGTACAGATTAAGCACAGTATTAGTGTGACTACTGATGTCAATCAGTATACCTCCACGCCAGATTGGCTGCCACCCTATCACAGTCCCACTATAAGTCGCTGATCACCGCCATTACCAGTATAGTGTCACAGCTGCGTAAATTCCAGAGTATATATACCAAGGCTCGACAAACCCAGGCGCCAGGTCGCATTTGCGACTAGAATTAGCGACCTGGCGCCTGGGGTGCTCTGCAGGAGGTGTTCTGTCCCTTTTGTGCCCCCCACCTTCTCCTCGAGTGCACGGACTTCCGCGCCGTCCAAAAATTGAGGCCCCGGCTTTTTCGGCCTTCTTCTGTGAGATGAGAGGCTAGGGGAACTGGCGCCCTCTTGTGGTGGCCGGGAGTAATGCCTGTTCTCAATGCCTTCCCATCTCCTTCCAAAGAGGAAATGAGAGAGAAGTTTTTTAAGGCTTCATCTCTCTGTCCAGTTACCTTTGCTAAGGTAAGTGGACAGGGAGTGTGGTTATTATTATTATTATTAATTTATTTATTTTTTCCAATTCTTATTATTAAAAAAAAAAAAAAAAAAATATATATATATATATATATATATATATATATATATATATATATATATACTTTTTTTTCTTTTTTTTCTCATCGCCGTGCCACAGCCAAAGGCCCCTTTCACACGGGCTGTCTGATCAGGTCCGCCTGTCAGTTTTTCAGGCAGACCTGATCGGACCCTTCATTCTCCTCTATGGAGCAGTAATCTGCCGCCATCTGATCCTGTCCGCCAAAAACAGACGGATGGTGGTTCTATTTTCTATCCATCCCGTGGATCGGATCGGATGGAAAGAGACAGACAGTCTGTTTCCATCCAATTGCGCTATAGAAGAGAGTGGAGTTCTAGTCGTATTTATTTGTAAATTTAGTATCCGTTTTATTAAATAAAGCTTGGTTGTTAGTTTAAAAAAAAAAAAAAAAACTGGCTCCTAACTTTTTTTGCTGGCTCCTAGATTTCAGGCAAATTTGTCAAGCCCTGATATATACCATAGTTTGCAGATGCTAAAATCTTTGCAAAAACCAAATATTCACTTATTGGGATTTTTTTTTTTTTTTTTTTACCAAAGACATGTAGCAGAATAGATTTCGGTATGAAAATATTTTGTTTATTTTTTTTATTAGATATGTTTTATAATAATAAAATAATATTTATTTTCAAAAATTTCAATCTTTTTTTTTTGTTTATATTGAAAAAATAAAAACCCATAGGTTATTAAATATCTCCAAAAGAAAGCTCTATTTGTGTGAAAAAAAAATATATAAATTGAATTTGGGTACAGTGTTGCATGACTGTTCTATGGCAGGTAAAGTAGCTCAGTGCTGAATAGCAAAAAATGCCCTGGTCATGAAGCGGGTAAAACCTTCTGGAGGTCAAGTGCTTATTTATTGTCAAAGAGGGGCTAATTTAATAGCAATTAATATGTAAATGCCAAGAAGCAAATAGGAAACAGGGCTAAAGGTTGATTACCATTTGCTTTGTGTATGCAAGCCTTTTCCCTATCAGGGGGACATAGTAATGTAAAAATACAAATGTCTAGGATGAAATATGATACAAATAAATTGTCTCCATTTATCTCAAGATAAAAAAATAACAGCGTCCCAGCAAATGATCCACACACCACATTCCAGATAAAAATTCATAATCAGGTACTCGACTCATGACATCACTCAGCCGGCTAGAAGAAGGATATTGGAAAATAGAAAACGACTTGGATAGAAAAAAACAAAAAGTCTGTGGAGGCAATGGGACTGCACAAATATGGAGCTATTTGGAACCCATTGCTATTCTTTCAAATATCATTCGGTTCTCTATTAAAAGAAAGAACAAAATTGCCTCTAATCTAGAGCTGACCTGAATCTTGTGTTGAATGACTATGCCCAGTAATGATGCAGAGTCAGTGCTCTTCTTTGCTTCTTTTAACAACAGCAAAATCTGTGTGAATATGCAGCAAAGCATGCTTGTTATAACCACTGTGGAATTTAAGGGGTTATTCCTCTGCATTGTGTGTAAAAAAAAAAAAAAAAAAAAAAAAAGGCTGTATGATCCTGTCTTCTCTGAATCTCCCCTTCTTCCACTGTCCCCAATGTATCTGCTGATAGTACAGACCTTTGGGGCACTCTGCACATGCTCCACTTGGTGTGTATTGATAAAGCGTTTTTTTTTTTTTTTTTTGAGAGGGTGCATTTAATCAGCACAGGGCCAATCGGCACTGTCCAGACAGGGAGTCAGGGGTCCTGCACCCTTATAGGACAGTCAGAGGAGAATTAAAACTCCTACACGCCTTAACCGATGCTTGCCTAGACTGATAGAAGTCACATTACTGCTATATACTGTTGATGAGAAAAGGTATTTAGCAGTTTATATTTTATAAAATAATTGCATTTCCATGTACTGTGGGAGATCAGGATTAGTGAATGCAGGGTCCTGGGTTTAGTAAACCTTTAAATGGCTACTTCTAGAAAGCCAAGTTGCCTGGCTAATTTTAACCGCTTCCATACAGAGCAGTTAGACACCCTTCCTGCCCAGACCAATTTTCAGCTTTCAGCACTCTCACACTTTGAATGACAATTGCTCAGTCATGCTACACTGTAACCAAACAAAATTTTTATCATTTTTTTCACACAAATAGAGCTTTCTTTTGGTGGTATTTGATCACAACTGGGGTTTTTTTTTTTCGTGATGTATGCCAAAAAAGAGCAAAAATTTTGAAAAAAAAAAAAAAACACTTTTTTTTTAGTTTCAATTATAAAATTTTGCAAAAAACTAATTCTTCTTCATACATTTGGGCCAAAATGTATACTGCTACATGTCTTGTTATTGAGTCTAAAAGCTATGGTACCAATTACTGAAAATTGATCACACCAGATGTACTGACGGCCTATCTCCTTTCTTGAGGCCCTGAAATGTCAGGACAGTACAAATACCGACCAAATGACCCCTTTTTGTAAAGTAGACAGTCCAAGGTATTTAGTAAGAGGCATGGTGAGTTTTTTGAAGTTGTAATTTTTTCCCACAATTCTTGGGAAAATGAAGAAAAAAATTTTTTTTTCTTTTTTTTTCCCACAAAGTTGTCAATTTATAAGCTATTTCTAACACATAGCATGTACACAGCAAAAATTACACCCAAAAATACATGCTGCTACTCCTTCCGAGTATGGCGATACCACATGTGTGAGACTTTTACACAGCCTGGCCACAAAAAGAGACTCCACGTCAAAGAAGCACATTCAGGCGTTCTAGGAGCATAAATACACATAAAACTTTCTTACTACCTATCACACTTTTCAAGGCCCTAGAGCACCAATACAATGGAAAAGTCCACAAAATGACCCCATTTTGGAAAGCAAACACTCCAACGTATATTCTATGAGGCATTATGGGTCGTTTGAACATATCATTTTTTTCCACAGGTTTTTGGCAAATGTGGGAAAAAAATGAAAACTTTTCTTTTTTTTTTTTACACAAAGTTGTCAATTTATAGGATATTCCTAACACATAGCATGTACACAGCAAAAATGACACCCCAAAATACATTCTGCCACTCCTCCTGAGTATGGCAATACCACATGTGTGAGACTTTTTCACAGCCTAGCCACCATCATGCATCCTAGCCACTTGTCTAGGCCTATTTTTGACATTTGGTGTTTACAAGCTAAAATCAGTTGTTTTGCTAGAAAACTGCTTAGAACCCCCAAACATTATATATTTTTTTTAGCAGAGACCCTAGAGAATAAAATGGAGATTATTGCAATATTTTTTATCACACCGTATTTGCGCAGCGGTCTTCCAAACGCAATTTTTTTTTAAAAAATTCACTTTTTTTAATTAAAAAAATAAGAAACCAGTAAAGTTAGCCCAATTTTTTTCCATAATGTGAAAGATAATGTTACGCCGAGTAAATAGATACCCAACATGTCATGTTTCAAAATTGCGCACGCTCACGGATTGGCGACAAACTTTGGTACTTAAAAATCTCCATAGGCGACAATTTAAAAATTTCTACAGGTTGCCATCTTTGAGTTACAGAGGAGGTCTAGGGCTCAAATTATTCCCCTTGCTCTAACGATCGCGGCGATACCTCACGTGTGGTTTAAACACCGTTTACATATGTGGGCGGGGTTTCTGTATGCGTTCGCTTCTGCGCGCGAGCTCACGGGGACAGGGCGCTTTATTTATTTATTTTTTTTTTTACTATTTATTTTATTTATTATTTTTTATTTTTACACCGTTAAAAATGATCAATTTTTTTTTTTTTTTTTTTTAATTTCTATTAAAAGGAATGTAAACATTCCTCGTAATAGAAATAGGCACGACAGGACCTCTTTTTTGTGAGATCTGGGGTCAAAAAGTCCTCAGATCTCACAAGTACACTAAAAGATAGAAGAAAAAAAAAAAAAAAATTATTATATAAAATTAAAAAAAAAAAGACCTTTAAACCGGTTGCTAGGCAAGAACATTTTCTGTAGCTCCAGTCCTCCAAGACCATAGAGTCAAGTGAGGGCAAGCTTGCCCTCACTCGACATCCTGTCTGTGAGGATCTGGGACCGGATCGTTTTCCCCGCTGCCGGCGGGTCCGGTAAGCGGGGAAAAGGACCGGAACGTGGCGGGAGGGGGGGGGGGCGCCTCTTCCGCCATCCCGGAAGGGTGATCCCACGGCGAATCCGCCGCTGGGACCACCCTTATCGGAAAGCCAACCGTCCACCGTTTAAAAAAATACCAGGGTTATGGCAGCTATCTGCTGCCATAACACCGGTATTTAGGTTTAAACGGAGGACGTATATAAACCTTTTTGGACTTGGACATGGTGGCTGTATGAAGGGTGACAGGTACTCGGGTACTTTGCTGGGCAGGTGACAGGTACTCTGGTACTGATGAGCAAGTGGCAGGTACTCGAGTACTCCGATAGGCAGGTGACAGGTACTCGGATACTCTGATGGGCAGGTGATAAGTACTGATGAGTAGTACTGATACTGATAGGTGATACTGTACTGATGGGTACTGATGATCAGTACTGATACGTGATAGGTACTGATGAGTACTGATGAGCAGGCGGAAAGTACTCGGGTACTTCAGGCGTCAGGTACTCTGATGAGCAGGTGGAAGGTACTCGGGTACTCTGATGGGTAGGTGACAGGTACTCAGGTACTCTGATGACGGGTACTCTGTTGACAGGTACTCAAAGTACCCGAGTACCTGTCATCAGAGTACCCGAGTACCTGTCATCAGAGTACCCGAGTACCTGTCACCAGCCCATCAGAGTACCCGAGTACCTGTCATCTGAGTACCTGATGGGCTGGTGACAGGTGCTCTTTATTGGGGGGGGGGGCAATCAGTGTGTTTAGGGTGCACTGTAGTTGGTAACTATCTGTTACCACAATCTCTTCCTCACACAGGATCAGTGTGTGAGGAGGAGAACACGGTGACAGCTAGTTACCGTGTTCTCTGTTGACATTTGTGACCGGCTGTGATTGGACACAGCCGGTCACGTGGTAAAGAGCCAATTTCATTGGCTCTTTACCTAGATCGGGGATCGACTCTGTCCGAGGGACGAGCCTCGTCCCCGATCGCTGCTCTGCGCGCCCCCGGGGGCGCGCATTGCAGAGAGAACGAGCGGCTCGTGCTGGAGCCGCTCATGTGATTGGCTGTGATTGACACAGCCGATCACGTGGTAAACAGCCAATTTCTATTGGCTGTTTACCTTGATCAGGGATGGGCTATGTCCGAGGGACGAGCCTCACCCCCGATCGCCGCGCTGCGCGCCCCCGGGGGCGCGCAGTAGAGGGGAGATCCGGGCGACGTCGTATGACGGCGGCCCGGATCCTCACAACCACTTTGCCGACATCATATTACATGACTCGGTATGGAAGTGGTTAATCCAGAACAGGTATGCAGCCAGTGCAGTGAGACCTCGCCAATATACCAGTTTGGGCCAGAAGCAGAAAGCACTGAAACCATTGGATCTGGAGTACAGTTAGGCCGATTTTTAGAAGCAGATGTTAATTATGGAATCCCTACATTTCTCTTACATACAGTATCTCACAAAAGTGAGTACACCCCTCACATTTTTGTAAATATTATATTATATCTTTTCATGTGACAACACTGAAGAAATGACACTTTGCTACAATGTAAAGTAGTGAGTGTACAGCTTGTATAACAGTGTAAATTTGCTGTCCCCTCAAAATAACTCACACACAGCCATTAATGTCTAAACCGCTGGCAACAAAAGGGAGTACACCCCTAAGTGAAAATGTCCACAAGTGTCAATATTGTGTGTGACCACCATTATTTTCCAGCACTGCCTTCACCCTCTTGGGCATGGAGTTCACCAGAGCTTCACAGGTTGCCACTGGGGTCCTCTTCCACTCCTCCATAATGACATCACAGAGATGGTGGATGTTAGAGAACTTGCGCTCCTCTACCTTCTGTTTGAGGATGCCCCACAGATGCTCAATAGGATTTAGGTCTGGAAACTTTCCTGGCCAGTCCATCACCTTTAACCTCAGCTTCTTTAGCAAGGCAGTGGTCATCTTGGAGGTGTGTTTGGGGTTTTTATCATGTTAGGATACTGCCCTGCGGCCCAGTCTCTGAAGGGAGGGGATCATGCTCTGCTTCAGTATGTCACAGTACATGTTGGCATTCATGGTTCCCTCAATGAACTGTGGCTCCTCAGTGCTGGCAGCCCTCATGCAGCCCCAGACCATGACACTCCCACCACCATGCTTGACTGTAGGCAAGACACTGGTCTTTGTACTCCTCACCTGGTTGCCGCCACACACGCTTGACACCATCTGAACCAAATAAGTTTATCTTGGTCTCCTCAAACCACAGGACATGGTTCCAGTAATCCATGTCCTTAGTCTGCTTGTCTTCAGCAAACTGTTTGCGAGCTTACTTGTGCATCATCTTTAGAAGAGGCTTCCTTCTGAGATGGCAGCCATGCAGACCAATTTGATGTAGCGTGTGGCGTATGGTCTGAGCACTGACAGGCTGACCCCCCATCCCTTCAACCTCTGCAGCAATGCTGGCAGCATTCATACATCTATTTCCCAAAGACAACCTCTGAATATGTTGCTGAGCACGTGCATTCAACTTCTTTGGTTGACCATGGTGAGGCTTCTTAGTGGAACCTGTCCTGGTAAACCACTGTATGGTCTTGGCCACTGTGCTGCAGCTCAGTTTCAGGGTCCTGGCAATCTTCTTATAGCCTAGGCCATCTTTATGTAGAGCAACAATTCTTTTTTTCAGATCCTCAGAGATTTATTTGCCATGAGGTGCCATGTTGAACTTCCAGTGACCAGTATGAGAGAGTGAGAACGATAACACCAAATTTAACACACCTGCTCCCCATTCACACCTGAGACCTTGTAACACGAACGAGTCACATGACACCGGGTAGGGAAAATGGCTAATTGGGCCCAATTTGGATATTTTCACTTAGGGGTGTACTCACTTTTGTTGCCAACGGTTTAGACATTAATGGCTGTGTGTTGGGTTATTTTGAGGGGACAGCAAATTTACACTGTTATACAAGCTGTACACTCACTACTTTACATTGTAGCAAAGTGTCATTTCTTCAGTGTTGTCACATGAAAAGATACAATTTAAAATATTTACAAAAATGTGAGGGGTGTACTCACTTTTGTGAGATATTTTTCTTCTATGATTTAGATTGCAGCTGTCACTAGCTAAAAGCTGAAGCTGAAAATTAGGAGACAGAGGGTGGGGCCAGCACCTTATTTTCACTAGAATCAGAATCTGCATATTAGAGTACCATATCTGGATTTTATTTATGCATCTAAAATTGTAGCTTTTAGCTAGTAATGTCTTGTTTTAAAGCGGTAGTAAACTCTTGAGGGAAAAAAAAAAAGTTTCCCCCCTGCAAGGCATTATCCTAATGTGCTAGTATGCACCGCACACCACGTTGGCATCACTCGCAAGCATGCACTCAAGAGTCACAGCCATGGCACAGAGTTCTGAAGGAACAGCACGGGTATGCCATTTTTTCAGAGCGCATGCTCTGGTGACTCTCTGGAATATCTTCTAAACGGCACATGAAGTGGAGACTGACTAGAACTTTGTCTATATCTAAATTTTAATTTTATATTTTCTCATGCATCATAAACCAAACCTTATGTTTGTTTAAAAAAAAAAAACATTCTTCTTGGCATATTTGGTGCATATGTGTAAGGGCAAAGAGCTATCCCCAGGCTTCGCGCATGCGCAGTAGGGAACCACCTTTGAAGCCGCAAGGCAGCACCCGAGAGCTGATTGACACATCGGCTGGGTTGCCGACATCGCGGGATCCTGGAAAGGTAAGTGCCCTAATGTTAAAAGTCAGCAGCAACAGTATTTGTAGCTGCTGACTTTTGAATTATTTTTTTGGTGGGGGAGCTTGAGCTCCGCTTTAAGGGAATCAGTGCAAGCGAGGCTGAGGCTTGTGTTCTAGTCCGGCGCAGGAACCAGTCTTCCTTCCATGATATAGGACTCAAGCACTTTGTGGTGAAGGCACGGCAGCACCTAGATGGTGTCCAACAGAACCTGAACCAAGAGACCTGCATAGGCCGGTATCCCCTGATGAAAAGCCACCTGCTCTGAAAGACCAGACAAGAGCCCCGAGGATAATGGTTCTCCAGTTAGCGAGGAACTAAGTTGATCAACCTAGTCCACAGAAAACAGACTTTTTCCAATGCTGAAAACCTCTGAAATAAAATCCAGCCAGACCCTGCAAGTGTTAGGCCATTTGTAAAAATGCTGACTACAGGAATCCACAAAGTTTGACTCTTACCTAAATGTTTCACAATGGGGAAAGTAGAAAAGTCACTAGGCTGAACTAAGGAGGCAGTACTATGAGAAGTAAGAATGCGGCTTAGATGTCCATTGGTGACCGTGAAGATCCAGGTTAATGTCCAGATAGGGAACAGTCAAAACTGATCTTTGGCGATCAAGTAGGTCAGGGGGTCTCCTGGAGGGTAGGAAAGCCAAAGATTCCCGAAGATGAAATTTCCCTGCGGGGAAAAGTGATGGCCTTGAAAAGATGTGTTAAAGAGGTAAACCCTTACATATACCCAGTGAATTTACTGACCTCAGCTGGAACCCCCTAGATCAAACAAATCCTCCTACATAAGTTGTACCTGTTATCTGCAGCAATCTCTTTTCTTCATCAGTTCAAAGTCCAGAATTTATACAGCTTGTCTGAGCTTCCAGAAGGCAGGGGCCAGAGAACTTACGGTAAACTCTGCAGAGCTCCAGGAGAGCAGATTAAAGGGAAAGGACACACCCCCTTCACACAGGCACAGAGCTGAGGTTGTCAATCACAGGCTGTGTGCTGGAGCTCCCTTCCCTGTTTTTCTTGGTGTCAGGAAAGGTGACTCATGTGGATAGTAGAGGAACAAGGCAGCAGACAGAAATTACACTTAGTGCTCTGGATTGGGACAAGTATACACTATAGTATACACTATAGAGGGATATGCTATGTTCATATTTCATGTCTGAGGTTTACAACCACATCTGTGCAATAGCAAAGAGGAGATAAGAGGGTACCAGCGGCAAAGGATTAGCCTGGGAGACTAAAGGGGCGCTCTCTGCACCCTTTGCAGTCCTAGTTCTTAATCCGCTTCCCAATTGTAGAAGTGGGGGTGCAGTTTCATGCAAAAAGTTTCTCAAATGGCATAGCTGGTCTCTGACTTCAGGCCTTAATGGCTGTCTAAGAGTCCGGCCTGAGAGCCTAGGGACAACTACAGCAGAAGTAGATGGAGAGGACACGTTTCAACTGCTGGCTCAATGTGCCAGGGCAAGGCCTCAGATACTCCCAAACCCAGACAGCTGGTGCAAATGAGGGTTGGGCAGCTGGAGGTGATCAGGTCACCATGCAGTTTGCAAATGCACATATGACACCCATCCCAGTGGATAACTTCAGTCTCTCAGTGTTAACCCCTTCTGCGGTATAACTAATGGTAGTAGGAGTTTTGAAAAGGTGCCCATTGGTGCATTTTTTTAAGGTAGCGTCCAATCAGCCTACTTAACAGAGTGAGTCTTCATAGACAGGGCAGGCACTGACAAGGCAATACCTTGCACATCTAACCAGCAAGGGAGCAACTTGTGGAAACGGGTAGGTATTTCTTTGTATAGTGTTGCTGGCATATTGTCACCAGGAACAGGATTGATAGTGTGCCATATATAAAATGTGTATACTTGCTGTACTATTACTTTTCTATTGTCTTGATTATACTGATAATGGATATTAATACAAATGATGGTGCCCCTTATAATATATTGTTGTTTTTACCTATAAATTTAGCATTGTTCCTTTCCTTCCCTCAGGCAGAGAGCAAACAAACAGGCCGAAGTGTCTTCCGCAGTGCACTTTTAAACAGACTCCAGAGTGAATATCGAAATCGAGAAGAGATGAGAGCCCGGTCCGTGCAAGAGTGGGTGTGCTATGTCAGCTTTATCTGCAATGTCTTTGACTATCTGAGGGTAAGTTTGAGGAGTGTATCTACTATACCAATTTGGATTAGAATTGTGTAATTAGGCACATATCATCTACATTTTGATCCAGGGATCTGCATCTTGCATGTTCCAATATGTGTGAACCCCTGCACGTTCCTCCGCACCCTTCTGTATGTTGGTGAAATTCCCATAGACAGCTATGAGGCCAGTAACTAATTCTAGGACCTTAGACAGGTGGCAAGAGCTGGAGCTTTAAAAATGGAATCTCCAGATGTGGGTCATATAGTTTACTTCATTACATCTTTCTACTCCTGATTTGGCATCTGTCCTTTCTCACTGTACTATTAATTTAATGTCTGTATCTTATTATTAAATTTTTTTAAAATCACCTTTAACAGGTTCTGCAATCAGTCATCCAAAAAAAACTTGCTGTGAGATTTTTTACCTCCATTTGCACTCAAGTATCAGTAAATCCTGTCTCCTCCTTTCTGTAGTCTAAAATTTCTGACTTGGGAAAACAATGCTGCCCCAGGCTCACCCTAAGTGCTGGTCACGTGACCAAAACCTAAGGCATTTTGGTCACACAGCTTTTGCTGAAGGGGAGGGACTCTGCCCCTCCTCCCAGAATTCAATAGGAATACCATAACTTGGAAAGGTAATAGCCCCACACTGGCTTAAAAGAATTGAATATATATATACAACATGGAGTATTTAAACAGCAGAGCGGAAGATCAGACAGAGTTTCTCAAATAGGAAAAATGGGCAGAATTTAAAAGTACTAGCAAATATGCAGAAATTTTGGCGGAATAGGGGAGGAAGAGAGACAGTAAAGGTAAAAATTGAGATGAAGAGGAGGATGCACAACAGAGGAACAGACACATAATAGACGAGTGGAGGAGGAAGAGGGAGGGAGTACGGGGGGGGGGGGGGGGGGATATGTATAAAAACTTGGAAAGGTAAGGCTGGCCATACATTATGCAGTTTTCTTTTTTTCAGCCACTGGTTGAAGGAAATAAAATTGCTGTATTCCCCCTTCAATACAGTTAGTGTTAAAGAGGGAATCCCCCCCCCCCCCCCTGCTGTGCTGTTGTATTCTGAAAGCAGGAAGTCTCCCCGCCAACTGATCACTGCTGCCAGCTATAGCTAATGGTAGTGATCGTAGAAAAACCCCCCAGACAGGCTGGTTGTACTGAAGTGGATCAATAGACTGACTTCAGTACAACCAGCCTGCTTATAGATGGATCAAAATCCAGCCAGTTCCTGCTGAACCGACCGCATTTTGATCTGCCTATGGCTGGCTTAGAGTGTTACTAAACCCACAACAGTAAAATCTGTCTGTAGATGCACAATAGGGTGCTTGTTATGCTCACTGTGGAACTTAAGTGATTAATGCTCTGCATTGTGTAAAAAAGCTGTGTGATCCCGTATGCACAGATCCCTCCCCCTCTTGCAAATTCACTACAAGTATACAGATCCTAAAGGACAGCCCAGTCCCTCCCTCCTTCATGCCCAGTAACTAAAAAGAACACAGTGGATGGGGATGTCACACTTGTTAAACTATTTTATGAGAAGCCCTGCTGTTCTTCTATTGCACATTTTTGAAAACCTTTTTAATGTATTTGTTTTTTTTTTTAAACTGTAGTTTTATCTGACAATTACAGTATTAAATAGACACACAGTGATCAGAGGCTGAAGTAAGTGGCCTCTGAAAACTGAAACCATTTTTCTGAATGCAACATTCAGCTTGCATGTAAACTCAACTTTTGATTGCTTCCCTATCATTAGTGAGATTTAAAGCTGTCAACAGACATGTTTTGACAGCTATCAGTTGTACTGAGGAATGATGTATACAGTCAATCCGGAAAGTATTCACAGTGCTTCACATTTTCTTATGTTACAGCTTTATTCCAAAATGGATTAAATTTATTTTCCTCAAAATTCTACAAACAATACCCCATAATGATAACGTGAAAGAAGTTTGTTTTAAAGCTTTGCAAATTTATTAAAAATAAAAAATGGAAAAAATCACTTGTACATAAGTATTTACAGCCTTTGCCCAATCGTTTATTGAAGTACCTTTTGGCACCAAATACAGCCTCAAGTATGATGCTACAAGCTTGGCACACCTATTTTTGGGCAGTTTCTCCCATTCTTCCCTGCGGGACCTCTCAAGCTCCATCAGGTTGGATGGGGAGTGTCGGTGCACAGCCATTTTTAAGATCTCTCCAGAGATATTCAATCTGGTTCAAGTGTGGGCTCTGGCTGGGACACTCAAGGACACAGAGTTGTCCTGTAGCTACTCCTTTGTTATCTTGGCTGTGTGCTTAGGGTCATTGTCCTGTTAGAAGACGAACCTTCGCCCCAGAGGGCTCTGGAGCAGGTTTTCATCAAGGATGTCTCTGTACATTGCTGCATTCATCTTTCTCTCAATCCTAACTAGTCTCCCAGTTCCTGCCACTGAAAAACATCCCCACAGCTTGATACTGCCACCACCATGATTCACTGTAGGAATGGTATTGGCCAGGTGATGAGCAGTGCCTGGTTTCCTCCAAACATGACACTTTCCATTCAGGCCAAAAAGTTAATTTTGTTTCATCAGACCAGAGAATTTTGAGTCTCATTGTCTGAGAGTCCTTCAGGTACCTTTTGGCAAACTCCATGTGCCTTTTACTGAGGCCTGATTGGTGGAGTGCTGCAGAGATGGTTTTTCTTCTGGAAGGTTCTCCTCTCTCCACAGAGAAATGCTGGAGCTCTGTCAAAGTGACCATTGGGTTCTTGGTCACCTCTCTGACTAAGGCCCTTCTCCCCCGATCGTTCAGTTTGGCCAGGCGGCCTGCTCTAGGAAGAGTCCTGGTGGTTCCAAACTTCTTCCGTTTACGGATGATGGACGCCACTGTGCTCATTGGGACCTTCAATGCTGCAGAAATGTTTCTGTGCCTTTCCCCAGATCTGTGCCTCTATACAATCCTATCTCGGAGGTTTACAAACAATTCCTTGGGCTTCATGGCTTGGTTTTAGCTCTTAAAAGCCCTGTTTAACTGTGTGACCTTATATAGACAGGCGTGTGCCTTTCCAAATCATGAGCTCAATTTTGAGTGTCAAGGCAAACACTGTGACTACTTATGTGCATGTGATTTTTTTCGTTGTTATTTTTAATAAATTTGCAAAGATTTCAAACAAACTTCTTTCATGTTGTCATTATGGGGTATTGTTTGTAGAATGTTGAGAAAAATAATGTTATCCGTTTTGGAATGAGGCTGTAACATAACAAAATGTGGAAAAAGTGAAGCACTGTATATACTTTCCAGATTCACTGTACATACAGATTGTGGACAAACTGGGGTTAAAAAGCTTTTTCTCCTCCTTATCTCTGTGATTATAAATAAAAATAAGGACTTCTGGATCTGGCATTGAGGCATCTGTATGCTGTTGTAGAGGGAGTTGCATGATGTTTTTGGTTAACTGACACATAGGGTTAAGCTGTATCTTAAAGCGGAGTTCCACCTTAAAGTATAAGCTCCACCTATCTGCTTACTCCCCCCCCCCCTTCTGGCACCGTACATGTTTTTTGACAGGTACCCGTCCCCACTTTGGGGAGACCTGGATGCGGCGAGTTCCCCCAGGAGTTGGCCCCCCTCCTTCTTCCCTGCCACTGGGCCATTAACAAAGCGCAGCACGCAGTAGGGAACTGGCTTGCGGCTTTACTGCCAGTCTCCCTTACAGGCAATGGTGGAGGCAGCACCCGAGAGCCAATGGAAACATTGGCTGGGGTGCCGCCATTGCTGGGTTCCAGGACAGGTGGAGTGGCAGTCCTTCTTCTTTTTTTTTTTTTTGTTCAGAGACCCAGAGCAACAGAGGGGGCATTAGTGCAATTGTCAAGGGGAGAGATGGTTTTTAAACTCACCAATTTTCCAGCCCCTAGTGTGCATGTACTCCAATTTGTCACCTGTCCTGCACACCTTAACACACACACAGAAAGAGTGTGTGTGTGCACATCAGCGGGTGGAGTATAGAGGGGGCAAGCACAGCAGAGATTGGATAGACCATAAGGAGGCAGGGCAAAAATTATTGGCCTTTTCAGCAAACTGCACTGTTCACTCCGAATAGAGATATGTGTAGTTAAATGGACAAAAAAAAAAAAAAAAAAGAAATATCCATCCGTCTTAAATGAAGTCAGCAGGATGGACCATAAAATCCAGACTGATCTATAATCAGAAAGCTGTAAAGAGTTAATCATTTAACCATTTAGGTAAGCAGCACTTAAATGAAACAGAGTAGATAAGCACAGTCCTCCCATTGCATCCAAGGACAGGGTTAATTGTCAGTCTGTTGCTGATAACAGCAGTTTAGGAGCACAGATAAGCAGCATGAGGTTTGAAAAGGATCATTTTTTTACTCTTACCCCTCCAGGATATAAGTAGGTACTGTATTTCTGCCTGTGCTCTCTTCTGACAGCCCTGGTGGCTTCATGTGCACCTGGGATGACAACACAGGAGGAGAGGGCAGGAGGAGGAGAAGCTGACCAGCTCTGTCTCCTCTACCGTCTGTGTGGAGGGGAGAGAGAGGGGAACTATCGGCAAACGCTCTGGGCTACATAAGACAGAGACACTCTCAGAACGCTACAGCTTGCAACCCCGGCATTGAATGGGCTGACAAGCCCAGGTGCCAGGACGCAGTTTCTAGTTGCCATGGGGACCTGGTGCCTGGGGTTTGTCGAGCCCTGCCTTAGGGAAGAAACTGGTCAAAAAACGAAAAAAGCATGTATGAGGCACTTCAATGAAATGCACACAACTCCCTGAGTTATACCATCTTTATTGCAATATAAAATATAATTAAGACGCCAAACACTTTAATTTTAAAAAACCAACATATACTGTTGCCCCTTTAAATATGAATGAACACGTGCACAAATGAAATATTTAATAGTGAAAGAAGGTGCTGTATAAATTTGTGTATGTGCTGGGATTCGCCACCAATACTGTTCAAAAATGATACAATGTATCTATATATGGATATGTGCAGCAATGTGCCAAAAAGGCAACCTACACATACCTATATATGAGATGGTTTGCTGTGTACTCAGTCAAAGCTGAGTGTCATTAGCAATCTGTGAAACGTGAATAGTAAATATTTAAATATATATATCCAGAGATAAATTCTAAATAAAATCATCTAGTTAATAAAGTGAATACAATTCAAGTGCATACTAAAACTATTCCCAATAGATACAAAAAAGTGCTATGTAACATGACACAAAAATCTCTAAAAGTCCAATAGTGTGGTGAAGATGAGTGGCTGTCAGAACACCTGCACCTTTATGAATGAGAAATGGAAACCTTTTCACCCCGTGGGTAAATGGATAATCTATATGCTCACCAAAAAGATTCAGGCCACCAGGACCTATATCGCTTATACAATGGATGGATGCTCCGTCCACACTTGCACCCTTTTATCTTCCCGCAGTTCGATTGCATATATATGAGGAACACAGAAATTGTGTAATAGTGTAATTCCGTTTTTTATTCTCTCATGAATCAATAAATAATTGTGCTTACATCAATGAGTGCCTATCCCGGCACTAGTGAGAACCGCCACAATAGATATAGGAACCGTCTCCTCCTCTGTTCCTCCCAGCACATACACAAATTTATACACCACCTTCTTTCACTATTAAATATTTCATCTTTATTCCAATGTGTACTAATACTGCGCTATGGATGTATGATGTTTACCCTCAATCCAAAATGCTGCTCTTCAAAAGTTATTGAAAAATGACAAAAAAGGACACAGCGCAAATCGGAATATATACAGTGACTGGGGCCAAAATTCTTGTGTAAGTGGGTGAAAATTGTGCAATATTGCAAATAAATAAATGAATAGTAAATTAATAAATTAAATAATTCATCCTAATCTGAATCATACAGTGCTGTGAAATCAAGTGCAAATACATATGTGTGATAGAAGGCAAATCAATATACCATACAATGGTGCATAAATAATTTAAATATGAATAAATAAAGTTCCATAAAAGTCCCAAAAAAAGTCCTTAAGCAAGTAGCCAGTGAAGGTGCAATGTGCTTAAGTGCTCTTTATTGTACAAACTGGTGACAATCCGTGCCAAAAAGATAAGGTGCAATGGTAAGGGGAGTTCACTCCCCGTGGATACTTCCACTTACCAGACTGCCAGGACCCCTTAGCAATATTGCATGTGGGTCAAACACACTTAGTCCGGTGTGGGTCTTTTCCTTTTGGGTATTGGAGTCCACAAGACTAGTCTCAATCTTTCCTCAATAAGCCAAAGAATGTGGGACCATAGGAGGGAAAAACTCAGATAGTGTAATCCCGTTTGCATAAGCTTTATTAAATAATGCAGAAAAAAAAAGATCTGCCCAGAAGCTGTGCAGGGATGACGCTGCGGCACCAGAAGTGACGGCGGGGCCGGTGCAGTGCATCGTGGGACCGAAGAAGACGGAAGAGGACACAGAAGAGGATCGCGCTGGCTTCAAGCTGCCCACACCTGAGATGGCAGCGCTGGACAATACTTTTTCAAGGTAAGTATTTCTTCTAAAAGGTAAGTGCAACCCGGACAGATCAGAGGCTATCCATTGTGGAATGTACTAGCCCTGACTGTCCCGGGGGTATTTTTATTAAAAAAAAGTATTCCCAGGGTGGAACTCCGCTTTAAGGACTTTTTTGGGACTTTTATGGAACTTTATTTATTGATTCATTTATTCATATTTAAATTATTTATGCACCATTGTATGGTATATTGATTTGCCTTCTATCACACATATGTATTTGCACTTGATTTCACAGCACTGTATGATTGATTAGGATGAATTATTTAATTTTATTAATTTACTATTCATTTATTTATTTGCAATATTTCACACACTTAGTTTTCAGTTTTCACCCACTTACACAAGCATTTTGGCACCAGTCACTTTTTATATATTCCGATTTGCGCTGTGTGTCCTTTTTTTGTCATCTTTATTCCAATGTTTTCTTATTTCTAAACAATTAAAATATTAAGAGTTCAAATTTCTTTATCTGTCTCCCTTTAGGTGAATAATATGCCGATGTTGGCCTTGGTTAATCCTGTGTATGACTGCCTTTTCGAGCTGGCACAGCCTGAGAGTCTGCAGAGAGAGGAAGAGGTACAGACATAAATTGCTGTTGCTGAATGATTTAAAGGTTAACTACACTTGTCACAAAAATCCCCAGCATCTCCACCTTAAAGATGCCTATACACCTAGATTATTTTCCTTCATCCTGCGGGCTGGAAAAAAAATCCATATCCATGCTATACAGTGCGGATGGATGAATCTCCCACTGCAGCTATTGTATTTTGACAGTGGGCCACGCTGGCTGTCAAAAAAACCACCAGACTCAGCTGATAATTTATCACGGTCACAATAGTTTGTTTTTGGGCTTGTATTCAGTATGTGCAAAGAGAGATCACACAAACACTGAATTAATATTTAGGCCCCTTTCACACGAGGCAGGATACGTCCAAGCGGATCCGCCTGCTTAGCGGGGGATTTCTCTGCTGATTCCCGCTGAGCAGGCGGATGACAGGTCCAAGTCTGCTCCACTATGTAAAATGGACACAGACACAGCCTGCTGCTGTCTATGGGGCAGTCAGATGGAAAGGGACTGCAGGTCTGGCTCCATCCAATTGTCATCCGATCTTATCCTCCGGATAGATGGCGAACGTATCCACATCTGTCTATTTTTAGTGGACCGGATCAGATGCCAGTGGGTGACAGCAGACATGCTGACATCAGCCGCCCCATAGAGAACAACAGGTCTGCCATGGTGTGAAAGGGGCCCTAATTAAGTAATGACAGATGCAAACAATAATAATTATTAATTAATAAGAATTAATTATTAGAAAATAGAACAAGAGTACTTAACTAAAGATGCTGTTTTCCCGCCATGGGCCACTCCATTATATGGCATGGCTCAGAGGATCAGAATCAGGCGCATGCCTGATGGCAGCTCTGAGGTGAGACCATTATTGTAAGTTTTTGCTGTAGTATATATAGGACCCAAATGTAAAGAAATGGTCAATCCACCCCAATCGGAGAAAAATTACCTTCTAAGGAAGATAGCACATTCCTGAAAAGGAGATTAGTGGGCTGGCTTGTCCATGTAGTCCGTTTACATTGACATTCCAATAGCATGAAGTCATCTAAGGTAACTAGACTTTGGAGGCTTGTTTTCTTAGACATTGTGAGACATGGTGCAATTTCCCCATCAGCTGACCATTGGCTCTCTGTCTTTTCATTTGAAAGATGTCGGGCGGGAGAGGCTGACAGGCCCACCGACTAAGTGAATTTCGACCAGTTTATCAGGAAATGTCTGGAATTCATACAGCATATGGCCAGCTTTACCCCTACCCTAATCAAAGATTGGATTTCTGCCACCACGGTACATACCTACTCCTCCTTAAGGGCAGTGGATAAAGCGGTGTAATCCTCTTAACACCCATCCAAAAGAAATGGGCTGCCTTTATGCAACGCAGCTTAATGCGTATGCAGTATTGAACTGCAGGTGACCACAAAGATCTGGTGAGGCATTTAGGCTGGATTCACACCTCTCCATTTCTGTTTGTTGTATCAAATTGAGTGGGCTGCCAATGTACAGGAATGTGCCAAAAAAAGGGACATGCAGGATTTTTTCTAATGTAAACAACACATGGTAGTGGTGTGCTGAAATTCATGTGCGTTGGAGCTGCATTGCCTTGATGCTTTGGGGTCACATTCAAGATTAAAAACTCTGTGGTGTGCTATTGTACATAATGTGCATAGTATAATGCAAGCCTTATCACAACACATGCTATTGCAAAGGTGTGTGTGTGTTTTAGTCATTCAGACGTGTTTCAGGGAAGTTTGGGGTTAGTATTTATCTTTTTCTTAATCATACTTACCTAGGTAGATCTAGCATCAGTCCGATGCTGCATTTGTCCCCCGGTGCCTCTGCACTGAGAACCAAGTAATCAAACACTGCTGATCACTTGGTTCTCAGAGCTACCCTAGCAGAGAGCTGGTGACTCAGTCAGCGGCTCTCTGCTCTGGAGCGCAGGGCTGTGGAGGGGGGGGGGTTCCTGCTCAGGGTCTCAGCGGCTCACTGAGAGGCTGAGCCAAGTGCCAGTCCAGGTTCTTTGTCGTGATCTTGCTTGAACCTGGACCGCCTCTGTGACGTCAGCCAACTCCACAGGAGGAGTGCAGCTAAACAAGTTTTGGCTGTACTTCTCCTTTAAAGTGGTTGTAAAGGCAGAAGTTTTTTTATCTTAATGCATTCTATGCATTAAGATAAAAAGCCTTCTGAGTGCAGCAGCCCTCCTAATGCCTACCTGAGCCCCATCTTCATCCAGTGATGTTGCACGCGAGACTTGGCTGTCCGGGACACTCCCTCATTGGCTGAGACAGCAGCGAAGTGCCATTGGCTCCCGCTGCTGTAAAATAAAGTCAGTGAGCCAATGAGGAGAGTGAGGGGGCAGGGCCCGGCCGTGGCTCTGTTCCTGAATGGACACATGGAGCTTCGGCTCGGGTGCCCCCATAGCCAGCTGCTTGCTGTGGGGGCACTCAACAGGAGGGAGAGGCCAAGAGCACCGGTGAGGGACCCAAGAAGAGGAGGATCTGGGCATAGTGAATGTAAGAGCAGAACCTTCAATTTAATGCTAAAGTCCCTATTTTTTCTCAGGTCGCCTTTCAGGACAGCACCTGGAGAGAGCGCAGCTCCACCCACTTTACAGGAAACACTTCAAGATAAAAACTCCTCCTCTTCCACCATGCCTCAGTTGTTGTGTTTCCTCCGCCATGCATGGAAGCACTTTTAGGAGCTTGGTGGGGCTGCGCTCTCTCCAGGGGGAGAGGTAAGGTAATCCCCAGGTGTTGTGTGTTGGTGACCATCCCAGCTCCCCTCCCTGGATTAACAAAGGGGGTACGCTTCGGAGCCACTAACCTCGCTCGCTCACGGGAGCAGAGATCCGTCGGTGGGTCCAGCCTGAGTGTCAGGGGCCGCGGTTGGGCTGCTCGGCGGTCGGCGGAGAAAGTATTTTTTTGAATTTCCCGCTTTTCGGCCCTGATCCCGGAAGACGCAACGTCAGTTCCGGTAGGCGGGACTGCCGATGGAGGCGTGACGGCGTTGAGCTCCGGCCATCAGAACGCAGGGGTCAGTTGGCAGGTCAGAGGCCGGTGCTTTCCACTTCCGGTCCACAACGGGGGACGCAGAGAAGTGGCATTTAGTTATATGGATAGAATCTGTCAGCACGCTGCACCTTTTCAGCATGGAAGAAAGGACTGCAGCATTGGTGGAAGCAGGCACCGTCAGCACCGGCCAGGCTCAGGTAGGAGAGGTACAATGGTGCCTCTTATTTCCTTACTAGTGAGCTTTTTTGGTATCTTTGATCCTCCTTGGGAGTCCTGCCCTGCAGTACTGAATATATTTATCCCAGTCAAGCAGGATGTGCATTTCTGGAATCCTTTTTTCTTCACAGTGGGTCTCTGTTTCCTTTATCAAATCACAGCGGTGGTCTTTTGTTAAAGGTATTTTTTTTTTTTTTTGGGGATTCATGGTGGCTCCTCTTTTTTTATAGGTTTAGCCACAGTGAAAATCAGAACCCCAATGTCAGGAAGGAAGTGTCCTTCATGTAAAAACCCACTTAAGAGATTCCTGGTGAAACCCCTCTGAAGTCTGCAGTGTTAATCTCTTTGGGTGTGGTCGATGCTCATAGGCATGAGTTCAAGGCCTAACCATGATAACACCCTGTGTGCTACAGCTGTGTGTCATTATAAAGAGAATGTTCAGCTGAGTAGTGAATTTATCCATTTATGGCACCCTATCCTCAGATTCCCAAACATTTGGTGAAACATCTTCTCAGCCATCCACTTCTGAATCGCTGTATTTGGTGATTCAGAGGATGAAAGGGCGAATGCGCTCTTGTCTCTCAGGAATTCAGAGGGTGACACAGTGCTGTAGTGGTTAGCACTTTCACCTAGCAGCAAAGGGTTATTGGTTCAAATCTCAACCAAGACACTACCTGCCTGGAGTTTGCAGGTTCTCCCCGTGCCTGTCTGGGTTTCCTCCGGGTGCTCCGGTTTCCTCCCACACTCCAAAGACATGCTGGTCTGAATCCTCTGGATATAAATTGTTATTTAAAGATCTGAGAGCGATTTATTCCACGTTTGAAATGACTATCCATGATGGAAAAAGTCTTTCCGGGCCATCAGGTCCTTACAGAGGCTTTGGAAAATGAATGGAAGGACCCAGAGGGGTCTCTTTCTTTTTCTCTAAAAAAGAGGTTTCCCTTTGAAGGGGATCAGACACATTTGGGGAATAAAAAAGCCCAGAGGCGTTTTTTTCCCAGGTGTCTTGTCGCAAGAAGGTGGCATTGGAAGATATGGGGATATTAAAGACGCCATGGAAAGGGCAGATTCTCTCCTTAAAAAGGCTTGGGATCCTGTTACATCCAACCTAAAGCCGGCCATGGCCTCCACGGTCGTAGCCAGAAATCTAGAGTGGTGGCTCAACCAGTTCAAGGGACATGTGGGGGCTGGTGCAGCAAGGAAAGATCTCCTGGAGTCTTTCCTGCTGATCCTAAAAGCAGTAAAATACATGGCTGAGGCTTCTGCTGAAACGATCATAATGTCTGCCAGGCGGTTGCCCTTGTCAACTCTACTCAAAGGGCAGTTGGTTGAAAAATTGGTCGGGAAATTCAGCTTCTAAGGCCAAACTTTGTGGTTTGCCCTTTTCAGGTGACTTGCTTTTGGGCCTGAATTGGAAACAATTCTTGACAGAACGGCAGATAAAAAGAAAGCCTTTCCGTCCAAAAAGAAATTGATCCCAAGCAAGGGATTTCGTCCTGTCCCGCAATCCAGCAAAAAGCGTGAACAAGACCTGAGACCCAGATGGGCCTCACAGAAAGGGAAAAAGTGGAATTCTCTTTAAACCTCCTGACAAGCAAGCCCAAAGCAAAGTGACAGCTGCCTTCCAGTGGGGAAAACTTTTAGGGTTCCTCCCACGGTGGGAAGAAGTATCCGCAACCCCCTTTGTAAAGAATATGGTGGCTCAGGGGTACAAGCTGGAGTTCTCGGAGACTCCTCCAAGCAGTTTTTTTTTGTTACTCTCAGGAGATCCGGAATGTCTTGTCAGCATGACCGACACCAGACTCAAGAGTTGTTTCTTCACCTTGTGTGGTGAAGCTTCCTCAATCATGTCTCTGTTACAAGAGCTAATTCAACAGGAAGTACTCATTCAAGTTCCCAAGGAGTAACAAGGCCGTGGGTTTTTTTCACAATTTTTTTTTTTCTGGTAAAGAAACCCTCTGGCAAGTATCGGATGATCCTAAATCTGAAGATTCGGAACGTATCTATCCGGTACAAACATTTCAGGATGGACACCATCTACTCAGTAGCCAAGCTGCTGTCCCCAAACTGCTTTATGGCATCTTTGGATCCAAGGGATGCTTATTTTCTCATCCCAATAAATCAGGACTGTCTGACAGTCAATCTGGGGGTATCGGTCTGGCACCTGCAGTTCAGAGCCCTCCCCTTCGGTCTTTCATCCTCTCCCAGGGTGTTCACCATGGTGATGGCAGATGCCCTGAATCCTTTAAAGGCTGAAGGGTATTTCCATTGTTCTATATCTGGACGATCTGCTAATATTGGCAGAAATCAAAACCAGACGTTGGTACACCTTCAGGAGAAGGTCAGCTATGGAAGACCCAGAAGGCTGTTGCCCAGATGCAGACCAGTCATCAAGGTACAGTCAAGTCAGCTATGGCAGCTCTGGGATTGCTCACGGCTATTATCCCTGCTGTACAGTGGACAAGGCTACGTGCCCGTCTCGTCCAAAGAGCCATTTTGCAGATATGGTCACATCGGGACCCTCGGGAGAAATTTGTCAAAATTTCCACCAAAGCAAAAAGGTCTCTGTGGTGGTGGAGGAATTCCAGAAATCTGGAAAAGGGTCTACAGGGGTCCTTCCATCCGAACAAAAGTCTGACCACGGGTGCCTGGGGCTGGGGAACCCACTGGATGGTCGGACAATGCCAGGGACATGGTCCAAAACAAAGGCCAGGGGGTCATCCAACTGGCGGAAGTTGAAAGCCATCTTCCTAGGTCTAGTGTCCTTTCAACAGGCAGTCAAGGGCCATCATGTCCAAGTTCCCTCGGACAAAATGACAGCGGTAGCCTATGTGTCAAAACAAGGAGGAACAAGAGGCAGACAGCTTTCAGATCTGGCAATCCAGTTGCTCTCCTGGGCGGAGAAAAATCTGGCCTCCTTGTCAGCTGCTCACCTAAAGGATCACAAAACCTTCTGACAGATTTACTGAGCAGAAGAAAAGTACTGGAATCAGAATGGAGTCTGAACCAGAAAGTATTTTTGGAGTTAATGGAAGCCTGGGGACTTCCCCCAGATAGATCTGTTCGCTTGGCAACAGAACACCAAGATCCAAAAATTATTTTCCCTCCACAGGGAAGATCAGGCCTGGGGCTTGGATGCTCTAGCTCATCCATGGGACTTCCCTTTTGTCTAATGCATTTCCCCCATTTAAACTAATTCCATTAGTTCTCAAGAAATTCAGGGAGGAAAAGACCAATTTAATCCTGATCACACCTTTTTGGCCAAAAAGGCATTGGTTTGCTCTCCTGATGAATCTGGCCTTGCGGCCTCCTTGGAAGCTTCCATCCAGGAGTGATCTACTAACACAGGGGAACCTGTTTTATCCAGAGTTAGACCGTTTACAGCTGACAGCATGGTTTCTGAGGAAGACCTCTTAAGAGCCAGAGGCTTGACAGACAAGGTCATCCCTACCCTTCTCTCCAGTAGGAAGAAGGTGACCAGGGACATGTATATGAAAGTCTGGAAAAAGTTTAACTCCTGGTGCTCTAAAAACACTTGTTCTTTGTGTTGCAACAAGAATTACACAAAAACCATGCGATGTGCCCGGAGTCTCGACATGTGCTCCCCCTTTTTATTGCTTCACTCACCAGAAATCTCTCCCCTCAAAACCGGATTGATGCAACCACGCTGTAGCTCCGCCCTGATTACATTGTCGCGACGAAACGTGTAGTTCGGAGCTACAGCGTCATTGCACCAGTTTCAGGTCTGTGGAGCGGATCGTGTCCCGGACTTCCTGTTTTTTATGCTTTTTGATGTCTAACCAAATGTAAGTGCAATTCTATTTATTTTAATCATGGTTTACTTATTTATGCTATGGAGATTGTTTTTGATGCTGAGCCCTGACACCGTGGTCAGCGTATGTGTCCCTGTCATCCGCAGCCCTGCACTGTCCTCCTCCCCCCCCCTCCCCTCCCTGCCTGTCAACTCTCACTGGCGCCGCTCTGCTCCCCTCCCAGGTGATAAAAAAACTGTTATGTTTACACCATCCCCTCTGTTAGATTACAATCTGTATCTTGGTGCCTGTGCTTTATTTAACAAAAAAACAATTTCTACCTGTTTTCTCAGCCATCACGTGACTCCTGACTCTCTCCAAGGTTTTGGTTCCGCCTGCTGGATATGTCAGACGGGGAGAGAAGAGTCGGGAGTAATGTGGGCATCGATGGGCACTGTGAAAACAGGTAGAAATCTGCTTTATTTTTTTTTTTTTTTTAATAATAAAGCACAGGAACTAGGATACAGATTGTAATCTAACAGAGGGGATGGTGTTAACATAACATAGTGGCTTAACAACCACTTTCAAAATTGGCATTCTTTACACTTTTTTTTTTTTTTTTTATAAAGCATGCATTATTTAAAGCGGCACCATATCCACTTTAAATACCCTATTCAATTTCTGACCCTACCTCGGTAGTTAGTTAGTGATAGTGGAGGCAGCTGCACACACACTAATTAATATCTGTCCATAGCGCGGAATCGTCGAACACACTATCATTGCTCTAAGTCATCAACGGTCATGTGATCTCCCAGTTCTTGGTCTTTGAGCCAATGTGGTACTGCTGCAGCATAGAGATGAATGTGTATGTATGTTCATTTATTTATTTTTTTGAAACCCCAATCTTCTCCCTTGAGATGTTCCTAATTCATTAAAGTCTAGAGCCTATCATATTTTTTTTTTTTTTTTTTTTTGCCATATAGAAACATTTAACTGTATTCTGTGTGAATTCTGTACTGACAGAAAAGTTTCCAGCCTACCCCAGCTGGTGGTGCCGTTGGTTATTTCTTAAAAAGATGCTGGTCTGGTCTGTATTAGAGCGGGTAGTATTTTACAGTGGTCTGAACATCTAACCTTTGCTTTGCTCACAGGTGGACTGTCTAGTTCTGCAGTTGCACCGTGTTGGAGAACAGTTGGAGAAGATGAATGAACACAGAATGGATGAGCTCTTTTCCATATTAAGGGATAGTTTCCTACTTCAGAATGGACTGGGATCATTGGCTCAGCTTCTCTTGCTTGAGATGATTGAGTATCGGGCAGCCGGCTGGAAAATGACAGATGCTGCACACAAGTATTACTACAGTGAGATGCCCGATTGACATGGATTTAGTTGCTTTTAAGAAAAGGACCATTATTTAGGTTGTTTCCTGCCAGGGGAGCCAGTACAATCTGCAATAATTTTATTCTAGATTAAGCACAAACGCTTTCCTGATAGGTGTTCGATCACTTGCAGTAATGTTTGACTTTAAAGGGTTTATTTATTAGGGAGTGCAAAATCAGGCTCACTTCTGCATAGGACCTAATGTGATTCTAACCACAGCTTGTTCAGTTAAGCTTTGGAAGCTGATTTGATTTCTATCTAAAAGTGAGCCTGATTTTGTACTCTCCAGATTTAATTAAAAAAGCGATAAGGGTCTGTTCACACATGCTGCTGTTATAGCGCAGTCACTGATGTGCGGTGGGATGCAGCGGGATGACTGCAGTGCTGATGTGTTGGTTGTGGCATACTCCACTGTTAACTTTTTTTTGTAAACGAACTATTGAAATATCACAAGTGACATTTCATTAAGTTGTATTGGCTGCCGCAAGGTGCTCTGAATTGTCCAGGTAGGGGATGAGGCCTTTTGCCTTACCTTGCTGTAGGACTATGTTGGGACTGCACTGGAATGACTGTCCTACCACACCTGTGTCTGTCTACTTTATGGGTTTGTTAATACTAGCAGCAGCCTTGCTGCCTCTCTGAAATCCGCGGTGGATTGCTTTTCAGACAGTAGTAAAGGAGGCGATATGTCACTACCTAATCACATTTTTAAACCCCGCACCACCACATCAGTTGCAACACAGCCGCCAAACATGACAAGGGGTATAATTTTTGACATGACACAAAGCACCAGAGGCGTGGCATGTGTGCAGCCCCACCCCTCTGTTGCATTGTGTTAAGGGGGGCAGTAACACTGTGTCTCAACCACCTATTTTTTTATTTTCTACTCTATTATGTCCTGTCCCTAGCCCTAGTATTCAGCCCAGAGGTTGGATAATAGCAGCTTTGGTCTGAGGCTTCTCACATGGGTACTTTTCTTTGAGGCATGTGCTTTCTCTGGCAGTAAGGTTGTCATTTAGTTGTGCATGATAGATTGGATTCTTGGATGAACCAAAAAGAAAGAAAACCTATGCTTTTTAAAGGTTTCCTTAACCACTTAAGCCCCGGAGGATTTTCCTGCTAAAAGACCAGGGGGTATTTTGCGATTCGGCACTGCGTGACTTTAATGGACAATTGCGCGGTCGTGCGACGCTGTACCTTAACGAATTTGACGTCCTTTTTTCCCACAAACAGAGCTTTCTTTTGGTGGTATTTGATCACCTGTGTGATTTTTTGATCACGCGCTATAAACAAAAAAAGAGCGTCAATTTTGCAAAAATAGCAATATTTTTCACATTTTTTTATATGAAATTCCCCCCAAAAAAAATGTAAAAATCAAAATTTTTTAACATTTTCGGCCAATTTGTTTTATGCTACATATGTTTGGTAAAAAAAATTGCAAAAAGCGTATTTTGATTGGTTTGCGCAAAAGTTATCGCGTTTACTAACAAAGGGTAAGATTTTTGTCATTTTTGTTGTTTTTTTTTTAACGCGTAATGGCGGCGATCTGCGATTTTTTTTTTTTGCGGTATTGCGACATTGCGGCGGACAGATCGGACCCTTGACTGACATTTTTGACACTTTTGGGGTTACCAGTGACATTTCTACAGTAATCAGTGCTATACATATGCACTGTTACTGTAAAAATACACTGGTAGTGAAGGGGTTAACTTTATTTGGGAGGGAGGGGCTGTGTGTGTCCCTAGGGGCGTGCTTTCTACTGTGATTGGCTGTGGCTTCAGCTGTAAGGACACTGATCAACGGATCTACATAGTAGATCCGTGTGATCAGTGTTTTTACACCGAGGAGAATGACAGGTGGCTTGTTCACACAAGCCGCCTGACTTTCTCCCTCTCCCCCGACGATCGCCGAGTGACCGGCGGACATCGGGTCCGCCGGTCACACGCGCAGGGGGGGTCCATGACGGAGCAGGAGCGCGCCTCCGGCGGCGCGCGCTGGCTCCCCAGACCCTCCCAGGCTAGTGACGTTAATTAACGTCACTCTGCCTGGCAGGGGCTGACCGCCGCAGTAAATCTACTTGCGGCGGTCGGCAAGCGGTTAAAGTGGTTGTAAACCTCTGAAATGAACAGAGCATATCCCTCTGTAGTGTGTACCAGCCCTAATCCAAAGCACCTAGTGTGACTTCTGTCTGCTTTCTCTTCCCTCTGTCATTTCTGACAGGTTATCTAGACACCACCTCCTCCAGCACAAGGCAGGTGGTTGACAGCCTCTGCAGTGCATGTTTCTCTAGGAGAGTGTGTACTTTCCTGAGTCTCAGATTACACTCGGCTCTCCTCTTTATGCTGTGCAGTGTGTGACATCAGATCCCTGCTTGCAGGAGCTGAGAAATGGCCTTTTATCTGTGTGTTTTAGGAGGCTGTAGAGGGGAGAGGACTGCAGATAAACAGGTACAACTTATGTAAGAGGATTTGTTTCATCTCTGTGTATCACCTGAGGACAGTCACTTCACTGGGTATATGGAAGGTTTTACAACCATTTTAACTGTGTCAAGCTGCTTGTAGCAAGCATATAAAAATAAGCTTGTGACCTCAGTCTGAAAATACTAGTTGCCTGGCTGGCTTTACTAACCTTATTACTTTAGTAATTAAGAGTCATTTACCCAGAACCATTATCAGCATTGAGAGTTCTGGTTTTGCATGCTAAATATAAAGCAAGTATGGAAGCCAGAAATGACTAGTAATTTCAGCAATGGCAGTGTTTTTAGTAAAGATTTCCTTTAGGTTGTCTGGGCTTCCTCGCTGCCACAGCAGAACAGTTACTTCTTCAGGTAAGGGATCCTGCCTCCTATAATGCAAAGCTTGGAGACTGCTGTCACATGTGGGGCTGATACAGGTGAACATTTTACCTTTCAGGCAATCCAGTGGTAAAGTATTGTTGGCAATGGAAGTGAAGGTAGCTTATGGACAGGTGGTTTAAAACACCTTCACTTGTTCACTTTGTATGGTGTAAATGTGCAGCAATGAAGATTCACCAGCCCTTCCCCTAAAGGTAAGGCATAGCACAGCATGGTGCGACCTAAACTATCTAAGCAATAACAACTTGTTAGGTGGGTGTATTCAAAGCATTCCAGCAATAATTCAGTATCTGTTCATCTTTAAAGTGGGTTTTTGAAAATTGAACAAATGTATGTTATTCTTAACAAAAAAAACTGCTCTTTTAAAGGATAAGTTTACCTTCTAACAAAGAAAAAACATAAATGTAAACTTTTGCAGGTAATGTGCATTTATTATTTTTTGTTTCTGGAAGCTCTAGCTTTGCATGTGGGTCTCCTGCAGATCTTTCAGTACATCCTATACAGGCAAGAGGATACAGTCTGATAGGAAGAGAAAATAACTACCACAGCGCTGTGGTAGTTCATTGAAAACTACAAGCCGACAGGCTGCCGGACCTTGTCCTTTTTTCCTTCCCAGAACAATGTCAATGAGTAATGTGGGTGTAGTCCTGCTCAACTGTTTTGTTTTTAAATTGTGACAGCTAGCAGATCCCTGAATAAGGAGAGGGGTGCAAAGGGCTGTCCGCTCATAACATGTTACACCCTAAATGTAGGGGTAACATTTTACGAAAGGTAAACTTATCCTTTAAGTTTTATTGGGCCCCCTTTGTAATTAAAAGTATAAACAGATCAGATGTTAGATCAGGGGTGTCCAATCTTTTCACTTTCCTGGGCCACACTGGAAGAAGAGAAATGGTCTTCAGCCACACATAAAATAGACTAACAATAAGGCTACCTGATGAAAAGTTCCTTCTGCGGCTCACAGCTGGTAGGTGTGGTTACTGGCCCCAATTTACTATACTGACCGTTCACCGGCTGCCACCTATTCGTGGTTCTCTGCACAGCCAACAATTTACCTGCAGGCAAATCATTGCTTCTCTCAGCGGGTAGGTGCAGCTGTCGGCCCCTTTCCCTATAATTAGTTTGCCAGCGGCCACACCTATTCGCGGCTGTGCAGAGAGCCGCGAATAGGTGTGGCAGCTGGCAAACTAATTATAGGGAAAGGGGCCGACGGCTGCACCTACCCGCTGAGAGAAGCAGGGGGTCAAACATTACCATAAACACACTCCTAAACCTTGTGGACAGCCTTCCCAGAAGAGTTGAAGCTGTTATAGCTCCAAAGGGTGGGCCAACAATATTGAACCCTACGGACTAAGAATGGGATTCCATTAAAGTTCATGTGTGTGTAAAGGCAGGCGTCCCAATACTTTTGGTAATCTAATGTATATCTTTGATGCTTGTGAAGACTTGCACTGCCATAGAGAATAACAGTTGATTTTAGAAATTGCACTTGTATTAGGCATGGTCCCTGTGGGGTGTGCAGGTTGCTTATATGCACTCCTGACTGGGCTATGGGAGCAGGCAGGCACATGGATATTTTCAGGTGTAGTTATTACAGACTACACGGGCAGGCAGCACTAAATGTACCAACTAAATTCTTGCTGAAGCTAGAGTATTCTTACAACCCGGACATGTAGTAACTACCAGGAAGGGGCTTTGTTCTCAGTCCTGGCTCCCAGGCTTTGAGTGATTGTGTTTTTTTTTTTTTCCCACCTTTATGTGGTGCTGACGACAAAAGTTACATTTATTGTGAATAATTTAGAAAGGTGTTTGCTCTTGATTGCAATCTGAAGCAGATACATGGGGCTGTTATTTAATAAAGCAAACATAAGTGACCAATCAAAAAAATGTTATTTGCACTAAATTTGATAAAATCGGATTGGTTGCTTTGTGAAGTTGTACTATTAGGTAATCCCCTGGTTATCTGGATTTAATAAATGATGCATATTTGACACATTCATACAGTTTTATAAGATTTCTTTTCATATTTTACATTTTTGGAAGTTGTAAACTTTTCTGCAGTACCTTTGTAATTCCAACTGTACAGACAAAGGATGCTTTTTTGAATTTTAATACAGATTTTATGTACACAGTTTTGTTTTCTTGACTTATGTATTAAAGTTGAAACATGACAGCTCAGTAGCCTGTGTGTAAATGCAGCTTGTAGGAATTTCAACGAGGGAGCTGGTGGATCACAATGGCGGCCAGAACCTTTTTTTTTTTGTAGAATTTAAAATATTTGTATACAATATAAATAAGAAACTTCTCATAGAAAAAAAAAAAAGTGTTAACACTGCTTACAACTCTTTATTTCCAATTGGCCCTACAGAAAACAATACTAAATTAATTAATGGCCAGCTTACTAGCTTTGGGTTCCCCCTCTACAGCCCGTGACATCTTTGAGTATATGTAATGGTAAAGCCGAACTCCAGGTTCTGTGTTATGTAAAGGGCCATACACACTATAAGATTTTCTGAAGACTTTTCCTTCAGACTTACCTTTTCTATGTAGTGCAAGGGCCTGCCAGATTGCATACAAATGGAAAGTGTTTAGGTTTGACCTCATATTATATGGTTTTGGTAAATCTAAAGGAAAAAGTCTTCAGAAAACCTTATAGTGTGTATGGCCCGTTAAACCAAACTTTTTCAACCAGGATGCCTTGGTAGAATACCTAAAAATTGCCATCAAGCCTGTCCTTTTTTTTGTTTTGTTACGTAAAGCCACAGGTTTGTATTATACAGTATGACAACCTTTACCACCATGCAGACTTTCTGCAAGCATCCTAACACTCCGTAACATCGATAGATAAGAAAAATTGTCAGGTGCCTGAGGAGGTCTTTGTCCCTCCCCATCAACAGAGAGGTCATGTTAGCCAAATGATGGAAAAGAAAAAAACACTGAACTCCTAGAGTGCAAAGATATTTCATATTTTAGAATGGGGTGCCCTGAGATTAAAATTTTGCACAAAGGGTGCCTTGACTGAAAAAAAGGTGGAGAAACACTTAAGACTAAGCTGGCCTAAATAAACTCTTTTAATAGTGAGTGGGTGCACCTGCTGTCAGTAATGTAGGCACTGTATGTAGCATCAGCTGCATAGAGTAACCTTTTCAACACAGAGGAACCCTTGAAATACATTTCTGGTCTCGGGGAACCCCTGCTAAAAATTTAAAATCTACAACTTATGACACATTAGTGTGACAGTCAGTGG
Source organism: Pelophylax lessonae (assembly GCF_965119305.1). Taxonomy (NCBI): domain Eukaryota; kingdom Metazoa; phylum Chordata; class Amphibia; order Anura; family Ranidae; genus Pelophylax; species Pelophylax lessonae. The sequence goes on from NC_138778.1 coordinate 133,936,049, forward strand.
GAAGAATGCTCCTTACTCTTCTCATCATTGGGAAGAATTACCCCCTTCCAGATAGCTAAAAGGAACAATGGTGTCATTGGGAACTTATCTGAGAGGCAGAAATTGCCCATTGCTTAAGGAACCCCTAGCAACCTCAGGAGGAACCCTGGTATAGAGCAGTGATCTGGGAACAGTATGTGGACTTCACATCCCCAGAACAAAATACTTTGGCCAAGTGCTGCTCAGCCATTCACAGGAAGCCTTGTGTTTTTGGGAACAAATACAAGGCTTCCTCTGACTGAGGCAGACAAATGACATCACAATCTCCACCTCAGCCAAGCAAAGGAAGCTTTAAATGAATTCATAAAATACAAGGCGTTCTGTGACTGGCTTAGCAGCAACTCAGCCCAACTCTATTTTGGTCCACATATGGGACAGAAAGTCCCAGTACCTCTGCTGAAAATGTTACATGCAATTTGTACGGCTTGGCCCAAAGGAGGAGGGATCAATCCAAAGCAATGTCAGCCCAGGTTTACTATAACCCTGTAAAAACATTGCCCGAATACACAGCGCTTTAAATAGACAATTATTGGGGGGTGTTTATTAAAACTGGAGCACTCAGAATCTGGTGCATGATAGCCAAACAGCTTGTTCAACTAAGCTTTGTCAATAAAACCTGGAAGCCGATTTGTTTCGATGCAGATCTGCACCAGATTTTGCACTCCAGTTTTAGTAAATACTGTCCAATGTCACCTTCTCCTTTCAGTACAAAGTAAGAATGTATGTGTACAGGGCCCCCCTAACAAACTGATGCTTGCCTTGCTACTGCTCCAGTGCCACTCCTTATTACATGGTTGCAGCTGGGACCAGACGAAAGGTGGAGCGGCCACTGCACTCCCTCCTGTCCTATCAGTTGACTGATGAGACTGGAGCATTGTCATATGCTCCCCCATACCTGGAAGCACTGGGTAATTTTCGCTTTTGTTCATTGAAAGACACAGCAGAAATCTTGACCTTTGGGTTATATAGCATCACCTTCAGAAGTTGCACACTGGGGAGTTTGGCCACCATCAGGGGTCACTCTAGCTTTTTGTGTGCCCAATGTCCTACTCCTGAAGGTGTGGCTTCAACCCAATGACCAGGGGATCAAGATCTCCACTGATTCCTTCAATGAACACCATAAAAAAAGAAAAAAAAAATAATCCATTTTTTGTGGCTAGAGCTACTGAAGTAATCTGCTGGCAAGGTGAATATCATGGTTCACAGACAGGCTTTTGCAGACACTAGGGGTTATTTACTAAAAAACTGGAGCATGTAAAATCTGGTGCAGTTCTGCATAGAAACCAATAAGCAGGTTTTATTGTCAAAGCCTTATTGAACAAGCTGAAGTTAGAAGCTGATTGGCTGCCATGCACACCTGCACCAGTTTTAGTAAATCAACCCCTGTGTCACTTTGCCGTGCATGGATAAGGTTAAAGTCTCTCTTTATTAGTACTCCTCTATACACAGATCAGCCATAACTTTATGACCACTGACAGGTAAAGTGAATAAAACAATTGTTTGTTTCAATGGCATCTAAAATGTCAGTGGAATATCTAAGGCATTAGGTAAACATATTGGCCCTGAAAATGTGTTGAAAGCAAAAAGAAAAGGGCAATGCAGTTGTGTAGGGGGCTGTGGAACCACAGACTAGTCAGGGTACCCATGCTGACCCGTGTCCACAACCAAAAGCTCCTACAATGAACACTCTACAGTGGAACTGGACCATGGAGCAATGGAAGGTAGTTTGGTCTGATAAATTAAATTTTCTTTTACATCGTGTTAATAGCTGGGTGCGTGTGTGGCGCTTACTTGAGGGAGAGATGTCACTAGGATGCACCATGGGACGAAGGCAAGCTGGCAGAGGCAGTGTGATGCTTTGGTATATATACTGCTGGGAATCCTTGGGTCTTGCCGTTTTATGTGGATGTTACTTGACGTGTACCACCTACCTAAAACATTGTTGCTGACCAAATACATCCTTTCATGGAAATGGTATCCCCTGATGGCAGTGGCCTCTTTCAGCAGAATAATGTGACCTGCCACACTGCAAAAATGGCTCAAGAGTAGTTTGATGAACACAACAAGAAGTTCAAGCTGTTAACTTGGCCTCCAAATCTCAATCTAACCAAGCATCTGTTGGATGTACTGGAAAACCAAGTCTGATCCATGGAGGCCCTACTTCACAACTTCTGACTTAAAGAATCTGCTACTTAAGTCTTGGTGTTAATACCACAGCATACCTTCAGAAGTATAGTGGCGTCCATGCTTCAATGAGTCAGGGCTGTTTTGGTGTATTTTGAGTCATGCAGGACCTTATTGATTAGCCCACTGAATGCAGAAATAGTCTCTCTCTAATTGTAAAAAATCAATAGTTACACAGAATGCCTAAACAGAATATTTATTCTGTAGAAACAAACACTAGAAACTTATTTACAGTAAGAATCTGCACGCTGGAAATAAATTGACTCACATTTTATACATCTAGTAAGGTTTTCACCTTGGCTGAAAGGACAGAAAAAACAAAATGGCTAAGTTCGAAGAAAAGGTGAAAAAGAAGTAACTTGCACTTAAAATGGAGCTCAACTCCTACCAAATGAGGGACCATCAATGTACTGGAGGAGGGCGCTGTGGTGGGTAAGTCTGCTATAATGTGCAAATATCCTGTACATACTTGCACACTATGGAAAAAGCCCTGAGCGCTGTCAGCGATGGTGCCAGTTTTTAAAAGATGCAATCCTCTGGCCTGGTACCAATTCCCTATTCTAGACACATGCTTTTTCCGGTCCTTGTCCTTGAACGGTCACTGTATATTTGTGTACTGATAGGGGAGCGCAGCCACTTTTACCACCAGCGGAAGTGAGCATATGCCCTGTTGGACTCGGCCATTTTATGTAGCTCATGTTTTTTCTTGACAATACTTCCTTCCCCAATGGAACTCTGCAGGATAAGGTCAGCAAGTTTATCATACATCCGCGTTCGCTTAACCTTCTTCTCTCGGCATGCTGAAATTATCCACTTCATGGCCAAGAAGCGACGTCTATTATCGGTCAGCGGTGTGGGTACCTGTAACAAAAAACAAGTTAATGGGGCATGTGAAATGTGTGGGGCATGTGAAATGTGTGTGTCATAGGACAGGTGATGTCACATGTCAGTACCTGATAAGATTTCCCTCCTCTTAAGATGCTTGTGAGGCCAATGATGGGCTGGCAGTTGTCCATCGCTTGATGAAAGATAGTGTAAGGATTGCATTCAATACTTTCCCTCTCATCAGGGGAGGCTTTGTGATATTTCTCCAACTGCGTTCGCTTGATTTTCTCTAAGGTCTAAAGAGAACAATAGTCAAACACTGGTGATGGATTATGGAGCACAAATAAATCGGTTTTACTATTTTATAGACCCCGGGTCAGCAACCCGTCGATGACAATTTACCCATCGACTGTGGGTTGGTGAATGGGTAGATCGTGAGCACTCGCTGACCCCCCTTACCTCAGCACCAATCTTTTAATCCAGCTTCCTCTGCCCTGCTTATCCTTCCTCACAGCACAGCAGAAATAGGAAGGCAGCTCAGAACAGAGGGTGGGAGCTGGCCAAGTTAACCAGCAGAGATGATTGGTTGCTAGGCAGTCCTAGCAACCAATCACCAGCTTATTATGGAAAGTTATCTCTGGCTCCCGCCCCCTGTCCAGTGCTGTGCTGCCTTCCGCTTCTGTTCTGTCTACACCTCTATAGGTAGGAGAATGAATCCACTACTCTGACATTGACACTGGTGTGTGTGTGTGTTGGGGGGGAGGAGGAGGATGGTGGATAAAGTGGGGTGGAGGGCACTATTTTGGGAAAGAAGGGTATGACGTGAAAGGGGCAGAGGGTATTGCTATGGGGATGTGAAATGGGCGTCTAAAGGTTAGTGGGGACAGGGGGAGAGAGAGAATGAATATGTGAAGGGAGGCAGAGGACATTGCTATTGTGGGGGTGGGCAGAAGACACTACTGGGGATGTGAAAGGGGGCAGAGGCCACTACTGTGGGCAGGGCCAGTCCCAGTATTAGGCAGCCAACATAGGGTGCTAGGGTGGGGTGGTAAAATCCAAATCCCCAGCCACTTGCAGCTGAGGCAAACAGGGCTCCTAAAAAAACTGACACTTTCCACTGCTCTGTCGACACCATTTACTTTTAAGTTTATATTTTTACAGTTACGTTTTATCATATTTTTCCTTACTATTTAGTTAGGCCTTGCTATTTAAATGTAAAAAAAAAAAAGGGGGGCACTAAACACCGGTGATCTTTGATCTCTCATGTTATTCGGGTAGATCTCCTCCTCTCAAAGGTTGCCTACCCCTGTACTAGACGGAAGGGAATTGATGTCCAACAGCTGAATGCTTTATACAATGCTTTATTTGTTCTGCATGTTCAATTTGCATTTTTAAAAATTCCCAAAAACGCCAGTAAAAATCGCCACACTCAGGTGTGAATAGAGCCTAACATCAGAGATCAATAAAGTATTTTTACTTTGTGTAAATATAAATTGACAAATTAGACTTACCTTGTTCATGATGGTTCTTGACAGGATCTTGTTGCCACTCTTCATCATCATATTTGTGAATTTACTAGAAATATATAGTAGTTAATGAATGCAGTACCTGGCTTAAAACAACAAATTATAACCTTCTATGTGAAGATTGTTTATAAAGTCACAAAACAGGAAAGCGTAAGATGGACTGACCTAATGAAAGTAACTTCAGACCAAACATTGTTCTGCAGAGAAAAGTTATCCTCACAGCAGGTTTTAATTGTGGTTTGTGTTCTGCTTGGCCAGAAATTCTGTCACCGAAACAGGATGCAAAAGGGAAATCTATCCAATTGGGTCACACCCACTGCAATAAAAACATTTCTCTATCGTTCATTGACGGATGCAGTTCTCACTGATTTATATCAGTAGGGTTATACTGCCCCCTACAGGAGTAGGACACTAGGCAGAGAAAAGTTCTGGCTACGCCCATGGGCAGTCCCGGAGGAGACACCCTCTCTCTTCCTGCATAGGATGTCAGTTTTAATCTGCCTAGTCAGGAGTAAGGACCTAGTTTCCTGCTGGGATCTTTGGTCCTGGCATGGAAGTAATTTTTTTTTATGTAGATTTTTTTTTAGCTAGTCTTTTTTTCTCCGGAACTTTTTTCCTGTGAGATCTTTGAGCAATTATGCCGGGCTGGATCCTTATATCCAGTGGTCACCCCAGTCTGGCCATTGAGCGCGCGCAGGCCTTAGCTCTGCGCTGGGTTGGCCGCGACATAGTCCCACTGGACACCAGTGGCGTGGGGTCCTGTCATGAGATGGCGCCTGCCTGTGTTCCCGGTATGGTGAGTAAACCTAGCCCCCCCCCCCCTCCCTTCCCTGGCGGATTTTGGGGTGGACGCGGGCCATCGCTCTGTGTATGCACCACGCAATTTTCAACCAGTTCCCACATCTGCAAATGCACTGTGTTTTTAAATGTGTGGGGATACCATTAAGAATAAATAGCAGCCCCACACATCTGTAAAGAGCAGCGCTATTTAGCTGTGAGTAGTTTCGGGTGCGGGAACAGTTGCGATTCCTGCACCCGCAACCACCTACATTATTGTGATCCTAGCCTTAGACTAGGGTTCCTTGAGACTAAATATACTTTCAAAGTGTGCCTTGACTGACAAAAGGTTGAGAAACACTGCTCTATACCAATACTTGGTTGGGGGTCCTTTTGCATGAATTATTGCATCAATGTAGTGGAGGCGATCAGCCTGTGGCACTGCTGAGGTGTTATGGAAGCCCAGGTTGCTTTGATAGCAGCCTTTAGCTCATCTGCATTGTTTGGTCTGGGGTCTCATCTTCTTCTTGACAATACCCTACAGATTCTCTATGGGGTTTAGGTCAGGCAGGTTTGCTGGCCAATCAAGCACAGTGATACCATGATCATTAAACCAGGTATTGGTACTTTTGTCAGTGTGGGCAGGTGCCAAGTCTCCATAAAGCTGATCAGCAGATGGAAGCATGAAGTGCTCTAGAATTTCCTGGTAGAGGGATGCGCTGACTTTGGACTTGATAAAACACAGTGTACCAACACCAGCAGATGACATGGCTCCCCAAATCAGCACTGACTGTAGAAAATGTTGCGTTTCATTTGGAAATCAAGGTCCCGGAGTCTGGAGGAAGAGTGGAGAGGTGCTGGTGTTGGCCCACTGTGTTTTATCAAGTCCAAAGTCAGTGCAGCCCTCTACCAGGAAATTCTAGAGCACTTCATGCTTCCCTCTGCTGACCAGCTTTATGGAGATGCTGATTTCATTTTCCAGCAGGACTTGGCACCTGCACACACTTCCAAACCTACCAATACCTGGTTTAATGATTGTGGTATCACTGTTCTTGATTGGCCAGCAAACTCGCTTGAACTAAACTGAAAGAATCTGTGGGGTATTGGCAAGAGGAAGATGAGAGACACCAGACCCAACAATGCAGACAAGCTGAAAGCTTCTATCAAAGAAACCTGGGCTTCCATAATACCTCATCAGTGCCACAGGCTGATCGCCTCCTTGCTATGCCACGCTGATACAGTAATTCATGCAAAAAGAGCCCCGACCAAGAATTGAGTGCATACTATACTGTACATGGACATAATTTTCAGTAAGCCAACATCTCAGTATTAAAAATTATTTTTTATTGGTCTTCTGTAATGTTATAATTTTATGAGATACTACATTTTGGGTTTTCATTAGCTGTAAGCCATAATCCTCAAAATGTTAATGCTTGAAATATATCACTCTGTGTATAATGCATCTATAGAAAAAAATATTAGTTTCACTTTTTGAAATGAATTACTGAAATAAATGAACTTTTTAACCACTTTACTACCAGTCACGTAACCTCTACGTCGGCTGACTTTGAGTGGTTATACCGGGATGATGCCTCTAGCTAGAGGCATCATCCCGGTACCGTTGTTTGAAGCCGACGGTCGGCTTTCCGTCGGTAACGATCGATGCGGCTCGGGAGCCGCTCAATCGTTACCCGGGGGGGCGGGAGGGGACGTCCCCCCCCCTCCCGCCGCCTTCCGCGGCTTTGCTCGGGGCTACAGTCCCACCGGGAGCCCCGAGCACCCAGCCGGCACGTCCGCCGGCTGGATGGAGTCCCGATGAATGCCGGAAACGGCATCGATCGGGTCTCCGATGACGTAACCCGGAGGCGGCGTCCATGACGTCACGTCCGGGTTACTGTGCTGCAAAAGGCGGCAGATTTGAAAAACGGCTGTATGCAAAAATGCCGTTTTCGGCGTTTTGCATACAGGGAAGTGTAGTGGAGGGGTCTAGGGTCTTTTAGACCCTCGATCCCTCCATAAAGTGTACCTGTCACGACATATTGCTGTCACCAGGGATGTTTACATTGCTTGTGACAGCAATAAAAGTGATCAGATTTTTTTTTTTTTAAAAACCTGTAATAAAGTTTAAAAAAAAAGAAAAAATAAATAGGAAAAAAAAAAAAAAAAAATTTAGCCGTCCCCTTCACCGTTAGCTCGCGCACAAAAAAAAACGTATACGCAAGTCGAGCCGCAAATGAAATCGCTGTTCAAACCACACATGTGAGGTATCGCCGCGATCGCCAGAGCGTGGGCAATAATTAAAAAAAAAGAGCTACACTCTAACTCTAAACTGGTAACCGTTAAATAAATTTAAAGCGTCGCAGATTGAGATCTCTATTGACCGTAGTTTGTCGCCATCCCACGGGGGGGCGCAATTTTAAACCGTAACATGTTTGGTATCTATTTACTCGGCGTGACATCATCTTTCACAATATACAAAAAAAATGGGCTAACTTTACTGTTTAGTATTTTTTAAATGCAGTGAAATGTGATTTTTCAAATTTTTTCCAAAAAAATGGCGTTTTAAAGACCGCTGCGCAAATACCGCGTGACAAAAAATTTTGCAATGACCGACATTTTATTCTCCAGAGTCTTTGCTAAAAAAATATATATAATGTTTGGGGGTTCTAAGTAGTTTTCTAGGAAAAAATACTGATTTTAACTTGTGAACAAAAAGTGTCCGAAATAGGGCTGGGGCTAAAGTGGTTAATAATATTCTAATTTTTTGAGATGCCCCTGTATATGTTTTTTTTGCTGCCAGTGTCCCCATTGAAAAAAATTTCTCTGCATTTTGAGCCACAGTAACTACCATCATTGTGACAGAAGTAAAAATTCTGCAACAATATTAATTAAAGAATTAAAAAAAATTCAATTAAAATAATACCCTTCCCTACTCCATACAAGACAAAATTGGTTGTAGTTTGACCTCAATTACCAGTAGTAGGGTCTATGCAGGTGACAGTGCTATATGTAAAAAAGAATAAAGCTGTATCTACAGAAAAGAAGACCCCTTAACACCTGGACTACTTTTAGGTGAATTTCTTTGCCGTTCCTAAATGTACAGCAGTAGTGGAGTGGTGGACGTATACAAAACGGCATGTCAGAAAACTCCCCATTAGAGGGGCCCTTAACCACTTGCTTACCGCCTTATAACAGTGTTTCTGCTACAGGGCGGCAGCTGGGGGCAGGATCACATAGATTTTATAAGTACTGTAGTTTGTCATCATTCCATGAGCGTACGCAATTTTAAAGCATGACATGTTAGGTATACGTGATGCTGCACTTCTTCCTGCAGGGGGTGCACGCATGTCGCGTCTGCTGTGATTATTGCCCTCAAATGCCTGGCACCCACTGATCATCGGGCAGAGACTCAGAACAAAGCTCTGCCTATGTAAACAAGACAGATTACCTGTCTGACAGGGGGGGGGGAAGGGATAGATTTTGTGTTCCTGCAAAGCAGGAACTAAAAGCTATCTCTTCCCCTAGTAAAAACAGTAAACACAAACACTGGACAGGCACACAGTTAACCCTTTGATCACCCTAGATGTTTAACCACTTCCCAGCCAGTTATTAGTACAGTAAGTTACTGTAACAGTGCATATTTTTAGCACTGATTACTGTATTAGTGTCACTGGTTCCCGCAAGTGTCAATAGTGTCAGTTAGTGTCCAACTGTCTGCCGCAATATCGCAGTCCCGCTCTAAGTTGCTGATCTCCACCATTGCAAGTATAAAAAAAATTCCAGTATATACATTACAGTTTGTAGACAAAGTTTGTGTAAACCAATCAAATAACGCTTTGTGGAATTTATTTTTTACCAAAAACAAGTAGCAGAATACATATTGGCATTTTGTATTGGATATGTTTTATAGCAGATAGTTTTTAATTGCCGGTCTTTTTTGTTTATAGCGCAAAAAAAAAAAAAAAAAAGGCAGAGGTGATCAACTACCACCAAAAAAAAGTTCTATTTAAGGGGGGAAAAATGACAAATTTTATTTGGATACAGCCTTGCATGACCGTGAAATTGCCAGTTAAAGTAACAGTGCCGTATCGCAAAAAATGGCCTGGTAATGAAAGGGGGTAAATAATCTGGAGGCCAAGTGGTTAATGCCATTGGACAGCTCAGATCACAATTACAGTGAACAGAGCCAAGTGGCCCTGTACCTTGTAATCACAAATGTAAGTTGTAATACTGTTTATACATAAGAGCCCTTCTTTTCACAAAGGAGGAAGGGGGAAAGCAGTATTTTATCAATGAAGACTGAACAAAGGATCAGCAGCATATTCAATGGTGAGGGGTTTTAACCAATTGCAGGATTGTTTAACCCTTTTTATGCCCCCCTCTAACATCTCCTTTCCATCTTGCCTCTCTATGCGACCTGTATATTAACCCCTTCACCACCTCCTCCCTCTATGTATGCTCTGTATATGAATGATGCGCTGTATCTAGTGCACCATTACCAAGCTTCATGTTTTAACCCCCTCAATATCAGCAGTTCTATATATATATATATATCTCCATATCCCTGGGGTGTCAAAAAAAGGTCAATTCAGTGATGTCTATACTCTGACAATTTCATTTGAAATGGTTTGTAACAAAAAAAAGGTATGATGACGTAATGGAAGTTAAGGGTAATGTAAAACACACAAACTTTTTTTGGTCCTTTCCTTTTCATATTAAAAAATAATGTTGCAAATATTCTACAGCCATATTACTAAGAAGTCAAAACCATTTGAATAAGATAAACTACCTGACTACTTTTACAATGACAAATACTAGCCATATAAAACTTCTACAGAAATAGTCCTGTATGCAGGTGTCCCCTCCCAGCCTCCAACAAGATTTCATTTTTCAAGACAATATGAAAAGGACAATGTACTTAGTTGCTATGGGTAATACCTGTTTTTTGAAGTGTCTTACCAACTGGACAAAATGGGAGGGTGAATGAAACAAAGATCAAACATGCAGATACCCTGTTTCCCTAAAAAATAAGACCTACCCCGAAAATAAGACCTAGCATGATTTTCAGAGATGGCTGAAAAATAAGCCCTACCCCGAAAATAAGCCCTAGTAAAATCCTTGATCTCAGCCCCTACCTCTGCAGTATTCAGAGAGGGAAAGTAGAGCTCCAGAGGGTCACGTGAGCGCCCAGCGGCGCTGTAAAGAAGGTATTTTCCACAATAAAGTTACAAAAAGGAGACACACTGCACATTATATAATCTTTTTACAAAATCGATTACATAATTTTACAATGACTTTATCCAAGGTTTATTTTTGGGATTACAGAATGTCATAATGCTGATTTCTGAGCTGACAGGGGGAGAGAACTTTTTTGTTTTAACATTTTATTGTTTTATTACAGGCTTTTTAGAACAGAGAGGGCTAAATGACACAGCACAAGCACTGTGCTGTCTATCATGCTTTAGGATCAGGATATTTATTTTCGGGTTACAATCATTTGGAGATAGTCATTGTACATACCGTAAATAAGACGTCCCCTGAAAATAAGCCCTAGTGTGGGTTTTGAAGCCAAAATTAATATAAGACCCGGTCTTATTTTCGGGGAAACACGGTATATTGCAAACAGTAAATAAAAGGTTGGAAATACACGCGGGCACGATAGAACACACAGTGCCTTGAAAAAGTATTCATATTACTTAAAATTTTCCACATTATGTCATGATGTTACAACCAAAAAGGTAAATGTATTTTATTAGAATTTTATGTGATAGACCAACACATAGTGGCACAGAATTGGGAAGTGGAAGGAAAATGATAAATGGTTTTCAAAATGTTTTACAAATAAATCTCTGAAAAGTGTGGCATTCATTTATATTCAGCCCCTTTACTCTGATACCCTTAACTAAAATCCAAAATCCAGTGGAACCAACTGCCTTCAGAAGTCACCCAATTAGTAAATAGGTTCTGCCTGTGTGTAATTAAATCTCAGTATAAATACAACTGTTCTGTGAAGCCCTCAGAGATTTGTTAGAGGACCTTAGTGAACAAACAGCATCATGAGGGCCAAGAAACACATCAGACAGGTCAGGGATAAAGTTGTAGAGAAGTTTAAAGCAGGGTAAAATTTAAAAAAAAAATTATATATATATATATATATATATATATATATATATATATATATATATATATATATATATATATGTATATCCCAAGCTTTGAACATCCCACAGAGCACCGTTCAATCCATTATCCGTAAATGGAAAGAGTATTGCACAACTGCAAACCTACCAAGACATGGCCGTCCACCTAAACTGAAGGAGAGCATTAGTCAGAGAAGCAGCCAAGAGGCCCATGGTAACCCTGGAGGAGCTACAGAGATCCACAGCTCAGGTGGGAGAATCTGTCCACAGGACAATTATTAGTCGCGAACTCCACAAATCTGCCCTTTATAGAAGAGGGACAAGAAGAAAGACATTGTTGACAGAAAATCCCGTTTGCAGTTTGCGAGAAGCTATGTGGGGGGATGCCGCAAACATGTGGAAGAAGGTGCTCTGGTCAGATGAGGCGGACATTGATCTTTTTAGGCTAAAAGCAAAACGCTATGTGGGGCGGAAAACTAACCCCTTCACATCACCTTGAACATGCCACGCCCATGGTGAAACATGATGGTGGCAGCATCATGTTATGGGGATGCTTTTGTTCAGCAGGGACAGGGAAGCTGGTTCAAAGTTGATAGGAAGATGGATGGAGCCAAATACAGGGAAATCTTAGAAGAAAACCTGCGGGTCTGCAAAAGATTTGAGACTTTGGGGTGGAGGTTCACCTTCCAACAAGTCAATGACCCTAAACATACAGCCAGAGCTACCATGGAATGGTAGATAAAAGCATATTCATGTGTTAAGCCCTGTACACAAGCACCGTGTCTTTTGTCCAGTGCTGTCGTGTTGGTTGAAATGTGCTCTAGACTGCACACAAATTTTGTCGGCCAACAACAACCAACTTCAGAAGTGATGTCATGTGATAGTTAACTTTCCATGTGTTTTTTCTTCTCTGAGCATGCCCAGTCTTGCTCATCTGGCTTTTGTCGGCCGAAATCTGTACTGACTGACGATCGGCCATTCTGGTGACGGCCAACAAAAATTTTATAGCATGCAGACCAGATTTTGTTCGGCCGAAAAGTCGCAGTCGGAAGCATCATACTAACAAGCCGACAATCGGCCGATCGGACGTTGGCCGAATATTTACGGCCGACAATCGGTACGTGTGTACGGGCCTTTAGAATGGCCCAGTCAAAGTCCAGACCTAAATCCAATTCAGAATCTGTGGCAAGACTTGAAAATTGCTGATCACAGACTCTCTCCATCCAATCTGACAGAGCTTGAGCTATTTTACAAAGTAGAATGAGCAAATATGTCACTCTAGTTGTGCAAAGCTGGTAGAGACATCCCCAAAAAGAATTGCAGTGAAAGGAGGTTCTACAGAAGTATTGACTCCAGGGAGCTGAATACAAATGTACGCCACACATATTTGTAAAAAATGTTGAAAAACATTTATCATTTTCCTTCCACTTCAAACATATTTTTGGTTGCAACATGATAAAATGTTGAAAATTTCAAGGGGTATGAAAACTTTTTCAAAGGCACTGTATCTACTGTTCAACGATTTGAAAATACTTAATTATATTGGATTAGTCATGTACTAAACAGCAACTATGCTGCATCCTACAACTAACTATGGTGTCACAAGGCTTCCCACCAGAGTTAGGGACCAACAGGAAGAGCCAAACAAGCTTTCAACCACAGGACCTGGTGGACATTTGCACAAGAAAAGCACCTTGGGACCTTTAATTATGTAAAGTATAATAGCACACGAAGGCAGCACTGGGTGTCTACTTTCATTACTATCACTCATTTGGTGCTTCAAAAATGATAGCAGGGTCACTGTAATTAGATTTGTTTGACAAGGCACAGAGCCATGAAGTTTGAGTGGCTCCAGGATGTTTGCTTCCAGAGGAGAAACCTGGCTTTGGAATTTTTCTGCAGGACTGGTAAATCCTGGCCCTGAAGCCTTTGTAGAGTATTGTGCAGAATGATGCCTCCACCCAAGACCTTGATTAGCTGCCAAACAGCATTCTGACTGTACAGGTGTGCACAGCACTTTGTATGGGTGCTGAGGGTAGGAAGGACCCTTGGTGTGTGTATTTGTAGCCTTCAATAAAGTGGCTTGACAAGGCTGAGGTCTGAAAGATGAAGTGGTGTCTGTGCTGAAACAGATGGCGGGTCTGAAAATACCAATATAGCCAGGAGTATATTTTATGTTGTACCCTATGTGATGCAAAAGCCAGTGTGGGAAAATCCTGATGTATGGAAGGAACTTTACTTTTGGATAAGGAGCGCAAAAAAAAAAAAAAAAAAAAAAAAAAAAAAAGCCCTAAAACATACTTGCTTATATATGATTGATAAAAGTATTCCCTATGGGTGACAACAAAATACAAAACAAAAAACCAATGCACTACCAAGTGAGAGGCAATCACTAGGATATGATATAAGAAAAAACCTGAATGCAGCAGCCAATCCTTATAGTGTCACCATATAAAAAATGAATAAAGGAGTATGGAGCGGCGCTATATCAATAGTATAATAATGAAATAATACAATAGTGAAAAAATATTTAAAATTACATAATATAAATATCATGCTTCTATATATATATATATATATATATCTATCTATCTATCATGCATAAAAACATATTGTATAAAAAAAAAGTGCATGTGCAAACGAACAAACCATCAACAGGTGTTACACATCATCAAATGAGATATCAAAGTCCCCAAAAAAAAATAAAAAAATTATATTATATTTTATATATATATATATATATATATATATATATATATATATATATATATATATATATATATATATATATTAATATACACACACACACATATATATACATACACACAAACACACAAACATGCGAGATACTCAAAAAACAAATAAAAAACGTGTCCAAGATCAACTGTGCAATGGTGTAAGTGATCAGCAAAAAGTCTGTTGATTAAAAAAATATTGTGATCCAAACAGTGATAAATGTGTCCTTTTCCCCACAACCGATATCCAACACGAAGTGCAATGGCTGCTCACCTTAGGAGGAATGATATTGCGTTCTTATGGGGGTCAGACGGATGGAGAGGATCGCTCCATTAAACCTTTCACTGCTAGGTCTGTACAGCGTATGGACCTACAGCACTGCTTGCAGCTGACTCATTTCTCCCCCCTGCTATAAGTTCATGGTCACTTCAATGACCATGAACTCATAACAGAATTGTTCAGCAGACTCTGCTGAAAATTTCTACAACTCTGATCAGCAGATTACAATCTGCTGATCAGAGTTATTAACCTAACATGTGACTGCCCCCCCCCCCCATGCCGCCGCTTTCCTGTCCCCAGCCTCCCCACCTCCCGCCGCTCCCGGTCAGGTCACCTGTAACTACTCCCCCCCCCTCACCCACCTTTCCTATTACCTTCACTCCTCACCATGCCCCACAGCATTGATTCCCTTCCCCCCCATGCAAACCCGATCCCCTGCAGCTACCTTTAGAAGCCAGCAACCCTCCTCTGCCGCCTCCTGCTGACTTCAGATGCTGCTGGGGCTTGGGGGGGGGGGGATAAAAATAAATCACAAAATACGTGTTCCCCCAGCAGGCCGAACCCTGTACCGCCTCCTGCACCCCCATCCCTCAAGCCACCTGCAGCTGCTGACCAGCACTGTGTCTGGCGAGCTGTCATGCTGGGGGGTGCTGGTGAAGCTGATCAAGGCAGCCATCGCTAACAATGACTCCTGTGTACACTGACAGCTCAGATGATCAACTGACACATAGAATTACTGAGAGTTTACAATGTGTCAGACTGTCAGTTTATGAATGAATAAGGTGCCCCTATACAGACACCTTATTCCTTCATTTAAAGTGCTACAGAGAAAGGGACTTTAAGTCCCTCTCTTTTTTTTTTTTAGACAAAAAGATATAGGGGGTCTGTTTAGACCTCCGATATCTCACCAAAGACCCCCACCAGATAAATATAAAATATATATAAAATATATATAAAAAAAACACATGGAGCGGACTCTGTCAAGCAGAACCGCCTGCTCAGTGAGGGATCTCTCTGCGGATCCCCGCAGAGCAGGCAGATGACAGGTCCACGTCCACTCCGCTGATGTAGAATGGACATGGACACAGCCCGCTGTTCTTTATGGAGCATACATGTCCATTTGCATCAGTCTCTCCATAGAAAACAATGGGTGGTCCGATTAGGCTCGCTTGAAAAACGGACAGGCAGAACCTATCGGTCTGCTTGTGTGAAAGGGGCCTAAAGCCTTGGTCACACCGGGCATACACAGCGTACCTTTACAGGGATGCACAGGTGTTCCAAACTGTATGGCTGAATTTGCATTCAGGCCAAACTCGTGCAGGACCCTTTTTTGTCCGCACCACAATCGGATCGCATGGGTTTTCACACCCATGCAATTTGATTCCTGTCCAAAATCACAGTTCACACTGCAATCTGCAAACTGATCTGGAGGGGTCATGAACTTTGTATTGACACCTACAGCAGTTCGCATATGGCTGTGTGAACGGCCGGCAATTCAGGTGCGATGCGGGAACCCGCACTGAATTCGCAGGGTTTCCCGCATCCCACCAGTTGGTTTTGGGGGGGGGGGGGGGGGGGGGGGAGGGGTCTTTTATAAACTCTGAAAGCTGTAAGTGAAAAAGGCAAACCTCCAGATTTTTAGAGAAATTTTTGCATACGTCCGATTTTTCACTATTTATCAAAAAGGTGCAAATATGTTATTTATTAACTCAATACAGGGATTAGAAGGAATTTAGCAGGGATTTTCTAAAATATTCTGTGTTTTTAGTGCATTGTTAGCAACAATTTTGTTTTGGCAAATGTTGCAGGGCCTTAAAAATCAGTAGCACCTTCCGTTTAGTCGACTGGCCCTTTGCTTTCAGAAAATGTATAGTTTGGGGAGTCTTTTAAAAACTCTGAAAGCTGTAACGGAACAATGAAAACCTGAAGATTTTTAGAGAAATGTGGTTCTTTACATTTTTGCGTACGTTCAATTTTCACCATTTTGAAAAAAAGGCGTAATTTAAACTTACAAATATTTAATTTTTTATTTACACAATTACAGGTTAAGCTTTTATATTTAGTAGGAATTTAGCAGGGATTTTGTGAAATTTTCTGTGTTTACACCTGCTAAAAATTAATTTAGAGAATTTTTAGCGAATATATAGTTTTGATAAACATTTGCGCAAATATCGCAGGGCGTTAAAAGCAGTATCGCCCCTTTTTTTATTCCACAGGTCATGTGCTTTCAGAAAATATATGGTTTAGGGGGACTTAAACTGTGAAAGTTGAAAGGGAACAATGAAAACCTCTAGACTTTGAGAAATTTGGATATTTCCATTTTTGCGTATGTTCGATTTCCACCATTTCGCAAAGAAGTGCAATCTAAAATTTACCAATTGTTGTTAATTAACTCAATACAGGTTAGCTTTTATATTTAGCAGGAATTTTGTAAAATGTGTTTTTTAATCTGCTAATAATGATTTTAATATATTATTAGCAAAAATCTTGTTTTGATATACATTTTCCCAAATATAAATTATGCCCCAAGAGTCGGTTCACACTAATCCGACTCGAAGTCGCCCCGACTTCAGGCGACTAATCAAGTCGCCCGTCCAGCGCGGCTTGCAACGACTTCTCATAATAGAAGTCAATGCAGATCGCTCCGACTTTGCCAAAAAATAGTGCAGGAACCTTTTTCTAATCAGAGCGACTTGAGTCGGGGTATGTCGCTCGCCCACGCGCTCGTTCCCTGCCTAGCCAGTGCGTGTGACCGGCGGCTCCGATGTCCACCAGCCACTCGCGATAAACATCGCATAAAATCTAAAGTAACGATTTTGTGGCCGGAACTCCGCTTTAAAAAAAAAAAAAAAAAACAATAAAAATGACAAATCTTTCCCGTAGTTAGTAAACGCAATAACTTTTGCGCAAACCAATCAAAATACGCTTATTGCGATTTTTTTAAAGCAAAAATATGTAGCAGAAAACAAATTGGCCTAAAATGTCAATAAATTTTGATTTTTTTCATTTTTTGAGAATTTCATATAAAAAAAAAATGTGAGAAATATTGTTATTTTTTCAAAATGGTCACTCTTTTTTTGTTTATAGCGCAAAAAATTAAAAATCGCACAGGTGATCAAATACCACCAAAAGAAAGCTCTGTTTGTGGGAAAAAAAGGACATCAATTTCATTTGGGTACAGCGTCGCACGACCGCGCAATTGTCCGTTAAAGTCACGCGGTGCCGAATTTCAAAATAGGGCCTGGTCATTGAGCAGCCAAATCCTCTGGGGCTTAAGTGGTTAACAAACTCTGAAAGCTGTAAGGGAAAAATAAAAATTAAAAAAAAAAAAAAGGAAAAAATTGCAAAAATGGCCTGGCCAGCAAAGTTTAAAAGTGGAGCACAGGGTCTGGCAGTGAAAGGGTAAATGGTCAAACGCAGCTCTTGTGGTAATTAACCACTTGCCACCCAGACCATTTCTGACACTTCTTTCCTGTGTCTGTCGGGCTGGCTTGGCTCGCTCTCGGGCACAAAATAGGACACCTGGGAAGGACCAGCCCGACAGACACAGGAGAGAAGTGTCAGAATTGGCCTGGGTGGCTGGCAAGTGGTTAATTACCATTAGAGCTCTGTTTGACCAATAATGGAGTGACCCTCTTCAGACGTTTGACCCCCCATAAAAACGCAACACCATTCCTGGTGAGCAGGTGAGCAGCCATTGCACTTCGTGTTGGATATCGGTTGTGGGGCAAAGTACACATTTATCACTGTTTGGATCACAATATTTCTTGAATCAACAGACTTTTTCCTGGTCACTCATCACTATTGCACAGTGGATCTTGGGACATGTCTTTTGAGCATCTCACTATAATAGGGCAGCACAGTGGTGTAGTGGTTTCACCTAGAAGCAAGAGGGTCGCTGGTTTGAATCCCAACCACGACACTACCTGCCTGGAGTTTGCATGTTCTCCCTGTGCCTGCGTGAGTTTCCTCCGGGTACTCCGGTTTCCTCCCACACTCCAAAGACATGCTGGTAGGTTAATTGGATCCTGTATATATATATATATATATATATATATATATATATATATATATATATATATATATATATATATATATATATATATAAAAAAATTGACCCTACTGTGTATGTATGTGAGTTAGGGACCTTAGATTGTAAGCTCCTTGAGGGCAGGCACTGATGTGAATGTAGAATGTATATGTAAAGCGATGCGTAAATTGACAGCGCTATACAAGTACCTGTAATAAAATATATATATATATATATATATATATATATATATATATACACACACAGGTCCCTCTCAAAAAAGCTGAGTTATACTTACTGGTAACTCCTTTTCTAGTAGTCTTCCAGGACAGCCCTTTTCTAGTAGTCTTCCAGGACAGCCCATGAGACCTTAGGGCTCCTCCCCCAGGGACAGGAAACGCATTCCAAAATTTAAATAAAAAGGAGGTCCCTTCAGTCCTCACCTTCAGTATTTCATGAGAACTGTAGGACATTCTGTAAAACATATATATATATATATATATATATATATATATATATATATATATATATATATATACATACACATACATACACACATATCATACATTATACATAATACCAGATAAACCGGGTGGGAATCCGGCTGTCCTGGAAGACTACTAAAAAAAGGAGTTACCAGTAAGTATAACTCAGCTTTTCTCAGGAACGTCTTCCAGGACAGCCCATGAGACGATGAGCAAGAAACTTACCAGTCTAGGGAGGGACTACTGCCTGGAGCACCTTTCGACCAAATGCCTGTTCCTGAGAAGAGAGGAGGTCCAGGCGATAATGTCTAACGAAGGTCGAAAAGTTAGACCAGGTAGCTGCCTTACAGATCTGGTCTGGTGAGGCACCGGCCCTTTCAGCCCAAGACGTGGACAAAGCTCTAGTTGAGTGTGCATTAATGAAAGGTGGAGCCACCTTCTTCACTACATAGGCTTCTGTGATAGCCTGTTTTATCCACCTAGCTAAAGTGGCCTTAGAAGCTTTTTCCCCTTTATGGGAGCCGGAAAACTGCACAAATAAAGTATCACTTTTCCTGAAGGTTTTAGTCACCTCCAGGTATTTCAGAAGGGCTCTTCTGACATCTAAACAACTAAATTCTCTCTCTTTTTCGTTATTTGGGAATTTACAAAAGGTAGGAAGTACTATGTCCTGAGTCCTATGAAAGGACAACGCTACCTTGGGTAAAAACCCTGGATCTGTTTTTAGCACAATCCTGTCATCAAAAATCATTAGAAAAGGTTCTCTGAATGAGAGAGCCTGTAATTCGCTTACCCTTCTAGCTGAAGTTATAGCTACTAAAAATAAAGATTTTAGGGTGAGCAATTTTTCTGACAAATCTTCCAAGGGTTCAAATGGACTGGTTACCAAAACCTGAAGTACCAAGGATAGATTCCAAGCTGGACACGTTTTTATCACGGTCGGCTTTGTCCGGGCAATAGCTCTGAAAAAATTATTCACATTTGGGTCTTCTCTAAGGGAAAACTGAAGAAAGACACTAAGGGCGGCAGCCTGTACCTTCAAAGTTCCCAGGGAGATACCTTTGTCGATGCCTTCTTGAAAGAATTCTAAGATAGTTGGAATATCTGGAGATTGTCTCTGATTCTCCGCCATCAAAAAATGGAATTTCTTCCATTTTTTAGCATACATCTTTCTTGTGACTGGCTTTCGACAACTGGTTAATGTTTTGATTACCCTGTCTGAGAACCCCTGAGAGCCTAGTATCTGTTCCTCAGATACCAGGCGGTCAGGTTTAGGGTTCTGAGATATGGATGGACCACCGGACCCTGTGTCAATAGGTCCTGTCTCCAGGGTAAGACCATTGGAGGTTTTGCAGCCAGAACCTGAAGGCGTGCAAACCATGGCCTTTTGGGCCAGTAGGGGGCAATCAGGATCATCTCTGTGTCTTCCTGGATGAATTTCTGGAGCACCTGTGGGATTAATCTGACCGGAGGGAATGCGTAACAGAGCTTGACTTCCCAGGGGTAGGCAAAGGCGTCGATGCCTAAGGCCTGATCCCCCTGAGTTATGGAAAAAAACTTTTCTGTTTTCCTGTTTGCCTGGGTAGCAAATAGGTCCACTACTGGAAGACCCCATGAGGTTGTGATATTTGCAAATACCTCTGGGTTGAGGGACCAATTGTCCTGATTCACCTGGTGGCGGCTGAGATGGTCTGCTAGACCGTTCTGCATCCCCTTCAGGTGGATAGCCGAGATGGATGTTAGATTCAGCTCGGCCCAGACAAAGATCTTCTGTGCTATGGACTGTAGGCCCTGGCTTCAAGTACCTCCCTGTTTGTTCAGGTACGCCACAGTTGCTATATTGTCTGACCGAATTTGTAGATGACTTCCCTCTACATCTACCTGAAAAAACTCTAAGGCCTTTTGGACCGCCATAAGTTCCTTCTGGTTTTTATCTGTGATGGGGACCATGTTCCCTGCGCCCATTTGTTCTGCAGATATGCCCCCCATCCGGAAGCGCTTGCATCCGTGGTGATCCTCTGTGACACCTGGATGGCCTTTTTATTTTGGTGGGAATCCTTACTTTTTGGTCCAAGGAACTTGGCCGTCCGTCCCAACTCCTTAGTAAAAAATTTTGGAGTGGACGTTGCTGGAATCGTGCCCAGGGGACTGCTGGGAAACAGGAGGTCATCAAGCCTATTACCCTTGTTATGTCCCTCAAAGAGACCCATAAATTGGTCTGTAAGGAGGCTACCATCTGGTACATCTTCCCAATCTTGGACTGAGGGAGAAAGATCATGTGATCCCGAGAGGAAATCTCGTATCCGAGGTACGTTACTCTCTGCGAGGGTATTAGGCAGGATTTTTGCCTGTTGATGATCCAGCCTAGAGAAGTCAGAAATTCCTGAACTACTAGGAGGTCTGCCTTCAGTTTCTGGTATGACTCTGCCACTACAAGGATGTCGTCCAAGTAGGGGGTGATCATGATGGATTTTAGTCTTAGTGGGGCTAGTGCCTCCCCCAGGACTTTGGTAAAGATCCGGGGGGCTGAGGATAACCCGAAGGGTAGGGCCTGGAATTGGAAGTGTTTGACTTCTAGTCCTATCCTTACTGCCAGTCTCAGGAACTTCTGGTAGGATTTGTGTATCGGGATGTGAAAATACGCATCTTTTAGATCCAGGGTTGCCATGTAACACCCTGGATACAATAGGTTCCCTATGGAGTATATTGATTCCATGCGAAAGAGTTTGTATGCTATTGAGAGGTTCAGATTGCGTAAGTTCAGGATCAACCGATGACTTCCTGAAGGTTTCCGTATCACAAAGATGTGAGAATAAAACCCTGTTCTTCCTTGGGGACTGGGATTATCACCTCCTGATCTAATAAGTCCCCTAATTGGAGACTCAAGGCGGTGGCCTTGGTTGGATTCCTGGGCAAACATGTAATCAGGGTTCTTTCTGGAGGCTGGCAACAAAATTCCAGCTTGTGCCCTCTGCCTACCAGGTCCAGAATAAAGGGGCTGGAAGTAATTCCCCTCCACTGTGGGAGGAAGGCCCTTAATCTCCCTCCCACTCTGAGAAGGGAGTCATTGGGGCTTGTTGGGGCGTTGAGGAGGGTTAAACAAGATGTTACCCCTCCCCCTACCTTTATTCCCAGTCCAGTGCTTTTTGAAAGTTTGCTGAGGTTCGCTAGATCTCTGCTGTTTGCCCCTGCCACGAAAATTTTTTTGGGCATAGGGGTACTTTTTCTTTTCTGGGAATCCCTTCTTTTTATCTGCTGTGCGTTCCAGAGCCTCTGTTAGGCCTGGGCCAAAAAGATGGTCGCCTGTGAAGGGAAGACCACAGAGGCGTGACTTAGAAGTGAGATCTTCCTGACCATGTCTTGAGCCATAGGCTTCGTCTGGCTGTGTTAGCCAATGCTGAGGTTTTTGCTGCCATTCTTACAGCCTCAGCTGAAGAATCCGCTTAGAACCCTACTGCTTGAAACAAGAGTGGAAACGACTTTACAATCTGTTCCCTTGGTGTTCCGGCAGATAAATGCGTTTGGATCTGAGATAACCATAACTCTAGGTGTCTGGCTATGCAGGTGGATGCCAGGGCAGGTTTTAAACTCATAAATAGAGGCTTCCCAAACCCTACGTAAGGTGGTGTCAGTTTTCTTATCCAATGGGTCCTTTAGTGACCCTGAGTCCTCAAATGCCAAGTCTGTGCCCTTGGATATTCTGGCAAGAGGAGCATCCAATTTGGGGATTTTGTTCCAAGGCTGCTCCTTACTGTCGTCAAATGGATACCTTCTTTTCAAATTTCTGGGAAAAAAACGGAATTTTTGTAAAATCTTACCTGTAAAATTCCTTTCTCTGAGTCCTCCGACAGTCGCCGCCTCTTCATATTCGTCACATATGGGGTATTAGACTTTGCTCCGAAGGAGTAGCTAGGCAACAGAATATGTTAACAATAAAGCTTTAACATATCCCACCCTCAAGGGGTGGTCCCCTCAGTCAATACCCTCCTACTTCCTGCAACCATATCTCAGTTTTAGTGGAATAGCAGTAGAGTATACATTCAAACCCCAAAAGAGGGGCGGGGGCGGCGACTGTCGGAGGACTCAGAGAAAGGAATTTTACAGGTAAGATTTTACAAAAATTCCGTTTTCTCTTACGTCCTCCGACAGTCGCCGCCTCTTCATATTCGTCACATATGGGGACGTCCCAAAGCAGTGCAAACATGAGGGGTGGGAAACGCATCCGCGCCGAAAGGCAACGCAGTCTCCACATCAAAGAAAGGAACCTTACCAAAGGAAGGAAACCAGCTGGGCAACAGCAAAAATAAGTGCTCAACAGGAGCAACAACCCAGGAAAAGACAAAAAACCAGGGGATACAAAACTTATCCCAACAGCCAGGAGTCCCCAACAAGGGACCCTAGGGAACAGCCGCACTAAGAACCTTGCGGCCAAAGGAAGCATCCGCCGATGCCTGAACATCTACTTTGTAGAATTTTGTGAAAGTGTGTACGGTCGACCAAGTCGCCGCCTTACACACCTGGGCTACAGAAGCCCCATGACGACAGGCCCAAGACGTACCCAGAGACCTAGTAGAGTGCGCCTTCACAGGCACAGGGGGAACCTTCCCCTGCAAGGCATAGGCCTGTTCAATGGTCTGCCTGATCCATTTGGCAATGGTAGAGGCGGAAGCCGCCATGCCCTTCCGAGGACCCTCTGGAAGAACAAACAAGGAGTCCGTCTTTCGAAAAGACTCAGTCGATTTAAGGTAAACCCTAATCGCCCGAACAACATCCAGAGAATGTAGTCTCACCTCCTTTGGATGTTTAGGCTTCGTGCACAACGAAGGCAAAACAATATCCTCGTTAAGATGGAATTCCGAAACTCGTTTCGGCAGAAAAGAAGGATTAGGTCGCAAGACCACCTTATCCAAATGAACAACCAGGTACGGAGACTTGCAGGACAAAGCCGCCAGTTCCGACACTCTGCGAGCCGAAGTGATCGCCACCAAAAAGGCGACCTTTTTGGACAACATAGACAACGATATCTCCCTGATCTGTTCAAAAGGAGCACGTTGTAACACAGACAGGACTAGATTCAAGTCCCAAGGGGGCAAAGGATCCCTCCTAGGAGGAACCAGATGCCGCACACCCTGAATAAAAGTGCCAACCAAGGAGTTGGAAGCCACGGGACGTTGAAACAGAACGGCCAGCGCAGACACCTGACCCTTTATCGTAGCCAGCGCCAAACGCTGATCGACACCCGTCTGAAGGAAAGACAGCACACGGGAAACCGAGTACGTGCGGGGTGAAAACCCCCTGGACTCACACCAGGCAAAATAGGCCTTCCAAGTACGGTAATAAACCTTTCCCGAGGAAGACTTCCTCGCGTTGATCAAGGTATGAACAACCTCTGGAGAGAGACCCTTCTCCTTCAGGACCTCGGTCTCAACAGCCAGGCCGTCAAAGCCAGCGACTGTAAAGCAGGATGGTAAATCGGTCCTTGAGACAGTAGATCATCCCGAAGAGGCAGACGCCAGGGGGCGTCGACCGCCAGATTCACGAGGTCTGCGTACCAGGACCGGCGAGGCCAGTCCGGTGCCACAAGAATCACCGTGCTGCGTTCCGAGTGTAACCTGCGAAGGAACCGGGACAGCAACTGAATCGGTGGAAACGCGTACATCAGCCTGTACTGATGCCACGGGGCCACTAACGCGTCCGACGCGTCTGCCCGAGGGTCGCGCGTCCTTGCCACGAACCTCTTCACCTTGTAGTTGCGGCGAGACGCGAACAGGTCCACATCTGGAAGACCCCACCTCGCGCACAACATCTGGAAGACAGCCGGGTGGAGAGACCATTCCCCCTGATCCAGGGTCTGGCGACTCAGATAGTCCGCCTGCCAGTTCTCCACTCCCGGAATGTGAACCGCCGTTATCGCCGGGACATGAGTCTCGGCCCAAGACAGAATGTCGGCCACTTCTCGAGCCGCTCGGGCACTCCTGGTGCCCCCTTGGTGGTTGATGTAGGCCACCGCCGTGGCATTGTCCGTCTGCACCCGAACCGGGCAGCCCTGCAGCCGGTCCGTCCAGCGATGAAGACAGAGCCTTATCGCACGCAATTCCAGAATGTTGATCGGGAGGGAAGACTCCCCCTCCGACCAGGTCCCCTGGGCGGACAGAACGCCCAGAACACCACCCCAGCCCGACAGGCTGGCATCCGTGGTGATTATCGTCCACGAGATCGGACGAAACGACTTGCCCCCGGACACCAACGGGGACTGGAGCCACCACAGAAGGTTTTCCCTGGTGCGATGACTCAACGAGATCTGAAGATCCAGAGATTGAGGTCGCCCGTCCCACTTGGACAAGATCTCCGCCTGGAGACCCCGCGTGTGAAACTGCGCGAAAGGAATCGCCTCGAAAGCCGAGACCATCAATCCCAGACATCTCATACACGTCCGCATAGACGAGTTCGGAACGTCCCTGAGGGACCTGACTTCCTCCTGAAGAGTCCTGAGTTTGTCTTCCGGCAGGAAGACCTTCGCCTGCACCGAGTCCAGTATCATTCCCAGATAGGGAAGACGAACCGACGGACTCAGTGTCGACTTTGGAACATTTATCGTCCAACCGAACTCCTGCAGAGTTTGCATCGTGACAGACAGGTCCTTCTCCAGACCCTGACTGGTCGCAGACCGAATCAGAATGTCGTCCAGATACCCCAGGACAGAAATGCCCTGGGCTCTCAATAATGCCAGAACCGGTGCAAGCACTTTGGTGAAGACCCGCGGAGCCGAGGCGAGCCCAAAGGGCAACGCCACGAACTGGTAGTGATCCTCCGCAATGGCAAATCGAAGGTATCTCTGATGACCCTCGAATATGGGGATGTGAAGATACGCATCCTTCAAATCGATGGAGGCCATGAATTCCCCCGGAACCAGGGCAGCCACCACCGAGCGCAGGGATTCCATGCGGAACTTGCGAACCCGCACAGAGCGGTTCAGAGCTTTCAAGTCCAGAATTGGACGAACCTTGCCCTCCTTTCTGGGCACGGTGAACAGATTGGAATAAAACCCCCGAAATCTGTCCCGATGAGGCACCGGAACCACCACTCCCTGAGCCCTCAGGTCCCGCACCGCCAGGTGCAGATCCCGCAGGCGCTCTGGAGACAGTTGTAGATTTGAGGGAAAAAATCTGCTCTCTGGCCGAGAGAGAAACTCGATCTTGTAACCAGATCGAACGATTTCCAGAACCCATCTGTCCCGCACACGGGCCAACCAGGGCTGAAGAAAACCGAGCAAGCGTCCCCCCACCCCAAAACTGGGTGAGGGCGCCCCTTCAGGCCGAACTGTTATGGGCCGCAGGTCCGGATTGGCCGGACTTCTGTTTCCCAGACCAGGGTTTCTTCTGAGAGCCCTGGCCCTTGAACGGTTTGCCCTTGTAGTGCGGCCGAAAGGCACGAAAGGACCCCTGAGGGGGCCGAAAATGAGCATGCTTCTTCCCAGAAGCCCCCTTAGCCTTGGGGAAATGGGGCAAGAGAGTGCTCTTACCCCCGGTAATCCCCTTAATCAACACATCCAGGGACTCCCCAAAAAGGCGAGACCCATCATAAGGCAGATTGGCTAAGGTTTTACGCGAAGATTGGTCCACCGACCAACATTTCAACCAAACCAGGCGGCGAGACAACACCGCCACACTGTGCACACGCGCGGCCAACGGAATCAGGTCCAGGTCCGCATCACACAGATACATGACACCCTGGTGGATCTGATCCACCATATCCAGGGTCGCCGCCGAGGCCGAATCGGCCACTAGGACGCGCCTAAGCATCTGCGTCCAACTTGCGATCGCCTGGGCCGCCATGAGAGAAGCAAACAGAGCCTTAAGCATAGAACCCGTAACAGAATAAGTATGACGGGCAAGAGACTCCAGTCTCCTATCCGTGGCATCACGGAAAACAGGGGATCCCTCTGCAGGGATCGCAGTGGCTTTGTTCAAAACCGCAATAGCATGATCCACTGGCGGAGGCACACACCACCGTTCATCAGTGGCAGGCGAGAAAGGATAACGCAGCTTAAATTTACTTGGTACCGCAAAAGGCTTGCGCAAATCGCGCCATTGGTCCTTAGCAGCGCGCTGAAAATCAGCATTGCAGGGAAAAACCTGCGGCGTCCTGCGTTTTCTCTGCGTCCCATAAGCCGCCAAGGCAGCTGGGGGACACACCTCGTCCTGCAAACGTAGCGTCTGCTTAATGGAAGCAATCAACTCATCCATGATTGCAAGCTCTTCAGGCGAGCCAGGGGGAGAATTATCAACCCCCTCAACTTCAGCCTCTACCTCAGACCCCACTAGATCAAGAGAGGAGCGGGACCCCGATAGGGGGGTCCCCGCCAGAACAGCCCCATCACCTTCACCCTCAGAATCAGAGGACAGAGCAACTCTGGGCCGTTTAGTAGATTGAGCAGCCACCAGCATTTGCACCTGTGCAGCAAGGCCAGCCACAATAGTGGCCAAATCCCCCCCTGGGGGGGAAACAGCGGTCCCCTGGCTTTCCACCAATACTGTGGGAAACTTGCCCTCCTGAGAATCCATTGCCCCTGTATGCCAGACAACCAAGGGTTAACTGCCCCCTTACAGCAAGCGCGGCAAGCGCAGCCCACCGCACCACACTCAGGCACAATGAGACCCCCACAGGGAATATACAGACTGAATACAGGCAATGGAACACAGGAATAGAAGGATAAAACCTGAGGAGACTCCGCTGCTGCTGCTGCCTCGATCGGTGCTTCCAGGAGAGAGGAAGTGATGCTGCCAGGGCGCTCTATGTAAGCCTATGGAGGCTACAAGAAAATGGCCGCCGTGCATGTAAACCATGCGGCCGGAGCGGGCGCCGGTAAAATGGCGCCGTTTGGCGCCGAAATCGCCGCTCCACAGTGCATAAAATCACACACAATATTATCCCATAATATGGATACATGTTAGATCGCCGCAGCGATCGCTGTATATGCCCCAACATGCCATTAAAAACATGCCCCACAGCACACAGCTCCTCACACTGCCCAGCCTGACATACTCAGTGTCATACAGCTCCCCCCCCCCTTGCAGCCCACAGCATGCAGCCGAGATATAGGGAGACAAGCAGTGTGATTAAAGGCAGGTTACACAGTCCCAGACTGAGACCCCCCCCCAGACAGACAGGTCCCCACATAGATACACTTACCTCACATGGCGTGGGGAACCCGCACAGGCGAACAAGCCGCTGCACATGAGGCAGGGAGAGTCGCAATTCAAGACGCACACAATGGCGGTTCAGAAACCGCACAGCGTCCGGTGAGGTAGCCACCTCACCAATCATCCCTGCACCGAACATGGATGGGTCGTTCACCGTGCCAGGAGCGTTACCTGGCTGAACGCTCGATGGCAGACTGGGAAGCCACTGACCCACGACCTGCGACCAGGGGGATCAGCCCGAGACCCAGTCCGCATGATCCTCTTCGTCCGAAGAACTAACTAATGCTGACAAAAATAACAGCTAAGCAAAGGTAGAGAGAAAACTCAAACAAAATATCAAAAAGAAGAAAGAGTCTGGGACAAAAAGTCCCAGCACAGAGAGAGCCAGCCACTCCTGACAAGCTAGACATTAAAACTGAGATATGGTTGCAGGAAGTAGGAGGGTATTGACTGAGGGGACCACCCCTTGAGGGTGGGATATGTTAAAGCTTTATTGTTAACATATTCTGTTGCCTAGCTACTCCTTCGGAGCAAAGTCTAATACCCCATATGTGACGAATATGAAGAGGCGGCGACTGTCGGAGGACGTAAGAGAAAAGGTTTCTTGTCAGGTGAATTCCATTCCTGTTTGATTGTATCCAACAGGGAGCTATGCACAGGGAACACTCTAGCTTGTCTCTTATGGCTGGCGTACATAAGGTCATGCTTAGAGAGCTGCACCTTTTCCTCCTCAATTTCTAAAGTGACATATACTGCTTTGAGTAGATCATCCACATCCTCCAAGCTTAGTTTGCAATTGGAGTTACCATAAGAATTACTTTCTCTAGGTTCCTCCCCTGACCCGGATCCCTCCACAGAGGAGTGGGAAGACTGATTCTTCCTCCTCAAAGCCTTGTGTTGGCTTGGTCAGAGATGTAGGGATCTGAACTTGGGTGGGGATCTGGGTTGGTGCCTGCATCTTTTCTATGAGAGTTCTAAATGAACTGAAAGCATTTGTCAGTTCATCTCTCACTGAGGACAGCATCCTCTGGGTAGAGACCGTAGGGTCATCCCTGACCAGATTCTCTATGCATGCACGGCACACTGTTTTGTTCCAAGAGGAACCTAATTTTGCTCCGCATACTGCACATTTCTTTTTGGGGGGCTGTGCTTGGATTTTGTCCTGAGCCTTGGTCTAAAGATAGGAAACAAAAGAACACACATTTTTAATTTAGGGATTTCCACCTCGTGGACAGAAAAAGGAAATAGTGCTCTCTTTTACCCGACCCTTTACAGAAAAAAATAGAGGAAGGGAAGAAAAAACGGAGTTCCTAACAGGTATCTGCAAATAGGGTATACATATCCCCCTTGCTTACCTGAGAGGTGCAGATGCCAGAGCCGACTTCTGCCGCCTGTGCGGTTGCTGTGGGGTCCATCGCTCTGTATGGTGGTCCCAGCGTGTGCTGTTTCACCTAACATCGGTCGCCCATTTGTCTTCTCTGTTCGTGCCTCCGGAAACTGGAACAAGGGTTTCCTGGCGCCCGCGGATGTCGTCACTGCGCCGGAAGTAACACTGTCACTTCCTGTGAGGCCAGAGTGGACACGCCTGAGTTCCGCCCCCTCCGTTTTGGCGCCAACTTCAAATTTCTTTGAAGTCGGCGGGTCACGGGTACACAGCAACTGCTGCTCCAAGGACCCCGCCAGAAACTGAGCGGACTCCCCAGCGTTCCACCAGACAATACCCGCGGTCCTGCCGGGTGGCCAAGAGAACAGGAGACAGCGGTCAGCCCCTATTGCGGCACTTTAAGGGATACCACTATGGGCAGGAGGAGATGCATTCTTTCCAAGTCTTTCCGTGGACAGTCCAGGAGACCGGGAACTTCAGTTCCAGGAACATGTTACCCCATGTCCGGAGGCGAGGACTGAAGGGACCTCCTTTTATTTAAGTTTTGGAATGTGTTTCCTGTCCCTGGGGGAGGAGCCTCACGTTCCTGAGAAAATTAGTATATTGTGATAAAGATCATTATTTTCTGTAATGTACTGATAAAACATTAGACTTTCATATATTTTAGATTCATTACACACAACTGAAGTAGTGCAAGCCTTTTATTGTTTTATTATTGATGATTTTGGCATACAGCTCATGAAAACCCAAAATTACTATCTCAAAAAATTAGCATATTTCATCCGACCAATAAAAGAAAAGTGTTTTTAATACAAAAAAAGTCAACCTTCAAAAAATTATGTTCAGTTATGCACTCAATACTTGGTGGGGAATCATTTTGCAGAAATGACTGCTTCAATGCGGCGTGGCATGGAGGCAATCAGCCTGTGGCACTGCAGAGGTGTTATGGAGGCCCAGGATGCTTCGATAGTGGCCTTGAGCTCATCCAGAGTGTTGGGTCTTGTGTCTCTCAACTTTCTCTTCCCAACATCCCACAGATTCTCTATGGGGTTCAGGTCAGGAGAGTTGGCAGGCCAATTGAGCACAGTAATACCATGGTCAGTAAACCATTTACCAGTGGTTTTGGCACTGTGAGCAGGTGCCAGGTCGTGCTGAACAATGAAATCTTCATCTCCATAAAGCTTTTCAGCAGATGGAAGCATGAAGTGCTCCAAAATCTCCTGATAGATAGCTGCATTGACCCTGCCCTTGATAAAACACAGTGGACCAACACCAGCAGCTGACATGGCACCCCAGACCATCACTGACTTTGGGTTCTTGACACTGGACTTCAGGCATTTTGGCATTTCCCTCTCCCCAGTCTTCCTCAGGGTCCGGTCACCTCTTCTCGTTGTGCAGCGTTTTCTGCCACACTTTTCCCTTCCCACTGAGGTGCCTTGATACAGCACTCTGGGAACAGCCTATTCGTTCAGAAATTTCTTTCTGTGTCTTACCCTCTTGCTTGTGGGTGTCAATGATGGCCTTCTGGACAGCAGTCAGGTCGGTAGTCTTACCCATGATTGCGGTTTTGAGTAATGAACCAGGCTGGGACTTTTTAAAAGCCTCAGGAATCTTTTGCAGGTGTTTAGAGTTAATTAGTTGATTCAGATGATTAGGTTAATAGCTCGTTTAGAGAACCTTTTCATGATATGCTAATTTTTTGAGATAGGAATTTTGGTTTTTCATGAGCTGTATGCCAAAATCATCAATATTAAAACAATAAAAGGCTTGCACTACTTCAGTGTTGTGTAATGAATCTAAAATATATGAAAGTCTAATGTTTATCAGTACATTACAGAAAATAATGAACTTTATCACAATATGCTCATTTTTTGAGAGGGACCTGTATATATATATATATATATATATATATATATATATATATATATATATATATATATATATATATATGTATGCACTTTTGTTATCATACAATATGTCAATATGTTTATTTACGTTATAAATTTTAAAGTACGAGATTTATATTATGTCATTTTAAACATTTTTTTTTACTATTCCACTATTGTATTATTATACTATTGATATAATAGCACCCCTCCATACTCCTTTATTCCCTATGGGTGTCTTTTCTGATCATTTGAAATAGATAAATACCTTACGGTTTCGTCATAGAAAAGAGAGCTGGTTATATTGGGTGGACACGCTTTAATTGGACTGACAGTCTTTAAATCCCATTCTTCCTTTTCTTCTTTACGTAATTCTTCTAAAGGGCGTTGATACTTCTCCTTATCTGTCATAGGATCTAGGTACGCAGGGCTATATCTACTCCACCGCACAGGGATCAGCCTGTAGGAAGACAGAAGATATTTTTTCAGCAATCATTCTTTCCAGATACCTTATCTGTCTTTAATCTTAAAGCTGTATTAAACCCAGAAGCAAGCATCATATTGCAGCTTCCCAGATTTTAGATGTGATGGCTGCATTAGTTTCCTTGTTTAAGCTTTCTTTCTTTTTTTTTTCATCTGGTGATCTGGCCAATAAGTCAGAGACAAATCATTTGACACTGACGAGGTGTACAATGATCAGCTTTTATGTATTTATGCAAAATCCTTATCCGAAAAGGGGCAAAACTGTTGATGTAACTGCTTATAAAGTGTAAGCTGGAATTTGGCTTCAATTTGTTAGTGTATCTAAATCTGCTAGTACATCTAACACCCCCCCCAACTGACAATGATGCTGTCAGCTATGCCTCCAATGCTCATTCCTCCAAGATGGAAGCATTCTAACACAGGTGGTGTGTTACTGGCCAGATTACCAGGTGAAAAAAAAGCCTAAAAGAAAACAAATGCAGCCACCACATCTGATAACTTGCAATATATTACATTTCTAATATATAGATTAGGGTTGAAAAGACTAATCGACAACTAATCAATTATGAAAATAGTTGTCAACCCATTTTCATAATCGATCAGTTGGTCAGCCAATTAGTTGGCCTGCACACAGAACGCATTATTTTTTTACATATCAGAAGGCACAGTGAAACACACAAAGCTCAGTACACCATCTATAGAGGTCAGTAAGTGCCTTAGAACTTGTGAATGTGAGAGGAGCAATGCATCATGGGACATGTAGTCCTGGGCAGGAAGTAAGTGGTTCTAAAAGGCAGAAGTTTTTTTTACTTTGCTATAGGGACACTCTATACCAACGTTTCTCAATTGGCATTTTGCCATATCAAGGATGGCCGCCGCTACCTGCTGTTTCTGGAAGATCGGAAACAGCAGAGCAAGGCCAGTACAAGGAGAGGGTGGAACCTTCACTTTTCTGTCAGCGGAGATACCTGTAGTCACGTAGTGATGTCATTGAGGCTGGCTGCGGGATTTGAAAGGACCAAGAGGAGAGGAGCAGAGAGTTCACCTGCTGAAGCTGTGACACGGAGGAGCTGCCGTGCCAAGGAAGACCCAAGCCCTGTTAATCCCACAAGTAAGCAGATTGCCATCATTAACACTTTGAATTGGGGGGCAGGCTAAGGCTGAGGGGAGGTTAATTACCAATGGTATTTGTATTATGCAGCATGAAAGGGTTAATGTATTGCCACTGGTCACTGATGCATTAGTGCAACCAGTGTTAACTTGGACACTGGTGCCACTAATGCAGCAAAAAAGGTTTAATTAACACTGATACTGGTACCACTGATGCAGCTCAAAGGGGTTATTTAACTGCCACTGGTCGGTCACTAATGCATCAGTGGCAATACATTAACCCCCACATGCTGCATAATACAAATACCATTGGCAATTAACCACTTGCCGATCCGTCACAGTACTTATACTGTGACGGGGTGGCAGCTACAGGTGTACGTCACTGCCTGTTTCTGGTGTATGCCCCTGTTCTATGAGAATAGCGCTACCCATCAGATTCCGCAACCGTACAAAGTACAATTCAAGATTTGCGTGGGTGTAATAAGAAGTCCGCCGCTACTTCGCGTTCTGTCACATTAGGAAACCTATTGGAACACATAGCGGCCATGTTGGAATGCATGGCGCATGCACAGCAAGTTGTTCTTAGCCAAACGTCACTTCCGGTTCCAGAATCTGATAGGTAGCCCTATTGGTCCATGGTGTAGGAAATGAACCTGCACCTCCTCACATACCCTCTAGGTGTTAGTAATGAAACCGCATCCATGACAATACACAGTTGTAGGTGAAACAGGTGTGTATTGTCATGGATGCTGTTTCATTACTAACACCTAGAGGGTATGTGAGGAGGTGCAGGTTCATTTCCTACACAACGAACCATGGTTCATGCGAGCTACAAGGAGTAATGGGAAGTCTTTAATCAGTTGGTGCCGGATCTTATATTGGAATGCTATTTTACAAGCAGGCGGATGGCAGCTCTGTCTCTGCTCTGTGTGCAGAGTTGTCAGGCCCCCACTGTTATCTATGGGGGAATTGGATGGGAACGGACTGTCTGTCTGTTCTCATCCCATCCGATCTGCTGGACGGATGGAAAAACTGAATTTTTGTAAAATCTTACCTGTAAAATTCCTTTCTCTGAGTCCTCCGACAGTCGCCGCCACGTCATATTCATCACTAATGGGTTATTGACCTTTGCTCCGCAGGAGTAGCTAGGCAACAACATTTATTAATATCAAAGCTTTTAGCATATCCCACCCCTAGGGGGTGGTCCCCTCAGTCAATACCTCCCTGCTTCCTGCATTCCCAACTCAGTTTCAGTAGCATAGCAGTAGAGTACATAAACAAACCCCAAAAGAGGGGCGGGGACTGTCGGAGGACTCAGAGAAAGGAATTTTACAGGTAAGATTTTACAAAAATTCCGTTTTCTCTTACGTCCTCCGACAGTCGCCGCCACGTCATATTCATCACTAATGGGGACGTCCCATAGCAGTGTAGACATGAGGGGTGGGAAAAAACGCAGCCGCGCCTAAAGCAACGCAGTACCCACATCAGAGAAAGGAACCTTACCAAAGTAAGAAAACCAACTGGGCAACAGGAAAAAAATGTGCTCAACAGGAGCAACAACCCAGGAAAACAAGTAACCCAGGGATAAAGACATCCCAACAGCCAAGGACCCAAAACAAGGGACCCTAAGGCACTGCCGCACTAAGAACTTTGCGGCCAAAGGAAGCATCTGCCGATGCCTGAACATCCACCTTGTAAAATTTAGAGAATGTGTGAAAGGACGACCAAGTCGCCGCCTTACACACCTGGGCCACAGAAGCCTGATGATGATAGGCCCAAGACGTACTCAAAGACCTGGTAGAGTGCGCCTTCACAGGGAAAGGAGGAACCTTCCCCTTCAAAGCATAGGCTTGCACAATGGTCTGTCTGATCCATTTGGCGATGGTTGCAGCCGACGCCGCCATGCCCTTCCGAGGACCCTCTGGAAGGACAAATAGAGAATCCGACTTGCGAAAGGATTTCGACGATGACAGGTAAACCCTGATCGCCCGAACAACATCCAAGGAATGCAAAGCCACCTCCTTCGGATGCTTAGGCTTCGCGCAAAGCGAAGGCAAAACAATGTCCTCATTGAGGTGAAATTCCGAGATCCTCTTCGGAAGAAAAGAAGGATTAGGTCGTAAGACCACCTTATCCAAGTGAATCACCAAGTAGGGAGAGCTGCAGGACAAGGCCGCCAGCTCAGACACCCTGCGAGCCGAAGTGATCGCTACCAAAAAGGCAACCTTCTTGGACAACAGAGACAACGAGATCTCCCTGATCTTTTCAAAGGGAGCATGCTGTAACATGGACAGAACAAAGTCCCATGGAGGTAAAGGATCCCTCCGAGGAGGGGCCAAGTGTCGCACCCCTTGAACAAAGGTGCTAACCAAAGAATTAGACGCCACAGGGCGTTGAAAGAGAACGGCCAGCGCAGAAATCTGACCCTTAATCGTGGCCAACGCCAAACGCTGGTCCACGCCCGTTTGAAGGAAAGCCAACATTCTCGATACCGAGTATGAGCGAGGGGAACACCCCCTGGACTCACACCAGGCAAAATACGCCTTCCAAGTACGGTAGTAAATCTTCCCCGAAGAGGCCTTCCTGGCCTTGATCAAAGTGGGAATGACCTCAGGGGAAAGACCCCTATCCTTCAGGACCTGGCTTTCAACAGCCAGGCCGTTAAAGCCAGCGACTGTAAAGCAGGATGGAATATCGGTCCTTGAGACAGGAGGTCTTCTCGAAGAGGTAGATGCCACGGAGCGTCGACCGCCAGATTCACGAGGTCTGCGTACCAAGACCGGCGAGGTCAGTCCGGCGCCACCAGAATCACCGTGTGCGGTTCCGAGGCCAACCTGCGAAGGAGCCTGGACAGCAGCTGAATTGGTGGAAAGGCATACATCAGACGATACTGATGCCAGGGCGCCACTAACGCGTCTGAGGCGTCTGCCCGAGGATCGCGCGTCCTTGCTACGAACCTTTTCACCTTGTGGTTTAGACGAGACGCGAACAGGTCCACATCTGGGGATCCCCACTTCGCGCACAGCATCTGAAAGACATCCGGGTGAAGGGACCATTCTCCCTGGTCAAGGGTCTGGCGGCTCAGATAATCCGCCTGCCAGTTCTCCACCCCTGGAATGTGAACTGCCGTTATCGCCGGGACGTGCGTCTCGGCCCAAGACAGAATGTCGGCTACTTCCCGAGCCGCTCGGGCACTCCTGGTGCCCCCTTGGTGGTTGATGTAGGCCACCGCTGTGGAATTGTCCATCTGCACCCGAACCGGACGGCCTTGAAGCCTGTCCGTCCAACGCAGAAGGCAGAGATTTATTGCTCGCAATTCCAGAATGTTGATCGGAAGGGAGGATTCCTCCTCCGACCAAGTTCCCTGGGCGGACAGAACGCCCAGAACACCACGCCAGCCCGACAGGCTGGCATCCGTGGTGATCACCGTCCACGAGAAAGGGCGAAAAGACTTGCCCCCCGACACCGCCGAGGACCAGAGCCACCACAGAAGATCCCTTCTGGTAAGATGACTCAATGAGATCTGTAGATCCAGAGATTGCGGTCGCCCGTCCCACTCGGCCAGAATCTCCGCCTGGAGACCCCGCGTGTGAAACTGGGCAAAAGGGATCGCCTCGAAGGCCGAGACCACCAAACCCAGACACCTCATACACGTCCGGAGGGACGAGCACTGATTGTCCCTGAGGGACTGGACTGCGTCCTGAAGCGTCCGGAGCTTGTCTTCCGGCAGGAAGACCTTCGCTTGAGCAGAGTCCAGGATCATTCCCAGGTAGGGAAGACGAACCGACGGACACAGAGTTGACTTTGGAAAATGTATCGTCCACCCGAACTCCTGCAGAGTCTGCATCGTGATGGACAGGTCGGTCACCAGGCCCTGACTGGTCGCAGACCGAATCAGGATATCGTCCAGATACCCCAGGACAGAAATGCCCTGGGCTCTCAATAAAGCCAGAACCGGCGCAAGCACCTTGGTGAAAACCCGCAGAGCCGAAGCGAGACCAAAGGGTAACGCCACGAATTGGTAACGATCCTCCGCAATGGCGAATCGAAGGTACCTCTGGTGACCCTCAAAAATGGGGATGTGAAGGTACGCATCCTTCAGATCGATGGAGGCCATGAATTCCCCCGGAACCAGGGCAGCCACCACCGAGCGCAGGGATTCCATGCGGAACTTGCGAACCCGCACAAAGCGGTTCAGAGGTTTCAAGTCCAGAATCGGACGTACCTTGCCCTCCTTTCTGGGCACAGTGAACAGATTGGAATAGAACCCCCGAAATCTGTCCCGATGAGGCACCGGAACCACCACTCCCTGGGCCCGCAGGTCCCGCACCGCCAGGTGCAGATCCTGCAAGCGCTCCGGAGTCAGCTGAAGGTTTGAGGGGAAAAATCTGCCCGCCGGCCGAGAGAGAAACTCGATCTTGTATCCAGATCGAACGATTTCCTGATCCCACCTGTCCCGAATGTGGTCCAGCCAGGGTTGAAGAAAACCGAACAAACGTCCCCCCACCCCAGAACCGGGTGAGGGCGTCCCTTCAGGCCGCATTGTTATGGGCAGCAGACCCGGACTGGCCGGATTTCTGCTTACCTGTCCACGGCTTCTTCTGGGAGCCTTGGCCCTTGAAGGGCTTGCCCTTATAGTGCGACCGAAAGGCCCGAAAGGACCCCTGAGAGGGCCTAAACGAGGTATGCTTCTTACCACGAACAAACTTGTTCTTGTGAGTTTGGGGCAAGAGAGTGCTCTTACCCCCAGAAATTCCCTTTATCAGAGTATCCAAAGAGTCGCCAAAAAGGCGGGATCCCGCGTAGGGCAAATTAGCTAAAGTCTTGCGAGAAGATTGGTCAACAGACCAACATTTCAGCCATATCAGGCGACGGTTCAATACCGCCACACTTGAAAGACGCGCAGCCAAAGGGACCAAATCTAAGTCCGCATCGCACAAATACATGACACCCTGATGAATTTAAACCACCATAGCCAAAGTTGTCGGCGGAGCAGAGTCAGCCACCAGGGTGCGCCTGAGCACCTGCGTCCAATCCGCAATAGCCTGGGCTGCCATAATCGAAGCAAAAATAGGCTTCAGCATTGAACCAGCAACCGTATAAGCATGACGGGCCAGGGACTCCAATCTCCTGTCCTTCGGGTCCCGGAACAACGGGGTATCCTCAGCAGGGATCGCAGTGGATTTATTCAAAATCGCCACTGCATGATCCACCTGAGGCGGCACACACCAACGCTCATCAGTGGTGGGTGTAAATGGATAACGCAGTTTGAACCTACTCGGCACAGCAAAAGGCTTCTTTAAATTGCGCCATTGCTCATCAACCACGTGCTGAAATTCCGTAGAGCAAGGAAAAACCTGCGACGTTTTGCGTTTCCTTTGCGTCCCATAAGAGGACATCAAAACAGGAGGACATGGTTCATCCTGCAAATGCAGCGTTTGCTTGATAGAAGCAATCAACTCGTCCATGAGTGCAAGCTCTTCAGACGAGCCAGGGGGAGAATTATCAACCCCTTCCACCTTAGCCTCCCCCTCAGACCCCACAAGGTCTAGAGATGAGTGAGACCCTGAGAAGGGCACTCCAGCCATAGCAGCCCCATCGCCCTCTGAATCAGAGGAAATAGACACTCTGGGCCGTTTTGTGGATCGATCAGCCACCAGCATCTGCACCTGAGCAGCCAAGTTTGCCACAATAGTAGCCAGATCAGCCCCCTCGGGGGAAGCAGCAGCCCCTTGGCCCCCCACCAAGGTGGGAGGAAACTTGCAATCCTGAGAATCCATGCCCCAGTAATATTAGGAAAAAAGGAGTACTGCCCCTTTAAGATCGCGGCGAGCGTAGCCCACCGCACCCACTGAATACACCGACCCCCACAGGGATAAGAACACTGGGCAAGGAATACAGGAAAATGGAAAGGTAAAAACCTGGAGAGATCACACAGGCTGCTGCCACCGATCGCTGTCCCAGAGCAAAAGGAAGTGATGCAATGACTGACCGCCCCTGTAAAGCCTATCTAAGGCTACAGAAACATGGCCGCTCGGCTGAGGATTCCTTAGGCAAATAGAAAATGGCGCCGACATGTGGCCTGATCAATCGCCGCCAAAATGACGGTGTTTGGCGCCAAAACGCCGCACCTTACCACACAGGACCGGCCACCATAATTCTGCCGCAAAAAAATGGCGGGTCGCCGCAGCGATCGCCGCACAGCATGCCTAAACCCAGACTGCTTCATGCATGCACCCAGCAGAGCGGGAGAGCCCCCCCTCGCAGCCCACACACAGGCAGTAATTCCACACAGGAACTGACAGGGAGCTCAGCAGCCACACAGACATGCAGGGTCACACAGTCCCAGACTGACACCCAATAGACAGGTCCCCACATAGAGTTACACTTACCAGTCCGGATGGCGTGGGGAGCCTGCTCCAGCGACCAAACCGCTGCACTGAGGACAGGGAGTGTCGCAGCCATGACGCAGTGGAACTGCGGTGCGAAACCGCAATGGCGTCCAGTGAGGTAGCCACCTCACAGATAGCATCCCTGCAGCGAACAGGGATGGGTCGTTCAATGTGCCAGGGAAACCTGCGCTGAACGCTCGATGGCAGGCTGGGATGCCCCTGGCCCTGAGCCCTGGGATCCAGGGTGGCCAGTCCGAGACCCAGCTCCGCACGATCATCGTCATCAGAAGAAGCTAACTAATGCTGAAAATTA
Source organism: Pelophylax lessonae (assembly GCF_965119305.1). NCBI lineage: Eukaryota > Metazoa > Chordata > Amphibia > Anura > Ranidae > Pelophylax > Pelophylax lessonae. The sequence goes on from NC_138778.1 coordinate 133,975,841, forward strand.
ACAGCTAAGTAAAAGAAAGAGAAAAAGACTCAAAATAAAATCAAAAAGAGAACAGAGGCTGAGACAGAGTCCCAGCACAGGAACAGCCAGCCTACTCCTAAGCTAGGCATTAGAAAATGAGTTGGGAATGCAGGGAGGTATTGACTGAGGGGACCACCCCCTAGGGGTGGGATATGCTAAAAGCTTTGATATTAATAAATTTTGTTGCCTAGCTACTCCTGCGGAGCAAAGGTCAATAACCCATTAGTGATGAATATGACGTGGCGGCGAGTGTCGGAGGACGTAAGAGAAATAGGGTTTCCATCCGTCCAGATTTGACGTCAGTGGACATGTCTCCGCTGACATCCGATGCCCCATAGAGATGCATGGGACATCTGTTCAGATCCGCCTGAAAAACAGACAGGCGGATTTGAATGGTCCACCTGTGTGAAAGGGGCCTTAGGCTCGGTTTACACTGGGGCGGCTTCAAAGCTGCCCCGTGCAGTGCGACCTCAGCGTGGCTTACAAATGACTTCTCTAATAGAAGTCAATGCAAGTCGCCCCCAAAGTAGTGCAGGAACCTTTTTCTAAGTCGGAGTGACTTGAGTTGCTCTGATTAGAGCGGTTCCATTTCACTGAATGGAGCGCGACTTGTCAGGCGGCTAAGTTGCCTGACAAGTTGCCCCAGTGTGAACCAGGACTAAAAGTAAAGGAATTTCTGGACTCCTGACAGACCCTTGTATCTTTCATCCAGTGCTGCACTGACGTTTCTGGATTCTGAGTCATGGGGAAAGCAAAAGAATCGTCAAAGGATCTGCAGGAAAAAGGTAGTTGAACTGTATATAAGGAAAGGGATATAAAAAGATATCCAAAGAATTGAGAATGCCAATCAGCAGTGTTCAAACTCTAATCAAGAAGTGGAAAATGAGGAGTTCTGTTGAAGCCAAACCACTAAACAACTAAAATTTCAGCCACAACTGCCAAAAAAATTGTTCGGGATGCAAAGAAAACCCCACAAATACTTCAGGTGAAACACAGGACTCTCTGAAAACATGTGGTGTGGCTGTTTCATGATGCACAATAAGGAGGCACTTGAAGAAAGATAGGCTGCATGGTTGAGTCACCAGAAGAAATCCATCACAGACAAGCCTCAAACCTTCTGGGCACAAAGTCATTTGGAGTGATGAGACCAAAATTCAGCTTTTTGGCCACAACCATAAACTCTACATTTGGAGAGGAGACAACAAGGCCTATGATGAAAGGTGCACCATTCCTACTGTGAAACACGGAGGTGGATCGCTGATGTTTTGGGGATGGGTGAGCTACAAAGGCACCGAATATTTGGTCAGAATTGATGGAAGATGAATGCAGTATGTTATCAATAAATACTGGAGGAAAATTAGCATTCATCAGCCCGGAAGCTGCACATGGGACGTACCTGGACATTCCAACCTGACAATGATCACAAGTTTTTGTGTTATCATTCATATTCTCGGAAAAATGGCCAAAATGGAAGAAATCATAAACTCTGCCAGGGTATGTAAACTTATGAGCACTACTGTGTGTGTATATATGTATAGATATAGATTTGGGGGTTCCAAGTCATTTTCTAGCAAAAAATACTGTTTTTAACTTGTAAACACCATGTGTCAGAAATTGGCCTGGTCCTTAAATCGGAGTTCCACCCAAACGTGGAACTTCCGCTCTTTTGCTTCCTCCCCCCCCCCCCTCCCTCCGGTGCCACATTCGGCACCTTTCTGTTCTTGACAGGTACCCTTCCCCACTTCTGGGATATGGCGCCACCCCTTGGACGTTCGGCCCCCTCCTCCTTCCCCCGCTGCCGAGTCAATTGGAATGCGCAGCGCGCTTTGCACATGCGCAGAAGGGACCCACCCGTGAAGCCGCAAGGCTTCACTACCAGGTTCCCTTACCGGCAATGGCAGCACCTGACAGCTGATGGAAACGTCGGCTGCGGTGCCGACATCGCTGGACTCCAGGACAGGTAAGTGTCCTAATATTAAAAGTCAGCAGCTACTACAGTATGTGTAGTTTTAATTTTTGGAGGGGAAGGCGGAACTCTGCTTTAAGTGGTAATATCAGATTCCCTGTGTTGTACTGGAACTGCATTAGGTGATTGTTTTTTTGTTGGGTTTTTTTAGTATGCCGACATCTAGTGGCAATTTTAGGGAAATACAGCCAGTTTATTGGGTTATTCCAACATCTTCCTCTGTCCTCCCCTCCTGTTTAGGTCTAGTTAGTTTGGTCCTAGGCTAGACCCTCCCCACTTCCTCCATGTTCCAATGATCAGTGTTAGTTATTGGCAGAGACAGGGCTCTGTCTTCTTACACTGCCAAAGACTGGAAAACTTTCTACTGCAATTCACTGAAGTCAAATTATGTTGGATTCATTTGTCGACTTCTGTGTCTTAGTAAAGAGTTAATTTGATATGAAAGAAGTTGTTTTTCTTTTAGTTAACCACTTAAGCCCCGTAAGATTTTACCCCCTTCCTGACCAGGGCCTATTTTGCGATTCGGCACTGCGTGACTTTAACGGACAATTGCGCGGTCGTGCGACGCTGTACCTAAACAAATTTGATGTCCTTTTTTTCCCACAAACAGAGCTTTCTTTTGGTGGTATTTGATCACCTGTGCGATTTTTTGATCATGCGCTATAAACAAAAAAAGAGCGTCAATTTTGCAAAAATAACAATATTTTTCACATTTTTTTTATATGAAATTCCCCAAAAAAAAAAAATGTAAAAATCAAAATTTTTTAACATTTTCGGCCAATTTGTTTTATGCTGCATATGTTTGGAAAAAAGTGTATTTTGATTGGTTTGCGCAAAAGTTATTGCGTTTACTAACAAAGGGAAAGATTTTTGTCATTTTTGGTGTTTTTTTTTTTTTTTTAACGAGTAATGGCGGCGATCTGCGATTTTTTTTGCGGGACTGCGACATTGCGGCGGACAGATCGGACCCTTGACTGACATTTTTGACACTTTTGGGGGTACCAGTGACATTTCTACAGTAATCAGTGCTATACATATGCACTGTTACTGTGAAAATGACACTGGCAGGGAATGGGGTTAACTGTATTGGAGAGGGAGGGGCTAAGTGTGTCCTAGGGGCGTGATTCTAACTGTGATGGGACAAGTCTATTGGTGTAAAAACAGAGATCAACGGTCCTACATAGTAGAACTGTCTGATCTCCATTTTTACACAAGGGAGAATGACAGGCGGCTTGTTTACATAAGCCGCCCGCTTTTCTCCCGCTCTACCGACGATCGCCAAGTGACCGGTGGACATCGGGTCTGCTGGTCACACACACGGACTGCTTAGTGAACACACGCTCACCCGTTATTGGCTCACAAGCCGGTGACAGGCTAGTGACGTACCGGTACGTCACTTTGCCTGGCCGGGGCTGAGTGCCGCAGTACATGTACTTGCGGCGGTCAGCAAGTGGTTAAAGATAACATACATGTTATACTTACCTCCTCTGTGAAGTTGGCTTTGCACAGAGCAGCCCCGATCCTCCTCTTGGGCTCTCCTGGCTCCTCCCTCCTGTTCAGTGTCCCCACATCAAGCAGCTTTCTATGGGGGCACCCAAGCAGAGTCACAGCTCTGTGTGTCCATTCAGACAGGAAGCCCTGCCCCTTTCATTGGTTGACTGACTTTGTATGACATCCACGGGCACCAATGGTGCCACGCTGCCATCTCAGCCAATGAGGAGGGGAGTCTCAGGCAGCCAAGACACTGCTGTAACATGGTTGGATTTAGAGGGGGCTCAGGTAAGTATTAGGGAGGCTGCTGCACACAGAATGCTTTTATCTTATATTTCTGCCCTAATAACTCCTTTTAGCCCCCTGTGGATGGAGCCAAGTCAGCAGGTGAGCACACACTGGGTCACTGCATGAAGAGCATTAGAGGGTGAATCTCCCGGATGGGGACACGGCCTGACAGGTGTTCTCCTCCAATACTACAGAGAAGACTTCTCCTCAGGCAGTCAGTAATACACACAGTGACCCCCCCCGGACATACTGTCCGCCTCTTCTCCCCGGACATATTATTACCACACACCCGGGCAGTCCGGCCCTCAGTCTCTGTACGAACAGCCTTCCCCTGGACGCCGCCATCACTCTCCTCTCACTCTGACCTCCTCACCTCTCGCGAGATCCTCGGAGACCTCTTCCTGATTGGCACTGCTCGTGGGCGGGGCCTCCGCTGGCAACATGGCGGAGAGTGACGGGGAGAGCCTGGAGTCCTGGCTGAGTGAGTGGCAGTGACACCCGGCGGGTCACATGACATCACTGACACCCACCCTTCACCCCCCCATTACCTTCCATGACACCCGGCACTGTGTACTGTCTGTGTTCATTCATTACTTCCACCGGACAGGACCGGGGGGAGGGGAGGACTTCACTCTGACCGACACCCGGGGGGAGGGGAGGGTCACTTCACTGTGTCCGCTATATTCACCTCACATACATTACCCACACTGCACCTCTATTCATATCACCTGAGTGTCATATCCACCAAAGCGTAATATTCAACCAACATTCACCAAAGTGATATTCACCCCCACATTCACCAAAGTATGATATGAACCATAGTGTGACATTCACCAAAGTGTGACATTCACCTCAGAGTGATATCCACCCCACATTCGCCAAAGTGTGATATTCACCCCCACATTCACCATAGTGTGATATTCACCCCACATTCACCATAGTGTGATATCCACCGCCACATTCACCAAATTATGATATCCACCAAAGCGTGATATTCACCCCCACATTCACAAAAGTGTGATATTCACCCCCACATCCAAATTGTGATTCACCGCCACATTCACCAAACTGTGATATTCACTAAAGTGTGATAATCACCCCTACATTCACCAAAGTGTGATATTCACCCCCACGTTAACCAAAGTGTGATATTCACTAAAGTGTGATATTCACCACTACATTCACCATAGTGTGATATTCACCCCACATTCACCATAGTGTGATATTCACCCCACATTCACCATAGTGTGATATTCACCCCACATTCACCCTAGTGGGATATTCACCCTACATTCACCATAATGTGACATTCACCCCACATTCACCAAAGTGTGATATTCACCCCACATTCACCATAGTGTGATATTCACTCCACATTCACCATAGTGTGATAGTCACCCTACATTCACCATAGTGGGACATTCACCCGACATTCACCAAAGTGTGATATTCACCCCACATTCACCATAGTGTGATATTCACCCCACATTCACCACAGTGTGATATTCACCCCACATTCACCATAGTGTGATATCCACCGCCACATTCGCCAAAGTGTGATATCCACCCCACATTCACCAAATTATGATATCCACCAAAGCGTGATATTCACCCCCACATTCGCCAAAGTGTGATATTCACCCCCACATTCACCAAAGTGTGATTCAACGCCACATTCACCAAACTGTAATATTCACTAAAGTGTGATAATCACCCCTACATTCACCAACGTGTGATATTCACCCCCACGTTAACCAAAGTGTGATATTCACTAAAGTGTGATATTCACCTCTGCATTCACCAAAGTGTGATATTCACCCCACATTCACCATAGTGTGATATTCACCATAATGTGACATTCACCATAGTGTGATATTCACCCCACATTCACCATAGTGTGATATCCACCGCCACATTCGCCAAAGTGTGATATCCACCCCACATTCACCAAATTATGATATCCACCAAAGCGTGATATTCACCCCCACATTCGCCAAAGTGTGATATTCACCCCCACATTCACCAAAGTGTGATTCAACGCCACATTCACCAAACTGTAATATTCACTAAAGTGTGATAATCACCCCTACATTCACCAACGTGTGATATTCACCCCCACGTTAACCAAAGTGTGATATTCACTAAAGTGTGATATTCACCTCTGCATTCACCAAAGTGTGATATTCACCCCACATTCACCATAGTGTGATATTCACCATAATGTGACATTCACCATAGTGTGATATTCACCCCACATTCACCATAGTGCAATATTCACCCCACATTCACCATAGTGTGACATTCACCCTACATTCACCATAGTGTGACATTCACCCTACATTCACCACAGTGTGATATTCACCCTACATTCACCATAGTGTGATATTCACCCTACATTCACCATAGTGTGATATTCACCCTACATTCACCATAGTGTGACATTCACTCCATATTCACCAAACTGTGATATTCACTAAAGTGTGATAATCACCCCTACATTCAGTAAAGTGTGATATTCACCCCCACGTTAACCAAAGTGTGATATTCACTAAAGTGTGATATTCACCACTACATTCACCAAAGTGTGATATTCACCCTACATTCACCATAGTGTGATATTCACCCCACATTCACCATAGTGTGATATTCACCCCACATTCACCATAGTGTGATATTCACCCCACATTCACCATAGTGTGATATTCACCCTACATTCACCATAGTGTGACATTCACCCCACATTCACCAAAGTGTGATATTCACCCCACTTTCACCATAGTGTGATATTCGCCCCACATTCACCATAGTGTGATATCCACCGCCACATTCGCCAAAATGTGATATCCACCCCACATTCACCAAATTATGATATCCACCAAAGCGTGATATTCACCCCCACATTCACCAAAGTGTGATTCAACGCCACATTCACCAAACTGTAATATTCACTAAAGTGTGATAATCACCCCTACATTCACCAACGTGTGATATTCACCCCCACGTTTACCAAAGTGTGATATTCACTAAAGTGTGATATTCACCTCTGCATTCGCCAAAGTGTGATATTCACCCCCACATTCACCAAAGTGTGATTCAACGCCACATTCACCAAACTGTAATATTCACTAAAGTGTGATAATCACCCCTACATTCACCAACGTGTGATATTCACCCCCACGTTTACCAAAGTGTGATATTCACTAAAGTGTGATATTCACCTCTGCATTCACCAAAGTGTGATATTCACCCCACATTCACCATAGTGTGATATTCACCATAGTGTGACATTCACCATAGTGTGATATTCACCCCACATTCACCATAGTGCAATATTCACCCCACATTCACCATAGTGTGACATTTACCCTACATTCACCATAGTGTGACATTCACCCCACATTCACCACAGTGTGATATTCACCCTACATTCACCATAGTGTGATATTCACCCTACATTCACCATAGTGTGATATTCACCCTACATTCACCATAGTGTGACATTCACTCCACATTCACCAAACTGTGATATTCACTAAAGTGTGATATTCACCCCCACGTTAACCAAAGTGTGATATTCACTAAAGTGTGATATTCATCACTACATTCACCAAAGTGTGATATTCACCCCACATTCACCATAGTGTGATATTCACCCTACATTCACCATAGTGATATATTCACCCCACATTCACCATAGTGTGATATTCACCCTACATTCACCATAGTGTGACATTCACCCCACATTCACCAAAGTGTGATAGTCACCTCACATTCACCATAGTGTGATATTCGCCCCACATTCACCATAGTGTGATATTCAACCCACATTCACCATAGTGTGATATCCACCGCCACATTTGCCAAAGTGTGATATCCACCCCACATTCACCAAATTATGATATCCACCAAAGCGTGATATTCACCCCCACATTCACAAAAGTGTGATATTCACCCCCACATTCGCCAAAGTGTGATATTCACCCCCACATCCAAATTGTGATTCACCGCTACATTCACCAAACTGTGATATTCACTAAAGTGTGATAATCACCCCTACATTCACCAAAGTGTGATATTCACCCCCACGTTAACCAAAGTGTGATATTCACTAAAGTGTTATATTCACCACTACATTCACCAATGTGTGATATTCACCCCACATTCACCAAAGTGTGATATTCACCCCACATTCACCATAGTGTGATATTCACTCCACATTCACCATAGTGTGATATTCACCCTACATTCACCATAGTGGGACATTCACCCGACATTCACCAAAGTGTGATATTCACCCTACATTCACCATAGTGGGACATTCACCCTACATTCACCATAGTGTGGCATTCACCCCACATTCACCACAGTGTGATATTCACCCCACATTCACCATAGTGTGATATTCGCCCCACATTCACCATAGTGTGATATTCACCCCACATTCACCATAGTGTGATATCCACCGCCACATTCGCCAACGTGTGATATCCACCCCACATTCACCAAATTATGATATCCACCAAAGCGTGATATTCACCCCCACATTCGCCAAAGTGTGATATTCACCCCCACATTCACCAAAGTGTGATTCACCGCCACATTCACCAAAGTGTGATTCACCGCCACATTCACCAAACTGTAATATTCACTAAAGTGTGATAATCACCCCTACATTCACCAACGTGTGATATTCACCCCCACGTTAACCAAAGTGTGATATTCACTAAAGTGTGATAATCACCCCTACATTCACCAACGTGTGATATTCACCCCCACGTTAACCAAAGTGTGATATTCACTAAAGTGTGATAATCACCCCTACATTCACCAACGTGTGATATTCACCCCCACGTTAACCAAAGTGTGATATTCACTAAAGTGTTATATTCACCTCTGCATTCACCAAAGTGTGATATTCACCCCACATTCACCATAGTGTGATATTCACCATAGTGTGACATTCACCATAGTGTGATATTCACCCCACATTCACCATAGTGCAATATTCACCCCACATTCACCATAGTGTGACATTCACCCTACATTCACCATAGTGTGGCATTCACCCCACATTCACCACAGTGTGATATTCACCCGACATTCACCATAGTGTGATATTCACCCCACATTCACCATAGTGTGATATTCACCCCACATTCACCATAGTTTGATATTCACCCTACATTCACCATAGTGTGACATTCACTCCACATTCACAAACTGTGATATTCAACCGACGTTCACCAAAGTGTGTGAATGCATTGTTTTCCTGTAAACAGATTCCTTGAGCCCTCTCAGAATTTGCAGTAACAATGATGGTGGGGGTTGTAGGGTGTTCTATGAACTGGGAGTGATCACAGGAACCCCCCAGCATGAGCATACCAGGGATTTCTATCCGCCCTTTGTGTTTTCACTGCCCACTTCTTGTGCCATGATGGACATCTTCATATCTACTTGGAATGTTCCCATCAGCCTGCTCTAACAGAGATTACCTTTCACTCCCACTTTTGCCAATTTGAACCCAAAATTTGATGTTAATTCGCTGCTCCAGATTCCGGTCACACATCTGCCAACAGCGCAACACACGCACAACACACACACACGTTATTTCTTCTGCTACTCCATAAAGGCTGAGCCAATTGGTGTGGGACCCAGGAGAGTGGCGGTTAGACCATGTCAGAACATGCTCCGGTGTGATATGTACCCGACATACACTGCATCCGGAAAGTAGTCACAGCGCTTCACTTCTTCCACATTTTGTTATGTTACAGCCTTATGGATTAAATTCATTATTTTCCTCAAAATTCTACAAACAATTCCCCATAATGACAATGTGAAAGAAGTTTGTTTGAAATCTTTGCAAATTAACTAAAATTAAAAAAATCCCACATACATAAGTATTCACACCCTTTGCTCAGTACTTTGTTGAAGCACCTTTGGCACCAATTACAGCCTCCAGTCTTTTTGTGTATGATGCTATAAGCTTGGCACACCTATTTTTTGGGCAGTTTCTCCCATTCTTCTTTGTAGGACCTCTCAAGCTCCATCAGGTTGGATGGGGAGTGTCGGTGCACAGCCATTTTCAGATCTCTCAAGAGATGTTCCAATTGGGTTCAAGTCTGAGCTTTGGCTGGGCCACTCAAGGACATTCACAGAGTTGTCCCCTAGCCACTCCTTTGTGTGCTTAGGGTCATTGTCCTGTTAGAAGATAAACCTTTGCCCCAGTCTGAGGTCCAGTGAGCTCTGCAGTAGGTTTTCATCAAGGATGTCTCTGTACATTGCTGCATTCATCTTTCCCTCAATCCTGACTAGTCTCCCAGTTCCTGCCACTAAAAAACTCCCCCACAGTATGATGCTGCCACCACCATGCTTCACTGTAGGGATGGTATTGGGCAGGTGATGAGCTGTGCCTGGTTTTCCCCCAGTCATTACACTTTCCATTCAGGCCAAAGAGTTCAATATTTTTTTTTCTCAATCCAGAGAATTTTGTTTCTCATGGTCTGAGAGGCCTTCAGGTGCCTTTTGGCAACTCCAGGAGGGTTGTCATGTGGCTTTTACTGAGGAGTGGCTTCCATCTGGTCACTCTACCATACAGGCCTGATTGGTGGAGTGCTGCAGAGATGGTTGTTCTTCTGGAAGGTTCTCTTCTCTCCACAGAGAAACACTGGAGCTCTGGCAGAGTGACCATCAGGTTCTTGGTCACCTCCTTGACTAAGGCCCTTCTCCCCCGATCGTTCAGCTTGTCCAGGCAACCCCCTCTAGGAAGGACTCTTCCAAATTTCTTCCATTTACAGATGATGGAAGCCACTGTGCTCATCAGGACCTTTAGTGCTGCATAAATGTTTCTGTACCCTTCCCCAGATCTGTACCTCCATACAATCCTCTCTCTGAGGTCTACAGAAAAATTCTTGGACTTAATGGCTTGGTCTGTGCTCTGACATGCACTGTTAACCGTGGGACCTTATATAGACAGGTGTGTGCCTTTCCAAATCATGTCCAATCAACTGTATTTACCACAGGTGGGCTCCAATCAAGTTGTAGAAACATCTCAAGGATGATCAGTGGAAACAGGATGCAACTGAGCTCAACTTTGAGCCCCCGTTCACATAGGGGCGATCCGACTTCGGGTGGCGACCTCAGAGCGGCCCGCACAGACTTCATAACATTGAAGTCTATGGCGGTGGCCTCCTGGTCGCCCCAAAGAAGCTCCAATGGAAGGCGACCTGCGGCGACCTGTGAGGCGACCAGGTCGCCTCACAGGTTGCCTAAGTGTGAACGGGGGCTTAGTGTCATGGCAAAGGCTGTAAATACTTCTGTACACTACATGCAATTTTTTCTTATTAATAAATTTGCAAAAATGTCAAACAAACTTCTTTTACACTGTCATTATGGGGTATTGTTTGTAGAATTTTGAGGAAAATAATAAATTGAATCCATTTTGGAATAAGGCTGTAACATAACAAAATGTGGAAAAAGTGAAGCGATGTGAATACTTTCCAGATGCACTGTACATCCCAGTTTGATATTCACCCAACATTTACCCCACATTGATATTCCCCTGACACACAAAGAGTGATACTCACTGACCTTCACCCCAGTGCGCTATTCACCCCAGTGCGATATTCACCCCCAGTGCGCTATTCACCCCAGTGCGATATTCACCCCAGTGCGCTATTCACCCCAGTGCGCTATTCCCCTGACATACACCCAAGAGTAGAACTCACGGACCTTCACCCCAGTGTGATATGCCTTTACCCGAGTGCGATATTCACCCCAGTGTGATATTCCCCTGACATACATTCAAAAGTGATATTCACCCAGGCCTTTACCCGAGTGCGATATTCACCCCAGTGTGATATTCCTCTGACATACACCCAAGAGTGATACTCACCTGACCTTTACCCGGGTGTGATATTCCCCTTACATACACCCAAGAGTGATACTCACTTGACCTTCACCCAAGTGCGATATTCACCCCAGTGTGATATTCCCCTGACATACACCCAAGAGTGATACTCACCCAGGCCTTTACCCCAGTGCATTATTCACCCAACATTCACCCCTGTGTGATATTCTACTGGACATACACCCAAGAGTGATACTCACTGACTTTCACCCCAGTGCAATATTCACCCCAGTGTGATATTCCCCTGACATACATTCAAGAGTGATATTCACCCAGGCCTTTACCCGAGTGCGAAATTCACCCCAGTGTGATATTCACCCAGGCCTTTACCCGAGTGCGATATTCACCCCAGTGTGATATTCCCCTGACATACATTCAAAAGTGATATTCACCCAGGCCTTCACCCAAGTGCGATATTCACCCCAGTGTGATATTCCCCTGACATACACCCAAGAGTGATACTCACCCAGGCCTTTACTGCAGTGCGATATTCACTCTACATTCACCCCAGTGTGATATTCCCCTGACATACATTCAAAAGTGATATTCACCCAGGCCTTTACCCGAGTGCGATATTCACCCCAGTGTGATATTCCTCTGACATACACCCAAGAGTGATACTCACCTGACCATTACCCGGGTGTGATATTCCCCTTACATACACCCAAGAGTGATACTCACTTGACCTTCACCCAAGTGCGATATTCACCCCAGTGTGATATTCCCCTGACATACACCCAAGAGTGATACTCACCCAGGCCTTTACCCCAGTGCATTATTCACCCAACATTCACCCCTGTGTGATATTCTACTGGACATACACCCAAGAGTGATACTCACTGACTTTCACCCCAGTGCAATATTCACCCCAGTGTGATATTCCCCTGACATACATTCAAGAGTGATATTCACCCAGGCCTTTACCCGAGTGCGAAATTCACCCCAGTGTGATATTCACCCAGGCCTTTACCCGAGTGCGATATTCACCCCAGTGTGATATTCCCCTGACATACATTCAAAAGTGATATTCACCCAGGCCTTTACCCGAGTGCGATATTCACCCCAGTGTGATATTCCCCTGACATACATTCAAAAGTGATATTCACCCAGGCCTTCACCCAAGTGCGATATTCACCCCAGTGTGATATTCCCCTGACATACACCCAAGAGTGATACTCACCCAGGCCTTTACTGCAGTGCGATATTCACTCTACATTCACCCCAGTGTGATATTTCCCTGACATACACCTAACAATGATCCTCACCCAGGCCTTGACCCCAGTGCGATATTCACCCAACATTCACCCCAGTGTGCTATTCCCCTGATATACACCTAACAATGTTCCTTACCCAGGCCTTGACCCCCGGTGTGATATTCACCCAACATTCAACCCAGTGTGATATTCCCTGGCCTGACATACACCTAAAGGGCCATACACACTATAAGATTTTCTGAAGACTTTTTCCTTCAGATTTACCTTTTCTATGTAGTACAAGGGCCTGCCAGATTGCATACAAATGGAAAGTGTTTAGGTTTGACCTTATATTATCTGGTTTTGGTAAGTCTAAAGGAAAAAGTCTTCAGAAAATCTTATAGTGTGTATGACCCATAAGAGTGTGCTGAGATAGACCTGTCAGAGCCTTGCTCTTCTATGGGGAGATCAGATAAAAAAAGACTGCCTGTCCGTTTTCATCCAATCCCATCTACCATGGAAAATATGGTTTCCATCTGTCTGGATTTCACGCACAGGATCAGATCAGATGACAGCAGTTGTCCGGGGAAATGTCACCACTGACATCTGCTGACCCATAGGGGTGCATGGAGCATCCGATCCAGTCCGCCTGAAAGAGGTGGATCTGATCGGAAAGCCCGTGTGAAAAGGGCCTTTTTCCATGTTTCCTTGACAGCTCTTAGAGGTCGATTTACTTAAATTGGAGAGTGAAAAATTTGGTGCAGCTGTGCATGGTAGCCAATCAGCTTCTAACTTCAGCTGGTTTAATTAAGCTTTGACAACCAAGGGTCATTCATGGTCGTTCTCTATTTCCCAGGCACAAAGAACTGGAAAAGCACAGGCAGGGCACTGGAAAAGTCACCAGGTGAAATCCTGTGGTGAAATGACATGATACAGTGTAATCCGTTAGGATCACAGCTTTGTATGATGTCATTTGTGTATTTACATTTTTGAATTTGCCACCGGTTCCACCCCCCTGCGTCGCAAAGCTCGCCGGGAAGGGAACCGGAAGACAGGTGCCAGCATCTGCCGAGCACACAGCGGGAGGACAGCGGGAGGATGGCGGGGGAGGACAGCTGGAGGACAGTGGGGAGGACGGCTGGAGGACAAGGGGGAGGACGGCTGGAGGACAGTGGGGAGGACGGCTGGAGGACAGTGGGGAGGACAGCTGGAGGACAGTGGGGAGGACGGCAATGATCGCAGGGGAAGGTGAGTTTTATTGTGGGATAATCCCGAGTTTCCGCTTTTGGTACTCTATTGGCGCTTTTCCACTGCATGGAACCGTACCGGTTCGGCACGCTTTTGTGCTTTTCCACTGCGGTACCGCATGGTATAGGGTCGGAACGGTTCGGTACGGTACGGTATAGGTTTGCTTTTCCACTGCATGGAACCGAACGGTACGGTACGGCCCTGAAAAAACATTACCTACTCGATTGTGGTTCCAACAGGTACCAAACTGGTACCATATCCCACAATCCTTTGCATGCAGTCACTACTAGCCACTGATTGGTCAGAGAATCACACCCACCCCGTTGTTATCCCACCCACTTAACTTTAGTACTACTTTAGTGGAAAAGCAAACCTATACCGTACCGAACCGTTCCGACACTATACCATGTGGTACCGCAGTGGAAAAGCAAACCGGGCCAAGCAGGGCCGAGTAGAGCCGAGCCGGTACTAGCCGGTACTTGCAGTGGAAAAGTGCCATTAATTAACCCAGAGCCACATTCAGGAATACCACTAGGGAGGTTAAAGGAAGTATGAAGGATTCAAACATTACATATGATGAAGAGCTGCGGTTCTGTGTAATGTATCAATTTTACGTGCAGGGCATCATCAGATACTTTACACAGAGCTATACCTCTGAATGACCTTTTATTAGGAATGAACAAGCAGCTCTGATCATTTATTTATAATAGTGACAGCTTAGAGAAGAAGGTGGGAGCTTTTTGCTTACTGTACCTCCTCCCCCCACAGGAACACCCATAATTTGGGCTTCATAATGGGGTGGAGCTACAGCCAGCAACAAGAGGGGCATTTTGGGGGCAAAAGGACACCAATTATAACGGGGCCAATTGCTGTATACACTTGGTTCCCTGGAGAGTTAAATAAAACTTTAAACGACTTTTAGGATAGTTTTTCTAGAAACCTAAATACACCATCAAGTTTCATATATGGGAATTGTTTTACATGCCACACAGTTAGTAATTTCCCCGCATCTCTCAGCTCAAATCAAGGGGCTTGGATCTGAAGTCTTACACTGCAGATCTTAGTGAGGAGAGCTCTGAGCCCTGATTGGAGGTAAGGGACACCCCCCCCCCTTCACACAGTGCACAGAGAACCTGCAGAGCTGAGGAGATCAGAGGCAGGCTGTGTGCTGGAGCTCTCTCCTCATGTCACCTCTTGGTGTCAGGAAAACCTGTCAGAAGTGACTCATACAGATAACAGAGGAGTGAGGCAGCAGAGAGAAATCACACTCAGTGCTTTGGAAGGAGACAAGTACACAGTATAGACGGATATACTTTGTTTCTATTTCATGTCTGAGGTTTACAAACACTTTAATAACCTATGCACTGTTTTCTTCTTCGATGATCCAAGCTATGATATCACATATGATATGCTGTTTTAGCATCCAGCAGCAAGAATGGTTCAATAAAATTAAAACTGCATAACACATACACTATTGCCTTTTTTCTTTTGTGTTTTTCTTTTTTTTTTTTATTGGAAGGGTTTACATGTGCACATATCAGGCACATTTGAAAAATCTACAATTAGTGCCAGTTCACATTTGTGCGATACGGGAAGGCTGCGAATATACAGCGTGTTCCCGCATCGCATCCGCACCCCTGGCAGTTCACACTGCCATGCGAAACGCTAGGGGTGTCAATTAAGAGTTAACAACACCCCCAGATCAGATCGCATATCGCAGCACGATCTGAAAGTTCGCACAGAATCGGATCGCACTGGTGTGAACCACCATGCGATCCGATTCTGCTGCAGACCAAAAAAAGGGTCCTGTGCGAGTTGGGTGCGATTGCGGTGCGAATTCAGCCATACAAAATGTATACAGACATCGCATGTCATTTAGGAGCAGTGCGCTCCGAATTACATGCGATCTCTGTGATCGCACAAATGTGAACCGGCACTTATACAGATGTAAAGGTTTTAAACTTTAAAATAACAATACATTAAAGCGGTAGTATACTCCAAAGTAAAAAAAAAAAAAAACCCTGCAAGACAAAGGCATAATGAGCTAGTATGCATCACATACTAGCTCATTATGAAACACTTACCTTAGAACAAAGCCCCGACAGGGACCCTGGACACCGCTGCGGGAGCGGATATGATCCCTCGGTGTCTCTTCCGGGTTCGGCGGCTCCGGCGCTGTGATTGGCCGGAGCCGCGATGACGTCACTCCCGCACATGCGTGCGGGAGTGATTTTCCGGCAACTTCCCGGCAAGGAACTCTGAAAGTCCACCGGACCTTCAGAGCGCATGCGCCGCTCGCGTCCGCGACTGCATGCAGTGCAAATATCTCCTAAACCGTGCCGGTTTAGGAGATATTAATTGTACCTACAGGTAAGCCTTATTATAGGCTTACCTGTAGTTAAAAATCACAAAAAGCGGTATACTACCGCTTTAACTGGAAAAGATAAATTGAGTGAGGGTCAGACAAAACAGTAGAGGTGTGATAAGATGGAATGGAATGAAGGAGAAAAAAGGGAAAGAGTGAGATAGGGGTACCAGGAGGAATGATACGAGGGGGGGAGGGGGTGCACCCAAATCCTAGTGTACACCATTATAATATGAGCGTCATGCACCTTTTTTTTAAATGTTTAAGGTCGTTGAGATTAGGTAAAATAAATATGTCACAAACCTAGATGTATAGGATGAAGAAATGCATACACCAAGGTTACCTTCAGTAAAAACCACATCTCAAAGCAAAAGGTAGATCCAGAAATATAGACAGCTAAAACTTTATGCACATCTCAACTCTACCTGTTAGGCTAGGGTCACACTAGCATTAAAGCTCAATTCCAGGGGTTTGTTTTTTCTTTGTAGATAAATTGTTCTAGCTTGGATCAATATGCAGTTGTGCTCAAAATTTTGCATACCCTGGCAGAATTTGTGAAATGTGGTCATTGATATTGAAAATATGACTGATCATGTCAAAAAAGGGCATTTTATTTAACCACTTGCCGACCAGATGAGGTACTTATACTGCAGCAGGTCGGCTCTGTCCTGTACGTCGTTTTGCGGGACCGCTAGTGGGGGCGCGCATGTGCCAATATGGGCGGGTCCGGCAACTGCGCTTGCCACGCCGTGCACCCGCGATCGCTCCCTGTGGAGACAGAATGGCGGTCTGCCGTTGTAAACACGGCAGACCGCTGTTTTGTCAGTAATGAACACAGGGATCCTGTGTTCCTCTTATTTAGGAACACAGGTCTCTGTGTTCATTCAGCAAGCCCATCCCCCACCACAGTTAGAAAGCACCCCCTAGGGACACATTTAACCGTTTGATCGCCCCCTGGTTTTAACCCCTTCCCTGCCAGTGTCAGTACAGTAACAGTGCATATTTTTAGCAGTGATTACTGTAGTAATGTTACTGGTCCCCCCAAAAGTGTCTGACAGTTAGGTGTCCGATCTGTCAGCCGCAATGTTGCAGTCCCGCTAAAAATCGCTGATTGCCGCCATTACTAATAAAAAATAAATAAATAAAAATAACCTAAATCTTTCCCCTAGTTTGTAGACGTGATAGCTTTTGCACAAACCGATCAAAATACACCTATTGGAATTTTTTTCCCCATAAATATGTAGCAGATTACATATTGGCCTAAAATGATGAAAACATTTAATTTTTTAATTATTTTTTTTATTGGGGATGTTTTATAGCAGAATGTATAAAATATTGTTTTTTTTCTCAGAATTGTTTCTCTTTTTTTGTTTATAGTGAAAAATATTAAAATCGCACAGGTGATCAAATACTACCAAAAGAAAGTTCTATTTGTGGGAGAAAAAGGACATCAATTTTATTTGGGTACAGCATCGCACGACCGCGCAATTCTGCAGTTCAGCAGGGTTGAACCAAATTTCGATCCATGTATGGGCAGGCTGTTTGTACTGCAGAATATCGATCCATATATGGCCAGATTGTAAATTTGTATGGGAAGGGCTATGCTAGCTATAGGTATTTTCCAGATCATTCCTTGAACTACTAAAACAGGTTTGAAATTTATAGGTATTGCTTCTAAGAATGGTTTCAGACTTGCAATATTATTTTATCACTGATAATTGCCTCCCCTGCAGAATATACCAAAGCCACCTATATCTGTCAGTCACAAGTCATGTTATTTATAGATTTCAGTACAGTAGAGCAGGGCTTTTCAACCTGGGTGATGCGGCACCATGGGGTGCTGCAAAGAGTCCCCAGGGGTGCTGCGTAAAATGACACAAAGCCCTGTACAATCCAACCACGAAAGGGTTACTGTGTTAAGTAGGGATGCACCGATCTGATATTAGGATCGAATATCGGCGACGATACTGCCACAATAGCTGGATCGGGGGATCGGTAAAATTAACCGATCCATGGGCCGATACGGTTTTGCTGAGTCCCGGCTCAGCCATCCCTTACTTGGTGTAGTATGGGATGGGAGTCGCTTCTTCCTGTATAGGGCCGGCTCACAGGCGGAGTGATATCAGATGCACTCCGCCTGTGAATGGAGGAGCCGTACACATGAAGCAGCGTCTTTGCTCTGTACTGCAGCCGCATGCATATTGTGTATGTGTGTAGTTCCGGATCAATATCGGCAGATACACAATGCCAGATATCGGTATAAGGACAATAAAAGTTGGATCGGTGCACCCCTAGTGTTAAGTTCTGTGTACAGTTAGAAGGGAGAGCCCATCCCGTTCCTCCTTCAGGCTCTCTCTCCCTCTCTGCTGTCATCTGTATTTTGCTGGCAAAAGTAAAAGCTGTGTAAGATGTATAACAGTGTAGATGGGTTCAGTGATGGGTCCAAGACTGAAGAGGACAATACAAATGGGTCTCTGTTGTGGATCTTCATGCAGTCATTTTCATCTCTTCTTTTTCAGATAAAGCCACAAACCCTTGTAACCGTCAGGAGGACTGGGAATACATCATCAGTTTCTGTGACCAGATAAATAAGGAGCTTGAGGGGTATGTGTGTGATTTTGCAGGAAGAAAATTCGAATGCAGGTTGTGGCGGTGATATTATAAAGAAGATACCCATCCTATTTTCTGGATTGGAAGTGATATCAATGTGATAATATACACAAGAGCAGTGCTACTGATATGTTTATTCACAGAACAATCACAGTACTGTTTGTTCATTTATAATGTCTAGGCATGTAAAATACTTTAGAAATTGTGGGATAGCCTAACATTTCAGTAGTGGGAAATAGATAGTTATCCTTGTTACAATGTACAAGGGAAGGTAAATTGTATCTTCATCACTTACATGAGAGGAACCTTTGACATTATACGCTCCTCTACTGGTCATCTGCACATAAAAGAGCGTTACTAGCATGCCCCTCTTAGGCCACCATTAATGGGCAGGCTGAATGTACACAGTTGATCAACTTGGGTACAACCAGCCTGCCGCATTCTCTTGAGATTATCGCTAGTGGCTGCTGTAGCTGCTAGCAGTAATCACTGTCTTCTCCCGGCGGGGACAGCTTCCCCTGCACCCCCCCCCCCCCCCCCCACCGGGAGAAGACAATGACCCGGCAGGAGGAATTCCTGCAGGAAAGAAATTCACTCTGTGTATGGCTGGACCTTATGCCTGCTGAGAAAAGCTTTTTTTGTTTTTAGCCAGGTCAAACTAGAAGCATAAACTTAGGCTGGTTATATGCTAGTAGATTTCTGTACAAATGTCTATGTAAACATTCGTATGAAAATTTTGATCAGTACATTTGATGACTTGAATGTCCTTTAAAAATACTTCAGAAACTGAGAAACCACACACAGATGATGGCACTCAGCTCAGTAAATTTTTATTTGTTCTCTCTGACTAAGCCCGTAAGGGTGAACCATGTCAAATAGAGTGGGTCTCCCGATGGGGATGCACTGTGTTGCTTTTAAGGCTGAATGAAAAATTGACTCAGCTGAGTGAATGCATCGATTTGCTTCTTCTCCTTTTCTGTATCATCTTGGTACAATCATGGGCTCCTAAGGCCTGGTACATGCTATAAATTTTTTTGAACAAAAAAAAAATCTGACAGATCCCTGTACTAACACAAGCGATGCCAGCACTGTTCAGATGCCGGTTTTCCAGCATGTGCGTTTAACAGAAGCTGGTCATGAGATTAGCTTCTGTCGGACAGGCAACTGTACACATGGGCCTAAAGTTGGCTGGTTTCTACTGTACCCGCTGATTCTGACCAATTTTCCGCCTGTGTGTACCCCGCTTTAAACGGGCACTGGATCAGATTTGCAGCGGTTAAGGCTTGGAGCAGTGACTTCAAAATTCAATTTGCTTTTAACATTCAATTTTGGAATTAATGGACTTTCCTGAATGAAGATCACATTCATTGTTGGAGATTTTATATGACCCTACTAACTATTGGAAAATCAAACACTCTGAAAACATAATCTGAATTCCAGGTGTGAATTTTTTGCATGGTTACATTATTGCAGCTTGGACCAATGTAAGTATACATGTTCCCTACCTGTCCAATCCGTGTGAAGGTGTAAAATTACTATAGTAGTCACCACTACTACAGTGATCACCGCTGTCTTGCCGTTCCTGTGCTGAGCAGCTTCCCTGATGCATAGTAACCACAGGGGGTCGCCATTCAGAGAACACCTTGCATTTTTCTCATCCAATCAGAGAACGCTTTGAACAGGACCCTGAAAACAGCAAGAATCACTGTAGTTAGGAATTAGGAATACTTACATTGGCCCATGCTGGACCAGTGTAAGTATGGGAAGATAACATACCTGGAATTCAGCTTCAAAGTGGAACTATACTTGAGTAATGAAAAACTGCAAGCAGGCATCTTCTTACCGGTAGCAAACACTTACCTGTCTACTTGCAGTCTTCTACTGAATGCACACTCAGGCTGTGCTACAATGATGGAGTCCCGTGCACCTGCACGGGATGACAGCATTCCCCAACCAGCCAAACAAGAGGAACCAGGCACCGGGAACCAGGAAGTAGCTGGGGAGAAGAGGACAGCAGCTGGTGAGGGATAACTGGAACAAGGAGGTAAGTATTTTTGAGCTAGCATTTTGTTCATTCAAAAAAAACATTTCAAATTTCTTGTCACTACTGTCAAAAAAGAACATTGATTTGGTTAGCCTTTACCCTGAAACCATTAAAAAATCAAACACACGTTCTGAAAAATATTATTTTATAATTAAAGTGGAATTTCAACCTAAAACTAACTATCTCTAAATCTACTCGCAGCCACATTCTAAGACTAACCTATTTAGCCCTATAAAGAAGAAATCGCTATGCATACCTTTTCTGAAGCCGGTCCGATAATAATCGGTGGATGCTGTGTGCAGGGGACAGCTTACAACAGCTGGGAAAAGCTTGGGAAGTGATATCACTCATAGAGTTACCATGGGGCTTCTGTTGTTGGCTGCCTCTTCTGCACACTCCCACACACAAAAGTCGCCACTGACAGCTTAGTGTGGGACCGGACCGGAGCTACTTCAGAAATGGTATGTATAGCGATTTCTTCTTTGCAGGGCTAGATAGGTTAGTGTTAGAATGGGGATATGTTGAGGGGGATAAGGGCCTCTTCCCCACAACCTTGGCTGGTGTTTGTGGGGGTCTACGGGCAGGGCGCTTATTGGAATCTGGAACCCCCCAGATCTCAGCCTCCCCCCCCCCCCCATGTGAATGTAGGAGTACATAGTAACCCTACCCATTCACCAAAAAAGTGTAAAATGTAAAGACACAACATGAGTATTTTTCAAGTCTTTTATTAACAAATAAAAAAATGTAGACCCATCATCAATCATGACGCCTGCTGGCCTGAAAAAAAAAAGAAAAAGAAAACAACCAAAGGGCCTGGTATGGATTTTTTTTACATTCAGCTGTCAGTGGGGAACCCTGCTGACAGCTGATGACTCATCTTGGCCTGCTCCTTAACAATCAGCTTTACACACAGTTTGTTATGGAGAAAAAAACCCACAAAACTCAAAACGCATGTAAAAAAACATCAAAAATGCAACACTTTTGTTTTTTTTGCGGGTCTTTTGAAGTCTATTATACACAAAATGCAATCTGCTGTGGGTAAAAAGTTCCTGACCCTGTCCAAAAATGCATCGGCTGAAAAGTGCATAGATGTGAACGTGTACCATAGGAAACCATGTTAAATTAACTGTAGTGCGTTTCTGCAAACTGCAAAATGTACTAAAAAAGGCATAGGTGTGAACCTAGTGTTATTAAACTGGGAAAACCTGCACTCATTGACTAACTTGAGAGGCTTTCAAACATGTTGCCTGAATCTTCTAGTAGCTGTTGTTACTAGAAAGTGAAAAAGAAAAAGACCTTAATTCGGCAAGGACAGTAAGCGATTTTTAGCAGCTAGGAAGGGTTATCGCCTCTAGAGGGCAGCCTTCAGTTTTCTAGGTGCCTGGTGTTCTTTTCTCCTGTAGAGGTCAAACTCTGGGTTAATCTCAAGTGGTGTGCCTCAATGGATATTAGAGAAACACGGTTTTGAAAACATTGGTAACCCCTATTGTAATATTCAGTAACTATATTTAGTATCAGAGTTTAGTTCTTTGTAGTCAAATAATGATGAAAATTATCAAATCGAATTGTTTGTAAGAGACAACTGTAATTTACACTGCCTTCTTTAATACAGTGGTGATCGAAAGTTTGGGCACCCCAGGTAAAAATTTGTATTAATGTGCATAAAGAAGCCAAGGAAAGATGGAAAAATCTCCAAAAGGCATCAAATTACAGATTAGACATTCTTATAATATGTCAACAAAAGTTAGATTTTATTTCCATCATTGACACTTTCAAAATAACAGAAAACAAAAAAATGGCGTCCGCAAAAGTTTGGGCACCCTGCAGAGTTAATATCTTGTACTGCCCCCTTTTGCAAGTATCACAGCTTGTAAACGCATTTTGTAGCCAGCCAAGAGTCTTTCAATTCTGGTTTGAGGTATCTTTGCCCATTCTTCCTTACAAAAGTCTTCCAGTTCTTTGAGATTTCTGGGCTGTCTGTCACGCACTGCTCTTTTAAGGTCACTCCATAGATTTTCAATTATGTTGAGGTCAGGAGATTGTGAAGGCCATGGCAAAACCTTCAGTTTACGCCTCTTGATGTAATCCCCTTTGGATTTTGAGGTGTGTTTAGGATCATTATCCATTTGTAGAAGCCATCCTCTCTTTAACTTCAGCTTTTTCACAGATGGCATCAAGTTACCATCCAAAATTTGCTGAAATTTTATTGAATCAACTTTTTTCCTTCTACTCGTGAGATGTTCCCTGTGCCACTGGCTGCAATACAACCCCAAAGCATGATTGATCCACCCCCATGCTTAACAGTTGGACAGAGGTTCTTTTCATTAAATTCTGTGCCCCTTCTTCTCCAAACGTACCTTTGCTCATTCCGGCCAAAAAGTTCAATTTTAACCTCATCGGTTCACAGAACTTGTTTCCAAAATGCATCAGGCTTGTCTATATGTTCATTTGCAAAGTTCAAACGCTGATTTTTGTGCTGAGGACGTAGAAGAGGTTTTCTTCTGATGATTCTTCCGTGAAGACCATATTTGTACAAGTATCTCTTTATAGTGGAATAGTGTACCACAACTCCAGTGTCTGCCAGATCTTTCTGGAGGGATCGTGCAGCCAAACGTGGATTTTGAACTGTTTTTCTCACAATCCTGCGAGCTGTTCTGTCTGATATTTTTCTTGGTCTTCCAGATCTTGCTTTAACTTCCACTGTTCCTGATGACTGCCATTTCTTAATTACATTCCGAACAGAGGATATTGACATCTGAAAATGCTTTGCTATCTTCTTATAGCCTTCTCCAGCTTTGTGAGCGTCAACTATTTTCAGTTTCAGTTTTCTAGACAACTGCTTAGAAGATCCCATGGTGCTGATTGTTGGGGCAAGGTCAGATAAGTCTGGGCATTTAAAACCTTTCAGATTGACATCACCTGGTCTTCCCAGACGATGATTGAGAACAATCCATGACACTGGCAGGTCTCAGCCTTGCAAAGGGGGCTGTCATGGGTCTGCAACCTAAGTGGTTAAGTTAGTGCAGAGTCTGCAGACTAATTGCAGTGATTGGCAACAGGCTTCTCTATTTAAACTCCTCAGAAGCATTATGTCTTTGCTGTCTGATAAGCAGCTTCCTGTGATCCCTGCTCCTGTTTACCTGCTTCTGTGATTGATCTCCTGTTTGACCCGGCTTGACTTTGGACTTCCCTTGCTTTCCGCCTGCACCTGACCTCGGCTCCCTTCTGACCTTGAACCTGCATGCTCCTTTGGATTCCACGCCGCCCGCCTGTTGTTGACCTGGCCTGTGAACTGATTCGTTTGCCTGAGAGCCCCCAGAGTGAGTGTGGACTCGGGTGTTCCGTCCTTCTGCCTGCCTGCTGTTGGGATCCTCCTACCTGCTGGTTGTCTCCCTTTAAAGCATCTGGGACCTTGGAGCTGCCCGTCCAACAGCTGACCCGCCAGGCCCTCATACCATTCTGCTCTCCCGTGCCACCTGTCTGCTTTACCAGGGGCCGCGAGTCAGATACATAAGGGAGGCTTTCCTCTGCACTATCGGGCTCATCAGTCAGGTACGTGAGAAGTTGACAGTATCAGACAGCCATGTCTGAGCCCGAGCGAGGAACCTTCCCCATGGAAGAACTGTGCCGACATCTGGCGGGTCTGACGCAAGCTGTTAAGGATCTACAAGAGGCATATACTCGGCTGGAAGAATGAGTTCAAATTCTGTCATCTCCCGCCAACCCTACAGGTGCTACCTCATCCGGACCTGCGGTAGTGATGCTACCACCAGAACCAAGGGTACCCACACCCTAAAGATTTACGGGTGAACGTAGCAAATACAGAGCCTTTCATAATGCTTGTGAACTCTATTTTGACCTGCAACCCCGCACCTTTTCTTTGGAAGCAACCAAAGTGGGCTTTGTTATCTCCCTGTTGACCGGAGAACCCCAAGCCTGGGCACATCGCCTTCTGGAACAAAAGGCCGAATCGCTAAACAACCTCACCACGTTCTTTGACGCAATGTCCCAACTTTATGAGGACCCCCAGCAGACTGCTACCGCTGAGGCCGCAATACATGCACTTCAACAAGGCCGCAGAGCGGCAGAGGACTACGTGGCCGAGTTCAGGCGTTGGAGTTCTGATACCAATTGGAACGATGCGGCCCTTCGTTACCAATTTCGGATGGGACTATCTGATCCTTTAAAAGATGAACTGGCACGAGTTGGGATACCCTAATCCCTGGACGCACTTATTAACTTGTCAATTCAGATTGACCGACGCCTAAGGGAACGTCGCTCCGAAAGATCCTCAGGTCAATATCGGCCAACTTGGATGCTACCTAAAGTTCCCAGTTTCTCCAGCCAGACTCCTTCTGCTCCAGTCGCTCCGGGCCCGGACACCTCCGAACCCATGCATTTGGGCTTGCTTCTTCCCTCTCTCACCATGGAGGAACGACAGCGCAGACGAATCAATAACCTCTGTATGTACTGTGGGGAACCCGGGCATTATGTGAGGTCCTGCCCTGCAAAGATGCGTAAGTGCCTTTCAATCTCTTCAGTGCATGTTCCTGTTTCACCAAACCAAGCCTCTCATCTTACTCTCCCCATCATGTTACAACTCCCAGGAAGGAATATCCAGGTATCCGTCATAATTGATTCCGGAGCCTGCAGCTGCTTCATAGACTTGACGTGTGCAGCCAAACACCTCATTCCACTTCAACCAAAGGCCAGGGGACTAGCTGTACATCTTGCTGATGGCTCTGTCATTAAATCCGGTCCAGTCACACAAGAGACGGTCCCTTTACTTACTATCATTGCTTCCCATCACCAAGAGTTTTTACGCCTGGATGCCATTTCATCACCTCTGTTCCCCATCATCCTAGGTATGCCCTGGCTACAGGCCCATAACCCCCAAATCAACTGGGCCACTGGAGAAATCAAATTTCCTTCAAGCTATTGCCAGCAACATTGCCTGCAAGAACCTCCAGTCAACCCCTCACCCTTACTCTGCCCTGACTCAGACCTTGAATTACGAAAATCAATCCCAGTGGCATACCACGATTTTCTGGACGTATTCAGTAAGAAGGGTGCAGAGACCCTCCCCCCTCATAGGTCCTATGATTGCCCTATTGAACTGTTACCAGGGGCCGAGGTCCCTTTTGGAAGGATTTCCGCTTTAACTGAGCTTGAATTGGGCACGCTAAAGGACTATATTGATGATAACCTAAGAAAAGGGTTTATTCGGCCATCTACCTCCCTGGCTGGCGCAGGCATCTTCTTTGTTGAAAAGAAGGACCATTCACTGCGACCCTGCATAGACTACAGAGAATTGAACAAGATTACTGTAAAGAACCGTTATCCTCTGCCTCTTGTGCCCTAACTGTTTCAAAGACTTGGAGCCGCAGTCATCTTCACTAAACTGGACCTGCGGGGAGCATACAATCTAATCTGTATTCGAGAAGGAGACGAATGGAAAACGGCATTTCCTACTAGATTCGGACACTTCGAGTACCTAGTCATGCCTTTTGGGTTATGCAATGCACCGGCCACCTTTCAGCACTTTGTCAATGACATTTTTAGTGACTATCTGGACTTGTACGTCATTGTGTACCTGGATGACATCCTGATTTTCTCCTCCTCAGTTGATGACCACCGTAGACATGTCCGAAATGTGCTAACCCGACTACGGCAACATGGCCTCTACGCCAAACCAGAGAAGTGCGATTTTGAACTTCAGTGTATCCAGTTCTTAGGTCTGATCATCTCTGTTGAAGGCATCAAGATGGACCCTCAGAAAGTCACCGCCATCTTAGATTGGCCAGCTCCTATGGACAGAAAGGGGGTTCAACGCTTCATCGGGTTTGCCAACTTCTACCGGAAGTTTATTAGGGGGTTCTCTGCTATTATCACCCCCATTACCGAACTAACTAAGCAAGGAACCCGATTCCTCTGGTCTCCCAAAGCGCAATCTGCTTTTGAAGCCCTCAAGAAGCTGTTCACGTCAGCACCCATCTTGAAGCACCCTGACCCTGCCTTACCGTTTGTTCTTGAAGTTGACGCCTCGGAAGTTGCAGTGGGGGCTGTGCTGTCTCAACGGCAAGGAGCTAAAGCCCTACTCTACCCGGTTGCTTTCTTTTCCCGCAAATTATCAATAGCGGAAAGAAATTATGATGTGGGAGACCGCAAGCTTTTGGCCATCAAGGCCGTATTGGAAGAATCTTGTCTATACAGACCACAAGAATCTAGAATATCTGAGAACGGCTAAGAGATTAAAACCTCGGCAGGCAAGGTGGGCACTTTTTTTCTCTAGATTCTCATTCCATATAACGTACATGCCAGGGTCGAAGAATACAAAACCAGATGCACTTTCACGTATGTTCAACGACCCTGAAAGGTCCACACTCCCAGACACCATCCTTCCCTCAGGAAACTTTCTTATATTACAGGAGAATCTCCTATCCTGACTCAAACAGGCTTCTGCTGAGATTGCTTCGTCTTCTGAAACCAGCTTACAGGCACAGGATGGCTTACTATGGCATGAAGGTAAAATTGTTGTACCTAAGGACTTAAGACTGAAGGTGTTAGAGCTCTGTCATGACCACAATCTGGCCGGACACTTCGGTGCCCTGAAGATGGCCGAACTGGTACAACGCACGTTCTGGTGGCCTCAGGTGGTAGGCGACTGTAAGAGCTATGTGGAGTCTTGTACTACTTGCTCCCGAAGCAAGAACAGCAGGGTAAAGGCCTGGGGTTTACTAAAGCCATTGCCTGTTCCAGAGAGACCCTGGAAAATGATCTCAATGGACTTCATTGTGGAACTCCCCCCGGCAGAGGGTTTTTCTACCATCTTCGTGGTGGTGGACAGACTGTCCAAAATGGCCCATTTTTTTGCCCATGAAAGGTACACCTTCGGCTGTGGAAACTGCAAAAATTTTCATCAAAGAAATTGTAAGGCTCCATGGTGTTCCAGCAAACATCGTGTCCGACCGGGGTGTACAGTTCACATCCAGGTTCTGGAAAGCTCTGTGTGGTTCTCTAGAGATTGAATTGGCTTTCTCCTCCGCATACCACCCTCAGACGAACGGACAAACAGAAAGAACCAATCAGACCCTGGAGCAGTACCTTCGTTGCTTCTCTTCCTTCTCCCAAGATGACTGGGTCTCTTTACTCCCCATTGCCGAGTTTGCTTACAATAACTCTTTCCATTCTGCCATCAAACAAACTCAGTTTTTTGCTAATTACGGCTTTCACCCGTCCTTCCTGCCTAGTATTATACCTGAATGCTCAATCCCTGCAGTCTCTGAAACAATTAATTTCTTCTCTGAAAACAACAAACTTTTACAAGAGACTATGGCCAAGACACAGGAGTATAATAAAAAGATCTTTGACAGGAAGAAGCGAGGAGAACTAATTCTGGAACCTGGCAACCAGGTATGGTTGTCTACAGTGAACTTGAAAATGGCTTGCCCCTCAAAAAAATTGGGCCCTAAGTTTTTGGGTCCCTTTCCTGTTAAGAGGAAGATCAATGATGTAGCCTATGAGCTAGAATTACCCGATTCACTTAAAGTTCACCCCCTCTTCCATGTGACTCTGTTGAAACCTGTGGTTCCGAATCCTTTTCCTGAACGAAATACTGGTCCACCAGAGCCTGTAATAGTCAATGGAGAGGAGGAATTTGAGGTGGAAACAATCTTAGATTGTAGAAAGAGGTACAATCAGGTTCAGTACCTAATTAAATGGAAGGGGTATGGACCGGAAGATAACTCTTGGGAGCCTGAAAGCAATATTCATGCTAAGGAACTAATGCAATCCTTCAAGAGATCCCATGCCGAGAAGTTGGCTCAATTGGGCATCCGGAGGCTGCCCTTTAGGAGGGGGCAATGTCATGGGTCTGCAACCTAAGGGGTTAACTTAGTGCAGAGTCTGCAGACTAATTGCAGTGATTGGCAACAGGCTGCTCTATTTAAACTCCTCAGAAGCATTATGTCTTTGCTGTCTGATAAGCAGCTTCCTGTGATCCCTGCTCCTGTTTACCTGCTTCTGTGATTGATCTCCTGTTTGACCCGGCTTGACTTTGGACTTCCCTTGCTTTCCGCCTGCACCTGACCTCGGCTCCCTGCTGACCTTGAACCTGCATGCTCCTTTGGATTCCACGCCGACCGCCTGTTGTTGACCTGGCCTGTGAACTGATTCGTTTGCCTGTGAGCCCCCAGAGTGAGTGTGGACTCGGGTGTTCCGCCCTTCTGCCTGCCTGCTGTTGGGATCCTCCTACCTGCTGGTTGTCTCCCTTTAAAGCATCTGGGACCTTGGAGCTGTCCGTCCAACAGCTGACCCGCCAGGCCCTCATACCATTCTGCTCTCCCGTGCCACCTGTCTGCTCTACCAGGGGCCGCGAGTCAGATACGTAAGGGAGGCTTTCCTCTGCACTATCGGGCTCATCAGTCAGGTACGTGAGAAGTTGACAGGGGCAGTGCATGCTATAAATTCTGCAGGGTGCCCAAACTTTTGCAGACACCATTTTTTTGTTTTCTGTAATTTTGAAAGTGTCAATGATGGAAATAAAATCTAACTTTCTCTTACGTCCTCCGACAGTCGCCGCCTCTTCATATTCGTCACAATGGGGGTATTAGACTTTGCTCCGAAGGAGTAGCTAGGCAACAGAATATGTTAACATTAAAGCTTTTAACATATCCCACCCTCAAGGGGTGGTCCCCTCAGTCAATACCCTCCTACTTCCTACAACCATATCTCAGTTTCAATGTCTAGCTTGTCAGGAGTAGCTGGTTCTCTCTGTGCTGGGGCTTTGTGCCCCAGCCTCTTTCTTCTTTTTTGATTTTTTTGTTTGAGTTTTTTCTCTATCTTTACCTAGCTGTTCTTTTTGTCAGCATTAGTTAGTTCTTCTGACGAAGAGGATTATGCGGGCTGGGTCTCGGGCTGATCCCCCTGGTCGCAGGTCGTGGGTCAGTGGCTTCCCAGCCTGCCATCGAGCGTTCAGCCAGGTAACGCTCCTGGCACAGTGAACGACCCATCCCTGTTCGGTGCAGGGATGATTGGTGAGGTGGCTACCTCACTGGACGCTGTGCGGTTTCTTAACCCCCATTTTGTGCGTCTTGTATGCGACTCTCCCTGCCTCATGTGCAGCGGCTTGTTCGTCTGTGCGGGTCCCCCACGCCATTGAGAGGTAAGTGTATCTATGTGGGGACCTGTCTGTCTGGGGGGGTGTCAGTCTGGGACTGTGTAACCTGCCTCTGTTCTCACTGTTTGTCTCCCTATCATTCTGCTGCATGCTGCGGGCTGCAAGGGGGGGGAGAGCTGTGTGACACTGTCTGTGTCAGCCTTGTCAGTGTCAGAAGCTGTGTGCTGTGGGGCATGTTTTGTGGCATGTTTGGGCACTATACAGCGATCGCTGCGGCGATCTACCATGCTTTTTATGTGGATGGTGTTATGTGCATTACTGTACTGAGGAGCGGCGGTTTCGGCGCCAAACGGCGCCATTTTGCCTACACTCGCTCCGGCCGCATGTTCTACATGCATGGCGGCCATTTTCTTGTAGCCTCCCATAGGCTTTAATAGAGCGCCCTGGTCTCATCACTTCCTCTTCTCCTGGGTACACCGATCGAGGCAGCAGCAGCGGCGAGGGTCTCCTCAGGTTCTATCCTTCTGTTCTTGCTATATCCATTGCCTGTGTCAGTTTATTGTCCCTGTGGGGGTCTCATTGTGCTTGTGTGTGGTGCGGTGGGCTGCGCTCGCCGCGCTTGTTAAAGGGGCAGTTAACCCTTTATTCTCCGGCATATCATATTGGGGCAATGGATTCTCAGGAGGGCAAATTTCCTGCCACCTTGGTGGAAAGCCAGGGGACCGCTGTTTCCCCCCCAGGGGGGGATTTGGCCACTATTGTGGCTGGCCTTGCTGCTCAGGTGCAGATGCTGGTGGCTGCTCAATCTACTAAAAGACCCAGAGTTTCTATTTCCTCTGATTCTGAGGGTGAAGGTGATGGGGCTGTTATGGCGGGGGTCTCCTTATCGGGGTCCCGCTCCTCCCTGGATCTAGTGGGGTCCGAGGTGGAGGCTGAAGTTGAAGGGGTGGATAATTCTCCCCCTGGCTCGCCGGAAGAGCTTGCAATCATGGATGAATTGATTGCTTCCATAAAACAAACGCTGCGTTTGCAGGATGAAGTGTGTCCTCCCGCTGCCTTGGCGGCTTATGGGACACAGAGAAAACGCAGGACGCCGCAGGTTTTTCCCTGCAATGATGATTTTCAGCGCGCTGTTAAGGAACAATGGCGCAATTTACGCAAACCTTTTGCTGTGCCAAGTAGGTTCAAGCTGCGTTATCCTTTTTCGCCTTCCACTGATGAACGGTGGTGTGTCCCACCCCCGGTGGATCACGCAATTGCGGTTTTGAACAAATCCACTGCGATTCCTGCAGAGGATTCCCCGGTGTTCCGTGATGCCACGGATAGAAGACTGGAGTCTCTGGCCCGTCATACTTATTCTGTTACGGGTTCTATGCTTAAGGCTCTGTTTGCCTCTCATGGCGGCCCAGGCTGTCGCAAGTTGGACGCAGATGCTTAGGCGCGTCCTAGTGGCCGATTCGGCCTCGCCGGCGACCCTGGATATGGTGGATCAGATCCACCAGGGTGTCATGTATCTGTGTGATGCGGACTTGGACTTAGTCCCGTTGGCTGCACGTGTGCACAGCGTGGCGGTGTTGTCTCGCCGCCTGGTTTGGTTGAAGTGTTGGTCGGTGGACCAATCTTCACGTAAGACCTTAGCCAATCTGCCTTATGATGGGTCTCGCCTTTTTGGGGAGTCCTTGGATGTGTTGATTAAGGGGATCACCGGAGGTAAGAGCACTCTCTTGCCCCATTTCCCCAAGGCTAAGGGGGCTTCTGGGAAGAAGCATGCTAATTTTCGGCCCCCTCAGGGGTCCTTTCGTGCCTTTCGGTCGCACTACAAGGGCAAACCGTTCAAAGGACAAGGCTCTCAAAAGAAGCCCTGGTCTGGTAAACAGAGGTCCGGTCAGTCCGGACCCGCTGCCCATAACAGTGCGGCCTGAAGGGGCGCCCTCACCCAGTTTTGGGGTGGGGGGACGCTTGCTCGGTTTTCTTCAACCCTGGTTGGCCCGCGTGCGGGACAGGTGGGTTCAGGAGATCGTTCGATCTGGTTACAAGATCGAGTTTCTCTCTCGGCCGGAGAGCAGATTTTTTCCCTCAAATCTTCAACTGTCTCCAGAGCGTTTACGGGACCTGCACCTGGCGGTGCGAGACCTGAGGGCTCAGGGAGTGGTGGTTCCGGTGCCTCATCGGGACAGATTTCGGGGGTTTTATCCCAATCTGTTCACCGTGCCCAGGAAGGAGGGCAAGGTTCGTCCAATTCTGGACTTGAAGGCTCTAAACCGCTCTGTGCGGGTTCGCAAGTTCCGCATGGAATCCCTGCGGTCGGTGGTGGCTGCCCTGGTTCCAGGGGAATTCATAGCCTCCATCGATTTGAAGGATGCGTATCTTCACATCCCCATTTTTGAGGGTCACCAGAGGTACCTTCGATTCGCCATTGCGGAGGATCACTACCAGTTTGTGGCGTTACCTTTTGGTCTCGCCTCGGCTCCGCGGGTTTTCACCAAGGTGCTTGCACCGGTTCTGGCATTATTGAGAGCCCAGGGCATCTCTGTCCTGGGGTATCTGGACGACATTCTGGTTCGGTCTGCGACCAGCCAGGGTCTGGAGAAGGACCTGTCTGTCACGATGCAAACTCTGCAGGAGTTTGGTTGGACGATAAATTTTCCAAAGTCGACACTGAGTCCGTCGGTTCGTCTTCCCTACCTGGAAATGATCCTGGACTCAGTTCAGGCGAAGGTCTTCCTGCCGGGAGACAAACTCAGAACTCTTCAGGAGGAAGTCAGGTCCCTCAGGGACGTTCCACACTCGTCTCTGCGGACGTGCATGAGATGTCTGGGATTGATGGTCTCGGCCTTCGAGGCGATTCCCTTCGCCCAGTTTCACACGCGGGATCTCCAAGCGGAGATCCTGTCCAGGTGGGACGGGCGACCTCAATCTCTGGATCTTCAAATATCGTTGGGCCATCGCACCAGAAGAGACCTTCTGTGGTGGCTCCAGTCCCCGATGGTGTCGGGGGGCAAGTCTTTTCGTCCTATCTCGTGGACGGTAATCACCACGGATGCCAGCCTGTCGGGCTGGGGTGGTGTTCTGGGCGTTCTGTCCGCCCAGGGAACTTGGTCGGAGGAGGAGTCCTCCCTTCCGATCAACATTCTGGAATTGCGTGCGATAAATCTCTGTCTTCATCGTTGGACGGACCGGCTGCAGGGCTGCCCGGTTCGGGTGCAGACGGACAATGCCACGGCGGTGGCCTACATCAACCACCAAGGGGGCACCAGGAGTGCCCGAGCGGCTCGGGAAGTGGCCGACATTCTGTCCTGGGCCGAGACTCATGTCCCGGCGATAACGGCGGTTCACATTCCGGGGGTGGAGAACTGGCAGGCGGACTATCTGAGTCGCCAGACCCTAGATCAGGGGGAATGGTCTCTCCACCCGGCTGTCTTCCAGATGTTGTGCGCGAAGTGGGGTCTTCCAGATGTGGACCTGTTCGCGTCTCGTCTCAACAACAAGGTGGGAAGGTTCGTGGCAAGGGCGCGCGACCCTCGGGCAGACGCGTCGGACGCGTTAGTGGCCCCGTGGCATCAGTACAAGCTGATGTACGCGTTTCCACCAATTCAGTTGCTGTCCAGGTTCCTTCGCAGGTTACACTCGGAACGCAGCACGGTGATTCTTGTGGCGCCGGATTGGTCACGCCGGTCCTGGTACGCAGACCTCGTGAATCTGGCGGTCGACGCCCCGTGGCGTCTGCCTCTTCGAGACGATCTCCTGTCTCAAGGGCCGATATACCATCCTGCTTTACAGTCGCTGGCTTTGACGGCCTGGCTGTTGAGACCGAGGTCCTGAAGGAGAGGGGTCTCTCCCCTGAGGTCGTTCATACCTTGATCAACGCGAGGAAGTCTTCCTCGGGGAAGGTTTATTACCGTACTTGGAAGGCCTATTTTGCCTGGTGTGAGTCCAGGGGGTTTTCACCCCGCACGTACTCGGTTTCCCGAGTGTTGTCCTTCCTTCAAACAGGTGTCGATCAGCGTTTGGCGCTGGCTACGATTAAGGGTCAGGTGTCTGCGCTGGCCATTCTTTTTCAACGTCCCGTGGGTTCCAACTCCTTGGTTGGCACTTTTGTTCAGGGTGTGCGGCATCTGGTTCCTCCTAGGAGGGATCCTCTGCCCCCTTGGGACTTGAATCTCGTTCTATCTGTGTTACAACGTGCTCCTTTTGAACAGATCAGGGAGATCTCGTTGTCTATGTTGTCCAAAAAGGTCGCCTTTTTGGTTGCGGTCACTTCGGCTCGCAGAGTGTCGGAGCTGGCGGCTTTGTCCTGCAAGTCTCCGTATCTGGTTATTCACTTGGATAAGGTGGTCTTGCGACCTAATCCTTCTTTTCTTCCGAAGCGAGTTTCGGAATTCCATCTAAATGAGGATATTGTCTTGCCTTCGCTGTGCGCGAAGCCTAAACATCCGAAAGAGGTGAGACTACATTCTTTGGATGTTGTTCGGGCGATAAGGGTTTACCTTAAATCGACTGAGTCTTTTCGAAAGACGGATTCCTTGTTTGTTCTTCCTGAGGGTCCTCGGAAGGGCATGGTGGCGTCGGCCTCTACCATCGCCAAATGGATCAGGCAGACCATTGAACAGGCATATGCTTTGCAGGGGAAGGTTCCCCCTGTGCCTGTGAAGGCGCACTCTACTAGATCTCTGAGTACGTCTTGGGCCTGTCGTCATGGGGCTTCTGTAGCCCAGGTGTGTAAGGCGGCGACCTGGTCGACCGTGCACACTTTCACAAAATTCTACAAGGTAGATGTTCAGGCATCGGCGGATGCTTCCTTTGGTCGCAAGGTTCTTAGTGCGGCAGTTCCCTAGGGTCCCTTGTTGGGACCTCTGGCTGTTGGGGTAGGTTTTTATCCCCTGGTTCTTTGTTTTTTTCCTGGGTTGTTGCTCCTGTTGAGCAATTTTTTTCCTGTTGCCCAGCTGGTTTCCTTCCTTTAAGGTTCCTTTCTTTGATGCGGAGACTGCGTTGCCTTACGGCGCGGATGCGTTTCCCACCCCTCATGTTTGCACTGCTTTGGGACGTCCCCATTGTGACGAATATGAAGAGGCGGCGACTGTCGGAGGACGTAAGAGAAAACTGAATTTTTGTAAAATCTTACCTGTAAAATTCCTTTCTCTGAGTCCTCCGACAGTCGCCGCCCCCGCCCCTCTTTTGGGGTTTGGTTGTATACTCTACTGCTATTCCACTGAAACTGAGATATGGTTGCAGGAAGTAGGAGGGTATTGACTGAGGGGACCACCCCTTGAGGGTGGGATATGTTAAAAGCTTTAATGTTAACATATTCTGTTGCCTAGCTACTCCTTCGGAGCAAAGTCTAATACCCCCATTGTGACGAATATGAAGAGGCGGCGACTGTCGGAGGACTCAGAGAAAGGAATTTTACAGGTAAGATTTTACAAAAATTCCGTTTTTGTTGACATATTACAAGAATGTCCAATCTGTATTTTGATGCCTTTTGGAAATTTTTCCATCTTTCCTTGGCTTCTTTATGCACATTAATACAAATTTTTACCTGGGGTGCCCAAACTTTCGATCACCACTGTAACCATGATACTGTTATAATATATTTATGGTTTTTGCTGGATTTGTGACTGGTGGAGTTTAGCTTTTGCACTGACCAGTATTTCCTATTGCTAGGCCACAGATTGCTGTCAGACTCTTGGCTCACAAAATCCAATCTCCACAAGAATGGGAAGCTCTGCAGGCACTCACAGTAAGTCCTGTGTCCTGCATTTTGTTGTGTCAGTCAAAAACAGTTAGTATGCACTGCATGGGGAAATAAAGTTTCACAGTTTGTGTTGATAACTGATAAAGTTGTAACATAAGGGTGTAAGTACATTGCAAGGATTTAGCTATAGAAAAATGTCATGTATAGAGGTTGACACTGAGGACCTTCTTCTGAAAATGCTAGTTGCTTGGCTATTACTCTGTTAGAAGCCATTATCTGCTTACTTGTTCCAGGTCACTGACTCAAAGAATAATACAGTTATCAGGCAACTATAATTTTCAGAAGGAAACATCAGTAATGGCAGCCTCTGTTTTCTTTCCTCATGACAGGTTTCCTTTAAAACAAAATATATATCACTTTCTTATACATTACTAATTCATGAAACAGTTGTCTGAATGCACATACCATTATGACCAGTGACAGGTAAAGTGAATAACATTGATTATCTCGTTACAATGGCACCTGGGTGAGATATATTAGGCAACAAGTGAACATGCTGTCCCTGAAGTTAATGTGTTGATAGCAGAAAAAATGGGTAAGTGTAAGGATTTGAGCAACTTTGACAAGGGCCAAATTGTAATAGCTAGACAGTTGGGTCAGAGCATCTCCAAAACTGCAGCTCTTGTGGAATGTTCCTGGTCTTCAATGGTCAGGACCTACCAAAAGTGGAAGGAAGGAAAACCGGCGACAGGGTCATTGGCAGTTAACCACTTGCCGCCGCACGACTATTTACTGCGGCAGTCAGCTGCTCCTGGGCAAAGCGACGTAGACTTACGCCGCTTGCCCAAGAGCCTGTAGGGGGCGAGCGCGCGCCGCCAGGGGGCGCGCTCCCGCCCCCGCTCGTTCCCTGCCTTCCCCGCGCGTGTGACTGGCGGCTCCGATGTCCGCCGGCCACTCGGGATCTTCCACAGGAGAGGGAGAAGGACGGACAGCTGATGTAAACACAGCCATCTGTCATTCTCCCTGATGTAAGCACAGAGGCTATGTGATCCTGCTACAGTGCCTTGCGAAAGTGATTCGGCCCCCTTGAACTTTTCGACCTTTTGCCACATTTTAGGCTTCAAACATAAAGATATAAAACTGTAATTTTTTTGTGAAGAATCATCAAGTGGGACACAATCATGAAGTGGAACGAAATTTATTGGATATTTCAAACTTTGTTAACAAATAAAAAACCGAAAAATTGGGCGTGCAAAATTATTCAGCCCCTTTACTTTCAGTGCAGCAAACTCTCTCCAGAAGTTCAGTGAGGATCTCTGAATGATCCAATGTTGACCTAAATGACTAATGATGATAAATAGAATCCACCTGTGTGTAATCAAGTCTCCGTATAAATGCACCTGCACTGTGATAGTTTCAGAGGTCCGTTTAAAGCGCAGAGAGCATCATGAAGAACAAGGAACACACCAGGCAGGTCCGAGATACTATTGTGGAGAAGTTTAAAGTCGGATTTGGATACAAAAAGATTTCCCAAGCTTTAAACATCCCAAGGAGCACTGTGCAAGCGATAATATTGAAATGGAAGGAGTATCAGACCACTGCAAATCTAAGAAGACCTGGCCGTCCCTCTAAACTTTCAGCTCATACAAGGAGAAGACTGATCAGAGATGCAGCCAAGAGGCCCATGAGCACTCTGGATGAACTGCAGAGATCTACAGCTGAGGTGGGAGACTCTGTCCATAGGACAACAATCAGTCGCATACTGCACAAATCTGGCCCTTATGGAAGAGTGGCAAGAAGAAAGCCATTTCTTAAAGATATCCATAAAAAGTTTTGTGTAAAGTTTGCCACAAGCCACCTGGGAGACACACCAAACATGTGGAAGAAGGTGATCTGGTCAGATGAAACCAAAATCAAACTTTTTGGCAACAATGCAAAATATTATATTTGGCGTAAAAGCAACACAGCTCATCACCCTGAACACACCATCCCCACTGTCAAACATGGTGGTGGCAGCATCATGGTTTGGGCCTGCTTTATTCAGCAGGGACAGGGAAGATGGTAAAAATTTATGGGAAGATGGATGGAGCCAAATACAGGACCATTCTGGAAGAAAACCTGATGTCTGCAAAGTCTGCAAAAGACCTGAGACTGGGACGGAGATCTGTCTTCCAACAAGACAATGATCCAAAACATAAAGCAAAATCTACAATGGAATGGTTCACAAATAAACATATCCAGGTGTTAGAATGGCCAAGTCAAAGTCCAGACCTGAATCCAATCGAGAATCTGTGGAAAGAACTGAAAACTGCTGTTCACAAACGCTCTCCATCCAACCTCACTGAGCTCGAGCTGTTTTACAAGGAGAAATGGGCAAAAATTTCAGTCTCTCGATGTGCAAAACTGATAGAGACATACCCCAAGCGACTTACAGCTGTAATCGCAGCAAAAGGTGGCGCTACAAAGTATTAACTTAAGGGGGCTGAATAATTTTGCACGCCCAATTTTTCAGTTTTTTATTTGTTAAAAAAGTTTGAAATATCCAATAAATTTCATCCCACTTCATGATTGTGTCCCACTTGTTGATTCTTCACAAAAAATTACAGTTTTATATCTTTATGTTTGAAGCCTGAAATGTGGCAAAAGGTTGAAAAGTTCAAGGGGGCCGAATACTTTGCAATGCACTGTGTGTATGTATATATATATATATATATATATATATATATATATATATATATGTGTGTATATATTGTATATATTATAATATGTTCATACATATAGTGTGTGATGGGTTCACATATGGCGCTTTTCCACTGCATAGAACCGTACCGGCTCGGCACGCTTTTGTGCTTTTCCACTGCGGTACCGCATGGTATAGGGTCGGAACGGTTCGGTACGGTACGGTATAGGTTTGCTTTTCCACTGCATGGAACCGAACGGTACGGTACGGTACGGCTCTGAAAAAACAGTACCTACTCGATTGTGGTTCCAACAGGTACCAAACTGGTACCATATCCCACAATCCTTTGCATGCAGTCACTACTAGCCACTGATTGGTCAGAGAATCACACCCACCCCGTTGTTATCCCACCCACTTAACTTTAGTACTACTTTAGTGGAAAAGCAAACCTATACCGTACCGTACCGAACCGTTCCGACACTATACCATGCGGTACCGCAGTGGAAAAGCAAACCGGGCCAAGCAGGGCCGAGTAGAGCCGAGCCGGTACTTGCAGTGGAAAAGTGCCAATACTCAGGCATATGGGACAGACCAGTGACAGTTCTATTTAACACATCAAAAAGTAAGTAAGGTAAGGCCACATTGGTATTTGGGAATAGATATTTATCTAATTAGGCATTTTAAAGGGGACTTGTTGACCAGAACAGAGACTGACCAAACCAGGTTGACCTTTACATATCAAAGGGGCAGATAGTATCCCTGTGCTTTGTTAATTTTAATAAAAGACCACCTCAGCCTTTGAAGAGCCAACCTAATTAGTAGTCAAAGACTGCAAATTAGGAATTTTCCTGAAGGGTTTTATGACTGCAGTTGTCCATAGCCAAATGGGCATTATCCACCCAGAAAGACAAAAGCAGATCAAAGGCCTAATAAAACTGGCCAATCAAATTGCTTATCCTGGTCCCCAATGAGGAAAAAAGATATATTAGAAATGGGTTGTTTTGGCTAAGTTATGACAGGAGAAGCTGGGTTCTCTGAAGGTGAAAGAAATGTCCTGTCATCCATCTTGTATGTACCTCTGTTGACTTTTGTGAAGTCTCAATAAATGCATCTCTCTGGGAGAACTGGGTCGTTGCAAGAATAACTTGCATTCTAGTAATAATTAATTAATACTACCACTACTATTACAGTGGGTACGGAAAGTATTCAGACCCCCTTAAATTTTTCACTCTTTGTTATATTGCAGCCATTTGCTAAAATCATTTAAGTTCATTCTTCTTCCTCATGAATGTACACATAGCACCCCATACTGACAGAAAAACACAGAATTGTTGACATTGTTGCAGATTTATTAAAAAAGAAAAACTGAAATATCACATGGTCCTAAGTATTCAGACCCTTTGCTCAGTATTTAGTAAAAGCCCCCTTTTGATCTAATACAGCCAGGAGTCTTTTTGGGAAAGATGCAACAAGTCTTTCACACCTGGATTTGGGGATCCTCTGCCATTCCTCCTTGCAGATCCTCTCCAGTTCTGTCAGGTTGGATGGTAAACGTTGGTGGACAGCCATTTTTAGGTCTCTCCAGAGATGCTCAATTGGGTTTAAATCAGGGCTCTGGCTGGGCCATTCAAAAACAGTCACGGAGTTGTTGTGAAGCCACTCCTTCGTTATTTTAGCTGTGTGCTTAGGGTCATTGTCTTGTTGGAAGGTAAACCTTCGTCCCAGTCTGAGGTCCAGAGCACTCTGGAGAAGGTTTTTGTCCAGGATATCCCTGTACTTGGCCGCATTCATCTTTCCCTCGATTGCAACCAGTCGTCCTGTCCCTGCAGCTGAAAAACACCCCCACAGCATGATGCTGCCACCACCATGCTTCACTGTTGGGACTGAATTGGACAGGTGATGAGCAGTGCCTGGTTTTCTCCACACATACCGTTAAGAATTAAGGCCAAAAAGTTCTATTTTGGTCTCATCAGACCAGAGAATCCTATTTCTCACCATCTTGGAGTCCTTCAGGTGTTTTTTAGCAAACTCCATGCGGGCTTTCATGTGTCTTACACTGAGGAGAGGCTTCCGTCGGGCCACTCTGCCATAAAGCCCCGACTGGTGGAGGGCTGCAGTGATGGTTGACTTTCTACAACTTTCTCCCATCTCCTGACTGCATCTCTGGAGCTCAGCCACAGTGATCTT
This sequence comes from Pelophylax lessonae, assembly GCF_965119305.1. Lineage (NCBI taxonomy): Eukaryota > Metazoa > Chordata > Amphibia > Anura > Ranidae > Pelophylax > Pelophylax lessonae. The sequence goes on from NC_138778.1 coordinate 134,016,650, forward strand.
TGGGTTGTTCTTTACCTCTCTCACCAAGGCTCTTCTCCCCGGATAGCTCAGTTTGGCCGGACGGCCAGCTCTAGGAAGGGTTCTGGTCGTCCCAAACGTCTTCCATTTGAGGATTATGGAGGCCACTGTGCTCTTAGGAACCTTAAGTGCAGCAGAAATCTTTTTGTAACCTTGGCCAGATCTGTGCCTTGCCACAATTCTGTCTCTGAGCTCTTCAGGCAGTTCCTTTGACCTCATGATTCTCATTTGCTCTGACATGCATTGTGATCTGGAAGGTCTTATATAGACAGGTGTGTGGCTTTCCTAATCAAGTCCAATCAGTATAATCAAACACAGCTGGACTCAAATGAAGGTGTAGAACCATCTCAAGGATGATCAGAAGAAATGGAAAGCACCTGAGTTAAATATATGAGTGTCACAGCAAAGGGTCTGAATACTTAGGACCATGTGATATTTCAGTTTTTCTTTTTTAATAAATCTGCAACAATGTCAACAATTCTGTGTTTTTCTGTCAGTATGGGGTGCTATGTGTACATTCATGAGGAAGAAGAATGAACTTAAAGAGGAAGTAAACCCTCCTCTACAACTTGTACCTATAGGCAAGCCTATGATAAGGCTTACCTATAGGTACTGTAAATATCTCCTAAACATGTACCGTTTAGGAGATATTTACCTTACATGTCGCCAGTGACGTCACTGGCGCATGCGCTCTGAAGGAACGGCCGATCGTGCCGTTCCTTCAGAGCCCCGTGCCGTGACTGTCGGCTCCCGCGCGCGTGCGCGGGAGTGACGTCACCGCGGCTCCGGCCAATCAGATGGCCGGATGCCGCGATCCCGGAAGACGGGCGACTAGAAATGTCGCCCGTCATAGAGGTGAGTGAGCGGCGCGGCGGGGGCTCGTTCTGAGGTAAGTATTGCATAATGAGCTAATATGCGATGCATACTAGCTCATTATGTCTTTCTTTTGCAGGGTTTAAAAAAAAAAAAAAAAAATCAAACGAGTTTACAACCTCTTTAAATGATTTTAGCAAATGGCTGCAATATAACAAAGAGTGAAAAATTTAAGGGGGTCTGAATACTTTCCGTACCCACTGTATATCACTACAACGCTAAGTATCAGTAGGTGAGGGATTGCTCTTACAAGAAAACTTGTCACTTTGCTCTGAATATGTCTGGGCAAAGTGTGGTACATAGATAGCACTAACAAAAAGTTTTAGGCAGACAGTGCCACAGAAGTTTTGCAGCTTGTGCAAATTTTCTACACATTAGCAGTGTGTTAGCCTATGTACAACATATGATAGTACACAGATATTTTACCAGAATGTTTATCTTAAGGTGCTGGAGGCATGTATGAAGAACTGTGGAAGAAGATTCCATGGTGAGGTTGGGAAATTTCGCTTCTTGAATGAGTTAATTAAAGTTGTGTCTCCAAAGGTGAGTTCAATAAAATGTAATCTGCCATGGCTTTGATATATACTGTATATACACTACTCAAAAAAATGAAAGGAACACTTTGAAAACACATCAGATCTCAATGGGGAAAAATATCATTCTGGATATCTATACTGATATGGACTGGGTAATGTGTTAGAAAGGAAAGGATGACACATTGTTTCATGAAGATAAAAATGATCAACCTACAGAGGGCTGAATTCAAAGACACCCAAAAACTTAAAGTGAAAAAATGATGCAGCAGGTTGATCCATCTTGCTGAAATGTCATTGCAGCAACTCAAAATCTTACTCGTTAGTTTGTATGGCCCCCCACATGCTTGTATGCATTGCTGACAACGACAGGGCTTGCTCCTAATGAGACGAGGGATTGGGGTCCTGTGGTATTTCCTCCCAGATCTGAGACCAGGGCATCACTGAGCTCCTGAACAGACTGAGGTGCAACCTGGCGGCGTCTGATGGACCGAAATATAATGTCCCAAAAGTGTTTTGGATTTAGGTCAGGCGAGCGTGAGGGCCATTCAATGGTATCAAGTCCTTTATCCTCCAGGAACTGGCTGCATACTTTCGCCACATGAGGCCGGGCATTGTCATGCACCAGCAGGAACCCAGGACCCAGTGCAGGATCTGACAATGGGTCCAAGGATTTCATCCTGATACCAAATGGCAGCCAAGGTGCCTTTGTCTAGCCTGTAGAGGTCTGTGCGTCCCTCCATGGATTTGCCTCTCTAGACCTTCACTGACCCTCTACCAAACCGGTCATGCTGAATGACGATACAGGCAGCATAACATTCTCCACAGCTTCTCAGACCCTTTTAGGTGTGTCACGTGCTCTCATCTGTGAAAAGCACAGTGCACCAGTGGCGGACCTGCCAATTCTGGTGCAAATGCCAATCGAGCTCCATGGTGCCGGGCAGTGAGCACAGGGCCCACTAGAGGATCTCAGGCCACCTTATGAAGTCTTTTTCTGATTGTTTGGTCAGAGACATTTATACCAGTGGCCTGCTGGAGGTCATTTGGTAGGGCTCTGGCATTGCTCATCCTGTTCCTCCTTGCACAAAGGAGCAGATACCGGTCCTACTGATGAGTTAAGGACCTTCTATGGCCCTGTCCAGCTCTCCTAGAGTAACTGCCTGTCTCCTGACATCTCCTCTATGCTCTTGAGACTTTGCTGGGAGACACAGCAAACCTTCTGGCAATGGCATGTTTTGATGTGCCGTCCTGGAGGACTGCCTGTGCAACCTCTATAGGGTCCAGGTATCTTCTCATGCTTCCAGTAAAGACACTGACCCTAGCCAAATGCAAAACTAGTGAAAAACAGTCAGAAAAGATGAGTAGGAAACAAAAAAAATTTAATTTGGAAGTTGTCTCATTGTTGCCCATCCAGTCCTGTTTTTAATTTTATTAACACCAAAGCAGCTGAAATTGATTAACAACCCCCCTCTGCTACTTAACTGACCAGATCAATATCTCAGGAGTTTAATTGACTTGATGTTATACTCCTTTACTTTTTGAGCAGTGTTTGTATATATATATATATATATATATATGCAGTATATATAGTGCCTTGCGAAAGTATTCGGCCCCCTTGAACTTTTCGACCTTTTGCCACATTTCAGGCTCCAAACATAAAGATATAAAACTGTAATTTTTTTTTGAAGAATCAACAACCAGTGGGACACAATCATGAAGTGGAACGAAATTTATTGGATATTTCAAACTTTGTTAACAAATAAAAAACTGCAAAATTGGGCGTGCAAAATTATTCAGCCCCCTTAAGTTAATACTTTGTAGCGCCACCTTTTGCTGCGATTACAGATGTAAGTTGCCTTGGGTATGTCTCTATCAGTTTTGCACATCGAGAGACTGAAATTTTTGCAAAACAGCTCAAGCTCAGTGAGGTTAGATGGATAGCATTTGTGAACAGCAGTTTTCAGTTCTTTCCACAGATTATCGATTGGAATCGGGTCTGGACTTTGACTTGGCTATTCTAACACCTGGATATGTTTATTTGTGAACCATTCCATTGTAGATTTTGCTTTATGTTTTGGATCATTGTCTTGTTGGAAGACAAATCTCCGTCCCAGTCTCAGGTCTTTTGCAGACTCCATCAGGTTTTCTTCCAGAATGGTCCTGTATTTGGCTCCATCCATCTTCCCATCAATTTTAACCATCTTCCCTGTCCCTGCTGAAGAAAAGCAGGCCCAAACCATGATGCTGCCACCACCATGTTTGACAGTGGGGATGGTGTGTTCAGGGTGATGAGCTGTGTTGCTTTAACGCCAAACATAACGTTTTGCATTGTTGCCAAAAAGTTCGATTTTGGTTTCATCTGACCAGAGCACCTTCTTCCACATGTTTGGTGTGTCTCCCAGGTGGCTTGTGGCAAACTTTAAACGACACTTTTTATGGATATCTTTAAGAAATGGCTTTCTTCTTGCCACTCTTCCATAAAGGCCAGATTTGTGCAGTATACGTCTGATTGTTGTCCTATGGACAGAGTCTCCCACCTCAGCTGTAGATCTCTGCAGTTCATCCAGAGTGATCATGGGCCTCTTGTCTGCATCTCTGATCAGTCTTCTCCTTGTATGAGCTGAAAGTTTAGAGGGACGGCCAGGTCTTCGTAGATTTGCAGTGGTCTGATACTCCTTCCATTTCAATATTATCGCTTGCACAGTGCTCCTTGGGATGTTTAAAGCTTGGGAAATCTTTTTGTATCCAAATCCGGCTTTAAACTTCTCCACAACAGTATCTCGGACCTGCCTGGTGTGTTCCTTGTTCTTCAGGATGCTCTCTGCGCTTTAAACGGACCTCTGAGACTATCACAGTGCAGGTGCATTTATACGGAGACTTGATTACACACAGGTGGATTCTATTGAAAGTAAAGGGGCTGAATAATTTTGCACGCCCAATTTTTCAGTTTTTTATTTGTTAACAAAGTTTGAAATATCCAATAAATTTCGTTCCACTTCATGATTGTGTCCCACTTGTTGATTCTTCACAAAAAATTAGTTTTATATCTTTGTTTGAAGCCTGAAATGTGGGAAAAGGTTGAAAAGTTCAAGGGGGCCGAATACTTTCGCAAGGCACTGTATATATATATATATATATATATATATATATATATATGATCACTGGATTTCATTGTTTTATTAAAAGCCCTATATTTTATAATACTATCATTGTATGACAATTACAGTAATAAACACAGTCACACTGCCATCTACAGATTTGCAGTGACCTCTGCAAGCTAACACCATTATTTTCTATGTGAAGCCTTAAAGGATGAGTTCACTTTTTAGAAAAAATGATAAATGCACATTTTTTTGCAGATAAAGCATTTTCTGGAGCCTGTAAAGCATTGCACTAGCCATCAGAAGATTGCTGGTACCATGCAGGTCTCCAGCAGATCTGTCAATGTATCTGCTTGCCTGTACATCCTGAACGGGTAAGCAGATACAAACAGCGCTGTGGTAGTTCGTTGAAAACCACAAGCTTACAGTCGCAAAGGCTGCTGGACCTTGTTGTTTCCATGCACAGAGCCCTGTCAATCAGTGGCGTAACCGGACGGGCAGAGCCCCGCTCAGCCACATTTTTTTAAAATTGTGACAGCTCGCAGGGGGAAATCGGGGAGGTGTGGGGGCCAATCTGCTTGTTACATGTTTAACGAAAGGTGAACATATGTTTAAGCTTAACCACTTCCGGACCGCCTGCCATAGTTTTACGTCAGTACTTTGGCGTTAAATACCAGTGTTATGGCAGCAGACAGTCCTCTTTCACATAACAGTGATCCCAGCGGCGGATTTGCCATGGGATCACTTTTATGGGCGGCGGGAAAGATGCCCCCCCTCCCGCCTCTTCCTGGTCGTTTTCCCCACTTACCGTAGCTGTCAGTAGCGGGGAAAATGATCCGGTCCTCTCATGTGCTGTGCACGAAATTGAGTGAGGGCAAGATGGTCCCCACTCGACTCTATGGCCTTAGAGGACTGGAGTGATGTCATACGCCGCTTCCTCCTACCGGCCTTAAAGGGCCCATTTTATTTCTTGCTGGGAAAAAAATGACTTTTTTTTTTTTTCGCTTTTAAGGGTAGATGTGAGATGTGAGGTCTTTTTGACCCCAGATCTTACATTTAAGAGGACCTGTTATGCTTATTTATATTACAAGGAATGTTTAAAGGGAACGTGTAAAAATAAAAGGTAAAATAAATAGGCAAAGAAAAAATTAAGTGCCCCATCCCTCCAAGCACAACAGAAGTGAACGCATACGCAAGTCACGTCCACATATGTAAACAGTGTTCAAACCACACATGTGAGGTATCGCCGCGATCGTTAGAGCGAGAGTAAAAAGTCTTGCCCTAGAATTCCTCTGTAACTCTAAACTAGTAACCTGTAGAAATATTTAAATCTTTGCCTATGGAGATTTTTAAATACCAATATCTGTCGCCATTCCACAAGCGTGCGCAATTTTGAAGCATGACATGTTGGGTATCTATTTACTCGGCGTAACATTATCTTTCAAATGATAGAAAACAATTGCACTAACTTTACTGCTTTCTTATTTTTTTATTTAAATAAGTGTATTTTTTTTTTTTGTTTGTAAGGCCGCTGTGCAAATACCGTGTGACGTAAAGTATTAGAACAATCTCCATTTTATTCTCTAGGGTCTCTGCTAAAAAATATATATAATGTTTGGGGGTTCTAAGTAGTTTCTAGCAAAAAATACTGATTTTAACTTGTAAACAACAAGTGTCAGAAATAGGCGGTTAAATGTATTCACTACGTCATAGCTGACAAATCGGAGTGGGAACTGAGGCTGTCAGTGACAGAAAGTTAATATACAGATTACAGGTGTGAATAGGTTAGGAGCCTCTCCACTGTAGGATGTAAAACCAGAATTAGAAGAGGCTGAAGCTAGCCATAGGTAGGTATGATCTCACTGCTCTTGTGCATGTTTGCCTGGTGCCGAGCCTGTAAACAGATGGTTGAATTTGTGAGCGTTTGTGTTTAGCTGATGGGACAGTATGGGAGAGGAATACTGCAGTCTTTTCGCGTTCTACAAAATCTGATCACTACTTCCCCCTTAATCTAGAGCAGGGTCGGGAACCTTTTTGGCTGAGACAGCCGTGAACACCACATATTTTCAAATGTAATTCCGTGAGAGCCATACACTATATTTCAGGGGTCAGGAACCTTTATTTAATCATTTTCATGGGCCGCAGCTATCAGTGAGTAGATGGAGCCATGTGAAAGTGCCTGGAGTCCGGTCGGGAAGAGAGCAGAGCAGGCAGGTATGCAATGAGGCCGGAGTGGTGAAGCGCCTGCAGGCCTGCGAGTGATGGAGGTGAGTATAGGCCCTGAGAAAATGGTGGCTGGTTGCTGAAGGCCTCAGAAGAGGATGTGAGAGGCAGCTCCCGTGGGTCCCCGAGTGTCAAATGGGAAGGAGATCGTGTCTGTCGGGGCACAGGGAGCAGATGGCAGGTGATTGCCAAGGCCCTCAGATGCACAGCACACGAGTCGGCGGTGGTACCGCGAGTAGGCCGCGGGGTCCGTACCGCGGCAATCCGGTCACCCAGAGACAAACTGAGGGTAACAGTGGGTAGCCCACAAAGTGTACCGCTGGTGGGTGCAGAAATCTCCTTGGCACCGGGCACAGCTACGCGGATGGCACTGGATTGAGTGGCGGAGCTCTGGGACTACACGTCCAGCGCGGCTCACGTCCAGACACGCCCCCCTTTATTAAAGATTTGTCTGCCAGCCAGATGCAGCCATCAAAAGAGCCACATCTGCGAGCGAGCCATAGGTTCCCTACCCCTGGTCTAGAGGTACAAGGGCATTTTTTAGTAGCTTAGTGACATTACTAACATAAATAGCGCCTGATTGGTAAGAGTAGTGGTCAGCCAGATGTCAGCATGCAGTAGTGATCAACCATGCACAACTGAAACATTGTATGATCATTCAGGTTAATTTACTACTATATGCTACTTGTGTAGTTTACACCATAGGGAACAATTCAATTCATCTGTGTAACTATTCATCCCTACTGTTAGTGTTTAATGGCAAGAGCCATTTAAGTAGCACATTTGAGTTGGTAAAAATGTCATTTGTAGCACTAGGCTTAAAAACCTTAGCATCCCATAGACATAAACGGCTGGATTTAAAAAAAGGCATTATATGTCCATGTCCAGCTTAAAGTGATTGTAAACGATCCCCATGTAAAACAAACCATTCCGTTTAAAATAAAAATGAATGGCAAAACATTTGTGTATAGATATAAAAAAAAAATATATAAAAATCTTTTCTTCACTTTTTTTTTAAGTGATCACATTCCCTCTGTTCCCAGCTGCATAACAGCTGGGGGGAGGAGAAGCAGCAGCACACTGAGCTTCCCAGTGAATGGCTGTGCAGTGGGGGGGTGTCAGGACATGTCTGATCATCGGAGGAGGGCACACTGAGTTCCCAGCATAGTTAGAGAACTGACCATGCTGTGTTCTCCTGCTAGTTCATAAAGTTCTTTATTTAGATCTTTTTATTAAAGTTAATCTGATGCTTGTTTAATTATTTTGGTACAGTATGGTCATGTGATGTGATTGGTCCCCTTCAGCTTTCTTACAACAGGATCAGTCCTCCATAATGATGATGTGAGCTTGTCAGCATCACTCTTTGCTTTAATGCCAGGTTCACACCTCTGTGGTAAGTTTTTCTGCATCATGTTTTTCTGCACTTTTTAGGTTCCATTAGAACGCACGTTTTCATGAAACTGCAGCCCATTCTAATAGCGTTTAATGGCAGCGCACCTAAAAATGTGGCTAAAGCATCTGCATAAACACGACGCGGAAAAACCGCACCGCACATATGTGAACCTGGCCTAATACACTTGAATAACAGGATCTGTGATGCCCATGACATCCAGCATTTACAGTCCTCAGTCTTCCAGGTTGACGGACACAGGGCATCAAGCAACCTGGAAGACTGAGGACATCTTGTGGCCAAGAAGAGGTACTGGGGAACAGCTTCAAAATAAAAATGATTATTGCAACCAGAGCTGCTTTTTCCCTAACACTGCCTGTGGAGCTCTTTATTAAAATACTAAATTAGCTTGGAATTGGGCCTCAAATACAGCCATGAAATTGTAAAGGGACAGTTCTTTCATGATGATAAAATGTCAATGTTTGGCCATTGATTGATTGTTACTTTGTGATCTATAGTTTACGTTTTTCTCTGTGTTCATTATGAACAGCCACAGATATGAAAAAGTATCTGAGATTATTAGTCTTCCTAACTGGGTTTCTTATTTCAGTACTTGGGAGACAGAGTGTCGGAGAAAGTGAAGAGCAAAGTGGTGGGCCTCTTGTATAGTTGGACAGTGGCTCTTCCTGAAGAGAACAAAATAAAGGATGCCTATCAGATGCTGAAAAGGCAAGGTATAGTACTCAGCTTGATATGTAACATGATGCAGAAAACCGCAAGTTGCAGTAGTCTACAGCAGCCAATCACAGAGCAGCTTTCATTTATCTGACATATCTAGCCCTCCTAAACTTGATTTCTAATTTGTTGTTCTAAGTTACTTGATGCCTGTTCTTTGTTGGATCCCTAAATAATAAATGAAATAACTGATGCTGAAAATAGTGACTATTCTATGGACATTAAAATAAAGAAAATATAATATTCTTACCGCCAATATACAAATATTAGAAAACTTTGATGACCCACCCATATAGTTAAAATATAACTAAAGGCAAAACTTTTTGTTTAGTTTTGGATAGAGTAGAGAGGGATTAGAACCCCTTGATTTTTTTATTGCTGTCTCTTCTCCCATTAGGGAGATTCACTCACTTTATTTCTTCTGTTTACCATTATCAATGAAAGTAAAAGAAGACCCCAGAGAAGTAATAAAAGGTAAATATTCCAATGGGGACATTAGTACTGGTTAACTGAGGGTCCCCTAGAGATTCCCTTAATTTGCAGGGATTTCCTCTCACTTCCTGTTTGGTTATGGGACAGGACGTGAAGGGAAATATCCGTAATGGGACACAAATGGTGAAAAAAAATCTGACAGTGGTTATAACCCCCCCCCTTGCTCTATTCAAAATGAAAAAAATAAGTTTTGCCTAAGCTCTAATTCAAGGTCTAAAGTCTGTTTCTGCAGTCCTTAGATTGCAGTAAGCATAGTTTTCACAGTTTCTCTGGGTGCGATAGATACTAAAGGAGCTTAGGCATGCACAAAGTCTACTATGCATGGGCGTTTGTGTTCAGTTAAAGTGATTGTAAAGGCTATTTTTTAATTAAAATAAAAAAAGATATATTGAGGGGTGGGGGATACTGCGCTTCTGGGAAGTGATTTTACTAATCTATGAATAAATACTTAAGTGCAGATTAAATGTGAATTTGTGAATATATTAATTAATAAATATTATTATATAAATATAGGTACCTGAAAAATAACTAGTAGTGTTCGTTTGCATATAAGTAAATCAGGTGTAAAGTGCATTAGTGTAATAAATATATAAAATGAATACTGGAGTTCACACTCTTATCTCAATCAAATTGTGCAGATACATATAAATAATAAAGTGACAGATAAAGTGCTTAGTGCGTTTAAACAAACAAGTGCATAAAATCACACAGTCCTTTATAAATGCCGCAGGTGACTCAAACAAGTTCAAAGGTGAAATGTAGATATTTTGAGTCACCTTTGAACTTGTTTCCCTTTTCATCTGTCCCTTATCCTACACCCCCCCCCCTTTCGCAGTCTCTAGACAGTCAGATCCAGCTGAGACGGGGAACCAAGGAATCCCTGATATTCTCTTCGTTCTCCGGCGCTTCGGCTGGGCAAGTCCATCCTCCCCTTGTATTGGACAGTGGTCAGCACGGATGCCAGCCTATCCGGCTGGGGAGGCATCCACGTCAAAAATTCTGCTCAGGGGATCTGGCCACTTTAAGAGTCCAGACTACCAATCATTGTCTTGGAACTCCGAGTGATCAGAATATGCCTGGACCATTAGACGGATCGTCTTCGGGGATGTCCAGTGCGCATTTAATCTGACAATGGCACGACCGTGGCTTATGTCAATCACCAAGGGGGCACAAAAAGTGTCCTGGAGGTAGCCGGCATTCTAAGGTGGGCAAAAGAGTACGTTCCAGCCCTCTCTGCTGTGTACAAACTGGCAGGTGGATTACCTCAGTCAGCAGGCGTTGGACCAAGGGGAGTGGTCCCTTCATCCGTAGTTGTTTTATCAGTTGTGTCTCCGGTGGGGCACTCCCGAGCTTGATCTGTTGGCGTCTCGGCTCAACAGAAAAGTGCAGAGGTTTGTGGCTCGGTCACGGGATCTTCTGACGGATGCCACAGATGCTCTGGTGGCCCGTGGGGTCAGTATTGTCTGAATTACGCCTTCCCTCCTCTCAAGCTTCTGCCAAGACTTTCTACGCAGGATCAAGGCAGAAGGGAATCTGGTCATCTTAGTGGCTCCAGACTGGCCTCGCTGGTCTTGGTACGCCGATCTGAAGCGGCTGGTCGCCGACGTTCCTTGGAAGCTTTCACTCAGGGAGGATCTGCTGTCTCAAGGAACCAATCTTCCATCCTGCTTTACAGTCGCTGGCTTTGGCGGCTTAGCTGTCAAGGTGTCAGAACTGGCGGCGTTATCCTGTTATTCACCTTACTTGGTTATTCACGGTGATAAGGGTGGTTCTTCGCCCTTGTCCATCGTTCCTCCCAAGGTTGTCTCTGATTTTCATTTGAATGAAGACATTGTGTGGCCTTCCCTGTGTTCCAGGCCAAAACATCATAAGGAAATTGCCTTGCATGCCTTGGATGTGGTCCGGGCAATTAGGGTGTACCTAGCAGCTTACGGAGTCTTTTAGGAAGTGAGACTCACTATTTGTGCTCACGGATGGGCCTCTGAAAGGGTTGTCCACTTCCTCTGCGACCATTTCCAGATGGTGGTTCAGGCCTATTCCATCAAGGGTCATGTTTCTCCTTTCCCTGTCAAGGCGCACTCTACTCTGGCACTTAGTACCTCCTGGGCCTTCCGTCATCAGGCATCAGTGACGCAGGTTTGTAAGGCAACTACCTGGTCATCGGTGCACATTTTCACAAAGTTCTATAAAGTGGATGTGTTGGCATCTGCGGATGCTTCTTTTGGCCGCAAAGGTTTGCAGGCTGCTGTTTAGAGGACCTGGTCCTCTTTGAAGGTGTATTGTTTTTTTCAAGGCAGCTCCAGTTGTTTTTGGTTGAGCTCCTGTTGCCTGGTTGGCTACTGTTTAGCCTTGGAAATTGTTTTTCTGTTCCCTCCCTTCATGTCTAACACTGCTTTGGGATTTCCCAATGGTTTATGAAGATCAGGAGCTGTGTCCGTCAATGAACGAAAGAAAAAATAGTATTTTTGACTTACTGTAAAATCCATTTCTCTGATGTTCATTGGTGGACACAGCACCCACCCCTCTGTGGAGCTGTAATTCTGCTGACACTGCCTATAACAAAACTGAGTACCTATAACAGAGAGAGGGAATATACCCCTTGGGACTGCCCATAGGTGTAGCCAGATTATTTTTCTGCCTAGTGTCCTACTCCTGTAGGGGGCAGTATAACCCAATGGTTATGAAGATCAGGGGCTGTGTCCATCATTTAACATCAGCGAAATGGATTTTATGGTAAGTCAAAAATCCAGTTATTTCAACTTACCAGTCCTTAGATGTGTTGGCTGCCTCACCCTTCTGTATCAGGACAGACAGAAGCAACACAGGAGCCCACCCTCTCATATTGTCCATATCTCGGCAGTCCTCAGAGATCATTAAGAACAGTACAGCTCAGGATTTTTTAAGCTCACATGTGTATTGGCAGAAACAGCAGTTTTTTTTTTAACTTATCAAACAAATATGACAAAACACATTTAATTATAAATTTACCAGAACCAAAGAAACCTAATATGTTAATTGGTAGGATTTAGCTACTCTTAACCCTCAGTTAACATTTTGAAGAGCGAGGGCCACTTAAGCGACTTGGTAAATGGTCGCGGGCCACAATGAGCGGAGTGGGCGGGTAACAGGTTTGTGTCCATTCTGCATATGCAGAGCGGAAACAGACACAGCCCCCCCCCCCCCTACTGTGTGGGCCCTCCGGATCAGATTGGAGGTAGGCAGATGTAAATGAACACAAGTCCGTTTACATCTCCTGCTCCATAGAGGTGAATGGAAGGTCTGATTGGGTTTGCCTTAAAAAGGGACAGGAAAGGGGCCTAAGGCTGCTTTCACACTGATGCGCTGCGGTTTACCCACACTGCGGATGCAGCGCAGTGCACCTGTGGTTTTCCTGCGGGTAAGCTGAACTTTGCCAAAGACTTCTATTATATTCTGCAGGTGTAGTGCACTTTATGAAAGCGCACCAAAACTCCTGCATTCATGAGTTCTGCTGCACTTTCAGAAAGCGCAACAAACCCATAAGTAATAACATAAGTCTGTGGCTCAGTGCAGGTAACCCGCAGGTCCACTGCGCTGCACCTGCGGATCAGTTTGAAAGCAACCCAGTAACCACTGCAGAACAGATATATACACCATATATACACTGTGATTTTAGTAATAAACTGACCTTTAATAACAGTTTTCCATTCAGGTATCGCCGATTGTTGCTGTCCCATGTGCATTTGGTATCACTGTGTGCTTCCACTTCAGCTGGCTTCACAACACTGATGCTCTGGGATGGCGGGTCGGCAAGCTGTGATCTGGGCTTGCTGACCAGCTATCTCAGAGCAGGAGGCCCAACCTGTGGCCCGCATGCCAAGCCCTCTAATGTGGCCACCGGTTGGGCACCCCTATTTTAAGCCTTTGCTGATTTATGTTTTGCTATTTTTTTGCCTTTAATATCTTTCATTTTAATTATTCATTATGTTCATTATTTTTTTCACTGTCACATTAAACAAAAACAGCAACTTTTTTAGGAAAGCCTTTCTTTTTTGAAACCCTTTATTTTTGTTTTTCTGTGAAAAAAGGGGTACAAAGCATGCAAAATGATATGACAGATTGTCATCAAAAGGCATGTAGGCCAAGGATGTACAAAGCTCAGAGAGATTGCCTAAACAGTGAATATCTTCACAGTAAACCATCTCTTTAGAAGTGAAAAATGACAACTAACCAATTGAAATGGAGGGTGCTTGTTGGGGAAAAGAACTTGGAAGATGGAGTAGGATGAAGGGGAAGCTATTTTGTATAATACTTTCACATGGCTTTGTTCCTTAACAGAATTTTATTATTATTATTGGAACAAATTATAGAATAAAATGTGCACTTTTTATTTTTACAGTAACACTGGTTTTAATAAATTTTTTTTCTCATTTTAGCTTTTTATCTACAATGGAAATAAAATATTTTTTTCAAGACAGTATTGGCAAAAGAAAACCTTGTTTGTCTTTAAAAAATTATGTATGTATTATTTTATTTAACTTATGCAATGACAAAGTGATTGTCGTAACCATAGGCTTGAGATGTGAACATAAGGGGTATACAGATTTATGAGATGAACAGGTTAAATCTGGCCACCAATAGAGATTATGCCCCAAATTCACATACACTTATCTGCACATTAGTACAAAAAAATGAATACTGTCATTAAACACATTGAATTTTACCTAACAGCTTTAAACTGATGTTTCAACTGTATTTCCACTTTGGTTCCCAATGCCAGGTATTGTTCTGTCAGACCCAGTAATTCCAGTGGACCATACTTTGATCCCATCACCTCCAATCCGCCCTAAAAATCCAATTTTTGATGATGAGGAGAGATCTAAGGTAATAAAAATGATTTGTGTGTCTTTTTTTTTTCTTTTTCTGATTTTCCTAACACAGTATGTTTATAATGCTATTTCAGTTGTTGGCCAGATTGCTGAAAAGTAAGAATCCAGACGACCTGCAGGAAGCCAACAAGTTGATTAAATCTATGGTAAAAGAGGTGAGTGAATACCTAGTGATCCCTCTGTAAAACATTGTCCACACAATTTTATATAGCATGTATAAAAGTAGAAAAAATTATGTGTTAGGTTGAAGTCATTTGAAAGTCCCAGTTCACATCTACGCGACTTTGACAGCCGACATCCTGCGCAACTTCAGTGCAGCTTGCTTACAACTTCATTAACAGAAGTCAATCCAGGCTGACTTGAGTCACACAGATTAGAACGGTTCTATTGCCGTTAATGGGGTTCAACTTGTTATGCGACTTTGAACTCTCAAATCGCATGACAAGTCGCGGCAGTGTGAACTGAGCCTTACTGGTATACTATACAGCATTTTTTATTTTTTTTTTAAAACAGTGATTTTAGTGATAAAAAAAAAAACAACTGTAGCAGTACAACAGCAATTTCAAAGACTGTGCATACAAAAAAAATTTCAGGAAGCAACTCTTACAATCAATACTATCAACAATACAGTGCATGGAGATACCTCAAACAGTGCAAAAGAGCGGCCGTGGAAGCTCAAATTGAATCATGACAAATATTAACTGCAAGTGTCAGATTTCTGTAGCCAGCGATCCCAAATTTTATTAAATTTAGTGGGATTTCCCCTGTGCTTATACATGAGCCTGTGGTACGGTAAGACACCATTAACCTCTGCCAGCCATTCGCTGAGCTCGGGAGGGCGTTCCCACATCCATCTCCTGGCAACCAGTTTCCTAGCTAGAAACAGTGTGGTGTGTAAAAAGATAGTAAGGAATTTGTCCATGTCTTCATCTGGGTACACACCCAGGAGACACTGTTTAGGGTTTAGATGCACAGGGGATCCCATCTTGTCATGCAGAAAGGCGACAACTTGTTTCCAGTAGCCTTGGATAATGGGGCAGCTCCAGAGCAGGTGAAAAAAGGTGCCTACGGTCGTGTGGCACATAGGGCAGTCTGAGGAGACCTCTGGTCGGTATCTTGACAAGCCAAGGGGAGTAAGGTATGTCCTGTGCAATATGAACAGCTGCGTAAGTCGGTCGGAGAGTTTGACACTCTTCTACACGCCTCAAGAGCATCATCCCAGTCCTCATCGTCCATGTCGCCCATGTCAGTCACCCAGGTGGCTTTAATGGCGTAAGCAAAAACAGTAGAGGAGGGTGTATGAAGTTCCGCGTAAAGAATAGAGATAAGATGTTGTGGGCCTGTGCATTGGATAACTTCAAGGATTGAGATAGACTCGAAAGAGGAGAGTTCGGACTGGAACTGAGCACGGAATGCATGTATGACCTGATAATAACGAAGTAGCATGTGGGGCGGTAGGGAGTAGGTTGAACTCAGTTCCAGAAATGTGCCCAGGGCCATCCCCCGTAAAAGGTGCGAGAGATAAAATATCCCCCTTCCACTCCACTGTCCGGAGTCCGGCAGAGAGCAGAATTCGGCCAAAGCCACGTTATGCCACAAGGGGGTATGAGTGTGCAATGCCAGGTATTTCAGTCTATACATCACTACTTCCCACACTCTGCTGTAATGGTAAAGCAGAGAGTCGGGGCCTCCCGTAGCCTCATTGCCCCTCACTCCCCTGAGGATAACCGTAACCGGGTCCCCGGAAGGGTGGGACCACCCAGGGCACAGGAGCAGAAGAAAGCGCAGCCTGTCGGTTTTGTCTAGATGGAAGAGTTGTGACAACTGTGCAGCTAGATAGTAAAGGTTGAAGTCAGGTAACGCCACCCCCCCCCCCCAGATTGGAAGGATTTTTAAGTTTACGCCAGGAGAGCTTGTGCCTGCTCTGTCCCCAAACAAACGCCTTGAGCAGGGATTCCATCTGTTTAAAGAATCTCAAGGGAAGGTAAATCGGAGAGTGCCAGAGGATGTACTAGATCTTGGGTAGGAGGACCATTTTTATAAGGTTGACCCTTCCCATGACACCCAGGGGTAACTTAGCCCAGATCTGAGTTTTAAATTTAATTAAAGCGTATAGGAGTTGGATATTGTCCAAAATATAGTCTCGGTGGTTGGAGGTAGCCAATACTCCCAGATACTTAATCCGCGACACCCGCTGCAGGGTCGAATTGGATGGAGGGCAAGAGGGGGAAGGGTGATCTATAGTAGTGTGTCATCTGCATACATGCTGATTTTTTTGGTCAAGGGGCCCAGACATAGTCCATGAATGTCAGAATTACTCCGGATGGCAATGGCCAGAAGTTCAGCCACGAAAGCATATAGCAAGGGGTTGAGGGGGAACGCCGCAGAGGTCCTGCCATTGGCCAGTTCCTTGGCAACCGGAGCACTATACAACAATCTGACCCATTTTATGAAGCGAGGACCAAACCCAAACCTTTCCAGGCACTCCCAAAGGAAAGGCCACTCAACGGAGTCAAATGCTTTGGCCGTGTCCAGTGTCACCACCACTCTGTTACCAGGGTTCTCATGTCACGCTTGAAGGGTCATAAATAATCTGCGGAGGTTGAACAAGGTATTTTTCCCAGGCATGAAGCCTGACTGGTCCTCATGTATAAGGGAAAGTATTACTCGGTTAAGGCGGATAGAGAGGATTTTAGCTAAGATTTTTACATCTGTTTGTTACTATACAGCATTTAATGCCACAATTATAATGTCTGTGGACCTTTCTTCAAATATTTCATTTTATGTTGCACTTTTCAAAATTGTTGAGTGTATAAATTGGAGTTTTTAAAAATTGGAAGCCCCCCCACTTGTTTGTAACTCTATAGGGTTTAGTCATGAATGCGTTCACACACGATTCACACACATTTCACCCAAGATTCACAGTTTTTAGTAGTTGAGTTGAGATTGTGTGATAAAATGTATAAATAGTCCCTTATGAGTTGCTCCTGTCACGCTGTTTACACTGGACAGGACGTTACTTTGTTATTAGAAGGTAAGGGGTCTCCATTTGTATTGGAAGTATTCTTTAACCACTTGCCGCCCAGCGACATTTCTGTGTCGCTGGATGGGAAGGGTGATACATCAGTCATCGCTGCAGCGATGACCCAAGTTACAATTTTTTTCAGCTGGTGATTCTGAAGCTGAAGCTGGTAAAAGTAATCAGAAGCAGAACGGCTAAAGAGCCGTTGGATTACTTTTACAGGTGGCGGAATGGCCCCCCCCCCCCCCCCCCCGCCACCTTTGCCAGGCTCTCCCAAACGATCAGGAAGCCCGGCAAGAATGCGGTGGAATCTGGACACAGTGAGAGGAACAGATGTTGACGAGGGCCAGAAAGTGACAAGGATTTAAACACTTCTCATTTTGGTCTTGTGTAAACAAGCCGTTACCAACTTGTATAAGCGTCAGATCAAACCGATCTTGATTTGAATTGGTGCTTTGGAGGGCAGAGGAGAGATCTTGCATCTAGTAGACCCCAGATCTCCATAAAGAGAACCTGTCACTGCCCATACTATCACAAGGGATGTTGTCCATACCTTTGCAACACCCACCATTCTACTCTCTAGAGCAGCATTTTTTTAACCAGGGTGCCCTGAGGTTTCTTCAAGGGTACCTTGGCAAAATGCCCAAAATTGTTTACAAGCCAGTGGATGGATGAAGGCTGTCTTATACAAAGCCACAGGTTTTCATTGTACACCATTACAACCTTCTAGCTGCCGGCGTTCTATCGACCAATGACATCATCAGTTCATAAGGAGGATGTCAGTCACCTGCATGACATCCCTGTTTGACCCTCCCCTGCCTCTCTCAATCAGCGTTGGGGCACATTAGCTGAGTGATGGAGAGAAACTGAGGGAGGAGGAAAACATTAAAATATAGTTAGTAGGGATGCACCGAAATGAAAATTCTGGGCCGAAACCAAAACCGAAAATGCAGGATGCCCTTGGCCGAAAATTACTTTTTTCCCCCAAATGATTTTAAAATAGATAGAAGAGGGGCATACACCAGAAACGGGCAGCGACGTACACCTGTAGCTGCCACCCTGTTGCAGTATATGTATTGTGACGGGTTGGCAAGTGGTTAATTTAATTACCAATGGTATTTGTATTATGCAGCATGAGGGGGTTAATGTATTGCCACTGGTCACTGATGAATTAGTGACCGACCAATGGCAGTTAATTAACCCCTTTGTGCTGCATTAGTGCAACCAGTGTCAGTGTCAGTGTTAATGAACACTGGTTGCACTGACACTGATACTGGTTGCACTAATGCCATGATTCGCATACTGATAATTCACAACAGATCAAAAAAAAATTTGTAATCATAACATGTGCAAAAAAGACAAAGTGCTGAAAAATGGGTATAAGAAATAATTATAACCATTTGTCAGCACTTATTGTCATATTTGCACATCTATTACTACAAAGTTATTGTTGATCTGTTGCATTATTTGCACATTTTCTTGATACACGTTCTTGTGCAGTCTAGAGGTATATAGGAGGCTACAAATGAAAGTGAAGCACTCTTATTAAATGTAAAGGCTGCAATGAATCAACCACCACTATCCCCAGTATGATTAATTAAAAAAAACAATCTAAAAAACTTTGTCCCCTTTTTCCATGCAAGACAAATGTCTCTTTCTCTCATAATCATGGTGTTATATTTTGAGAGAGAGAGAGAGAGAGAGAGAGAATTTTTCTTGCATGGAGAAACTTTTTTAGATTGTTTTTTTTTATTATTATTCATACTGGGGATAGTGGTGCTTTATTCATTACAGCCCTTACATTTAATAAGAGTGCTTCTCTTTTATTTGTAGCCTCCTATTTACCTCTAGACTGCACAAGAACGTTGGCAGAGAGATAATAAACACAGCAGACAGCCACATTACCTTCCTCCGCAGCACTCAGCACAGGAAGGGAGGAGGTGGGTGGAGCGATTCAGCAATAGCCGCGGAGGAGAACAAGATCCTCCTAAGCTATGCATGCTGGGTCGTTCTACGTCACTGGTTGCTAGACGCCATTCGGATGGCATTCATAGCAACCAGTGTAGCTAATAATGAAGCGTCCGGCGCCGAGGATCACATTGCAGTGGTCACCACAGACAGATATGCGGAGATGACGGAAGTAAAGAGCTCATTTTTTACAGCTATTACTGGCCATACATTTTCGGCAACTTTAACCCCTTTTCGGCCGAACGGCCGAATCTATCGGTTGCCGAAATTTCGGTGCATCTCTAATAGTTAGTACCAGTTTTCAAAAGTGCAATTGCTGTGGAAGAATAAATCGCCTCCAATGTTAGGTGTGCTACTTGCGGTTGTTGATGCGCTGTGTAAAACTATTAGAATAATTTTTACGTTTTAGAATGTGGTGCCTCAAGACTATCTATCTTTTTTAAAGAGTTCCTTTTACTGAAAAAAGGTTGAAAAACACTGCTCTAGGGGCCTCTGCTTAAAAAAACAAATATCTAATTTTTGGGGTTCTAAGTAACTTTCTAGCAAAAAAAAAAAAAAAAAACAGAATAGGCCCAGTGTTGAAATGATTAAAAATTGTGCTTCTTCCTCCTCAATTTTCTCAATATTAATTAACACCTTTCCTGCTCTTGCTTAGCAATACCCAACCTCATATGGTGCTTATTGGATTTTCAGAAAATCCTTAGGGCTGCTGGATCGTCTGTCTCCATGCCTTTTCCATACTTACTTCATACCTGATTCTTTGCTATTACGACTTTTCTTGCCACTACTTTAATAATCTCCCAGGGTCTTCTAATTCATCAAAGCCCCTTATATGAGTATTGCTTTATGGTGACCTTCTGCAGCTCAACAGCTTTTCTATGTATGGTAAATACTGAGGTTACAATGATACAATACATTTTTTGGCAGCCGTACATCAGGTAGACCTGTCCCCTCAGCAATATGCCGTGCTGGAAACATTGAACAGTTTGAAGGCCATAACTGAAGTTGGAATTAATATAATTATTGAATGCCTCTAAACACTATTTATTACCTACTGTAATGAAATAATGAGCCTATTGAGGATGTGACGTAGGCAGAGCTTGATCTGTCGCTGGCATGCTCAGATATCATTTATAACTTTTGTTTCTGACTTGGCTGGGGTTTAATAATGTGCCTGTATATTGAAAAGTTTGTTTCCTTTACATATGGAGGTCACTTATCTGCAGGGGAGATTTCCTAACATACTGGAATGTTTCTGCAACAATGAATATTTCCAAGTCTTGTGAGTTCTTGTTATTACTGGGTTGCATTGCTTGATGAAATACAGCCATGTACGGACACCTATTATCACACCTACCTTATCTAATGGGTTTGTGTGAAGCTGATTTGTCAAGTTCATAAATACATTTACACACACACAGTATTAGGCCGACCATAGACAGAGCGAATTTCTTTAAATTCCCCCATCAACAGTCAGTATTGATGGGGGAAACTCTCCCGCCGAGTCTTTGTGTTCTCCAGTTGGGAGAACACAGTGATTTTTGCTAGCGGCTATACCAGCTGCTAGCGATAATCGCATGTAAAAACCAACAGGCTGATTGTACCCAAGTTGATCGATCGATCCACTTGGGTAAATTTTAGCCTGCCCATACATGATTTGAATTTTGGCCAGTTCAGCAGTTCATACCATCTATGGCCGGCCATATTTTGGTTTCTAGTGTGTTTCTTTAATGCCAGTTAGCTGTAGAAGTAGCTGTAGTTTGATCAGCATGTGCACTGAATGTCTCTACTTCTCAACTTTCTCCATTAACTGCAGTCTTGCATAGTGACGTCTATGTATTGTGTAACTCCAATGATGTTTGTGTGCATTTTGCAGGATGAGGTGAGAATGCAGAGGGTGAGTAAGCGTGTTCACACACTGGAGGAAGTGAATAATAATGTGAAGCTGCTGCAAGAGATGCTGACACATTACAGTAATGAAGAGTCATCAGAGGGGGACAAGGAACTGATTAGGGTAAGATACTGATCAGAAGGTGATCATTATAGTTAAGTGGGGAATAATGGTCCTGGATGATCTGAATATATTCTGTTGTTACAGTGTTTTTGCACATATTCAAAGAGTTCTCACTGTGTGTCAAGACTGAATTATAAAAAACATTTATTAGTAGATATAAGCTACTCTAATAAATATAAGGATTCCACTCAACTTTGTAATTACAGTACACTGCTAAGCTGTTCTCTTAGAGCTTTAATCATTAGGTCCAGTTCTGTGTACAACCTTCTTTGTCTAGATGAAGCCTGTGTCTAGGTTGTAACTGCCTAGAAGAAATAAGAATATAGAGCAAGTTCCACATACCTTTTTAGTTCAATCTTATTTTATTGAAAGAGAAGGGTTTTACAGAGTTAGGGGAGAAGCAAGGGGGTATGAAACAAATAAATTGTTCAGGTATGACATATGGTAAACTGTGAGAAAATGCATACAACAATCAATATCGATAAGTGCAAATAAGGAACTCAAACCGCCAGGTCCATCAGATCCTGGCAGCAGCACAAGGTAAAAAAGAAAACAGTAACTTGGGGTGTCAGGTGGTAACATAATTTAAGAGAAAAGTCAAGGAAAGGCCAACACCAGTATAAACACTTTCATGGCTGGCGTCACTTGAGGAGATTGTGGGAAGTGTGGTAGGCATTGATAAATTAGGCATTGATAAATATCCCGGCTTTCCATTGAGGAGCGCCTAAAAACAACAAATAAGTAAAGGAGGATTGCCTTATGGTGTCAACGGTACAGCCAGAGAGGGGAATAAAGGTAAGAGGATGGGATAAAGCAGGAGAATGTAAAGAGGGATGTCAAGGGGGTAAAGAAGGTGGAGGAAATCAGGATGGGCCGCCCACGTCCCACTACTGCCCCCCATCACCAGGTAGCACAGACGTCTCGAGCCAGGACTGAAAGGCGTCCGAACACCGAAACATGTCCCAGGACCTCCAAGCAGCAGAGAATTGGTCCTCCCTGCCCCCCTCTCGCGCCAACAGGTTTTCCATGTCTCTAAGCCGGTCCAGTTCCAGAGCCCACTCAAGTTTAGAGGGTACCCGCTTGGACCTCCAGTGTCTGGGTATCACCGTCCGAACAGCCGCCAAGAAAAACCTCAAAACGTCTCTCTTGATCGACCGGAAGGAGCCGGGTAACAAAGACAACAGGGCCAGTTCCGGTGTCGCAGGAACATTTGTTGCCTGGAGCCTGCAATACAAAGCTATAATTCCAGTCCACAATTCATGGATCTGAGGACATTCCCACCAGATGTGAATAAGCGTTCCCCTAGAGGACGTGCACCGCCAACATTGGTCCGACTGGAGTGGGTCAATGTAGGCGATCGAGGAAGGGCACCTGTACCATCTGCTCAAGAGTTTGAACCCCTTCTCCTGAACTTGGGTAGCAGGAGACAGCGAGTGGGTCATCGCAAAACATTTGTGCCAGTCGGTAGATGAAAGGGTTCGGCCTAGGTCCCTGTCCCAGACAGCAGTATATGTCGGCAGGTCTGGGCGGAGGGCACGCAATAACAAGGAATATAAGAGAGACACCGTGTGCGTGGGGGGAACATCCCGGAGCAGGATAGAGTCCAACTCCGAGGGGTCTCCCCCAACATCAGTCAACGAGGGTAGAGTGTGTATATAGGAGAGGGCCTGGCGGCGCTGCAGCCAGTTCACAAGATCACCACTAGGGGTGGCGGATGCAGGAGACATCAACAGGGACGGGTCAGCTCGGAGAATTTGGGATACCCGTCGATGGTCCGTCGCATTCCAGGAGCCAAATCTGGAACACGAGGCCGCCGGAGGGAACGCTGGGGATCCAAAGAATGGCGTCATGGGGCCCCGAGGACTTGACAGACGTCCCGATTTATTCAGGCAATCCCAGACCCGTAAGGTCTGACGCGTTAAAGCGCCGAAAGAAGAAGCGTGGCCACGGAGATGTACCGGGGTCCAGGGGAGTGCCCTGAGATCGAAGGGGGTCAGAAGATGTTCAAGTTGCACCCACAGTTTAGTTGGGGCATTGTGAAACCAATCCACTAAGCGTGTCAAGGTCGCCGCTCGGTGGTAGAGAGCGAAATCTGGGATACCAGTGCCCCCTCTAGACTTTGGAAGGGTGAGAGTCGCATATTTTAAGCGGGGTCGGCTATGAAGCCATACAAATCTCGAGAGTGCTTTGCGTAGCTTGTCAAAGAAGGAGGCAGGTATGTGGATAGGAAGCGCTTGAAAGAGGTATAAAAAACGAGGTAGAACGTCCATTTTCAGAACATTGATCCTCCCAAACCAGGACAAGCGTTTTGTGGAGTAGGTAGATAGGTCAGATAGGGTTTTAGTGAAGAGAGGGGCAAAATTGTCAGCAAAAAGTCGTGTCGGATCAGAGGGTAGCTGAACACCCAAGTAGCGAACGGAGGATGATCCCGTCTTAAAGGGATAAGCATCCGAGATACGCTGGAGAGTTGAGTTAGGCAGGGAGATATTTAGTATCTCCGATTTAGAGTGATTAACTTTAAAGTTGCTCATAAGGCCAAATTTGCGGAACTCGTTCAGGATCGCAGGGAGGGACTTTTGAGGAGAAGTGATGTAGAGCAGTAGGTCATCGGCAAATAGTGCCAGCTTAGAATGTATGGGGCCAATGGTCAGTCCGCAAACATTGGGGTTGTTGCGAAGTGCAACGGCCAAATGTTCCATAACCAGAACATAGAGGAGTGGAGACAGGGGGCAGCCCTGGCGCGTGCCGTTGTGTATGCTGAAAGCAGGGGACAGGGAACCGTTAATTCGGAGCCTAGCGGAAGGTGACTTATAGAGCGCCATAATTCTAGCTAGCATCAGCGGGCCTACACCGATTTGCTCCAGGGTAAGACG
This sequence comes from Pelophylax lessonae, assembly GCF_965119305.1. Classification (NCBI taxonomy): domain Eukaryota; kingdom Metazoa; phylum Chordata; class Amphibia; order Anura; family Ranidae; genus Pelophylax; species Pelophylax lessonae. The sequence continues at coordinate 134,040,760 of NC_138778.1, forward strand.
TAAAAAATGCCAGTCCACGCGATCAAAGGCCTTCTCCGCGTCCACCGTCAGCAGGCACAGGGGTATAGCTTGGGAGCGGGCATAGTCAGTAAGCAAGAGGGTCTTCAGGGTGTTGTCCCTAGCCTCTCGGCCCTGGACAAAGCCCACTTGGTCCTTATGGATAAGGTCCGGCAATAAAGGCTTCAGTCGGGTTGCTAGGATCTTAGCATAGAGTTTAAGGTCAATTCCAATCAAAGAGATAGGCCTGTAATTGGCACATGAGGCGGGGTCTTTCCCCGGTTTTGGAATTAGAGATATGTGGGCCTCTAATGTCTGAGGGGGAAATGCAGAGCCGTCTGGAATCGAGTTAAATACCCGGGCTAGAAAAGGGGCCAGAAGGGGGCCAAACACCTTATAAAACTTAGCAGTAAAGCCATCGGGGCCAGGACTTTTACCGGTAGGGGAGGATGCAATCGCCGCTATAACCTCGTCAGCTGAGATCGGTACTTCTAGGTCCGATATTGCTTCAGCAGGCATGGATGGGAGGGCGGTCGTCGACACATATGCGGCCTTGTCGTCGGGGGAGGCCCGTGGGGCACCCTGGGGCAGGGACGCAGAAATATGGTAAAGCGACTGATAGTAAGTCGCAAAAGATTGACCAATTTGTGTCGGGGTCGTCGCCAGGGACCCTGTAGGGTCACGAATCTGGGTGATAAACGTAGAGGCAGTGCGTGGGTGGAGAGCGCCAGCCAATGGGCGTCCACATTTATCCTGGGACCTGTATCTGTGCAGGGCCATTTTCTGGTCAAACGTGTGGGCGGAGGCCACATATAGGTCTCTAAGTTGGGAACGGGCCGTAGAGAGGTCTGCCAGAATGGCATCGGAAGGGGTCCGGCTGTGCTTCGTTTCGAGTTCGCGCAGTTTTAGAGTCGCGGCTGCAATGGAGGCCGATCTTTCTTTTTTAAGCCGGGTACCCATCTGAATAAAGGTACCCCGTAGCACTGCCTTGAGCGCCTCCCACTGATAAGGGAGGGGCGTGGGGTCGTCAGCGTGGTCCGAAAAGAAATGGTTAACGACAGTGGAGATCGTATCCACACAGTCTGGAGTCGCCAGTATAGAGTCATTAAGCCTCCAGGTCCATTCTCTCAGCGGAGTATCTGGGGGGGAGAGTGTGAGAAAAATCGGGGAATGGTCGGACCAGACCAACGTCCCAACGCCATCCTCGGGGGACCAATCAAGACAAGCATGATCCACGAAAAAATAGTCTATCCTGCTATAAGACTGATGGGCTGACGAATAGTGAGTGTAGGTCCGAGAGGTCGGGTGGAGGATTCTCCACACATCAACAAGGCGCATGCCGTGAAGGGCACGCTTCAGAGCTCGTAACTTCGTATAGGAGAGGGATGAGCGAGAGGAGGAGGTATCTAGCAGCGGGTCCAAAGGGAGATTGAAGTCGCCACCCAGGATGACCCTCCCCTCCGCTAACCTCGCAAGCCGTTCAAGGTACCGCAAGGCCCAGGCGACCTGATTAGTATTAGGCAAGTAGAAGTTGGCGACCGTGTACGTCGTCCCCCAGAGTGCAAACTTAACTAGCACGTACCTCCCCTGTGGGTCTGCAACCTGGTCAATCATGCTGACAGGCAGGGATTTATGAAATGCCACAGACACCCCTTTGGACTTCTGAAGCGGATTAGAACTGTGTATCCATCGGTTGTAGTACCTGTTGGAGCAAGCAGGGACAGAGTCGGAGCAGAAATGAGTCTCCTGGAGTAGCAAGATATTGACATGGTGCTTATGCATATGATATAGAACTTGCCCCCGTTTAGAAGCTACATTGAGGCCCTGTACATTATAGGAGCCTAGGGTCAGTCGGGGGCGAGTACTTACCGTGTGGGCCATAGTGGGACGCGGGCGGGCAGGTAGAGGATAGTAGGTCACCAGGGGTATGCAAGCCGAGCCCGGAAAAAGGGGTCGGGGCACAGAAAAAAAAGGAAGTGGTAGATGGAAACCCGGAAAATAGGAAAAGGAAAGAAAAAGAAAAATAGAGAAGAAAAGGAGGGGAAAACTAAGTGGTACACTGAGGAGTAGACAGGGGGGACTCCAGGAAAGGAGCCAAGGGAACTATGGTGCCTGAATACAGGACACCGTACGTCACATACGATACGGGCACAGAACCGTGCTCAACCTATGGGGGGGTGGAAATGTGAAGAGGGAGTCAGAAACACATGAGTGGGTCCGGCAACACAGCAGACCTAAAAGAATCAGTTATGAGTACACCAAAGAAAAATGACAATAACAGAGCTCAATACAGGGAGAATGGGAAAGATGCCAAATCGCGGCTATCGGGGGGAGAGTTACAACCTTATGACATATGGCAGATCAACAACGACATAGCAATTGAAATACTAACTGATAAGACAAGATCCAACAGAATCATGTGGTGTCAGGCGTCCCCCCCCCCCCAAACCCCAGCTGTTCAGGACAACAGCAAAGGGCAGGAGGAAGGGCCGGTTAAAACAGTAAGTGCAGGATGCCATGGGGCGATGAGCAATAAACATGGAGAAAAATACATATACAAATTATCACCAACTAGAAGAAGCATCATCATTGTATAGCAAGCAACACCAGTAACATGGAACAGAGAAGCAACTAAGAACTTGTGAACCAGAAATCTTCAGCGGTAATGGTCACTCCGCGACCCCCTCAAACCCCAGCCAGATATAGCAATAGCAAAGGGCAGAAGTAAGGTCAGTCTCCGATGGATAAGGCTGGTAGCTGCGGAGAGAAGCATGGTAGGGCGGGAGAGGGAAAACAGAGGGTCAATAGATAGGGTCCAGTCACATCAGGACAGTCAGTGTAGAGTGCATTATATGCGGTACTCAAGCTTCCGGTGACTGAGGGCGACTAGCCCCACTCCTGGGTATGGCAGAGCGTGAGCGGGAGCGCCATCTTCTCTGAGGAAGAGGGCCAGATGTCTGTGGTCGCACCCATTCAGCAGGAGGATCCAGCCAATTCGGAATGTCCACCGGAGTGTGACCCAGGAAGGAGAAGAAGTCGGTTAGTTGATCAGGATCCGCCAGCACAAACTTCCGGGAGTTGAAAGTTACTTTAATGCTGAAGGGGTGCCCCCATGTATAAGTGGCCCCAATTTGGCGTAGCAAGTCCAGTAAGGGGCGGACCACTCTCCGCATGTGTAGGGTGTTGCGGGATAGGTCGGGGTAGAGGTGGATGGAGGAGCCATCAAAGTCTAGAGGACCCTGTTGCCAAGCCTTCCTCATAATTTCTTCCTTCAGGGTATAGTAGTGAACCCTACATAACACATCACGGGGACGATCATCACCCCTACCTCCCGGGCCCCCCACTCTATGCACCCTGTCTAGTTCGATGGTTGTGGTAGGGGCTCTACCTAGAACCAGATTGAGAATGGCAGTCACAGTGGGTTTAAGGTCCGTGCCAGAGGTGGCCTCAGGGAGACCCTGAATCCTAATGTTGTTCCTACGACTCCTGTTTTCGCCGTCATCAATGCGTAGTTGTTGCTGACGCAGGCGGCGGAGGTGGTCACGGGAGGCAGCCTCCAGTGCGGAAATGCGGGACTCATGGGCCTCTTGAGTAGCTGTGACGGAGGCAACAGTGGAGTCAGTAGTGGAAATCTGCTGACGGATCGCATTTAATTCAGCATGCAGGGAAAGTTCCATTTTAGAGGCCCAGGAGTCAAAGTCCGACCTGAAGGCCGAGAGAAGGGAGGCTGCCTCCGACCGGAGGGCTCCCCCACAATCCCGGACGTCCGGACCCCCATTTAGTGCGGAAGAGCTAGGCAGGGGAGATGAGGAAGAGGATGTTGCTGGAGAAGGAGGTCGATCCGTGCGACCCGCGTCCACACCAAGGGAAGCCGGCTGAGACGGTGGAGGGGGGGGTTTAGTTTTCCCCACTGCGCGACCGGTCGCCATCTTGTCAGGTCTAGGAGAGCGGGGTTCCGTTGGCGCAGTGCGCAGTAGGTAACGTTGCATAGAGCTCTGTTGAAGGTCCGAAGGGTCGGCGGGGTGGGAATTGCCCGCCGACATGTATGTGGAGGTGTAGCTAGACTAATACGTAACTGCTGGAGCCGGATGATCTCGTGGCTCAGCACCGCATGACCAGTGTCTTCAAATCAGTTGCAATGAAATCCACAAGGGAGTGAAGACACGAGCAGGCAGTGCAGGTCTGTCAATGTAGGCCAAATTTGAGCCCAGCAATCCACAGCAAAAGAGGAGCAGAGAGACAGATGGTCTGGTACAGGTATTCGTGAGGCAAGGAGTGGAGGCCTGGTGCAATACTATGAGGATGTAGCTGTTAAGCCTCAGAAGCAGCAGACAGGCCCCTGTCAGACTGAAGGAAACTCAGCAGGGGCTATGAGCAATACTCTGCAGGGGCTGTGAGCAATACTCTGCAGGGGCTGTGGGCAATACTCTGCAGGGGCTGTGAGCAATACTCTGCAGGGGCTGTGAGCAATACTCTGCAGGGGCTGTGAGCAATACTCTGCAGGGGCTGTGAGCAATACTCTGCAGGGGCTGTGAGCAATACTCTGCAGGGGTTGTGAGCAATACTCTGCAGGGGTTGTGAGCAATACTTTGCAGGGGTTGTGAGCAATACTCTGCAGGGGTTGTGAGCAATACTCTGCAGGGGCTGTGAGCAGTATTCTGCAGGGTCTGTGAGCAATACTCTGCAGGGTCTGTGAGCAATACTCTGCAGGGTCTGTGAGCAATACTCTGCAGGGGTTGAGAGGTAGTAGGCAGGTAAAGATGGCAATTGAAAGGGGGCCAGTATACAGGCTTCAGGACCCCCTCCCTTCACAGGATAGCAGCAGCAAAGAGTCCTTGTCCAGGCCACAGCCTCCCTCAGCAGTGGGAATCCGGAGGAGCAGAGCGTGCCCTTGAGCAGCAGCAACACAGCAGGGGGAAGAGGATGGGACCCCAGCGGCTAGGTGGGTCCTCCAGGATTCCACAGGGCCGAAGGTGGGCGGCAAGATGGCGGCAAGATGGCGGGCCGCGGCGGCCTGAAACGCCCTCCCGCGGAGAGCGGGGTCTTCAACTGTACAGCCGGCCTGGCGGCCAGTAGGATACCAAAGGTGGAGGACTGTCACGGAGGTCCCTTACCGTCCCCGGGTCCAGCTAGGCCGCGATGTCGCGGGTAGGCCGCGATGGCGTGGGTAGGCCGCAGGCGCCGGTCCGGCGTGATCCCCGACAGGATAGGGAAAACAGGAGGAAGGCTGGCTCCGTAGACCCTGTCAGCTCCGGGGGGATAAGCCCATGCGTCGATCTGGAAGCCTGGTGAGTGGATGGCTGCGGATTAGATTTGTGCTGGAACGGAGCTCCCTCTTCATGCGGCCATCTTGGCCAGCGTCCGGACACGCCCCCCTCCACATACCTTTTTAATGCTAAGTTTAATTTTGACAAGAGCCATAATTGTTCATTCCTGTGTTGCACTCAAATACACCCTGGAGAAACAGATTATTAAAGGAGTTGTAAAGTCAGAAGTTTTTTTTATCTTAATGCATTCTATCCAACGATGTCCACAAATCCCTCGGCTGTTCCGGGACTTGATACAGCAGTGGGATACAGCAGCAGGAGCCAATCAAAGTCAGTTAGCAAATCAGGAGGGGATGGGGCCGAATGGCAGCTCTGTGTCTGAATGAGGATTGCTTGCTGTGGGGACAGTCGACAGGAGGGAGGGGCCAGGAGCAGTGAAGAAGGACCTGGCTGGGCTGCTCTGTGCAAAAACCACTTCACAGGGGAAGAAAGTATAAAATGTTTATCAGTTTAAAATAAAAAAAACAGGAGACTTTACAATCACTTTAACTGCTTAAAGCCTCTGCATAGTTTAGCTTAGGGTATCCCTTGATACTATGTGATTCCATCTATTTGTGTAAAGCAGAATGGACATCTAGAAGGATTTCTCAAGTCTTCCCTACTCAAATTCTTAAGCTGGGTATACACATGCATTTCTTTTTCATTCAACCAGTGTGATGCAGGGATCTCTCCCACTGAGTTTATTGTGTTATTCTGAAAGAAGGATACCCCACCCCCGGCAGAACACCCAGATCCTTGCTTGCAGCCATCGGCTGCAGGTGCTGATCGAATGCTGGTTTTTCAGGTAGACCATTTGACAGAAACCACATTTACACTGGCTTCTGTCATATGTCACACATGTCCCGAAAGCCGTCCGCTTCCTGCTGAATTTCAGTACGTGTGTACCGGGCTTTAAGACGGCCATAGATAATGCACTTTTCTTTCCTGCAATTGACTTGTGGGATGGTGAAATCCCACCACGGAGCCATTGTGTTCTCCATGTGGGGGGAGGGGTGCATAAAGCCGTCCATTTCAGGAGGACAAAGTGATTATTGCTAGTGGCCCAGCTTGCTGGTTGTACCCAAGTAGATCTGTGGATTGACTTGGGTACAATCAGCCTGCTGAACCAGACAAGATTCGAACCATCTATAGCTGGCTCTAGCCTGCAAACAAGTGTTCTCTAATTGTTAGCTAAACTTAAAGTGATTGTAAAGTCTAGGTTTTTTTTTTGGTTAACAATAGCAAACGTCATACTGACCTGCTCTGTGCAGTGGTTTTGAAAAGAGTGGCCCAGATCCTCCTTTTCTTGGGTCCCTGTATAGCTCTCCTGGCTGCTCCCTCCTTTTGAGTGCCCCCACAGCAAGCAGCTTGCTATGGGAGCACCCAAGCTAAACTGCAGCTCGCTGTGTCCATTTAGACATGGAGCCGCGGTTCGGCCCTGCCCCCCTCTCACTTCTGATTGGTTCACTGAATTTGATTGACAGCAGCGGGAGCCAATGGCGCGGCACTGCCATCTCAGCCTATCAGGAGATAGAGTCTTGGGCAGCCGAGGCACTCCTGCAGCATCGCTGGATAGAGATGGGCTCAGGTAAGTATTAGGGGAGCTAAGGGGGGACTGCTTCACACAGAAGGTTTTTTATCTTAATGCATGGAATGCATTATCATAAAAGACTTCTGACTTTACTACCACTTTAAGCAGTATCTGCCTGCTTTGAGCAGTTTGTTATCTGTTCCAACAGTGATTACATGACTGCAGCTTATAAATCATTGTTTTTAGCTCTTGTCATTAAAGATATTGATTTAGAAGCTATATGAAACAGACTCCTTCCTTGTTGTTCTCAGTCCTTGACTGCAGTATTCTTGTAAAAAGATAACAGTGATTACACTGCCTAAGCCCTTGGTGGCATCTCTCACAGCACTGGGAAAGAAAATGCAAAGGAAGTGATTATATTTGTAACTTTGTTTTGTATCCCTGAATATAATATTAAAAAATAAAAAGCTAGTGTGTTATAAAGTACAGTTAGCATTTTCACATATTTTTCCAATTGAACTACACATGTATAACAACTCATACAAGTGCCGAACTCTGAGATAAGCAGATATTGTCTAACCCTAGGTTCAAAGATTTGTGTTTTTTTAGTGCATTTTTCAGTTTGCTGATTGCTTTTGCATGTAATAGACTTCAGTGGACCCGCACCAAAAACGCAACTGTTGTGTTTTTGATGCATTTTTACATGCATTTTGCGTTTTGTGGGGGCGTTTTTTTTCTCTATAAATCACTGTGTATAGCTGGTTGTTAAGGAGCGGGCTAGGAAGCAGACCGCCGCGTCCTTAACAATCAATGAGCCATCAGCTGTTAGTGGGCTTCCCTTCTGACAGCTTAATGTAAAAATAAGCATTGTTGGCAATAAAAAAACAGCCGTGGGGTCCCTCCCAAACCAAACCAGGCCCAATATATTTTTTTAAAACTGCGTGAGGTCCCCCCCCCCCCCCCAAAATCCATACCAGGCTCTTATTTGAGCATGCAGCCCGGCAGGTCAGGAAAGGGAGGGGACGAGCAAGTGACCCCCCTCTCCTGAACCATACCAAGCCACATGGCCTCAGCAAGGGGGGTGCATTGATGGGGACAAGGGCCTTTTCCCCACAAACCTTGCCAGTGGTTGTAGGGGTCTGTGGCACGGGGGGCTTAAAAAGTGGGCCCCCAGATCTCAGCAACCCCCCTCCCCCCCATGTGAATGAGTGTGGGGTACATAGTACCCTTACCCATTCACCAAAAAAGTGAGTAAAGATCGTACACAAGTTTTTGACAAGTCCTTTATTAAAAAATAAAAACAATGTCCCCTCGGTGTTGATCCATCGTCAATCAGAGTGCCTGCCACACCGCCAGCCCCAGAAAAAAAAAAAGCTCCGATCACACCCGTCGTCTGCTTGCTCCGCCTTGTGACAGTTCTTGAATAGCTAAGAGGCAGGGCCACCTGCCACTGCCCCCCCCGCCCGGACGTTGGCAGCCCAGCATGCACCAGTCGATGACGTCACAGGGGGTGGTGCTACCAGGCCCCAAAGCACCTGCCCCCCCATGTTGAGGACATGTGACCTGGTATTGTGGCGCTCACTTACCCCCCTCCCTTTCCTGACCTGCTGGGCTGCATGCTCGGATAAGGGTCTCGTATGAATTTTAGGGAGGACCCCATGCCATTTATTTTTAAAATTTTGGCGTGGGGTTCCCCTCAAAATTCACACCAGACCTGATGGGCCTGGTATGGATTGGGGGGGGACGCACACTGTTTTTTTACCAATTTCTTTTTTATTGCTGGCAATGCTTGTTTTTTCATTCGGCTATCAGCGGGGAAGCCCGCTGACAGCTGAAGACTCAACGGTTGTTAAGGACACGGCAGCTGGCTTCCTGGCCTGCTCCTTAACAAAAGCTATACACAGTTTGTTAAAGAGAAATCTGTGTAGGGAGAACACCCTTACACCTTATTCCTCACGCTCCAACATCCTCACTGTACATGCATGACTAGAATAATTTCAAGCTGGGCTATGATAATTGAACAAAATGGCTATGGATGTTTTGTCTGCACATTCTATACCTCTTTTCTTTTATTTTAGGAGCTGTTTGAGAGATGTGAAGCGAAGAGACTCACTTTGTTTAAAATGGCTAGTGAAACTGAAGATAATGATAGTAGCTTGGGTGAGAAATTATATTTATAATCATACTTTTTCCTGGTATAAATGTTAAAATCATGTTCATTTAGGTATCCAGAGAGCTATGTTTTTTTTCGCTGTCAATCAAATTTATTGCTTTAGAATATAATATATTACTGATTTGTGATATTGAAGATAAGTACATTTATGGATGTCCCGATCTCTCACAGGGGACATTCTCCAAGCTAGTGATAATTTATCTCGTGCTATCAGTCTGTTTAAGAAGATTGTTGAAGGGCAAGACATCAATGGGGAACTGGAGCTCCCAGAGACATTGCACAGTAAAGGTAACTGACACCAATTCTAGCCTTTTAAATATACACAAGTCTACAATTACATATTAAATAACACATTTCAGTAATATATGCTAATAATTAAATTCTTGTATCTAGCAGAGGCAGAGTCCAGCACAGATTTCTCAACACTCATTGATTTAGGAGAGTTCGAGTCTTCCTCGCCGGTTGTGGATTCAGAGCCACTTCCTGTACCAGAAAAGTCTCCTTCAGCACTCATTCCCATCCTTCCTCCTCCTCCAATCATACCTACACAGTCCAACACCCGACCCACTCCAATAGATCAGACCCTAACTCAAATGAGCAGCACATCCAACTCTGTGTGTTTGCTTGACGAAGAGCTGCTACACCTGGGTAACAATCTTTTCTACCTTAATATTACTGTTAGAATAAATGTTAAGCAGCAGAAATATGTCTCATCCTTCTAATGCAGATTTCACTAGCTGTATTCTAGAAACACATGTTCAATGTTCTCAAAACACAGTAGTTACTTTCCCAAACAAAGTGATTAGCACATCTCAGCAAATACTTTAAAAAGACAAATTTAAGTCCATTAAAGTCAACACAGCAGAGCTTTCACAGTGGTCACGAGTTTTGATACTGCAGGGTTTTTGTTTGTTGAAACACATTACCTCTGGAAAAACTCTATTCTGTTCATTTTCATTGAGTTAATTTAAATTGTAATTTTAAGGTATTTGCTGGCATTTATTGAACTTATTTGGTAGAATACATCTTGGGATCAGTTTCGCAATACACACCATTCATAAAAAACATTATGACCAGTTATAGGTAATGTGAATAACATTAATTATCTTGTTACAATGGCATATGAAAGTGGGTGTGATATATTAATCAGTTTCCTCTGAAGTTGATGTTTTGAGAGCAGAAAATCGACAAGCGTAAGGGTTTCAGTGACTTTGACAAGTGCCAAATTGTAATGGCTAGATTATCCGGTCAAGGCAACTCCAAAAAGGCAGCTCTTGTGGGATGTTCCCAGTCTGCAGTGAAGGAAAACTGGTGAAGAGGGTCATCATGGGCAGCCAAGGCTTATTGATGCACTTAGGGAGTGAAGGCTGGCCCGTGTAGTCTGATCCAGTAGAAGAGCTATTGTTACTCAAAACGTTGAAAAAGTTAATGCTGGTTCCAATAGAAACATGCCAGAACGCAGAGTGCATCACAGTTTGTTGCGTTTGGGGCCGCAAAGCCATGATAAGTCAGGGTGCCCATGCTGACCTGTGTCCACAGCCAAAAGCGCCTACAATGGGCATGTGAGCATCAGAACTGGACTAGGGAGCAATGGAAGAAGGTGGCCTGTTCTGATAAATCTCATTTCTCTTTCGTTCACTGACAGACACAGCTTCAGTTCTTCAGACCATTGGGTATTATACTGTCACTCTTCAGGAGTAGGGCTAGGCGGAAACCTTTTTGGTTACGCTCCTGGGGCAGTTCCAGATTGTATACTATCACTTCCTGCTGTAGGACTTCCAGTTTTTTCTGCCTAGTCAGGAGTAAGGACCTGGCTATCTGTTGGGATCTGCGGTCCTGGCATTTTTTCCTATTTAAATGGAATTTTTAACTTTTTCTTTATTATTTTTGTTCCTTTGGTGAACTACAATCAAGTGTTCCTGTGAGAACTACAATCAACAGCCGAACTGACTGACGCACTGGATATTCTAAATCCTTCCCAGTCTGGCCTGCAAGCGCGATCCAACTATTAGCTCTGCGCTAGGTTGGCAACATAGCCCCACTGGACGGGGGCTGACCGGCGAGTGAAACACCTTGCAAGGTTGCATAGCCATGGTCACGACAGCAGTCATGACCAGAGTCGCAGCGTACCTCAGGCCGCAGACCCCCCGTTCCAAGATGGTGCAGTGGACTGCTGGTAGTAGCGCCCGCCTGGTGGCCATGGTGTGGTGAGTAGTGCCCCCCCCTTTCCTGCGGAATTTCTGGGGTGGTCGCGGCCCCCCTGGGGATGTTAAGCCCCCCCCCCCGTGTCCTTCCTCCCCCTTGTGCTTCCCCTTCCTCCTTGCGGGATTCCCCCTTAAATTTGGTCCTCTCATCTGTCCCCTGTTTGGGGGCATGGGTGAAATTGGGTAGGGGGCTACATAGTGCTGGGCTGGAGGAGCGGTGGGTGATGCCGCTGTCGTCCCCTGTAGGGAGTGATCGTACTTGGGTGCTGCGGGAGGGTCCCTAGGGGGTCCCCTCCTGGGGTCTGTGAACTTTTTCCCTGGGGCCCAGGGTCCCATGTAGCGCCGCGTGGTGCCGCCGTTTTTCCATGGTGTCTGTGTTCCTGGTTCGGCGACCATGTTTCTGTAGTTCAGCGACCATGTTTTTGGTTTCCCCATAGACTTGCATTGGGGGTCCATTTTCCTGTAGTCTGCGATAGTGCTGAAGAGCCAAAATAGCTAAGTTGGGAGAGCGTTAGACTGAAGATCTAAAGGTCCCTGGTTCAATCCCGGGTTTCGGCAAGAGGCTTTGATGGAGCAAATGCAGCTCAGCTGAAATTACTTTACTGAGATGAATTTGGCTGCCGCGGAAGAGAGTCAGCCCACTGGGTCTGCGTCCACGCTTGCTGAGTGCTCTAATAGTGAGGATGAGTCCTCCTCCTCCTCTGCAGCCGCCTGGTGGAGGCCCTGATTGTATCAGTGCGGGAAACTTTAAAGTTGGAGGACTCAGCTGCAGCTGAGTCTGCGACTCCGGTGCAATTTGGCAACCGCAAAACTTCCAAGGTGAATAAGGTTTTTCCCTTTCCTGCCTATTTTGACGTGATTGTCACTAGTCAGTGAGGTTCCCCAAAACGCATGGTTGGAATACCTAGCGTTGTGAGGAGTCTCTTCTGAAGAGACTGACGTTTCCACCGTCAGTGGCCCCTCAGGTTTCCAGGCTGAATAAGACTACACTTTTGCCGAAAGAAGATTCCCCGTCTTTCAAGGACCCCGTGGACAAAAGAGCTGAGGCTCTGGTGTGGTACCTCTTCACTGTGGCTGGTTCAATTTTAAGACTGGTGTTTGCTATCACCTTGGTATCCCAGACCTTAACGGAATGGGCTAAGGTTTTGCACCAGGATCTGGAGGGGAGTCAACATCATTCTGAGCTGGCGAACCTGGTGGATCAGTTTATCCAAGGGTTACAGTATATTTGTGATGCATCCCTGGATGCGGCCCCTTGGTTTCTGTGACGGTGGTGATCCTTCGCCGCATGATCTGGTTGAAGTACTGCTCAGCTGACCTTGCTTCTAAAAAGGTACTGACTGATCTTCCTTTTTTAGGTGACTGTCTGCTCGGTGCCTCTATGGAAGAGATCATTACGGGCCTTACGGGAGGCAAGAGTACATTGCTTCCACAGGCTGCTTTTCAGCTCCCAAGCAGCCCTTTCATCCGGCTGGTTCACAGGAAAAGGGCTCGAGATCCACTTGTAACCTTACGGGAGGCTCCAAGAGACCCTGGAATGGTAAGTCCAAAGCGGATGCTTCTGGTTATGCAGACAAGCTTCCCCAGCCTAAAGGGGCGCCCTCACACACGTTTGGTTTGGGGGATGACTTTGCCTATTTCCAGATCCGTGAACCTTGCCCATTCAGGACAAATGGGTCCACGATTTGATTTGGTTCAGTTACAAGATCGAGTTTTGGTCCTTGCCTCCGGCAAGGTTCTTTCCTTACAACTTATGTCTGTCTCCAGAGCGGCCACAGGGCCTTTACGAAGCAGTGCAGGACCTGTTAGCACAAGGAGTTATTGTGCCAGCTCCAGAGTCAGAAAGTTTCCAGGGTTTTTATTCAAATCTGTTCACAGTTCCCAGGAAAGAAGGCAAGGTTCGTCCGATCTTGGATCTCAAGGCTTTGAACCATTGTGTGCATGTTCAGAAATTTCGGATGGAATCTATCTGCACAGTAGTAGCTTTCCTTCATCAAGGAGATCTTTTGGCTTCTTTCGATCTCACGCTTACCTTCATATTCCAATATATGTCAGGCATCAGTGTTTTCTTTGTTTTGCCGTGGGGGAGGAGCACTTTCAATTCGTGGCATTGCCCTTTGGTCTCGGCTCAGCTCCTCGAGTGTTCACCAAGGGTTTGGCTCCAGTGTTGGCCTTATTACGGCAGCAGGGGATCACGGTACTGGGTTACCTGGACAATCTGCTTCTGCGTGCAGAGTTTTTCCCGGCTCTAGAAGCCGACTTAGACGTTACAGTGCGAACTCTGCAGGAGTTCGGGGGGACACTGTATTTTCAGAAATCAGCACTGTTTCCATCCACAAAGCTGGACTACTTGGGTCTGACGCTGGACTTCCTCAAACAATACTGCTGAAGCTACAGGAGGCTGTTTGGCTCCTGTTGTCCAACCTTTGATTATCACTCAGGACTTGCATGCAGGTGCTGGGTCTGATGGTCTCCACATTCGAGGCGGTTCCGTTTGCGCAGTACCACAGCAGACCTTTGTAAAGGGAGATTCTGATTAAATGGAACAAGGATCCGCTGTCATTGGACAATCTGATTCGGTTGAATCGGGGTTCTAGGGAGTCTCTCCTATGGTGGCTCCACTCCCCGGCCCTACGTCTGGGAAAATCTTTTCTTCCCCTGTATTCGACTGTAATCACCACGGATGCCAGTCTGTCCGGATGGGGAGGTGTCTTGGGAGTGTGTTCGGCTCAATGTGTCTGGACTGGGGAGGAGTTTCCTATCAACATCCTGCATATTTGGGAGATCAGACTTTTGTCTGTCTCAGTGGACGGATCGTCTGCAGGGGTGTCCTGTGCAGATACAATCGGACAATGCTACGGCTGTGGCATATGTCAATCATCAAGAGGGCACAAAGAGTGCCCTAGCAGCCCAGGAAGTGGCCGATATCTTGAGGTGGGTGGAACAATATGTTCCGACCCTCTCTGCTGTGCATATTCCGGGGTTGGAGAATTGGCAAGCGGACTATCTCAGTCGACAGACGTTGGATCCGCTGGCTTCTACTCTTAACAAGAAGATACTGAGGCTCGTGTCAAGGTCTCGGGATCCTCTAGCCAACGCCATAGATGCTCTGGTGGCCCCTTGGGGTCGGTATCGTTTGATTTATGCCTTTCCTCCAATACAACTTCTGTCAAGACTGCTACGCAGGATCGAGGTAGAAGGGATTCCAGTCATTCTGTGGCACCAGACTGGCCTCGCCTGTCTTGGTATGCAGACCTTGTAGGGCTATCATCAAGTTTGGAAGGCGAACATTACTTGGCATGAGTCTCGGGGGGTTTTCTCCCCACTCCTTTTCTGTGTCTCTCCTGTTGGAGTTTCTACAATTGGGTGTAGATTAATGTGTAGCTCTGGGCACCATCAAGGGCCAGATTTCCGCCTTGGCTATTTTTTTCCAAAGGCCGTTGGCGGCGAAGTCTTTGGTTCACACTTTTGTACAGGGAGTTCGCCATCTGGCTCCTCCGGTACGATCCTTGGTACCTCTGTGGGATCTCAGTTTGGTTCTGTCGGTGCTTCAATACAAGAAAAATTCCCCTATGTATGGGACTGTGAATGCCACTGAACACTGTGTTTTGTATAAAAATATCTTTATTTATTCCAAAATATGAACCAAACAAACAAACAGTAACATAAATCAATAACATTACAGGGCATTAAAAATACATGCATATGACAGACCAAATACCGAACCAAATAGGGGCGCTTAGGTGTACAAGGTGATCATGGAACCGGAACCGACCCCACGCGTTTCGGGCAAAAAAGCCCTTCCTCAGGGGTCACCCAAAGCTCTTGTATACAACATATAGGGATGATGGCCACTGACACTGGGCACTGAGTGAAAAGATACTGCTTGTTCTTGTCGGTGCTTCAAAGGCCTCCCTTTGAAAACATTCAGGAAATTCCTCTGCTCACTCTGTCTCAGAAGGTGGCTTTCTTAGTGGTTTTTACTTCTGCACGTCGCGTGTCGAAGTTGGCTCAGTCACCTTACTTGGTGATTCAAAGGGACAAAGTGGTGTGTCGACCCTGTCAGGCTTTCCTTCCTAAGGTTGTCTCGGTTTTTTATTTGAATGAAGACATTGTGCTACTGTCCCTATGTCCTAAGCCTAAACATCCTAAGGAAATTGCTTTACATTCCTTAGATGTGGTACGGGCGATTCGGGTTAACCTGGCGGTGACTGAACCGATTAGGAAAACTGATTCTTTGTTCTTACGCATGGACCTATGAAGGGGCGGCCGTATCTGCTGCGACCATTTCTAAGTGGATCAGGCAGACGGTAGTGCAGCCCTACTCCATTAAAGTTCAGGCTCCTCCTTTACCTGTTAAAACGCATTCTACAAGGGCGCTTAGTGCCTCCTGGGCCTTCCGTCATCAGGTGTCAGTGGTTCAGGTGTGCAAGGCAACTACTTGGTCGTATGTACACACATTCACAAAATTTTATAAGGTGGATGTACTTGCATCTTCAGATGCAGCGTCTGGCCGCCAAATTTTGCAGGCTGCGGTCGCGGAGGCTTCCGCATTTTGAGGGTGAAATTTTTTTCTGGTGGTGAGCGCCAGTTGTTCCTAGTTGAGCTCCTGTTACATGGTTGGCTATGTTGGAAATTCTGCGTTTGCTGTGTTTTTTCCACCCCTCATATTGATACTGCTTTGGGACATTCCAATGGTCTGAAGAATTAAAGCTGTGTCTGTCAGTGAACGAAAGAGGAAACTGGATTTTTGTCTTACCGTAAAATCCTTTTCTCTGAGGTTCACTGACAGACACAGCACCCACCCCTCTTTTGGGGTTGAGTTATTTGTTCTTCTGACACTGTTTTTTACAAACTGGAAGTCCTACAGCAGGAAGTGATGGTATACCCCCTGGAACTACCCCTAGTCCTACTCCTGAAGAGTGACAGTATAATACCCAATGGTCTGAAGAATTGAAGCTATGTCTGTCAGTGAATCTCAGAGAAAAGGATTTTACGGTAAGACAAAATTCCAGTTTTTTTCTTTTCCATCATGTGGATGGCCGGGGGGGGGGGGGGGGGGTTGTATCACTTACCTGGGGAAGAGATGGCACCAGAATGCAGAATGGGAATAAGAAAAGCCGGCAGGGGCAATGTGATGCTTTAGGCCAGTAATGGCGCACCTTGGTACCCCAGATGTTTTGTAACTACATTTCCCATGATGCTTATGCACTCTGCAGTGTAGTTGAGCATCATGGGAAATGTAGTTCCAAAACATCTGGGATGCCAAGGTTCGCCATCATTGCTTTATGCAATTTTCTGCTGGGAAACCTTGGGTCCTGCCATTCATTTGGATGTTACATGACATGTCCCACCTACCTAAACATTTTGAGTACTATAGCTTTAACGCTGCATGGTGCACTGAGTAATCTGAAGCACCCAGGAAACTATATCAGGATGCTATTCATAGATTATAGCTCTGCCTTTAATACCATCATTCCAGACCGGTTAGTCAAAAAAATGTTAAAGTTGGGTTTGCCTCCTTTCACTTGCTCCTGTATAGGGCATTTTTTAGTAAATCGCTTACAGGTGGTTTAACTGGGTAAATTTGTCTATTCCCAGTGAGAATTAGGTACTGCAGCACCGCAGGGTTGCGTGTTGAGTCCCTTATTTTATGCACTATATACCTATGACTGTACCCTCTATTATGAGACCAAAAGTATTATCAAATTTGCAGACAACTCTCCGGTAATTGGTTATATCACTAGAGATGATGAGGAGCCGTACAGGAACGAGGTTGATGGGATAGTAGAATGGTGTACAGAGAACAATCTGACCCTAAATATAGGGAAAACAAAAGAATTGGTCATAGATTTTAGGAGGAACAGGCCTGAACCAGCACAGCTTTTTATTAAAGGTGCGTGTGTGGCGTGGGCACCAACTTTTACATTTTTGGGAACTTACATTTCTGAAAACTTATTATGGACAATGAATGGCAAAGCAATTTAAAAAAAATCACAACAATGTCTGTATTTCCTGAGACTCCTCTGGAAGAGTGGCTTGGAAAAGATGGTACCAGAGAACTTCTACCATTCTGCCATTGAGAGCATACTAACCTATTGTATTCTAGTTTGGTATCCTAGTTGTACGTTTGCAGATAAAAAATGATTTAGGAAAGTGGTTCAAACAGCACAGCCAATTGTAGGGTGTGACCTTGTTACTCTTGATGAAAGATTTGCTGCCTTTGCAGGGCAGAAAAGATAGTGAGACCAGACCCATCCTGGCTGTCATTTTTTTTTTTTTAATTAATGCGGGAGATGTTTTATGATAATAAAAGCAAGGACTAATAGATTCAAGGAGAGGTTTTTTTTTCCCAGGGCTACTAAAGCTATTAATGCACGCAATAAATGAAAGTGGTCATTCAGATTTATGTTACCATTTTTTGTCATGTTTTTAAATTTTAATTTTAATTGTGGTATAATTAATTGTGTATTGCAAATGTGAAGTTGACAATTGTAGTGTATGAATAATGTGTGGAGTAGAAATGTAATTTCATTGTGAATTTGTTTTCTACAATGACAATAAGCCTTAACCTTATCCTAATGACCGAGTACACCCCTTCATGGAAACGGTATCCCCTGATGGCAGTGGCCTCTTTCAGCAGGATAATGCACCCTGACACACTGCAAAAATAGTTCAAGAATGGTTTGAGGAGCACAACAATGAGTTTGAGCTGTGGACTTGGCATCCAAATTCTCCAGATTTCAATCCAATCAAGCATCTGTCAGTTGTGCTATAAAAAAAGTCAAAATGTATTGAGTCCCCTCCTCGCAACTTTCAGGACCTAAAGGATTTGATACTGTTGACTTGGTGCCAGATACCATAGCATACCTTCAGAGGTCTAGTGTTATCCATACAGCTACAGGTCAGGGCAGATTTAGTGGCAAAGGTGGAATCTACTTAATATTAGGTGGGTGGTCATAAAGGTATGGCTAATCGGTGTATATACAGTAAATATAAAATATATATATTTGCTCCTGTTTGTCACAAAAATGTGTAAATGCAGTTGATTATTTCATAAGTTTTTGATACAGTTGCTGAGGGTTAGAGCCTTTGATGGCATTTTATTGCCAGTCTGTATTTTACTTATTGATAGTTAGAAACTCAACCCTCTAAAAGCTTTCAATACATGCCCACTCTGGGAAACAAACATTTTGACCTGTAAATCTAAAATAAAGATACAATGTACAATTCAGTATGTGTTGCTATATTTGGTTAATTTTGATGTCTTTCTTTAATCCCCACGCTTAGGGCTGGATGATCCTCCTTCAAATGGAGCCCCAGAATTAGCTTCAAACTCCAAGTGTGATATATTCCAGGTAGTAATGTGTGCCTGTCTTTTTATATCAATTATCATACAACCTTATTTTAGTGCAGGGGTTGTCTAAAGTTTATTTTCTAACCTGACATGTAACTCTTTTGTACAGGTGGACAGTCAAGAGATTGATTTCTTCACAGGATCTGCACTAGAGCCTGTGATCACCAGAGCCATACCCTTGCTAGCACAGCCAGCAAAACCCATTGTTGCCCCAACTGTTACATCCCAATCCACTCCCACTACTTATCCTCCATTGTTTAATGCTACCGCAGAATTATGTACAGCAGCGGCGCCCGCTTCTCCTGCTGGGGGCATTATGTTGCATGAATTAGAAGTGCTTGGGCAGCAGCTTCTACAGGAGGCAAAAGGGTAAGTTTGTCAGAAAAAGACATCGGAGCTTAGTATTTTATGGCAGGGAAAATATTATATTGTCATTTGTGGATAATAGGGAATTAACAGAAATAGGTCAGTTCAATTTCTTTTTAACTTTGTAGGGCATCGGCAAAGACCACGGGCTCTTCTATTGCTTTGAATGTGATGCCCACCTTAGCAGTGGTGAAACCTCAAAATCATGTCGCAGCTGTCACTCCTTCTTCTCCATATTGTTCTGTGCCAGTTGCCCCTGGTAGCTTTGTTTTTTCACCGCATCAGCAGGAAAGCCCACAGAAAGGCTCCCTTATATCCTTGGCTAATGTGACAGTGCCGCTGGAAACAATAAAAACAAGTGAGTTGTATGAATATAACCTTTCTTTAATTGATGTGTATGCATAGCAAAACATTTTTCTCTGTCGCTTATTGACAGACGTAGTCCTCCTTGATTAATATCAACTCGGGTTATACTGCCCTCTACAGGAGTAGGACTAGACAGTAAAGAAAACGTTCTGGCCACACCTTAGGGGCAGTCCCAGAGGGTATATCCTCTCTCTCTCTGCTACAGCAAATCAGTTTTTTTCTGTCTAGTTAGGAGTAAGGACCTAGATGCCTTGCTAGGATCTTCGGTCCTGGCATGATTTTTTTCTTAGAAAGATTTTTTTTTTAGACAGCTTTTTTCTCCAGTGTTCCTGTGAGATCTTCAAGCAAGCAAGCTGGAACTGGGCGACGGGTTGGATGTTGAGATCCAGTGGTCACCCCAGTTCAGCCTACGAGCGTGTGCAGGCCATAGCTCCGCGCTGGGTCGGCCGCGACATAGTCCCACTGGACGGGGACTGACCCTGCGAGTTAAACGTCTCGCCTGGACGCCACTGACCAACAGAGTCACGGCGTCCGTATTGGTCGACAGCCCCCCCACCCCGGTGGAGAGGGGTTCTGTCAGGAGTTGGCGCCCGCCTGGTTCCGGTATGGTGAGTAGAATGTTCCCCCTCTCCCCCCTGTCGGGTTTGTGGTGGACGCGGGCCCCTCTCTGGGATGGTAGGATGGGTCTCCCCTCTATCCTATAACAGGTCACAGATCCCCCAATTTGAGTGTGATTTTTTGTGAATAGAAACCAGGAGGCTTGGTTTGGGAGCTGACTATCTAAAGTCATTGTAAGACTGTATGGGTGACTGAAGTCAGTGGCAGTACTAAAAGGGCATTACTATTGAAGCAAAAGGTATCCTACCTGTCAGAGTGTGTACACAGGCCGATGCCTATGCCTGAGTTACTGCAGTCCAGATCGCCATTCCTCCAGCAACCGGTCACTTCCACGGGCTCCCGACGGCCCACGGACCGCATGCGGCCCGCCAGGGTCCTGTACCGCCGGCCAGGCTTATCACCATTCATGGTGAAGTTTGTGGGGCCGAGGCACTCCCGCAGGCCGCCAGGCCGAATACATACATCCCGCAGGCCGCTGCTAGCCGCCGCTATCCTACACAGGCCGCCGCCATTGTCTTGCAGATCGCACGAGGCCGCTATATTGGCGTAGCCTCGTGTCTCCAGTATGGGGGCGGCCATGTTTGAGGTGACCAAACACCTCGAGGAGCTATGGGGAGGCGCCGGAAGGCGTGTAAAGGGGCGGAGCCACCTCCTTTTACCCGGGAAAGCAAGCCAAAGACTTCCTGTCTGGAACAGGTTGTATTGAAACTTCTGAGCATCAAGTGGTGAGCCTTGGGGTCTCTCTCTCTCTCTCTGTAGGGGTCCTAAAGCAGGTAACACTGAGGGGCGCTGTGGCGCTGGGGGTCTAAAGAAAAAAAAAAAAAAAGTTTTTTTTTTTTTTTTTTTGCAAACTATTTTTTTCCGGCAAGTGTCTGGAATAATCATGGACCCTGCCACGCAGGTACCCCCACCTGATCCCCTCGAGGTGGCCGCAGGACCCTCCAGTTCACAGAATATTGATGCATTTACAGCAGTTTTGGAGTCTTTGGTATCCCGGGTGGAGATGGCCTGTCAAGACGGTCAAGAAAGCGACCCCCGCCTACCCCTATTTCATCTGATACTTCAGATTCAGATTCTGAGATGGTCATTGCAGCTGCAGGTCCCTCTGCAGGGGCGGTTGTCTCAGGTAAAGTTCCCTCAGACAGTGAGGAGGACGTTCCTGCCTCCGCCATAGCACAAGAAGAAGCATTGGTGGACGCACTAGTTGTGGCGGTCCGGGAAACCTTAAGACTTGAGGCTTTACCGGCAGAGGTA
This sequence comes from Pelophylax lessonae, assembly GCF_965119305.1. Lineage (NCBI taxonomy): Eukaryota > Metazoa > Chordata > Amphibia > Anura > Ranidae > Pelophylax > Pelophylax lessonae. The sequence goes on from NC_138778.1 coordinate 134,061,932, forward strand.
ACCGAGATGGAAATTCCCTTTGGTACTAGTAAACCTACCAAGAAGGCAAAGGTTTTTCCCTTACCCAAATGTTTTGGTAATATAATTAAAGAGGAATGGGATCATCCAAAACGTACCCTTACTGTTTCCAAGCGCATTGCTAGACGCTATCCGTTTGAGGAATCCCTCATTAAGAAATGGACGGTACCACCAGTGGTGGATCCACCCATTTCCAGACTGAATAAAGCCACTGTTATCCCGTTGGAGGACGCTCCGTCCTTTAAGGATCCGGTGGATCGGAAGATGGAAGCGGAGTCCCGCACTTTTTCCCTGATAGGGTCAGCCTTTAGACCAGTGATTGTCATTGGTTTAGTTTCACAAACATTAACGGAATGGGCAAAATTGTTACGCCATGACCTAAAGGTGAAAGGTATCCCCCAGGCAGCATCTGATTTGATGGAACAAATTATACAAGGACTGCAGTTCGTCTGTGACGAAGCCCTGGATGCCACCCCCTTGTTAGGGCATGCATCGATGTCAGCGGTAGTCCTCAGATGTATGCTGTGGTTAAAATGCTGGTTGGCGGATCTAGGTTCCAAAAAAGCCTTGGCGAATCTCCCCTTTCAGGGGAATCGCTTATTTGGGGCCACCCTAGATGAGATCATTAAGGATGTCACTGGGGGCAAGAGCACTTTTTTGCCGCAGGCTGCTAAAGCTAAAGGACCTCGTAAAAGCGTGGACCTTTCTTTGCCGCTCATAAAGGGTTCGTTCGCTCCGCTGGGGCGAGCAGGAAAGGCAAAGCCCCTCTAGGAGGGTTCAAGAGGCGCTGGTCGGGCAAACAAAAGGCCGACTCAGCCAAACCTGAAGTTAAGGCTAATACAGCCTGAAGGTGCGCCCCCACCCGGTTTAGGGGTGGGGGGGCGTCTTCACCGGTGTTCAGATCTAGGGCTTTCCTGAATCCCGGACTAAGGGGTTCAGGAGATCATACGATCAGGATACAAGATCGAGTGTCGATCACTGCTACCGGTGCGATTCTTCCCTTCCAACATTTAGGTGCTACAGGGAGCGGTAGTTCCCGTTCCCTGAACAGATCATTTTCTTTACCTTTTCCAAAGATCATTCTCAGTTCCCTCCAGGAATCGGATCCGGTTGAGCAAGCGGACCAAGGAGCCTCTAGTCTGGTGACTTCGGTCTCTAATGCTCAACCAGGAGAAATCATCACTCCTGATAGGAATCAAGTTTCTGATAAATGTGTGGGAACAGAGAGCGATCAGACTTTGTCGGATTGCCTGGACCAAGCAGCTCTAGGGCAGCCTGGTTCGGATCCAGTCCGACAATATCAGGGTGATGACTTAGGTCGATCACCAAGGATTTCACCATCTGTATCTTCATCAGAGCATCCCGGAGGTGGATCTGTTGGCATATCAGCTCAACAGGAAGGCGCGGAGGTTGGTAACGCGCACCCGCGATCCTCTAGCGGACGCAGCAGACTCGCTGAACGGCCTGTAAAGGCAGTGTCAGCTACTATATGTCTTCCCTCCTCTCAGATTGCTGCTGAGATTTCTCCGCAGGATAGAGATGGAGGGAACTCCAGTTATCCTGGAAATTCTAGGCTAGCCTCGTCAAGCCGGTCAGGCCGACTTGGACATGCTAGTCGCGAACGCTCCTTGGAGACTTCCTCTCAGGGAGGATCTGCGGTCTCAAGGACCGATCTTCCATCGTGCTTTACAGTCGCTGGTTTTAATGGCCTGGCCATTGAGACCCAGGTACTGAAGGACAGAGGGTTGTCAGCTTCAGTTATTTCTACTCTAATTAAAGCAAGGAAAGCGACTTCCAGCAAAGTCTATTATCGCACATGGAAGACTTATATCGCGTGGTGTGAATCTTTGGGATTTTCCCCACGTACCTATTCGGTGACCCGAATCTTGGCTTTTCTGCAAAAGGGGGTTGAGCAGAAACTATCCTTGAGCACCATCAAGGGTCAGGTTTCAGCATTAGCAATCTTCTTTCAGAAGCCTTTGGCTACTCATTCCTTGGTGCGGAATTTCATCCAGGGGGTGCGGCACTTGGCTCCGCCAGTCCGCGCGCCCTTACCGCCCTGGGATCTTAATTTGGTTTTGTCGGTTCTGCAGAAACCTCCCTTTGAAGGTTTCTGCAGAACCGACAGGGAGATTCCCTTGCTTACATTATCCCAGAAGGTGGCCTTCTTGGTGGCTATCACTTCTGCACGCAGGTTGTCAGAACTGGCTGCATTATCATGCCATTCCCCATATCTAGTGGTTCATAGGGATAATCCAAAGCCATCCTTTCTTCCTAAGGTGGTTTCAGACTTTCATCTGAATGAAGATATTGTGCTACCTTCCTTGTGTCCTCAGCCCAATCATCCTCGGGAATATGCGTTGCATTCCTTGGATGTGGTTCGGGCAATCAGGGTATACCTGAAGGCTACGGAATCGTTCCGTAAGACGGATTCACTTTTTGTGATCACGGATGGCCCCAGAAAGGGGTTGCCTGCATCTGCCGCGACTATCTCCAAATGGATTAGACAGACGGTGGTACAGGCTTATTCGATTAGGGGTCGGAATCCTCCGTTCCCTGTTAAGGCGCACTCCACTCGAGCGCTCAGTACTTCCTGGGCCTACCGCCATCAGGCGTCAGTGGTCCAGGTGTGCAAGGCGGCCACCTGGTCGTCGGTGCATACCTTTACAAAATTGTATAAAAAGTTGATGTGATGGCATCGGCGGATGCCTCATTTGGCTGCAAGGTTTTGCAGGCCGCAATTTGAGGAGACCGGTGGTCTACCTCGAGGGTTTTTTTCCGTTGGAATTTCAGTTGAGTCTCATCCTTTGATTGATGAGCCTTTAAGACTTCTAGTTGGCACCGATTGGGCCTTCTAGATTGGATTTTGATTTCCATTTTCCCACCCCTCATTTGTGGTACTGCTTTGGGACGTCCCGAGTTGATATTAATCAAGGAGGACTACGTCTGTCAATGAGCGACAGAGAAAAATGGATTTTTGTAAAATCTTACCGTAAAATCCTTTTCTCTTAAGCTCATTGACAGACGTAGTACCCGCCCCTCTGTTTTTGAGTTGGGTTGGGTTAAATTCTCTAAACACTGCTTTGTGACATAACTTATTTGCTGTAGCAGAGAGAGAGAGGATATACCCTCTGGGACTGCCCCTAAGGTGTGGCCAGAACGTTTTCTTTCCTGTCTAGTCCTACTCCTGTAGAGGGCAGTATAACCCGAGTTGATATTAATCAAGGAGGGCTACGTCTGTCAATGAGCTTAAGAGAAAAGGATTTTACGGTAAGATTTTACAAAAATCCATTTTTTAAAGTTTGGTTGAAAATTCCTTCCAGGTTAAAGAGAAGTGCAGGATAATAAAAAAACAACCAACTATACTCACCTAGATGGCTGCAGCACCGATCTGAGCTGCAGCTGCCTCTCACTAGCTCCACACTGAGAATTGAACCATTAAAGACCACTGATTGCTCAGTTCTCGAGTCTGCTCTGAGCAGAAAGTTGTGATTGTCAGACTCAGTTACCGGCTTTCTGCTCTGCCCCTCCAGTGTGCACTGGAGCACTGGGCTGTGGAGGAGGCTTGAGAGGCTGGCTCAGGCTCTCAGCAGCATGCTGAGAAGCTGAGCCAGCTGCTGGCCAAGCATCTGGGCGGATCCTGACATTATGGTCGGGATCCCTGCAGAGCCTGGACTGGCTCTGTGACGTCATTCTGATTGTGAATCACCAGAACAGGTGTGCTAAACTGCAGAATAATCCTCACCTCTTGTTCTGATGAAAGCTGTTATATGTTTCGTTTCTTATTACTTTCTGTCTAGATGACAGTGGTCAACATAAAATCCAAAACTAGAAAAGAATATTGGGCTAGAATTGCACTTTACCATTTTGTATGAGTTCACTTTCACATTACAACATCATAATTTCTGTTGAAAAGAGAAGAGAATATCTACTTGCATTAGAATCTTTTGCTGACTGTCTTCACAAGTACAAAATGAATGACCCTCTTGTGAATCAGTTAAACAATCTTATGTCAGTTAAAAAAAAAAAAGTCTTATGTAGTCATCTGTTCAATACTTTACTGTACTTTACAACCAATAATGGATGTAAGTGTGGCCCACTTGGTAAGATAGAGCTGAAGCATTATAGGTTGTTCATTTATTCACTGCTACTGCGCAAATGATTACAAAAAAGAGAATGTCTGGTTTGTAGTCAGTTAGCCAGGGTCATTGGTCTTTCTTTCTGCAGCTTAAATACTGAGCTCAAACTCTGCTAAATTGTTAATTTTTGGCCTTTCAGGTTCCCTCCTGCCAGTGACTGCTTATGATAAGAATGGTTTCCGCATTCTGCTGCATTTTGCCAAGGACTGCCCACCTGACCGTCCAGATGTTTTGGTTGTAGTGATCTCTATGCTGAACACAGCTCCTCTTCCAATACGAAATATTATTTTCCAGGCAGCAGTTCCCAAGGTATTTAAGGATCTCATGACTTGGCATGCTGTTTTTGTTGTGACCGCTATCCTTTTAAAATGTCAATTTCTTGGTGTTATAGACAATGAAGGTGAAGTTACAGCCTGCTTCTGGGACAGAGATGGCAGCATTCAATCCTATCTTACCTCCTGCATCAGTCACACAAGTCATGTTGCTGGCAAACCCACTTAAGGTAATGAATAGACTTTGGGATAATCTCTCAGATGTGCTATATTTCCCAAGTAGTTCTGCAAATTTTTGCCTCTACTTAGTCATATAGTACAGGACACATGATCTTTAGTCTTTTAACATGTTTATGTACAGCTACCTTCAGGTGATTGGACACTGGCAAAAAAAAAAAGCTGCAGTGACTTCCCCTGTAAACCCCTTACACTCCCAGCTAGCTTCAGTTTTTGCTAGTGTGCTTAGGTGATGGACCTCCTTTCTCTTTCAGAAAGGTTGCCTCTTTGCTATGGAGGTTTTTTCTTTAAGATGATTCTCCTATCAATATTCCTGGCTGCACCATAGCCACAGTGTCTCCTTCTGCAGCTTCCAGATTAGTTTACTCCTCCTAAGTCTTGGAAGGGACCATACATAGACCCAGTTTGGATGAAGATGTGGTGCTAGTCTGTAATGTTACTTCGGGCACTGGATCCTTGACCAATAGAACCAGGGATCAATGACTGATTCTTAGTCCTTATATTTAATCCAGTGTGAAGACCGCAGTAAGTGCAGGACTTGTACCCTTTACATCTGCCTCAGGGTGCTGGCGCTTGTGTTCTTCGGTCACCAAGAGTGTATGCTGCGACACTGTGTGTAACAACCATGGATGGGAGCCACCGGACATTTATATTTGGCACCATTTTTTTTCCTTAGTCTGCCACATTTGCTACTACTATGTCCATGCGCCCTCATTCTTAACCGCTTCACTAAGCATGTGTGCGTCATTTTACTTTTTTGGCTGCACTTTCTCCCAGTTGGCACCTGCAATCTATAAGGCTTCCTTCATAGCCCAGAGACCCTTGTTGCCTGCCTGGGTGCAGCAGTCTACAAGGCCTGGCTCAGAAGACTTAACCCTATGAGGAAGATCCCCACTCTGCTTCTGAGAAATGTGAGCAGACTAAAATTTCATCCACGCTCAGGGATACCATTGCTACCCCTTTTGATTCTGTACTTTTTTTTTTTTTAGCATTAGAGTAGTCTGAATCTGCTCACGCCAAGGTCTCCCCTCACTTTTGGAGCACATACTGTATGGTGACTGGACTCACCCTAACAAACTATTTGCTCCTCCTAAATGTTTTGATCAGCAATATGCTCTCGAAGAGAGCTTAGTGCAAAAACAAATAGTCCCTGTAGTGGATCCTTCCCTCTCGTATCTTAAAAAGATGCTTTCAGTCCCTGTAGAGGATTATTCTGTTTTCAATAACCCAGTGTATAAAAGGTTATCCACTGGGCCCCTTTTTCCTTGGCAGGCTCCAGCTTACAACCCGCAGTTGCTTTTATGGCTGCTTGCTAGACCCTTTCTGCCTGTATTAAGTACATGGCCCAAAACCCTAGCTCCATTCTGGTGATTCCATCCGTACACCAACAACTAGAGGTTTACCTGTCCTACTTCTGTGTGAATGGCTTGGCCAGTATGCTTCATCAGATCTTCAAAATCAGCCTTCTCTCCATCCATATGCACAGGATTATTTGGCTCAAATGCTGGTCAAAATAAATCCCATGCAGGAAATGTAGAGAGCCTCTGCCCTTTAAAGGAGAGCATCTGTTTGACCCCTCTTTGGATAAGGATAACAAGGAGTAAGAAAACTCTTCTCTCCAGAAAAAGAAGGCATGTGCTTCACAGGTAGAACTTATACTCATGAAGCTTAAAAAAAGTTGTTCCTTTCATTCCTCTAAGGCCTCCAGCTCCAAGCCTAAGTCTGAAGTTACTTTTTGTCTGAAGACATGGTCCTCCAAATCAGCAAAATCTGGCCTCAACCCTTCTTCCCACTCAATGAACAGCCCTATTGTCAGAGTAGAGGGATATCTTTTGGCCCGTCTGCTCCCAGGAATTCTCAGATGTCTACAGAAAGAGTGTTTCTTTCCAAGCTCTACAAACTGGAGTTTTGGACTATGTCTCCTTTCTGTATTACGCTCTCCAGTTTTCCTCTCTCCCTGCAAGGACGTTGTTCAGCAGCTCCTCTCACAGAGGGTCGTTGTCCCAGTCCTGAGCAAGAAATGCATTCAAGCTTTCTACTTAAATCTGTTCACAGTTCTCAAGCCAAATGAAGAAGTTCAGCCTATTCTGGGTTTGAAACCCTCAACTTGCTCCTGTGGGTTAAAAAGTCCTGCATGGATTGCACCAGATCTCTTATTGTCCCCCTCCTTCCAGGGAAATTGTATGGCTTCAGTAGACATCTGGGATGCTTACTTGTACATACCCATCTTTCCTCATCTTGACTGTCTGCATTTTGCAGTTGTCTGTCAGCATTACCAATTTGTCAGTTTTCCTTTATAACAGGGGTGTCAAAACTTTTTTCAAAGAGGGCCAGATTTCATTAAGTGAACCTGCGTGAGGGCCGACCATTTTACCTGACATTCTTTGGACCATTCAAATTAAATACAAACTAACTATTTTATGCAAAGTTTATTGCAAACGGCATACTTTTCCTTTCATTACATGGAAGACAAATCTAAACGGATGTTAAATCGCTCTGCCTTTCATATCTGAAGGCCAGATGAAAAAAAAATCCAGGAAGCTGAACTATATGTCAGGAACATTGTAAAGTACATTACATATTATTGGTAATAAAGGTTGTCTGTCAACTTTTAAGTTAAAAAAAAAATATGAACAGGAACATAACACAGAGTATACATGTTGTGTTCAAATATATTGATAACTGATTTAGACCAACTGATGTTAACTGAGATTTTACAATGTATTCATCTCAATCCGGAGCATGCGTGCTCCCTAATCAGTCACACAAGGGTTAACCATATATAAGCGCTATATGAACCCACCGATGATGATTAATGATGGCAGCAAAAAAATTCATGAATGATGCCAATGTATTTTTCCAAATTACCTGTGGGGCCGTATTAAAGCAGCGCGGGGGCCGCATTTGGCCCGCGGGCTGGACTTTGGACATGCCTGCTTTAGAATATCTAAGTTTCCCCCAGATTTTCACCAAGGTGCTTCTCCTGATAAAGGATCAGTACTTCCTATCCCTGTTATCCAGTGGACAGTGTAGGTTTTGCAGAGCTTCGATTGGATCCTCAAACTTCAGAAGTTGTCACCAGAGCCTAGTCATTGATTGGAATACCTATGCCTGACATTGGATATCGGACAAACTTCTGTCCCTCTGCTCTCATGCCCAGGGTTTTTTGTCCCAAGGTCGACCCTTGATGGGGTGCTACATGATGATCATGAGCCTTATGGTAGCTTCCCTCCTATTGCAGCTCAACATTCTGGCAGCGTAGGACAAACAGACTTGGTCTGTGCGTCTGACCTGCAAGGCCAGACTCTCTTAGACCAGGGGGATTTCCACTCAGCACTGAAATCAGACAAACCCTTTCCCTCAAAGATGTAAAACGTTGTTACCATGGATGCTAATCTGTTAGGCTGGGGAGGAGTCCTTGTTTCCCTTTTGGTGCATGGGAGTTGGTTGTCAGAGGAAGTCTGGCTTGCCATCAATATCCTGGAACTCAGGGCAATTTGGTTGTCCCTTGATAGCTGGGCCCCTTAGTTGCAATGTCATTCAAAAAGAATTCAGTCGGATAATGCAGTGGCAGTGGCCTACATCAATCATTAAGGAGTTGATCCTGTCTTGTGCAAAATGTTACATTCTGGCCTTGTCCATTATTCACATACCAGATGTGGAAAATTTCCAGGTGGATTTTTTCAGTTAGAATCTGGATCCAGGTGAATGGATTCTTCATATTTGTTTCAAGCCTTTTGCTTCAGGTAAGGAATGCTGCACTTGGATCTTCTGGCATCCAGATTCAACTTGGCAGTGAATGCTCTGGTGACTCCGTAGGTCAGTTCTACCTGAAATACACCTTTCAACCTCTCCAGTTTTTTTCGCTTTTCTGCTCTGCAGGATAAAGATGGAGAGCATTCTAGTGATTCTCCTCACACTTATCTGAAACATGATAACATGGTACCCAGACATACTCAGACTCCTGGCAGAGTCCCTATGCACCCTTCAGATTGTCTGGACCTTCTGTTTTATGGCCAGTCCATCCTGCTTCTCGTTTGCTGGTTTTAATTACATGACTGTTGAAGCCCATTTCTAAGGGACAGGGACTTAACAGATGTGGTGGCCCCTACCATCTTGAAAGTTCTATCATAGGAAGTACTGCATAGGATACATCCTGTCCTTTCTGTGTTCTGGTCTAGATCAGCATCTGTCCTTAAGTACCAGGTACAAATCTGTTTCCCAGACCATTGCCTTATCATTCCTTAGTCAAGGCATTTGTGTAGGGTGTCTTACACATCTCTCTCCTTATGCGTTCCCTTGTAACTCTGTGGCACCTTAACATGGTTCATTTGGCACTTCAGAGACCACCCTTTAAACCTATTCAGTAAATTCCCTAATCTGACTTTATTTGCAAGGTAGAATATGTGTAACTGAGGTGTTGGATTTGACTCATCAGTGAATCAGAATTTGGAGAAGATAAATAAAATAAATTCATATGGAGTACAGTGACTTCGCTGAGGCTGCCCTTAAACACAAACAGGGTGCCCCCATAAACAGGGGACCTCATGTTTGGAGGCTACGTATACAAAGTCCAACAACTGTGTCAGACCAGTGAGCTGAGAGTCCAGAACTTTTACTGTTAGAGTTTTCTCAGCAAACAGTACAAATGATCTATTGCATTTCAAGAGTTTTAAAGATTTTCACCTTCTTCAGGGCTCAAATTACCACAATTCATTAATGAAAAAAGTCACACAGTACTGCTCCTGGGCATTGGGTCAGTTTTTTCAATTAAACAATGAAAGTAGAACTAAAGGTAAAACGTTTTTTTTTTTTTTTCATTTTGGATAGATTAAGAGAGGGTCAGTGTTTTGGGGAGGTTTCCTTAACTTCTTGTCTGACAGCCAAAACAGGAGATGAGAGGAAATTCCTCCATAGTAAGGAAACACCAGAACTAATGTCTCCAGTAGAAGATTTCCCCTCTATCCCTGTTCTGGTGAAAACCCAAAAATCTTGATTTTTAATGTTGATAATGATACATAGGACTTGTAAATCGGGTGAATCTCCCTAATGGGAGCACAGACAGAAAAAAAACTTGATGGTCTTATCCCTCTCCACTCTATCCAAAACAAAAAAAAATCTGCCTTTAGTTATACCTTAATTGTGGTAATTCTGCCACTTTGAGTCCTCCCAGGTTTATACAATACCTAAGCCATGATGAAGGGGGAATGTCTTTATACTCCTAAAACGCTTTGGCTATTTTGTATTGTTTTCCTCCAACATTAAAAGGTATTTGACTCTTAACTTATTGGTCTGGTGCTTTTTTTTGACTTTGTATTCACAAGGTGGCTTTTCTCTTTGCTATGAGTTAGCGGCCTTATCCTATAAAGAGCATTTCCTAGTGTTAAAGACAAGGTTGTTCTAAGGCCTGAAGCCTTCTTTCACCCTTATGTGGATTCCTTCTTCCATCCCGACCTAGACATTGTCCTTTTCTACTAATGTTCTGCTCCGAAACATCCAGAGAAATGTTTTCTCCATTTTATTGACTTGGTACGTGCAGTGAGAGTCTACCACCTCTTCTATGCAATCTTAGCATCCTTGCACATCCTGAGGGTTCCTACAGGGGTTTCCCTGCTTCTTGTTTCACCTTTGTTCAGTGGATTAGACAAGTCATCAATAGAAACTTTGGCCTAAAGGATGGCGTTTCCTCCCTTACCTGTTAGGCTGCATTCTACCAGATATTAGATGTCCGATGCTGAAAAGCCCATGAAGCACAGTTTCACAGATTTGCAAGGCTGCCATCAGGGTTTCTGTTCACACATTTGTTAAAGGGTAACTCTATTAAAAAAATAGAGAGAAAAAAAAGATACAAAAAATAACATTGCATTTACAATTGTGACTCACGCCATATTGTAATTTAATGTTATTAAAAATTACCTTTCCTTTTCAATCTGCAAAGCTGTAATTTTCTGTCAAATTTAATGCAATATGGCTACACAGTTGGTGTACAAAATGCGCTCTAAAATGTCATTTTTTGCTTATGTATCACTGCTTTTCCCAGAACTCTGCACTAAGATACAAGTCAGATTTTAGGCATCCTCTGCAAAACAAATTTCAGTTCTAATGAAATGCTCCTAAAGGGTTAATCACTTCTAAAGGAATGCAGACTTATTGCCTTGGGCTACCTAGCAGTTTCCAGAGATTACCCTCGGTGTGTACACCATGGACCGTACCCGGACCCTACTGTGTGGGCTGGCCTGTAATGTTTGCTTTAAACACTGGGTCCTGCCGTAGCCACTCACCGTGGAACGAAGTGCAGTGTGTGAAGTTAGCTGCAGGGTGCTGTACCGGTCCATGGCTGTGGTCCATTTTTATGGCCCCAGAATCTGAATTCCCCTTCAGGGGTACGCCCAATGCGATGGGTGAAACCTGGACCTCTAAAAGGCTGAACTCTGTGGATAAGATAAGACAGGATTTCCCTGTGTATTGACACTCGTCCCTGGTTTTGAATAACACAATCCGCAGTGCATAACACACCATGCAGTTTAATGGGTAGGCGATTTTGGAGCTATTCACTTTATTGTGGTATCTGCACTCTCTAACACTTTTTGGTGCAAGCAATGAAGGGACAGTGAAGGAGTCTAGGCATCTTTGGGCATTTGCGCCAAGCTGAATCCGAGATGTCCCAGAGCTCTGGGTCCAATCTGTCATTTCATTGTACAATAGTGAATTTCTTTTGCTGCCCCTTCCTTGCTTTTTACCTTCCAATCTGCCAGCCTCATAACAAAGGATGGCAGATTTAATGACTGCCTTGCACCAACTTCAGGCACAAGGAGTCATTGCTTACAACAAGATTTGTCATTGCTTATCTCAGACAAGGGGATTTTCTTGCATCAGCAGACATACAAGATCTCTTTCTACACATCCCTGTCTTCCCTTTACCTGAACACTTTTGTTTTGCTGTGGTAGCCTAGTACTTCAAGTTTATAGCAGTGCCATTCGGGCTATCCTCTGCACCCAGAGTGTTCAGAAGAGTGCTTACCCTTCTGACACTTCTAAGAACCCAGGGCATTCATGTGACAGGTTACCTGGCTATCTTCCTACTAAAGTATTTCTCAGCCATAACTTTGTCTGCCAGTGTTCAAATGACGATTCAATTCCTTTTAACCTATGGCTGGATATTCAACTTTCCAAAGTGATTCTCTTGTGGCAAGATAGTGGAGGAAAATGTCCTAGTGATTCTGATGACACCAAAATTGGCCCAGAGGAATGTGGTAAGCAGACATAGTTGGGCCTCTGGTGGACAAGCCTTGGTCTCTTCCAAACAGACCAGAATTATAGCCCCCCTATTCCATCCCGCTTCTCAGTCGCTGGCTTAAAGAGGAAGTAAACTCTTCACAACATTTTTTCTTTTTTTTTTTTTCTCTGCAAAGTAAATGCATAATGTGCTAGTATTTATCGCATACTAGCACATTATGTGACACCTGCAACAAAGCCCGCGTTGTCCCCGCTGCTGGCCGCATCCATCTTCACCCGTCTTCTTCCCGGTCTGCGGACTTCGGCAGTATTACTGGCCAAAGCCGTGTGACGTCACTCCCGCGCATGCTGCAGGAACCTCCAGTCATGGCACAGAGCTCTGAAGAAATGGCACAGTGGCTGTTTCTTCAGAACGCATGCGCCGATGATGTCATGGGCTGCATGCACTGTAAATATCTACTAAACGGTGCAAGTTTAGGAGATATTTACAGCACCTATAGGTAAGCCTTAATATAGGCTTACCTATAGGTGCAAGTCATTAAATTGGGTTTACACCCACTTTAATGGCATGGCTGTTAAAACCCAAGTTCTAAGGAATAAGGGTATCTCTCTATTATTCCCAACTTACTCAGAGCAATGAAATGCAACTCATGCAAAAATTGACCACATGGAAGGCCTTCTTTGCATTGTGTAGGGACAGATGGCTAAAGCCTAGGGAATACTCGATCATTCGTATTTTGGCCTTTCTTGAGTCTGAGTACCCTCAGTGGACAGGTATCTGCCTTATCCACCCTCCTCCAGAATTTCCTTGCCTTACAATTCCTAATCAAGACCTTCCTTCAGGAAGTTGCTCAAAAAAAGCCCCCAACTCAATCTCCTGTGTCTCCTTGGGATCTCAAACAGAATTTACAACAATGTCAAAATTCCTGTTTTATTGCATCAATATAGGTAAAATTTTTATTGCTAATGTTTTATTGGCTACCGTATTACAAAAAGACAAACGCTTTTTAAAGCCATACAAGTAGATATTTGGTTGCTTAGGTTTTCAGTGTTAATCAACAGTGCATACTTTGTGGATTTCTTTTCAGGAAGCAGAGTATAGTATAATCACTGACTGAACTATGTTCCTTGATTTTTATTCCCTTTTGTGAGTAAATTCATCAATCAGGCATGTCTGGTAATGCCAGCCGTAGTTGGTTTGAATCTCGGGAGGTTCAGCAGAGACTGGCCGAGATTCGAACCATCAATGGGCAGGCTGATTGTACCCGAGTCGATCCATCGATTGACTTGGGTACAACCAGCATTTCAGATTTTACAAGCCATTATCGCCTATAACCACTAGCAATAATCACTGTGTGTTCTTCCGGCATAGATGGCTTTTCCCTCACACAGGGAAAACTAGGGATGAAAATTCTGGGCCGAAACAGAAACCGAAAATTCAGGATGCCCTTGGCCGAAAACCGAAGCCGAAAATGACTTTCTTTCCCCCAAATGGTTTGAAAATAGTGGCACCAGTGTCAGTGTTAATTAACACTGGTTGCACTGACACTGATACTGGTTAAAATGAAAGAAATCGGTGTTAAGCACCAATAATCCCGCGCAGTGGAGAAAAAATGTGATATGATTGTTTCAAAGGGCAGAAACAAATATAAAAGTGATAAAATTCGGGAGCTCCAGCATAAACGTAAAAACGTGACAAATGACAAACTTATATAGTGAAATATAATCGCTGCGGGCTTGAGGCTTGAGGAATTGTGTGTGAACCAGCATTGTAATGCCAGCATACACAGACATTGAATATGTTTTCTTTCCCTGCAGGAAAAACTGCGGCTCAGGTATAAGCTATCATTTACACTGGGAGAAGAATTCAGCACAGAGGTTGGAGAAGTGGACCAGTTTCCCAGCCCAGATCTCTGGGGAAAACTATGACCCTGATTTTTGTTGTCAACTTCAGACTGTGATAGAGAAGTGATTTTGCTTCAATATGCAGGTTGTTTACACGTCTTCAACATCTAGGCAGTGAAAAGCTGGATGTAGTGGGAGTGATTGAGACCCTCACAGCACTTTATTTGTACTCTCCCGAGTGGACTCATTGATTTCCCTTCTGTGTCCAGAGCTTCTAAAGCATTGATACTACTGTTGTGTAATGATATGCCAGCCTTTCTTTTGTCTAAACCATTGCGGCTAAAAAGCCAGTGGATTGGTAAAGAGCATAGAGGCTTTGACATATGTTTATACATTTTTTTTGTAGGCAGTATTATTCTCGTTTTGTTTTGTTATTGTAGAATCCAATCTACAATTAATCTGTTAGTCTCACTAGTGAAAAAAAGGGCAAATATAGTCACAAATGTTTTTCTGCCTCTTGATAAGGTAAGTAGTAGGATGGCTGGGAGCTGATGGAACCAAGGCTTCTATCCAGTACAGGAGGCTTCCACTGCCCGACTCCCAGGTGCAGTGCTATTTCTACAGCAGATTACAGCTGATAGTATCAGGCACAATTAGGTGCCTGCCCTCCTTTTTTTACACCGCTTCCAAGCACCAGGCAATTGCAGCCTCCCACACTGGATGGGTACCTCAGCTTTGACACTAAAACAACCATCCTGACAAATTATTGTTTCTGAGTAAAACTTATGTGACCCTCCATGAACATATTTATTAAATTAAGTACTTATATCATAATGCATAATCCAACACTTTACACTTGGCACAGGCAGACAGACTTTACAACCCCTCTGGAGCCAGCGATTTAAGAGCTACTGCGCATGGTGTACCTTATAGATGAAAGAACTTCTCATCTCCCTGCTAGGTGGCACAAGGACAGGTAGCCCATGCATGTAGACTCAGATCGCTGAGTCCAGTGAGGATATAGATGCCGTGCAGCCAAAGGCAAGCTGCAGTAGTAAGAAGTGAGGAGCACTATTGTTGAGAGGGCATTCTTATTACTACAGGTAGCCTTTACTTTTATTTCAGATATGAAAAGGCAGACCACCTACACCAACACATATGTAAAAAATCTTATTGGATAATTATGCTTGTTATCCTAGAGGTCTTGGCAGTGTCAATTTACTCTCAATCGACCAAAGATTTGTTTTGTTTTTTTTCGTTTTTTTTTTTTCATTTTAGTTTGACATGTTCCTGTTCTCTAAAAGCCAATAATGTTTGCCTTCAATATCTGTTAAGATAAGTATGAAAGGTTCTGTAAATGTATGCGGTTGTTTATATGAGATTGGGTTTAGAACAAAAAAATAATAACTGTTGGAAATATTTTGTGTAGTCTAGTAATATACAAGTTTCAGAAATAGAGATTATTGTCATGGAAGAAAGTAGAAAGGTTTAATACTTTGCAGATACCTCTATTAATTTCAAGACCAGTGTTCTGTACATCAGGTTGTCTTTGCCCTAATAGAGGCTAAAATATGGATGATAAAAGTTTGTCATATTATCATCGTGTTTAAAGATAGATATAGGTCAGTGAACTATAGGGACCAAATTACAGTATATCCTTTCTTCTGTGACAAGTGACTATTTGTAATTGCTCTGAAAGACAGGTTTATCTTACAAGCACAGTTGGACAATTTATGGAAACTGGAGAAAAGTTGAGCTATTACCCCTGGCAACTAATTAGGCTTCTCATTTTAGAGCAAAGCAGATTTGTTGCTATAGGCAACAGCCCTGCTATTTTTCCATTGTCATTAAGCCCTTCTGCATTCTTTTCAGTAAAACTGTACTGTATTAATAGCCTGAAAATCAGACAGACATGATGAGATCCTGTTGAAGAAAACAGAAGACTTCTGTAATATTTGTGCAAATATATGGTAACAGGCTACAAATCTGCAGTGTGAGTGTTGTTTAGAAGCCGAAGTTTGCATGTTTAATAAAGTTTTTGTCTTGTTTGCTTTTTTTTCGTAAGATTATTGACCTCCATTTTTACCTTAAAGGAGAAATGGGGGAATAAAAACAAACATACATATTTACCTATATTGCTGATCCAATGCTAAAACTGTCCCCCACCAGCTCTGAGCCCAAAAATGGAACGATCACATGACTGCTGATCACTGAATGCTCGGTCTGCACTGAGAAGACCGCGGTGACTGTCAGTCACCGGTTCTCTGCTCTTCCTCTAGCGCTCACTGAAATGCTGGGGGCTGTGGAGGGGGAGCGACTTGGGCTCTCAGTGGCATGCTGAGAGGTTCAGCCAGCTGCCAGTCAGGCATCTGCATGCTTCCTGACATTATTGTCAGGATACATCCAGAGACTGGGGCAGCTCTGTGACATCAGCTGACCGGGCTTTAGCCCGCTGTCAACTGATTCTGAGTCACAGGAGAGCACAAATAAGTGCACTTATGTGACCAGCAAAAGTCATGTGATGGACCGTCTGGCACCCAACCTGGGTGCCTCTGCCAAGATACAGCTTCCTCCACTCTGGAATCAGGAAACAGGTATTATAGCTGAGAATTGAACCCGAGGACTAGGCGATACTAGCTTAGGTGCAAACTGGAACTCTTTATTGACGTACCAATGAAGCTCTTAGTATCCTTCATCCAACATCATCTCGATGCAGACCAGACCTTCCAGTGGGGTCACCCATTCCTGCTGGGGCTGCTTACCGTGAAAGGGCATCTGTAAGTCCTGCTGAAGCCAGTATCGTTCATTCGGGGTAGTAAGATCCTTTCCACAATGCTCTTGCTCCAACTGTAGAGCTTCTCTCCCTAGCCCCCGGTAAATTACATCCCTTCACACCAGTGCCTCCCTTACAGAAACAGGTGGACTGGTCCTCCAAACTGGGTGAGCTTCAGCTGCATCTGCCCCTGAAACTCTGCTTCCATTGCTGTGGGGAATAACGCCACTCTGCAGTAGTCTCCTGAAGATGTGTTCCGGTGGTAGTTTGGAACTGCTCCATAGGGAGGAAGCATATCCCACTGCTGCCAACCAAATGTGATGGACTGCCTGGCACCCAGCTTGCGTGCCCCCACCAAAATACAGCTTCATCCACTCTGGAACCAGGTATTATAGCTGAGAATTGCATCCAAGTACTAGACGACACTAGCTTGGGAGCAAACTGGAACTCTGTTTTTGAGAACTCACCCAGAATTTATACCACATAAAATCAGATAAGAGCTTAATCACATTATCCTAAACAATGCAAACTTTAATCAGTAATATCATCAATACATCCAGCAGTACATCTAATGAACAGCTAACATAAAAATTCCACAAGGGTTCGGTAACAAGGTGAAGTGGACACAATACCAATCAGATTTCCAAGAGGATTAGCAGACAGACATAAACAATAGTTGACTCAATTAACAATGGAATGCACACCTAGGAGGCACACAATTGGGGAATTATACAAAGAGAAAGACACTTTAATAAACAGATTTACAAGCAGCAGGAGACACCAGCATCAGGTTGTTTGAGCTGATTATAATATTCTGCTGTGAGTCTCTCTGTCTAAGGGGGGGGGGGGGGGTTTGAAGCTGCCAAGACTGGCTTGGGCTGCTGATGCCATACCCCAACAAAACACAGGTGCCCCAAATCTGTATCCATGTCCTAGGTTCCCAGAGTCTGTGTGTTTTGGGGAGACATGGACTCAAATCCGAAACAAAACCACTCCAAAGGTCCCCCAGGCACGCGCTTCCCAAAGAATAAAGCCCCCTCCAAAACCAGGGCCCATAGTCAGTAGGCAAGAGGCTACCCTGCAGTCCCCTCCAAAAGCCCTTGTCCTGGTTAGATCTGTCACAGGCCATAGTGTTTGCAAGAACATGATCTTTTAATAGGCAAACACCATCCTCTCGTTAGGGCCATAATCGCTGCTGTTTTATCTATAAAGAATAAAGAGATTGTGATTGTAAATAACACCTCACTGATCAGACCCCATCCAGTGCTGAATATTTTGGTGAAAGTTCGCATTGCAGGTTATGGTAAAATTAGTATTTGTTTTTCGCATTCAGCTGGACTTTTTTGCTGAAGGCATTTGTCACTCATCCAGGTAACTTCATCAGTTCTAATGAGTGTAGGGAGCATATCCTGAAAAGTGAAACAACTATCACCTGTACCAGGTTTCATGGCACCGTGGTGTGATTTCAGCACTCATTTGAGCTCTAAAAGCCACTTGGATGAATGCTGAATCCCCTTCAAAATTTCAAATTAACTCCAGTGGAATTCAGCAAGCTACTACTACCTTTTTTGAATGGTGTTTGGAGATAGCCTAGAAGTAGGAGTGTAGTACCTTCCTAATGCTGGAAATATTTTGGAATTTGACTTTGAGCTGTATGCCCATAAAATCACAAATGCAGAAAATATTTTTTTTTCTGTCACAAAATTATTAATTTGTCAACAGAAAAAATTCCAAACACTATAGACATTGTGCCATATGCCATACAACAAATTGGCGGTGGAAACAATCCAGAACCATATTGGATGAGTAAATGGTAGAAAGGAGATTTAGATCAGACAAGAGTCCTTAAAAGCAAATAATGAGTAAACATTACCAAGACTTTGTTGTGGGTAAAGGCAAAAGAGAGTTTTTATGTGAAACGTGCTTGTGACACAAGAGTTCAGACATGTGATTATAATCAATAAGTACAAAAAACACATTCTCTAAATGG
The DNA here is from genome assembly GCF_965119305.1 of Pelophylax lessonae. Taxonomy (NCBI): domain Eukaryota; kingdom Metazoa; phylum Chordata; class Amphibia; order Anura; family Ranidae; genus Pelophylax; species Pelophylax lessonae. Next base: position 134,080,442 of record NC_138778.1, read on the forward strand.
AACCTACAAAGACGTATACATACGTATACTCCTTTTAGACTAGGACCATGTCTTTATTTAAAAGGGAATGTGCTAGGTTTTGTGCAAAATGTTACTGCTGCAGTTTAAGCTTTAAGTCAACTTTATCCTACATAAAAAAAATTGAAAAATTCAAAACAAGACTATAATTAAAAAATTACTAGTATTCAACATTTCTTTCTATCTACACTAGCAATGTATACACTATATGAAAATTATCAAGACAGCACATAATGAGGCTATAGTATGTAATTGACAAACCTAGTAGTAGTCAGGAATGGGCATTTGTAAGAATCTGAATACCCATTCTTTAAGCCAACTTTAAGTTGTAGAAATTCATATGGAGCCAGATAGATGTTGTACTAACAATCTCCATTTTCATTTCTAATACAGCTGTGCAGGTGACTAAATTTGAATGTGTAGCCCAATAGGCACCGGAATTAGTAAAACACTCTGTAACAACTGGCCTGACAAGCCCCCTTCTCTGCAATACATGGAATGGTTTGGAGGGCAGGAGGCACTGTTTAGCGGAACTGAGCACCTAGTCAGGGTGCTCAAGCGGTTCCATGTGAGGAAGCTTTTGCTCAGAGGTATGACTAATGCTTAGCTCTGCCAGCATTGATCACTGCAGAGTGAGGGCAGGAAGCAGTATTTCTCTTTCGTTCATTGACGGATACAGCTCCTGGTATTCATAACCATTGGGTTATACTGCTCCCTACAGGAGTAGGACACTAGGCAGGAAAAAATTCTGGCTACACCCATGGGCAGTCCCAGGGGATGTACTCCCTCTCTCTGCTATAGCTACTCAGTTTTTTTTTCTGCCTAGTCAGGAGTAAGGACCTAGTTCCTTGCTGGGATCCTTGGTCCTGGCAAATTTTTTAGATAGGAAATTTTTTCCTGTGAGATCTACAATCAATTGCCAGACGGGCTGGATAACTAGATCCAGTGATCACCCCAGTCTGGCCAGCGAGCACGCGCAGACCTCAGCTCTGCGCTAGGTCGGCCCCGACATTGCCCCACTGGACGGGGGCTGGCCTGCAAGTTAAACGCCTCACGAGGTCTTATACGACCGGGTCTCACAGCCCCCCATTTCGATAGAGAGGTGGTTCTGTCTGGAACGGTGCCCGCCTGGTTCCTGGTATGGTGAGTAGCTGTCCCCCCTCCCCCTTGGAGGGTTATGGGGTGGACGTGTGCCCCTCCTTGGGACGGTCGGACCCCCAGGTTCCCCTCCTTTCTGAAAGCACCCCCCTTGCTGAGCCCCTCATCTAGCCCCCCCTTCCACATATGCTGGGGCTGTTTGGGTGGTCTGGCCACTTTCCAGGGGTGGGGGCAAGATGATGAGGGCCGGGGGGGGGGGGTGCATCACCAGCGACTGGATGATTGACTGTGTGTGGGGGGGGGGGTTTGTACCTCCCGGCCCTCATCAGTCCCCCGGCCTGGCTGGTTCTGTCCTTGAGGCCTGGTCTCCCAATCCTGGGTCCCTATATGCCTTGTGGTGCCGCCATTTTGTTGTAGCCTGTGTGTTCTATACACGGCGACCATGTTTGTGTAGTCTGGTGGCCATTTTAGTTTGGTTTGCCATTGAAAATAGCAGGCAGCCATGACAGTGAAATAAGACATATGACAGGCGCTTGACTACACAATAAAACACAAGTCCATTTAAGTCCATAAAATGTCCAATGGGTATAAATAGATAAAATGGCACAGGGGGAAGGGGGGGGGAGGAAACATAAAAAGTCCAGCATTTATGGCAGCCGTCCAGAACCAATGAGCCAAGGGTTCTCCAAAACTGAATGCAAAGAAAAAAGAGAGAGGCGCCTCTAAGTGCGGACTATAAATTACATTTATTAGATAAAATTATATGCACTCACATTTGTGCGTGTACAAGACATCTAGTTAATAGCCCTCTTGGGAAATTCCAAGGTAGGTCGGTAGAAAAAGGTCATCCAGTCCGTGCTGCCCCCTCTGAAGGACCGATCTCCTCTTCACCGCAGCCGGCAGTTACGGCGGAGCTGGAGCGGAAGCGTCCTTAGATGAAAACGAGGCTTGGTCAGCTGGAACATGCGGATGACGTCACAGGGATGCGACGCGTTTCCGAGTGTGCGTGCTGCCGTGGGACAGGCAGCCGCGCTCCTTCATCAAAGCAACAAGATATCCCCCTGAGGAAGACACGAGGTCCCTGTGTCGTCACGCGTAGGGGAAGGGCTAGGACGGATGGAGCGCTTCACTGAGTGTGAGACTGTCTGGCTGCATCGGTATAGGAGAGGATACACAGCCGCATCGTCTCCTGCTTTGCCATCACGGCTTGGATTGTTTGATTGCACACTGCCTGCAAAAGGTGCATGTTTGCACCATTAAATGTGAGGGGGGGCGTGCGGTTCTCTGGACATCGAATCAGATATAACCGGCCCTTTGAGGGCAACCATAATGCTGATGCGGCCCGCGACAAAATTGAGTTTGACACCCCTGGGCTAAAGGATACACAGCCACAGCGTCTCCTGCTTTGCCATTACGGCTTGGATTGTTTGATTGCACACTGCCTGCAAAAGGTGCATGTTTGCTTCGTTAAATGTGAGTTTACACCGGTTTTTTTTTTTTGTTTGAAATAAATTATCTTAAAGGTATAAGCACTATTGGAGATTTTATTTCTTGCATATCATGTGGTGACACCCTGTGCTGGAGTAAGAGGATGTGGATGAAGCAGCTCACCTGAGCTTCGTTATAAGGGCTGACTTCAGAGCCACGGACCATAGTATCACTGGGAAGGGCTATCCCTTATTAGGAGCCCCAATTGATGTGCCTGGTTTAATCTTTTCTGAGGTGAGCGCCCACTCACGAGGGGGGTGCACAGCGTTTGTAGGATCAGTGACATCCCACAAACGCTGTGAAAAACTACCACAAGAGGACACCGTTTTATGGTGTCCTTTTATGAAATGGAGATGAGCAGTGATCCTGCTGATCACAGCTCATTTCTGATCATTCTCAGTTTATGAAACAGAAATGATCTGGGGAGAACATGTTCTCCGCTGATCATCTCTTCACACGGGAATCTGTCATTGACAGACACAGAAATGGCCAGGCTATGAAGCTGCGATCCCCGCACTTCACTGGCGATCTGGGTCAGAATTCACACTCCCGGGTTCACCAGCCTGGAGCTTGTGAAGCGGGGAGTGAAGACAGAATCGGGGGAGAACTGAGGGGGAAAAAGGAAGATTATCGACTTCCTTCTTCCTCGTTCAGACCCCCCAACACAGTAATCATGTCCCCCTGCCATATTTATGTATATATATACATGTATATATATACACACATACACGTAGATATATATTTAATGTGTATATATATATATATATATATACAATGTATGTGTATGTGTATTCAGTGTATATATATATATATATATATATATATATATTTATGTAAGGGGACTATTATTTATAACCTCGTGTACTCAGCAGTGATAATTTATCTCTGCTTGTTAAAGCGCGCCAGGGATTTTCATACTACTGTAATCTCGCTTTGTCTCACGAGATTACAGATGCCCCATTGACTTCTACACAGATCTCCAAGAAAACCGTTCTCCTCTGATCACCCTGGGCGAACTGAAGTTCTCCCATTCATAAAAGGGGTGCCAGAAGTGATCATTTTCCCTGGAGAACTGTAGAGAAGCCAACGGAGAAAAAAATTCACCCGTTCATAAAAGGACACCTAAACTAGAGGGGCAAAGGTTTAAAAGTAATATGAGGAAGTATTACTTTACTGAGAGAGTAGTGGATGCATGGAATAACCTTCCTGCAGAAGTGGTAGCTGCAAATACAGTGAAGGAGTTTAAGCATGCATGGGATAGGCATAAGGCTATCCTTCATATAAGATAGGGCCAGGGACTATTCATAGTATTCAGATATATTGGGCAGACTAGATGGGCCAAATGGTTCTTATCTGCCGACACATTCTATGTTTCTCACTGTGGGGGGTATGGAAGAAATAAAGGCTGATCTACTGGGGTTAAAAACAAAATTAAAAGGCACACAAAAACTCCTAAATCATATATTCAAAATATATTTTCAGCATAAACACATACTAGAAGAATAATAGGTGCACCTACTACTAAAGCAGTATCATCAAAGCCCATAGATAGGGTGCTTCGCTGCCCATTGATTCTCTTAGGGCTTATATTGCCCTTATTTACAAGGAGGGGAAGGACCCTCTGTTATGTGGCAGTTATCGGCCCATTTCCCTCCTTAACTTTGACACCAAGCTGTTCGCAAAGATACTCGCAAATCGACTCTTGCCCCACATTCCCCACCTGGTACATTTTGACCAGGTGGGTTTTGTGCCGCTTCGTGAGGCTAGGGACAACACGACCCGGGTCATTGATCTGGTCCATGCGGCATGGGTGTCACGTAGTCTGATGGTGTTATTGTCAACCGATGCGAAGAAGGCCTTTGACAGGGTGGCCTGGAGTTTTATCCGGGCCACCCTGTCACATATCGGCTTGGGACCTTGGATGCTGCAATGCATCCGGGCTCTCTACTCCAGGCCCTCGGCAGCGGTACAGGTTAATGAGTGGTGGTCAGACTTTTTTCCAATCTCCAGCGGCACCCGACAGGGGTGTCAGTTGTCGCCTCTTATTTTTATTCTAACGTTGGAACCTTTTTTATGCTTGATACGTCGGTCAACTGACATTTCTGGCATGCAGGTTGCTGGTGATCAACATATGGTGGCCGCTTATGTGGATGACCTTGTGTTCTTAGTCACCAACCCAATTATTTCACTTCCGACCATCTTAGCTGCTTTCCACACCTATGGTGCCTTATCTAACTACAAGATCAATCTTGCGAAGTCGGCGGTACTTAATGTATCGTCTTCGGTGCAAGAGGAGCCCGCTTTACGTGCCTCTTTCCCGTTCCATTGGGCTGGGGGTTCGCCAGTGGCGGAGCCAGAGGGTTAGCTGGGGTGTCAATTGACACCCCAGAAAAAGTCCCTGCCACCCCTGTTGCCACCCCGATCCTGGCTGGCAGCGGAGAATCACAGGCAGTGGTGGGATGGGATCAGCCGGTTCGCAGAACCGGCTGATCCCTCTAAGCTGGCGGCCAGGGTCAGGGAGCAGCAAAGCAGTGCGTCCCGACTCCCGAAGCCGAGCCCGCCCATTCTGTGACAATAGCGAATGAAAATTCGCTATTGTCACATGGATCCTCCTCCGGCCAATCAGGGAGCGGGTCCTCCCGCTTCCTGATTGGCCGAATGGCAAACGCTGTGCCATTGGTCGAGGAGGCGCCGGCGGGAGGACTGAGAAGATGCAGGGAGCCGCGGACCGTCCGTGAGGTAAGTAAGCTGGTCTCACGGGGGGGACGCTGGCACTCTGCAATGATTGCGGGCAAATGCTGTGGCTGTCGCACTCTGCAATAATAATTGGGGGCATTGCTGTCGCACTCTGCAATAATAATTGGGGGCAAGGCTGTCGCACTCTGCAATAATCATTGGGGGCAAGGCTGTCGCACTCTGCAATAATCATTGGGGGCAAGGCTGTCGCACTCTGCAATAATAATTGGGGGCAAGGCTGTCGCACTCTGCAATAATAATTGGGGGCAAGGCTGTCGCACTCTGCAATAATAATTGGGGGCATTGCTGTCGCACTCTGCAATAATAATTGGGGGCAAGGCTGTCGCACTCTGCAATAATCATTGGGGGCAAGGCTGTCGCACTCTGCAATAATAATTGGGGGCATTACTGTCGCACTCTGCAATAATAATTGGGGGCAAGGCTGTCGCACTCTGCAATAATAATTGGGGGCAAGGCTGTCGCACTCTGCAATAATCATTGGGGGCATTGCTGTCTCACTGCAATAATCATTGGGGGCATTGCTGTCTCACTGTAATAATCATTGGGGGCATTGCTGTCTCACTGCAATAATCATTGGGGGCATTGCTGTCGCACTCTGCAATAATCATTGGGGGCAAACCTGTATCCTCTGATCACCACCACCTGTATCCTGTCTTTACTAGTAATGGCAGCGATCATTAGAGGGACTGCGACATTGCGGTGGACGAATCTGACACTAAATTACACTTTGTATATTGACCCCCCAAAATAATACCTAGCCACCCCTTTGCCACCCCTGTTTTAAAAGTCTAGCTCCGCCACTGGGGTTCGCTGGCATATTTAGGGGTCCAGATTACGGCCGATCCTTTAGATTTATTTAGGAAGAATTATACCCCCATGTTAGGGATTATAAAGGCAGATCTTCACGCGTGGCAATCCCTGACCTTGACTGTAGCGTGCTTAAGATGAATATCTTGCCCAGGCTTCTCTAATTATTGCAGGCCCTGCCGATCGCTGTCCCCCTATCTTTTTTCCAACAGACCCGGGCACTGTTTCGTTCTTTTATTTGGGCCTCCAGGTCCCCCCAGGATTCGGCTGCAGACTTTGTCTCTGCCAAAATAGAAGGGGGGAGTGGGCCTTCCGGGTTTATACTTTGATATTACCGCACCTCGCATCTTGTTCGAGTCTTGGATTGGCATTGCAATGTGACTTCCAAGCGCTGGTTGGGCTTGGAGGTCGGTGTAGCTGGCCAGTTTACTCCGCCGGCCCGCTGGTCTTCCTTTTCGCCTACGGATGCCATTCTTTCACACTCCACGATGGGGGCCACCCTCCAAGAATCTCACCGTGTTCAACAACACCCGAAGGTGGCACCCTATCCCTCTCCTCTCACGCCTATACTGGGCAACCCGGATTTTCCTCCGGGTGTACAAGCGCCAGGATGCGCGGCCTGGCCCAGAGCGGAAGGATACATTACTAGAGGTGGGGCAACAGGGCTCTGTGCCCACCCATGGGGAGATTGCCGCATGGTCCGGACTGGATTTGGACCATCTGAGCATTTGCCAGTTGCGATATTTTCTTCTTTCTGTTCGACAGCGGAGTTACGTACCGCGAGCCCTAACCCCATTTGAAACTATGTGCAGAGCAGGGGATCCCTGGGGATCCCCTTAAGCACACTCTGTCTTTATTTTATTTGTTGCTGGCGGATGAATCCGAGGGGCAACATTTGTCATTTCTATCTCAATGGGAGCGGGAGCTTGCAATTTCCCTGACGGCCGTGCAAGAACAAGATTCTGACACTGGTACAAAAATCCTCTATGGACTGTAAATATCAGGATGACCTTGTGTTCTTCGTCACCAACCCAATTATTTCACTTCTGACCATCTTAGCTGCTTTCCACACCTATGGTGCCTTATCTAACTACAAGATCAATCTTGCGAAGTCGGCGGTACTTAATGTATCGTCTTCGGCGCAAGAGGAGCTCGCTTTACGTGCCTCTTTCCTGTTCCATTGGGCTGGGGGTTCGCTGGCATATTTAGGGGTCCAGATTACGGCCGATCCTTTAGATTTATTTAGGAAGAATTATACCCCCATGTTAGGGATTATAAAGGCAGATCTTCACGCGTGGCAATCCCTGACCTTGACTGTAGCGCGCTTAAGATGAATATCTTGCCCAGGCTTCTCTAATTATTGCAGGCCCTGCCGATCGCTGTCCCCCTATCTTTTTTCCAACAGACCCGGGCACTGTTTCGTTCTTTTATTTGGGCCTCCAGGTCCCCCCAGGATTCGACTGCAGACTTTGTCTCTGCCAAAATAGAAGGGGGGAGTGGGCCTTCCGGGTTTATACTTTGATATTACCGCACCTCGCATCTTGTTCGAGTCTTGGATTGGCATTGCAATGTGACTTCCAAGCGCTGGTTGGGCTTGGAGGTCGGTGTAGCTGGCCAGTTTACTCCGCCGGCCCGCTGGTCTTCCTTTTCGCCTACGGATGCCATTCTTTCACACTCCACGATGGGGGCCACCCTCCAAGAATCTCACCGTGTTCAACAACACCCGAAGGTGGCACCCTATCCCTCTCCTCTCACGCCTATACTGGGCAACCCGGATTTTCCTCCGGGGTGTACAAGCGCCAGGATGCGCGGCCTGGCCCAGAGCGGAAGGATACATTACTAGAGGTGTGGCAACAGGGCTCTGTGCCCACCCATGGGGAGATTGCCGCATGGTCCGGACTGGATTTGGACCATCTGAGCATTTGCCAGTTGCGATATTTTCTTCTTTCTGTTCGACAGCGGAGTTACGTACCGCGAGCCCTAACCCCATTTGAAACTATGTGCAGAGCAGGGGATCCCTGGGGATCCCCTTAAGCACACTCTGTCTTTATTTTATTTGTTGCTGGCGGATGAATCTGAGGGGCAACATTTGTCATTTCTATCTCAATGGGAGCGGGAGCTTGCAATTTCCCTGACGGCCGTGCAAGAACAAGATTCTGACACTGGTACAAAAATCCTCTATGGACTGTAAATATCAGGAGGTAGGCTACAAAATACAAACTAGGTGGTTTAGGGTTCCTGTGGTACTGCATAAGATGGATGCAAGCTGTTCGGATAGATGTTGGCGTTGTGGGTCGGAGGAGGGGTCAATGCTCCATGTTTTTTGGACCTGCCCCTCCCTGCGACCCTTTTGGACAAATGTCGCGACAGTCATTAAACAACTGACTGTGGTCGAGGTGGGAGATGATCCTGCATTTTGCCTTCTCCATCTCACGAGGCGCTCACTTCGAAAATATAAGAAGTCTTTGACACTCCGACTTCTTAATGCTGCAAAGGAGTTGACTGTCACTTTAAAGAACATGGAAGAAATGGACTAGAGACCGGTGGAAGCCCTGGGTGCACTTTACTGGCACTGATGCTTATCAGTTAGAGATTATCTTATATGACCCCCTGAGGAGTGTTATTTATCCTTATTATGGGCTGCCCTGATGGCCCCACCCCGACCCTTTTTGTCCTTACTAATTCCCTTTTTTTTTTTCTCTTTTCTTACCCCTTTTTTCTTCATTTTCAGTAATACCATAACAAGCATTTTTCCGAGGAACAGAGATAGGCGCGAATAAGTGCCTATTTAATTGGGCTTGACGATGTTAGACTTTTTTTTTTTTTTTTCCCCTTGGATTGTTGTGTCTTTTTTATATTTACACGAATATTTATGAAGGATTTTTCACGGATAGTTTGTATTTTATTACTTTGTAAATTACTTATATCTTCATTGGTAAGATTAGCCGTATCACAATGTTTATATTGAGTCACTTTCTTTTATATGTTAAGATAAATAATATCATATTAGTCTTCACTTTATTTACATAAGAGGGATATTTTTATTATTAATATAATTTTTTATTTTTTTTTTGGAATTTCTATATATGGCTGTATATCTGTTAACGGTAACTGTTTCCTGGAATTTGTAACACTTGGTTTTTGTTATTCTTTCTATGAAAATCAATAAAAAGATATTACATTTTTAAAAAAAGCCCATAGATAGACCAAGAACGGCAGGGACAATTTTGCACCCGGTGCTTGTAAGCTAATATCACAGCACCATAGCAGACAGGCAGTCAGACCGTACATCTACTGTACATTCACAGAAAAATTTACATATTGCAATTTGGGGATTTATTAGTTAATAAAGGGGGGGGGGGGGGACAGGTATATGCGCTGTGTTGGTCCTGGTTATTGCCGATTTGTTGATAATTTGGACAGGTCCCAAGGAATTTCTATTGTCCCTTTTGATTAGTCCTATTAAGAACAACTTTAACCTTAAAGTTACTTGCACCTATAGTACGAGTAAAATCTTGTTTCTGGATTTAGAAAACTGGATACAGAAGGATGGTTTCATAACAACAGATTTATATCGTAGTGCTGGGAATAATTTATTACATGCCTCTAGTTCCCACCCTCAGTCATTGACCCAAAGCACCCTGTACATTCAATTTCTCTTTCGTCCATGGACAGACGTAGCTGCTGCTTTAAATCATACACGGATGGGTAATAAGCCCCTCCCACTAGGAGTGACCAGGTAGAGCCAAAGGCTTCGACACGCCTAGGGGGGCGGGGTCCCTGGGCTATTATACCTGGCCTCACTGTTGCATCTTCAGTTTTAGCTGCCTGGTCTTAGGAGTGGCCAAACAGCTCCCTGCTGAGACCTTTTGTCCTAGCTCTGTTTTAAATGTCTTAAAGGGAACCTTTTTTATCCTCTTGGACTTTTTTTATTTTATTTTTGTTGCTGCTGACTCCAGTTCCTGTGGAATGTTGGCTGGGTTTCGGACTGGCTATATGAGAGCCTTGCGGTCTCCCAGTTTGGGCCAGCGATCGCTTGCAGGCCGTAGCTCCCCGCTGGGTCTCCATAGCGACTATAATCCCATAGACGGGGACTAGCCTGCGGGTGAAACACCCTGCTGGGACGCACACACCTGGCATACCAGCATCGCAGCGTGCCTCTTGGCCGACAGCGCCCTCACTGCGGTGCAGAGGCAGTCTGTCAGGATGGACGCCCACCCTCAGCAGCGTGGTCCGGTAAGTACAGTCCCCCCATCTGGTTAGCCAGCCTGGGGCGGATGTGGGCTCCTCCATAGGTGAGTAGGACCCTCGGGTTCCCATACCTCCTACCACCCTCTTCCACTATGAGGGGTCACCTTGGACCTTCCCCCCCTACCCTGACCTCTCTCTACCCTGGGCTCCGGATCCCCGGGACACCTTTAGTGGGGGGTCCCCTATGTAAATCATAGGCCCTCGGAGGGGGGTACATGGTTGCGCCTCATATAACCCCCGCCAGGGCCCCCAGGCCTGTTACTAGGGTAGGCCTCACTATGCCCGAGGTCATGTGCTCATCGGCGCTAAGCCGCCATTTTGCCGTGGCCTGCAGCCTTAACAGGCCTCAGTAGCCTATCTGGGTATCCCTATCACTGTAAGGATTGCCGGTGGCCATTTTGCTGGAGCCGGAGACAGAACAGCACAGGAGCTTCTGGCTCTTGTGGGCGGGGGGCGTTTCCTTCTACTTTTACTTCTCCATGCTGCCGGTGAACCTTGCTGTGTTCTCCATGTGGTAACTACTCTAAAGGAGTTTATTTACCCTGGCCTTCACCTTTTCATCCTAAGAGGGGTTTCAGGCCTTTAGGGGGCTTAGGATTATCCCCCGGTGTAACGCTGCGTGCATCGTGATCACCTCCTAAAGGCACAGTGCACGGCGGTAGCGGTGGACTTGCTGAGACTTGTGGTGCCTTTGTAACCTCACTTAGCCTCAGGGGCATTAATATTTTGGTGATTGGGCGCTGATTGCACCCTCTCAGGCCTTTGCTCCTGTTTTCAGGAGAAGCTTCTGTTTATATAATATAATAGACTCTCAGACTATGTTTGAATGGGTAAAGGCACTGGGAGAGGCAATGACAGTAACTCCATTACTGTCATCTGCCCTGAAATTCGCTGACCAATTATTGCAGACTCTGCAATTTGTATGCAATGCTAACCTGGACGTTCTTCCACTCGCGGCCAGAGTGTCAGTGGTAAGTGTGCTCATCAGACGTGCGATCTGGCTTAAGTGCTGGTTGGCCGACCAGGCTTCTAAGAAGCTTTTGGCAGATCTTCCCCTTCAGGGTGATCGCCTTTTTGGTTCCTCCTTGGATAACTTGATCAAGACAGTCACTGGGGGAAAGGGCACACTTCTTCCTCACTCAACTAAGGGTAAGTCTCCCTCGGGTATGCAAGGTCCTACCTTTACAGCCCAGAAGCGTCGTTTTTGTGCAGCAGTGTCGCAGAAAACCAAACAGACTTCGGGCGGAAAAGGTTCTAGGAAACGGTGGGCTGGTAAGCTGAAATCCTCTGTTCCCAACACCTCCATGCAGACCCCTTCTGCCTGAAGGAGCACCCTCACCCACTTCAGGGGTAGGGGGATGTCTCCATTTCTCCCCGAATCCTTGGACCTCACTGTTGCATGACAGGTGGGTCCAGGAGGTAATTCAGTCCGGGTACAAGACAGAGTTTGGTTCCCGTCCGCCAGACAGATTTTTTCCCTCCAATATTCAGCTGTCCCCAGACTGCCTTGCGGGTCTGCAGGAAGCGAACGCTTTGATGGTCCTATTCTAACCTGTTTATCGTTCCACGGAAGGAGGGCAAATTGCATCCAATCTTGGACCTCAAAACTCTGAACCGCTTTGGGCGCGTCCCTGCGGTCAGTGGTGGCGTTCTTGCATCAGGGGGTCCTGCTGGCCTTGATCGATATCAAGGATGCCTATCTCCATGTCCCTATTTGCCAGGTTCATCAAGGCATCCTCCGCTTTGCGGCGGGCAAGGACCATTTTCAATTTGTGGCGTTACCGTTTGGTCTCGCCTCTGCTCCCAGGGTCTTCACCAAAGTGTTAGCCCCTATCCTGGCTCTGCTACAACAGAGGGGAATAGCGATTCTGGGGTATCTGGACTATCTCCTTCTCCGAGCGGACTCGTCTGTGACATTGGAAGGGGATTTAGAGGTGACCAGTCACACTCTGTAGCAGTTCGGTTGGAATCTCAACCTTCAGAAATCTGCCCTGGTTCCATCAACCAGACTGGAGTATCTAGGGTTGCTCCTAGATTCAGCTTCGTCAAAGGTATTTCTACCTCCTGTGAAGTTAAGGGAAGTGATTCTGCCACTGCTGGCTTGCGACCTGGTGTCTCCCAGGTCATCTATGCAGATGCTGGGCCTGATGGTGTCCTCCTTTGAGGCCGTACCATATGCTCAGGCCCACATGAGGCCTTTGCAACAGGAGATCCTTGTCAAATGGGACAAGGATCCTCCATCCCTGGACAGTCTGATCCGTTTGAGTCAGAGATCCAAGGACTCCCTGATTTGGTGGCTCAGCTCTCTGAATCTTCTTCACTGAAAATCCTTCCTTTCAGTATTCTCGATGATAGTGACGACGGATGCCTGTCTGACCTGTTGGGGGAGTGCTGGGCACCCTGAATGTTCAAGGGACCTGGACGCTGGAAGAGTCCAAGCTCCCGATCAAAGTTTTGGAACTGAGAGCAATCAAGTTGAGCCTGTTCCACTGGACGGACAATCTCAAGGGGTGTTCTGTCCGAGTCCGGCCGTGGCATATGTCAATCATCAAAGGGGCACCAGGAGTGCCCTGGCGGCTCTGGAGGTAACCGAGATCCTGCGCTGGGCAGAGGACTACGTCCCAGCCCTATCCGCCGTGTACATTCCCGGCGTAGACAATTGGCAGGCGGACTACCTGAGTCGCCAAACTCTGGATCAGGGCCAATGGTCCCTGCATCCACAAGTGTTCCACCAGCTGTGTTTCCCGTGGGGGACACCGGATGTGGACCTGCTTGCCCACTTGGTCCAGAGATCCTCTGGCCGATGCTATTGATGCCCTGGTGGCTCCCTGGAGCCAGTACTGGCTAATTTATGCGTTTCCTCTGCTGAAACTTATATCTCGCCTGCTACGCAGGGTCGAGTTGGAGGGGATTCCGGTAATTCTGGTGGCTCCAGATTGGCCCCGGAGATCCTGGTACGCCGACGTGATTCGGCTGAAGGTCGCAGGTCCGTGGACACTTCCTCTGCGGGAAGATCTTCTGTCTCAGGGTCCGTTCTTCCATCCTGCTTTACAGTTGCTGGCTTTAACAGCTTGGCTGTTGAGAGCAAGGTGTTAAAGGACAGGGGTCTGACCTTACTCAAGAATAGGAAGTCCACTTCTCAGAAGATTTATCATCGTACGTAGAAAGCGTACATTGCTTGGTGCGAATCGCTGAAGCTGCATCCTTGATCCTTTGCTATCAGCAGGATCCTGACCTTTCTACAGAAAGGGGTTGAACAACGTTTGGCGTTGGGCACTCTTAAGTGTCAGATCTCGGCCTTGGCTGTGTACTTCCAATGCCATTTGGCTACGGCTCTTTGATTCGTACGTTTCTTCAGGGGGTTCGCTATTTGGCTCCCCCCAGGAGGTCTCCGTTACCTCCTTGGGGCCTTAATTTGGTACTATCGGTTTTTCAGAAATCTCCTTTCGAGAACATAAGACACATTTCCTTGCTCGCCTTGTCGCAGAAAGTTGCCTTTTTGGTGGCTATCACCTCTGCACGCAGGGTTTCTGAACTGGCGGTGCTATCTTGCCAGTCTCCTTATCTGGTAATACACAGGGATAAGGTAGTGTTACAGCTTAATCCGTCGTTTCTTCCTAAGGTGGTTTCAGACTTCCATCTGAACGAAGACATAGTGCTTCCGTCACTCTGTCCAAAACATTCACATCCTAAGGAAATTGCCTTGCATTGCTTGGATGTGGTTCGGGCGATACGGGTGTATCTGGAGACTACTGAATCCTTTCGTAAGTCGGACTCTCTGTTTGTGAATACGGATGGACCCCGTAACGATCAGGCTGCGTCTGCCGCGACCATCTCTCGATGGATCAGACAGACGGTGGTGAAAACGTATTCTCTTAAGGGCAAGGTTCCTCCTTTCCCTGTCACGGCTCACTCTCACGGGCGTTGAGTGCCTCTTGGGGCTTTCCGCCATCAGGCGTCAGTGATACAGGTTTGCAAGGCGGCCACTTGGTCGTCTTAACATACGTTCACCAAGTTTTACAGAGTGGATGTGTTTGCATCCTCGGATGCGTCCTTTGGCGGCAAGGTTTTGCAGGCCACCATTTAGGGAGCAGTCTACTTTTCCTTCTCCTTTATGGTTTTGCTACAATTGAGCCCCAGTTGTTACTTGTTGGGCTCCATGTTATATAGTTGGCTATGTTAGCCGTGGGAATTGCATTCTTTTAAGTTTGTCCTTTCCCCACCCCTCAGTGGTTACTGCTTTTGGACGTCCCATCCGTCTGATTTAAAGCAGCAGCTACGTCCGTCGGTGGACGAAAGAGAAAATGGGATTTTTTACTTACCGTAAAATCCATTTCTCTGAGTAGCTCCCACCCCTCTTTTCCCGAAAGAGTTGGGTTTTGGTTATTGTTCACTGCTTGCAACTAAACTGAAGATGCAACTGTAAGGCCAGGAGTAATAACCCAGGGACCCCGCCCCCCTGGGCATGTCAAAGCCTTTGGCTCTACCTGGTCACTCCTAGTGGGAGGGGCTTATTACCCATTCATCTATGATTTAAAGCAGCTATGTCCGGCGGTGGACTCAGAGAAATGGGTTTTACGGTAAGTAAAAAATACCATTATCTGCGATTGAGCAGAAACTGTACAGGACTATAAAAGACAAGCAGCAAAAAAGCTTACAACAGGGCTTTTATCCAACCACAAACTGCTTTGCTTTATAATATAACATTTATAATATTTATAATATAACACCTAGGAAGGATCAGCATACAGTAAAGATCATTACCAGATTTTCTGCACATCATTCCACTATATGATAGATTGTTTCAAGGCATTGGCATTTCCTTATGAAAGATTATACGCTTTCTAAATATGTTCACCCAGATCCAGAGTTGGTCTTCCGATGGGCACCATCCTTATGTTACCACCTTACAGCTAGTCATTACTCTGATAATGCGAAAACTATACCTGGCCCTCGGAGGCACATTTAGATGCAGGGAATATCCACATTGCCCCTGGGTCCAGGAGGGTTGTCGCATTCAGATACCAATTGGGCAAATATTGTACTCACAGATGTTTGCAAATTGTACCACGCAAGAGGTTATCTACCAAAGGAAGTGTCAATGTCATGCATTTTATATTGGATAAAAAATACATCGATTTCAACAAAGGATTTTGATATATCAGTGGTACTCTTTTTTTGTACTGGAGGTAATTGTCCCTGACCCACAAGGTGGAGATTGGGACAAGAAAATTCTCCACAGGAAGATGTTGTCGATTGAGCATTTAAATGCCACCACTCCTCAGGGCCTCAATGAGGTTGACTAATATACACTTTTTTTTTTATAGGCCCCTGTTGGAGGCAGCTTCAAGCTGAGGTTTCCTGATGTCCTTTACTGCCCACTGAGCCCTATTATGCATGGCACCCATGGAAATTACCTCTTTTGTGGAATGTTTTGTTATATCAAGAGGGTTTTTTCAACAATGCATGGGGTATGATTGACGCTATACTTTAAAACACCAACTTGCATTTACTATGCCTGGGTGATTGGCATATTGCCTGCGAGGTTTGGGATTCCCTAGTAGGTTCACCTCCTTTATAAATTTTATTATATTGTTTCTTTTTATATTTTTTCTATAAATTATTATCCTGGTCTCAGCCACATTTTGAATTCTTTGTTTATCATGTACACTATTTAATTCTTTGTTTATATACAGTAATGAAGGTCTTTGTAAGTATAGCATCTGTGCTTTGTGTTGTTGGGCTGGGGATAATACCTGACGATTTGTTTGTGGGCGTGCTCTCCTTTGGTCCTTGGCGGACATCTGGTGCGCTTGCTTACGTGTGCGTTTGCTACTGTGTATGAGCACAGAGGGATGAGGGGCTTTACTTTTTTTTTTTATTTATTTGACTTTTTATTTTTACCCTGTCCCTTTATTTTTTTTATTTTTAAAAAGACCCCAGAGATCTCATTTCCCTTAAAGAACAAAAAAAAAACAGAAAGTGACATCAGACGTCGCTCTACCGCACCTCGCATCTTGTTCGAGTCTTGGATTGGCATTGCAATGTGACTTCCAAGCGCTGGTTGGGCTTGGAGGTCGGTGTAGCTGGCCAGTTTACTCCGCCGGCCCGCTGGTCTTCCTTTTCGCCTACGGATGCCATTCTTTCACACCCCACGATGGGGGCCACCCTCCAAGAATCTCACCGTGTTCAACAACACCCGAAGGTGGCACCCTATCCCTCTCCTCTCACGCCTATACTGGGCAACCTGGATTTTCCTCCGGGGTGTACAAGCGCCAGGATGCGCGGCCTGGCCCAGACCGGAAGGATACATTACTAGAGGTGTGGCAACAGGGCTCTGTGCCCACCCATGCCGAGATTGCCGCATGGTCCAGACTGGATTTGGACCATCTGAGCATTTGCCAGTTGCTATATTTTCTTCTTTCTGTTCGACAGCGGAGTTACGTACCGCGAGCCCTAACCCCATTTGAAACTAAGCACACTCTGTCTTTATTTTATTTGTTGCTGGCGGATGAATCCGAGGGGCAACATTTGTCGTTTCTATCTCAATGGGAGTGGGAGCTTGCAATTTCCCTGACGGCCGTGCAAGAACAAGATTCTGACACTGGTACAAAAATCCTCTATGGACTGTAAATATCAGGAGGTAGGCTACAAAATACAAACTAGGTGGTTTAGGGTTCCTGTGGTACTGCATAAGATAGATGCAAGCTGTTCGGATAGATGTTGGCGTTGTGGGTCGGAGGAGGGGTCAATGCTCCATGTTTTTTGGACCTGCCCCTCCCTGCGACCCTTTTGGACAAATGTCGCGACAGTCATTAAACAACTGGCTGTGTAGTGGGGTCTCTCGGTTCGGACCCGGAGTCCCCACCAATCACTTGGGATGGGTTTTTGCATTGTGAGTTTTTTTTTTTCTCTTTTACTGTTCTTGTTTACAATCTGGAGTACAGGTCTCTAGCTAGGTTAGGTTTGGCCTGGGAATTTTTATTTCTTTCCTCTTACCAGTTCTCCATGGGAATCCTCGTGTTTGGGATACCATTTGGTTCATTAATTGAGGTTGGGAGCACTTCCTTCGAGGCACAGTTAGTTCCCTTTGGGGTGTCTCGAGGGGGGCGCCCTACCGTTGTGGCCTCAGTCACCCATTAGCTGGTATCCACCCCCCCCCTTTTTTTTTTTTTTCTTTTTTCTCTTGGTTTCCCGGGTCAAAATATGGTTCCATTTGCTTGAAGTACTCCTAGATACTATATATATGCATTGTCAGCTGTTAACCACCCCATTATGCTGTACTTCATGTTTCACTCACCACTTGTTGTGGATTCGTTTTTGTTTCTGTACCATTTTCGTTATTGCTTGTACTTGTTATCCTCGAATAAAAATTTATTGAGACGAAACAACTGACTGTGGTCGAGGTGGGAGATGATCCTGCATTTTGCCTTCTCCATCTCACGAGGCGCTCACTTCGAAAATATAAGAAGTCTTTGATAGGGTTGAGCGGACACCTAGATGTCCGTGTTCGACGGGTTCGGCCGAACTTTAAAAAAAAGTCCGGGTCCGTGTCCCGGACTTTTACCGAACTTTTCCCGGACACCGAACCCCATTGAAGTCAATGGGGACCCGAACTTTAAGGCACTAAAATGGCTCTAAAACACCAAAGGAAAGGGCTAGAGTGCTGCAAATGGCAGCAAAACGTAATTAAGAGCATGGCAAGTGCTCTGCAAACAAATGTGGATAGGGAAATAACTTAAAACAACAAAAAAAAACAGAAAAATAAAACAATGTTCTTCTTCATCTCTGAAGGACGAGGCCCATATGGAGTAGGAGGGAGGTTGAGGTGGTGGTGGATGTGGCGGTGACATAGGCATGCGCACAGGGTGTGCCGGGTGTGCCTGGACACACCCTAATCACCTAGGGCACATAGCATTGCCAGTGAGGAGATGGGAAAGATCTCCCTCGGACCTGCTCTGCTCTATTTCTCTTTGCCTACAGGTACATGGCCCCGATACATTACTCTCCCTGCTGGCAAACACATGCATGTGTATTTCAACTTTGGGGTGCACACCTTAATGCAATAGGCTGCGCACACCTATGGGTGGTGTAGGTGGAAGCGGCGGTGGAGGAGGACCAGGGCCGGATTAAGAGCATCATGGGCTTGGTGCTGAGGATTTTGAAGGGCCTTAAGGTCCGTGCCTTGCCATGCACCCAGAGGAGGAAGGGTGCAGCCATGCATGCCTAATTCAACATGGGATGCTGTCTCTGAAGCCCATAAACACATCCATGCATCGGCAACTGTCCCTCCTTGTCCGGCCTTCGCGCTGTGTGGGGAGGTTCTGAGGGTGCTGCCTGGGGAAGCAAGCATAGAAGCCAGACTTCTGTGTTTACAAGTGACAGAAGAGCGGTAACAGTGAATATGGCCAACCCGGGGCCTATATAAAAGGTAGGGGCCTGGAGCTGCAGCTCCAATAGCCCCTACGTTAATCTGGCCCTGAGGAGGAGGACGAGGTAGCCAACACTGCTTCTTTTCACAAATTTTAAATGAGGGTACACCCCAAAAGAGTGAGAAAGAGCAAAAATGGAACAATGGGTGGGTAAGGTCGGTATCCATTGCTATTCTGCACAAGGTACGGAAAAGTCCCGTGGGATCCATGCCTGGTTCATTTTAATGAACGTGAGCTTGTCCACATTGTCTCTGGACAGGCGGCTGCGCTTGTCTGTTATAACGCCCCCAGCCGTGCTAAATACCCGTTCAGATAATACACTGGCTGCAGGGCACGCCAGCACCTCCAAGGCGTAAAGGGCAAGCTCAGGCCATGTGCCCAATTTGGAGACCCAGAAGTTGAAGGGGGCAGACCCCTCATTCACTACATGTAGGCGTGTGCACACATACTGCTCCACCATGTTGGTAAAATGCTGCCTCCTGCTAAGACGTTCCATCTGAGCTGCTGGTGCTGCTGTTTGTTGTGGCGTGCTGACAAAGCTTTTCCACATTTCGGCCATGCTAACCCTGCCTTCTGAGGTGCTGGCGGTGCCCTGGTTGCGTTGGCGACCTCCTCCTCCTCCTCCTCTGCCTTGTGCTTCCACTGCGGCCCCGCTGTCAGATGGGAATGCCAGCAGCATGGTGTCTACCAGCGTGCGCTTGTACTCGCGCATCTTGCGATCGCGCTCCAGTGAGTGAATTAAGGACGGTACGTTGTCCTTGTAACGGGGATCCAGCAGTGTGGCCACCCAGTAATCAGCACAAGTTAGAATGTGGGCAACTCGGCGGTCGTTGTGGAGACACTGCAGCATGTAATCGCTCATGTGTGCCAGGCTGCCCAGAGGCAACGAAAGGCTGTCCTCTGTGGGAGGTGTATCGTCCGTGTCCTCTGTATCCCCCCAGCCACGCACCAGTGATGGCCATGAGCTGGCCTGGGTGCCACCCTGCTGTGAACATGGTTCCATCTCCTCCTCCAGCTCCTCATCCTCCTCATCCTACAGAACTGTGCCCCTGCTGGACAATTGTGTCCCTGGCATTTGTGTGTGCAGGAACCCACCCTCGGAGCCCCTTGCGAATGACTGCCCTGAAAGCCTTGGAAATGTTACCTCTTCATCCTCCTCCTCCTCCTCCTCATCCTGTGCCACATCCTCTTCCATCATCGCCCGAATAGTTTTTTCAAGGAGGCATAGAAGTGGGATAGTTAAGCTGAGAACGGCGTCATTGCCACTGGCCATGTTGGTGGAGTACTCAAAACAGCGCAACAAGGCACACAGGTCTCGCATGGAGGCCCAGTTATTGGTGGTGAAGTGGTGCTGTTCCGCAGAGCGACTCACGCGTGCGTGCTGCAGCGGAAACTCCACTATGGCCTGCTGCTGCTCGCACAGTCTTTCCAGCATGTGCAAGGTGGAGTTCCACCTTGTGGGCACGTCACATATGAGGCGGTGAGCGGGAAGGCCGAAGTTACGCTGCAGCGCTGCCAGGCGAGCAGCAGCAGGGTGAGAACGCCGAAAGTGCGCACAAACGGCCCGCACTTTCTGCAGCAGCTCTGACAAATCGGGGTAGTTTTTAAGGAACCTCTGCACCACCAAATTCAGCACATGCGCCAGGCAAGGGATGTGCGTCAAACCGGCTAGGCCCAGAGCTGCTATGAGATTTCTCCCGTTATCGCACACCACCAGGCTGGGCTTGAGGCTCGCTGGCAGCAACCACTCATTTGTCTGCTGTTCCATGCTCCTCCACAACTCCTGCGCAGTGTGTGGTTTGTCCCCCAAACAGGCAAGTTGTAAAACTGCCTGCTGTCGTTTACCCCTGGCCGTGCTGAAGTTGGTGGTGAAGGTGTTACGCTGTCCGGATGAGGAGGCGGTAGAGGATGAGGAAGCGGAGTAGGAGGAGTTAGGAACAGGAGGCAAACTGAAGCGCCCTGCAATCCTCGGTGGTGGAAGGACATGCGCCAAATTGCTATCCGCCTCAGGCCCATCCGCCACTGCATTTACCCAGTGTGCCGTTAGGGAGATATAACGCCCCTGACCGTGCTTACTGGTCCACGTATCGGTAGTTAGGTGGACCTTGGCACAGATGGCGTTGCGCAGTGCACACCTGATTTTTTCCCCCACTTGGTTGTGCAGGGAAGGGATGGCTTGCCTGGAAAAGTAGTGGCGGCTGGGCACGACGTACTGTGGGACAGCCACCGACATAAGGTTTTTAAAACTGTGCGTCTCCACCAGATGGAATGACAGCATTTCAAAGGCCAATAATTTTGAAATGCTGGCATTCAGGGCCAGGGATCGCGGGTGGGTAGGGGGGTACTTCCTCTTCCTCTCAAGTGTTTGGGAGATGGAAAGCTGAACGCTTCCACGGGACATTGTGGAGATGGTTGTTGGTGACCCAGGTGGTGGTGTTGCTGACAGATCGTCTGTTTGCGGGGTGGCAGGTGCCGGTATCACTAAAGATGTGGCTGGAGCGGCCGAGACTGCAGCAGAAGAGGAAGCAGGATGAGCCAGAGACGTTTCTTGGTTTTGAAGGTGTGTACTCCACTGCAGCTCGTGCTTTGCACTTAGATGCCTGATCATGCAGGTTGTGCTCAGGTTGAGAAGGTTTATGCCTCGCTTCAAGCTCTGATTGCACAGGGTGCAAACCACTCGTGTCCTGTCATCAGCACATTTTCTAAAGAACTTCCACGCTAGAGAACTCCTTTGAGCTGACTTTGGTGCGCTCGTTCCCTTGCTGCGTTGGGCAGTAGCGGGCGTAGTGTCTAGGGCACGGCCGCTCCGCTTCTGCACCCTGCTCCCTCTTCTGCTGTGCTGGTGGCTCTGTGCGACCACCGCCTCTTCCTCCAAACTACTCAGGTCACCTGCATGACGTTCATTCCATGTGGGGTCGAGGACCTCATCGTCCTCCACATCATCTTCCACCCAGTCTTCACCCCTGCCCTCCTTGTCGGTCTCCACAATGCTGAACGCCGCAGCAGTTGGCACCTGCGTTTCGTCATCATCGGAGACGTGCTGCGATGATCCTTGCATGTACTCATCTTGAGAAATAAGTGGTTGGGCATCGCTGCACTCAATCTCTTCCACTTCTGGGGCAGGGCTAGGTGGATGGCCCTGGGAAACCCTGCTGACAGAGTCATCAAAAAGAAGAAGAGACTGCTGTATGGCTTGGGGCTCAGACTGCTTGCCTGATTTGCAAGGGGGTGAGGTGAAAGACGGTTGGACATCGGCTGCAGGTGCCAACTGTGACCTTTCTGCAGTAGACTGGGTGGGAGACAATGTGAAGGAACTGGAGGCACTGTCAGCAGCAAACCAATCTACTATCGCCTCCACTTGTTCTGGCCTCATCACTTCTAGGGGCGTATGATGCCCTACCAAATACTGATGCAGGTTCTGTCGCCTACTCACACTTGAGGAAGGTGTTTCACTTGTGCGTGTAGCTGGCACAGATCGACCACGTCCTCTCCTTGCAACAGGAGCTCTACCAGCAGCACCACGACCCAGGCCACGACCCTTATTTGACGGTCTCCTCATATTTCTGTAATTTAAGATCTTGCCCTAGAAAGGTTTTTATTGAATAGCGGAATAGGAAATATGATCCAAAAAAGTGTATGTATCTCGCACGTACAAAACCACACTAGGCCCCAATTACTATTGTTTCTACCCCTAAAAGGATGGATGAGGAGTAGGAGGAGTATGGAACAGACAGCACCCTCAAATCTTCAGAAGTATGAGATGAACCTCAAAAACTTGGAAAGGTGGATCTCACACGTACCGACACAGACTATCCCGCAATTCAATTGATCCTCAAAGGTTTTTATTGAATAGCGGAATAGGAAATATGATCAAAAAAAGTGTATGTATCTCGCACGTACACCACCACACTAGGCCCCAATTACTATTGTTTGTACCCCTAAAAGGATGGTTGAGCAGTAGGAGGAGGAGTATGGAACAGGCAGCACCCTCAAATCTTCAGAAGTATGAGATGAACCCCAAAAACTTGGAAAGGTGGATCTCACACGTACCGACACAGACTATCACGCAATTTAATTGATCCCCAAAGGTTTTAATTGAATAGCGGAATAGAAAATATGATCAAAAAGAAAGTGTATGTATCTCACACGTACACCACCACACTAGGCCCCAATTACTATTGTTTGTACCCCTAAAAGGATGGTTGAGCAGTAGGAGGAGGAGTATGGAACAGGCAGCACCCTCAAATCTTCAGAAGTATGAGATGAACCCCAAAAACTTGGAAAGGTGGATCTCACACGTACCGACACAGACAATCACGCAATTTAATTGATCCCCAAAGGATTTAATTGAATAGCGGAATAGAAAATATGATCAAAAAGAAAGTGTATGTATCTCACACGTACACCACCACACTAGGCCCCAATTACTATTGTTTGTACCCCTAAAAGGATGGTTGAGCAGTAGGAGGAGGAGTATGGAACAGGCAGCACCCTCAAATCTTCAGAAGTATTAGATGAACCCCAAAAACTTGGAAAGGTGGATCTCACACGTACCGACACAGACTATCACGCAATTTAATTGATCCCCAAAGGTTTTAATTGAATAGCGGAATAGAAAATATGATCAAAAAGAAAGTGTATGTATCTCACACGTACACCACCACACTAGGCCCCAATTACTATTGTTTGTACCCCTAAAAGGATGGTTGAGCAGTAGGAGGAGGAGTATGGAACAGGCAGCACCCTCAAATCTTCAGAAGTATGAGATTGTGTTCACTGTACCCCACAAAGATTGTGTTCACTGCACCCCACAAAGATTGTGTTCACTGCACCTCAAAAAGGATTTTGTTCACTGCACCCCACAAAGATTGTGTTCACTGCACCCTAAAAGGATTTTGTTCACTGCACCCCAAAAAGATTGTGTTCACTGTACCCCCCAAAGATTGTGTTCACTGCACCCCACAAAGATTCTGTTCCCTGTACCCCACAAAGATTGTGTTCACTGCACCCCACAAAGGATTTTGTTCACTGCACCCCAAAAAGATTGTGTTCACTGCACTCCAAAAAGGATGTTGTTCACTGCACCCCAAAAAGGATTTTGTTCACTGCACCCCAAAAAGATTGTGTTCACTGCACCCCACAAAGATTGTGTTCACTGCACCCCACAAAGGATTTTGTTCACTGCACCCCAAAAAGATTGTGTTCACTGTACCCCCCAAAGATTGTGTTCACTGCACCCCACAAAGGATTTTGTTCACTGCACCCCAAAAAGATTGTGTTCACTGTACCCCCCAAAGATTGTGTTCACTGCACCCCACAAAGGTTCTGTTCACTGTACCCCACAAAGATTGTGTTCACTGCACCCCACAAAGGATTTTGTTCACTGCACCCCAAAAAGATTGTGTTCACTGCACCCCAAAAAGGATGTTGTTCACTGCACCCCAAAAAGGATTTTGTTCACTGCACCCCAAAAAGATTGTGTTCACTGCACCCCACAAAGATTGTGTTCACTGCACCCCACAAAGGATTTTGTTCACTGCACCCCAAAAAGATTGTGTTCACTGTACCCCCCAAAGATTGTGTTCACTGCACCCCACAAAGTATTTTGTTCACTGCACCCCAAAAAGATTGTGTTCACTGCACCCCACAAAGATTGTGTTCACTGCACCCCAAAAAGGATTTTGTTCACTGCACCCCAAAAAGATTGTGTTCACTGTACCCCCCAAAGATTGTGTTCACTGCACCCCACAAAGATTCTGTTCACTGTACCCCACAAAGATTGTGTTCACTGCACCCCACAAAGGATTTTGTTCACTGCACCCCAAAAAGATTGTGTTCACTGCACCCCAAAAAGGATTTTGTTCACTGCACCCCAAAAAGGATGTTGTTCACTGCACCCCAAAATGGATTTTGTTCACTGCACCCCAAAAAGATTGTGTTCACTGCACCCCACAAAGATTGTGTTCACTGCACCCCACAAAGGATTTTGTTCACTGCACCCCAAAAATATTGTGTTCACTGCACCCCAAAAAGGATTTTGTTCACTGCACCCCAGAAAGGATGTTGTTCACTGCACCCCAAAAAGGATTTTGTTCACTCCACCCCAAAAAGATTGTGTTCACTGCACCCCACAAAGATTGTGTTCACTGCACCCCAAAAAGGATTTTGTTCACTGCACCCCAAAAAGATTGTGTTCACTGCACCCCACAAAGATTGTGTTCACTGCACCCCAAAAAGGATGTTGTTCACTGCACCCCAAAAAGATTGTGTTCACTGCACCCCACAAAGATTGTGTTCACTGCACCCCACAAAGGATTTTGTTCACTGCACCCCAAAAAGATTGTGTTCACTGCACCCCAAAAAGGATGTTGTTCACTGCACCCCAAAAAGGATTTTGTTCACTGCACCCCAAAAAGATTTTGTTCACTGCACCCCAAAAAGGACGTTGTTCACTGCACCCCAAAAAGATTGTGTTCACTGCAGCCCAAAAAGATTGTGTTCACTGCAGCTCACACACAGAAAAATGGATGTGGATCACTGACACCTGCCTATCTCCTATCCCACACCACACAGCAATATCGATTGTAGTTTGTAGAACACAGTTTCCCTAAAATTCAGCAGCAGCCTCTCCCTAACAGGATTGAGAAGAGATCGTAGATCGGGACTAAGTGCAGACCCCACACAGCAATATCGATTGTAGTTTGTAGAACACTCTGACCCTAAAATTCAGCAGCAGCCTCTCCCTAACAGGATTGAGAAGAGATCGTAGATCAGGATTGAGTGCAGACCCCACCCCCCACACAGCAATATCGATTGTAGTTTGTAGAAGACACTGACCCTATAATTCAGCAGACTCTATCCCTAAAATGCCTACAACTAGCCCTGCCTAAACACTCCGACCTGTCCCTCAATTCTATCCGGACACAAATGGTTTTTTCCTGCCTGTCTTTCCCTAATCAGCAGCCAGCACGTTGATGTGTGCTCTGTCCCTGATCTAAGCAGCAGAATGAAGACGCTGCGGCTGCCTGGAACTTATAAAGACTTGGTCACATGCTTCAGACGGCCAATCACAGCTACTGAGACATTTGCAGGCATGGCTGGGATGGCTTAAGGCACACCAGTTAAACGATTGTTGATTGGCTGTTGAAAGCCCGCCATGAAAAGAGCGCCAAAGCATGCAAAACCCGGAAATAAAACGACCGAACACGGATTTTTACCCGAACATACAGTAAAGTGTCCGTGTCCGTGTTCGGGTACAAAAAAATCCAATTATTCGGTACGAACACGAATAATACAGTCCGTGTTCGCTCAACACTAGTCTTTGACACTCCGACTTCTTAATGCTGCAAAGGAGTTGACTGTCACTTTAAAGAACATGGAAGAAATGGACTAGAGACCGGTGGAAGCCCTGGGTGCACTTTACTGGCACTGATGCTTATCAGTTAGAGATTATCTGATATGACCCCCTGAGGAGTGTTATTTATCCTTATTATGGGCTGCCCTGATGGCCCCACCCCAACCTTTTTTGTCCTTACTAATTCCCTTTTTATTTTTCTCTTTTCTTTCCCCTTTTTTCTTCATTTTCAGTAATACCATAACAAACATTTTTCCGAGGAACAGAGATAGGCGCGAATAAGTGCCTATTTAATTGGGCTTGACGATGTTAGACTTTTTTTTTTGTTCCCCTTGGATTGTTGTGTCTTTTTTATATTTACACGAATATTTATGAAGGATTTTTCACGGATAGTTTGTATTTTATTACTTTGTAAATTACTTATATCTTCATTGGTAAGATTAGCCGTATCACAATGTTTATATTGAGTCACTTTCTTTTATATGTTAAGATAAATAATATCATATTAGTCTTCACTTTATTTACATAAGAGGGACACTTTTATTATTAATATAATTTTTTATTTTTTTTGGAATTTCTATATATGGCTGTATATCTGTTAACGGTAACTGTTTCCTGGAATTTGTAACACTTGGTTTTTGTTATTCTTTCTATGAAAATCAATAAAAAGATATTACATTTTAAAAAAAAGCCCATAGATAGACCAAGAACGGCAGGGACAATTTTGCACCCGGTGCTTGTAAGCTAATATCACAGCACCATAGCAGACAGGCAGTCAGACCGTACATCTATTGTACATTCACAGACAAATTTACATATTGCAATTTGGGGATTTATTAGTTAATAAAGGGGGGGGGGGGACAGGAATATGCGCTGTGTTGGTCCTGGTTATTGCCGATTTGTTGATAATTTGGACAGGTCCCAAGGAATTTCTATTGTCCCTTTTGATTAGTCCTATTAAGAACAACTTTAACCTTAAAGTTACTTGCACCTATAGTACGAGTAAAATCTTGTTTCTGGATTTAGAAAACTGGATACAGAAGGATGGTTTCATAACAACAGATTTATATCGTAGTGCTGGGAATAAATTTATTACATGCCTCTAGTTCCCACCCTCAGTCATTGACCCAAAGCACCCTGTACATGCAATTTCTCTTTCGTCCATGGACAGACGTAGCTGCTGCTTTAAATCATACACAGATGGGTAATAAGCCCCTCCCACTAGGAGTGACCAGGTAGAGCCAAAGGCTTCGACACGCCCAGGGGGCGGGGTCCCTGGGCTATTATACCTGGCCTCACCGTTGCATCTTCAGTTTTAGCTGCCTGGTCTTAGGAGTGGCCAAACAGCTCCCTGCTGAGACCTTTTGTCTTAGCTCTGTTTTAAATGTCTTAAAGGGCACCTTTTTTATCCTCTTGGACTTTTTTTATTTTATTTTTGTTGCTGCTGACTCCAGTTCCTGTGGAATGTTGGCTGGGTTTCGGACTGGCTATATGAGAGCCTTACGGTCTCCCAGTTTGGGCCAGCGAGCGCTTGCAGGCCGTAGCTCCCCGCTGGGTCTCCATAGCGACTATAATCCCACGGACGGGGACTAGCCTGCGGGTGAAACACCCCGCTGGGACGCACACACCTGGCATGCCAGCATCGCAGCGTGCCTCTTGGCCGACAGCGCCCTCACTGCGGTGCAGAGGCAGTCTGTCAGGATGGACGCCCACCCTCAGCAGCGTGGTCCAGTAAGTACAGTCCCCCATCTGGTTAGCCGGCCTGGGGCGGATGTGGGCTCCTCCATAGGTGAGTAGGACCCTCGGGTTCCCATACTTCCTACCACCCTCTTCCACTATGAGGGGTCACCTTGGACCTTCCCCCCCTACCCTGACCTCTCTCTACCCTGGGCTCCGGATCCCCGGGACACTTTTAGTGGGGGGTCCCCTATGTAAATCATAGGCCCTCGGAGGGGGGTACATGGTTGCGCCTCATATAACCCCCGCCAGGGCCCCCAGGCCTGTTACTAGGGGTAGGCCTCACTATGCCCGAGGTCATGTGCTCATCGGCGCTAAGCCGCCATTTTGCCGTGGCCTGCAGCCTTAACAGGCCTCAGCAGCCTATCTGGGTATCCCTATCACTGTAATGCCGGTGGCCATTTTGCTGGAGCCGGAGACAGAACAGCACAGGAGCTTCTGGCTCTTGTGGGCGGGGGCGTTTCCTTCTACTTTCACTTCTCCATGCTGCCTGTGAACCTTGCTGTGTTCGCCATGTGGTAACTACTCTAAAGGAGTTTATTTACCCTGGCCTTCACCTTTTCATCTTAAGAGGGGTTTCAGGCCTTTAGGGGGCTTAGGATTATCCCCCAGTGTAACGCTGCGTGCATCGTGATCACCTCCTAAAGGCGCAGTGCACGGCGGTAGCGGTGGACTTGCTGAGACTTGTGGTGCCTTTGTAACCTCACTTAGCCTCAGGGGCATTAATATTTTGGTAATTGGGCGCTGATTGCACCCTCTCAGGCCTTTGCTCCTGTTTTCAGGAGAAGCTTCTGTTTAAACCCTTGCGGTGCAGGTTCCGGTGTTTCCCTGTCTGCTCTTTACATTTTTACTGTGCAACCCTACTGTTTGGCCAAATGTCTAACATGCATTCCCCAAGTTTGTCTATGACCCCCGATGTATCGTTGGGGCCCGCTTCTATTATCCCAACACATGTATACGGTAGTGGGATCTGTTCTCAGGCCTGCCCTGACTACCATAATAGACTCTCAGACTATGTTTGAATGGGTAAAGGCACTGGGAGAGGCAATGACAGTAACCCCGTTACTGTCATCTGCCCTGAAATTCGCTGACCAATTATTGCAGACTCTGCAATTTGTATGCAATGCTAACCTGGACGTTCTTCCACTCGCGGCCAGAGTGTCAGTGGTAAGTGTGCTCATCAGACGTGCGATCTGGCTTATGTGCTGGTTGGCCGACCAGGCTTCTAAGAAGCTTTTGGCAGATCTTCCCCTTCAGGGTGATCGCCTTTTTGGTTCCTCCTTGGATAACTTGATCAAGACAGTCACTGGGGGAAAGGGCACACTCCTTCCTCACTCAACTAAGGGCAAGTCTCCCTCGGGTATGCGAGGTCCTCCCTTTACAGCCCAGAAGCGTCGTTTTTGTGCAGCAGTGTCGCAGAAAACCAAACAGACTTCGGGCGGAAAAGGTTCTAGGAAACGGTGGGCTGGTAAGCTGAAATCCTCTGTTCCCAACACCTCCATGCAGACCCCTTCTGCCTGAAGGAGCACCCTCACCCACTTCAGGGGTAGGGGGGACGTCTCCATTTCTCCCCGAATCCTTGGACCTCACTGTTGCATGACAGGTGGGTCCAGGAGGTAATTCAGTCCGGGTACAAGACAGAGTTTGGTTCCCGTCCGCCAGACAGATTTTTTCCCTCCAATATTCAGCTGTCCCCAGACTGCCTTGCGGGTCTGCAGGAAGCGAACGCTTTGATGGTCCTATTCTAACCTGTTTATCGTTCCACGGAAGGAGGGCAAATTGCATCCAATCTTGGACCTCAAAACTCTGAACCGCTTTGGGCGCGTCCCTGCGGTCAGTGGTGGCGTTCTTGCATCAGGGGGTCCTGCTGGCCTTGATCGATATCAAGGATGCCTATCTCCATGTCCCTATTTGCCAGGTTCATCAAGGCATCCTCCGCTTTGCGGCGGGCAAGGACCATTTTCAATTTGTGGCGTTACCGTTTGGTCTCGCCTCTGCTCCCAGGGTCTTCACCAAGGTGTTAGCCCCTATCCTGGCTCTGCTACAACAGAGGGGAATAGCGATTCTGGGGTATCTGGACTATCTTCTTCTCCGAGCGGACTCGTCTGTGACATTGGAAGGGGGTTTATAGGTGACCATTCACACTCTGTAGCAGTTCGGTTGGAATCTCAACCTTCAGAAATCTGCCCTGGTTCCATCAACCAGACTGGAGTATCTAGGGTTGCTCCTAGATTCAGCTTCGTCAAAGGTATTTCTACCTCCTGTGAAGTTAAGGGAAGTGATTCTGCCACTGCTGGCTTGCGACCTGGTGTCTCCCAGGTCATCTATGCAGATGCTGGGCCTGATGGTGTCCTCCTTTGAGGCCGTACCAAGACTGATTTTGTGGCTCAGCTCTCCGAATCTTCTTCACTGAAAATCCTTCCTTTCAGTATTCTCGATGGTAGAGACAACGGATGCCTGTCTGACCTGTTGGGGGAGTGCTGGGCACCCTGAATGTTCAAGGGACCTGGACGCTGGAAGAGTCAAAGTTCCCGATCAAAGTTTTGGAACTGAGAGCAATCAAGTTGAGCCTGTTCCACTGGACGGACAATCTCAAGGGGTGTTCTGTCCGAGTCCGGCCGTGGCATATGTCAATCATCAAAGGGGCACCAGGAGTGTGAAGGCTCTGAAGGTAACCGAGATCCTGCGCTGGGCAGAGGACTACGTCCCAGCCCTATCCGCCGTGTACATTCCCGGCGTAGACAATTGGCAGGCGGACTACCTGAGTCGCCAAACTCTGGATCAGGGCGAATGGTCCCGGCATCCACAAGTGTTCCACCAGCTGTGTTTCCCGTGGGGGACACCGGATGTGGACCTGCTTGCCCACTTGGTCCAGAGATCCTCTGGCCGATGCTATTGATGCCCCGGTGGCTCCCTGGAGCCAGTACTGGCTAATTTATGCGTTTCCTCTGCTGAAACTTTTATCTCGCCTGCTACGCAGGGTCGAGTTGGAGGGGATTCCGGTAATTCTGGTGGCTCCAGATTGGCCCCGGAGATCCTGGTACGCCGACGTGATTCGGCTGAAGGTCGCAGGTCCGTGGACACTTCCTCTGTGGGAAGATCTTCTGTCTCAGGGTCCGTTCTTCCATCCTGCTTTACAGTTGCTGGCTTTAACAGCTTGGCTGTTGAGAGCAAGGTGTTATAGGACAGGGGTCTGACCTTACTCAAGAATAGGAAGTCCACTTCTCAGAAGATTTATCATCGTACGTAGAAAGCGTACATTGCTTGGTGCGAATCGCTGAAGCTGCATCCTTGATCCTTTGCTATCAGCAGGATCCTGACCTTTCTACAGAAAGGGGTTGAACAACGTTTGGCGTTGGGCACTCTTAAGTGTCAGATCTCGGCCTTGGCTGTGTACTTCCAATGCCATTTGGCTACGCACTCTTTGATTCGTACGTTTCTTCAGGGGGTTCGCTATTTGGCTCCCCCCAGGAGGTCTCCGTTACCTCCTTGGGGCCTTAATTTGGTTCTATGGGTTTTTCAGAAATCTCCTTTCGAGAACATAAGACACATTTCCTTGCTCGCCTTGTCGCAGAAAGTTACCTTTTTGGTGGCTATCACCTCTGCACGCAGGGTTTCTGAACTGGCGGTGCTATCTTGCCGGTCTCCTTATCTGGTAATACACAGGGATAAGGTAGTGTTACAGCCTAATCCGTCGTTTCTTCCTAAGGTGGTTTCAGACTTCCATCTGAACGAAGACATAGTGCTTCCGTCACTCTGTCCGAAACATTCACATCCTAAGGAAATTGCCTTGCATTGCTTGGATGTGGTTCGGGCGATACGGGTGTATCTGGAAACTACTGAATCCTTTCGTAAGTCGGACTCTCTGTTTGTGAATACGGATGGACGCGATCAGGCTGCGTCTGCGGCAACCATCTCTTGATGGATCAGACAGACGGTGGTGAAAACGTATTCTCTTAAGGGCAAGGTTCCTCCTTTCCCTGTCACGGCTCACTCGCACGGGCGTTGAGTGCCTCTTGGGGCTTTCCGCCATCAGGCGTCAGTGATACAGGTTTGCAAGGCGGCCACTTGGTCGTCTTAACATACGTTCACCAAGTTTTACAGAGTGGATGTGTTTGCATCCTCGGATGCGTCCTTTGGCGGCAAGGTTTTGCAGGCCACCATTTAGGGAGCAGTCTACTTTTCCTTCTCCTTTATGGTTTTGCTACAATTGAGCCCCAGTTGTTACTTGTTGGGCTCCATGTTATATAGTTGGCTATGTTAGCCGTGGGAATTGCATTCTTTTAAGTTTGTCCTTTCCCCACCCCTCAGTGGTTACTGCTTTTGGACGTCCCATCCGTCTGATTTAAAGCAGCAGCTACGTCCGTCGGTGGACGAAAGAGAAAATGGGATTTTTTACTTACCGTAAAATCCATTTCTCTGAGTAGCTCCCACCCCTCTTTTCCCGAAAGAGTTGGGTTTTGGTTATTGTTCACTGTTTGCAACTAAACTGAAGATGCAACGGTAAGGCCAGGAGTAATAACCCAGGGACCCCGCCCCCCTGGGCATGTCAAAGCCTTTGGCTCTACCTGGTCACTCCTAGTGGGAGGGGCTTATTACCCATTCGTCTATGATTTAAAGCAGCTATGTCCGGCGGTGGACTCAGAGAAATGGATTTTACGGTAAGTAAAAAATACCATTATCTGCGATTGAGCAGAAACTGTACAGGACTATAAAAAGACAAGCAGCAAAAAAGCTTACAACATGGCTTTTATCCAACCACAAACTGCTTTGCTTTATAATATAACATTTATAATATTTATAATATAACACCTAGGAAGGATCAGCATACAGTAAAGATCATTACCAGATTTTCTGCACATCATTCCACTATATGATAGATTGTTTCAAGGCATTGGCATTTCCTTATGAAAGATTATACGCTTTCTAAATATGTTCACCCAGATCCATCCTTATGTTACCACCTTACAGCTAGTTATTACTCTGATAATGCGACAACTATACCTGGCCCTCGGAGGCACATTTAGATGCAGGGAATATCCACATTGCCCCTGGGTCCAGGAGGGTTGTCTCATTCAGATACCAATTGGGCAAATATTATACTCACAGATGTTTGCAAATTGTACCACGCAAGAGGTTATCTACCAAAGGAAGTGTCAATGTCATGCATTTTATATTGGATAAAAAATACATCGATTTCAACAAAGGATTGTGATATATCAGTGGTACTCTTTTTTTGTGCTGGAGGTAATTGTCCCTGACCCACAGGAAGATGTTGTCGATTGAGCATTTAAATGCCACCACTCCTCAGGGCCTCAATGAGGTTGACTAATATACACCTTTTTTTTTATAGGCCCCTGTTGGAGGCAGCTTCAAGCTGAGGTTTCCTGATGTCCTTTACTGCCCACTGAGCCCTATTATGCATGGCACCCATGGAAATTACCTCTTTTGTGGAATGTTTTGTTATATCAAGAGGGTTTTTTCAGCAATGCATGGGGTATTCCTTTTCTTGGTGTGATTGATGCTATACTTTAAAACACCAACTTGCATTTACTATGCCTGGGTGATTGGCATATTGCCTGCGAGGTTTGGGATTCCCTAGTAGGTTCACCTCCTTTATAAATTTTATTATATTGTTTCTTTTTATATTGTTTCTATAAATTATTATCCTGGTCTCAGCCACATTTTGAATTCTTTGTTTATCATGTACACTATTTAATTCTTTGTTTATATACAGTAATGAAGGTCTTTGTAAGTATAGCATCTGTGCTTTGTGTTGTTGGGCTGGGGATAATGCCTGACGATTTGTTTGTGGGGGTGCTCTCCTTTGGTCCTTGGCAGACATCTGGTGCGCTTGCTTACGTGTGCGTTTGCTACTGCGCATGAGCACAGAGGGATGAGGGGCTTTACTTTTTTTTTTATTTATTTGACTTTTTATTTTTACTCTGTCCCTTTATTTTTTTTATTTTTAAAAAGACCCCAGAGATCTCATTTCCCTTAAAGAACAAAAAAAAAAAAAAACAGAAAGTGACATCAGACGTCGCTCTGGTCCTCAAAGGGCATAGAGACGAGTGGCAGCCATCCTGGCCTCACTCAACTTCCTTTCCAGCAAACAACCGCATAGAAGCATATGAGACACAGAACCGGCCGTAGTAAAAAAAAATGATACCGGGGTTATGGCTTCTAGCTGCTGCCATAACACTGGTATTAAACATCAAAGTAATGACATATTTTTTAATATGGGCCGGCCAGTGGTTAGTTAGGAGTTTTTGTGTGCCTTTTTATTTATAGACTTTAGTCAAAGTAGATCTGCCGCGGTGAGGGGTTTGGTGTGCCGGGTGATGACCTTGGATCGGACGGACCATCCCCCATTCTTTGGTGGTTATTGCTACTTTGGCCTAGTGATGATGTGCATGATGCTTAACCACTTGCCGATCGCCCATCGCAGATATACTGCGGCAGGCTGGTTCAGCTTCGCGAATCGCTGTATGGGTACGTCGGTAGCGCGCGGGGCTGCGGGGGGGGTGGATGTTCTGATTCGGTTCAGAACCAATAAGTCATCAGGTCCAGGCCAATGATTTTTGGCCTAGACCTGTTGATCGGTTCTGACCAATGGCAGAACATCCTGTGCCCGTGTAATGTAAACACAGGCAAAGAATATGATGTCCTCTCCTCTCCTGGAGTCCTGTTCGGTTCCAGCGTGAGAGGAGATAACAAATACCATGAGTACACAATCAGCACACTGACACCAGTACACATAGGCACACATTTAACCCCCTGATCACCCGCTAATTAACCCTTTCACTCCCTGCCACAGTGCACACTATACAGTATACAGATACAATTTACTGCTCACTGTATTAGTGTCACTTGTGACTTTAGATAGTGTGAGAGACAGTTAGTGGTAGTCCCAAATAGGTTTAGGGTCCCCACCATATATCCCCCAAGAAAGATTTAACCTCCTGATTACCCCCCATTAACCCTTTCACAGTTTATACTAATTACAGTATACAGACAATTTACTGATCACTATTAGTGTCACTTTTGACTTCAGTTAGTTTGAAGGGCAGTTAGTGGTAGTTAGAGGGAGTCCCAAATTTAGGGTCCCCGCCATATATCCCCTAATAAAGATTTAACCCCCTGATCACCCCCAGTTACCCCTTCATTGCCCTGTGTCACTATTATAGTGTACAGATCTTTTTTGTGATCACTGTATTAGTGTCACAGGTGACATCAGTTAGTGTCAATTCAGGACAGGGCCAGATTGGCCGCCACATATTTAGTAATACATTTAAACTCTTTGATTGCCAGTGACACACACACACACTATACACCTCCATTACTAGTATAGTGTCTAATTAGAACTATTCTAGCATCCCCAATAGTTTGGTGTTCCCAAAACGCAGCGTTAGCAGGATCAGTCCCGACACCTGCCAGCACCTGCATTTAGCCCCTATACCCCCCAAGAAGTGCAGAATTAGCAGATTACTGTCACTTCCAATACAAAGCACACCAAACCGCAGAGTTAGCAGAGTCAGGCCAATCCTTAACAACCAGGTGCTTTTTTTATCTGTGAGTCACACTAGGTACCTATAAATTTATTGACCAAAATGTCCAAACAGAGGTACACTAGTGAAGAGGCCTACACGATGCTGAGCATGACAGATGAGAGCGATGGGGAAGCCTCACTGTCAGAATCAGGCTCAGTATTTGCACCTGTAGACAGCAGCGGCACCCTGACAGATAGCTGTGATGACGAAGTAATGGTCCCTGCTAAGGTCAGGCGTACCCGACCCGTTCTTCTGTTGCTGAGGTGCAACAACCGCAGGGTTCTCATATGCAGCAGAGTGTCGGTACTATTGACGCTCAACCTTCTGGTGAACTGGCAACCACCAGCGGCCTAGTACATCCTGGGTCATAGTCAAACTAGCATTGCAGTAACACTTGGTGACGTGGCAAGTCCGATATGTGCAGTTCAAGCTGGTAGTATCCCGCAGCCACCAAGAATTCGAACACAGGCCCATGGAGCCCATAGTGTCCTTCCTGATGCGCTTGCTAATCCTGATTGGAAGCCCACCACTTCTGCAGCACCCGTACTTCCCCCATTCACTGGCCAACCCAGATTTCAGGTGAAAACAGCCAATTTTACTTCCCTTGATTTTTATGAGCTGTTTTTCAAGGAAGATCTTTACAGATCTGTTGTGGACCAAAGCAATTTATGAGGCGATCAAGTCATCGCCTCAAATCTAAATTTGATCCTTGCCAGAGAATTTGCATTGAAACGTATCACAGTTTCCAAATTTAAAACTTTTCTGGGCCTATCCCTCCTTATGGGCAATACTAAAAAGAGTGAGTCATATTGGTCCACTGACCCAATTCACCATATGCCTGTGTTCTCTGCTGCCATGGCCAGGCCTAGATACGAGCAAATCTTGCAGTTCATGCACTTCAGTGACAATGAACTGAAAATGACCAGCTCCACAAAATTCGGCCCCTCATAAACCACTTCAACCAAAAGTTTGCAGCCTTGTATATGCCCCAACAAGCTGTCTGCGTTGATGAGCCCTGATTAAATTTTCTGGCCGCCTAGCTTTCAAACAGTTTCTCCCCAGCAAGCGTGCAAGATATGGGGTCAAGATGTATAAGCTCTGTGACAGGGCAACAGGCTATACATATAGTTTCCGGGTTTACGAGGGAAAAGATAGCACTGTGTAGCCCCCCAACTGCCGAGACTACATGGGGAGCAGTGGCAAGATTGTTTGGGACTTGGTGTCATGCTTATTCGGAAAGGGGTACCATTTATATGTGGACAACTTCTATACAAGCAAGCAACTTTTTAGACACCTTTTTGATTTTGCAATTGGCGTATGTGGCACAGTGCGACCTAATCGCCGGGGCTTTCCCAAAACGGCTTGTAGATACCTGACTTAGACGGGTGGAGAGAGCCTGCTTGAAGTCTGATAAATTGCTTGCAGTGAAGTGCAGGGACACACGGAATGTTTTCATTCTGTCCTCCATTAACGCAGATATGACAGTCCAAATTGCAACAACGACTGGTGTTGTTGAGAAGTCCCTCTGTGTCCACGAATACAACCTTAACCACTTACGGACCGCCCACCGTGTATTTACGTTGGTACTTTGACGTTAAATACCAGGGTTATGGCAGCAGATAGCTACCATAACCCTCAGTATTTTTTTAAACGGCAGGCAGTCCGCTTTAACACAAGGGTGGTCCCAGCAGCGGATTCACCGCGGGATCACCCTTATGGGCGCCGAGTACATATACTGCG
This sequence comes from Pelophylax lessonae, assembly GCF_965119305.1. Lineage (NCBI taxonomy): Eukaryota > Metazoa > Chordata > Amphibia > Anura > Ranidae > Pelophylax > Pelophylax lessonae. Next base: position 134,117,674 of record NC_138778.1, read on the forward strand.
GCGGTCAGCCCCAAGCAGGCAAAGTAACGTATGGGTACATCACTCGTCTGCAAGCCAATAGGGGCGAGCGCGTGCCACCGGGGGCAAGCGCGCTACGCCGGAGGCGTGCTCCCGCCCCCGCTCGTTCACGCCCCCCCCTGTGCGTGTGCCCGGCGGACCCGATGTCCACCGGCCACTCGCGATCGTCCGTTACAGAGGGAGAAAGGCAGGCGGCTGATGTAAACAAAGCCACCTGTCATTCTCCCCAGTGTAAGTGCAGAGATCATATGGTCCTGCTATGTAGGATCGTATATCTCTGTAGTTACACAAACAGTCACATCCCTTCACAGCTAGAAGCACGCCCGCCCCTAGGGACACACTTAACCCCTCCTTCTCCAATAAAGTTAACCCCTTCCCTGCCAGTGTCATTTTTACAGTAACAGTGCATATGTATAGCACTGATTACTGTAGTAATGTTACTGGTACCCCCAAAAGTGTCAAAAATGTCAGTCAAGGGTCCGATCTGTCTGCTGCAATGTCACAGTCCCGCAAAAAAATCGCAGATCGCCGCCATTACTCGTTAAAAAAAAACAACAAAAATGACAAAAATCTTTTCCTTAGTTAGTAAACGCAATAACCTTTGCGCAAACCAATCAAAATACGCTTATTGCGATTTTTTTTACCAAACATATGTAGCAGAAAACAAATTGGCCAAAAATGTTAAAAAATTTTGATTTTTACATTTTTTTTGGGGGAATTTCATATAAAAAAATGTGAAAAATATTGTTATTTTTGTAAAATTGTCGCTCTTTTTTTGTTTATAGCGCATGATTAAAATATCGCACAGGTGATCATATACCACCAAAAGAAAGCTCTGTTTGTGGGAAAAAAAGGATGTCAAATTCGTTTAGGTACAGCGTCGCATGACCGCGCCATTGTCCGTTAAAGTCACGCAGTGCCGAATCGCAAAATAGGGTCTGGTCAGGAAGGGGGTAAAATCTTCTGGGGCTTAAGTGGTTAAAGAGGTCCTGTCATGCTTATTTCTATTACAAGGGATGTTTACATTTCTTGTAATAGGAATAAAAGTGATCAAAAATTTCTTTTTTTTAAAGAAACAATGTAAAAATAAAAGATAAAATAAATAGGAAAAAAGCAAAATGAAAGCGCCCCGTACCCGTTAGCTCGCGCACAGAATCGAACGCATATTCAAGTCCTGTCCACATATGTAAACGGTTTTCAAACCACACATGTGAGATATCGCCGCGATTGTTAGAGCGAGAGCAATAATTTGAGCCCTGGACCTACTCTGTAACTCTAAGCTAGTAACCTGTAGAAATTTTTAAAATGTCGCCTATGGGGATTTTTAAGTATCAATGTTTGTTGCCATTCCATGAGCGTTCAAAATTTTGAAGCATGACATGTTGGGTATCTATTTACTTGGCGTTACATTATCTTTCACATTATAGAAAAACAATTGGGCTACTTTACTGTTTTTTTATTTTTTAATTCAAAAAAAGTGTATTTTTTCCAAAAAATTGCGTTTGTAAGACTGCTGCGCAAATACGGTGTGATAAAAAATATTGCGATCTCCATTTTATTCTCTAGCATCCCTGCTAAAAGAAATGTTTGGGGGTTCTAAGTAATTTTCTAGCAAAAAAAAATGATTTTAACTTGTAAACAAGTGTAAGAAAAAGGCCTGGTCCAGAAGTGGTTAATGTGGGAGGGGTGGATTTCAATGACCAGATGATGGCGCCGTACTTAATTACCTGTAAGGCCAGATGCTGGTACAAAAAAGTGTCTATATACTTATTTCAATTGGCTCTGCTGAACGCTTATGTGCTATACAAAGCGTCAGCACAAAGTGGATCCTTCCTAAAATTCCAGGAAGAGATCATTATAGCCCTTCTGTATCCAGAAGGTGCTGTGGCCCAAATTCACAATCCAGATGCAGTGAGCCGGCTGCATGAGGGGCATTTTCTGAATGTCCTCCCTAGTACCACTACCCAAAGATCACCCCAAAGAAGATGTCGTGTCTGTAGGAAATGCAGATTTAGGCGTGACACCTGTTATTTTTGTCCCTACTGTCCTGGTCAACCTGGTCTCTGCAACGGGAACTGTTTCCGTCGCTACCACACACTAGTAGAGTATTAGTAACGGGTACAGCATAGCACATTCTAAGGCACACTTTTTACACAGGGTCTCGAAAGATGTTGGCTATCGCATTTTGAGAGACCGTAGCCTGAAACAGTTTTTTACAGTTAAAAAAAAATATATAAAAAAAAAAAAAAAAGCCAAAAACAGTTGTCGTTTTATTGTATTAATTTTTTGTTCTCTACTTTTCTACTCTTTCTACTTTTATTGTACTTTATAATATACTGTTATACTGTAATGTTTTATTGTTACTATGTTTTATTGTTAACCATTGTTTGCTTTGCAGGTATGCCCATGAGCTGCAGCACTGATTTGTTTATTGTGACAGCACCAGCTTTTGCTCTCACCATATACGTAACCAATGATTGTAGCACTGTAGAAGGTGATTTCACCACCACAGTTAAAAAGAGCACATATGGCAAAGCATAGGGGATGGGGTGGACAGAGGGTGGATCTCCACTATGCTTCACCATATTTTTTTTAACACTTTTCTTGGCAGAGATTTCTTCATCCACGTTGATCGATGCGAATGGAGGAATCTGCTATGTTCTTTTTTTTCCTTCAGCCCATGGGCTGAAGGACAAAAAAGAACATTGCATGTATGCCCATCATTAGCAATGGGTGGATGCTGAGAGGTCTAATGGTGGGCATACCACACACTTTCTGGTATTGTTTTTTACAGCCAGTGGTCAGCATTCATGTAAAAATAATCCTAGCAGATAATTAACCGCTAGACTGCTTTTACAAGCAGTGGGAGGGGGGGGGGGAGCTACAAGCATTTCACAACTTCGGTTTTACCAGATATAAACAGCGCCATTTGGAAAGCATCTTATCACACCAATCTTGGTGTGGTCAGATGCTTTAAGGGCAGAGGAGAGATCTAGAGTCCAAAAGACCCCAATTTTTTGTAAAAAGAGTACCTGCCACTACTTATTGTTATCATAGGGGATATTTAAAATCCCTGTGATAATAAAAATGATTAAAAAAAAGTAAAAAAAAATGAAAGGGAAGGTGTCAAAATAAAATAAAAAAAACAAAATAAATAATAATAATAAAAAACAAAAAAATTCAAGCACCCCTGTCCCTCCTCGTTTGCGCGTAAAGGAGAATGCAAGCATTGATCTGGTGTCATATGAAACAGCAATTGCAGCATGCATGAGAGGTATCGCCGCTAACGTCAGATCGAGGGCAGTAATTTTTGCAGTAGAACTCCTCTGTAAATCTAAAGTGGTAACCTGTAACGGCTTTTAAAGGCTTTTAAAAATGCACGTAGTTTGTTGCCGCTGCACGGGTGGGCGCAATTTAAAAGCATGTCATGTTTGATATCTATGTACTCAGCATAATATCATCTTTTATATTTTACCAAACAATTGGGCAATATACAGTCATGTCCATAAATATTGGGACATCGACACAATTCTAATCTTTTTAGCTCTATACACCACCACAATGGATTTGAAATGAAACAAACATCATGTGCTTTAACTGCAGACTTTCAGCTTTAATTTGAGGATATTTACATCCAAATCTGGCGAACGGTGTAGGAATTCCAACAGTTTGTATATGTGCCTTACACTTTTTAAGGGACCAAAAGTAATGGGACAGATTAACAATCATAAATCAAACTTTCACTTTTTAATACTTGGTTGCAAATCCTTTGCAGTCAATTACAGCCTGAAGTCTGGAAGGCATAGACATCACCAGACGCTGGGTTTCATCCCTGGTGATGCTCTGCCAGGCCTCTACTGCAACTGTCTTCAGTTCCAGCTTGTTCTTGGGGCATTTTCCCTTCAGTTTTGTCTTCAGCAATGCATGCTCAATCAGATTCCGGCTAGGTGATTGACTTGGCCATTGCATAACATTCCACTTCTTTCCCTTAAAAAACTCTTTGTTTGCTTTCGCAGTATGCTTCGGGTCATTGTCCATCTGCACTGTGAAGCGCCGTCCAATGAGTTCTGAAGCATTTGGCAGAATATGAGCAGATAATATTGCCTGAAACACTTCGGAATTCATCCTGTTGCTTTTGTCAGCAGTCACATCATCAATAAATACAAGAGAACCAGTTCCATTGGCAGCCATACATGCCCACGCCATGACACTACCACCACCATGCTTCACTGATGAGGTGGAAGGCTTTGGATCATGAGCAGTTCCTTTCCTTCTCCATACTCTTCTCTTCCCATCACTCTGGTACAAGTTGATCTTGGTCTCATCTGTCCATAGGATGTTGTTCCAGAACTGTGAAGACTTTTTTAGATGTTGTTTAGCAAACTCTAATCTGGCCTTCCTGTTTTTGAGGCTCACCAATGGTTTACATCTTGTGGTGAACCCTCTGTATTCACTCTGGTCAAGTCTTCTCTTGATTGTTGACTTTGACACAAATACACCTACCTCCTGGAGAGTGTTCTTGATCTGGCCAACTGTTGTGAAGGGGGTTTTCTTCACCAGGGAAATAATTCTTCGGTCATCCACCACAGTTGTTTTCCATGGTCTTCCAGGTTTTTTTGGTGTTGCTGAACTCACCGGTGCGTTATTTCTTTTTAAGGATGTTCCAAGCAGTCGATTTGGCCACACCTAATGTTTTTGCTATCTCTCTGATGGGTTTGTTTTGTTTTTTTAGCCTAATGATGGCTTGCTTCACTGATAGTGACAGGTCTTTGGATCTCATATTGAGAGTTGACAGCAACGGATTCCAAATGCAAATAGCACACTTGAAATTAACTCTGGACCTTTTATCTGCTCCTTGTAAATGGGATAATGAGGGAATAACACACACCTGGCCATGGAACAGCTGAGCAGCCAATTTTCCCATTATTTTTGGTCCCTTAAAAAGTGGGAGGCACATATACAAATGTTGTAATTCCTACACCTTTCACCTGATTTGGATGTAAATACCCTCAAATTAAAGCGGAAAGCCTGCAGTTAAAGCACTTCTTGTTTGTTTCATTTTAAATCCAACCATTGTGGTGGTGTATAGAGCCAAAAAGATTAGAATTGTGTCAATGTCCCAATATTTTTGGACCTGACTGTATAGTGTGTTTGCGCATTAAATTTTCTCGCAATTTTTTCACAAAAAATTGCGTTTGGAAAATCTCTGCGCAAATACCATGTGATGAAAAAAATTGCAACACCCACCATTTTGTTCTGTACAGCCTCTGCTATAATGTTTGGGGGTTCAAAGTAATTTTCTAGTAAAAAATAATAATTTTTTCATGCAAACAAAAAGTGTCAGAAAAGGCTTGGTGGTTAGAAGAGTGGGTGATGTGTGGCATAAGCTTCTAATATTGGGCATAAAATGTCAGGACAGTTCAAACACCCCCCAGATGACCCCTTTTTGGAAAGTAGACACCCCAAGTTATTTGCTGAGAGGCATGTTGAGTCCAAGGAATATTTCATATTTTGCTGCAAGTTTCGGGAAAATTAAAAAAAAATTTTTTTTACACAAAGTTGTCACTAAATTATAAATTGCTCACACATGCCATGAGTATATGTGGAATGATACCCCAAAATACATTCTGCTACTTCTCCTGAGTACAGGGATACATGTGTGAGACTTTTTGGGAGCCTAACTGTATATGGGACCCCAAAAACCAATCACCGCCTTCAGGTTTTCTAAGGGCATAAATTGCCCTTAGCAAATAGCTTAGGGTGTCTACTTTCCAAAAAGAAGTAAATTGAGGGGTTTTTGTGCAGTCACAATTTCCGCCCTTAGAAAGCCTGAAGGTCAGGTTTTTGGGGTCCTATACACAGCTAGACTGCCAAAAAGTCTCACACATGTGGTATCTCTGTACTCTGCAGAAGCAGCAGGATGTATTTTGGGGTGTAATTTCACATATACTGATAGAATGTGTGAGCAATATACCATTTAACCACTTGCCGACCGCCGCACGACTATCTACGTGGGCGGTCAGCCCCTCACAGGCAAAGTGACGTAGGTCTACGTCGCTCGCCTGTGAGGGTTTAGGGAGCGAGCGCGCGCCGCCGGAGGCGCGCTCCCGCTCCCGCGTGGTCACGGACCCCCCCGCGCGCGTGACCGGCGGACCCGATCGCCGCCGGCCACTCTGCGATCGGCGGGGGAGAGGGAGATAGTCAGGCAGCTTGTGTAAACAAGCTGCCTGTCATTCTCCTCTCTGTATGAGAGCTGATCACATGGATCTACTATGTAGATCCATTGATCACTCTGCATACAGTTGAAGCCACAGCCAATCACAGTTAGAATCACGCCCCTAGGGACACACACAGCCCCTCCCTCTCAAATAAAGTTAACCCCTTCACTACCAGTGCATTTTTACAGTAACAGTGCATATGTATAGCACTGATTACTGTAGAAATGTCACTGGTAACCCCAAAAGTGTCAAAAATGTCAGTCAAGGGTCCGATCTGTCCGCCGCAATGTCGCATTACCGCAAAAAAAATCGCAGATCGCCGCCATTACGCGTTAAAAAAAAAAACAACAAAAATGACAAAAATCTTTCCCTTTGTTAGTAAACGCAATAACTTTTGCGCAAACCAATCAAAATACGCTTTTTGCGATTTTTTTTACCAAACATAGGTAGCATAAAACAAATTGGCCGAAAATATTAAAAAATTTTGATTTTTACATTTTTTTTTGGGGGAATTTCATATAAAAAAAAGGGAAAAATATTGCTATTTTTGCAAAATTTACGCTCTTTTTTTGTTTATAGCGCGTGATCAAAAAATCGCACAGGTGATCAAATACCACCAAAAGAAAGCTCTGTTTGTGGGAAAAAAAGGACGCCAAATTCGTTTCGGTACAGCGTCGCACGACCGCGCAATTGTCCGTTAAAGTCACGCAGTGCCGAATCGCAAAATGCCCTCTGGTCGTTTAGCAGCCAAATCCTCCGGGGCTTAAGTGGTTAAGTGACAACTTTGTGTAAAAAAAAAAAAAAAAGAAAAAATTGGCATTTTCCCGATACTGGTAGCAAAATATAAAATATTCCATGGACTTAACATGCCTCTCACCAAATAGCTTAGGGTGTCTACTTTCCGAAAAGGGTCATTTGGGGGGGTTTTGTGCTATCTTTTTTGTTTGTATCGCAAAAAAAAAAACACAGAGGAGATCAAATACTACCAAAAGAAATCTCTATTTGTGGGGAAAAATTATGTAAGTTTCGTTTGGGTACAGCATTGCATGACCTTTTGATCTGCCACCCCTCCTTTTTCTCTTTTTCCCACTCTAATCTAGTTTTTTCATATAATTTTGCATCAGAACAGTGATTTTATCTATTTTGATATCTATATTTTATTTAGTAATTGTGATTTCATCATTCATTATAAATATATGTATAGCCCATCCGGAGTGGGTTTTCAGTGTGGCATGGGAGGCTTCTCTTTCTGGGGCTGCGATGGGTAGCTGGAGCTCCTCCCCCCTATTTGTCTCTGCCACTGCATCCAATTTGGGGGTCGGGTGTCTCCATATCCATCGGCGCCATGTAGGGTTGTCTGGCGTGTGGCAGCCAATTGGTGCGGCACCGCCTTGACTTTTTCCACTCCCTTTCCATCTCTGCCCTGGATGGTCTGACGCCACCCACTTCCGGTCTAATTGACCGGATGTGGGAGGGCGGATTTCCAACTTTTATTGACGGTTTTACATGGCGTTGTTGCGGATTCTGCCTGCGCCTCGGGGCATTCGGCTGGGTTGTCATTAGCTCTCCCCTCTACCACTTTGTTCCACAGCGGGATTCTTCTTTTTTCCTACAGGCACTTTCATCTATGGTATGTTTTCAACTTTATTCTAGTTTAAGCACTTTGCTGATGCACTAGTTTCTACACTGGCTATCTGGCTCCCATTTAGTCTTTTCTTTCTCCATTTTCTACTGTCACTTTTCATATAAATTGTTCAACACACATTTCTTTGGTGTTTCTCTTTGGATCAGTCTATTTGTCTTCAACGGTATTCTAATATATATAGATAGTCCACTAGACCCACATTTATTTTATTTTATTTTATTTTATGTATGCCTTTTTTAGATTATCACTGATCCAAAGGTACCCCATTGGTACTATCAACACTAGACTTTGGAGTTCTGTTATTTCTGCCTGGACTGTAGTTCCATCATCCCCGTTTGCACTTGGCTTACTCTGCACCTCAGCCCCGGGGGAGATCATGCCTCTGATGCCATCACTTCCCCTCCTAGGCTGGGTTTCATTTCTCTTGTGCCCCATTGACCTTGAGATGATTAAGGTATAAGGTTTTGTACAGACTCCTAAATTGACATTTTCATTACATATGTTCTGGTGCAATAATGTCTAAATCCCTTTCCCCTTCTTTAGATACTTTAGCATCCAATACTCCTGATGAATGGACGGAGGTCCATGAAACGTGTCGAGGTTACACAAAAACTCGGATACAATAATTTATTCTTTTATTCTCTTATTCTAATCATTTATGAATTGATATACACAGTGTTTCCATATTGAAATTAATTTTTAGAGATCTTATGTGAGATCCTATTTTATTGTATTTATATTCTCAATATGAATTGTATACTGTTTAACATATATTTTCAATAATTGTCTACTAAATATAAGAACTGTACAACTGTATGTCTTATAGAATAAATATTCCTTTTCTTTATTCCATGCCTCATTCAAAGTCCCGTTACTCTGGTTCTTTCCTTTTTTGCATACATTATAGGGATGGAGGCTACTCAACTATATTCTATGTGGCAGATCAAAACTCTGTTTTTTTTTTTTTTCGTTTGGGTACAGCATTGCATGACCACGCAATTGTCAGTTAAAGTCACGCAGTGCCAAATTCCAAAAAATGGCCTAGTCATTAGAGGGTTAATCCTTCCGGTCCAGAAGCAGTAAATACATCAAGTCCTCAAAATCATGAGGCCTTTGTATGTTTTTTTTATACTTTATGTTATGTCTGTGATTTCCACATCTCCCAAGGAGACAGCCTAGAGCCGTGAAACATGTAGAGAAACACTTAATGTGGAATTGTTTCCCATGCACCCATACAGTGGGGAAAATAATTATTTGATCCCCTGCAGATTTTGTAAGTTTGCCCACTTACAAAGAAATAATGGGTCTGTCATTTTTATAATAGGTGTATTTTAAATGATAGAGACAGAAACTCAATCAAAAATCCGGGAAAAACACAATACAAATGTTATAAATTGAGTTGCAGTTCAGTGAGTAAAATACTGTAAGTATTTGATATTTGATCCCCTACCAACCAACAATAATTCTGGTTCCCACAGACTGGCTACAGTATGTGCTCATGTGGTACAAATATTGGTCCTGTCAATTTAAAAAGGTGCTCCTAACGATAACTTGTATCGTATATAAAAGACGCCTGTCCACAGGATCTCTTTCTTCTAGTCGAACCTCACTATCATGGGCAAGACCAAAGAGCTGACAAAGGACACCAGGAACGAGATTGCAGACCTGCACACGGCTGGAATGGTCTATAAGACCATCAGCAAGAAGTTTGGTGAGGAGACAACTGTTGGAGAGATTATTTGCAAATAGAAGAAATACAAAACGACCATCAGTCGCCCTCGGTCTGGATCTCTATGCAAGATTTCCCCTCATGGGGTAAGGATGATCATAAGAAAAGTGAGAGCCCAGAACTACATGGGAGGAGCTTGTGAATGATCTCAAGGCAGTTGGTACATTATACGCCGCCATGGATTGAAATCCTGCAGTGCCCGCAAGGTCCCCCTCCTCAAGAAGGTACATGAACAGGTCCATCTGATTCAGAGAAGGATCTGTATAGAAGAGTGGACCAAAATCCCTCCTGAGATGTGTACAATCCTGGTAACCGACTACAAGAAATGTCTTACCTCTGTGCTTGCCAACAAGGGTTTCTCCACCAAGTACTAAAGTCATGTTTTGATTGGGGATCAAATACTTATTTAACTCACTGAAGTGCAAATACATTTATAACATTTTCTGGATTTTTGGTTGATATTCTTTTTCTATCATTTAAAATACACCTATGATATAAATTATAGACCCTATATTTCTTTGTAAGTGGACACGTTTACACAATCTGCAGGGTATCAAATAATTATTTTCCCCACTGAATGTGTATACTTTGTGTTGTCAAGAAACCTTTTCATTGTATATGGCAAGAACTATTTTAGACATTTGTGTGTCAACATTGTCCCCTGCATGGGGACAATGTTACAGCTGGGTGGGTGTCTTTTCTAGACATGATATCTGTATATGCCTAAAAGCTTTTTCAATATATTATTTTGTAATAAAAAAAAATTTTGTAATTATTTAAAATATTGTCTGTGTTGTAAAGTCATTTTGGGGGTACTGAGATACCATATTTTTGTATAGTTTATTTTTCTTCAAATAATACTCTTTTCTACATTGCTGCTAGAGCTGGTTTACATGATTGCAGTTATCTAGTGCAGCAGCTCTCAGCCTGGCTTTTGTAGTGCTGTGCCTAGACTCACTGGACTGTATGTTGTGCTTTCCAGAACCCATTCTAGTAAAAAGGTAGCCGCAGAGCCCTTTCTACATCCAGAGCCAGTCTCTATGATTGCAAATGTCTGCTGAAAGTTTTTACTGGGGGAGTTTGTTACTTGCTGGGTAAAAGACAGCACAGCATTCAGAGTTCAGTGGTCAAAAGTAAGTAATGGAGCAGTTAGTATTTTGTAGCAGGAAAATTTAGGGGTAGAGCCCTTTACGGGGGGAGGGTAGGGTTAATGGAAGGCCATTTTTGGTTGTAAACTGGTCCATGAGATATGCACTTCTGAACAATGTACTCTGTGCATTACACGTTCCTGAAACCTGCACTCTGTGCATTACGCACTCTGAACCTTGCACTTCTGAACCTTGCATCCTGTGTGTACTTGCACTCCTGAACCTTGCACTCTGCATAACTTACTCCAGAACCCTGCACTCTGTGTTATGCACTCCTGATCCTTGCTCTGTGTGTTATGCAATCCTAAACCCTGCACTTTGTGTTATGCACTGCTGAACTCTTCACTCTGTATGTTATGCAATCCTGATTTTATTTAACAAATCGTCTTTAAGACCCTCTCACTGTGCAATTTTGCTATGCCCGCCCTATGACACGTATTCCTTTTCTCTATGGGTATCAGAAAAAAATGTAATTATGGATTGTTACAGATAAAACTACACCTCTTTATAGTTTAAAAAAAAATGGTGGGGGCGTGGCCAAGAACGGCATGTGAGTGGTTGTATCTCACAGAGCTCCCGTTACTTATCCTCCTACCAGCTAGTCAGACACCCTGCTTTTTGTGCACAGACCTATCAGCACCACAGAGTCCCGACAGAGCATCCTGAACCTTTGATTGGCCAGTATGGTGACCCACAAGATTACCAGGGCCCCTGATGGTGGGGATGAACTTGTAGCAAGCTGGAACCAGGTTTCTGCCTCCAGGTATGCCAAGCCAAGAATGCAGAGATCACTTAGCGTGTGCAGAGTACAACAGCAGAAGACTAAAAGGAAAACCAGGAAACAAGCAGGTCAGAGTGGGCAGCAAGTAAGCACAGACAGTAGTTGAAGCTGGGATCGGTACATGGGTAGTTAAGACAGGATACACAAATTAGTAAGCAGACAGGAGCTCAAAGATCTGTGAAGTTGCTCAGGCAACACGGGCTGGACTAAGCACATATACAGTATGTACAGTATAGGGAAGCAAACTGGGAGGGGACCCAGGAAGTAATGGATAGGAAAGGAAATAAAAACCCAGAGAATAGCAGGCACTGCTTATAGGTAAGTGCAGAAGCCAACAACACGTGTGAAAGGAATCAGAGGACTAGGAGAAGCACTGCAGCAAGGAGGTAAGAATTACACAAGCAGGAAAACTCCAAGCTAAATCATGACGACAACAGCAGCTGCATAATGTCTGGAAACCCATATTATAAAAAAAATTTAACTGACTTAATTATTCTGAGTTATTTTTCCAAGCAGAAACCTTTAAATAACACGATAACATTGGTGTAGGTATAGACTGCATTTATTTACAATAAGTCACTTACAAACACCAATAACAGTTTGATTAATAAGTTAACATAGACACTATATTATGCAATGAATTTCTAAAGGCTTGGTATACTGTGTCTGTTGGATTAAACTGGATTTTACCGTAAAATCCTTTTCTCTGATGTTCATTGACGGACACAGCTCCATATCTTCTTTGACCCTTGGGTTATGCTTCTCTCCATAGGAGTAGGACTAGGCAAAAACAAAACTTGACTACGCCCCTAGGGCAGTCCTAGGGGGTATACTTCCCACTTCCTGCTATAGGAATTCAATTTGTAACAAGCAGTGTCAGAAGAAAAGATAACCCAACTTAACAGAGGGGTGGGTGCTGTGTCCGTCAATGAACATCAGAGAAAAGGATTTTTTACGGTAAGACAAAAAACTGGATTTTTGACTTACCATAAAATCCTTTTCTCTGAAGCTCATTGACAGATGCAACTCCATATTCTTCTTAACCATTGGGTTTTTCTGCCCCCTAAAGGAGTAGGACACTAGGCAGGAAAAAACTTTACCACACCTATGGGCAGTCCCTGCAGGCATACACCCACTCACTCTATAGGATTCAGTTTTGTTGCAAGCAGTGTCAGAAGTAAAAAAACCCATCCCACTCAGTAATAGAGGGGCGGGTGCTGCGTCTGTCAATGAACTTCAGAGAAAAGGATTTTACGGTAAGTCAAAAATCCAGTTTTCTCTATTGTTCATTGACAGACGCAGCTCCATATTCTTCTTAACCTTTGGGACGTTCCAAAGCAGTATTAGCATGAGAGGTGGGATAACAACTCAGAGAAAGAACGTAATTTCCCAAAGGCTAAACTTAGCCAACCAGTGAAATTGGAGCTCAACAAGGAACAGCTGGAGCTCACCTAGAAACACATACATGCAAGAAAAGAGGAATTCACACCTTCATGTCTATTATAGCTACGGGTAAATTAACGTATAGACCCTGGCCTTTTAACCCATGCACCAAGATAAGTCACTCTGGTGCAGTCCGTTGACAAATTTAATCAGCAAAAAAGAGGGGGGAGGGAAGAGGGGAGATCCTCCAAAAGTCAACTTAGGACACCTGGGTATAATCAAGGCAACTCTTTATTAATAATTCATACATCAATTCCAAAAAACACACACTAACTCACAATATTAAAATAAGACAATGTTGTCTTGTTAAAACAAGGTACACAGGGATTATTGCAAAAAACAGACTATTCTAGGACTATCAATGGTCAAGATGCATCATGTTGTTAAGGGACTCTTCAAATAGTGAGGATATTGAAAACTGATGCTGACTTTGGCCTAAAGTAGGGTAGAAAAAGTCTGTGTAGCTGGGACCTGCGGTACAAATACACAAGTAGGCAACAGTTATGTTTCAATGTTTCAATCGCTCAAGGTTAAGTGCTTAGTAGATTGCTCATTGCTCGTTGCCTGTTGGGTATTGCAGGGTAATCAGGACATGCTGGGAGACTACCTAGGTACACTTGCAAAGATTAATACAAGATGCAACAGTCACTTTCGAGTTATAGATAAACTCATATGAATATGTACCGTCTTCAAACAGCAGTGGTCCTGAGTCCTTGTTGCAAAGACTGTCCCGCAGCAATCTCGCAGCTCCGGCGTGCGTCCGTCCCGGGAGTGTCTCTTTCGCCTCTCTAACTAGGGGCGCACCTGCGTCATCCCACGTGACCATCGGGGATACTCCGGCTCAAATGTCCTACGGCTGTGGAGATCGCAAGCCCATACGTCACAGGCTGGTGACGGCTTGCTGCACGCCTCTCCTCAACCGACATAGGAGAGTTAGAGAACCAGATGTCCCTAGATTCCTTCATGCCTATCAAATAGAAATGATAGGCATCAGTTTGGAATGCACCACCAGCACTTCCCAATTGACTTTTTTGGATCTCAACTTGATTGTTTGTGAAGATTGAATTATCATCACCACACATTTAAAAAAAAAACAGATCGCAACAGTTTTATTCCAGTTGATAGTTGTCATCATGATTCGTGGTTAAAAGCAGTACCAAAGGGTCAATTCATGCGTTTACGACGCGCAACTGTACACATCTCAATGATTTTCTTTTGCAAGCTTCTGAGCTAAAACCTAGGTTCATTGATAAGGGTTATAATAGTAACACCTTGGATGAAACCATTTAAGAGGTAGCTAACATCAATAGGACATCCTTATTAACTTCAAATGAACGGAAGAACCAAAATAATGAATCTTATAAAAATTAAATTATCACCTCGTTCTCCACTCAACATTTCATGATTATAAGGATTATCCGTAAACATTGGTCTGTTTTAAGAAAGACCAAATATTGGGTCCAACCCTTCCAGACCAACCCTGCGTTATTTTTAGAGGTGTTCCCTCTTTAAGACATACTTCTGGGCAGAATGTTATTGATCGGCCTATGAAACCTACCTTCTTTCAAGACCGAAAAGGTTTCTTTCCTTGTCATAAATGCAATATTTGTTCTTTGAACTCTTTCAAGGGGAGAAGGATTGAAAAGTTTAGATCCCAACAAACGGGTAGAGAGTTTGTTATCAATTCTTTCATTACCTGCTCCACCAAGAATGTGGTGTATTTGCTACAATGCAAATGTGGTAAGCAGTACGTGGGCCGCACCATTAGAGCCTAACAAGTTAGATTGGGGGAGCACGTAGGGAATATAAAAAAAGGCTTTCCAGGTCACAGTGTTTCCAAACATTATGATCTCTGCCATCACAGAAATCCCAATGGCATCTTATTTGTGACCATCCATAAATTCACTCCACATTGAAGGGGTTCTAACATTAAAAGGGAGATCTTTCGTATTGAGACTCGTTGGATACACTGTTTGAAAACATATGTCCACCATGGGTTAAACGTGGAGTGGGACATCAACTGTTTTATTAACAATAGTTAATGGTCTCTTTCTGTATTTTTATGATATGTTTTTATTTAGGTATTATTTTAGAATTGTTTTAGTTTTATGCCATTATGTATTTTTATATGCCGAGGGCTGTAAGTGAAGTTGCTTCATTGTGTTAATTTAAATATCTATCCTGTGGGTAGGTTTTATATTGGGTGATATTTCGTTTTTTTTTACCATCCTGCCTATTCTACTTTTACCACTAGATGGCATTATTACTAATTATTGTAATGATATATTGGTATGATATATATATAGATATATATATATATATATATATATATATATATATATATATCTATATATATGTGTGTGTATTAAGTCAGCCGTTAGTATCTACTTTATCAATTATTTTTTCTTTATGAAATCAGCAAGTGAAGACACTGACTTTGGCTGGGGATTTAACCACTTTACCACCGGAGGATTTTGACATTTTTGACACTTTTGGGGTTACCAGTGACATTACTACAATAATCAGTGCTATAAATATGCACTGTTACTGTAAAAATGACACTGGCAGGGAAGGGGTTAATTTTATTGGAGAGGGAGGGGTTAATGTATGCCTGGTGCCTACTGACATGTGTGGGGGAGGTGACTATGTGACACAAGGACAGATCGCAGGTTCAGCTATGCTGAACCCTGCAATCTGACCCTGCCTGTCACTTAGGAGATCCGCCCGCTTGTGTTTACACAAGCGGGCTGATCTCCAGACTCGATTCCCCGACGATCGGGGAAGAGCAGCGGCGATCACCGCCGCTCCTCCCCTGGCCCGACTCCCGCTGTGACTGAATACAGCGGGAGCGAGCCTCCGGCGGCGCGCGCGCGCCGCCTAGAAGGATGAGTGTCTGCCGACGTAGGTCTACGTCGTCAGACCTACAAGAGCCACTTTGCCGCAGTACAGCTCTAGTGAGCAGACGGCAAGTGTTTAAACGATCCCCTTGTTACTGTTATAACCCAGCATTTTGGGTATAACTCGGTATTCTGGTTTCCCCTCCTGTGATGCTGGTGTTGACATCACTTCCGACCTTCTTCCTGTATACGCAATGCAGCACTTCCGCCCTCACTCTGATGCAGATGGGCGGCGTTACAGCCCGCCCTTCATTTCGCTTTGGGGATATAAATATGGAGTGGGGCACGTCTGGTAGCCACGCTCCTGACGACGTCAATCCTATGACGAAACGCCACGTCGGGCGGTATCAGACATGTCGTCACCACGCCCCCCAAGCCGGCTTTTATATGCTGCAGCCTGTGTTTTTCTCCACCCTGTATTTAAGATATGCCTGCTTGTCTCTACGAACATGTGAGTGTAATAACTTTTAATAAATTACCTTTGTTTTAAAGGGTATCACGCTATGTGCCCTGTGTTCCCTTTTTATATCTATGTGGTTCCCATGTGTCTTCCTGAGAGTACATTTCGAAGGTCTTCTCTGATGATCTGCACCTGATGGGTTTAACCCCTTTATGTGCATTTGGCTTTTTCATTAGTTTGGAAGCCAACATCATCTGGTAAGAAGCCATTTGTCTCTTTGCTTCACTGGGGGCTTCTATTTGTTTTCTCTGCCGTTAGAGGAGCGCCGTCCCCACCTGCATGCTGGGACTTGTGGTTCTTCTGTACAGCACAAAGTTATTTTTACCATTGGATTTTCTCCTATTCATGGACTTTTTATATGGACTTCTCATTTTCAAAAATGTTTCTGGATTTATGTGCACATATATTTAAGAATTTTCTTTGATACTCATTACTATTTTTCGCTACACGTTTTTTATATTCTCTTTATGAACTTCTTTCTATAGGTTTGTGTGAGCCACTTGTTTTTTATCTATTTACATATTTTTGATTCACCATTTCATTTATTTCATCAGTAATAGCGCAGAATTTTTTCCGTTTATGTAAAGAAGAACAGACAGTACCAGGTTAAGATCCCATGGAGGGAACAGGGACCATATCAGAGGAGTCATATAGCGAAACCCTTGAATAAAAGTGCGAATCCCCCCCCCCCAGCCGGATAGGCTGGCATCCGTGGATACCACAGGCCAATACAATGGAAGGAAGGGCTTGCTCTGATGCAGGGTCAAGGAACAGAGCCACCACAGAAGAGCACTTCTTGGGTTTTGACTCAACCGAATCAGATTGTCCAAAGATTTTTGGGTCTTTGTTCCACTTGACAAGAATACCCCTTTGCAGAGGTCTTGTGTAGAACTGAGCAAACGGAACCGCCCTGAAGGTAGACACCATCAGACCTAGAGCTCGCATGCAAGTCCGCAATGAGGACAGAGTGCTGGATAACAGCAACCAAATCGCCCTCTGCAACTTTTGCAGCTTTTCGGGGGGAAGAAACAGATACAGAGACAGTCCCAGATAAACCATTTTGGAGGCTGGGACCAGAGCAGATTTTCTGACATTGATGGTCCAACCGAACTTTTGCAGAGTCCGTACAGTGGCTGACAGATCGCCCACCAGAACTGAATGGAAGTCTGCTCTTAAGAGGAGATCGTCCAGGTACCCTAATACTGCAATCCCCCGCTGTCACAGTAATGCCAATACCGGAGCCAACACGGGTAACACCAAAAATTGATAATGTTCTTTTCCTACAGCGAAGCGAAGAAAAACGCTGGTGTCCAGCGTAACTAGGGATGTGCAGATATGCATCCTCGATATCGATAGAGGTCACAAAGTCCCCTTGGTGTAGGAACGCCACTACCGTGCGAATGGACTCCATTCAAAACTTCTGTACCCACACAAGCGATTCAGAGCCTTAAGGGCAAGAATTGGATGCACTTTCCCTTCTTTCCTGGGAAACAGGTTTGAATAAAACCCTTAAAAGCATTCCCAAGAGGCAACCGGCACAATCACCCTTTGCGACAGCAGATCTTGTACCGCCTCTCGTAGATCCCTTAACTGATTTGAAGATAGGCGTAGATTGGATGGGAAGAATCTGTCCGACGGTCGGGACCTGAATTCGATCTTGTAACCCAATTGGAGCAGCTCGTGGGCCCATTTGTCCTGAATCAAGGAGGTCCCTGGTTCCGGACAGAAAACACTCCTCACACTCTCCTCTCGCCAGCAGTACCAGCCAGCAGTACTCACTGCAGTACCCACCAGCAGTACTCACAGCAGTACCCACCAGATGCGGGTGAGGGCGTCCCTTCATACGGACGGAGATTTGTCCGCAGATCTGGAGGGGCCTGTTCTCGGATTACCTGACCATGTCTTCTTGGACCCCCCAGATGACCTAAATTGCTTAGGTCCTTTCTCCTGTGTGCCAAAGGCACGAAGGGGCCGCCTGTGTGCTTGAAAAACAAGGGCCCCATATATTACGCAGTGACTTACCCTTTGGGGATAGAGGAAGAAGAGTACTCTTCCCACCTGTGAGTCCTTTGATCAGTTCATCCAATAAAGACCCAAATAGGCGGTCCCCTGTAAAGAGGAGATCTGATAGAGCCTTTTTAGAAGCGTGGTCCCCAGACTAGCTTTTTAGCCACACCATGCATGGTTACCATTATTGCGTTTAGAACAACTCCACTGACTTGCGACAATTTTGTCACAGTAGGCGGGAAAAGGGAGCACCTTTGCAGTTTTTAGCGGATCTGCAGGCCCCAGTGGGTCCGGCGCCCCCCCACGTTAAAAATCTTCTGCACCGATACAAACAGTGCATCCACCAGCAACCTTCCTTGCATGGGCATGTGCAGTAAAAAAAAAAAGGAATCATATTCACCGCAGAGCACCCGAAGTGCATGGACGCAGACCCAGTAGAGTCGCTATATGCTAAGCTTACCCTAAGAACGTAACAAGCAGGGGAGGTCGCCGACCACAGTCCCGCAAGGAGATGCCAGCTAAAGTTCCCCAAAAGAACCCCTATTAGACCTAAAGGTCGCCCACCATAAATGGAATAAAAGGACATAGCCCCCTATAAAGGGGAAGAGGGGGCCTGCCATGATGCAGACGCACAGGCAGAGTATCCCCACACAACATTGCCCCCACGGCACCCCCCGGTTCAAGGGGGGTGCCAGGCAGTGTCCACCCCCCTGAGGGTGGGGGGAAGGGTGGATGCCCATCTGCTGCTCTATCACCCTGGTCCGCGGCTCAAACAGCCTGGTCAGCAGCTCAGACCGCCAGCTGCGAGTAAGCCGCAAAGCCGTGGCCTAAATTTCCGGTCGTGAGTCAGCCGTCAGGTTGATCAGCAGCTCGGACAGCTCTGTTAGGAGCTCGGACAGCCTGGTCAGTCACTAAGACAGCTAGCTCCGTCAGCCGCGAGTAGGCCGCAAGCCGCTGCCTCAGTTTTTGGTCCGATTCGGCCGTGTCAGGCACCTCATCTCAGTCAGCTTGGTCAGGCCCCTCATCTCGATCAGCTCGGTCAGCTTGGTCAGATACCCGGACAGCTGCGGGTAGGCAGCAATGCCGCAGACTAAATTTTAAGCCCGACCCAGACACATGAGGGGCAGACCCGTGGATGAAGAAACAGCCGCCCCCCCCAAGCCTATAACCACCGCAGGGAGCCCATAGGACATCCCTGCCCCAGTCACTAACCCCCAGGGGACCAGGAACTTGCTCAAAGACCCCCATGTGCGATCCGGACAGCCCGGTCAGCAACAACCGCATCCACCGCCCCCTTACTGGAGCAAGTGGCAAAGCCAGCTCCTACCTAACCCCAGGGGGGTAACCCTGACGGGGGGACATGGGGTTAGGTTGGGGCCAAAAGACCATCGTGAATGATAGAGGGCCTGGAGAAATGGAAGGGAACCCAGGGGTCCGACCATCAAAAGGAGGGGCCCACGTCCACCGGGTGGGCGCCACTCTCCACTCGGGGTGGGGGTGCTGACGGCCAAGGGGCACGCTGCGACTCAGGCTAAATCAGGTCATGTGCGTCCCGGCAAGGTGTTTCACTCGCGGCCAGCCCCCGTCCATTGGGGCTCTGTCATGGCGAGGCCTAGCGTGGAGCTATAACCTGCACACGCTAGCTGGCCGGACTGGGAGACCTTAAGGATCTAGGATATCCAGTCCGAAACCCAGTCCAGCCGTTGATTGCAGTTCTCTCAGGAACATAACTATCTAAAAAATTAAAAATATACACTGTAAAGTATGGGAAAATTCCCCGAATGCACCCACGGCTAAAGCCCAAGGTGCAAAAGCATAAGCCAGGGTGAAAGACAGGAATGTTGGGAAAGAAAGAAAAGAAAAAAAAAAAGGGGAGGGGAAAGGGGGGAAGGGAAAAGGGGGGAAAAAAGAAGGGGAACAGGAGGAAAACCAGGAAGGATAACAGAGAAAGAGAGGGATGGAAGGGAGGGGAGACACAAGAAGGGAATGGGGAAGGAAAAAAAAAAAAAGGGGGAAAGAGACAGGTAGAGAAATGAAAAACCAGAGTAGTCAGAGAAATTGTTGAGGGCTGGTGGGATTGTAAAGGTACCGAGTAGACAAATTAGGAATAGAGATTATATTAAAACCATGAAATTATTTATTAATGATACATATTAAAAACAAGATTGACAATGCAAATAGATGTATTCATAATATACACCTGACATATAAACAGACTGGATGTGTAAAAGGCATATAGGCATAAGGCAAAAATGTACAATTTATTCGGTCCAATGAGAAACATCAGACAGATCCCGACATGTTTCGCGGGCGTTGAGGGTCCGCTTCTTAAGGGGGATAGAAACACATTAAACATAGAATGCCTTGATTAGCCTGTACAATATAACAGTAACAGTCATTAGTACATATACATACATATACATTGGCATAAATACATGTAAGTGTGGAACACCCAAATGCATCCAAAACATCCACCGTGAGAGAGCTCACCAACGCTAGGACTAGGTAGAGGTGCTGTTATGTAATGGTATCAGCCAATGATCAGACCAGTGGCGATGTGCAATTTCTACTTTACTTAACAATGTGGAACGTAGATTACACAGGAGATCATGTGAACAGGGGTGTGCAGTACAAAACAGCAATATGAGGAAGGGAGAAATATTCATAAAACATGTGAAAACAATTCTATTGCAGTTCTAGTAATGGCCCCTAGATGGCAGCAGAGTGTTCTGAGTTCAGTTTACAGATAGGAAAAGATCTGAATATTCTCACGTGTTCACAGAGATTGATCGTTCATTCAGCAGACTGGGAGTTGAGGGTATTTCCTGCTGGCACAGACTTCACACAGGCACTGCTGATGCTGACTTTGGTCAGGAGGCTCTGGGGGCCGTAGATAGGACCAACCGACTGCTTGGACAACTTCTCCACATGGACTGTAACAGAGTCCTCTCCAGTGACTGGGGCTTGGATAAATACCGCGTGCTCTTGTGCTCACTGCTGGAGGCCCACACACCAGACTGATCGATTGATGACCCAGCACCTGGGGACAGCTCACTTGCCCAGTCACTGCTGTCCCATCAGGCAGGATCTCTCTGAGCACAGGAAGCTGGGCGGAGCTGGCATTTATACTCCCTGGGCATATCCTGGAACTCAGGGGATGCTGGGAGCCCAGAGGATTGTGGGGAATTGAGTTAAAGGGACTTGCACCTGCATCTGGATAAAGGGGCACACCACTACAGTGCCCCCCAGAGAAACGCCTCCCCAGCGGATGTGGAGGGATAGTCAAGGCGGGAGGTTATAAAAGAAGATATTCCAGTAATAAGGTGAAAGTAATATACATGTAGTGAAAAAGATATCCACCATCACCATAGGAAAGGGGAAAATTTCAAATGCTTGAATAAGAGTATTCTATACCTTATTGGATGTTTCCGTAAAGAAACTCACATCTCAAGTATAGATAGGGAGACCAGGGAGAATTCTGCAAAGCAGCTATGGCTAGAGTCCAGCGGAAAATAATGTCCTGTATGGGCAAGGATGGAGTACATCAGTATCCTTTTGGTATATATGATTCAGTTATCCTCAGCTAAAGAGGCCTGAATTGGGGACGAATTTACCTGCTCAGAGCCATGTCAGAAAGACTAGGGCATATTTGAACTGCATGGTGGTAATCAGATGGACAAAGACATACAGAGCTGGGGAATCTATTGGTGCACCAGATGCACGGTGATGTGCCCAGGCCTTTAGATGATCTATAGGACATAGCAAGGGAAAAAGTTGTTAGGGAGATAAATCCGGTATTAAACCGGGGCCATGGATAATATGACCGATAATCTTACCCGCAACAAGCTGCGATGCCGATAGACGCCGTCTCCTGAGAAGCAGTGTGGTGAGGCCCCGCCTGATATGGCCCTCAACCCGACGCCAGATGCACATGACGTCATGCACAAATTGGGCGGGTCAGGTCCTCAACTGCGCGCGCATAGGGAGGTGCGCGCGCGGCGCCGCTCTTGCGTGGGCCACAATAGGCAGCCCAGAGCGGCCGCAACGGAAGCAGAGCAGACAGGGAAGTGTCCAGTCGGCAACGTGCGAGAGGACCACAGATCCGCTGAGGAGTCAGGGAGGCACGCTACCGCCCGGGCGGAAGGAGCAGTACAGCGGAGGATGTCGACAGGATACAAAACAAACATGGGAGTCCACACGAACATGCAGCACAATCACATAATGTAAAACAATTAAGAGTGCAAAAAACAAAATATAATCACAGAGGACAACACCTTATAATACAATGTATGCAAATAGTTAGGCATAAATGAGTATCAAAGAAGGAGGAACACAAGATCCCCCGATGCTTCAATATATAGGTTCATTTGTGGGAATCCAATGAGCCGGATTCCCCGAAAGGAACCAACACAAGATAAATGAAATAAAGAATTCCATAAATACTGATGCATCAGCAATAAAAGTGCTAAATTTTGGAGAGACATTAATTGACATCTGTATAGTATACAGTTAAATCTAGGAAGCAGTATTCCAAAATTGGGAATAACTGATAACTCACCTGACTCCAGAACCAGAACACAAGTATCAGTGGGCGCAGACTGCGGGAGCTACAGGCACGGTTCGCCAGAGAAATGGATAAGCTAAGCTGGGGATTCAATAAACTACAATGATTGGAAAAGGTTTAGCCTAGGAACGGTTTGTACGTAAGAACTTCATTGATCCCCGGAGGTGTTGTAGCCTCAAGGGATTAGATCCAATAAGATTCTTTTTGTAATATACGTTTATCCCAGTTTCCCCCTCGGGGGTCCTGGGGAACAACCTCTAACACAAAAAAAGAAACAACAGAGTTGTCATACTTATGACGAAAGCCTATGTGGCGTGTGACACTCGTCTGTATAGTGCCCCCTTCTGAATGATAAATGTGGTCTCCTATACGCTTACTGAGTTTTCTAATCTTTTACCGACATAGAAAGCTCCGCAACGACAGGTCATGAGATAAATCAGTCCCTGTGTGTTGCAGTCAGCATGGTGTCTAGAGTGAAACCACTTCCCATTGGGCAGGCATATGCCTGTTCCAGTTTTTACCCAAGGGCATTTATCGCAGGAACCACATCGATAAGTACCTTTTTGGAGATCATGAGTGATAGTTGCATTAGTATAGTGACTTTTGATAAGACAGTCACGGAGGGAGGTAGCTCGTCTAAATACCAGACTTGGTCTGGCATTAAAGTACTTGCTTAGAGTATAATCTTGGGTAAGAATAGGCCAATGATGACGATTCAAGATATTACGTAGAATGTCATCGTGTGCAGAGTAGGTGGTAATGAACCTGACGTTTGTGTCATTCTTTTTCGAGGTGGTTTTATACAGCAGGTCGGCTCTGGAATGAGCTCTAGCCCTGTTGTAAGATTTTCTCAGCAACGTTTTGGAATATCCTCTGGCAAGGAGTCGCTCACGTAACTGGTCCGCCTGAGCACGAAAATTGGCTTTAGCAGAACAATTTCTGCGGAGCCTAAGGTATTGGGCATATGGAATACTTGCGACCAGAGGGGCGGGATGGGCACTTGCTGCGCTTGGAATGGTATTGCCGGCACTTGGTTTGCGGTACAAGTTGGTATCAATGCGTCCGTCCGGGGAGAGGCTGATACTCAGATCTAGAAATGAAATAGACTGGTTGTCAATGGTATGGGTAAATTTTAGATTCAGGTTTTTATTTTTTGAGGGCCGTGAGAAATAGTAAGAGTTCACTGTGTGTACCTGTCCATATGATTAGGAGATCATCAATGAACCTGTACCATATTAGAATCTGAGTCATCCAGTGTTCCATTTCTTCGTCTGAGAAAATCAACCTCTCCCAGGCGCCCAGATATAAATTGGCATATGAAGGTGCGCAGCAAGTGCCCATCGCGACCCCCCAGATCGGGAGTCTGTTTGTCTTTTTCCCTTCTCCACTTCCAGATTTCTGCAGGTTCAGTTGGTGCGGACTGGCCCGGGCGTGAGGGCCGAGTCATGGATCTTCTGGGCACAGCATGGACCGGCTTCATGTCAGGTATTCAGTCGGCTTGCGGGTCTCAAACTAAAACCGAGGAGGACCTTAGGGCCTACCTTGGCAAAATGCAGAATCTCCTGAAACGAAAATCCCACTTGTATTGGTGTCATGGTCTTACCTTCTTGCTGTTCTCCTTCGTTTGACATGTGCTGGCGGCCATCTTGGTTTCTGGGTTTCTTGTAGCCTCCCACCCTGCGGCTCCTCCTTCCCACTGGGAGGAGCTGGATGCCTAGCTCATATATATAGGAGGTCTGTGGCTTCAGTTCCCTGCTTGGTCCTCCTGTGTTCACATGCTACTAAGACTGCTGCTACTTCTGGTTCCTGTTCCTGGCTTCGTCTGACTACCCTGTTGGTTCCTGATCCTGGCTTCGTCTGACTACCCTGTTGGTTCCTGATCCTGGCTTCGTCTGACTACCCTGCTGGTTCCTTACCCCTGGCTTCGCAAAGACTCTGCATCGGTTTCGCCATCCGTTTGGACTTTTGCTTTATAGCTTGTTTTTCAATAAAGCTGTCTTATTTTCACTTATCTGTTGTTGTACGTCTGGTTCATGGTTCCGTGACATTAGGACCAAGCCATGAATTCTGACGGTACAGGGCCATCCTCGCTACCCATGCTGGTTGCCAGACTTGATCAGCAGGATCACCTGTTGGGTCAGTTCGCCGTGGCGTTGCAAACCCTGCTTGAACGCACGGTTCATTTCGCTCCCGTTGCCGATGGGTCGGTTGTCGCTCCTGGGTCCGCTCCTACTGCCGCTCCGGTTGTTGCGCCAGAGTCTACCCCGACACCTGTTGTTGCGCCCGTGGTGTTTCGGGGTATGTCCGGTTCTGCCCCCCTTCCACAGCGCTTTGGGGGAGAGCCAACTCAGTGCCGAGGTTTCCTTAACCAGGTGGGCATTTATTTCGAGTTGCTGCCACATGCCTTTCCTACTGAGAGATCAAAGGTGGGCTTCTTAATCTCGCTGCTCTCGGACAAGGCCTTGGCCTGGGCCAGCCCTTTATGGGAGAACAACAATCCGGAGGTTGCCGAGTTTTCCGGTTTTGTTGCTTCTCTTCGGAAGGTATTCGATGTGCCGGCTCGTGCTGCCTCTGCTGCGAAGCTCCTTATGTCCATCAGACAGGGTTCACGATCCGTAGCTGAATACGCCATTGAGTTTCGTACCCTGGCAGCAGAGGTGGGCTGGAATAATGAGGCTCTGGTCGCTGCTTTCTCTCATGGTCTCTCGGATGCCTTGAAGGATGAGGTTGCAGCTAAGGACCTACCAGTGGAGCTCGAGTCTCTTATTTCTTTCCTGATTTTGATTGACACCAGACTCAGGGAGAGACCTTCCTTTAAGGAGAGTCTGCGGAGGCCTCCTAACAGATTGGCGCCTACCTTTGTTGTCCCACCCGTGCCTCCCTCTCCTCCCACGCCTCCTGGGGATGACTTGTCTGGGGGTGAACCCATGCAGCTGGGGTTTGCTCGCCTGTCCGAGGGGGAGAGGGTACTCCGGAGACGCGAGGGCCGATGCATGTACTGTGGTCTCGGTGGGCATTTTCGGTTGGCATGTCCGAACCGTCCAGGGAAACGCTCGCACCTGAGATCCTGTCGGGGGCAGATCTTGGGTGGAGTCTCCTCGTCCCCGGTTTCCCGTGTTGACAAACCACTGATCACTGTTGTCCTTTCCTGGGTCGGGGGCTCGGTGACGACCCAGGCGTTGGTGGACTCTGGTGCTGGTGGTTTGTTCATTGATAGTGTGTTCGCTGCCGCCAATTCCATTCCTCTGCAGGCTCGAGGTTCTCCTCTGGCTCTTGAGGCGATAGACGGCAGACCCCTTCTGCCGCCACACGTGACTCATGAGACCCTTCCAGTGGGGTTAGCCATTGGTGCCGTCCACAGAGAGTCGGTCTGCTTCCAGGTTATTTCGTCTCCACACTACTCGGTGGTCTTGGGGTACCCCTGGCTCCAGAAGCATAATCCGATTTTCGATTGGAGATCGGCCGAGATCCTCTCGTGGTCACCGCAGTGTGGGACTAGTTGCATCCATGGGCCTGTCAAGTTGCTGTGTACTTCCTCGGACTCTCTGTTGCCCCCTGAATACGAGGAGTACCGGGATGTATTCGATAAGGTGCGCGCGGTTGCCCTACCTCCGCACCGCCCATACGATTGTGCCATCGAGTTACAATCTGGTGCCGTTCCTCCTCGTGGCAAAGTCTATCCACTGTCGGTAGCGGAGAATGAGGCCATGGAGGAGTACGTGAGGGAGGCGCTTTCACGTGGACACATTCGCAAATCCTCGTCCCCGGCAGGGGCTGGATTTTTCTTTGTGAAAAAGAAGGGCGGTGAGTTGAGGCCTTGCATCGATTACAGGGGTCTCAATCGCATCACGATCAAGAACGCTTACCCGATACCCTTGATTTCCGAGCTGTTTGATCGCCTTAAAGGGGCCACGGTCTTTACCAAACTCGACCTGAGGGCGGCATATAACCTCGTAAGGATCAAGGCGGGCGATGAGTGGAAGACCGCGTTTAACACCAGGACCGGTCATTATGAATCCTTGGTTATGCCCTTTGGGCTGTGCAATGCGCCCGCAGTCTTTCAGGAATTCATCAACGATGTTTTCCGTGACCTGTTGCAGCAGTGTGTGGTGGTCTACCTGGATGACATCTTGGTATATTCTGAGTCCATGGAGACCCACATTCTGGATGTCAAACGAGTGTTGCAACGGTTACGAGAGAACAAGCTGTTCGGTAAGCTTGAGAAATGCGAATTTCACCGATCCCAGGTAACCTTCTTAGGTTACATCATTTCCGCTGAGGGGTTCTCCATGGATCCTGAGAAGGTTTCGGCTGTCTTACAGTGGCCCCAGCCCAGTGGTCTTCGCTCCCTGCAGCGCTTTTTGGGCTTCGCCAATTATTATCGGAAGTTCATCAGGGACTTTTCCTTGCTAGCCAAGCCTCTCACGGATCTGACCAGGAAGGGCAGTAATTCCCAGGTCTGGCCGCCCGAGGCCATCCGAGCTTTTGAGGCTCTAAAGTCCGCCTTTGTGTCGGCTCCGATTCTGTCGCATCCCAACCCTGGGTTGCCCTTTGTCCTCGAGGTGGACGCGTCTGAGACGGGAGTAGGCGCCCTTCTGTCTCAGCGTAGAACACCAGAGGGTCCTCTGCTTCCTTGTGGGTTTTACTCCCGGAAACTGTCTTCCGCGGAGTGCAACTACCAGATTGGTGACAGGGAGTTATTGGCCATCGTGCAGGCTCTTAAAGAATGGAGGCACTTGCTCGAGGGTTCGGTGGTTCCGGTCCTCATCCTGACGGACCACAAGAATCTGACCTACCTCTCTGAGGCCAAGAGATTGACACCACGTCAGGCCAGATGGGCTCTGTTCTTGTCACGTTTTAATTACGTGGTCTCCTACCTACCCGGTTCCAAGAACATCAGGGCTGATGCCTTATCACGGCAGTACTCCGACCTGTCCAGGGAGGAGTCGATTCCGACTTCGGTCATACCTCCGAATCAGATCCTGGCTGCCATTCGCACCAGCATGACCTCTCCCCTGGGTGAGCAGATTTTGGCGGCTCAATCTGGTGCTCCCTCTGGGAGACCCAACGGCAGATGTTTTGTGCCTGAGGAGTTGCGCACTCGGTTGTTGCGAACCTACCATAACTCCAAGACCGCGGGGCATCCTGGAAAGAATCAGCTGTCCTGGGCTGTTTCACGTCTGTTCTGGTGGCCTTCCCTACGTTCCGACATCGCCGCATATGTAGCGGCATGCTCCGTTTGTGCCCAGAGTAAGTCCCCTCGGCACCTTCCGTTGGGCCTTCTGCAACCCTTAGCCACCGGGGAGCGCCCATGGTCACACCTGGGGATGGATTTCATTGTGGACCTCCCTGCATCCCGAGGCCATACGGTCATTCTCATGATTGTGGATCGGTTTTCCAAAATGTGTCACTGTGTTCCTCTCAAGAAGTTACCCTCTGCACAGGAGTTGGCCACGATTTTTGCCAGGGAGGTCTTCCGGTTGCACGGTTTGCCCAAGGAGATTGTGTCGGGGGAGTCAGTTTGTGTCCAGGTTCTGGCGCGCCTTTTGCTCCCAGTTGGGGATTCATCTCTCCTTCTCCTCGGCCTACCACCCTTAGTCCAATGGGGCCGCAGAACGATCCAATCAGGCCTTGGAGCAATTCCTTCGCAATTCCTTCGTTGCTATGTCTCCGATCACCAAGACAATTGGGTTGACCTCCTGCCTTGGGCTGAGTTTGCCAGGAACACGGCGGTGAACTCTTCCTCTGGGACGTCTCCCTTCATGGCCAACTATGGGTTCCAACCTGCCGTGTTACCGGAGGTATTCTCTCCCCAGGATATTCCGGCTGTGGAGGATCACCTTTCCGTCCTACGTGCTTCTTGGGTACAGATCCAGAAGTCCCTTGAGGTCTCTGCGCAGCGCCAGAGACTCCAGGCTGATCGCAGACGAGCGCCTGCTCCTTCCTACCAGGCCGGAGACCGTGTATGGTTGTCCACCCGCAACCTCAACCTTCGAGTGCCCACTCCCAAGCTGGCGCCTCGCTTTGTTGGTCCCTTCCGAGTGCTTCGCAGGGTAAACCCGGTAGCCTATGCCCTTGCGCTTCCTCCTGGCATGCGGATCTCCAACGTGTTTCATGTCTCCCTGTTGAAGCCTCTGGTGTGTAATCGTTTCACTTCCTCGGTTCCTCGGCCTCGTCCGGTCCGAGTGGGCAATCGTGAGGAGTATGAGGTGAGCAATATCCTGGACTCACGCCTGGTCCGCGGTCGGGTGCAGTTTTTGGTTCATTGGCGTGGTTATGGTCCAGAGGAGCGTTCCTGGGTTCCCTCCGCAGATGTCCATGCTCCTGCCTTGCTCCGAGCCTTCCACACACGCTTCCCTCAGAAACCGTTCTTTACTCCGCGGAGGAGGGGCCCTTGAGGGGGAGGTACTGTCATGGTCTTACCTTCTTGCTGTTCTCCTTCGTTTGACATGTGCTGGCGGCCATCTTGGTTTCTGGGTTTCTTGTAGCCTCCCACCCTGCGGCTCCTCCTTCCCACTGGGAGGAGCTGGATGCCTAGCTCATATATATAGGAGGTCTGTGGCTTCAGTTCCCTGCTTGGTCCTCCTGTGTTCACATGCTACTAAGACTGCTGCTACTTCTGGTTCCTGTTCCTGGCTTCGTCTGACTACCCTGTTGGTTCCTGATCCTGGCTTCGTCTGACTACCCTGTTGGTTCCTGATCCTGGCTTCGTCTGACTACCCTGCTGGTTCCTTACCCCTGGCTTCGCAAAGACTCTGCATCGGTTTCGCCATCCGTTTGGACTTTTGCTTTATAGCTTGTTTTTCAATAAAGCTGTCTTATTTTCACTTATCTGTTGTTGTACGTCTGGTTCATGGTTCCGTGACAATTGGCACATAGAATATTTCCAAAAGTATATCGATGAGAATATTAGCCCACAAGGTTTGAGAATACATACCCTCCCCACTCTGAGAGACCCCTCAGAGACCTTTAAAAAGGAATGGGAAGGCATTCTCAACACCTGCAGTCAGGATCTATTGAAATCATTAGTTGTCCAATACAAGGTAGATATGACGTCTCTGGACACAGAAATAGACTTAATTAATACTAAGTTTAAACATGTCTTTGAGGCCCCCACTTTCGTCCTAGCCTGGACGGAGGTTAAGGCCAAATTAGAAATCATTAACAAAGAAATTATCCATAAGAAGCAATGTAAATTTCTAAAAGATAGACAGGCCTTCAATGAAGGATATGCCTATAGATGGAACTCCAAACCTCGCACTTTACGCACATCCAGACCAAGCACAGTGGATCATGCGGAAACTACGGATGACAACATGGAATCCGATTCCAGCATGGCTAGCTCCCTTTCACACAAATCACGATTACCCCAACAGGGTCCTCCAGCCCCCAATAAACGCACCAAAGCACAAAAACGAGGACGCGGCAGCGCCGGTCCTTCACCTACTTTACCCCTGAGTCACAACAAGAAAAAAACAGATACACAAGCTCACTTAAACACATCCACTAATCTAGTGAATATAGCTCCCACACTACAGAAGGTTCTAGCCAAGAACACGACACTCACTCTGTGACTCCACATCCGCCACTTCTGATGACGGTTTTTTAGAGTTACCCACTCCCCAAACACCCAGGAACACCAAACAGGGCAACCTGGACATGTACATGAAATCCAAAACCAACTAATCACACATACAAATTCTTCCAATAAATTAAACATTATTAATTTGACGTCCTTTGACCTGACTCCGGTCCAGGAACAGGTGCTTGGTTTGGGCCTGGGCTTTTGCCCATCATGGGCCCTTGATACATCTGAAACTATCAAAGACCTACATCTATTCGCGAGGAATCTCACTTTCAAATTTATATTTGATGATGATAGAAAACAGAAAACTTTAGAAAAACAACTAGCCGAACAAACCAAGCACTTTTCTATGGCCGAGAGTCAGGCTCTCAAAGACTTAGTCCTCTTATATGAGGAAGGTAGCACGAGGCTGTAGCAGTTATTGACTCAACCGACCCCCTACATGGAGATTCTCCATCCACTTTGGAAATCGCCCCAAGAAAAAGTTTCAAACCAAAATCGGAAAAATTTCCGGATCTATCTACTAATCCAAATATCTGGGCCTTTGTCCAAAGAGTATCTAGAGACCTAAAAACCACGGCCTGGCCCTCTACACTTAATAACTTATATATATATATATATATATATATATAGTCATTATGTCCCCCCATCAGTATGAAACGATGTACTTGGAAGTCCTTTGCAACCGGGAATGGTATTGCCCTATCGCGCCCGACTGCATAAAGGACTTCATATCTGAATACAAGACCCTATGTATTGAGGCCTTCACTCAGGGCCTCATAGATAGGGACACGTATGACTTTTTGATGATCAAATACCCCAAAACCCCCACTTTCTACACTTTACCCAAGGTGCACAAAAGTCTCGAACACCCCCCTGGCAGACCCATCGTTTCTGGCAACGAGTTGCTCACGGAACACGCCAGCAAATTCGTGGATTCGTTCCTATTGCCCCATGTCTTGGCACTTCCATCTTACATACGGGGCACCACTGAACTTTTAAAACACCTTGAGGAGATTCAGGTCCCTCCGGATGCCCTGCTTGTAGCAATTGATATTGAGGCTTTGTACTCAAGTATCCCGCACGACCAGGGCATCCGGATGGCCGAATCTTTCCTCAAGGAACAAGACCGCAAGACATGGCCCCTGATGGACTTCGTCCTCAAGCTTCTTAGATTTATCCTAACAAGGAACTATTTTACCTTTTTGGAGCATATCTGGGCGCCTGGGAGAGGCTGATTATCTCAGACGAAGAAATGGAACACTGGATGACTCAGATTCTAATATGGTACAGGTTCATTGATGATCTCCTAATCATATGGACAGGTACACACAGTGAACTCTTACTATTTCTCACGGCCCTCAACAATAATAACCTGAATCTAAAATTTACCCATACTATTGACAACCAGTCTATTTAATTTCTAGATCTGAGTATCAGCCTCTCCCCGGACGGACGCATTGATACCAACTTGTACCGCAAACCAAGTGCCGGCAATACCATTCTAAGCGCAGCAAGTGCCCATCCCGCCCCTCTGGTCGCAAGTATTCCATATGCCCAATACCTTAGGCTCCGCAGAAATTGTTCTGCTAAAGCCAATTTTCGTGCTCAGGCGGACCAGTTACGTGAGCGACTCCTTGCCAGAGGATATTCCAAAACGTTGCTGAGAAAATCTTACAACAGGGCTAGAGCTCATTCCAGAGCCGACCTGCTGTATAAAACCACCTCGAAAAAGAATGACACAAACGTCAGGTTCATTACCACCTACTCTGCACACGATGACATTCTACGTAATATCTTGAATCGTCATTGGCCTATTCTTACCCAAGATTATACTCTAAGCAAGTACTTTAATGCCAGACCAAGTCTGGTATTTAGACGAGCTACCTCCCTCCGTGACTGTCTTATCAAAAGTCACTATACTAATGCAACTATCACTCATGATCTCCAAAAAGGTACTTATCGATGTGGTTCCTGCGATAAATGCCCTTGGGTAAAAACTGGAACAGGCATACGCCTGCCCAATGGGAAGTGGTTTCACTCTAGACACCATGCTGACTGCAACACACAGGGACTGATTTATCTCATGACCTGTCGTTGCGGAGCTTTCTATGTCGGTAAAACGATTAGAAAACTCAGTAAACGTATAGGAGACCACATTTATTATTCAGAAGAGGGCACTATACAGACGAGTGTCACACGCCACATAGGCTTTCGTCATAAGTATGACAACTCTGTTGTTTCTTTTTTTGTGTTAGAGGTTGTTCCCCAGGACCCCCGAGGGGGAAACTGGGATAAACGTATATTGCAAAAAGAATCTTATTGGATCGAATCCCTTGAGGCTACAACACCTCAATGAGGTGGGTCAATGAAGTTCTTACGTACAAACCGTTCCTAGGCTAAACCTTTTCCAATCATTGTAGTTTATTGGATCCCCAGCTCAGCTTATCCATTTCTCTGGCGAACCGTGCCTGTAGCTCCCGCAGTCTGCGCCCACTGATACTTGTGTTCTGGTTCTGGAGTCAGGTGAGTTATCAGTTATTCCCAATTTTGGAATACTGCTTCCTAGATTTAACTGTATACTATACAGATGTCAATTAATGTCTCTCCAAAATTTAGCACTTTTATTGCTGATGCATCAGTATTTATGGAATTCTTTATTTCATTTATCTTGTGTTGGTTCCTTTCGGGGAATCCGGCTCATTGGATTCCCACAAATGAACCTATATATTGAAGCATCGGGGGGATCTTGTGTTCCTCCTATCCTTCTTTGATACTCATTTATGCCTAACTATTTGCATACATTGTATTATAAGGTGTTGTCCTCTGTGATTATATTTTGTTTTTTGCACTCTTAATTGTTTTACATTATGTGATTGTGCTGCATTTTCGTGTGGACTCCCATGTTTGTTTTGTATCCTGTCGACATCCTCCGCTGTACTGCTCCTTCCGCCCGGGCGGTGGCGTGCCTCCCTGACTCCTCAGCGGATGTGTGGTCCTCTCGCACGTTGCTGACTGGACACTTCCGTGTCCGCTCTGCTTCCGTTGCGGCCGCTCTGGGCTGCCTATTGTGGCCCACGCAAGAGCGGCACCGCGTGCGCACCTCCATATGCGCACGCAGTTGAGGACCTGACCCGCCCAATTTGCGCATGACGTCATGCGCATCTGGCGTCGGGTTGAGGGCCATATCAGGCGGCGCCTCGCCACACTGCTTCTCAGGAGACGGCGTCTATCGGCATCGCAGCTTGTTGCGGGTAAGATTATCGGCCATATTATCCATGGACCTGGTTTAATACCGGATTTATCTCCCTAACAACTTTTTCCCTTGCTATGTCCTATAGATCATCTAAAGGCCTGGGCACATCACCGTGCATCTGGTGCAACAATAGATTCCCCAGCTCTGTATGTCTTTGTCCATCTGATTACCACCATGCAGTTCAAATATGCCCTAGTCTTTCTGACATGGCTCTGAGCAGGTAAATTCATCCCCGATTCAGGCCTCTTTAGCTGAGGATAACTGAATCATATATACCAAAAGGATACTGATATACTCCATCCTTGCCCGTACAGGACATTTTTTTCCGTTGGACTCCAGCCATAGCTGCTTTGCAGAATTCTCCCTGGTCTCCCTATCTATACTTGAGAGTGAGTTTCTTTACGGAAACATCCAATAAGCTATAGAACACTCTTATTCAAGCATTTGAAATTTTCCCCTTTCCTATGGTGATGGTGGATATCTTTTTCACTACATGTATATTACTTTCACCTTATTACTGGAATATCTTCTTTTATAACCTCCCGCCTTGACTATCCCTCCATATCTGCTTGGGAGGCGTTTCTCTGGGGGGCACCTCTACCTAGTCCTAGCGTTGGTGAGTTCTCTCACGGTGGATGTTTTGGATGCATTTGGGTGTTCCACACTTACATGTATTTATGCCGATGTATATGTATGTATATGTACTAATGACTGTTACTGTTATATTGTACAGGCTAATCAAGGCATTCTATGTTTAATGTGTTTCTATCCCCCTGAAGAAACGGACCCTTAACGCCCGCGAAACATGTCGGGATCTGTCTGATGTTTCTCATTGGACCGAATAAATTGTACATTTTTGCCTTATGCCTATATGCCTTTTACACATCCAGTCTGTTTATATGTCAGGTGTATATTATGAATACATCTATTTGCATTGTCAATCTTGTTTTTAATATGTTTTATTAATAAATAATTTCATGGTTTTAATATAATCTCTATTCCTAATTTGTCTACTCGGTACCTTTAAAATCCCACCAGCCCTCAACAATTTCTCTGACTACTCTGGTTTTTCATTTCTCTACCTGTCTCTTTCCCCCTTTTTTTTTTCCTTCCCCATTCCCTTCTTGTGTCTCCCCTCCCTTCCATCCCTCTCTTTCTCCGTTATCCTTCCTGGTATTCCTCCTGTTCCCCTTCTTTTTTTCCCCCCTTTTCCCTTCCCCCTCCCCCCCTCCCCTTCTTTCCTTTTCTTTTCTTTCTTTCCCAACATTCCTTTCTTTCACCCTGGCTTATGCTTTTGAACCTTGGGCTTTAGCCGTGGGTGCATTCTGGGAATTTTCCCATACTTTACAGTATACATTTCAGGGATGTGGTACCCCTTTGTCCAAATTTAATACAAACATAACTTTTTTTGTTTCAAAAAATTAAAAATGTAACAAAGGTTCCCTGTAAAATAAAAAAAACAAGCTAAGACCGAAGTCCCAGCCGGGAAAGGGGTCCTACTCCAAAACTAGGCAGAAACAAACTGAATCCTATAGCAGAGTGAATAGTTGTATGCCTGCAGGGACTGTCCCATAGGCGTTTTAAAGTTTTTTTCCTGCCTAGTGTCCTACTCCTGTTGGGGGCAGCATAACCCAATGGTTAAAAAGAATATGGAGCTGCATCTGTCAATGAACGAAAGAGAAATCCAGTTTTCTCTTTTGTTCATTGACGAACACAGCTCCATATCTTCTTTTACCCTTGGGACGCCCCAAAGCAACGTTGACATGAGGGGTGGGAAAAAACACAGCAATGCAACTGCCACTGTGAAAAGAAATTGGACCAGAGCCTCAGCTCTCTTGTCCACAGGGTCCTTAAAAGATGGGGAATCCTCCACTGGAAGAAACCGCCAGCTTCTTCAAAAGAGACTCCTTAAAGAGATATCTCCTAGCGAAACACTTAGGTATTCCAACTATGCATTTCAGGGGATCCCCACTGACTAGCGACAATCTCGTCGAAATAGGCAGGAAAGGGAAACACCTTAGCCAGCTTAGATGGTCTACGGGTGCCAAATTGCACACACGCAACCGACGCAGCATCAGCTGTGTCCTCCAATTTTAATGTTTTCCACACTAAAACAATCAGTGCCTCCAGAAGCGCAGATTCATGCGCAGCCGTAGTGGAAGAGGAACCATCCTCACTGTCAGAGCACTCAGGGTGTGTGGACACAGACCCAGTGGGATGACTAGCGTCCGCGACGGCCAAATCCACCTCAGACTCTGAGGAGGCAGAGGATACAGGTGAAGGCGGGGGGGGGGGGGGGTTGGCGCTTCTTGCTAGGCCGCTTTTGAAGGGCCATATGAACCTTTGACACATGTGACTGTAGGACCGTTGTCATGGCTGCCAGGGAAGACTGAGACCCAGAGTGACCCGCAGCTTCTGAGACTGGGTCAGGGGGTAATACCTGATCCAGGGACTCCATGGTTAATCAGGAGGCCACCCTTAATATGCTAAAAATTGTTACAAAAAAAACCCTCACACCGCTACCGCTGTGGTACTGCAAGGCCCAGGGCACCAGCGGGGCTGCGTTGACAGAGGGAGTTGTATACCCGCAGGGACTCACCACCACCTACTCAGAGCAGGATGCAGAGTGCCAAGCTGCTTG
The DNA here is from genome assembly GCF_965119305.1 of Pelophylax lessonae. Lineage (NCBI taxonomy): Eukaryota > Metazoa > Chordata > Amphibia > Anura > Ranidae > Pelophylax > Pelophylax lessonae. Next base: position 134,154,066 of record NC_138778.1, read on the forward strand.
TCATGCTACAATCAGAGAGGAAGAGGAAGCGCCATCACTGCCACTAGAGGCCCACCGCCACATCACCTCTAAACAGGATACAAGAAAATGGCCGCCACATTGACTTCAATGGGAAACTCCAAAAACATGGCGCACTACACAAACATGGCCGCCGAGGCTGCATAACAGCCATCCACAACAAAATGCAGCGCAACACCAAGGATCCTAGACCAGCCCTTCAGGTACCTGTACCAGGTAGACTAGGGGGGCTTCCACATGGACCCCCACGCAGCCATTCGCCACAGGAACATCTGAATGTGAGCCGTCAGTGGTGCGCTCCCACCTCCCTCCAGCCCATCACCATATGACACCCCATACATCACAACAGTCCGTGCACCACAAGGGGGGACTAAGGGGGAGTAGATGAGGACGACCTGTGAAGGGAAACCCCGCTAGTGAGGGGGGAACCATGAGGGAAGGAAGGACACAGAAGGGGCCTACCAACCTGAGGGAAGGTCCCGCGTCCACCCCAATATTTCCCCAGAGGGAAGGGGGTACACTACTCACAACACCTGAGAACCGAGCAGGCACCACTCCGTGCAGTCCACCACTCCATCTTGGAATGAGTGTGCTGTGACTCTGGCCATGACCAATGTCGTGACCAGGGCTAGGCGTCCTTGTGAGGTGTTCCACTCGCCGGCCATCCCCCCTACACTGGGGTTATGTCACGACCAACCTAGCGCAGAGCTAACAGTTGGGTCTTGCTCGCTGGCCAGACTGGGAAGACCATAATGATCTAGGATATCGAGGGGGTTGCCCAGTCCGGCAGCTGATTGTAGTTCTCACAGGAATCGACTTGATTGTAGTTCTCACAGGAACAGAAGACCAGAGATCCCAGCAGGAAACTAGGTCCTTACTCCTGACTAGGCAGAAAAAAACTGAAGCAGGAAATGGGAAGTATACCCCCTAGGACTGTCATAGGGTCGTAGTCAAGTTTTGTTTCCGCCTAGTCCTACTCCTATGGAGAGCAGCATAACCCAAAGGTCAAAGAAGATTTGGAGCTGTGTTCGTCAATGAAAGAAAGAGAAAACAAAATATTTTATTTTCCCTATTGTAGATATCATAACTTGTTTTTATAAGATTAGGTAGATAATTATCTGCGGCTGACTAATTTGACCTGTGAACTCATTGCAGTTGGATTTCCAGGATGAAGTCCATCTAAATGTATACCAATATGGCCAATTAAAATTACCAAATTTTGGGGTGTTAGGATATCTAATGGGGTAGCAAATCAGCTACAGTATTCAAACACAATCTATATGGAAACTATAGTTGCCCTTTAAAATGACTATTTGACAGACTCTCCTAAGATGGCTGCCGACTAATGGGTGGAGTTTATCTTCCCAAGACGGCTTCTAGCTCGGTTGAAGCTGTGTGCCCTGGCTTCAGTGAGGTGTGTGATCTAATTTTGGAAGGGACTATCCCAAAGAAAAGGGCATACTGGGCTCAAATAGAGCCAGAAGGCAAAAGAAAGAAATAAGAAAAAAAGAGAAGAAAAAAAGGGGACTAAAAGAAGAGAAAATTATGAATAAGAACAGGTGCAACCACAGGGAAGAATATAACACACAAAAAAAGAAGGGGGGGAGGGGGAAAGGGAGGAGGAAGGAGGGGGGGGGGGAACGAGAACACAAAACACTCGAGGATAAACCGCTCGGGGAGAACTATATAATAGCTTTACTCATGAGAGGAAGATCTTCCCAAAGCCAAAATTTTCCATAGTGGCCCATAGGTATTGCCATTCTGCGCTGTCAAAGGCCTTATGGGCATCCAATGACAGTAGAGCCCTATCTCCCCTATTATCAGCCTGGGACTGAAGATTGAGAAATAGCATACATAAATTGATGGAGGTGATTTTTGAGGTATAAATGCAGGTTGATCTGAGTGAATGATAGTAGCAATAACCTTATTTAAATGCAAAGCTAATACTTTAGCCAGGATTTTCACATCACTCTGTAAAAGAGAAATAGGTCTGTAAGAGCCAGGATATAGTGGATCTTTCCCAGGTTTTAGCAACAAAATAATTTTCGCTTTAGACATTGAGTCAGGTAGATTCTGATGTCCCCTAGCCTCCTTGAAAACCATAAGAAGGTGAAGAAGAATAATCCCCCCATACTGTTTGTACACCTCTATTGGGAGGCCATTGTCTCCTGGGGCCTTAGAGTTTGGGAACGAACCAATCGCCTCTTCTAATTCCTCCACAGTTAATAGAGAGTCTAACAATTTTTTGTGAGGGTCCGGCAGGTGAGGTAATTCCACGCCCCGCAGATACTCATGTAAGGAATCTAGCATATTTTGGAAATTCCCCTAGAGGTGGGACTTTTTAGGTCACTCAAAAAAAGTTATATTAAATTAAAAGTATATTTCTTTAGATATAATAATGTTTTATTAATACACATGAAAGTAGAAAAATAACATACAAAATAATGTAGAAAATACAATTAAAATATTGGCAAAACTGGTGTTTGTAAAAAGATGTACATATACACTCAACCGACTATTCCATGTATGCTCCAACGTTTCGAGGTGAAGACCTCTTCTTCAGGGATTGTACTGGAAATAGTTATTTCTGCAAGTATTGAAGAGAGCAGATGTATCATAACAGACAACTGTCAATTTATGAGAATACAGCAGCGAAATATAGATATAACATATTTTGTGTACATTTATATATTTGTTGTAATTGTTTTGCCATCGAATAAATACAAGGATTTTTTGACAACACCCACAGAAGTTAGTAGTTTTTTTGTAGGGAAGGTTTGATGCAAGTGTAGAGTCAAGGTAGTGCCAATGAGCATGCGACAAAATAGAATGTGCAGGCTGGGGGCCAGGTGTCACAACTGGAGTCCAATTGTAGCCAGATCAGATGGGCAGAGGCCAATCACATTGTGCTGCAAAAGGTGAATACAGATGGATATATGTAAGTTTGTAAATAAAGCAATTTGTTCTGTAAACATGTCATGCATATGCATGCAGCAGAACAAATGGTTGAAGCAGAGAGGGATATGGCCCCAACCAGACCTATATATGTCTCATGGGGGGTTAACCCAATCATGCCTTTAAATAAATTGCATCCGGGATTGCAAAAACTTATGTTTTAAGGAGATTGTCTCCATAGGTTTGGGACCTAACCGAGCGCTGACCGCTACATCAAACGGACAACGGTTGGTGGGTTTAATTACTCTATTAGGCATAAATTGTATGAACACCAGGGGAAAAGACAGTGATGTTGAACATTGCCCAAACCCCACAAAGTGGCGTCAAAAGTGGAAGAGTGATAGACCCAAAAGGGTAATGTGTACTGACCTTAGACATGTATCTTGCTCGGCAAACCTTCTCCCAACAATGGATGTACCGAGTAATCCACGCTGGGAGTGGTGCCTAAATAGGGATACTGTCGGGTGAAAGCAATCACTGTAATTGCGTTTCAGCTCCCTGACAGCTGTGGGCTCCCTGGGCGGTGCTCGCCAGACCCGCCCCCAGCTCGACTCCGACGCGCACAGGACGTGCGTCATCAGAGGGGGCGGGAGCGTAGTCGGCAGGGCGTCTCCCACCAGCACGGGATGTGACGCCGTCCCTGCGTGATGACGCAGGTGGCGGCGTGTCCCGGAAGCTAGGAGGACATCAATGAGATGTCAGCAGTGAAGGTCCCAGCCACCGGAAATCGCGGGGCCATGGGATGGTCCCGAACCCCGTGCTGGGTTGGACATTCGGCTCCCAAAGTGCACAATAAGTCGCCAAAACTTTACAAATCAAAAGAAAAAACATTGTATAGTGATATAAAAGTTTTCTGAAAAGCGGACAACAGCACACATTGACTTTGTTCATTCTAGAGCTTAGTGATCATATAGCGGTGATGATTAATGTCAACAACCATATTAACATCTAAAGGATCAATCTAGAAATGGTGTACAATGATAAGCACTACATTTGCAAGGCACTTGCTTGTAAATAGAAACATTATATGCCGCAATTTAAAGTGCAGCTGTTTGCATTATATTTTAAGAAGGCAACGGAGGCTTGTGTGGGCATCCAAGTGTATCCAAAATCACAAGGGGCATAAGATGATAACAAAAGTTGATATTAAGTAGGTAGCCGAATAAAAGGTAAAATTAGATGGAGATAGTAGTACCACCCATAATGATGTCTTACACATGGAAAATTGGGAGGTAGATGGAATATTCACTTTTCCATGCCTCCAGATGCGAAATCCTCCAAAAAAGGCCTAAATGAGACCATATCATTGAGGCCCGGGGGTTCCGTTGCTTTTAAAAGATGGATCCACCTCAGCTCCAATTGGAGGAGGCGCTTGTTCCAGTCGCCTCCCCTGGAACTGGGGTGGACCCGATCCAAAGCCAAAAATGTAACTTTGGGAAATTTTCCGCCATGCACTGTAGATACATGGCGGCCCAGAGGTAACTCAGGGTCGCATTTGCGCATACTCCTGATATGTTTGTACATTCGTCTCCACAGTTCTAACTTAGTCTTGCCCACGTAGAAACATTTACATTCACAGATTAGAAGGTAAACAATTCCGATGGTTCGGCAATTAACAAAGTGCTTAGCCTTGAACTTTATGCCATTAGGGAGGATAGGGTCCTGTCCGGTGTACATGAATTTACAGTAATGGCACGCGCCACACATAAAGGTACCTTTGTACTTACATGGATCAAAATTGGACTGACTTTTTAGTTCACTACGGACCAGTTTGTCTTTTAGGGCCGGAGCCCGTCTATATGTAATTTGGGGTCTCTGAGGGAGATGTGGGCTTAAGGCCGGGTCTAAGGCTAAGATGTGCCAGTATTTGGTGACTATATTTCGTAAATCCTGATGTTGTTGAGAATAACCTGTGATTATTCTCAACGTGTTATCATTTTTACGGACCTTGGGGACAAGCAGTGACTCTCTATCACTAGCTAGTGCTTTCCTATAGGCTGATTTAAGCAACTTGTGGGAGTATCCTCTTGCCAATAGTCTATCTCTCAGGCCAATAGCTGCTGTTTTGAAAGTGTCTACGTCGGTGCAATTCCGACGCAGACGCAGGTACTGGCCCGTCGGAATTGAGCGAATGAGGGGTTGGGGGTGAAAACTTGTAGCATGGAGGATGGTGTTCCCGGCAGTGGGCTTCCGATAAAGTCCACTGCGGAGAACACCATCCTTACCGCAAAATACCTCAACGTCCAAAAAAGTTATCTTTTCGGGGTCAGCATGCATAGTGATTTTCAAATTGAATTCATTGCGATTTAGTCTCTCTATGCATCTATCAAGAAGTTCTCTCGAACCATCCCAAATTACAAATACATCATCGATATATCTCATCCATGTGCGTATACAATCCGTATACATCATAAGGCTATCATCTGCCAAAAAGGTTTTCTCCCACTCCCCCAGGTACAAATTGGCGTAGGATGGGGCACAGCATGTCCCCATCGCTACGCCCTGTACCTGGAGGAAGTGGGAGCCTTGAAAAGAAAACACGTTATGTGTTAGAATGAACTCCAACAAAGACAGCATAAACTCCCCATATGCATCAAGGCCAGAGCTGGTGGCGATCGTGTGGCGTACAGCTGCGACCCCCCTGGAGTGGGGGATCGAGCTGTACAATGCCTCAACATCGATCGCCACCAGAAGACACCCAGGAGAAAGGGTGAGGTCACTGATTTTTTGTAAAAAATGTATAGTGTCACGCGTATACGATGAAAGTTTTGTGACATATGGCTTTAAAAATTTGTCGAGGACTTTGCTCGCATTATCCGTGATCGATCCACACCCAGAAATAATAGGTCTACCTGGGGGATCCCTGGGGTCCTTGTGGACCTTCGGGAGGGCATAGAAGGTTGGGACCACCGGAAAGGCAGGGCGGATGTACTCCCATGTGTCTTTAGTAATGATATTGTGCAGATAAGCTGTATCTACCAATTCATAAAATTGAGTATTATATTTGTTGATGATATCATTAGTGATGGGTCTATACCATTCAGGATTTTGTAAAATTTTATGACACATGTGGATGTACTGTATATCGTCCATCAGGACGATATTGCCCCCCTTATCCGATGGCTTAATCACATTAGATTGATTATTTGCAAGGGCGTTGACGGCTTGTCTCTGTTGGGGCGTGATATTAGATCCATGTAAAGGCTTAATTTTTAATTTATCAACATCATTGGAGACCATTTTGAGAAAGGCGTTTATATTGGAGTTCTGTATGGGAGGACATTTATCTGACTTTTTCTTAACAACGGGGTGAGGACATGGAGGTTGAGTTTGTGCCAAATCGACACCTGCTAATAGCGAGAGAAGATCGACGCGGTCAATGAGGTCCTCGTTTTCTTCTAAGAGAGATATTAAAGTTTCAAGGGCTGGATTATGGGGGGTATTAAGAGAAGTAACTTTGGACTCTTTGTTAAATAGAACTTTAAAGTTAAGCTTCCGAGCAAACAAATGCAGGCTAAGCACTTTGTTAATTGCCGAACCATCGGAATTGTTTACCTTCTAATCTGTGAATGTAAATGTTTCTACGTGGGCAAGACTAAGTTAGAACTGTGGAGGATATGGTCTCATTTAGGCCTTTTTTGGAGGGTTTCGCATCTGGAGGCATGGAAAAGTGAATATTCCATCTACCTCCCAATTTTCCATGTGTAAGACATCATTATGGGTGGTACTACTATCTCCATCTAATTTTACCTTTTATTCGGCTACCTACTTAATATCAACTTTTGTTATCATCTTATGCCCCTTGTGATTTCGATGTCTGTGCATATATGTCATTGTAAAAACTTGTGAAAAAACAGGGATTAACACCACCCACAGTGGATACACTTGGATGCCCACACAAGCCTCCGCTGCCTTCTTAAAATATAATGCAAACAGCTGCACTTCAAATTGCGGCATATAATGTTTCTATTTACAAGCAAGTGCCTTGCAAATGTAGTGCTTATCATTGTACACTATTTCTAGATTGATCCTTTAGATGTTAATATGGTTGTTGACATTAATCATCACCGCTATATGACCACTAAGCTCTAGAATGAACAAAGTCAATGTGTGCTGTTGTCCGCTTTTCAGAAAACTTTTATATCACTATACAATGTTTTTTCTTTTGATTTGTAAAGTTTTGGTGACTTATTGTGCACTTTGGGAGCCGAATGTCCAACCCAGCACGGGGTTCGGGACCATCCCATGGCCCCGCGATTTCCGGCGGCTGGGACCTTCACTGCTGACATCTCATTGATGTCCTCCTAGCTTCCGGGACACGCCCCCACCTGCGTAATCACGCAGGGATGGCGTCACATCCCGTGCTGGTGGGAGATGCCCTGCCGACTACGCTCCCGCCCCCTCTGATGACGCATGTCCTGTGCGCGTCAGGGTCGAGCTGGGGGCGGGTCTGGCGAGTACCGCCCAGGGAGCCCACAGCTGTCAGGGGGCTGAAACGCAATTACAGTGATTGCTTTCACCCGACAGTATCCCTATTTAGGCACCACTCCCAGCGTGGATTACTCAGTACATCCATTGCTGGGAGAAGGTTTGCCCAGCAAGATACATGTCTAAGGTCAGTACACATTACCCTTTTGGGTCTATCACTCTTCCACTTTTGACGCCACTTTGTGGGGTTTGGGCAATGTTCAACATCACTGTCTTTTCCCCTGGTGTTCATACAATTTATGCCTAATAGAGTAATTAAACCCACCAACCGTTGTCCGTTTGATGTAGCGGTCACGCTCGGTTAGGTCCCAAACCTATGGAGACAATCTCCTTAAAACATACGTTTTTGCAATCCCGGATGCAATTTATTTAAAGGCATGATTGGGTTAACCCCCCATGAGACATATATAGGTCTGGTTGGGGCAATATCCCTCTCTGCTTCAACCATTTGTTCTGCTGCATGCATATGCATGACATGTTTACAGAACAAATTGCTTTATTTACAAACTTACATATATCCATCTGTATTCACCTTTTGCAGCACAATGTGATTGGCCTCTGCCCATCTGATCTGGCTACAACTGGACTCCAGTTGTGACACCTGGCCCCCAGCCTGCACATTCTATTTTGTCGCATGCTCATTGGCACTACCTTGACTTTACACTTGCACCAAACCTTCCCTACAAAAAACTACTAGTTTCTGTGGGTGTTGTCAAAAAATCCTTGTTTTTATTCGATGGCAAAACAATCCGCTGGTGTTAATATTTCCACCAACCATGTAAGTTTATTTTGCATCTTTTTTCTAACTGTCATATTTGACCTAACAAATATATGTATGTACACAAAATATGTTATATCTATATTTCGCTGCTGTATTCTCATAAATTGACAGTTGTCTGTTATGATACATCTGCTCTCTTCAATACTTGCAGAAATAACTATTTCCAGTACAATCCCTGAAGAAGAGGTCTTCACCTCGAAACGTTGGAGCATACATGGAATAGTCGGTTGAGTGTATATGTACATCTTTTTACAAACACCAGTTTTGCCAATATTTTAATTGTATTTTCTACATTATTTTGTATGTTATTTTTCTACTTTCATGTGTATTAATAAAACATTATTATATCTAAAGAAATATACTTTTAATTTAATATAACTTTTTTTGAGAGACCTAAAAAGTCCCACCTCTAGGGGAATTTCCAAAATATGCTCTATTAATCGGGATGTGGCACTCATGCTCAGGAACACAGCGGGAACACACCTACATGTAAGGAATCTAGGGAGTGTGTTTGGAGCAGTATAGGTCCGAATAGATTCCCAATAGTTCAGACATAACAGCCTCTGATGCATTTACAACCGCCCCACTTTGGGTACGCAGAGCACCAATGGACGGTGATGTCTGGTGGGACTGAACTATCCTGGCCAAGAGGCGACCAGTCTGCTCCCCTTCTCATAGAAAGTCACTCTGTTAAAGAAATGTTTAACTGCAGCCGAGGTATCCACCCTATTCAGAGCCTCTTGTGCAGAGATCCATGCTTCTCTATTACCATCTGAAGGATTGGCTATAAACTCCACTTCCAGACGGCCTACCAGCTGTGAAATGTATTCTCTGAGGGACCTAAAGACTTTCTTAAAGGCAGTAAATTCTGAATATAGCCCGGAGATATGCTTTAAAGGCCTCCCAGGTTGTACAGCTATTGGGACTACCAGAGTGATGTTGCCAAAATGTTGATATTTGAGTCGCTATTTGATAATTGAGCTGGAGGCGTGAGAAGAGAAAAGATGTAACCAGAATGCATTTGGCTTCCACAGGGTGCCCTTGACAGTGTTGAAAGGGCTTTAGCGTCTAGATAGACTAGCACTGGGGAGTGGTCAGAGATACCCCTTTGGGCATATTAGATATCATGTATTAAGTGGAGACCCGGTAGAGTACACAAGCAGTAGTCAATCTTAGACAGGGAATTGTATGTTTTTGAGAAGCATGAAAATTGTTTCTGCTTTGGGTGCCGGGACAGCCAAGGGTCTATCCACCCACTTCTTCCCTGAATTTTTAAAAGTGTCGTACGGCAATTGCCATTCCTGTCTAGGATCGGAGGGTGGCTGTCCAAAGCCCGGTCTAGAATACAGTTCAAATCACCCATTATAAATAAGAGGGCCCCCGGATGGTGCCGCTGGTATGTCAGTAACCTTCTAAGTACCTCAGAGTTGAATGGAGGTGGGACATAGACAAATGCTAACATACATTTAAGCAGATAAATACGGCATAGCAAAAACACATATCTCCCTTCAGGATCTGTGAGCTTATCAAAGACCTGGAAACCTATAACTCAGTGTACCAATACACTCAGCCCCCCCCCCCCCCATTCCCTGTGAATAAGAGGTATGAGTGTAGTAGAACGCCCATCCCACCTATGAAATGTTTACGCAAGACACTGTGTCCGGAGTAAGGTGGGTTTCTTGAATGGCACAGATAGATGGAAAGTGCTTTCTAAGAGCAGTGGACACCATAGTACGTTTAAGAGGGTTCTGGAGCCCCCTAATGTTCCAGGAAACAATTGGTATTGCAGTCATTGAGGTGTTGGATAGATAAGCAAACTGAGGAAGCTGCCATGAGTGGGACAAGTAGCAGGTAGTTCAGCATCGATAGTAGGAAACTCACGCCAGACTGCAGGGGCCCCATAGTGCGGACAAGATATAACTTCAATGGGAGGGGGTTGGGATTCCAAAAGCAACCACACTGGATCATGGGAAGAATAGTAATGGTCTCTGGCTTTGCATAAAAAGAAAAGTAGAACAGAACCGTGCAACTGCACAGTCAAAGCAACGCAAAAAACACAAGTATTGGGCAGTCCAAGGGCGTAACACAGGGGTTGCAGGGGTTGCAATTGCAACCGGGCCCCATGCTCCAGGGGGCCTGTGCGGCTCCTCTGTATACCTGGATAGGAGGAGTGACGGGGGCAGCATGTGGAGAAATCACTGTCCTCCTTTTTCCTCCTGTAGCTGCAGGAGGAAAATGGAGGAGATTGGTTCCTCTGTATGTTGCCCCCACCACTCCTCCTATCCAGTTCACTTGTGTTCTGCTGTCTCTGGGCCCCTGTGTGCTCCCCTGGTCCCCCCCACTGTGCTCCCTTCCCTCTCCTGCTGGCTGCTTCAGGGGATGTGTCACAATAGAGAACCAGGAAGGGGACGGTAAATATGTAATTTACCAGCTCCTTCCTTTTCTGAATGGACAGAGTCATAGTCAGTGACATTGTAAAAAAATAAAATAATAAAAAAATACAATTAAAATACCAAAAAATAAAAACTATTGACACCAGTGGGTGAACTTCCAGGATCGCAAAGGTCACCCTTGCAGCCGTGCCCTGGCATTCCACCACCATGGGGAGGCCCCAAGATGGCAGGAAGGGGGCCCACTGCAGAACTTGTGAAAGAATCCCGCTGTGGGGCCGTAATAAAGGGCCCCGCAAGGAGACTAAAGGGACCCAGGATCAGTGGGAAGAGCCCCAGGCTTGAAGGGAAGGGCCGGGGGGGGGGGCCTTCATTGTTTCTTGGGCCCTGAAGGTTCTAGTTACGCCTCTGGGGCAGTCACAGAGGACAACAGGTCACTCCTTTCGTGCGTCCTGTGGGCAACAGCCACTCGGACTTGAAATTTGCAGGGGGTGTAGCAATTTGCCAAAAGTGTAGTATTTCAACCAGCTAGAAGTGTAGAACCATGTAGAGTGCTCTCAATTATGCAGAGAGGGAAGATCATCAGTTGTCCTCTGCAGCTTCTCTCCACTCCTGTCACAGGGATTGCTCGCTGGCATTAAGCCAGTCTGAGGCATCAACTGGTGACTCAAAAAAGTGTGATTGCCCTTTCACAGTGATACCTAATTTAGCAGGGAATAACATGGCATAGTTAAACACACACATGGATATATGATGGAATTATAGCGGTGCCAAAAAATATGTGAGAAACAAAGCAGTTAAAATTTATATATCTTTTATTTTTATTTTTTTATCCATAGTTAAAAGAAACTTCATTGGCTAAAAAGAAATATATTCATACATGCTAAGTAAGTAGGTACAATTACATATTACATAGGTGGTTGTGGGGTGTTATTTTATCTCTACATGTATCGCTGATGTTGGCTACTTCCGGCGATTTAGAAAGCACCACTAGTCAACCGACTACAAGAAGACAAAAAAATCATATAAGCAACATAATCAGGTATTTTATATCTACCTAATATAATACATTTACAGTTGTGCACGTCTACACTCATTTATTTACATTCGTTCTGCCCTAACCTTTCCAAGCTTACCCAGTGAGCCACATGTGTGAGCCCGTAAAACACCGTTCACACCTAAAGGGGACGGGGCAGCCTTGTGACTACAGATGGCACAAAAAAGACCAAGCTAAAATGGACAATATATAGGGGGTATTATATATATCTTGGGCATATATTTTATGTCCAATTACTGGCTAATTAGCCTCATAGGATTGCTCACATTTGTGACTGGCAATGGATTTAATATAGGGCACCTAAATGTTGTATTGACTGTTAGCAGCAAAATTTGTTTGTTTGGTGTGTACATAAGTAAATATGCTGTAATGCATACATAGTGCACAAGCGTATAAGGGTAGTTGAACGGGTGTAAATTGTTTGTCCAAATAAGCACTTGAAAGCAGTAATTTTGTTCGTACTATTTAAAGTTAAATTATATATGTATATGTATAAACATACACATATATGTATTTTGAAAATAAACTATTTCAGTTTATTCTAAAAAGGTTTGACTAAGTGAAAATTTCTATTCCAAATTTTTATCATTATCACATACAATGCATGTCCAGCGCATCAAAGATTAAACAGATTACCGATATCCATAGTGTAGTAGGGTATCACCAACAAACTCCATTTCATAAAATAGTGTAAAGTATTATGTGGACGTGTGTAGATGTTGCATTGTTTAGCCAGGCAATTTGTAACACTTCTCACCCATTTAATGCAGAGCAACAGTGCGCAGGCCGCCCTCATAAGTCCAGCGAATGCCAGGCTGGAAGTGCCAGCCATTTATGACTCCCACTCAGCCGGTGTCCGCGCATGCGCCAGTGTCCAAAACGGCACCGCTGACTACATGCCCCATAGGGCCTAGCAAGGTGGCCTGGCAGGATGACGCACCAGCGGTGGGAGGCACTAACCCATAGATGGACTCATGGGGCCACCAATGATGATGGATCTGCATCGCCAGACCAAAACAGCATGGCAAAATAGCCTGCAATGAACTTTGCTGGTGTATGGCAGCTCTGTATAGTGGGCTTTGATGATATTGACCCTCAACTCGCCAGTAAAGCAGAGTGAAGGGAAGACTTGTTTGGATTAACTGGGCATGAACAGTTGGGCACCAGAGAAGGGCACAGCTAGGTTATAAATCTTGCAGGTGCCCTTGGCGTCCGTGCATTCACTGTTGGCACCACTACTTACCCCACAGAGGAAAGAATGTATAAACAGGCCCACCCTCGGCGGGGCAGCCAAGGGAAGGTTTTATTGGCATTGAGATGCAATATCAATGCCAGGCAGGGCAGAATTAAAATAAGTTTACATAAGGGTATCAAAATGAAAAAGTTCATACCCCACATAATAAAGCTGTTACACAATACAATAATTTCAGTATTTCAAGCAACTTAATAAATTGAAATATACACAAAAACAAATAATACACGCAAAAAAACAACAAAGAAAAAAAAGGGGAACACATATAGTAATGTGTTGTATAAAGGGGAACACATATAGTAATGTGTTGTATAATTACATTTTGACAATAGCTAAATATATACATCTAAAAGAGATAAAAGGCAATTATGTGGACATGGAGATGGGAAGGTGTATAAATGGGATGATTACATAAATTATAAAAAAGGTTTGAAACTCAATGTTTCATTGAGGCCCGGATAGTTGGTAGCTTTCAAGTTGTGGATCCAGGGAGCTTCTAATTGTAACGAAGTTTGATCAATATTGCAAGCCCTGACATGTGCAGGATGTGCTCTAAAGCTACAAACTTTATCATATTCGAGTCAAGATTGTGGTGAAAGCCTACCTGTCTACTAATGACTGTTTCCATTAGATGTTTCTGGATAGGAAAAAAATTATCTTTAATTTGTTTTAAAAATGGGCATTAGTGCGCATGCGTGCGGCGCCCGGAGCGGACATGATCTGAAGGAGCTCCGCACGCCGCCAGCTATCCCTGGCTCACAATCAGCTTTCATCCCAGCGGATCTCGGCTCCCTCAGTGGGAGCCGACAGCATGCAGTGGAGGGCACTGGGACCGGTTAAACGGAACCCCCGTGATCATCTACGGTGCACAAATCAGCAAAGTCTGCTCAGCCCCCGCACCAGGCCTCGCTGCCCAAGATGGCGACTAGCCAGAAAAGCCTTCTGTCACAGAAGGTCCCCATGCCAGAGGAGACCCCTGCTCAGCAGACCACGCATGTAAGTCCACCCCCGGACCCGTTTTCCTCCCATTCTCAGGATGAATTTCCCTCGGCTTCCCCATACAGGGCGGAGGGCCCAGATGAGCCCGGCTCTCCAGCCTCCTCTAAGGACAGGCAAATGGCCGACCTTGCGGAGGCCACCTTCAGCCAGGCCAGCTCCCTTATGTATTCCCATCCACAGCCACCCACCCCTCCAGTGGCCTATTCTGGGGATGCGGCCCTGTTAGCCCGCTTCTCGGCCCTGTTACAGCAGGAGCTGTCTAAGGCCTGCACTATCATCACAGAGGAGATGAGGTGGGACTTCCACGCCATAGGCAACAGGCTGGACACAGTTGAATCCAAAATGGACACTACTGTTAAAAAGGTCAATCAGAATTCTTCAGTGATTTCCTCCCTACAAGACCAATTAGATACCGCAAACGCCAAAATTGAGGACCTGGAAAACAGGTCCAGGAGGTATAATTTCCACATAAGGGGACTCCTAGAGTCCGTCTCAGATCTGGCCGGCTCTGTACGTGCCTTAATGAAGGAACTGATCCCGGATATCTCTTCTCATCACATGGAAATAGACAGAGCTCATAGGGCTCTGACTGCCCCCAGACAGGACGGCCTGCCACAGGTTGTTATAGTCAAGCCACACTTATACAGGATAAAGGAGAAGGTCATTTATGCTGCCAGAAATTGTGAGGACCTCACATTACTGGATCATAAAATTAAAATCTTTGCTGATATTTCCCTCTTGACCATCCAGAAGAGATTCTCTTTGAAACCTCTCCTGCTATGCTTAACAGAGCATCAAATTAAGTATCGTTGGTCTTTCCCTTTTCGCTTATCTTTTACCTTTAAGGGCAAGCCTCACTCGTTTTGCAATTTTAGGGATGGCGAGGAATTCCTGCTGGCCTTGGGCCTGATATCCAGAGAAGCTTCCTCTCACCCTCCTTCTGCATCGTCACATCACTGAGAACGACTGATATCCCCGATCTGGTCCCACAAATCCAGAGCCTCCAACGCTAAGAAATCATTCGCGTCCATAGGACACTATGGATGGACACTATGCTGGAACTTTGCTGCTGTTTTTCTATTTTTGTTGGTCTCTTTCTCCATGCTTGGCCCGACCACTGTTTCCCCCCTCTCCAAGAGGTGGACGGATGGCCCCCTGCCTGGACCCTGGGGCGGCTTGTTGTTTTTGATGCCGACACCTTGGAGAGTTCTCCCACTGGGCTGCTTTTTGCCCATCCACAACTAGACTGCTGACTTGTGTTTTTTCCTTGTATATTGCTGTTCATTATGCTGCATGTTTCTGGCCTCCTGTTGGCTGCTGTTCGCACCCTAGTTTGCCATGGGCGAGCATGGTGGACGGGGGGTCGAGTGGCACCCGTGGATATTGTGCACCCGCTGTCTCCCTTTCCATTGCCAGGGGCTGGGGATGCTGGTGCGTAGACATATGCCACTTCCTAGTGTGATCGCCTTCCCCCTTATGGAGGACCTTGATTCACACGCTGTGTTGGGAATGTTGCGTTCTCTGTGTCTGTGGCCCATCTGGGGCTCATGGACACTTTTTTGTCTGTATATTATGTGCTAACTCTAATACATTTTTTTCTAGTTTCTGTCTTTTCTCTTTTCTGTACCTTTCTCTATGATCTCCGACATTCTGGACCAGGGTTGCTGAAGATGGGCGGAGGATCACAGGCGAGTACAGTCTGCCACATCACCATGGTAATACAAGGCACATCAACGTTAAATGTAATAACTTATAATGTCCAGGGCTTTAATCCCCCGACTAAACACACATTAGCCTTCCAGGCCTATTCTAGATGGAAGACCGATGTCGCACTGCTGCAGGAGATGCGATTTTCTGCCACGTTGGATCCAAAATTTCTAAATGCGGGTGGTAAAGTTGGACATGGCGGTGTGAGGACGCTTTCTCTTGGTGCTCCCGCTCTCCAGCCTCCCTTCTCGGCCTTTAGCTACTGCCTATCGCTACTATGAGCGTCCATAAGAAGAGGAAGACTAAGCCTGCTTCTTCCACATCCTTACGGACTGTATCATCTACCCCCATCCGTGCTTTTTTCCCGGATTCTGCCAGTCCTCCGCCGAGGGCCTTACAGCTAACGCCGCGTGGTGGCCTAGGAGCGCCAGCTGCTTCCTCCCCAGGACAAGGTACCTCGCCTCTGCTCCTCCCAAGTACTATGGCAGCCTCTACCCCGGTGCCTGCTTCCCAGTCCCCGCTGGCGGTTCAGATTGGGGACAACACGGAACTGTGGACTCTTCTCCGGGCCCTACCCAACAGAGCGGACGTGGAGTCCATCGTGGCCCAAGTTGCGGAACAGCATCGGCGGGATTTCCAGCAACTGGGCAGCGAGGTGGCCCTATTGGATGGTCGTCTGGCGGCGGGAGAATCGACGGTCAGTGATCTTCAGTCCAGAGTGGCGGCCCTGGAGCAGACCCAGACATCCCACGGAGAGGCCCTTGCTGTTCACCAACTCCGTATGGAGGACCTGGAGAACCGGAGCCGCCGTAATAACTTGCGGCTCCGGGGTATCCCGGAGGCGACGGGAGCCGAAGACCTCGCGGAGACAGTGAGGGCTATACTTTCCCGCATCCTGCCGCCAGAGCCGCCGGTGACCCTCGAGTTTGACCGGATCCATCGTGCCCTGGGCGCCCGCTCGAATGACCCCGCCAGGCCTAGAGACGTGATATGCCGTCTCCACCGGTTTACCACTAAGGAGCTGATTTTGCGGGAAGCCTGGTCTAAGGGCCCTGTGGAGTTTGATGGTGCCACTGTTCACATTTTCCCTGATGTGGCCCGTGGAACTTTGCAGCGCAGGGCTATGCTAAAGCCCCTATTGGAACGGCTCCGAGCCCCGGAGGTCACCTATCGCTGGGGGTTTCCCCTGCAGCTTAAGCACGGATCTTCCTTCACCCTGCGAAGACACTTTGACTTGCCGGCCATGTTCGAGTTCCTGGATCTGACCCCGGTTGCTCTCCCGGATTGGATGGTGTTGCTCCCTGACCGCGATCCCCGTCAAGGACCCGGGGGCTCCGTCCATGCTCTGCCTCGCAGACAGCCCCAACGCCAGCGGAGCAGGAGGCCGCAACAGGACTTTCGGAGCTCGGAGGTAGCGGGTCCTGAGACCTGAGCCTACAGCGGCTGCGGTCCGTGAGTATGGCCCCGTCCCTCCCTCCTGCCCTTGTTCTCCCTCTCCCGCCTCCGCTGCTTCCCGCTGGCTGCTTTGACTGGGCTCTCTTATCATGGACTTCGCTGCCTGACCCTGCACCCCGATTCTGCTGACTGCCCTGCGATAGCCCCCCCCCCCGTGCTCTGTCCACCCACCTGGGAGCCGGTGCATTTGATCTGCATTTGACTGTGTATGGACTGCCCTGCTGGATTGTTTGCATATGCCTCCTGCTTGCAAGTACCTCTGCCTGCATGTGTCTTGCACCCTGCATGTCGATCCCCCCTTAGTGCTTTGGCCCCCAGCCCTGGAGCTCTGTACCTATATTACCCCTGCTAAATGCTTGCCCGAGTGACAGTCGCTGCTCTCTACATTGCTTGCTGCTATGGACTTAACCTCTTGCTTACTCTGCGGGGATTGTCCCGAGCATTAACAGCGGTCTGCCCGTGCGGACCGACCTCCTCATAGACTGTTTAACTGAGAGCTGTTATGAGGGCCTGCGCGCCATGTGTTTGAAGGTTGCGAGACACTGCTGTAGGGGCCCGCCTTGTGCGTTAATCTGGCAGGGGATGGGGGGGTGCTCCGCTGTAAGCCATGTGCCTCTGCCTTTTCCTGTTTTGTTTCCCAATGCCTGCTTATGCCTCTCCCCACCTCCTCCGCCTAGATTATCTGTCTTGGCTCTTGATGGATTTCTCTCTTTCTTGGCGTGTGGAGGGGGGGACGGGCTGTTCCCCACCTGGCGGAGCTCCCCCTGCTTCTACAGCCGGTCCCTCGTGGGGTGGGGGGTGGTGGTGGGGGGGAGTGCTTTGATCCTTATCTGGGTAGTCAAGGGGGGCTCACCCTGGGGGATGCCAGTGGGCGCAGCCCGGTTGCCCGGGACGTGTTGCACTGCATGGCTTCCGTTGGGGTGACTGGTCTTGCTTGCGATGCATGGGTGGCGTGGTGTGGTACGGCCCCCCATTCCATTTCTGATCTTATGTCGGAGGCTTCCCCACGTTGGACCGGGGGCTTTGTTCGCCCATGCATCGCATTACAGCAGAACGTTTAACTGTTGAGATGCCTACTACATGTATTGCCTGTATTACATTTTGCGGAGTTTCTGTTCCCTTTACCCTTACATTCCCGCTCTTTCCTTCCTCCTCTCTTCCCCCCCTTCCCCCCCCCCCCTGTTCTCCCTCCCCTTCCCCCCATCCTCCCCCCTTCTTCCCTCCCTCCCCCCCTTTCTTTCCCCCCTTCCTCTTCCCCCTTCCTCCACTTCCTCTTCCCCCCCCTTCCTCTCCCCCCTCCCTCTTCCTCCCCCCCTCCCCCTCTTCCCCCCCCTGCTCTGGGGCCCTGTAGGGGTGAGAATCTCGGACACTTCTCCCGGTAGGGTCGAGTGTCTTGGGTCTTTCCATATCATCCTCTGGCTTCTTCCCTTCCCCCTCTTTGATATTTAGTGACTATGTTTGTGTAATGTTCTGGTACCTATGGTACCCTTATTTCCATTTCTCTCCTAACATTGCGTCCCATCTTGCTATCCAAATGGAACGCATACACCTTTAAGGGCAATGACATCATCGCCGAGCGCCGCTATGAGCGGCTATTTCAATCGCCGGTTTGCTCTCACTCATTGCTCGATCAAACCGCATGTTCACCTTACCTTGTCTTGTGCTGCCGGAGCTTCTAGCTATACCCTTTGCCTGAACTGAACCGGAACCTCGCTGCCGATCCCGTATCTCGCTACCGGATCACTCCTTACTACTGGACCTTGCTACTACTAACTATCTAGTGATAAGTACCCCACAGGGGATTCCTTCCTAACCTATACTTTCACTATCATCTACTGCATATTACAAAGACTATTACTATCTAATCTATTCCTATCATCTGCATAGATTGTTAGCTCTTGGGACTACCATCATCTATCATTGCACTAGGTTACTCTATCTTGTATACATTCTGCTGTCCCCTACCATCTGTACTATACATGATTGCTAGAACCTATCTGCATACTACCATCACCTACCACTCTCTTGAATACTATTACTGAGTGCTCACCATACTATCGCCTGTCTCTCACCTCTATACTATCATATATTCTATCACTCCAGGAACATCATATTGAGTGTATGTATATTGCATAACAGGCTGTGCACGGTGATGAAGTCCTGAGAGTTGGATATGTTGTTCAACAGAATCTCTACACGACTACTGAGTGTAACAATTCTGCAGCTGCAAATCCATTTATTAACAAAAAACGCATGAGCGTTACAGATTGATCGAGCCTTAAAAAAAAAAAATATGGATTCAGCAGATTTGTCCACTCAAGTAATGCAACTAAAACAACAAGTAGATGCATTGATACTTGCTCTTACAGAGGTAAAAAACGAAAATCAGGCTTTAAGACAGCAGGTTGGCCGTCTTGCGCAGCTCTCTGCTGCCCAGCCCTGTGAACCTAAGGTAAACCCTCCTCTAGTGTTTACTGGTGATCGGAGTAAATTTCGTGATTTTAAAAACGCATGTCGATTGCTTTTCTTGTTGAAACCTCATACCTATCCCACCAACCAAATCAAAGTCTGTACCGCTATTTCCTATTTGACGGGTGACCCCCGGGCCTGGGCAGACTCTCTCTTTGAGAAAGATGACCCACTCCTTAACTCCTATCCTTTATTCCTAGCGCAACTCGCTAGTTTATATGAAGACCCCAATAAGCAGAGTACTGCTGATACCCAATTGAGGGCTTTAAAACAAGGAAGGAAACCTGTTGAGGACTTCGTGGCAGATTTCAAAAGAATGTCCCTTGATTCAGGGTGGAATGACACATCCTTGCGAACACAGTTCAGACTCGGCCTATCAGAAGCCGTTAAAGACGAGCTCGCCCGAGCGGATTTACCTGACACCTTGGATGGCCTGATACAGACCAGTGTCAATATTGACAGACGACTACGAGAAAGAAAGGCTGAGAAGATGGGATTACCATTGTCCAGACCTTCTCAGATGTCGCCTGTTGACCCTACTCCTATGGAAGTAGGAATGATACGTCCACCTTTGACCTTTTCTGAACGTGCCAGGAGGAAATCCGAACATCTCTGCATGTACTGCGCATCCCCGGATCATTTGATAAGCGGCTGTCCCCTTGTCCGCAAAAAAGAGGGTGAGTGTTCAAATGTCTTGCTAGGGGGACTAACAACTTCCTTTTCTAATCCTTATCTTTTTATTCATTTGACATTACAGTGGGACCAAACTAGGATCACCACCAAGGCTATGATTGACACAGGATCTTGTGGAAACTACATTGATACTTGTTTTGTTACCTTAAATAAAATACCTATTATTTCAAAACTTAAACCTGTCTCTGTTAGTTTCATTAACGGTATTCCGTTATCCTCTGGTCCCATCACCAATCAGACACAGGCACTCCTCGTCACTGCTGACAAATCCCATGTGGAGACCACCACTTTTGATGTACTGACCTCACCACATTTTCCCATTATTTTGGGACTCCCCTGGTTACACATACATCAACCTATCATCGAATGGAAAACAAGAACTTTAACCTTCTCTTCTCACTACTGTGAAACCACGTGTAACCTCTCATCATATGGAAGGATCCTGTCTGTGGTGTCGGATGAGATTATACCACCATGTTATGACGATTTGGCGGAGGTCTTCCTTGAGAAAAACGCTCAAATATTGCCTCCCCATAGGGACTATGATTGTTGTATCGATCTACTCCCTAATAGCAAATTACCTTTCGGTCACGTTTATCCTCTTTCACAGGATGAACTCTCTCATCTCAAGGAATACTTGGATGAAAATTTGGCGAAAGGATTCATCAGACCTTCTACTTCCTCCACTGCTGCAGGACTCTTCTTTGTCCGCAATAAGGATTCAAGTCTCAGACCTATTATTGATTTCAGACAATTAAATACCATTACAATAAAGGATCGTTATCCTTTACCGCTTATTCCTGAACTTATAGAACAGGTGCGCGGAGCTTCATACTTTTCGAAATTGGACCTAAAAGGGTCATACAATTTAATTCGAATCCGTGACGGGGATGAATGGAAGACAGCATTCAGAACCAGATACGGACTGTTCGAGTACCTCGTGATGCCATTTGGGTTGTGTAATGCTCCCGCAGCTTTCCAACGATTTATAAATGATATATTCAGAGACTTGCTTGACGTTTGTGTTGTAGTATATTTGGACGATATACTTATTTATTCTCATTCCTTACCTGAGCACATAAAACATGTAAGACTCGTGTTGTCAAGACTACTTGCACATAACTTATATGTTAAATCAAAAAAATGTTTATTTCATAAAGAGGAGGTACTATTCCTAGGATACATTATATCCAAAAATGGAATCAAAATGGACAGGAGCAAAATATCCTGTATTCTAGATTGGCCTGTGCCAACAACTCGCAAAGCATTACAAAGATTCCTCGGATTCTCCAACTACTATAGAAAGTTCACTAAGAACTTCTCTGCCATTGTGAGACCTCTCACACAACTCACAAGTACAAAAAAAACATTCAAATGGTCAGAAGAAGCAAATGGAGCTTTCTGCTTGTTGAAATCAAGCTTTACTTCTGCTCCCATACTACGCCATCCAGACCCATCCCTTCAATACATCTTGGAGGTAGATGCGTCAAATATGGCAGTAGGAGCAGTTCTCTCACAACGACCAACAAACACTTCACCACTTCACCCAGTTGCTTTCTTCTCAAAGTCATTAAGCAGCCCCGAGGTGAATTACCCAGTGGGTGAAAAAGAGTTACTAGCCATAAAACTGGCATTAGAGAATTGGCGACATCTACTTGAGGGTACTCGATTGCCAATCCTTATATATACTGATCACAAAAACCTTCAATACCTTCAGACTAATAGAACTCTTTCCCACCGGCAGGTACGATGCTCGTTATTCTTTTTGAGATTTAATTTTCTAGTGACCTACACGCCTGCAGACAAAAATAAAAAAGCGGATGCGCTTTCACGATTAACCGAGGATGGCTACGCCGAGGTTCCCTCAGTTCCTATAATACCCTATGAACGTATTATCGGTGTTGTCCGTTCCCTGAAGGAAGAGATTTTGCACAGCATAGGACTGGATTCACCTCCACCACAACTAAATGCTGATGCAGAAGGCTTCCTCTACTACAACGACAAATTATACATACCCCCTACTATGCGAACCAAGATCTTGGAATTGTCGCATGATGTACCTATGGCAGGACATATGGGTATGACTAAAACATTCAATCTACTTACTAGGCAGTTTTGGTGGCCTGACATGAAGACGACCGTACAAAGTTCGTTTCATCTTGTGACATCTGTGCAAGGTCCAAAATTGACACTACAAAACCATCGGGTCTACTTTGTAGTTTACCAATACCCCAGGTTCCGTGGGAAGTGGTATCCTTAGACTTTATAGTGGAACTACCACCTTCCAAAGGATTCAACACCATTTTAGTGTCAGTGGACCATCTGACCAAGATGGCACATTTCACTCCTATCCGAAGACTACCTTCATCCAAACAAACAGCGGAATTACTTGTGAAACATGTCTTTAAGTTACATGGTATTCCAAAAACACTTCTGTCTGACCGTGGTTCACAGTTCATCTCGAAGTTTTGGCAAGCTCTATGTCAGATACTACGAATAGAGTGAAAACTTACCTCTCCTTACCACCCTCAGACCAACGGACAGACAGAGAGAGTTAACCAGTGCATTGAGCAATATCTACGTTGCTATACTTCATATCTACAGGACGATTGGGTGGACCTCCTCCCGCTGGCGGAATTCGCCTATAACAACGCGACCCACAGCACTACTAAACAAAGTCCATTCTACTTAAACTATGGGTTTCATCCCACACTTCTTCCACCACGTATCTTGCCATCAAGTAATCCAGTGGCTTCTGATTATCTTACCCAAATAAAGGATTCCCTGGGTTTGCTCAACACCACCATCTCACATGCTCATAGCCAACAAAAGAGGTACTACGACCTTCGTAGGAGACCCTCTCCCCAATATGCCATTGGGGATCTTGTCTGGCTTTCTACAAAAAATCTGAGATTAAAGATCCCTAGTAAAAAACTTGGACCGTTATTCCTGGGACCTTTCCCAATAGAGAAGCTTATTGGAAAAGCTGCAGTACAACTCACATTACCAACAGACCTCAAGATACATCCCATCTTCCATGTGTCGCTACTAAAGCCCCATGTTCCTAATCAAGGAATAAGGCCTACCATCTCACCTCCACCTCCTGTACAAGTTGAAGGCGGAGAAGAATTTGAGATAAAGGAGATTCTGGATTCTCGTATCCATAGAAGAAGACTCCAATATCTAGTACGATGGAAGAACTATGGGCCCCAAGACGACACCTGGCTGGATATATCCGATATACATGCCCCTAGACTGATTCGCCATTTCCACTCAAAATACCCGGAAAAAACAGTTCTAGAGGCCTTCCGGAGCCGGCCTTAAGGGGGAGGGGGTACTGTAATGTTCTGGTCTCCTAACATTGCGTCCCATCTTGCTATCCAAATGGAACGCATACACCTTTAAGGGCAATGACATCATTGCCGAACGCCGCTATGAGCGGCTATTTCAATCGCCGGTTTGCTCTCACTCATTGCTCGATCAAACCGCATGTTCACCTTACCTTGTCTTGTGCTGCCAGAGCTTCTAGCTATACCCTTTGCCTGAACTGAACCGGAACCTCGCTGCCGATCCCGTATCTCGCTACCGGATCACTTCTTACTACTGGACCTTGCTACTACTAACTATCTAGTGATAAGTACCCCACAGGGGATTCCTTCCTAACCTATACTTTCACTATCATCTACTGCATATTACAAAGACTATTACTATCTAATCTATTCCTATCATCTGCATAGATTGTTAGCTCTTGGGACTACCATCATCTATCATTGCACTAAGTTAATCTATCTTGTATACATTCTGCTGTCCCCTACCATCTGTACTATACATGATTGCTAGAACCTATCTGCATACTACCATCACCTACCACTCTCCTGAATACTATTACTGAGTGCTCACCATACTATCGCCTGTCTCTCACCTCTATACTATCATATATTCTATCACTCCAGGAACATCATATTGAGTGTATGTATATTGCATAACAGGCTGTGCACGGTGATGAAGTCCTGAGAGTTGGATATGTTGTTCAACAGAATCTCTACACGACTACTGAGTGTAACAATTCTGCAGCTGCAAATCCATTTATTAACAAAAAACGCATGAGCGTTACAGTTTGATGATAGACGCTCATTATGTCACATGCTTTGATCTCTGTAGGCCGTGTTGGGTTTGGCGGAGAGCGGTCACCCTCCTCTGCTTGTGGTGACCTTCCCCGTACCACACATAGGGTTTGTTTTCCGCGGGGTTCCTTTCGCTCCACCCTGATCCGGTGTGGTGGGTCTAGGACTCTGGGAGAACGGTGATTTGTTCTCCTGTGCGCCTCTCGCACAGTAGCTCTCCCCCCTCTCTTTCTGTTAGCACGGACTTCGTGCCTTCCTGCTCTCTTTCCTCTCTCTGATTTCTCTATTCCTGTTCTTCCTCCCGGACTTTCTCCGGTCCACTCCCTTGCTCTTACTTTTCCGCTCTCCGCGGGCGGTTTCCCCATCTTGCTGCCTTTAACTCTTCCCTCTTCTTTTTTTTTGTTGATTGTCTGTTTGTGTGTTCGTGATCCTTGTGGGGAGATGGCCATCCCCCGAGCTGACCCCATCCGCTTGGTCACGCTGAATGTCAAGGGGCTCAATACCCCCGAAAAACGCTCCATCGTATTGACCGAGCTCTACCGCCTTCGAGCCCACGTCGGCTTCCTTCAGGAAACTCATTTCAAATCTACCAATATTCCTAAGCTGGGCAACAGACGATTCCCCACGGTCTACCATGGTTGCTTCTCTGAATCTAAGTCCAGAGGCGTTAGTATCCTGATTGATAGCCAGACTCCGTGGTCTTTTTTGTATTCATGGACGATGACACGGGTCGAGCTCTATTTGTCAAAGGCTGTCTAGGCTCCGTGCTCGTCACTTTGGCGAACTTGTACTTACCTAACTCTGACCAGGTGTCGTTCCTTGAACTGATGTCCTCTAAATTATATGACTATATGGAGGGGCAGGTCCTGCTGGGTGGCGACTTTAATCTAGCCTTGGATCCAGAACTGGATGCCTCCCGAGCTGCCTCCCACATCTCCTATGCGGCGTATTAAGAAGACCTTTCATGCTTTTCGGCTGGTGGATGTATGGCAGGCTATGCATCCGACAGACAGAGATTACACTTTCTATTCTCCTCCGCATGACTCCTACTCGCGCATCGACTATTTCATGTTACCCCAGGCCCTGCTGAGCAGGACGGTGTCGGCTTCAATAGGCAACATCACGGTCTCGGACCACGCTCCGGTGGTCCTTGAGCTGGACTTGAGGACCCCCGAGCAACACCAATGGCAATGGCGGCTCAATGACAGTCTCTTGCAGGACCCTTCCATCCTGTCTGAACTACGCTTAGATTTGGGTCGGTTCTTTGCTTCTAACGCCCTCCCGGATAGTCCCCCCTTGATGGTATGGGAGGCCCACAAAAGCTACATGTGGGGAATTCTGATTAAAATCGGCTCGCGCTGCAAAAGAGAAAGGATCCGCCAAATGCAGGATCTTCTTTTGCGCATCGGTAAGCTAAAAGCTGCTCATAAGAGATCTCTGGCTCAGGCTGCCCTACAGGAGCTAACGGTCCTCCGTGAGCAACTGCGATCTCTGACCCTCTTTAAAGCAAAAGCCTCCCTCTCCAAATGCAAACGTATCTGCTACGAGCATGGGGACAAATGTGGTAAGATCTTGGCACAGAGAGCGCAGACATTTATCCCTGTGGTACTTTCCCCCTCCCAACAAAAGGTCCAGGCTACGGAGCGTATAGCGTTTCGCCGCTACTATGCCTCCCTGTACAACCTGTCCTCGGACTCTTCGGCCTCTACTCAGGATGCTCTTCGGACACGCATTCAGGAGTATATTCGCGCATCGGGCCTTCCGAGTCTCCCAACGGATGCCTTGGAGCAGCTGGATGAACCGCTTCGGCCGACCGAACTTTCCTGCGCGTTGGCGGGGACTCAGAGGGGCAAAGCCCCGGGTCCTGATGGCTATTCGCTCTCCTATTATAGGTGCTTTGAGGATGTCCTCTCCCCTCACTTCCTGGCTGCTTATAATGCGGCATGTCTGGGTGCACATTTTCCACTGGACTCTCTTCGGGCACATATCACGGTGATAGCGAAGGAAGGCAAGGACCCTCTTCTTTGCCAGAACTACCGTCCTATCTCCTTTGACCTTTCTCCGTACGGTGAACAGAGCGTTTCGTAAATTCCTGTGGACTCGAGGCCCCCCCCCCCCGATTGGCATTGAAATTTCTTCGCATGCCCAAGCTCAGCGGCGGAATGGCCTTCCCGGATGAAACTATGTACTCTGCTGCATGCCACCTGGCCAGGATTCTGGACTGGCATCTGCATAGCCCATTGAAACAATGGGTGCGGATCGAACAGCTTTGCGGGGGCTCTCCCCCGGAGTCTCTACTGTGGGGGTCATCTCCCCTGCCTGGGGAGGTCTTGGATCACCCGACTGTTGGGGCCACGTTGCAACTGGGCCGTAAGCTCTGTAAGAGGGCCTCCTCACGTCTTTACCATCACCTTTGCTTCCGATAGTGGGGATCCCGGACTTTTCCCCTGGCCTCCAAGACCCGGCCTTCCGTGTAATGCAGGCCAACAGTGTCTACCAGGCCAGACATTTTCTCAGCGGGGATTGTTGGATGTCTCGCCAGACGCTATTATCGAGCGACATGTTTGCCGCCCTGTCGTTCTGGCAGAAGGTACAACTTGCCCATTTTCTCCAATCGTTACCGCCGGCGACCTCTTTTGCCAGACGCCTCACGCAGTTTGAGGAGTTGTGCGCATCGGATGCTCCGGTGCGCCATGCTATTTCCCTGCTTTATCGTATCGTGACGTCACCCGGACAGTCTTCCAGGCCCCCATATATATCTCTATGGGAACGCGATTTGGGTGTTTCCCTTTCGGATTATCAAGTGGAACGTATCCTCTTCTTCACCTACAAAACCTCCACATGCTCTAAATACCAGGAGATGGGTTATAAGCTCTTGACCAGGTGGTACTATACCCCGGTTAAACTTCGCAGGATGTTCCCCTCCTGTTCGGATCTTTGCTGGCGATGTGGCGTGGAGATGGGTTCCCTTCTCCACATTTTTTGGTCTTGCAAAAAATTACAGTCTTTTTGGTCGGAGGTCCTCCGTATTATCCAAAAATTCACAGATCTGTAACGCTCCTGCGTTTTTATATGGTGTGGATTTTCAGCTGCAGAAATAGTTCCACGTCAGCAGTCATGTAAGAGATATTCTGAGACACCATTCCCAACCTCAATGACTCATCATGTGTGGAAGGTCTTATTTCAGCCAGTAAATACACACAATTAGCAAGCTGGTTCTTAGAGTGACTTTATGCATGTGGTAACACAATGATGAAGGTTGAGTGGAGGTGGTAGGTGATAGACACTTGAAGGTGAGACAGTAGCAGATGGATGCAGGAAGGTTTAGCAATGTTGTATGATAGCAGATGATAGAATAGCAGGTGGACATACAAAAGAGATCAACCCAGTGCAGAAAAGTAGCAGTAGTCTCAAGAGCTAGCAATCTAGTTTATGCAGATGTGATAAACAGTCTCTACTATGCAGAGCTAGATAGTGTAAGCTTAGTATAAGTTTATAGAGAATTCCCCTGTGGGGTACTTAGCACTATTAACGATACAGCCGAAGGGTGGTTCAGGAGAGGCGGATGATCCAGTAGCGGGATACAGGGATCAGCGCAGCGAGGTTCCGTCAGCGAAGTAAGCTTGCAAGCATGGAAGCTTCAAGCAAGGTTAGCATCCAGATAAGGGTGTTTGAACGAACACATGTGAGTGAGAACCGACGCCTTAAATAGCCATCTAGTCCGGCGCTGAGTGATGACAGCTCCAGTCTTAAAGGTGTATGCGCACCTTTGCAAAAGTAAATGGTAGGGCGCATACACTTGTGGAAAGTGTAATTTAGGGTACCAAAGGTACCGGAACATTACAAGATCACACCCTTACCCTGCAACCAGCCCTCTTCCTGCTTCACCATCACAGCTTCCCAAGGGCGTCTTATCGGAAGTCGATCTTGCCGATACTGCTGACAGCGGCCAAGAGCTGTATTCTTCTCCTATGGAAGCAGTCCCGCCCTCCTACTGTGGCGATGTGGTTGCGCAAAGTAGCGTTTATTAATGAGATGGAGGACTTGCTGGCGGCCGACCGGGGCACTAGAGAAGGGTTCCTCAAGCGTTGGTTTTACTGGCATGAGTTCAGCTCGACCACAGAATACCGGGACCTTGTCGCATAGCTGACTCGCTCACACTGGATGGCCTTCTCCCCTAATCACCCCCCTTCCACCCCCCCCATGTCCTCTTTTTATGTGTGTCCTGTCTTCCCTCCCCCCCTCCCCTCCTCCCTGTCTTCCCCTTCTTCCAATGTGGCACTTCCTGATCTTTGCTCTAGCCTTCTTCTACCTGTTTTTCTTTTTTTGAAAAATTTCTCCCGTTCTTGTAAGGTATACATGACACTACGACCTCTTGTGGTTTCTCGGATTGGCGACCCCCCGTGAGATGCCCTCCGCACTCCGGTATGCCGGCCACGTGACAGATGCCGGTAGGGGTGTGAGTCTATCTGGGGACCTGCCATCCTGAGACATACTTTGATGCATTGTATATTATCATTTCTCACATACGGCTATGTTTCTATGATTTACGCCTCATGTTACGCTGTTTTCTTGTTGTTCGGCTGTATTTCAATTCACTGCCTTTGTTGACTTGTATACCTTTATCTCCTCAATAAACATTGAATTTACAAAAAAAATTTCTAAATGCTAGGTATCCCACCTTTTTCCTTTCCTGTGCTCGTGAAAAGAGGGGGGGGGCAATTTGCATAGCCAAGGTAGTCCCTTTTGTACCGGATACAGTGATAAAGGACAAAGATGGTAGATATATAATGGTGGTGGGGAGGATTAGCGGAAGCTCGGTTTCTTTCATTTCGTATTGCGTTCCTAACTCGGGCCAAGTCTGTTTTTTTTAATCAATGCTCTCTTCCTTACTTCCCCATGTTTGGGGCTAGGTGATAATGGGAGGAGATAGTAATGTTTCCCTAGAACAGGCAGTTGACAGATTGAATCCCCTCAAGCCGGTGGTCAAACACACCCCCAAACAGGGCTGCAAGTTGGCCCATTTGCTGCATTCTAATGACCTTGTGGATGTATGGAGGAACATGCACCCCTCTACGCGGGACTTCACCCATTATTCTTCAGTTCATAAAACATATTCTCGCATCGACCCCTTTTTTACCTTCTCCTCACAGTTACCATCCATATTGAAGTCCCAGATTTTGGATGTGTCCTGGTCCGATCACTTGCCGGTCCAGTTGACCATCCAGTCACTGGATCCTAGGAGGGGCCCGTTTTCGTGGAGGCTTAATGCCTCGCTCTTGAATGACCCGGTCATATTCTCTGAGGTGAAAACTGCGATTCGCCAGTTCTTTCAGGATAATGTTCCCTCTGACACCAACCCGAGTATTAATTGGGCGGCCCATAAAACCACCATCAAAGGTAAATTGATTCAGTTGGCGGCGAGGTCCAAACGTATCCACACACAGACGATTTTAGAGCAGGAAGAGGCCCTTCGTCTGCTTCAACTGGAACAGAAACAACATCCTCAGAGGGACATTAGACATAAAATAGATGCAGCGCGAACGGCCCTTAATATCACCATGACCACCAAAGCGGAAAAGTACCTCCGCTGGTCCCACCATCGATTCTATAGTCTGGGGGATAAACCTTCCACTCTTTTGGCTAGAAAATTGAATCCTCGCCCGTATACTCCTGTGCTTCCTCGATTGTGTCTCCGCTCCGGCAAGTTGTCCCAAAACCCGGACCTAATCGTGCGCGAATTTCATGATTATTACTCACGGCTCTATGCTTCCCCGACGCCACTGCCCTCCAATAGAGTGGAGGACTTTCTTAGGGACATTCCTCTTCTCCAAATACATACGGACCATGTCACCTCTCTCGATGCGGAATTCACCGAGGGGGAGGTACGGGCGGCCATTAAATCCCTGAATCCTTCTAGGGCACCGGGCCCGGATGGGCCATTACTACAAAAGGTATCTTGAATTGCTAGCCCTTCAATTGTGTGCCTTCTTTAATCACCTCCGGGGGGGGGGGGGCAATGAGGCCTACATTAATGTGCTTCCAAAACCGAATAAGGACCATAGTGATTGCTCCAATTATCGCCCAATTTCCCTTATTAATGTGGATCTTAAGCTGATGACAAATATCCTGGCCACCCGGTTGCAATCCTTCCTGGCCCAATGCATTCATCCGGACCAGATGGGTTTTGTGCCTCAGAGACAGGCCCCAGACCAGACCCGTAGACTGATTGATATAATTGCTGCAGTCCACTCCAACTGGGATGGGGGGGCCCTCGCAAAGGAATGCTCTTGTCACTAGATTTATGTAAGGCCTTTGACTACCTTTCGTGGGACTACATGTTCCTTATATTGTGCAAGTATGGCTTTG
Organism: Pelophylax lessonae; assembly: GCF_965119305.1. Lineage (NCBI taxonomy): Eukaryota > Metazoa > Chordata > Amphibia > Anura > Ranidae > Pelophylax > Pelophylax lessonae. The sequence goes on from NC_138778.1 coordinate 134,184,823, forward strand.
GGCCCCACTTCCTGACAGTATTGAGCGCCCTCTATGCTACCCCGACTGCCCAATTGGTGGTCAAGGGTTTTCGCTCTCCTAGATTGAACATCTGGAGGGGTACTAGGCAGGGTTGCCCTCTCTCCCCCTTACTGTTTATCTTGGCCCTCGAGCCCTTAGCTATCAAACTCAGGCATCACCCAGACATCAAAGGGGTTCAATGTGGGGGGTGAAACATAAATGTGCCTTATTTGCCGATGATCTTCTTTTGCTGCTGTCATCCCCCATCACGTCCCTGCCGAACCTTTACCGTGTCCTTAAAGATTTTATACTTATATCGGAGCTCTCTGTCAATCACTCAAAATCGGAAGCGCTTAATCTAAATCTTGACACCGCAACACTGACCGCCTTACACGATAGTTTCCCCTTTAAGTGGCAGGACAGGTCCCTCCCTTACCTGGTTATTTATCTGACCCCGAAAATAGATAGGTTGTATCAAGCTAACTATCCTCCTTTGTTCAGAACTATGCTACAGGATGTTCAGAGGTGGGAGAGGAACCCCCCCTCGTGGTTTGGCAGACTGTACACGTTAAAAATGAATCTGTTGCCGTGGTTGCTTTATTTGTTCCACACCCTTCCTATAGCTGTCAAGTTGTCCGAGTTGAGGTCCTTCCAATCTAAATTGTTAAATTTTGTGTGGGGGAAAAGGAGACCGAGGGTGAACAGGGGCACGCTGTTCACGCCTAAATCAAGAGGTGGCCTGGGAGCGCCCGATTTGGTGAAATATTTCTATGCTGCGCGACTGGCTCCACGAATTCACTTCCATTCCTCCCACTGGTCCACATGGATGCACATTGAGTCCTAACCAGCTCAGTCTGCACCTATCAGCCACTTAATGTGGTTAAGGCAAAGGGACAGACCGGCCATCATGTGTCCCACCACTTCCTTTTGCCTAAGTCTCTGGGATAGACTATCAAAAGTCCAAGGCTTCAAGTCACCACATGCCCCTCTGGCTCCAATAGCGGGCAATCCTGCTTTCACCCCTGGTCTCCAACCCCATAATTTTGCATGGTGGACTAACAAGGGACTTATTCTCATTGCTGATTGCTGTGACAATAGGGGCATTATTCCTAAAGCTTACCTGCAAGAAAAATATGGTCTCCCCAATTCCGAATTCTATCGTTATGTGCAAATTGCCCACTTTCTACAGTCCTTACAGTCCGTCTCGGATCTTGCTACTTCTACCCCCATGGAATATTTATGTAGGTCTTATGACAAGCACACTGGGCAGATCTCGAAAATCTATGGCATCCTCACTTCCTCTCCTACCAAGTTGTTTTATATGCGGAAGTGGGAACAAGACCTTCAATCTGAACATGATCTTGAGGAATGGCATCAGATGGCCCAGGGCGCTTCCAAATCATTTATAAATACCTCTCTGATTGTGGCCAACTATAATTTATTCATGAGATGGTATATGGTACCGAAGAGAATAGCAGCTTACGTTCAGGGGGCTCCGGCCACTTGCTTTCAGGGTTGTTATTTTGTTCATGTTTGATTTGAAAACTTTAATAAAAATTTTTGAAAGGAAAAAATGGGCATTTTGATTTTGCTATGTAGAAACTTCCACATAGGCATTTAGCAAGATCTATCACTCCTACAGTTTGGCAGGTTACTCTGTGTCTGATAAAGCGGATTTGGCCATTGGGGAAAATCGTGTCGCAGGTATTTAGTATGTAATGGCATGCGTCGCATTTTCCACAAGCATATGAACCAGTTCATGACTCACTAGTTTCTTTGTTTCTATCATAGTGGCTTATAACCAGTTTATCTCGTAATGATGGTGCCTGTTTATAGGTAATTTATGGATGTGTTTTATGTATTTGTAAACAGTTGTATCATCCAAACAGGACAATGGATACTTGTATGGACTACTCCTGACACTCAAGCGATTGAGTTTGGTATGATCGTTTTTCACCTATGTTTGTGAGTAGCCATTTTTATGTTTTTCTATTAAAGCCAATATTGAGGATAATGCGCTAGGTCGGTGCGACCTTCTTTGTGTTTCTTTGTTTGCAGTACTTTTGGACTACCCCAGTCCTTTAGGGCAGCAAGACCTTAGCCATCCGAGATGTCGTATGTGAGTCCCGTGGGAAGAGAGGTCGGGGAGCTGGGATTCTGAGCGCAGGAGACAGGTCTTTCATACACCACATCGTTTTGGAATAATCCCATCATATATTCATGTTTGTGTATACCATACTTTGGGGATGAGGTGCAGGATATAGTGTCGCCACCTAGCCACAAGATACCCTTTCTTGTATGGAATAGGTAACTTGAAGGCGCTGAAGACTTTTCTTGACATCTGCATAACAGGCTCGGCTACGCTGTACTTCAGCTGAGAAATCTGGGTAGAATGAAATCCTGGTCCCAATAAACTGGATATTTCTGTTTTCCCTGGCCTGCTGAAGGACAATTTCCTTATCCTTGTAATTCAGCAATCTGGCTAGGAGGGTACGTGAAGGGCAGCCAGCAGGAAGCGGCCTAGGAGGCACACGATGCGCCTGCTCCACTGAGTACAAAGGGGTGAAGGCTTCTTTGCCGAATAGCTCCAGGAGCCAACGCTCCACAAATTCTGTGGGGTCCCTCCCCTCCACCTTTTTAGGGAGCCCCACAATGCAAATGTTATTGTGTCTGAGGCGGTTCTCAATATCCTCAGCCCGCATCTCTGTAGCTTTTGCCATCCTTGCAGTGGATTGCTCTTCTCTGATGACCAGGGTTAGCCTGTCTTCCACCTCACTTACTCTGCTTTCAACTGCAGTCATGCACCCTCTGATCTTCTTCAGGTCCTGCCTCAAGAAGCCCATCTCCTCCCTTAGGCCTCCAAAATCTGCTTTTGGCGTGTTCACAGTGGCTGTGCATTTATTCACTGTTCTCAGTATATCTGCTAGTGTTGGCTGTTCACCCTCCTCTTCTCCCTCCTCAGTGTCTGAAGGAGTTTGTTTAGAACTGGCAGAGGGGCCTTGTGTGGGCTGCTCATCCCCGGTCTCAGTTTGGAAGATAGCTGGCATGGCCTCTAAGTCCTCCTCAGGTGCCTGCCTTGTTGCGGTAGACAGTTTCTGGGCATAGTACAGGATGTCTTTGGGAGGATCTTTCCCTGATGTCTTCAGGGTCTTGGGCAGAGTACTCACTGTGTCCTTTTTATCTCTGCCTCGTGGGCCTCGCTGAGGCAGGGTTGTGGCGGTGCCATTTTGGGAGTCTGAGCACGCCCTGTCCTCCTTGCTCTTGCAGGCTGGGGCTTAGACTTTTGCACCCTGGGGAACCCAGAGTTGGCTAATTACAAAGGCTCATTATCACAGACTCATGACAGTTTGCTCAGGTCATGAGCTCCTTGGACACCACAGCCTCTTCTGGAACAACTTCAGTGTTTGGTGCAGAGAGTTGGCATCCAACAGGCCTATCAAGAGTGGATCATGCAGTGTCTACAAGAACTGGACCAGCTGCAGGATGTGTCCACTTCCTCAACCTCCATTCCTACTTCTGCTCCTGTCCTTCTGGTCCAGCTCCTGAATCAGATAGTCCATCGAAAAACTCCAGCTACCTCCACCCCCTCCCTTTTCTGATGATCCAAAAGCTTGTCGAGGCTTCCTCAATCAGTGATCCATCCATTTCAAGCTAGCTCGCTACCATTTCCCTACTGATCGTTCCAAGGTGGCGTACATGATATCCCTCCTTCCTGGAGGTGCTCTAGCTTGGGCCTCGCCACTGTGGGAGCCTCAAGTTCTTATGATTTCCAGTCTTCCTTCCTTCTAGCAAGCTTTGAGTAAGATCGTTGATGTGCCTGGCAGGGCCTCATCCGCTGCTGGAGCACCTCTTTGGCTTTGTCAAGGAAGCATGACTGTTGGTCAATACACATTGTATTAAGGACAAACTAGCTGTCAGAACCATACCCTCCACCTTTGGTGACTTGATCACCCTTAGCATCCAAATCGGGTTGTTTAGCATTAGCACAGTTTCCAGAAAGCTCCTAAACAACCCCCCCCCCCCCGCCACCTGAAGAACCTATGTAATTAGGGCAGACATGCCTCAAGCATGAGCAAATTCAGGCCTATGCTTTTACTCTGGGTCTGACGGTCTTATATTACAGTCTTGTCCTGTCCATCTGGGAAACTCTTGGTCACTTGGAGGGAGGGGATCTAGACCAGAACCTCTGTCTCCATTCATTGGGCCTAAACTCCTTTCAAGTATCTGCATTTGTGGATTCTGGGGCAGCTGGGAACTTCATTAAGCAGTTCCTGACTGCAGAGGTGGGCATTTCTCTCGTGTCCTTGGCGATGGCCCTTTCGGTATTTGCAGTCAATTGCTCTACCTTGGCCTTAGGGCCCCTATTGTTCCGTACTACCACCATAACTATGCATGTTCTTCATCGTGAGGAGATCACCTTCCTGATTCTTCCTAAATCTTCTAGTCCCATCTTGGGCTTCTGTGGTTGCAAAAGCATTCACCCTACCTAGAATGGAACTCTGGTCAGGTGTTGTTATGGGGTCGCAATGCCATAATAATTTTTCCCCTAAGGCACTCCAACCTCTCTCAGTACCTGTGGCTGAGGTAACAATCTCTCCGATTCTCATCCAGCATTATCAGACCATTGGGTTACTTTTACAAGCGGCAGAAGGAGCCCCCACCCCCCTCCAGTCGCCGTTGCCTTAACTGGATTCTTCTGTCCCATCGGGAAGCACAGTAAGGATGTGACAGTGGTATCCTCTTCCTGGGACACAGTGTGAGGAACTAATAGTGTTCAACTCACTGTGTGATGTCAGAAACTGGAAGAAACAAGGATTTTGTTACTTCCAGATTCGGTCCTATGTAAACAAGTAGTTACCGGCTTGTGAAAGCATCTGATCAAAGCAATAGACCCCCAGATATCTGTCACGGCCCATGCTTTCACAAAGAATGTTGTTTATCCTTGTGATAGCAACAAAAGTGATAAAAAAATGAGAGGCACAGTGTAAAAAAAATCAAATAATAAAATATAAAAAAAAACTTAAAGCACCCCATTACCCTGTGCTCACACGCAAATGCGAACGTGCACGTCAGTCCCTCACGCAAATGTAAATGGCATTCGCACCTATGTGTGGTATCGCCGAGAACATCAGAATAAGAGCAATATTTTGGTGCCAAATCTCCTGTGTCACTGTAAACTGGTAACCTGCAAATGCTTTCAATAGTGTCACCTATGGATATTTTTAGGTATTGTCATTTGGGGCCATTCCACAGGCGAATGCAGTTTTAAAGCATGACATGTTTTGTATCTATTTTACCAAATAATTGGATATTATACTGTGTTTTTGTGCATTTAAATTAATTAAAGTGAATTTTTTCCAAACAAAATTGCAATTTAAAAACTGCTGTGCAAATATTGTGTCACATAAAAATATGCAACACCCACCATTTTACTCTCTAGTGCCTCTGCTTGTAATGTAATATTTGGGAGTTCTAAGTAGTTTTCTAACAAAAAAATTTTGAGTTTTACATGTAGGAGAGGAATGTCAAAATTTGCCCATTGTTTCCATCGGCGGTTGCAGTACTGATATTACAGCAAAGAAAATATAGAAACTTTTATGTGATTAAACATGACAAAGTGTGAGGTTGACTGATGTGGTGATTACATGTTTTGGGGTGAACAAGTTTTTTTCCCTAACATTGGAGTGACAGAATCATTCAGTATTAAAACACAAACGTTACAAATAGCAATATAAAAAATTGTCAGATTAAAGTTCCAAGTGCAAACAGTAATCCTGGATAATTTAAATAGAGAAATTGGGATTTGGGAATTAAGGCAATTTGGCTTTTCAAAGGAGTTTGCACTTTGCAATGGAATTTTCATTTAACTTAGTGAATGAGGTTGTGAGAACTTCTATCATCACATCATGAGCAAGAAAAGATCCTGTTTACCGATATTCGCATGGCCACTATCTATAAACATCCGAGCAGGACATGCAGCAATCTGGGAGGAGCTACTTAATGCCCAGCAGCACAATCTGTAAACGCTGTGTCCTCCAGACAAAGTGGATTACAGATTGGGGTACAGGACCACTGTTATTTTGGTCACTATCACTGTCACTATGGGGACACAATGGCTGACTGCTCTGATATCACTGTATGTCAGTGCCACCATACATTGTCACCACCACAGCAATACAATGTCACCAGACCAGTGCTGCCAGACACTGCAGTGTCCTCCAACACCACCGCCTCAGTCAGTGCTCCTTATAACTGCAGCACCAATCACAGTGTACCTAAACACTGCCATTCAACTCACAGTGTCCCTTATGACCACCACAACAGTCTCAGTGTCTCTGCTCACCGCAACAAGTCACAGTGTCCCTGATCACCACTGCACTAGTCACAATGTCTCATATCACTGCTACCCCAGTCCCTGATCACTAACACATCAGCCATACGGTCAATATAAGGACTCATTTACATGTGCAAAGCTCTCTAAAGCACGATCTGTGTTCAGATTGCATTGCATCACCTCCTTGCCACTTTCATGAACCCATTAGACCATTCACAAACAACCCATACACCCTAGTGTAGCTAGAATCAGTGTTCCCCGATTGCTACACACCAAACCACATGTAGTGTCCCCATTCTTGGGAGGAGTAGCAGAATGTGTTTTATGGTGTAATTCTAAGTATGCTTATGCTGTGTGTTAGAAATATCCTATTAATTGACAACTCTGTGAAAAATACAAAAATGTATTTAATTTTGTAATTTTTCCAAAAAACTGTGACAAAAAATTACAACTTTAAAAATGTAAAACTCTTATTGGCTCTTACTAAATACCTTGTACTGTCTACTTTCCAAAAAGGGGTCATTTTGGAGGTGTTTGTACCACCCTGGCATTTTAGGGCCCCAGGTAATGAGAAAGGGAGTCAGTACATCAGGATTGATCAATTTTCAAATATACACTATATTGTCAAAAGTATTGGGATGCCTGCCTTTACACGCACATTAACTTAATGGCATCTCCGTTTTAGTCCGTAGGGGTCAATATTGAGTTGGCCCACCCTTTGCACCTGTAACAGCTTCAGCTCTTCTGGGAAGGCTGTCCACAAGGTTTAAGAGTGACTAATGTTGGCCGAGAAGGCCTGGCTCGCAGACTCTAATTCATCCCAAAGGTGTTCTATCCGGTTGAGGTCAGGCCAGTTAAGTTCCTTCCTCCCAAAACTCACTCATCTATGTCTATGACCTTGCTTTGTGCACTGGTACGCAGTCATTTTGGAACAGGAAGGGGCAATCCTCAAACTTTTCCTACGAAGTTGGGAGCATGAAATTGTCCAAAATGTCTTGGTATGCTAATGCCTTAAGAGTTCCCTTCACTGAAACTAAGGGGCCAAGCTGAAAAAGACCCCAACACCATAATCCCCCATCCACCAAATGATTTGGACCAATGCACAAAGCAAGGTCCATAAAGACATGGATGAGCGGGTTTAGGGTGGAGGAAATTGACTGGCCTGCACAGAGTCCTGACCTCAACCCGATAGAACACCTTTGGGATGAATTAGAGCGGAGACTGCGAGCCAGGCATTCTCGTCTTCTGGAAGAATGGTCAAACATTTCCATAGACACACTCCTAAACCTTGTGGACAGCCTTCCCAGAAGAGTTGAAGCTATTTATAGCTACAAAGGGTGGGTCAACACACTATTGAACCCTACAGACTAATGCCTCGCACACACGCAACGATTATCGGCCGACCGATCGGCCGTCTTTTGTCCAGTGTTGTTGTGTTGGTTGAAATGTGCTCTAGACTGCGCATGAATTTTCTCGGCCAACAAAAACCAACTTCAGAAGTGATGTCATGTGCTTGTTTACTTTCCGTGTGTTTTTTCTTCTCTGAGCATGCCCAGTCTTGCTCATCAGATTTTTGTCTGCCGAAATCTGTACTGACTGACGGAAAATCGGCCGTTATGTTGACGGCCAACAAAAATTTTATAGACTGCACACCAGATTTTTTTTGGCCGAAAAGTCGGAGTCGGTTGTCGAAAGCATCATACTAACGAGCTGCAAATCGGCCGATCGGACGTTGGGCGAAAATTCACAGCCAACTATCGATGCGTGTGTACGAGGCATTAGACTGAGATGCCAATAAAGTTCATGTGCATGTAAAGAGAGGTGTCCCAATACTTTTGACAATATAGTGTATATCCCATAGTTTGTAGACTCTAACATTCACACAGACAAAATACTATATACTGATTTGAATTATTTTTAGCAAAGAAATGTAACATAACCTTTCATAATGAATTTTGGCCAAAATGTAATTTGCAAAATGTTATAACACAATCTAAGTAACTTTTTTTTTCAAAATGTTATTTTTTTTTTCTTCATGTAGCAAGAAAAAAAAAAAAACTATCTGTCTCAAAATGTTAACCTCCTCACATCCGCGCTACAGCCTATATACGGCTGCAGCGCGGACTCGAATTTTCGGGAGGCCGTTTTTAAACGGCCTCCAGTGACACGCCCCCCCGCGCGCTCCTGCGAGCGCGCAGTGGGGAGAATCTGTGTCGGCCGTGTCCCTTGGACACGGCCGATCACAGATCGTGGTGAATGGCCAATCACAGCGGCCATTCACCACGTGATCAAGCCGTCCAATGAGAGATGATCTCATATGTAAACATATGAGATCATCTCTCATCGCCGGCGCTCCTTCCTCACACAGACACTGCAGTGTGAGGAAGGAGGGGGAGCCGACAGCCGCTGGGGACACAGAGACATGTAATCAGGGCACTGATCACCAGTGCCCTGATTACTGAAGGTAAAAAAAACACACACATTGCCCCCCCATCAGTGCCCACAGTGCCCGCCATCAGTGCCCACAATCAGTGCCCATAGTGCTGCCAGTCAGTGCCCATCAGTGCCTGCTCATCTAGGCACTGATGAGCACTGACTGGCAGCACTATAGGCACTGAGTGTGGGCACTGATGGTGCTGCCCATCAGTGCTCATCAGTGCCGCCCATCAGTGCCACCCGTCAGTGTCCATCAGTGCCGCCTATCAGTGCCCATCAGTGCCATCCGTCAGTGCCACCTCAGTGCCCAGCAGTGCCACCTCTCAGTACCCAGCAGTGCCGCCTCTCAGTGCCTATCAGTGCCGCCTATCAGTGCCGCCTATCAGTGCCGCCTATCAGTGCTCATCAGTGCGGCATATTAGTACCTCCTCATCAGTGCCCATAAGTGCCACCTCATCAGTGCCCATAAGTGCAGCCTATCAGTGCCCATAAGTGCAGCCTATCAGTGCCCATAAGTGCAGCCTATCAGTGCCCATCATTGCCGCCTCATCAGCGCACATCAGTGAGGGAGAAAAATTTACTCGCAGAAAATAAGAAAAACTTTTTTTTTTTTCAAAATTTTCTGTATTTTTTCTTTTTTTTTGTAAAAAATAAAAAACCCAGAGATAATTAAATACCACCAAAAGAAAGCTCTGTTTGTGTGAAAAAAATGATAAAAATTTCATATGGGTACAGTGTAGCATGACCATGCAATTGTCATTCAAAGTGTGAGAGCGCTGAAAGCTGAAAATTGGCCTGGATGGGAAGGGTGTTTAAGTGCACAGAAGGCAAGTGGTTAAAAAATTAATTTGGGTACACTGTTGCATGATAGAGTAATTGTCATTTAAATTGTGACAGCGTTAAAAGCTGAAAAATGGTCCGAGCAAGAAGGGATAAACAGTCTGCTCTTGAAGTGGTTAAATTGTCCTTGCACATAATTGGTTATTCTTTGCAAAGTGAACATTCACCACATTCATTAAACTACATAAAAATGAATGGGAAAAGTAAACACCCTATTTGCCTTTAGTAAATGAACACCATTGTCATAGGTGCTTTTAGTAATGGATCCTCTGCTCTTTCTGAAAATAGAAAGTGAGTTTTACTATACTGATATTAATTCTGTTCCCGGAAAATTTGGTCTTCTAGGCAACCGCCTACTATTTTGTATAATAATCTACTGCAAATTCTAGAAACAGTTTGTATAAGGAAAAAGAAACATTTTTTTCTATGGATACATTTCAAATTAAACAGCTTTTTTGAATTATTGACACAAGTCAAAAAACTAGACTTCTGTGTCTTGCTAAAATCTACAAATGAAGATTTATTTTTAATGAATTTTCTAGTACGGTGGAGACAATCTTTCTAAAAACTTTGTGAAATGATATTCTGAAATCCTGGTTCCTCAGACTGTAAATCAGAGGATTGAGAAGAGGAAGAATCACTGCATAAAAGACAGATGCCACTTTGTCATGAGCAAAATGTTGGTTAGGGTTTGGCCGAAAATAATTAAATATAGAAGAGCAATAAAATATGAAGACCACCGTCAGGTGAGAGGTACACGTAGAGAAAACTTTACTCATTTTACCTTTAACTTTCATTTTCAGGACAGTTTTGAATATAGAGACATAGGACAGGATGATCAGTGTTAGCGAGCAAACTGCAAGGATGCCACCCAAGAGAAAGATGAGTAGAATGTTGATGTAGACATCACTGCAGGAGATCTGAAGCAATTGTGGAAGGTCACAGAAGAAACTTTCTATAATATCTGATCCACAAAATGTTAAATTTAACCCACAAAATGTGTGAATTAAAGCATTAGCACAAGCAAGCCACCATACTATGGAAGCCAACTGTACACACACTTTCCAATTCATGATCTGTGTGTAGTGTAATGGCTGACAAATGGCGGTATATCGATCATAGGACATGACAGCCAATAGTAAAAATTCAGTAGTGGCAAAGAGAAAAAAAAAGAAGACTTGGGTTATACATGCTGGTATGGTAATCTTTCTGCTGTTGGTGTGAAGGTCAAATAGCATTCGTGGGACAGTTAATGAAGAATAACAGAGGTCCAAACTGGCCAGGTTCCCAAGGAAGAAATACATAGGTACATGGAGGTGAGAGTCAGTGACTATGAGGAAAATGACCAGCGAATTCCAGAAAAATGTCAGAAGGTAGATGAGAAGGAAGAAGAAAAAGAGAGGGAGCTCAAGAGCAGGCAGGTCAGACAGTCCGGAGAGAAAGAATTCCTTCAAAATTGTCTGATTTCTCATTGCAGAATGTTTCCTATTATATGGTAGGAAAAGTGAATGAAAATATACAAAACATAAGTATAAGTAAATAACAAATTTTAGACTCCATTCACATCTGAGCTTATTGTTTTCAGATGCTTTTTTGGACGTTTTTCTGGCGTTTTTTCGGGTGCTTTTTGCAGGTGTTTGGAGGCAGGCATTGACATCTGACCAAAAACGCCTGTAATCTGCCAAAAAATAAGCCCATGTACTTTTTTGAACTTCAGGTGGTTTGCTTCAGACGACAAAATGCTCATATGTGAACAGGGGCCATTGAAATGAATGGGATTTTGCTTGTTGGGCGTTTTGGAACTTCAGAGATGAGTGTTTTACAAGCTGAAAAATGCTCAGATGTGAACAGGGCCTCAGCAATTCATTGACAGGCTTTACTAATCCAATAGAAGAATTCTCCAACAAAAATGTTGACTAAAATTGTATGCAGAAAACTTGATTCAGTTTCTTGTTACTATGAATGGCATAATTTCATCAAAACTCTTGGATATTCACTTAAAAATGCAGGATGCATGGTGCAATGTGTAGCTTAGTTTGCTTATTGTCAAATTCCTCCCTAAGGGCCCTTTACACAGGCAGACCAATCAGGACCGATCGTTTTTTCAAATGGACCAGATCGGACCCTCCAGTCTCTTTTATGGAGCAATGAGTGTCAACAGACATCGAATCCTATGTGCTAAAAACAGACAGATGGGGATCTGTTCCCCATCAGTCTGGCGGATCAGATCAGAAGCCAGTCGGATGTAAAGGTGGTTCGTTTACATCAAACTGCCCATAGAGGACAGTGGTCTGTGTCTATGTTCACTCTACCTGCCCATCGGAGGATCAGCGGACAGATTCCCCACTGAGCAGATGGACTCCAACAGAGCCCACCCTGTGTGTAAGGGGCCTTAAAATTAGGGAATTTATGCTATAGATCCCAGTCTGTATGATCAGGACCCCAAATTAGGCTTCAAAATATGTGATTAAAATGTCCTAAATGTAATATATGACATTGATCACCTGCTCAATGGGCTTCTGTTTTCTGTTTGAACTGCTTATCTTCACCCAGTTAGGAATTCAAAAGCAGCTCAAAGCAAGTTGAGTCAAATGTAAGACAAACGCATCTGAAAGCACATTACATTTGCTCATGGACACAGACCCAAAAGCTCATTGACACAGAACCCAATTTATTCTGGGGTTTAGTATGTTTTCTCCTTTGACAACACAGAGCTGAATAGATCTTATAAGAGAAGCTGGGAATTATCAATCTACAATAGCATTTAATGGACCTTATATTGTGCTAAAGACATGCCTATATACTTATCCCTATATGGAACATTAGGATACTAAATTTATTTTTGATTTTACATGGGATCTGAGGATTTTACCACCAAGCAATTATACCTTTTTTTTAATATTACAGTACAGAGTCTGTTTTGGTCCATGTGGCCCCTCCCCTATTTTATTATTTTGGGTCATTGTCATGCTTGAGGACCCATACACGACCCATCTTCAGTGTTCTGGCTGAGAGAAGAAGGTTCTTATTCAAGATTTTATAATACATGGCCCCAACCATTGGTCCTCGATTTAGTAAAGTCGGCCTGTACCTTTAGCAGAGAAACAGCCCCAAAGCATAATGTTTCCACTTCCATGCTTGACTGTAGGGATGGTGTTCTTAGGATCATAGTCAGCATTTTTCTTCCTCCTCAACAAGTTGAGTTAATGCGAAAGAGCTCAAATTTGGTGTCATCTGACCACAGCACTTTCTCCCAGTCCTGCTCTGAATCATTTAATGTTCATTGGCATGACTGTACATGTGCCTTCACGAGGAGGGGTACTCGGCGGCGGCTTTGGAGGCAGAAAAATGCTGACTATGACCCTAAGAACACTATGCCTACAGTCAAGCATGGAGGTGGAAACATTATGCTTTGGGGCTGTTTCTCTGCTACAGGCTGACTTTGCCGCATTGAGGGGCCAAAGGATGGGGCCATGTATTGTGAAATCTTGGATGAGAACCTTCTTCCCTTAGCCAGAACACTGAAGATGGGTCATGGATGGGTCTTGCAGCATGACAATGACCCAAAACATACCTTCAAGGCAACAAAGGATTGGCTCAAGAAGAAGAAGCACATTAATGTCATGGAGTGGCCTAGCCAGTCTCTAGACCTTATTCCTATAGAAACCTTAAGGATTTAGAGAAGATCTGTAAAGAAGAGTGGACCAAAATCCCTCCTGAGATGTGTGCAAACCTGGTCACTAACTACAAGAAGCACCTTACCTCTGTGCTTACCAACACCAAGTACTAAGTCATGTTTTGCTTGAAGATCAAATACCTATTTTACTTACTGAACTGCAACTCAATTCAATTCAACGCAAATCATTGAGGGTCAGCATGGAGGAGCCTAATTGGTGCAGAATGCACTGTGCAGGGCTCAGTGCATTGCAGCGTGATCAGCGGGGCGACCACCCTGCAAATTTGGGTGTTCTGCATATGACCAAACAGGCAAATGTTTGGCCCGAACGAATGCTTGTTCTGAACCGTTCCCCCATCCCTACAACAGAGCAAGGTCAGGAGCAAGCCAGGTCAACAGGAAAAGATCAGATAACATGAGCAGGAATCCAAGAACTCAAGTCACATGGAAGCTGAAGAACATCCAGTGATTACCATACATCTGCACCTCCTTTAAATAGGCAGATGGCACCATTCCCTGGATGGGACATACAGTACTTAGCATAAATGAGTACACCCCTTTCGAAAAGTAATTTAATCAATATCTCAATGAACACAAGAACATTTTCCAAAATTTTGACACAACTGAGCTTTATAGAACATTTGCTTAGCTCATTACATGAAACCAAGGTTAATAATATAACTTAGATTACAAAATCTTCAGTTTTACTCAAATTAGTAGATGAAACGTGAATACACCCCACAACAAAAAAATACTACATCTATTATTTTGTATGACCTCCATGATTTGTAAGGACATCACCAAGTCTTCTAGGCATGGAATTAAGCTGGCGGCATATTGTGACATCTATCTTTCTATCATCTATCTTTCTATTCTTCAAGAATGACTTTTTTAGAGCCTGGACGCTGGATGGAGAGTGATGCTCAACTTGTCTCTTCAGAATTCCCCATAGGTGTTTGATTGGGTTCAGATCTGGAGAAATACAGTACTTGGCCACTGAATCACCTTCACCCTGTTCTTCTTCAGAAATGCAACAGTGGCCTTAGATATGTATTTTGGATCATTGTCATGTTGGAAAAATGCACGACGACCAAGGGCACGAAGTGATGGTAGCATCAATGAAATGCAGCTCCCCGACACCAACAGCACTTATGCAGCCCCACAGAAGGACACTGCCACCACCGTGTTGCACTGTAGACACCATGCATTTTTCCTTGTACTCCTCACCTTTGCAACACCATACAGTTTTGAAGCCATCAGTTTCAAAAATATGCAGTATTTAAAGCCACTATACTACAATGATTCCGCAAACTGAATTCCCTGATGATGGATTGAGTCAAACTATGTTTATTTGTGAACTATTCTGCTCACGCAAACGCAAAGCCTTTATCAAAGTCTGCATAGACTTGTTCAACTGCAATATCCATTTTACATTAGCCTATCAAGCTGTTCTTCACGTCCAGCTCCCCTAACAGCCAACAGTATTTATTCCAAAGCCCAACAGTGCCTGAGAAACTCCTAACCAAGTCATCTATACTAACGAAGGAGAAGACTCAAATGACTCCCACACAGCGGGAAAAAACCTTGCCCTGCTAACTGATTGGCTCTACTTACTCGAGTGCCACACAGATTGGACTATGGTACTCTTTCCATGAAGTTTCAGTACCTGAATCTTTAGTTGCTATAGCCTATCTGTCACGTTTTTGCTAAAATTGCACTACCCTTTCTTCGATATATAACACCGCTGGGTCCCCCTTGAAACCTTTTCTATAGGGGCTGCCTACAAAGCTTCTTCCTCCCCGCTCATACAGTATCTAGGGACACCACTGTCGCTGCCTATTTTACTATAGAAGAAAACTTTTTGTTCATTGTGGTAATGGGGAATAGGCTATCAAACACTAAATTCCTCTTTTGGTTCAAGCATTTTATGTTATTTGTTCTCTGCTTACTGTTAGAAATGATGCTATGGTCCGCTTTGCCTACTCTGTATCTGTGCCCTCTGAGACAAATCATACAAAATCTATGAGAGAAGCATACATGATTTTTTTCTAGCAACAGATATCCCCTTCCCACATTACCCGCATATACTGTATGTGCTTACATCCCGTTATAATTTCTTTACCCATATACCATATGCAGTATCCCAGTAGGCATATAGTCTCATGGAATGTTAAGGGCTTTAGGTTGCCCAATAAAATAATTAAGGTGTTACTTCACCTAAAAAAAGACTTTGTGTTGACATATAGTAATATAAAACGAGAGTCGCGCTAAATGTGCAGAACTGTGAACTCATATAGAGAACTAAAGTCCATAAACCATGCGTAACACCAAAGGCTAAGACAGAGGGATAAGACCATCAATACAGTTCCAAAGAGATAACAAGTATATGAAATGAAGTTCATATGGTCGTCCACCCAGGTGTATGTATATGAACACAGACAATCAGTGAAACCTCCACCACATGAAGCCTCTTACCAGAGGAAGGAAGGGTTAAAGCAGTAAGTAGTTATGGGACTACTACCACCCATATCCTGCAAAGCAGCTCCTAAAAGTCCACTCGAACTTCTTCAAAAGAAGCGAACCATTTGGGATAAATTCCAAATCCACTGGAATGGGCTGGATCCACTTTTAGCAAAGTATGCATATAATACAAAACGGAAACAAGCCCATGGCGTGATAACGTTTAAAACATTTAATGAAAGATAAAAGACATGCACTCACCCTGAGGTGAACATAATACAGCAAAAGTGTAAATAGATGACACCAAGGCACAGGGCGGGCAACTCCGATATTCGGGCGTGATAAGGAGTGTAGACTCAGCACCTCCCGAAGCTTTTCGTCCACCGACGTTGTCAAGGGGGTATGGAAAACACTCATCACGCCAATCAATATAAAGTAAATCTAGGAGGAAATGATATGGAACAGCTGGTACTTCCTGTCGTGACCACTCGGCAGGAAGTGATGTCAGCATCACATGCCCAGGATTCGGCCAATGCAAAAGGCCAAGGAACTGGGTCACTTCCTGTCGTGACCACTCGGCAGGAAGTGATGTCAGCGTCACATGCCCAGGATTCACATGCCCTGAATAACTAAAAGAGACCAAACGGCCTAATTCAGCAAATATAAAACAAAGATTAATAATAACACACCCGATAAACAGAATTGCCGCTGTGATTTGGTGTCCTCTGCACAATAATAAAAGAAATAAAATGTACAGGATCACATAAAACTTATATAAAACATTCACAATGACACAGTAATATAAAATTAAAAAATATATGTAACCCACACAGGGTCACTCCTAAAAGGAGGTGACCCTTTCTGGTTCCTTTCCGACTGACATGTTGCGTTCAATCATCACTACTATTCCTAAACTGGAGAAAGTTCCTACTTCCACAACTAATTATAGACCTAAATCACTCATTAACACAGATGTAAAAATCTTTGCAAATTTTATCCACCAAGCTATCCAGTCATGAGCACCTTCTCTGCTTCTATCGTTGGATGCAGAGAATGCGTTCGATAAGGTGCACTTGGGATTCTTAAAAGAGGTACTGACTAAATTTAGCATTGCTGGGTGGTTCCAGTCTGCGATACTATAATTTGTACTCCAACCGTACGGTTAGAGTGCTGACAGATGGGACCCTATCTAAACTCTTCACAGTTTCCAATGGTACCTGCCAGGGTTGCCCGCTCTCCCCTCTCATTTTTGCTCTCTTAATGGAACCTCTTGCAGCAAGGTTAAGAGAGGACAAGCGCATCTCAGGTATTAATCACAACGGTATGGAACACAAAATAGGCCTCTTTGCTGATGATGTCATACTCATGATTATTGACCAAACAAGGTCCATCCCAGTAATCCGAGATATACTCGACCAATTTAGTTTAGCATCCTCCTACAAACTTAATTGCTCTAAATCTCAGATCCTCCCCCTAAACCTCACAACCTCACAACTTGTCAAGCACTCCTCCTGAAAGAGAGTGTACCCTATATTCAGTCACCCCAATCTATCCCTTACTTAGGGATTACACTGGCCCCCTCCTCACACCACATCTATGACCTCAACTTCAGTGCCTTTCAAAAATGTCTCCCCCAATTACTGAGCCAACTGTGCACATTTGGCCTCTCCACAATAGAAGGAATCGCCTCCTTCAAGATGTTGATACTGCCTAAACTCCTACCTCATACTTTCTTCACGTCAATACAAAAACAAGTATCAAGATTTATATGGGATTCAAAACCATCAAGATGTGCACATCATAGTCTTCCTCACATCAAAAGCTACTATTATGCTTTCATCCTTGACCAAATATACTACTGGTGGCACCCAACTCCCAATAAAGTTTTTGGTCTATCATGGAATCATCTTTCTACCAACCCAACAACCTATCAGATGCTCTCCTGCCCAAAACTGCACGTTACCCCCCTAACACAACTACACCCCCATCAATTGCAGCATCTCTGCTGGTCTGTAAACAATTTTCCAGAGCACACTTCGCAGATTCCCCATCCCACACTCTACAGATCCCTCTAAAAGGGATCTCAGCACACTTGCTAGACCTTAAGATACAACTCTGGAAAAAATACAGAATACGGATCTTTACAAGGAAGATGCTCAGAAAACTTTCGGGATCTCCAAACTGAATATAATTTGCTTGACAATAAAGCCTTTACATATATGGGGATATCCCACTTTCTTAAAACTTCTAACATCCCCTCTGTGATTACCTTACCTGGACTCCTTCACAATTTTTATAACTGTACACGATATCCCAAACATGCACTCAGCCGTTAGAGATAATCGTCCCTATTCCAAAATCGCTTCTCTCATGAAGTGGGCAGATAAACTAAATTTGAACACCACCCCTGATATGTGTACACAAGCCTTCAAACTTACTTACACAGCCTCCCACTGTTCCAACCACTGTGGTTCTAAGCTCATACTGGAGACAGATATTTGCCCTGATCTCCTCAATAACGCAGACCCCAATAGCTCCAAACCCCTCATTAGCTTTGCTACATCTAGGGATAGAAAAATTCCCTCCAAGGTCATGAGTAGTGATATTGCACATACTCCTTGCGGCAAAATTAAACATCACCGAGCTCTGGAAAAAAAATCAGAACCCCCTACCATCTCCAGTACAATAGCAGACCTAAACCTCCAATGCGAAATGGAGAGACGAGTTGCAAAAACAAAGTTAACTTTAGAAAAATTTCTAGCCCAATGGTCTTCTTGGTTTACTCATCCTAAATGCTCTTTGACTCTCTCAGGGTTTTTCTTAAGTTTTGCTCTTGTGTATCACTGTTCCATTTTACTAATCCCTTCTCCCCCCTATCTGCTCTACTACCATACAACTTACCTACTTACCTTGCTGGTGCATCTCCCCCCCACCCTACTCCCCCCCCATGTCCCCCTCCATCCCTACACCCTCTACCCTCACCCTCTAACTGGAGCCAACAATGTAAACACAAGTAACCTGTGTAAGTTCACCATACTTTAAGTTAAATAACACTTCAACAGATATGTTTCACCCTGTTTTTGCTTTTTGTTTTTTATGCTCTAGTCAGAACATCTGCCGTGTGTAACAATTGTATACACTTCCCACTTGTTCATTTTACTGAAAACTTCAATAAAGAAATATTGAGTTCGAATTAGAGTTTAAACGGACCTTCAGTCATTTTTTTTTCATCTTTCCGTCAATTAAATCCTCTTCCCTTGTTGTTTTACCTTTGGATAGTAAAACATTTTTTTTTGTCAGTAAACACCTTATACAGCCCACTTCCTCTTTCTTGTCTGGTAATTAGCCTAGGCCAGTGATGACAAACCCTGGCACCCCAGATGTTTTGGGGGGCACAAGAGTGAAGGAGGGATGAGTCATAGGAAAGCAAATGAGCTGGAGAGCTGGAGGGGGCTGGATGAGGGTGGAGATAGGAGACTGCAGAGATCCATGAGTATTCATCAAGTGAGGAGAAATGTGCAGGCAAACAGAGGTGTGAGTGTATCTGTCTGTCTGTATATATGTGTGTGAGTGTGTGTGTGTGCCTCTGTGTGTCTGTGTAAATCCAGGAAGTGAACTGGCAGCCGCATCAGCTGCCCACAGTTAAAATGGCTGCAGTCAGTGGAGTGCAGTGCAGTGGAGGGAGATTTCTGCAGCATATTTGGCAAGTGCAGAATCACAGTATATATAAAATAATATGTAAAGTGGTTGGAGGGAAGCCTCAGAATGGAAAATATGTTTTTATTACAAATTTTTTGAGCAGACTGCAATATCTCTTTAAAGTGGAACTTTAGTCAGAAAATTAAGTCCTGCCTAACCTAATTCAGGCTGCCCCTTTTGCAGGCATAGGTATACATAGGTATATGTAAAACATTAAAAATAAGTGCCTATACTGTATAAAATCCAGTAAAACACTGCCTCACCCTGCTCTGCACATGCTCAGTTGCTCTCCATTTTTAGGCATTTTTAGGCACTGTTGAGATTCTAGAGGCTGATCTGCTGACAGCCTTAAAGCAAAATTATACTTAAAAGTGGAACTTACGCTTATATGATCCCCCCCCCCCCCGGTGCCACATTTGGTACCCTGTTCCTACTTCTGATGGTCCTCACCGCGGCGAGATACGTCAGCAGTTTGGCCCTTTTCCTCTTCCCTCATCCCTCCTCTGCTGCCAGACCAGTAAGAGAGCACAGCGTGATTCACGCATGTGCAGTAGGGAAGTGGCTGTGAAGCTGCAAGGCTTCCCTGCCAGGTTCCCTTACCAGCAATGGCGTCTCCAGCTCCCAACAGATGATAGAAACATCGACTAGAGTGCCAACATCGCTGGATTCCAGGACGGGTAAGTGTCTCAATATTATTAATTTTTGGAGGGGGGGGAACTCTAACTCAGAACTTTAAAGCAGAATTAAACCCTCCAAGGAAGCTGCTTCTGTTTGAACTGAAACTGCCATGGTGTTGCATATGTGATCAGTTATGACACCAACCATTTGATGGTTTGACAGTTTGGACACAATCAAATGTGAAAGCATTTCCAGCTTTCCAGGAATGTAACTGTTTTAAAACTGGTAAATCGACAGGCTTAGTTTCGCTTTATGATTTACTGCTATTCAGGGGTTTTGGGCTTCAGCAAAATTGCAGCCTCCAGCAAGAAGAAACAATTGCTGGAGGCAATTTACAATTTACATTATGGTAGCATAATTATTAATGTGGGATGTATGTTCCTTGCTTTTTTTTTTCTCAAGTTGTTTTGGGTAAAGTTTCACTTTAAAGTTAGTTTTTAAAACCGAATACATTATTAGTGAGAGGTGATTTTGAAAGAGAAAAAAATGGCAGTTGTATACAGAAAAGTCTAAATATCATACAGTTGGAGTTTAGATCAGCATTAAAGTTTTCTAAAGACATGGCAATGTGCCCCTCCCTGGCAAGATACCACTTTATGTTAAGAGTCTGCTGTATTTTGGGGGGTCTATGTGCTTTTTTTATTTTTTAAACAGCCAGCAGGAAAATATTGCTGGAAAATTTAAAACATATTTTTACTTTGCAGCACTTTTTTTTACATCACATAGATGTGAACAGCCAGTATTAGGATACCCCTCATTTAATAAAAAGGAACTGGGCATTGTGTTCTGGTGGGGGGGGGGGGGGTTGAGGGGGGTGGGAGCAGTCCCTACTGGGAGAACACAGTGATAATTGCTAGTGGCTTTAACAGTTGCTTGCACTAGTCACATGTAATGTCTGGGAAGCTGGTTGTACCCAAGTTGATTGATTCATCAACTTGGGTACAATACATTCAGCCTGCCCATACATGGTTCGAATCTCGGCCTGTTCCTGCTGAACTGGCCAAGATTTGAACCATCTCATGACTAGGGATGGGCTTAAAATACATTTTTTTTAAAGCATTCTTACTTTACATTACTTCCTCACATCTTCCTAAAATTCTGCACAGTACTCTATTTAGAAAGAGCAAGATGTTAAAGTCAAATATTTATTTTAAAACTTAGAACACTTTACATATTCTGAATAAACCATATAAATACAATGAAGATTAATGCGTCAAAATTTAAAGGGTAAATATTTCTGGTGAATGAATAATTTTAGTATAGTTTGTGTCCAGATCAACATATATGCCTTTTTTTTTAACCTAGGACCCTTCAATTTTTCCTGTTTTAATAATTTTATTAAAGGTATAAGCCAGCCATAGATGGTGTGAATTTATTTTCTGCAACCACGGGTTGCAGGAAAGAAAATCGTTTAAATCCCCAATCAACACAGTCAGTGTTGATGGGGGAATCCCCCAAGAAGCTATTGTGTTCCAGTGGGGGGGGGGGGGGTAGATGTAAGAAAAAATATTCTGCACCTATTTTTTCAGTTCTGATACACAAAAAATATTACAACGATTGGGATGAGCCAGGTTTTACAAGGTACACAATTGCTGATAAGCATCATACCTGTATAACAAATGATAATGGCAATAAATACCTGGGAATGGGCAGACTGGAAAAATTAAGAATTGTCCTTGTTTTAGCACCTGGCCCAGATTTTGTTAGTGATCCCCCTGGCAGAGGTAAATTCTAAAAGAAGAGGGGTGAGGGGAGTCTCTTCTGGAAGGGTCAGCTCAGTGGTAGACATTTTGCTGAGGAAAATTAAAAAAAATAACAGAAAATCTATTTGACATTTTTGGTCACAATACAATTTCATTATCCACACATACATATATTTATAGTATAGACATTTCCCATGACATCTAAGTCAGGAGTTTAGATTGGCTCTGTGTTCATGTAAGATTAATTATTAAACATGGATCCCGTGGGAGATGATTATCTACAGAAAATCAAGTATCATCTGAATTAATTTCTCCCTCAACGACACACACCTTGGGCCTTTAGGGATAAACAGCTGCTTTTAGTTTTTCCAATCTTTATCCTTTCATCTCTTATTTTACTAATACAGTACATGTTTCTCCATTTTATAATAATTTGAAATGGGAATGCTGGAATGGGAATGGGATGCTGGAAAGACTCAACAATAAAATAGTGTAAAGTTGAGCAATTGGAAAGAACAAATATAGTAAAATAAAAAAATCTGAAACAAGGTAAAAAAAAAGGTAAAAAAAAAAAAAGCAATAAATGCATTTATAAAGCCATAAAAATGAAATTTTCTCTGCAAGCTTTCTTTATTTTGTAAACAATGGCTTGGGGAGCCAGTCTGCATGATGAGGCCACAGTGTAGTGCACTGGGAACAAGATTAGAGCTTTTTTGGATAAATTCTGGTGTCTCTTCCGCAGACTATGGATAGAAGTAACAGGTGCGGAAAAATTGGTCGTTGGATGTCCTTGGTGCCTTTAGACTGTAACCTTATAGAGGCACTCTTGATGAAAGCAAGAATTGGCCTTGCTGTCAAAAATTTTAATGATATACACCTATTATACAGGTGCGAAAAAATTGGTATTTGGGTGTTAATTGTGCCCATGAAACCTACACCAAAAAATTTCAACACCCACCACCCACAATGATAGGCAGCCTAGAAGTCCTGCAAAGAATCCACATCCCAAAAACACTTAATCAGCGACATTGGAGGGGCTTCATAGATGCTGGTAATCCAGGACTGATTTATTTTGATAAATGTCAGCCGGTCCACAGAGTCTGTGGACAGACGTGCTCTATTATCAATAACGAAACCTCCGGCAGCACTGAATGCCTGTTTGGAAAGCACACTGGATGCAGGGCAGCCAAGCAGCTCAATTGCATACTGAGCAAGTTCTTGCCAGTGGTCTATCCTCATGACTAGGGATGGGCTGAACACCTCCCTGTTCGGTGCACACTAGAACATCTCAAACAGGGTAAAAGTTCTAGCAAATTCTAATAAAGTCCATGGAACACGAACATGGAAATCAAAAGTCCTCATTTTAAAGGCTTATATGCAAATTATTGTCAAAAAAAAAGTGTATGGGAACCTGGGTACTGCCCTGGGGGACATGTATCAATGCAACATTTTTTTAAAAAACAATTGTTTTTAAAGAAGCATTGATTTTAATGATGCTTTAAAGTGAAACAATAAAAATCATTTAAATATAGTGCATGGGGGGTCCCCTTAGTCTGCCTTTAAAGGGGCACATCTGTATGATGTATAGAGCCCGCTGCAGCAACACTGACATTTCTAAAATAAAAAAATGTCATTTAAACTTGCTCGTGGCTGTAATGTATTTCCGGCTCCTGGAAAATTGAAAAGAAAAAGGCATAGGGCCCCCCCTCCCAGTCCATACCATGCCCTTCAGGCTCCATGTCAAAATTTAAAAAAAAACAGCGTAGGCCCCCCAAAATCCATACCAGACCCTTATACAAGCATGCAGCCTAGTAGGTCAGAAAAGGGGGATGAACAAGCGCCCCCCCTCGTGAAACATACCACACCACATGCCCTCAACATGTGGGTGGGTGCTATGGTGCAGGGTGGCTACCTCCCTCTGCCCCCCACCCCAAAGCACCTTGTTGTCAGGATCAGTGTCATTACTTGGGTCACCTGCTGATGGCACTGTTGTTCCTGGAATCAAAGGGCGTAATTCCAGTGGCCACCAGCGCGTGTCTCCCAGCAGCTAGACTGTACATTTAATTTGGGTGCACCTTATGTGGACGGCTGGGGGAATATAAGCCTGCCCTTCACTGAGGTTCAGGGCTGCAGTATTTTACCTATTTGTACCCTGATCCTGAGTCTTGTTCCCTGTACTCTGCTTCTTGAACCTGGCTTCCTGTACCTGGCTTCCTGTTTCCCTTGTCTCCTGTCCCTGTCCTGTCTATGTGTGCTTCCTCTATTTTGGATATAGTAAGTTAGGTTATTATTTGGGTTATGCACTGTCATATTTATTTTCACTTACTTTGTTTATGGTTTACTGGTGTTGGTATTGGAGTGTGTTGTTTGGCTTATTAAACTTTCAACCTTATGCAGTCTGGGTCCTGATTCCTTAAGTGCAGCCAACTGATCTGATCACCCTTTCTGGATGGCTGCATGTGGTATTCCTGACATAATACTGAAACCCCTAATGATCAGATTGGCTGCACCTGGGAATTAAGAATTTTCTGGTCTCAGCATTTGCTAATTTCTGCAATATGCAGTCAGATGAGGTTTTTTTGCACTGCTTGTAACAGAAGACAGGGAATATTGCTGCCAAATTTTGAAAGCGCATACTACTGAGCAATTGTTGAAATGCATCCGTCTGGTTCACTCTCTTGTTGACCAAAGCGGAATTTTGTTCAGAGAAATTCAGCCACTTATTCAAATCTGTGCAGAGTGGCTTTGTCTAATATCCCTAAGTGTGGTGATGATTATTCTCCCCTTTTTATTGTGTCTCAGGTGGAATCACTTATGTGGCTATTGGAAGGTGATAAACCCCATTTCCTTGAACATTATTCAGTATATTCACCTGAGGCTCTGCTGGATTGCAAGAATGCAGTACATTCAGACAAGGGGATTGTAAATTGAGTTTTGTTCAGCCCTTACTCCAAACCTTGTCAGATCTTTCCTATCTGGGATCAGCTAAATCGCACCTATCCACTTCTGCCTATAGACACCAGTTTGCTCAAAGATCCCCCTCTCCGTTACCTGTAGCAAACACAGCTGCAGTTTAGTATATTTTTCTTCCAACTGTATTTCAGTATCCTGTCTCCACTAGCTGTACTTTTCCTGCATTTAATCCAGTGAAAACCCCCTCTACTACTCCGTTGCTCTAGCAACCTCTCAGAAATTCTCTTCTGTAACTGTCTCTACTTTTCCACTATCTCTCAGTACTGCCATTAGGCCTCCATCTACTTTACAATCTATTCAAAGCCCTACTATCACTTGCAACATTCCAGTGTCTAAACGTAAAAAGAAAAGGAGATTCTTCCCAACGCATACAAGTATGACTGCTGCCCAGCCTGATATGCCTCAGGCCGCTGCCCAGATTGTTTATCTGGTGACTGCTGATCCGGTGACTGCTACCCAGTCTGGCAATCCAGTGCCTGCTGCTCAGCCTGCTGATCTGGTGCCTGCTGCCCAGCCTGATGATCTGGTGCCTGCTGCCCAGGCTGATGATCCGGTGCCTGCTTCCCAGCCTGAGGATCTGGGGCCTGCTGATCTGGTGCCTGCTGCCCAGTCTGAAGATCCGGTGCCTGCTGCCCAGCCTGCTGATCTGGTGCCTGCTGCTTAGCCTGATGATCCGGTGTCTGCTGCCCAGCCTGATAATCTAGTGCCTGCTTATCCCATGCCTGCTGCACAGCCTGCTGATCCAGTGCCTGCTGCCCAGCCTGCTGTTCCAGTGCCTGCTGCCCAGCCTGATTATCCGGTGCCTGCTGCCCAGTCTGACGTTACGGTGCATGCTACCTAGTTTGATGATCTGGTGTCAGCTGCCCAGCGTGCTGATCCAGAAAATGCTGATCCGATGCCTGCTGCCCAGCATGGTGATCCAGTGCCTGCTGGCCAGCCTGAGGATTGATCCTGTGCCTGCTGCCCAGCTTTCTGATCCAGGGCCTGCTGCCCAGCCTGATGATCTGGTTCCCTTCTGATCCGATGCCTGCTGCCCAGTCTGACGATCCAGTACCTGCTGCCAAGCCTGATGGTCTGGTGCCTGCTGCCCAGTCTGATGGTCTGGTGCCTGCTGCCCAGCCTGTTGGTCACATGCCTGCTGCCCAGCCTGATGGGTCTCTGCCTAAAAGTTCCCTGCCTGCTGCCCAGTTTGTCACTGATGCTACCCTGCCTGATGCCCAGCTTGCCGCTGACGCTTCTCTGCCTAAAGCCCAGCTTGCCGCTGATGCTTCCCTGCCTAATGCCCAGCTTGACGCTAACGCTTCCCAGCTTGCTGCTGACACTTCCCTGCCTGATGCCCAGTTTGCCGCTGACTCTTCCTTGCCTGATGCCCAGCTTGCCGCTGAGACTTCCCTGCCTGATACCCAGCTTGCCACTGGTGCTTCCCTGCCTGATGCCCAGCTAGTCTTTGGTCCAGCGTTGGTACATGTGCTGCATCAAGGGCATGTACATTTCCGATGCTAGGCTTCTTCAGGAATATGACCTGTGGGGTACCAAGACAGCTTTTAGACCCTGGCGGTGGGGTGCATGACCAATTACCGGACCCTGGTGGCGCACTTTCCAGCAGGTTAAAAGACGCTGGCCTGAAGAGTGCAAGAAAGTCCACAGACACGGAAGAGAAACCTTTTTAGACCTTTAGGTTCAAGGCAGAATGGAGCATTTGGAGGTTAGTCCTCAAGAAGGGGGGAACTGTCAAAATCAGTGTCATTACTTGAGTCACCTGCTGGTGGCACTGTTGTTCCTGGAATCAAATGGCGTAATTCCAATGGACACCAGGGGGTGTCTCCCAGCAGCTGGACTGTACACATAATTAGGCTGCACCTGATGGGGAGTGCTGAGGAAATATAAGCCCTCCCTTCACTTGCAAGCCGTGTCCCTGTCTGAGCCTGAACCTGATCCTGAAATCTGTACACTGATCCTAAACCTGAGTCTTGCTACCTGCACCCTGCTTCCTGTACCTGGCTTCCTGGTTCCCTTGTCTCCTTTCCCTGTCCTGTCTTGCTTATGTGTGCTTCCTCCATTTTGTATATAGTAAGTTAGGTTAATATTTGGGTTATGCACTGTCACATTTATTTTCACTTACTTTGTTTATGGTTTAGTAGTGTTGGTATTGAAGTTATTTGGCTTCTTAAACGTATTTCAACCTTATTCAGTCTGGGTCCTGATTCCTTAAGTGCAGCCAACTGATCTGATCAGGGCCGCTGATAGGGCAGTACAAACAGCCCTGCTGTACCAGGGCCTGGGCTCCATGAGCTCAACTAAGGGCCCGGGCAGCTTTAAAGTTAACTTCTGCCTAAATAAATAGAAAGCCTTTAAATCCCAACCCCGCTCCAATTTGCTTAACAGGGCATATAAATATATTTTCCTGGGCCCCATGAGGTCAACAGAGGGGCCCAGGAGGTGATGGCAGAGGAGGGACTTTATTTCCATTTTTGGAGCGTAGGCACACTAACCTTGCCGCATGCTGCACTGTATGAATAAGTAGTTCCGGCCGCCCGCTGCCTACTATGTCTTTCCTGGCGGAGTGATTCATTTGTACATCACTCTACCTCGGTAAATGCTGTGGAATGAGGAAGAGACTGATGAGAGATGGATGAGAGGGCTCAGCAGTGCACAGACAAGTGGCACGCACAGCACACAGTGACACTGACAGACTTCTATGGAAGGAAGGTACAGCTCCCAGACTCCCTGACTGTGTGCTTATAAACATATTCATTATGATGATCACAGCGCAGCATGTACTTTATGCAGGGCCGCTGATAGAAATCATGGGGCCCCGTACAGCCTACCTGATGGGGCCCCCTTTAGCCCCACCCTCAACTCCGCCCCTGGTCCCGCCCCAGACCCTGCCTTATATATAATATGTACAATAGAATGGAAGAAAGCTGCGCACAAAGAAAAATAACTGATAAGAAAGGCTGCCAGTACAATAGTGTATCAAACCATAAGCATATAAATAAAGGTACAGCGCCACTAGATAAACTAACTAAACTTGCAGAAGAATACTAGAGTCCATAAAGTCCACATAGGAGGATTGGTTCAGATGCAGAAAATGTAGCCATAAATTCCAACATCAATCTTGCAAAGGGAGCTTCTGGCAATCATCACACAAAGGTAATAAAGGATGTACCCTTACCGGAAAGTTAGACCCCCTGTTAAGGAAGGTCGACCAAGCGTGCGATAGACCAATTACCAGGAACAAACGATGCATCCAATTCTCCTCCAGTCACCCACAGGATATCCGGACAGGACCATGGATTCAGTAGACCTCATAAACCCCAGAAGTACACCAAGGATGTTCCTCCAAGAATATAAATGGGGACGCACATAGTGAAGTATGTACAAAATTTATTAAAGGAATAAAGGTAAAAGCACTCACATGTTACTGCTTGATACAGGCATGTAAAAAACCAATTGGATGGCCGCGGCTCGAACAGCGTGTCTGCATGGGGGCTAGCGTGCTGACGCGTTTCGTCCTGCTTAGGCGTTATCAAAGGCAAAGCCCCCCATGTGCAGCACGTTTTTATATGGTACCCCTGATTGTTTGGAATGCGATCACGCACCACTTCCGGTGCGCGATGACGCACTTCCGCTTCCGGTGCGTGATGACGCACTTCCGCCTCCGGTGTGCGATGACGCACTTCCGCTTCCGCTGGGCGATGACGCACTTCCGGTTGCGGCGTGCGTGATGACGCACTTCCTGTTATCGGTCAGCAGCGCTGTGAGGCGCTCCCGCCCTCACTAGAGGCCAGGCAGCAAGGGAAAAGCCAATTGGACAATGGCAATCAGAGATAATGGTCACCCAAACCGCCCAAGGCTAGCCCGGAAAGACCACTCATATCACACCATGTCCGCTCAGCAAAAATCCCCTCCAGCCGACCATCGTGTGAGTTTAAAGTTATATTAAAAAACAGATGATCTCATGGAAATTAAAAACAAACATATTAAACATAATACGTGAATATAAAAACCATATCAATCAATAAAACCATCATACTTCACGTATAAAGGCAGCTAAAATACACACCCCATAATGTATTCCCAGCATTCTTTTCAACAATTAGCATTCATTCTAGCAAATATCTCTATCACCCTTAAGACAAACAACGGGGATCAATGGTTGCCCATGGAAACTCGTCGAAAAGAGAACAAAAAAACAGTATGCTAAGAATGCTAAGAATGCTAAGAGTAGTAAATAATAAACACCTGGCGACAGTGTACAACTTAATAGTATGGCATGACCACTATGAGGATATATGTAAAAAATAATCTGTTACATTGAACCTAAATGTAAAAGGCCAACGGATCATAGACCAAAAGGAGCCCAGATGTCAACGATGAAAACTGGGAAGCCAATCTGCCCGTCAACTGTTGTTGATGAAGCAGTTGATGTCCCAGTCCACGTTGAGACCAAAGGGAGTATAGCACTTGAGGTTGAATATCCATCTAGTTTCAAGGCGTGAGATCTCCCTTCTTACGTTACTCCCCCTCCAGTGTGGAGTAAACTTGTCGATAGCAATAATCCTGGTGCCTGTTGGCTTTTTGTGGTGACATTCCAGATAGTGCCTAGAAACGGAATGTTTAGGGAAACCCCGGCGAATATTGCCCACATATTGGTACCCGCAAGGGCATTCCAACATGTAGACTACATTCTCTGTCGTGCATGTGATGAACTTATCAATAGGGTAGCTCTTGTGTGTGACCCTGGAGCGGAAGGACAAAACCTTCCTGTCCTTAATGGCATTTGTACTACAGACCACGCACCTCCTGCAAGGGAAAAATCCCTTAATTTCAGGGAAAAGATGAGTGATCCTAGAGGGGGGATCCACAATATTAGGCGCCACCCTAAGTCTCAAGGGCGGAGCTCCTCTAAACACCACAGTTGGATGTTCTCCAACGACAGGGGCCAGTATTCTGTCATTCCTCAATACATTCCAGTGTCGGTGAAAAATCTTTTTAATGTCCCGAAACTGCTGTGTGTAAGAGGTCACGAAAGCGGTTGTAAATCCTGTGTTTGGCTCTTTATTCTCCCTCGGACCTAATAGCATACTTGTTCAGTCTAAGCCAGCCACTTCCTGGATAACCTGATCAAGTTCCGAATTAGAATATCCCTTATCAAGAAACCTCTCTTTCAGAACTTGTGCTTGTTGTAGATAATCGTCAATCAAGGTACAATTCCTACGGATCCTAGTGAACTGGCTCTTTGGCACCGACTTGAGCCATGAAGGGTGGGGAAAACTGTCGGTGCCAATAAAGCCATTACAGTCGGTGGCTTTAAAAAAAGTAGTAGTCATCAGCTCGTTGTTTTTTACAGAAATATTGATGTCAAGGAAATTAATACTGGACGCGCTTGCTTCATGTTGCAAGCGTATCCCAAAGGTATTACTGTTCAGCTCCTCGAAGAACTGGGATAAGGACTCCGCGGTGCCGTTCCATATGAGGAGGACATCGTCGATGTACCTTTTCCACATCACTAGCTCATCCCGTTGATCCCTGAAGATGAAATCCTCCTCCCACTTTGCCATGAACAAGTTCGCCATGCTCGGGGCGAACTTGGCACCCATAGCAACACCCCTGGTCTGGAGGTAATAAGAACCCCCAAACCAGAAGTAGTTGTGTGTCATGGCAAAGGAGAGGAGTACAAGGATCAACTCCCTTTGGGCTGGGATGAGTAGTGGATCCCTCTGTAGGAAGGAAGAAACCGCCTGGTGACCATGCTCATGAGAGATAATGGTGTAGAGGGAGGCAACATCTGCGGTGGCTAGCAGATAACTATCCCTCCACACCACTTCGTCCAAGAGTCGTATCACCTGGGTTAATTCCCTCAGAAAGGTGGGAGTGGAAACCACCAATGGCTGTAGGTACCCGTCAATGTACTTACCAACCCTTGAGGTCACAGAGTCAATCCCACTTCTGATGGGACGACCTGGTGGGTTGACAGGATCTTTGTGAACCTTAGGGAGGTAGTACATGACGGGCACCCTTGGAGCTACGGGAACCAGAAAGGATTTCTCCTTCTTATTGAGAATATTATCCTCAAAGGCTTTCCCTACCAGAGTAGTGAGCTCTTTTTTGAACCTGAGGGTGGGATTGGATCTTAAAGGAGAATAAGTATCTCGATCCGACAGAATGTTAGACATCTCTGCCAGATATGCAGACTTATTCAAGACCACAATCCCCCCTCCCTTATCTGCTGGTCTAACCACCAGATCATCTCTGGATTGCAGGGATTTTAGTCCAGCATCAAACCTCCTATCTGCGTACATGCGCTTAACCTCCATGTTTTCCAAGTCCTTAATCACCAGGTCCTTGAACACACCCAATGAAGGGGCCAAGGAACCTGGTGGATTGAACAAAGAAGCATTGGAAAGATTTGAGTGTTTGATGCCTTCTCTGATCTGGGTGGAATTTCTGACCGGGTTAGAAAGAATATATCGCTTAACATTAAGTTTGCGCATATATTTTTGGACGTCCATAAACACACTGAACTTGCCCAGGGGTTTAAATGGTACGTGTTTTAAACCTCAGTCAAGGACAAACAGTTCATCCTCTGTGAGCGAGGCCGAACTCAAATTAAAGATGCCCGCTCCTGCTTGTCGGTCGTAGTTGTACCTGTCCCTCAGGAAAAAATCCGGGTACCTCTCAGGTTCAATGTAACAGATTATTTTTTACATATATCCTCATAGTGGTCATGCCATACTATTAAGTTGTACACTGTCGCCAGGTGTTTATTATTTACTACTCTTAGCATTCTTAGCATTCTTTACTGTTTTTTTTTGTTCCCCTTTTTTCGACGAGTTTCCATGGGCAACCATTGATCCCTGTTGTTTGTCTTAAGGGTGATAGAGATATTTGCTAGAATGAATGCTAATTGTTGAAAAGAATGCTGGGAATACATTATGGGGTGTGTATTTTAGCTGCCTTTATACGTAAAGTATGATGGTTTTATTGATTGATATGGTTTTTATATTCACGTATTATGTTTAATATGTTTGCTTTTAATTTCCATGAGATCATCTGTTTTTTAATATAACTTTAAACTCACACGATGGTCGGCTGGAGGGGATTTTTGCTGAGCGGACATGGTGTGATATGAGTGGTCTTTCCGGGCTAGCCTTGGGCGGTTTGGGTGACCATTATCTCTGATTGCCGTTGTCCAATTGGCTTTTCCCTTGCTGCCTGGCCTCTAGTGAGGGCGGGAGCGCCTCACAGCGCTGCTGACCGATAACAGGAAGTGCGTCATCACGCATGTCGCAACCGGAAGTGCGTCATCACGCACCGGAAGCGGAAGTGCGTCATCGCGCACCGGAAGTGGTGCGTGATCGCATTCCAAACAATCAGGGGTACCATATAAAAGCGTGCTGCACATGGGGGGCTTTGCCTTTGATAACGCCTAAGCAGGACGAAATGCGTCAGCACGCTAGCCCCCATGCAGACACGCTGTTCAAGCCGCGGCCATCCAATTGGTTTTTTACATGCCTGTATCAAGCAGTAACATGTGAGTGCTTTTACCTTTATTCCTTTAATAAATTTTGTACATACTTCACTATGTGCGTCCCCATTTATATTCTTGGAGGAACATCCTTGGTGTACTTCTGGGGTTTATGAGGTCTACTGAATCCATGGTCCTGTCCGGATATCCTGTGGGTGACTGGAGGAGAATTGGATGCATCGTTTGTTCCTGGTGATCGGTCTATCGCACGCTTGGTCGACCTTCCTTAACAGGGGGTCTAACTTTCCGGTAAGGGTACATCCTTTATTACCTTTGTGTGATGATTGCCAGAAGCTCCCTTTGCAAGATTGATGTTGGAATTTATGGCTACATTTTCTGCATCTGAACCAATCCTCCTATCTGGACTTTATGGACTCTAGTATTCTTCTGCAAATTTAGTTAGTTTATCTAGTGGCGCTGTACCTTTATTTATATTATATATAATATGTGCTGCTTTTACTAACAGAACAGTCTGGTTTTTCTCCTTGCTTTGCAGTGAGACGAAATAGCCAGATCGCTGATCTGTGTACAAAGCATACAGCAAAGTCAGTATAACTAGCAGAAGATGGAGATCTATAGGCTCACAACATGCATTACTCTTTTACGTTTGGAAAATTGTTACTGCCATCAGAACCTTATCACACGGGTATTTTGTTACATGACAGGGTCTCTTAAAGAAATACAGTGATTATAAAAATTTGTAATCAGCCATTGCTGACCATTGCTTATGAAAATGCTAGCTACTTTACTGGCACATGATGCAGTGGCTTCAATACATTCTGCAATTTTAGCTAAAATTAGCAAAACTAATTTAGGTGGGTCTTATATTACAAAGCAAAGTATGCTTATTTACTTAGGGCCCCTTCTCCATGCCGCAGTACAATTAAAAATAAAAACCCTGTGGGGAAAATAAAGTTAATAATTTACTTAGGAAACGTACCAAACCCGCAGCTTATATGTGCTCCATCCACGATATAGTGTGGCTCCCTCTGCTCACTGTAAGCTGTCTCTCCTTGCCACTGCTGCTGCCACCCGCCTCACATAAGCCTCTTGATCTCGGCTGCTGAGTGGGGACCTGAGCGTAGGAAGATCACTCCGCCAGGGTAGGCAATGGGCAGCCAAAGTGGCAGGCATCCGGGACTTTAGCACAGCACCCAGCAACTTGCGGAGCAGGTGCGGGAATGCGCATGCGCCAGAAATTGAAATAAAAAGTCCCTCAACTGCTCCGCCTCCACCATCCCATAATCAGAAAGGGGAACTGGAATTGCATGTAGTATATAACACCCCCTAAGCTAGTAGGAGTGGAATGAGCAGGGGTGCATTTTGCCTGGGCCCTCCCTGCTAAGCTGATGTACTGGCTTATCAGTGGCCCTGCACCGAGAACCTTCAAGTGATTTTCTAATGGGGTAATGTCTGTTGAGGACCATAGCATCAGGAAGTCCTGAACCTCTTGAAAGTCAGAACCCGGGACCCAATAGGACCTTGAAGTGCCTAGCCCGAACTGATTCACAATGGGGTCGGGCCCCAAAATCATGCCAATCAATAGCCCTGTCCATGAATGACTTGGGGGTAAAAACATGGCTCAGCTGCACGTTCTTACTCCCCCCTTTCCCCTTCCAAACACAAGTGTGAACTAGCAACTCATGCTTATAATCATATTCATTATGATGATCACAGCACAGCATGTACTTTATGGCTCTGGCTCTGTGTCACATGGCTGTTTGGTGTTGACTTTGTTAAGGCTGTACTGTGTTACAATCAGTATGGCCATAAGTTAACAAAAGTCAGCACCCAACAGCCATATGACACAGAGCCAGAGCCATAAAGTACATGCTGTGCTGTGATCATCATAATGAATATGATTATAAGCACACAGTCAGGGAGTCTGGGAGCTGTACCTTCCTTCCATAGAAGTTGGTCAGTGTCACTGTGTGCTGTGCGTGCCGCTTGTCTGTGCATTGCTGAGCCCTCTCATCCATCTCTCATCAGTCTCTTCCTCATTCCACAGCATTTACTGAGGGAGAGTGATGTACAAATGAATCACTCCGCCAGGAAAGACATAGTAGGCAGTGGGCGGCCGGAACTATTTATTCATACAGTGCAGCATGCGGCAAGGTTAGTGTGCCTACGCTCCAAAAATGGAAATAAAGTCCCTCCTCTGCTATCACCTCCTGGGCCCCTCTGTTGACCTCATGGGGCCCAGGAAAATATATTTATACGCCCTGGTAAGCAAATTGGAGCGGGGGTTGGGATTTAAAGGCCCCTAGTTGAGCTCATGGAGCCCGGGCCTGGTACAGCAGGGCTGGTTGTACTGCCCTATCAGCAGCCCTGGGTCTATGAGAAAATCCCTGGAGTGAGCCAACACCAGGATATAGTCCAGATAATGCTCAGGATCCCAGGCCCCAGAAGGATTGGCATGACCTTAACAAGCACTGAACAGCGATCCAGGAGTAAGTAGACTGAATTTAATTCTACTAAAACTTGACAAGATGAAAGCTCTCAAGAGTCCTGCAGGCTAAGGCGTTAACTAGCAGCAGTGCTTCTATGTAGCTCTAAGCAGGATATCACTGAAGAAACGAATGCCCTAAGGATAGATAGTACCTCCAGAAGGTTTCTGGGGTGGGTGCCATGACCAAAAACATACCAGGACCCAGAAGGATGGACATGACCTTCGCTTGCAATGAACAGCGATCCAGGACTTAAGTAGACTGAATTTGAATCTACTAAAAATTGATAAGATACTCCAAGATATAGAGGGTCCTGCAGTCTAGAACGTTACTTAGCAGCACCACCCCATAAAATAAAATAATAAAAAATAAATGCCATAAAGATTGATAGTACCCTCAAGAGGGTTCTGGGGAGAATGCCAACCAAAAAACATACCATGACCTAGGACAAGTCATCGTCTGCTAGAAAACCGAGAAGTGCTGGCAAACCCAGACTATAGGAATATGTAGACTAGCGTTTGCTAAATCAACAAAAGGGCACCAGCCTCCCTTCCTTACCACCAGAATAATGGTTTTCCAGGATTCTGTCATGAAGACAGGAACCTTCATAAATACATGCACGTGCTTAGCACTAAGATAAATCCAAAGGCCATCCGATATTTGCCACCCAAAAGAGGGAATAAATATCCGTGCTCCATCTCTGCATCTGTATTGAAAGAATGCCCTGAGCCACAAATCACTCCTTAAAACTGTTGACAGATTTGTGGAGCATGGAAGCTATGGTAAGGAAGCAGGAAACTGCTGCAGGGATGAGAACATCAGCTATCATTGATACTCAAACATTTAAAAAGGTTTTCCAGGGTACGGGAGGCAATGCAAACATTGTACACTGATTTATTTTTAAAACCTGCATCTAACCATAGCTCTAGAGCAGTGATGGCGAACCTCGGCACCCCAGAACCACACCTTCCACGATGCCCAACTACACTTCAGAGTGCATGAGCATCATGGGAAATGCAGCCCCAAAACATCCGGGGCACCAAGGCTTCCGAAACCACAAACCCCCTGTTGTCTCTGCTTTGAGGAGGCATAGATAAAAATATATAAATAGCTGCGCTAAGTAATGATTCCAAATTAATATAAGTAAAAAGACATACATTGTCACATAGCAGCTACACTAATCATACACTGATGAATATACAAACAAAATAAATACAAATATGTAGCACTAATCATAAATAAAAAGTCCATAGATGGTCCATAGGAGCAACAAATCCACCACCAAGTGAGCTTGTCAGAATACGCTTACCAGATAGATGAAAACACATGCATTTAAGCATTGGCCATGGCAAGCTGCTAGTAACAGTCAGAAGATCGCCGTCCCACTCCACATTAAATCAGGTTCCCGCAGATAAAGGATCAAATGGCAGACCGGAATTGACTCATAAAAGAGAATAAATGACACCCCTCATGGTGTAGCATGTATACATCAATGATTTTATTAGTACAAAAAGGGTACACTCACATTACACCAGGGGGATACAGGCTTGTAAACGCCGATCTGCGTGGCTCCGATCCTAGCCGAAAAGATGGCCGCGGTCGTCCTCAGCTGCGCATATGCGTCAAGGCGTCCACCAGTAGGGAGCGGCCCATATCTGCGGGAACCTGATTTAATGTGGAGTGGGACAGCGATCTTCTGACTGTTACTAGCAGCTTGCCATGGCCAATGCTTAAATGCATGTGTTTTTATCTATCTGGTAAGCGTATTCTGACAAGCTCACTTGGTGGTGGATTTGTTGCACCCTTCCACTCGAGATTGATTGCTGTGTTTACACTGTTCCACAAGGATCTCTGCTTATCTCTTTATGGACTTTTTATTTATGATTAGCACTACATAATAGAAAAATAGTGCAGCGCAATCCTAGTGGTAAAATTATAAAATCATGCAGAGTCCCAGTGTTAATAGGTGTCCATATAAACAGATAAAAGTCTCCAGTGTAAAGTGGTCCTAGGGCAATTCCATAAGGTGCTTGTCTCCACGAGTGCTCATGCAATCCCACCACCTGTTCACACTGCCGCTCACCTTAACAAAGAGACCCTACAGGGTCAACCAGCATTTCATCTCAAAATCAAAGCATCCTCACACTTTCTTCCTTAAGCGTAGTAAATGATTACACCTCCGATGCACTGTCAGCTCCTCAAACAATGTTACCAATATGTGTAGGAGACAAGAAAAAACGATCTAATGCTCTCTGTATGCAATCAAGCACTCTTTAATCCATATAAGAAAACAACTCACATTTTTGAAGAAAATAACAGCGCATATCTGCAGAGTTTGCAAGCAGGCGTGCATCAGGTCCACCAACCCGGAAGAGTGAGAGGCGGCCGCGGGTCACGTGACATCCCTCGTACGCGTTACGTCCGTGAAAATAGCACTACATATTTGTATTTATTTTGTTTGAGGAGGCATGCCTTTGGCTGTTAGATTTTGCAAAGCCTCATAATGCAGAACATGTAAGGGCCCCCATGGACTTAGAGTGGTGAACTGTCCCCCTCAGCACTGGGGCAGCTTGGCCCATAAACCTAGAGAAGTTAAGTGCACAATTATCAGTATTACTGCCCTCTTCTGGTTAAGAGGTATATGTGTTGCTGTACAGAACCCAGTGTTCCCAGGTGGTCCCCCATTCATCCACTAACCAGGTCTGATCCTGCTCAGCTTCTGAGATCAAGCACATACAGGGTGGTGTGGTGTGGCCATTGGCTAGTTCCACTAAAGCAACTCTGATGCTGAAGTCCTGGGCCATCTCCAAGAGCCAGGAAAACAAGCCTTTACCTGAAACTGAGAAAACTTAACACAAGCTTCCCAACCAGAGCCCTTTCTCCTCCACTCATGGAGAACCTCATCTGCTCTAAGCAATAAGGACTAATAGGATAGCCACAGGCTGCACATAAAGTGTCAGCTTATGCTATTGTTTGTCGCCTGCAAACAGAAGTAACCTTGTTGTTGTCTCTGCAGCAGGTAGCAACAGTATTGTAAAGCAGCGCAAGCTATATGCAAACACTTGGGAATGGTAACTGCATCCAGTGTTCACAGTAACTTTGAGGCTATAAATAGTGGACAGGAGAATCTCTGACTACTCCATTAAGACATAGACACATTCTCCTTCCTGGCAACGTATCCTCCCAGCACCTCATTGTGCTAAGCATAATGAGAGGAAGATCCTTTGACTACCTCCTTAAGGTATTGCTGACAGAACCTCCAAATTAGTGATAAGATGATGTGAAGCATTCGCCAAGTGACAGCATTCACAGCCGTGTCAATATTTCAGTATGTGATCTCCTGGGGAAATAAAATCAAGGCCGCAGGGTGCCCAGTCTGCACCTTTCCCCCCTACGCTGTGGCTCCACACTCGATAAGGTCTGTTTGGAGTGTCCAACTGCCGAAAAGTTATTCTGTCCTGGCCACAGACATTGCTCTCTTTTTATCTTTTTTTTTGGAAAAAAAAAAAGAAAAACAAAACGCATTTCTTCACAAAAAATCTTCAATGGTTTGAGGCTGGCGGCAGCTTTAGACAAAAATACCCCAAGCTTCAACACAGGCAAAGTAGACCAGGATGTGCATGTACTTACAGTGGGGGCAGCAGAGACCCAGTTATTGGCCACAGAGGAAGGGGAAGCCAGCTGTACCTGCAGACTGCCTCCACTTATTAAAAGCAACATAGTGATCAGAGCTAGCCTGGGCTGGCCCCCTCCCCCCACACTGGAGCATGCAAAATCACCATCCATAGCGAACTACAAGAGCCAGCAAGCATGTTTAAGGGGAGAAAAATACAGAAAAAAAAATCGCCAGTCAGCTTCATATCATCATTCACACTGTAACAAAAACGAGGAAAGAACCTCCACTGTGGCAGTTTTAACTGTCAAGTAATGGTATCAGTATGAAATGCAGCAATTTATACTGCAATTGTAACTTACCCCCTGCACCAAGGGGAACCCACCATCGAGGGAGATTTACAGCCCATAAGAGGGGGTCTTCTTGCCCAGGAGAGAGGCTGAACCTGGGAAGGCCACAAGGAAGGATAACATTTTTTTTTTTTTTTTTCCAAGGTGTCTGGAGCGAGGACGAAAAAAGAACACCTCCACCAGGTACTGCCTGCCTTTTATACTATTTCAGGGATGTCCTATGGGGGTCAAGGGGGTGGAGTTGACCCGTAATCTGATGGCATGACGCAAAGCCAGGAAATGAGATATACTCTCAGTACATCAGAATTGATCAATTTTCAGATAGTGTATATATCATAGTTTGTGGATTCTACAACTTTCCTACAGACTAAATAATATACACTGATTTGGGTTATTTTCACCAAAGAAATGCAGCAGAATACATGTTGGGCTAAATTCATGAAGAGCCAGACTCAGCAGTGAAACTGACATAAAGTTAATGGGCTCTAGTGGATCGTTCTGAGATCGGGGAGTGACCGATATTATTGCCTCAGTATATCCAGTTGACATTGCTAATTCTAAAAATATGGTATTGAATCTGATTTGTAATCTATGCCTAAGGATAAATTAAACTTTTTCCTGGGCCAGGATCTCTCTCTCCAGTTTAAGTCTTTTGAATATCTTTATTATTTCTTCATCATCAATTTATCAAGAGAGTTTTTGACTTTTTACTCAGCTGGCTTTCACTAGAGTGGATCAGGTGGCTTTTTGGCTACTCAAATCTCTTCTACAAGTCGGTTAAAGTGCAGCTCCTCCCAGCCTGACCCCCATTTCTTCCACATGCATCCCAGGTTCTCCCCTGCTCAGGATGTCGGATTCGTTTTTAGGAAGCAGAGGAGTGGAGAGATTGTAAACATTCATTTCTTGATCTTCCAAAAGAGCAATGAACCCAGGAGTGCTCAGCTAGGAATGGTTCTAGGTTCCCACTGTGGCCAGGAAAATACTTGTGGGATTAGAGAAGAGCATTTGGACACTTATGTCTCTGTAAAGAGAACTTGTCACTTTCCATATGTCATCACATAATGGGGCTTATAAGCCTCCTTGTAAAAAGTTAAAATAGAACTAAAGGCAAAACCTTTTTTTATTTTTATTTTGAATAGAGAAATGGAGGGTTATAACGCCTTTCAGGTTTTTGTTTTTGCCATCTGTATCCCATAGCAGGGATTTAAAAATATAAAATTGAAATTGTAAAATGTAAATTTCATATATTTTTATTTTATAGTTTTCTAATTTCATATTTATTTAAATACTTAATATTTTATTTGATTGCATATTTTTCATGTAATATTACCTTTGCAGAGTTTAAAAATGTATAATAATTGCTGATATAAGTTCTTTAGAGATTTTTGTGACATAACACTGTTTTTTCCATGATTTAAAATGTAATTTTTCTTGTTTTGTCTCTTGACTATATATTTCTAAACACATGGGGATATGATTCATTTTTTTTTTTGTGCTTAGATATGTGTTCTTTGCCTGTTCTGTTTTTTTCCCCCTATATATTGCCGCTTTTTTTGTCTCCAATATCTGGTTGTTTTTGGATATTTCCACTTCTTGTGACTATATATATATATATATATATATGCTGCAGTGGCGTAGCGTGGGGGGTGCTGGGGGGGCCACTGGCACCGGGCGCAACATTTAGGGGCAGCGCATCCCATGCCTGCCATCCGCGGGATCATAGTGTCCAGTGGCCCTCACTCCTCCTCTTGGCTCATTGACTGACTTTGTGCAGGACGAGCGGCGGACCGCTAAAGGGGTCACGTGCGGCCAGGGGGTGGGGCTGGTCGTGGGTGAAGATGCTCTGTGACTCGCAGCATGTGCAGCACTGCTTCCGGAGTCTCCCCCTGCTGTCAGGGCCGGCCGCCGACACGCTGTCTGTCCCCGCAAGGTAAGTGAGGTGCTGCCTGCCCCCGGGGGCCCAGGAAAGTTGACATGGGAGTGGGTCAGTGTAGGGGATGTCAGTTTAGGTGTCAGTGTAGGGGGGGTGTCAGTGTAGGGGGGTCAGTATAGGTGTTAGTGTAGGGGGGGTCAGTGTATGTGAAAATGTAGGGGTAGGTCAGTGTAGGGGCCAGTGTATAGGGGGGTCAGTGTAGGGGGGTCAGTATAGGTGTCAGTGTATGGGGGGTCAGTGTAGGGGGTGTCATTGTAGGGGGTCAGTATAGGTGTCAGTGTAGGGGGGGTGTCAGTGTAGGGGGGTCAGTATAGGTGTTAGTGTAGGGGGGGTCAGTGTATGTGAAAATGTAGGGGTAGGTCAGTGTAGGGGCCAGTGTATAGGGGGGTCAGTGTAGGGGGG
The DNA here is from genome assembly GCF_965119305.1 of Pelophylax lessonae. Lineage (NCBI taxonomy): Eukaryota > Metazoa > Chordata > Amphibia > Anura > Ranidae > Pelophylax > Pelophylax lessonae. The sequence continues at coordinate 134,225,898 of NC_138778.1, forward strand.
TCAGTATAGGTGTCAGTGTATGGGGGGGTCAGTGTAGGGGGTGTCATTGTAGGGGGTCAGTATAGGTGTCAGTGTATAGGGGGGTCAGTGTAGGGGGGTCAGTATAGGTGTCAGTGTAGGGGTCAGTGTATGGGGGGGTCAGTGTAGGGGTGTCATTGTAGGGGGGTCAGTGTATGTGGAAATGTAGGGGGGTCAGTGTATGTGGGAATGTAGGGGGGTCAGTATAGGTGTCAGTGTATGGGGGGGTCAGTGTATGTGGAAATGTAGGGGGGGGTCAGTGTAGGTGTCAGTGTATGGGGAGGTCAGTGTAGGGGTCAGTGTATGTGGAAATGTAGGGGGGGGGGGTCAGTGTAGGGGTCAGTGTATGGGGGGGTCAGTGTATGGGTCAGTGTAGGGGGGGTTAGTTCTGTTTGTTTCATTAATGCCTCATAGATTTGTTTTGTCTGCAGTACTGCTAATGCATGGCCTGATATACAGATGTTGCTGTGCAAAGTTGAGTCTTTAGTATTAACTCAGCAATGCCCGGCTCTGCAGGTTTGGATTACTGTTTAATGCTCTAATACCTGGGTTTGCTGTTTTTAACCTTTGCAGACCAGTGGCCTAGTGTAGGTTATCCTGCAAGGGCTATGTCTGAGGTATATTAACCCTTCCTTGTGCTGCTTATGATATAGTAATGCTTCAGTATTAATCTCTGCTATGCGTTGTATGGCTGCTATGCGTTTAATGCCTGCTTTTGGCTGCTAAACATTGATGGCTGCTATACGTTAAGGGCTGCTATGTGTTTAATGATTGTTATGCATTAACCTGTTATGTCTAAATGCTGGAGTGAAGTTCAGTGCTCTGCCCAAGTTTACAGCGCCTTAAGTAATTTGTCTATTACACATCTATTGGCAATTACTTTTTTCTGAGGGGATAATCCCAGCTTACAATAGCATATAGGTCCATTTGCTGCTTCAATGTTGGCAGATGGATGTGTGTACGGCCACTGATAGTGAATGCTAATGTTCTTGCCAGTACTTCCAGGTATTTATTATGACCACAAACCTGCAGCTCATATCCTTGAGGTATAAGCTTACCCAGAGACCAGCCATAATCATTAAGGTGAGGGTCAGGTAGGTATACTATCCTAAAAAATAAAAAAGAGAGTGCGGGCAGTGTGGATGGTAAAACTCTTCAGCCCTTAATACCAGCACCACACCCCAAAGAAAAAGAGGCAACTTGTTCCTTCAAAGTGACAAGTCCTCTCTGGCTCTGAAGAAAACCTCTATACATTCAAGGTGCTGCCAGGAGGGGCAGACTAAAGTAAATCCCAATAAAGACCATGCTGGGCGGTATGGGGAGTGTGATTAGCTGACGTGCCCATCAAGATGCTATGCCAAGTTGCATATCAGGCAGCAGTAAACAAAAAGGCAGATGTTTTTGTTGGAGATACAACAGCTTTCAGCTTAGCCTATTGCAGTTCATAAATAGGACACTAGATGTCGCTAATGTTCAGTGATATGCTATGCATTTTCTATGATGTGTTGTAATATCCTGTACACTGTACTGAACTGGTTATCTCTTCCTGTCTGTTGTTCTTATTACAATGAGGTGACATCTTTGCTTTCTGTGTTATGTTCCAATAAAGAAGCCAGTTCCTGTTACTCTACAATGTCTGATCTGAATGGACTCCGCTGCACCCAGTGATCGCACTCCGCAACAGGTTATGGGCCCAGGATCCGGATCTGACGCTATCATTTGTAAAAACCAGGCTGATAGATGAGTATCAGAGAAGAAAGGAATTAGTGCATGACTCCACAGAAACCGACACCTGAACCGCTCTTAAAGCTACAGACGCAAGGTTACACAGGAAAGAGACCAGAGTATGTTTCAGATGTCACAAACAGGGACACATAAAGAAAGACTGTATGATATGGAAAGCAGAGCAAAGAAGACAGCATCCCTCTTATGCTAAACAAAAGGTCCAAAGCCACAATCAATGATCCATGGGAAGGAAACTGGAATGCCACATTTAAAGCGACAGGCAACAATAAATGTCAAGGCTGGTGCATCAATTAGGGGGCAACCAGTCACATGACGAGTGATAGAAGTTTTTTCACAGAACTTGATCTGAACAACAAAGAAACTATTTATCTTGCAGATGGAAGCAAAATACATGCAGAAGGATATGGGCATGGAACCCTTGTATGTCCTGATGATGCGGGACACAATCTAGCCATACCAGTGAAAGATGTACTTTATGTTCCTAATCTAGAAGGAGGACTCTTATCTGTGAAGCGTCTGACAGCCAGAGGACTCATTGTAACATTCCAAGGTGACAAGTGTTCAATCCTAAACGGCAACCAGACAGTAGCAAGTGCCAAGCTGGATGATCATCTATATCACCTCGACACAGTGAAGGAAAAGGTGAGACTATGTACACACAAGCACAATGACTGTATACATATATGGCACAGACGTCTAGGTCACAGACACCCAGAATGCATACAGGAACTACAGAGGAGGAATCTGGCAAGGGATCTAACAATATCCCCTTGTCCAGTCACTGTTAAGTGTGAATGTTGCAATAAATCCAAAGCTACAAGAGCAACACTTCCCAAAGTCAGTCAGAAGAGAGCTTCAAGACCACTTGACTTAGTTCACAGTGACATGTGTGGTCCCCTAAACCCACCCACACCTGGAGGCAAAAGGTACATAGTGACTTTCATAGACGACTATTCAAGATACACAGTCACCTACCTAATGCAACACAAGAGTGACGTTTTTGACAAATTACAAGACTATATAATAAAGACCAGTAACAAGTTTCAGAGGAAGCCTCTCATACTTCGGAGTTACAATGGAGGTGAATTCACAGGATATAAGATACAAGAGTACTTAAAACAGAATGGAATAGATCATCAAAAGACAGTCCCATATACACCAGAACAAAATGGAGTAGCTGAAAGAAAGAACAGAACTCTGACTGAAATGATCAGATGTATGCTGACAGACTCTGGACTACCACAAAAATACTGGGGTGAAGCAGCTAAGACAGCTACATATTTGCAGAACAAACTTTTTTCCAGAACAATAGAGAAAACTCCATATGAACTTTGGCACAATGAGAAGCCAAATGTAAAACACCTAATAGTTTTTGGATGCAAAGCATTCATCTACACACCTGAAGAAAAATGCACCAAACTCCAAAACAGAGCATTTGAAGGTATCTTTGTTGGATACAGTGACAATGTCAAAGGTTACAGAATCCTTAATCCCAAAACAGACAAGGTTACCATTAGCAACAGCATAACTTTTGTCAAAGATTTAAGAGACAATGTAATGACAACAGTAGAAGAAAAAATAGAAGGGAAAACTGACATTGACCAGCCCATCTCTGTAACTTCTGAACAAACAGTTGAAGTGAGTGCAGACTCTAGCAGTACTGAAGAGCAGACACAAGAAGGCTCAGACACAAAACCGAGACGTTCAACAAGAGAAAACAAAGGTAAACCACCTGTACGTCTCTCATACAAAGCAAGTACTGCCAGTATCAACGAACCTGCAACCTGGGAAGAAATATCTCAGCTTTCAGAACAAGAAGCAAGTAAATGGATAAATGCCACTGATGAAGAGATAAAATCCATGCATGACACTAAAACATGGACACTTACAGAACTACCACCGGGAAGGAAAGCCATAGGCTGTAAATGGACTTTTAAAGTGAAATACAAATGCAGATGGCACAATTGAACGATACAAACAAGACTAGTAGCCAAGGGCTATTCTCAAAAATATGGAGAGGACTATGACGAGACACTTGCACCAGTAGTCAAGCACACTACAATACGGACTTTACTGACAGTAGCCGTCACAAGGAAAATGCAAGTGAAACATTTTGATGTGAAAACCTCATTTCTATATGGCGAGCTAAGAGAAGAAATTTACATGGAACAGCCGACAGGGTTCAAAGATGAAAAAAGGCCAGACCTAGTTTGCAAACTTCGGAGGAGTATATATGGTCTAAAGCGGTGATCACTAAATGGCAGACCGCGGGCCACATGTGGCCCGCATCATGTTTCCATTCGGACCGCCGTGGTACCGCTATTTAGCAGCCTTTTCTTCCCCTGCCGTCGCTCTGTAATCCATTCCTCACAGAGCAGACAGCAGAAGGCAGGACAGTTTTGGATGGAGGGCGGAGCTGGGCGGAGCTGCCCGAGTTTAACAAGCAGGGATTGGCTGCTAGGATGAAGGGCAGTCCTAGCAACCAATCACGATCTTGCAACACCCCCCTCCATCCAAATAGGCTGTGCCTGTGCCTCCCTCCAACCTTCGATCTGTGTGTAAGCAAGGTAAGACAGTAAGGGAGGGGGGTGAAGTCACCAGGGAGTGAGTACACTAGTTTGAAAAGCTGAAAATGAGGAATGCGTGTGCCAGTGATGTGGAAGAGCTGTGGTGTGTGTGTATGTTGAGGACATTACAGTGGACGACAGAGGATTGTAATGTGGGGTGTGGGGGGAGGTTAGGACATTCAAGTGGGGAGGCTGAGGACTGTGATGTGGTGGGCTGAGGACATCATAGTGGGGGGGGGGGGACTAAGGACATTAAAGTGGAGCCCTGAAGACTGTGATGTTCGGTGGGCCCTGAGGACATTAAATTGGGGAGGCTGAGGACTGTAATGTGGGGGGGACTGATGATTGTAATGTGGAGAGAGCTGAGGACAATAAAGTGGGGGACTGAGGACTGTAATGTGTGTGTGTGTCATTAAATTGGGGGAGGCTGAGGACTGTAATGTGTGTGTGTGTGTGTCATTAAATTGGGGGAGGCTGAGGACTGTAATGTGTGTGTGTGTGTCATTAAATTGGGGGAGGCTGAGGACTGTAATGTGGGTGTGTGTGTGTCATTAAATTGGGGGAGGCTGAGGACTGTAATGTGTGTGTCATTAAATTGGGGGAGGCTGAGGACTGTAATGTGTGTGTCATTAAATTGGGGGAGGCTGAGGACTGTAATGTGGGGGGGACTGATGATTGTAATGTGGAGAGAGCTGAGGACAATAAAGTGGGGGACTGAGGACTGTAATGTGTGTGTGTGTCATTAAATTGGGGGAGGCTGATGACTGTAATGTGTGTGTGTGTGTCATTAAATTGGGGGAGGCTGAGGACTTTAATGTGTGTGTGTGTGTGTCATTAAATTGGGGGAGGCTGAGGACTGTAATGTGGGTGGGCTGAATAATGTAATGTGGGGGACAATAAGCACAGTAATGTGAAAGGGGCTGAGGACAGTAATGCGGGGTAGCTCAGGATTGTATTGTGGGGGGGTGGGGGGGATTGTGGAGACAGAGAACAGTAATATGGGGGGGTAATGTAAAAAGGGGCAGAGGATAGTACTGTCAAGGGGCGGGGGGTCGATGAAAAGGAAGTGTGAGAACATTACTGTGAAAGGAGTGGAGGGGGGTGATGTAAAAGGGAACCTGAGGACACTCATCAAGAGGGGATCTTGATGTGAAGGCGGAGGGAACTGTGATGAGCAGTGGGGACTGAGGGATTCAGATCTGTGCAGGTGGAGAAAGAGAAAGAAGTCCTTGACCTTTTATTTCCAAAATCGCGCAGAACCAAGAACCAAGCCGCATGGTGCTGCGTCAACATGCTGTTTGGCACATGCGAAAAGACGCCACGGGTTCCGACATGATATTCGGACCTCTGCTACAAGAAAATCTTACTGACCGAACCTCGATAAATTTTAATTCAATACCCCTGGTCTAAAGCAAGCAGCCAGAGCGTGGAATATAAAAATAAATGAATGCTTACACATCAAAACTTTCTGAGGAGTAAAGCGGACCCCTGCTTATACACAAAGAAATTGGCAAACAGATGGGTCTATATGCTTATTTATGTGGATGATATCCTGATTTGCTTTGAGCAAGAAGGGGATGAAGCAGAAATCCTAGAAAAACTAAATCAGAACTTCAACACCAAAGATCTTGGCAACATAAAGAATTACCTCGGCATCCAGATCGAGAGAGAGGAAGATGGCAGCTTTCTTCTGAACCAAAGACACAAAATACAAGAAATAATTGAAACATTTGGAATGGAAGATGCCAAACCAGTAAAGTCTCCTATGGAAACCAACTACCTAAAGGAGATGAATTGCCAAGATAACCCATTACCTACTAATACTCAATACAGGAAGGCAATAGGGAAATTGCTGTATCTTACCACTGCTACAAGGCCGGACATTGCAGCAACTGTTGGAATCCTATGCAGAAAGGTTTCAATGCCAAGTCAAAAGGACTGGAATGCTGTAAAGCGAATCATTCGCTATCTTAAAGGGACTTCGCACTACAAGTTAAAGTTACCAGCAAGCGATGAAAGCACCTTAACAGGATATGTGGATGCTGACTGGGCAGGAGACACCAGCGACAGGAAATCTACCAGTGGCTACTTATTTTTTCTGTCAGAAGGTGCCATCAGTTGGACTAGTTTCACTGTCGTCTACTGAAGCAGAATACGTTGCTGCAGCGCAGGCAAGTCAAGAAGTTATATGGCTGAGACAGCTATTAACAGATTTGGGTCAACCACAGTTGGGACCAACAGAAATCTATGAGGACAATCAAGGATGCCTCGCACTTGCGCGCATGGAAGGAGTTAATTCAAGAACCAAGCACATTGATGTGAAGTTCCACTTTCTTAGGGATCTTCAAGAGCAAGGTCTTCTTGAGTTACTTTATTGCCCAACCGAGGATATGACAGCAGATATCCTTACAAAGCCTCTGACCGCTGAAAGACACTCAAGGCTTAAAAAGAAGATGGGTTTAATAGACTAAGCCTTAGCTGTTGAGAAGGGGTGTTGGAGATACAACAGCTTTCAGCTTAGCCTATTGCAGTTCATAAATAGGACACTAGATGTCGCTAATGTTCAGTGATATGCTATGCATTTTCTAAGATGTGTTGTAATATCCTGTACACTGTACTGAACTTGTTGGTTATCTCTTCCTGTCTGTTGTTCTTATTACAATGAGGTGACATCTTTGCTTTCTGTGTTATGTTCCAATAAAGAAGCCAGTTCCTGTTACTCCACAATGTCTGATCTGAATGGACTCCGCTGCACCCAGTGATCGCACTCTGCAACAGTTTTCACACTGTTCAAACTCACTGGGTGGATCTCTAGTCGCTAACGCTCAGGTACTAAGCTAATTAGACAGCTAAGTTTGTTTAAAGGACATTGCCAGGAGGTTACATGCTGGGGGGGGGGGGGGCTTCCATAATACTCACTGAGATACTCAAAAATACTCATGCCCCTGGTTTTCCAGTCATGTCCCTTCTGAATATCCATTTCCTTTTAGTGTGTGATGTGGATTACCAGGAGGACAGTTATCTCATTCCTTCTATGTTTCCCCTTTTACCACTTGGTGGGTGCCTTGGGTGAACATCCTGGGTTCTGTAGGATGTGGACAGCTGATGGAGATACTTACTGCTACTGGGAAAGAGAATTTTGGAAGCTTCATGATAAATCTGTTAACCTCCCTGGCGGTATGATTATGTCAGGAATTATGTACCAAAAGCGGTACAATTTTTTGCATGGAAATTTGGCGTTATGTATTATAGGCCTACAATTCTTAGTAATTACTTAAACCTGACCAAAACAAGACTCTAGTAGACATCCCAGATGTGATAAATTTGAAACACAAATGCATGAATTATAATCTAACCATTAATACAATTTTATTATATAATATATAATATAATATAATATAATATAATATATATATATATATATATATATATTATATTATATAATAAAATTATATTATTGATTAGATTATAATTCATGCGTTATATATTTTATATATATATATATATATATATATATATATATATATATATATATATATATATATATATATAATATATATATATATATGTGTGTATATATATATATACATATATGTGTGTGTATATATATATATATATATATATATATGTATGTATATATATATGTATATATATGTGTATGTATATATATATATATATATATATATATATATGTGTATGTATATTGTTGCACAAAACACAAACACATAACATTTATATTATAATATATATATATATATACACACACACATATATATATATATATATATATATATATATATATATGTGTGTGTGTGTATATATATATATTATAATATAAATGTTATGTGTTTGTGTTTTGTGCAACATTTGAATTTCCCTCCCTAGTTCCGCTCCCATGCACCATTGCTGCTGCAGGGAACGGAATCAGGAAGTCATCAGACCGATGGACGAGCGGCGGGGATCTCGGCTGGCGATCACAGCAATGGGAGATCATCGCTGGATCGCCAGGAGAAGGTAAGAGACACCGCTGCACATCCACACCGAGCGGGGATACCGCTAAGCTGGTTAAGTTACAGACAGTTACAAAATGTTTCTGTACTAAGGCATCTCCAATACCCCTTATCTTTTTTGTTTGATACAGCTGTGTAATACACACATCAGCCACTATATTAGGTACACCTTGCTAGCTATTGGGTTGGACCCCCTTTTGCCTTCAGAGCTGCCTTAATTATTCATTGTAAAGATTCAACAAGGTGTTGGAAACATTCCTCTGAGAGTTTGGTCCTTATTGACATGATAGCATTACGCAGTTGCTGCAGATTTATCTGATGCACATACATGATGCGAATCTCCCATTCCACCACATTCCAAAGGTGCTCTATTGGATGAGATCTGGTAACTGTGGAGGCCATTGGAGTACAGTGAACTCATTGTCATGTTCAAGAAATCAGTTTGAGATAATTTGAGCTTTGTGGCATGGTCATTATCCTGCTGGAAGGAGCTATCAGAAGATGGGTGCACTGTAGTCATAAAGGGATAGACATGGTCAGCAACAATACTCAGAAAAAGTGGCTTTTAAATAATGCTCAACTGGAACTAAGGGGTCCAAATTATGCCAAGAGAATATCCCTCACACCATTACACCACCACTACCAGCCTGAACTGTTGATACAAAGCAGGATGGATCCATATTTTCATGTTGTTTACACCAAATTCTGACCCTACCATCTGAATGTCACAGCTGAAATCGAGACTCAACAGACCAGGCAATGTTTTTCGAATCTTCTATTGTCCAATGTTGGTAAGCCTGTGTGAATTGAAGCCTTAGTTTCCTGCTCTTAGCTGACAGGAGTGGCACCCGGTTTGGTCTTCTGCTGCTGTAGTTCGCTTCTGCTTCAAGGTTCCATGTGTTGTGCATTTAGAGATGTTATTCTGCATTCCTTGGTTGTAACGAGTGGTTATTTGAGCGGGGGGCACGAGTGGAAACACCGGGGCTCACTTCACACTCTCTCCTTATATTCCCCCACGGCTTTATTGGTGCAGTGGTATCCTCCCACATTGATCTGTTCTCAGTGTTATTAGATCCCCCTACTTGCTCAGCCCTCTCAGCCTGGCTGCACAACGCCTCCAGTAGCAGCTCTCCCGACATCGGGACTCTGACATCCGAGGGGGAATACAAGGAGAGAGCTTGAAGGTGGCATATAAGCCAGGCATAATTTAAAAAGCGGGATACCCCTGTGAAAGGGGAAAGATATCCGGTGAGTGTGATACCAAGCGGGGGGGGGGGGGGGAGGCAAGAGTGGGAACACTGGGGCTCACTGCATGTTGTGGCACTAATTTGATTGTGACAGCCCCATTCAATGCTTTTCCACTGATGGCACTGCAAGGAACAGCAAGGCCACGGGGAGAGTGATCTTTAAAGGTCACTGCACATCACCAATAAACGGGAAGCTTAAAGGACACAACACTACATCTATGAACTGTTATATCTGCACAAAGTATTGAGTTTTATGTGTGATTTATGATATATGTGGAAATTATATATTGAATGTGTTTGGAACCCCATAGTGAGGAGGTTTCACAAATTTCAGCACTTGCACTTTCTGGTGAATTTGCACTATATATGGTTTACACAATCCTTTGAATTTTTTTGCATAATTATGTTCATTATGTATTTTGCACAATAGGAGCACTCTTTACACAAAAAATTATTTGCACATTTTGCACATGTTTTATTTGTGGATATTATATATCTTTTTGCACAAACACGTTGATATTTGCAGTATACATAGAACAACACCACAACCCAATCCCTTATATATATCCTAAGTATTTGGCACTACCTAGGTAGCGTCCTAATTGGGGGCAGCAGCTCACACCATTTCAGACGATTAAATTATCTATAGTGCGGATTATCCTTACAACCTTATAAATCCCAAGGCTGTCTACCCTTTCTTGATGTCCCCTATGAAAACTCATACCCTTGCAGTGTAAGATGTGGCTATCCAAGATAGCAATCTCTCTCCTCTCAAATTTTCTATTTCAACAGTGGGCCACAGAACACAATACACTTGCTATAAACTCCCTACTCACTGGTACAGGGTTTAGAACAAGCAGGCAACAATTTTCCCATCCATATCACCACCCTACTGGAGGGTTGAATCCTGTTGCATAATTGGTGTAAATAGAAATATTTTAGACATAGACTTACCCGGCACTATGGATATACCACCACATTTTCCTCCCATGTTCACCAAGCATTAAAAAACATGCATTACTCCATCTCTTCAATGCTGCTAAGAATGATATTCTCCTTTTTTTGGAGAAAGACTAGGGTACCATTGAGATCCAATTGGATCTGAAAAGTAAAATGGCGATGGAAGCAGAATGATGGTTGGCAACTTGTACAGATCAATATGAAAGATTTTACAGGGCTTGAACAACCTCAATGCATCATAATCTTTCCGGACCTGTTTTAGGGTCCTGACCTCCTTTTTTTGGGCATCCAAAACTTCCCCCTGGGGCTTCAGGGAATGAGGGCCTGTGTGGGTATTTACCCAAAATGCCCGTTATTGCTTATGGGATTCCTTATACCTGTCTCATCCTGGCTGTAGGAAAGCCGACCCACATCAGCTAAAGTTACTTTCTTTGAATGTTAGCTTTGGTCTTTGCTCTTCTCTATGGCAAATCTCCAGTGTTGCCCTACCCTAAGAGGGTGTGTAAATGTTATTGAATTCATTTTTTGTCTATCATCTAGACACTCTTGGATTGTGAATGCTCACTTGATATCGTAGTTTCTCCATCTTATGAATAGAGGTATTATAAAAAATGTGAGTATCCCCATTAAATTATACAATTCTATGATAGTTGTGATATATTTAGACATACACTATAGTTCCCATCTTTAGATGTACAGTAGACTTTTTGGGTCAGTAAAGGATTTGTTGTTTCAAAAAGCATGGTAATAAGAATGACCCAAATTAGTTATCTTCAGTCTAATTTTGAGTAGCACGTCGACACCCGGAATGTAAATACAACAGTCACACGTTTACATTTGCTTTGGGTGCTTGATATACAGTATCTCACAAAAGTAAGTACACCCCTCACATTTTTGTAAATATTTTATTATATCGTTTCATGTGACTACACTGAAGAAATGACACTTTGCTACAATGTAAAGTAGTGAGTATACAGCTTGTATAACAGTGTAAATTTACTGTCCCCTCAAAATAACTCAAAACACACAGCCATTAATGTCTAAACTGCGGGCAACAAAAGTGAGTACACCCCTAAGTGGAAATGTCCAAATTGGGCCCTAAAGTGTCAATATTTTGTGTGGCCACCATTATTTTCCAGCACTACCTTAACCCTCTTGGGCATGGAGTTCCCCAGAGCTTCACAGGTTGTCACTAGAGTCCTCTTCCACTCCTCCATGATGACATCACAGAGCTGGTGGATGTTAGAGACCTTGTGCTCTTCCACCTTACGTTTGAGGATGCTCCACAGATGCTCAATAGGGTTTAGGTCTGGAGACATGCTTGGCCAGTCTATCACCTTTACCCTCAGCTTCTTTAGCAAGGCAGTGGTTGTCTGCCCTGCGGTCCAGTCTCCGAAGAGAGGGGATCATGCTCTGCTTCAGTATGTCACAGTACATGTTGGCATTCATGGTTCCCTCATGAAATGTAGCTCCCCAGTGCCAGCAGCACTAATGCAGCCCCAGACCATGACACTCCCACCACCATGCTTGACTGTAGGCAAGACGCACTTGTCTTTGTACTCCTCATCTGGTTGCTGCCACACACACTTAACACCATCACCTTTAGAAGAGGCTGCCTTCTCGGATGACAGCCATGCAGACCAAACTGATGCAGTGTGGGCCGTATGGTCTGAGCACTGACAGACTGACCCCCCCCCCGCACCATCAACCTCTGCAGCAATACTGGCAGCACTCATACGTATATTTCCCAAAAACAACCTCTGGAAATGACGCTGAGCACGTGCACTCAACTTCTTTAGTCGACCATGGCGAGGCCTGTTCTGAGTGGAACCTGTCCTGTTAAACCGCTTTATGGTCTTGGCCACTGTGCTGCAGCTCAGTTTCAGGGTCTTGCCAATCTTCTTATAGCCCAGGTCATCCTTTTGTAGAGCAACAATTCTTTTTTTCAGATCCTCTGAGAGTTCTTTGCCATTAAGTGCCATGTGACCAGTATGAGAGATTGAGAGCGATAACACCAAATTTAACACACCTGCTCTCCATTCAGACCTGAGATCTTGTAACACTAACGAGTTACATGACACCAGGGAGGGAAAATGGCTAATTGGGCAAATTTGGACACTTCCACTTAGGGATGTACTCACTTTTGTCGCCAGTGGTTTAGACATTAATGGCTGTGTGTTGAGTTATTTTGAGAGGACAACTAATTTACACTGTTATACAAGCTGTACACTCACTACTTTACATTGTAGCAAAGGGTCATTTCTTGAGGCTCGGTTCACACTTGTGCGATGTGGGAACGCTGCGAATATACAGCGTGTTCCCGCATCGCATCCGCACCTCTGGCAGTTCACACTGCCATATGCGATATGCAGGGGGTGTAAATTAAATGTTAACGACACCCCAAGTTTGATCGCATATCGCAGTGCTATCTGACAGTTCGCATAGAATCGGATTGCACAAGTGTGAACCACTGTGCGATCCGATCCTGATGCGGCTGAAAAAATGCCTCCTGTGCGTCTTTGGTGCGGATGCAGTGCGAATTCAGCCATACAAAGTGTATGGCTGAAATTCGCTTCGCACATTAGATCGCATGTAATGAAGGAGCAGTGCGCTCCGAATTACATGCGATCTCCGCAGCCGCACATATGTGAACCGGCACTCTGTGTTGTCACATGAAAAGATATAATAAAATATTTACAAAAATGTAAAGGCATGTACTCACGCTTGTGAGATACTGTATCTGTCACAAAACAAATGCCAGGATAAAAGGTTTTCCTGCAAATAAAAAAAAAACTAAATATTCGCCTTTTCTACTGCTTGTGTGCCGAAATCCATTTCATTGAAAAGTGAGGCAGAGGTGAGTGAGGAATCACTGAACATAGCATAGCATAAGAGACATAAAAAAATGGCACAGCAATACAACATCTATTGTTTCCCCCCCTAGAAAGTTTGGTATGAGCTGATATTTTCAATTATCTCATTTATATGTATCCCGAAGGTATTTCTGGGAAGTGAGAACACCAGTTATGTCTGTTCAGAAGTAGAAAATTTCAGCTTTGGCTGTAGAAATACAAACTTCATTTGAAAGCATTATGATAATGGCTATATGCATTTTCATTTTGATTAGAAAAAGCAACAAACAGGCCATAGGCAGGGAGAGAATCTGGGGAATGGTCCACTTGGCTCCAAGAATAGGCTGTGCAAAAAAAAAAAAAATAAATAAACTATTAGTGAGTCTCTAATATGCTTTGCAGCAATTAGATCATCAAATGAGTGTGTGTGTGTGTGTATGTATATATATATATACATATATATATATTTCTCGCAAAAGTGAGTACACCTCTCACATTTTTGTAAATATTTTATATCTTTTCATGTGACAACACTGAAGAAATTACACTTTGCTACAATGTAAAGTAATGAGTGTAAGGCTTGTATAACAGTGTAAAGTTGCTGTCCCCTCAAAATAACTCAACACACAGCCATTAATGTCTAAACCACTGGCAACAAAATGAGTACACCCCTAAGTCAAAATGTTTGAACTGGGCTCAATTAGACATTTTCCCTCTCCGGTGTCATGTGACTCGTTAGTGTTACAAGGTCTCAGGTGTGAATGGGGAGCAGGTGTGTTAAATTTGGTGTTATCACACTCAATCTCTCATACTGGTCACTGGAAGTTCAGCATGGCACCTCATGGCAAAGAACTCTCTGAAGATCTGAAAAAAAAAAAAATTGTTTCTCTACATAAAGATGGCCTAGGCTAAAAGAAGATTGCCAAGACCTTAAAACTGAGCTGCAGCACGGTGACCAATACCATACAGCGGTATACCAGGACAGGTTTCACTCATAACAGGCCACGCCATGGTCAACCAAGGAAGTTGAGTGCACGTGCTCAGTGTCATATTCAGAGGTTGTCTTTGGGAAATAGACGTATGAATGCTGCCAGCATTGCTGCGGGGGTTGAAGGGGTGGGGGGTCAGCCTGTTAGTGCTCAGACCATACGCCGCACACTTCATCAAATTAGTCTGCATGGCTGTCGTCCCAGAAGGAAACCTCTTCTAAAGATGATGCACAAGAAAGCCCGCAAACAGTTTGATGAAGACAAGCCTACTAAGGACCTGGATTACTGGAACTATGTCCTGTGGTCTGATGAGACTAAGACAAACGTATTTGGTTCAGATGGTGTCAAGCGTGTGTGGCGGCAACCAGGTGAAGAGTACAAAAACAAGTGTGTCTTGCCTACAGTCAAGCATGGTGGTGGGAGTGTCATGGTTTAAAAAAAAAAAAAGAAAAGCGCTCTAAGTGCAGACAATTTTATTATAAATTATAAACAATAGCTGTAGCAACTCACAAGATGCAACAGTATTCAGGCTTTAATACATCAGGGAGTAAATAGGGCTCCTCTAGGTGGTGCCATTCATCCACGCTTCAGGCAGTATACAATGAGTCCGTCTGTCATAGGAGGGAGGGTGCCGGCTGTCTCTAGCGGCGTCCGGAGCCGGAACTGCAGTGTGGAGATGAGAGAGGAGATGCGGCCACGTCACCAGGAAGCTGAGGAATGCTTGGAATGAGCGGTATGCACGACACGTTTCTGAGCATTCGCAAAGTCCCGATCGGACATGCGCGCTCTTTCATCAGGTGCTGGAGGGCGGTAGTGTTCGGAGAGTTTAAGTAGGAGAGCAAAATGTCAATCATATGTAGACTAACAGTAGGAAGACACGGCTGACAAGTGGCTTAATCCTTTGGTAGTAATGGACAGACAAAAGGATCTAAAGTGTCTAACTACAGCAGAAAATTAAAAGCATCCAAATGATATATAAATATGCATAAGATGGTAAAAAATGTGTTGAATGAAATTAACCCAAAACAGACTCATATTAGGGAAAAATAAACAATAAACAAAAATTCCTCACCTAAAACACACAAACAGGCAATCAATATAAAATGGACATGATCAATACGTCTGTGTATGTAAAGCAAAAAAGGGGAGAAAAAAGAAAAAGAAAAAATAATAATAATAATGTTAAATAATAATAACAAAATTGGCAAAAAAAATATAAAGAAAAAAAGTTAAAGATGAAAAAAGAGGATATAGAATAAAAATAGATCATGTATACACATATATATCTGTATGTCTATAAAAAACTTGATGAAACCAAGTAATACTAAAAACATCTAAATTATTCAATAGATAGCTACATACGTTCCTAACTAATTATATATATATATATATATATATATATAGATATATATATATATATATATATATATATATATATATATATCTATATATATATATATATGCACAAAAAAGTACCAAGAATGTAAAACAACGGGATGGGCATATTAGGCTGGAAAGTAAAAATAGTGTTATATTCAAATGGGGAATAAAATATATAGTGAGAGAGTACCATAAAAAGACTGGGCTATAAAAAACCATACCGTGATGTAAAATTTCACAGAATAGTATGTACATCAAGTTCTTCATTTAACCCCCGGGGTGCAAGAACATGCAGGGTATATATCCAGAACGTTTCTCGCATACAAAGTTTTGAGAAACGTTCTGCTTCCGACAACTCCTTAGAGATGGATTCAATGACCCAGATATGTAGGCCCTCAGTGGATTTCCCGGGGGCTTCCAAGAAATGTCGCGGGACGCTGTGTATGTCACATCCACCCTCAATGAGACGGCAATGTTTTCCAAATCGCTGTCTAATTGGTCTCGGGGGTCTCGGAATCTTGTGTAGTATTTTGCAAGCTTCTTGTTGTCTGGAGCTGCAAACAGATCGACCTCCGGAAGAAAGTCTAGGGACTGAACCCACCTGAAGACTTCTATGTTGAGAGACCGCTTGTTGTTGTTGAGTGTGACCCGGGAGAGAAAGTCTGCCTGCAGGTTCTGAATCCCCGGAACATATGCCGCTGACAAATTGGAAAGATTCTTCTGGGCCCAGAGCATAATCGGCTTCACCTCCCGAAGCAAGGACCAGCTGCGTGTCCCGCCCTGCTTCTTCACATAGGCTACTGCCGTAGTGTTGTCTAACCTGAGGATTACAGATGACCTGGACAGTGAGCTCCCCAACCCATGCTGCTGGCATCCGATGTCACCGTAACCCAGGAGATGGGATCTATGGAGTGACAATTCAGAAGGTTTTCCCATAACAACCACCATGGGAGACACCTTTTCATGGCTGTCGTCAGCGAAATGCGTTGAGCCAGATCATCTGACTCCCATTGCTGGAGAAATCCTCTCTGGAACGGCCGTAGCTTCCAAAGAGCCCATTTCACCATGGGAACTGTCGCTACTAGAGTCCCAACTATCTTCAGGCACTGACAAGCAGTGAGATGAGAGGAGGAGAGGGCCAGAGAAACCCTGTCCCTGATTACTGGGATCTTTTCCACTGGAAGAGAAATTATACCCTCTGCTGTGTTGAACAGGGCTCCCAGGAAGACGAGAGACTGAGTAGGAACCAGGTGGCTCTTTTCGATGTTTAGGATTTACCCAAACTCCTGAAGGACCTCGATGACAAGGTCTCTGTGTCTGAGGAGCTGTGACTTGTCTTGAGACAGGAGAAGCAGGTCGTCCAAGAAATGGTGTAACCTGATGCCCTCTACTCTGATCAACACCACCACTGCCAACAAGACTTTTGAGAATGTGCGAGGTGACGTGGAGAGTCTAAAGGGAAGACAGACAAACTGGAAGTGACTCCCTCCTATAGCGAAGCGAAGGAACTGCTGAAGATTTTCTGCGATAGGAACGTGAAAGTAGGCGTCTTTCAGGTCTACAGATAAACAAGCAAAAAATTTGGGGGAGCATACCCATGTATTTCTAAAGCTGGTGCAGCTATGAACCAAAAGACATGTATATTAAAAAAGAATAGCGCACACATGCAAAAGAAATTACTACCAAATTTGAAGACAATCCATAAATAAAAATGGGGATTTGGTCCCACCATATGGCCATATAGTGCTCAAGCCCACCACTACGTCAAAGTACCCCATTATCAGTGGGTCCTACACTATCCATGAAAAAGAGATGAATCCAGCCTTTCTAACCCTTGGAGATAATACTCCTTGCTGGGAAAGATGTGCAAATGCACTACAGGGGACTCCTCCTATATCCACTTGATAGTGGACACTGATAGAGTACAGGTGTGTGTGGGGGGTGGGGTGGGTTTCTCAACCTCGGTAGTCTGGTCAGACCGAATACATAATAAACAAGCAAAAAATTTGGGGGAGCATACCCATGTATTTCTAAAGCTGGTGCAGCTATGAACCAAAAGACATGTATATTAAAAAAGAATAGCGCACACATGCAAAAAAAATTACTACCAAATTTGAAGACAATCCATAAATAAAAATGGGGATTTGGTCCCACCATATGGCCATATAGTGCTCAAGCCCACCACTACATCAAAGTACCCCATTATCAGTGGGTCCTACACTATCCATGAAAAAGGGATGAATCCAGCCTTTCTAACCCTTGGAGATAATACTCCTTGCTGGGAAAGATGTGCAAATGCACTACAGGGGACTCCTCCTATATCCACTTGATAGTGGACACTGATAGAGTACAGGTGTGTGTGGGGGGTGGGGTGGGTTGCTCAACCTCGGTAGCCTGGTCAGACCGAATACATAATAAACAAGCAAAAAATTTGGGGGAGCATACCCATGTATTTCTAAAGCTGGTGCAGCTATGAACCAAAAGACATGTATATTAAAAAAGAATAGCGCACACATGCAAAAGAAATTACTACCAAATTTGAAGACAATCCATAAATAAAAATAGGGATTTTATTTATGGATTGTCTCCATATTTGATAGTCATTTCTTTTGCATGTGTGCGCTATTCTTTTTTAATATACATGTTGCTTGGTCCATAGCTGCACTGGCTTTAGATATACATGTTCAGGGTTTGCTCCCCCAATTTTTTGCAGGTCTACAGATATTAGCCAGTCTCCTGGCTGAACTGAGTGTTGAATCGTCTGGAGAGACTCCATTTTGAATCTTTCTTTGAGAATAAAACGATTTAAATGTGTTAGATGACGGGCCTCCAGGAACCGTTCTTCTTTTGAACCATAAACAGGGAAGAGTAAATACCCTGACCTTTTTCGATGTCTGGAACAGGAACCACTGTGCCCTGGAGTAGCAGGGAGTCTATGTAGATGAGAAGGACCCGTCTTTTCTCTTCTGATCCGGGAATGGAAGTCGGGACAAATCTGAGTCTATGGGTGCGGTCGAAGGTCCAGGAGTGCCCGACCAAGACCTTATTGACAATCCAGGTGTCTCGGATTGAGGCCGCCCAGACACGTTGAAAGTGGAAAAGACGAGCCCCCACCTGACATGTCTGAGTGGGTCCAACCTCAAAATGACTTAATGGCCTCCCGATTCCCGAACAAATCTCCTTTGGATGATTTTTGAAAGGAGGACTGCCTGGACTTCCAGCCTCTACCATAGCTCTTGCCTGGCTTGTAGCTGCGTGCTTCTCTGGATCGACCAGCGTTTTGCTTCCTAGGTGGAACTCTTTTGAAGCCAGCTGGGCGTCTATCCTGACGGAGGAACCCCGACCTACCGCCAGTGGCCTTAGAGACGGCACTCTCTAATTTGTTCCCAAAGAGGGAGGAACCCTCGAATGGGATCCGACACCATACTTGTTTCGATGCGGCGTTAGCTACCCAAGGCTGAAGCCAAAGTGCCCGTTTGGAGGTCACGGAAGATAGCATCACCCGGGCCAAAAGACAGATGATGTCAATAGAGGCCTCCCCCAGGAAAGCAGATGCCATTTTCAACTCCTGATTGAATAGGGGAGCTCCTGGCAACCTCTTCAGAGACACCTTTAAGAGTCTCCTCAATATCTTCAGACCAAATTTCCATTGCCTTGGAAGTTGCGGCCAGAGCTAAGGCCGGTTTGCAGGCCATACCCACTGTAAGATAGACTCGTTTTAAATCTGAGTCAATTCTTCTCTTCAATGGATCCTTAAAGGAGGCTGTATCCTCCAGAGGGAGAGTCACGTGCTTGACAAGCCTCATTACTGCTGCGTCAACCAGTGGAGGGGATTCAAGATGTTTAACTTCCTCTTGCTTAAAAGGATACAGTTTTGCCATTTTAGAGAGCATGGAATTTTTTCTCTCTACCTTATTCCACTCTTCAGTGATAATTTCCCCTAGTTCACCTAGGAATGGAAAGTTGAGACGTTCTTTGCTCAGTTGTTTGAAAAAAAATTTCTGCTTAGGAGGAGAGACCGTTTGCTCCTCCCACTCAAGGGCTTCCCTTACTACCTTCACCAAAGGGGGAACAAGCTCAAAATCAAAGCCCACACAGGGATTGTCTGTTTCCGAATCACTCTCTGATAAGAGGAGGGAAGGACGACTTGGCTGAGAAGAATCTAAGCAGTTTTGACCCTGCGATTCTATTTCTGGGGAGCGAGGTTGTACATAATTCGCTCTTTGGTGAGAGACCCCTAGATCCGCCAGAGAGTCCTTCAGGACCCGTTTCACTACAGACTCCAGATGCTGGTCTGAGCTTTGTCTTTCCCCTGCGGCTTGAGCATAGCAACGGTCGCAGAGAGATTTTCCGTCTGGGACCTGCAGGCCACACCCCCAGCATTTATTCTTGCGGGGTTGACCCGAGCAACCGTGGACCCTAGAAGGAGAGGACAAGTCTTCACCATGGTGCCTAGAGCTGGAAGGGGATTTACGCCTTGATCTAAAAGAGGAATGCCGGTGCTGGGACTTTGAGTGGCGATCCTCTTTGCGAGCAATATGCTGCAGATCAGACCTTGAAGAGCTACAAGACATAAATGATAGAGAGAGATATCACGGTAAAGACAGGATCCGTGTTACCTCCCATTAATAACTGTCCCCCAAAATACCTGCCGTTAGAGGGCTGACCACCTAGGGGCGGAGATGACTCCATGCTGGCTGAAGTGATTTGCTAAAGACAGAAGGAGACAGAAATAAGTATTGTGCTATAAGCTGCCAAAAAGTGTGTGTGGGGGGGGAGGGAGAATCCCCACCAGTGTCACTAACCTGTTGGATAGGAATCCGAAACCTGGGGAAGCCTGCTGCAACAAAAATGACATTCCCATTTTTGCAAAGGCAATTTCCCTTTTTAAATTTGGCGCCAGGATGATGTCAGCGCCAGCCGCGGCAACTGCGCATGCGCAAAATGGCCGCCAAACGCGAAACTGCACATGCGCTAACCAAGCCTCGCTTTTGGACCCGGTCACGCATGTGCAGAAGACCAGTATACCGGGACCAAGATACAGGAAGACCGGCAATCAGTGAGAAAAGACACCCGCCCCCCCCCCTATCAGCACAAAATGAGAGCACACGAATACCAGGGAGGACAAAAACACAAGTAAGCAAAAAACAACACTAGAACCAGGGAAAATGAACATAAATATAGCATGGATATCAAAAGGTACTTGCGGTTTAGCTCAGACACGGTCAGCGCAGTACACTTCGGGCAACACAGAGCCACCCGCAGCAGCTGGGCCTTTTGGCCAGCAGATGAGTCTTCAGTTGCCCCCTCCATACCCAGCTAATAGCAAGGGCTTTTTGGAGGAAGGACCATGCTGAACCAAATCCAAATCCTAAAATGTCCATTTGAAGGTAGGAACGCAAAATTTTTTTCTTTATATTTCTTTTTGCCAATTTTTTTATTATTATTTATCATTAGTATTATTATTTATGTTTATTATATTATTATTATTATTTGTATTTATATTTTATTTTTATTTATATTTAATTTCATTTGTACTTTTATTTATTTATTTTTTAATTTTCGATTTTTATTTTTATTTTTTATATTTTATATATATATATATGTATATATATATATATATATATATATATATAAAACAATATATATATATATATATATATATATATATATATATATATATATATTGTATTTTTAATTTCTATATTTATTTTCATTTTTATTAATTTTTGTTGTACTACCATTTTTCTTTTTATTATTACTATTATTTTCCTTCATTTCCTTTTTCTTTTTTCTCCCCTTTTTTGCTTTACATACACAGACGTATTGATCATGTCCATTTTATATTGATTGCCTGTTTGTGTGTTTTAGGTGAGGAATTTTTGTTTATTGTTTATTTTTCCTAATATGAGTCTGTTTTGGGTTAATTTCATTCAACACATTTTTTTACCATCTTATGCATATTTATATCATTTGGATGCTTTTCATTTTCTGCTGTAGTTAGACACTTTAGATCCTTTTGTCTGTCCATTACTACCAAAGGATTGAGCCACTTGTCAGCCGTGTCTTCCTTCTGTTAGTCTACATATGATTGACATTTTGCTCTCCTACCTAAACTCTCCGAATACTACGGCCCTCCAGCACCTGATGAAAGAGCACGCATGTCCGATCGGGACCTTGCGCATGCTCAGAAATGCGTCGTGCATACCGCTCATTCCAAGCATTCCTCAGCTTCCTGGTGACGTGGCCGCATCTCCTCTCTCATCTCCACACTGCAGTTCCTGCTCCGGACGCCGCTAGAGACAGCCGGCACCCTCCCTCCTGTGACGGACGGACTCATTGCACTTTTCTTTTTCGTTTTTTTTCGCTTCAGAGTTTCCCTCACTTCTGAGAAGAGCTGCTCAGTGCCTTGGACATCTTGATTGTGAGACTTTATTTATGGACACTTGGTATATACAAATAAGTCCCTTTTTTTCAGGTATTTTTAATCCTACACCTCCCTCTCCTCTTGTGTTCGGTTTGTTTTTACCCTTCATAAGCTGGTGGTTTTTAGCCCTCTTTTACAGTGGAGTGTCATGGTTTGGGGCTGAATGAGTGCTGCTGACACTGGGGAGCTACAGTTCATTGAGGGAACGATGAATGCCAACATGTACTGTGACACAGTGAAGCAGAGCATGATCCCCCTCCCTACGGAGACTGGGCCGCAGGGCAGTATTCCAACATGATAACGACCCCAAACACACCTCCAGGATGACCACTGCCTTGCTAAAGAAGCTGAGAGTAAAGGTAATAGACTGGCCAAGCATGTCTCCAGACCCAAACCCCACTTAGCATCTGTGGGGCATCCTCAAACAGAAGGTGGAGGAGCGCAAGGTCTCTAACATCCACCAGCTCTGTGATGTCGTCATGGAGGAGTGGGAGAGGACTCCAGTGGCAGCCTGTGAAGCTCTGGTGAGTTCCATGCCCAAGAGGGTTAAGGCAGTGCTGGAAAATAATGGTGGCCACACAAAATATTGACACTTTGGGGCCAATTTGGATATTTTGATTTAGGGGGACTTAGGGATGTCACAAAATGTTTTAACTGAAGATATTTCTATTAATTTAATATCATGTTTCCTCCCCTAGTGTTGAGTTCATGGTAATGGTTGAGGTCTGTGGTAATGGAGGTTTAAACAAAATTTAAATGCTATCCAAAACAAACAAACATAAGAAAGATTCCTGATTAGAGATGCACACTTAAAACAAATATCTGTTTAATGGCTTTCCTACATAGGTCATGAAAAGTATGTTTCTTTCTTTATATATCTCTATTTCAGTGGTGAGATAATTCTGAAAACATTTTTAAATGCTGTTTTAAAATCCTTGTTCCTCAGACTGTAGATGAGAGGATTAAGGAGAGGAAGGATCACTGTGTAAAACACAGACACAACTTTGTCACCGGAAGAGTTACGATAAGAACTTGGCCAAAAATAATTAAAAAAAATGGAGCCAAAATATACAAAGACCACTGTTAGGTGAGAGGTACAAGTAGAGAAAACTTTACTCCTATTACCCTTAACTTGAATCTTAAGAACTGTTTTAAATATATAGGCATAGGACAAGAAGGTCAACACGAGAGAACCAACTCCAAGGAAGCCACCCAAGAGAAGAATAAGCACAATGTTGAAGTAGATGTCACTGCAGGAGATCTTAAACATTTGTGGAAGGTCACAGAAGAAGCTTTCTATAATATCTGATCCACAAAATGTTAATTTTAAGGAATAAAGTGTGTGACTTAAAGAATGGGTAATGCTGAGACACAACACAATGGACACCAACTGTGCACACATTTTCCAACTCATGATCTGTGTGTAATGTAATGGCTTACAAATGGCGGTATATCGATCATAGGACATGACAGTTAACAGAAAAGCCTCACAACTGGCAAAGAATATAAAGAAGAAGACTTGGGTTATACAGGCCTTTATGGAAATTTTTCTTGCGTTGGCGTGAAGGTCAAATAATATTCGTGGGACGGTTAATGAGGAATAAGAGAGGTCCAAACCAGCCAGGTTCCCAATGAAGAAATACATAGGTACATGGAGGTGAGAGTTAGTGACTATGAGGAAAATTATCAGCAAATTCCAGATTATTGTCAAAAGGTAGGTGAGAAGGAAAAAGAGAAAGAGAGGGAGCTGAAGAGTCGGAAGGTCAGACAGTCCAGAAAGAAATAACTCCTTCAGTAATGTCTGATTTCCCATTCCAATATATTTACGTTTTAAATAGGAAAAAAGTTAATCTTATCTATGTTTTGGCTGGTAATCATCCAAAACAATGCAAAATCAAGATTTATGTTTAGAATTTTTCTTTTTTTTTTTAAAGAACAACTGAAACCTACAAATAAAATACAATTCACGCTATTCTGTGTTTTAAAAGAAGACTTGATTTATGACAATCTAAAATATGAAATGAGAAATTCTACCAGCACAAGTTAAGATGTTGACTGAAATTGTGCACAGAAAATATGAATCGATTTCTTGTTACTATCATTGATGTTAAATGATATAATTCTTCACCAAAATTGTCAGATATTCGCAGAGTGTAATATCCATTGTCCATCATTTATAAGACAGAGAAAAGTCACTTATTCCTGCCGCATCAGAAAAGGAACTTTGGACTTTGGACTTTGGCCTTACCTGAACAAAATACAGTAATGATTATAATTTTTGCCATAGTCCTGCGTTCATGAGAAGACTGAAAAACAATAATTTCTATAGATGAAAAAATTCAGCCTGGTAGATTGTTGTACTTTCTCCTTTTCCATAAAAGCGAGACCTCACAGGAACCTCACATACAGGAAATTCAGGTAAAGGCCATCATTTATCCATCTTAATAGCATGAAGGCACTATAAGGTAGATCTAAACACTAAAATCTCATATAAGCTGGAACTTGAAAATGTCACCTCATGTGTTGATTAAATCTGTTGCAGCTCTCATTGAAGTATAACTAAATTCAAACTTTTTTTTTTTCTTCAGTAAAGATATCATAGGGATGGGGGAAATCCATGTTCGTTTTTCTGCCATCTGTGTCACACTGAGAAATTTCCCTTTAGCATTCTTCTGTAGACACAACAGGAGGTCTCATTTCCCATCACTTTCAGAATCCTAGACAATGGTCACGAGGACAAAAAGAGAAGGTGAATCTCTCCAGCTGAAAAAACAGACAGCAAAAAAAACAGACAGAGGATCCAATCTCTCACTCTATCAAAAAGCAAAAACATTTGTTTAGATACTCTTTAACCCTGGTGATCTGGCCATAGGTCAAGCACTTATTATGGAGTGACAACTGTTAATCATTTGTTGTCCTGTATTGTCATTTTCTCTCTTCTATAGGTAAAACTTTAGGAGGCCATTCTGACACATAATACACAGACATGGTCCACCATTGTCACTATCAGATGAACCTGTCTAGAGCAATGATGTGCAGCTGACACTGGAGTGAGTGCATGTAAACAAGAAGGAGCTAAAAGAGGCTGCGGGAGATCAGTTGCATTAAAATTGTAAAGAAAAGATGAAAAAAGTGACAACAAGGATTTTGGGGGTAAAATGACAACTGTACACAGTGCAGAGAGAAATCTAAATGTCATCCAGTTACAGTTTAAATCTACTTTAAAATGTGCAAGAATGCTTTAAGTGACTATGAGAGTAGTGTCTAAAATACTTATCCCTGTACATAATATGGGTCAGTAACTCATAGCCATATTCAATGTGTCAGCATAATGGTCGGGCAACCAACATTCTTAAAGGGGGAGCTCAGCCATGGTAGTCTCCAATATTCTCTCATCAGATCCTCTTGAATTTTAGAATGTCTGAAACAGTATTTATCAATGTTTGTAATTTGATGAGTCAGAACCAAAGTGTTTTTTTTTTTGTTAATCAATGTAACTAAGGAGCCTTCCTCTACAAAGCTGTACAAATATGAAGAAATATTCATATAACTAAATATGAAAATAATATATAAATGAATGTTGAATCAAAATGTCATGATCATTTGTCAATACTTTTATGTTTCTTTATTAACATAATCCGAGAAATATCAAACACAGGAGACAACCAGATGAAAAATAAAAATTACCTTAAAACATTTAAGAGATTGTTAATATATGTTTACATCAATCAAAGAAGCGCGTAAGCATACAATGTGTAGAGTGACAACAGCATCATATTTATCAGCTTGTACATAAAATAAAATTTGATTATTTACCTGCCCCGTATCTAAAAACAAAAAACGCTTAATCTGAACTGAGACCAAATAAATCAGAGATTTATGTATTATGAGAGAGTTCTGCTGTAAGGAAAAAACTGTTCTAATTTGCTATACAGACATATATAAAAAATAATGCAAAAAAACAAAAAAGAAGACATCAATTAGGTTATACTAGCTTTTACAAATAAAATTATAGCTGACAATTAGCATCTTGTAAAAGTATGCACTTGGGGGCTATGAATATGCATGCATCATACATACTAGGGGGGGTAGAACTGGGGGAATCCATAGCGGAGAAGGATCTGGGTGTTCTGGTAGATCATAAGCTTAATAATAACATGCAATGCCAAGCTGCAGTTTCCAAAGCAAGCAAAGTCCTTTCTTGTATTAACAGAGGCATGGACTCCAGAGAGAGAGATATAATTTTGCCCCTGCACAAATCATTAGTAAGACCTCATCTGGAATATGCAGTTCAGTTTTGGGCAGCAGTTCTCAAAAAGGATATCGGGGATCTGGGGAAAGTGCAGAGAAGAGCAACCAAATTGATATGAGGCATGGAGGAGCTCAGCTATGAGCAAAGATTAGAGGAACTGAATTTATTCTCTCTTGAGAAGAGGAGATTAAGGGGGGATATGATCAACATGTATAAATACATGAGAGGTCCATATAGTGAATTTGGTGTTGAGTTATTCACTTTTAGGTCATCACAGAGAACAAGGGGGCTCTCTTTACGTCTAGAGGAAAAGAGATTTAATCTCCAAATACGGAAAGGTTTCTTCACCGTAAGAGCTGTGAAAATGTGGAATAGACTCTCTCCAGGGTGGTTCTGGCCAGCTCAGTAGATTGCTTTAAAAAAGGCCTGGATTATTTCCTAAATGTACATAATATAACTGGGTACTAATATTTATAGGTAAAGTTGATCAAGGGAATATCCGATTGCCTCTCGGGGGATCAGGAAGGAATTTTTTCCCCTGCTGTAGCAAATTGGATCATTCTTTTTTGGGGTTTTTTGCCTTTCTCTGGATCTGTGGGTGTAGGATTGTATATATGGGATTGTATGATTGTGTTTTCTTTTTTGTTTTTTGTTTTTTATTGGTTGAGCTAGATAGACTTGTGTCTTTTTTCAACCTGACTAACTATGTGTACATCCCTGTAATAAAAAAAAACTTTCTGTATCTGTTTTTTTTCTATACAGACAGAACCAACTCAAACAAAGCAAAACTAACAAGTGAAATTTCAAACCCAGGAGAAAAAAAAAGATGAGATTTAAAAATGACCCTAAATAAAACATTCCATTGATTATTAATTCATATTTCCATCAATAAAAGAAATACGTGAGCATACAGAAAGAGTTTAGGGAGTGACAACAGCGTGATATTTATCAGCATGTACATTACATAAAATGTGACTATTTATTTGTCTTCTATTAAAAAAAAAAAAAAAAAACAGAAGACATATTACCTGACGTGAAACAAAAGTGTTCAGTGTTAAGTGTTAAAAAAGATCTCAGCTGAAAGAAAAAATATTCTTTTACAATTTTTTTCTATACACACATGTATGCAAAACAAGAAAAATAACAACACAAAAGATCACATCAATTAGGTTGAGCTAGGCTTTACAAATGGAATGACTGGAAATTGCCATCCTGGTAAAAAACAAAGAGTGAAGGAAAATTACCTCTGAATCACAGACTGGTAAAATTGGCAATTTCCTGTGTTTCACTCCTAGCTCAAATTTTGTCAGTGATCCCCCAGCAGTAAAGTAAAATTCTGATAGAAGAGCGGTGAGGGTAAAGCTCCTCCGAAAGGATCAGTTCAGTGGCATCAGGTCATGTGGCACATGGAGACATTTTGTTGAAGGAAGTTAAATTAGAACAACAAAAAATGTATGTGACATTTCTGGTCACAATACAATTTCATTATCCACACATACATATATTTATAATACAGACATTTCCCCTGACATCTCCAAAGCACACATGAAGGTATTGGCTCTGTGTTACTTTGGGATTAATTAAAAACAGTATTCATTTAATCCCCTGGAAGATGAATCTCTACAGAGAATCAAACATCATCTGAATTAATTTCTCCCTCAGCGACACACACTTTGGGCCTTTAGAAATAAATAACTGCTTTTAGATTTTCCAAACTTTACCCTTTTAGCTCTTTTTTTTATTAATAGATGTTTCTATAAGTTTAAAAAGGAGAAGGTGTGATGCTGGAAAGAATCAACAATAAAATTGTGTAAAGTTTAGTAATTGACAAACAATATTAAAAAAATTAGAAAGGTAAAACAAAAAAAAAAATTGAACAATGATGGCAAGTTTAAGAAGGTTTTTTTGCCAGCTGCCAGCACAAAAATGTTGGATCTTTTTAAATTTACAGGAATATAAATTATTTTCCTAAATCTCAATTAATGTAAATATAGGTTTAAATACATTTTAGTAAAACTTCAGAATAAGAGCAGAGAACTTGCCCAAAGCCAATCTGTAACTTGGGAAAACCACAAAAATAAATTCCCATGGAAGATAATGATGGTAACACAGTAATTGTGTCCTTTTAAATAGACTTTTTTGACATCTGCAATTTTCCCAGATGTATTCCCTGACTGGGGTACAATAGGTCTTTATTTTTGGTGCCCCACCAACACTGGAAGTTTACCTAAAATTTATTGGCAGATGCTAATGCTAATTTTTATCTGAGCAATGATTACATTCTAAACCAGGAGGATTGTGATTAGATATCAATTATTGAGGTAAAGGAACATGGTTTTTAATCTATAGGTTTTAAAGTTTAACCACTTCCGCCCTGCTCACATTGCTGCTACTGCGGCAATGTGGCACGATCCCGTCCAGCGACGTAGACCTACGTCGCTGGACTCCGCCCCTTGTGGGCGGCGCTCGCGCGCCGCCGGAGGCTCGCTCCCTCAGTGTTCAGTCACAGCGTGAGTCGGGCCAGGGGAGGAGCAGCGGCGATCGCCGCTGCTCTGCCCCGATCGTCGGGGAATCGAGTGAGGAGATCCGCCCGCCTGTGTAAATAGAGCGGGCGGATCTCCATAGTGACAGGGACTGACAGATCGGAGTGTTCAGCATAGCTGGACATCCAATCTGTCCTTCTGTCACTCAGTCACCTCCCCCCCCCACACGTCAGTAAGCACCAGGCATACATTAACCCCTCCCTTTCCAATAAAATTAACCCCTTCCCTGCCAGTGTCATTTTTACAGTAACAGTGCATATATATAGCACTGATTACTGCAGTAATGTCACTGGTACCCGCAAAAGTGTCAAAAATGTCAGTCAAGGGTCCGATCTGTCCGCCGCAATGTCGCAGTCCCGCAAAAAAAATTGCCATTACGCGTTAAAAAAAACCACCAAAAATGACAGAAATCTTTCCCTTAGTTAGTAAACGCAATAACTTTTGCGCAAACCAATCAAAATACGCTTATTGCGATTTTTTTTACCAAACATAGGTATCAGAAAACAAATTGGCCAAAAATTAAAAAAAAATTTGATTTTTACATTTTTTTGGGGGGGAATTTCATGTAAAAAAATGTTAAAAATATTGTTATTTTTTCAAAATAAACGCTCTTTTTTTGTTTATAGCGCAAAAAGTAAAAATCGCAACGGTTGATCAAATACCACCAAAAGAAAGCTCTGTTTGTGGGAAAAAAAGGACGTAAATTTCGTTTGGGTACGGCGTCGCACGACCGCGCAATTGTCAGTTAAATTTGCACAGCGCCGAATCGCAAAAAGTGGCCTGGATGGAAGACAGCAAAATCCTTCGGTGGTAAAGTGGTTAATGAAGCCCTTTGTCATTAACATTCTAAAATTGTGAACATTTTAAAGGGAAAAATTTGGGTCTATAGTTTATATTTAAACCTTAATCCTTAACCTTGAGGGAGAAACTATGGAGTGACAAATATTAAGACTTTCTTGCCATGTTTCTCAAAGTGCTGTCCAATTGGTGAGGGCAATTTAATGGATTTCCATGTCAGCCCACTGCCACACAAGCCACTGCTTGTTGATGGACATTTACCTTGGCTAACTGAACACCAACTAATAATGTTATCATAGGTTGGGTACTAAGAGGCCACCTGATGCCTTGTGAAGGTGTGTAATTCTTTTGGATAGCTTTGAAAATAATTTATTATAAATGTACAATATTATTAATTCTATAATGTCCCTGTTCAAAGTTTGTATTTTCCCTGTCCAGAATGAGGTAGGAGAATTGTGAACTACTGATCTTAGCTTATGAATTAGTTGTGTGTATATCCACATGTACGCTGTGTGCAGTTTATTTGATTTTTCTCCCAAATCAATTAATATAGAGGGGTTTGTTCTGGAGATCAAAGCTATATGCTCAGAGGGCTTGAGTGGAAGCTGAGATATTGCAAATTATAGCTTCAGAAACGTCCATTAATTTAATAAGAGATGTAAGGCTTTGAAAAAGAGATAAACATCTACCGTTCATCTCACAGTTATTAACATTAACCAGAGATATCAGGGTTGTATTTGAGATTGTGAGTTTATTTGTGAGGGCAAACAAGGAATACGATTTATCCTTGTCCCATATCTTTTCTGATGTCAGAAACCTATATGCATTCTGCCTGGCTTCTCTGTATGCACCATTGAATTGCTTATGATACACAAAGGACCTTCCATAAAGTTAGAGTCCTCCATCCTGCTCACACTTTGTAGCCTCTCTTTCCTTTGTGTATGCTCAGTGCAGGCTCAGCAGTAGGCAGATACCTGGGCATGCTCAATACAGCATCACAGGTCATACCATCAGAGCATGCTCAACTTAGTGCCGTACATGTTGTCATTTCATCTCAGTGGTCAATCCTGATTCAATTGTAGCTCTATAAATAGTAATTAAAAATATTAAAATACCACCTGTGATAGAGGTTCCATCCATCGTTCTAGACTTCTTAACCACTAGAGTTGGACGAACGGTTCAGGCTGAGCAAAAGTTCAGCCTGAACATCGTCTGTTCGCCCGTTAGGCAAACACCAGATTTTGTGGACCGTTCGGCAGGATGTTTGCCTTCCAAGTGCCCAAAAATGCACAGCCCACTGCACAGTGTATTCTAGGGCCCTAATTGGATGAAACCTTGCACCTGATCGCTGGTTAGGTGCAAGGCTTTGCCCATTAGTGCACAGAGCACTGTCAGAGCTCTGATTGGACAAAATGAGGATGACTTTGTCCAATCAAAGCTCAGTGGTCATAGTCCCACCTCACACTATAAAAGATTCCTTCCCACAGAAAGCTTTTGCAGTGTGTGCAGCCCGCTGCTTAACAACCGGCTATTCTTCACACAGAATTCGAATCAGTCAATCATTTTTCGACCAATCCGAATTCTTATCGTCCTAAAAATTTGGAATTCGATAGAAAACGAATAAACAAAACTACTTTTAACAAATTTCAAAGAAATTAGTTACTATTAGTTACTATTTCATTCGGAGATTCGGATACATTGGAATCTCTGAATAACCAAAAATTTGTCTGAATTTGTATTTGGACCGAAACAAATTGTACATGTCTATTGAGTTTAGTGTGAGTATAGTGTTATGTGTCAGTATAGTGTGAGTATAGTGTAGTGTCAGTGTAGTGTGTTAGTGTAGTGCACTGTTCAACACAGAATTACATAACAGTTAGTGCTCTATACATTGCCGTATACCCTTTTTTGTTTGGTTGCTGCATGCTTTTTTTTTTTGGCCCCTGCCTGCCCATTTTTTTGTCAGCCGTAGTCTTTCTGACTGCAATGCTGGCGTTCCCTCTTTCTCATTTTTTTTAATAGTTTTTTACATTTCTATCCACGTTGGTTCTCAATTTAAAGTGCACCAAACACAACTTTTCATTTAATAAAGTGCGTCCAATTTCCCAGTTTCTATTGAATTTGGGAATAAAGACCCCCCCCCCATCATGTCTGGGAGGCCAACAAGGAGAGGCAAACATTCCCATGGCACTGTGAGGGGGCAAGCAGCGTATGTGTCCACAGGCAAAGGTAGATGTAGTCTGTCCTCAGGCAGGACACCTTTGTCTGTGTTCAGTGATGTTACCCGTGCTATCCAGCCAAAGCATGCATAGAAGGTGGTGAACTGGCTTAATAAATCATCCTCATCCTCCTCATCCTCTATGACTCAAGCCCAGTGCCCTAGTGCCCAGTCCTCTGCAGCTGCCAGAGTGGCTTATTCTGCCTCCCTATCCACAGCTACTCTTCCCATAGCCCCAGCATCATGCATGGAGGAGTCAGCTAAATTATTTGAACACAGCATCAGCCACTTGCTTCTTGAGGATGCACGGGCATTACTTGATTCCAATGTTGGTTTTGAGGTACAGGAAGGGAGGAACAGAAGCTTACAGAGAGGGGAGAAAACTGATAAACAACAAATTGGCAGTCATGTTCCCCCAGCCACAGCGTATTGCCAAGTTGGCTCCAGTGATGATGAGGATGGAGGTCACTGACACTCCTTGGATAGAGCAGAGGAGGAAATTCCTTTAAATATAGTGCTTGGGGGGTTACCTTAGTCTGCTTTTAGGAAAAGTGGTTGTTGGGCGCTTCTGACCAGGCAAGAGGGAAGGGAGTCCACCGCTGTAAGGGGGGCGCAGGGGATGCTCCAGATTCTTGTTAGGAGACTGTCCTGAATGACAGGGTACGAGGCAGCACTGGCGGGAAAACTCAGAGGAATCCGCTGGCACAGGTAGAAAGAAAAGAACAGGCACCACTGTAAATAGCCAAACAATTTATTGCACAAAATACATAATGACTTACACATAGGTAAGCTGCAATCCGTATCGCAGCGTCTCCAGCGCACGATCCGGCCGTCCACCGGTCCGGAGGTGACGTCACAGGAAGCTGGTCAAAGACTTGGTTACACCGGAAGCCGCAAATGGAACGCAGGCTCCCGGAAATGACGCAACGCGTTTCGGAGCATGCGCACTCGGCTCCTTCCTCAAGCGTAAGTGACTGCCACCAGGTGCCAGGTTTAAATACGGCAGTCTACGATCAATTAGCATTAAAATCAACACAAGGGGCGGCGCAATACTCTGCAGGAGTTTAGGTAATACAATGAAATCTACAAATAATAGAGGACGTAAAAATACTTGTAATAATACTTGTAATGTATACTGTTTGTTTTAAAATATTTGTAGATTAATAAGCCCCAGTATGAAATTCATTGTATTACCTAAATGTATTGTGCGGACTCTCCAAAAGTGCTGGCTGTGTAGCTGGTCCTGCAGAGTATTGCGCCACCCCTTGTGTTGATTTTAATGCTAATTGATCGTAGACTGCCGTATTTAAACCTGGCACCAGGTGGCAGTCACTTACGCTTGAGGAAGGAGCCGAGTGCGCATGCTCCGAAACGCGTTGCGTCATTTCCGGGAGCCTGCGTTCCATTTGCGGCTTCCGGTGTAACCAAGTCTTTGACCAGCTTCCTGTGACGTCACCTCCGGACCGGTGGACGGCCGGATCGTGCGCTGGAGACGCTGCGATACGGATTGCAGCTTACCTATGTGTAAGTCATTATGTATTTTGTGCAATAAATTGTTTGGCTATTTACAGTGGCGCCTGTTCTTTTCTTTCTACCTTAGTCTGCTTTTAAGTAAAGTGGCGCATCTGTACCATGTATAGGACTTGCTGCAGCAAAACTGACATTTATAAAGAAAAAAAAGACATTTAAAATTATTTTTCCTGCAAACTTTCTTTACTTTGTAAACAATGGCTTAAGTATCCAGTTTGTATGATGAGGTCACACCTTAGTGCACTCAGAACAAGATTAGAGTTTAGAGATTTTTTGGATAAATTCTGGTGTCTCTTTGGCAGACTTTGATGGAAATAACAGTTTTGCACCACAGTGAGCAAGCCTCATGTGAAGAAGCCAAATGATTGTACACTCAGGCCAAGATTAACAATTTTTTTTTAGATAAAGATAAAGTCTGGTGTCTCGTTCCCAGACATTGAATAAAAGTAACAGGTACAGAAAAACTGGGCTTTGTGTGTTTGTAGTGTCTTCACACCGTAACCCTGAAAACCTTCTAGAGGTACTCTTGACGAAAGCAAGAATTGGCCTTGCTGTAAAAAAAAATTAAATTTAACGCCCCTGTCACACAGTTGCTGAAAAAGTGGTCTTTGGTTGCTGGTGGTGCCTTCATCCTGTAACCT
Source organism: Pelophylax lessonae (assembly GCF_965119305.1). Classification (NCBI taxonomy): domain Eukaryota; kingdom Metazoa; phylum Chordata; class Amphibia; order Anura; family Ranidae; genus Pelophylax; species Pelophylax lessonae. Next base: position 134,260,076 of record NC_138778.1, read on the forward strand.
TCTAGGGGTACTTTTGATGAAAGCAAGAAATGGCCTTGCTTGAAATTAGATGCACCTATCAAACAGGTGTGTAAAAATTGGTCCTTGGGTGATAATCGTGCCCATGAAACCTATACCAAAAACGACTTCAAGATAAAATCAACACCCACAAAGCTAGGCAGCCTAGACAGTCTTGCAGAGGTTTAAGATCCCAAATCAACAACATTGGCATTAGGGGCTTGATAGCTGCTGCTAATCCAGGACTGATTCATTTTGACAAATGTTAGCAAGTCAATGGAGTCTGTGGACAGACAAGATCTTTTATCTGTCACAAAACCTTCAGCAACAATGAATGCCTGTTCAGAATGTGTGCTGGATGCAGAACAGCCTGGCAGCTCAATTGCATACTAGGCAGGTTCTAGCCAGTGGTCTATTCTATGACCCAGTAACCCGGTGGATCGTCTACTGGAAAGCTCTCCATGTCTGTTTTTGTCTCTAGATTATCTTCCACTAAATGATGCAGACGCTGCTGATGGGATCTTGAAGCTGTCAGCCCTGGGCACCAATTACTAAAAAATGTTTTAAATGCATCACTTAGGCGGCCCCCTTCTCCTCCACTCCTTCTTTGACCAACAGAAGCCTCAAAACAAACTTTTTCATGAGACTGTAACCTACTAGAGTCTGGAAAGGCATTAGATAAACTCCTCTTTAATGTGTCCTCAAGATATTTCATACTATGCTCTCTCTGCAAGGGCAGGATGAGTTCCGAGACTTTCCCTTTGTAACAGTAATCAAGGAGGGTTGCCAACCAATAATGATCCTTTTCTTGGTGCAACAAGTCCTCTCACAGGCTTTGAAGAATAAGGGAGCCAATGCATCATAAGTTTACAGAGGCATGAGAAGCAGAGTCCTCAGGGTCACTGAGGATTACAGTATCGGGAACTGCCTCCTCCCAGCCACATACTACTCCCAAGGTTTCTGGGGACTGAAAACCATCTCTTAAGGTTTGACGTATGTCTTCCTCTGCTTCAATGCCTCCTAAACTGCCAGAAATCTCCTCCTTCTCCTCCCTCTCCTCTTGTGTTTTCTGTCTCATCGCAAGATCTCTGTCTGCATTAAGCGGGCCTTGAGAGGGGAGAAAGTCCTCCTCTTCCTCCCATTGCCCTGCCTCCAGTGCCCTGTCCATAATGCCCTGCAGAGTATGCTCCAGCAGGAACACAATGGGATTGTGTCAGTGATGCATACATTGTCACGGCTCACTATCCTTGTCGCCTCCTCAAATGGTGACAGTACAGTGCATGCATCCTTTATCAGCATCCATTTGTGTGGGGAAAAAAATCAAGCTGCCCTGAGGCTGTCTTTGTGCCATACGCACACAGGTACTCATTAACTGCCCTCTGCTGCATGTGCAGACGCTTCAGCATTGCCAAAGTTGATTTCCACCTGGTGGGCATGTCACAATTCAGGTGGTTTACAGGCAGGTGGAATTGCCACTGAATTTCAGTTAATGCCTCTGTCCTGCCCTATAAGATCCTACAAACCTGGGTACCAGTTTAAAAAATGCTGCACCACCAAATTGAGGACATGTGCCAAGTATGGCACATGTGTCAATTTTCCCTGTTGAAGGGCGGACAGAAAGTTAGTGCCATTATTGCATACCACCATTCTTGGCTCAAGCTTCCACAGCGTGAACCACCTCTGGGCCTGCCACTGCAAATCTGAGAGAATCTCTTCTCCGATGTGGCTCCTGTTCCCTAGACAGATCAGCTGAAGCATTGAATGGCATCTTTTAGCCCGACTCTATAAATGGCCCCTTGAATGCTTACAGGGTACTGGTGGTTCATAGGACAATCAAACAGAGGAGGGCATGGAGGAGGAGGGGGTGGAGCTGACAGATCTCGCATCATCGCCACCAGCTTTATGGAGATGTGGCGGCAAAACAAGCTCGAACACTGAGCCCTGTCCTGCATCCTTTCTAGTTACAGGCAGAGTTACCCAGTGTGCTTTGAACAAAATATATCATCCCTCATCATGCTTGATGGACCATGTGTCAGCAGTAATGTGGCTTTTGCGGATGACTGCCTTGCCCAACAATGCCAAAACATTGCCTTCCACATGATAGTACAGAGCTAGAATGGCCTTACGTGCAAAGAAATAGCGACTGGGAATCTGCCATTGTGGTACAGCACATTCTGCAAATTAAGCATGTAGTACCCAAATAGTTGGTGTTTTTGCCACGCTTGATCTTCTTGCAGCAAAGATTGCAAATTGCAACAGTGCAGTTGGCTGCACATGTGCTAAAAAAGCCCCACACAGCTGAACTGTGGAAAGTGAGCCGGGAGATAACAGCTCCACAATCTGATGAAATCGGATGTCTGCCTCTGGAGTACATCCTGCTTTGTTGGGGTTGTTTCTCCCCCTCACTTTTTGCCTCTGCTTTATCTTGCACCCAAGTTGTGTCAGTGACCTCATCATCAGCATCCTTTCCATCCTCATCATCACTGGAGCCAACATGGCAATACGCTATGGCTGAGGGAACATCACTGCCAATTTGTTGTTTATTAGTGTTCTCCCCTCTCTGTAAGCTTATGTGCCTCCCTTCCTGTACCTCAGAACCAACTTCAAAATCAAGTAATGTCTGTGTGTCCTTAAGAAGTAAGTGGCTGACACTGTGTTCAAATAATTCAGTTGACTCCTCCATGCATGATGCTGGGGCTATGGCAGGAGTAGCTATGGACAAGGAGGCAGAATAAGCCGCTCTGGCAGCTGCAGTGGACTGCGCACTAGTGTCAGCTTGGGTCATGGAGGATGAGGATTGTGATGGAGTCACTTTGGGCAGGGAACTTGTTGAACCTAGAATACCTTAGAGAGGTTGGGAAACTCCTTGTCCAGCTTCTCCAGCCCCTACTATGTGTAAGTCATCATGTGTCTATTACAGGGGCACAGGGTGACCAAGAACCCCTGTTGGGTCTGCACTAATCAGACTCGCTGTACAACCACACACTGGACTCAGCATTTTGTTTTACCCCTGTTATCCTGGGTTCTATATGTGTGGTTTGTGTTGAAACAATGAAGGGGCTCTTTCACTTGGGACAATAGTATTTCTGAACAATATCACTCAAGAAATATATGAAGATAAACAATTTCACTTTTCAGATTGCTAGATAATTTGAGATGGGGTGGGGTTTGTTATTGTTAAGTGCCTGTATCCCATTGCTCTATTCTTTCTGTCTGCCCTGGGATCAACCTATTATGGGATGTATATGTGTATGTGGAATTGCTGCTAAAAGGGGGGAGGGGGGGTAGTCCCAGAGTGTATATCTCTTTGTGCCTGTGTTTGAATAAACAGTTTTATGCTTCTTACCACCCTACACTGATATCTCAACAAGTGACTGGGTGGGCTAAGGGATCTTGGATCGTGCAGGTATCAGGCCAGGGAAGCTTATACAGTGGACATACTCTTCTTGAGTAAGGGGGTCCATCACAAGGATGGTTTAGTAGGCCAGGCCACCATCTCCTCTGCATGCTGTGCCTGGATAGCACGGGCAACATCACTAAACAGAGAATAATTAAAATATGTGCAGCGCTAGTTAGTTCAAAAAGAGTCCACATCCAAGGAGAGAAAATAAGTGCAATCTTCTATTAGTGCTGTGTAAACCACCACCGACACCCAATCACACAGCCTCTTACCAATTATCATGGTGCCATTTACCGGTCTGTTAATTTAAATTTAATTTCTGTGACAATTATGTTTAATACTAATTAGCCTAATAAGTGAAATATATAAATCTATATTTGGTACATTGGTATTATCAATTACTATTCACCAATTGCTGTGTTAGAATATGCACAGTTCCTTCAGAGGACCGCTCCTTTGTAATTGGTTTAAGCCAGGGGTGGGGAACCTATGGTTCGGGGGCCGTATGCGGCCCCCAAAGTCATCTGGTCCGGCCCCCCATGCAGCTGAGTCTATGTCTCTCAGATGATCTGTCAGAATGGAGCCGATGCTTCCTGTATAGTTCCTGCTCCGTTATGACAGTCTGAGTGAGTCACAGGCGGAGTGATATCAAATGCACTCCGCCTGTGACCAATACAGAAAACATCACCTTTTCCTCCAGCATGGCTCTGCTACACTTCTCCTAGCCAGCATTTCCCGCCAGCAGCACACACAGCAGTACCAGCCAGAACCAGCAGTACCAGCCAGAACCAGCAGTACCAGCCAGAGCCAGCAGTACTCACAGCAGTACACACAGCAGTACCAGCCAGAACCAGCAGTACCCACAGCAGAACCAGCAGTACCAGCCAGAGCCAGCAGTACCAGCCAGAGCCAGCAGTACCAGCCAGAGTCAGCAGTACATACAACAGTACCAGCCAGCAGTACCTACAGCACAGTACCAGCCAGCAGTACCCAGAGCAATACCAGCCAGCAGTACATGCCAGCAGTACCAGCCTGAGCCAACAGTACCAGCCAGCAGTACCCACCTGAGCCAGCAGTACCAGCCAGCAGTACCCACAGCTCAGTACCAGCCATCAGTACCAGCCTGATCCAGCAGTACCCACAGCAGTACCAGCCAGCAGTACCTACAGCACAGTACCAGCCTGAGTCAGCAGTACCCACAGCAGTATCAGCCTGAGCCAGCAGTACCATCCAGCAGTACTCACAGCACAGTACAAGCCAGCAGTACCAGTCTGAGCCAGCAGTACCCACCAGCAGTACCAGCCAGCTGTACCCACCAGCAGTACCAGCCAGCTGTACCCACCAGCAGTACCAGCCAGCTATACCCACCAGCAGTACTTTTCAAAACTTACCACCACAAAAAAGTCGTCTGCGCTCCAGACTGACAGATGCAAACCTGGAAAACCTGTTGCGAGTAGCAACATCATCAATACCAGCTAACATCACACACTTCACCAAAGAGAAGCAGCCATCACATTAGGGGTGAGATAATTAAATGTTTGACCAAATATAACAGGCTAATTTTTAAGGTGATTTTGTACGGCCCCCGAATGGTTTTATAAATACCCAAATGGCCCTTGGCAGAAAAAAGGTTCCCCACCCCTGGTTTAAGCCAATAGAATGTGAGCCAGACATAATGCATATTGCTATACAGGATGTTGAGCAGTCTGGTATAAAAGTCGGCTGATGGAACGCATGTCGGAATTTGTTATTTCCGGTTGCCGGAACGCAATTCTATGTTCTGCCCACTCCCAGTGACAGTAAGTATAAATATCCACTGTTAGCGCCTTTGGCCATGACCTGATGACATCATATCGTGAAGAAATGAGTAGGGAGTAGCCAATGACCCATGACACTCTTACAGACTGGGACGTGGTGGCCATCTTGCCGGTTTGAAACGATTGCATGCTGTTATACTGTGGATGCACTGGATATGCTGGACATGCTGAAAGTTGTTTTTTTAATTCAACAATTTTATTGTTTTCCAATACATTACATATTATACATTTATACAATCATCTACATCATATACAATCCCATCCCCATCGCCCTCCCTCCCCATTACTACAATTTATACTCAAAAACTCACATAAAAAAAAAAAAAAAAAAAACCCAAGCCCATACACCAAAGTCTCAGTGCTACTAAGATTCCAATAACCACACATTTGTGTACCCTTCACATCCCCTTATGTATTCTTCTTAGTACAATATATAATAATCATATATTCCCCATACACTTCTGAGGGAAGAAAAAAAAAAAAAAACAACAAAAAAATTTAAGTTACATTCCATAGTGTTCTCTGACCTTCAGCCCTTGTGGGCGAAAGGATTCCCGTGCTCACTGCAACTACATTCCAAGAAGAAAAAAAAAAAGGCAAACAGGGGGGGGGGGCTAATCCTCCCCCTGCTTCGTCTACTTATCTATAAGGGGGGGGGGGCGATATGTCCACACATTACCAACAAATACCCCAAAACCTCACAATACAATATACAATACACAGATATTATACATACGCTCTCCTGTTCTTCAGAGCCTGCCCTCCATTACTACCTCCACTGTCACACCACCGAAGAGAGAGCCCGAGGGTACAAACATAAAAAAAAAAAAAAATTTAAGTTACATTCCATAGTGTTCTCTGACCTGCTGAAAGTTCTTAACTTCAATGTAAGTGAGTCTTGCTTATAATAAAGTGGTTTTGTGACGTTTACACTACGAGGAGTGTCCTGTTTATCTCCATATGATACAATTTGTTTATGGAGACCAGTGGAGAGGAGTACTGAGGAGGAACATTGAGAGGGTTCCAGTGCCACCTGCACCTTATATATGATATACTGCTTCCATAGAACTTTGTAGTGAGGGTCTGTGATAAATGGTAAGAGGCTGTGTTATTGGGTGTGAGTGGTGGTCTCCACAGCACTAATAGAAGAGTTCACTTATTTTATCTCCTTGGATGTGGACTCTTTTTGAACTAACTAGCGCTGCACCTATTTTTATTATTCTTATGATCGATCTTTTGCAAAATGTAACATTTTGTGTCAGCTGCTTTCTGTACTGAAACATTTAAGAGCTTATGCCAGACGCAGTATTTATTTATTTATATCATTAAACAGAGACTAAGGGGCCCTGCCTGAGGACGGACCACGTCCACCTTTGCCTGTGGATACAGACGCTGCTGGCCCCCTCATGGTGGCATGGGAACATCTGCTTCTCCTTGTTGCCCTCCCAGACATGATGGGGGGGGGCTTATTCCTCGTGTCATCTGTGCATTGAGACTTCCTTTCTTCTGAATCCTTCTTATGACCACTGTTTGGAACATCCGAGGGCACTGCAGGCATTTGGAGATACCAAGAATTCCATGTTACCAGCCTATTTGACCCTTTTGCCATATGGTAGTTTGGGTCCAAAGTCTCTGGTGAGCGCACTATCATTTCTCCTCTGATGGTGTTGGGGTCTGGCTGCCACTGTGACCACATTTACCACTTTTGGATGATTTTCTGCACCATTCACACGGGACTTTATTTATGTATTCACCATCTTTGGTGAATCCTTATGCACATGGACTAGTGTGTTCAGTCATTATTATTTAGCACTGCACTTTATTTACTTTGTTTATATTTTGCTGACCATATGTCTGGTTTTTGAGCTAGTGGCTTTAGTTGTATTTATTTAGCGCAGTTGATCACTTTTTCCTTTCATACTATAACCACGACAGCTCGTCATCTACAGGGCTATCGATTACATCACATCAGTGAGAGTATTGTTAATCGGTCACTTGCGTACATACTATAACCACGACAGCTTGTCATATATAGGGTTATCGATTACATCATATCAGTGAGAGTAATGTTAATCGGTCACTTGCATACATCCTATAAGCAGCACAGTTCATCTATAGGGCTATAGATTACATCACATCAGTGAGAGTATTGTTAGTCGGTCACTTGCGTACATCCTATAAGCAGCACAGCTCATCTATAGGGCTATGGATTATATCATATCAGTGCGTATATTGTTAATCCCCTGGGGATGGGACTTTAGATGGCAAAGACCAGAGCTTGAGTAGATTTTAACAAATTTTATTAGTACAATGATTGACATTCATGAAAAATATGTGAAAATCAATGTGTACATAGATTACAAGCATATGGTGATTAAAAACACGTGGCCAAATGAGGGGAAATGAAATGAAATGAAATTAAGGAGAAAAAGAAATGCAAGTTAAGAATATGAGTATGAGTACAAAACATGGATGTAAATGTCTTTATATGCAATATTATTTTATTATGCCTTTTTCTAATGATTGTAATATGTTTTACATCTCTAGTCTGAGATTCTTTCTGCTGGACCACTGAGAAAGGTTACCAACCGAAACGCGTCTGGTCCCTTCGCTCCAAGAAATCCCAGCCATTCTTATTTGTGATGTATCATTTGGCCACTTGTTTTTAATCACCATATGCTTGTAATCTATGTACACATTGATTTTCACATATTTTTCACGAATGTCAATCATTGTACTAATAAAATTTGTTAAAATCTACTCAAGCTTTGGTCTTTGCCATCTAAAATCCCATCCCCAGGGGATCCTTTTGCTATAGCCTTTATTAAGGGATGTTGGCAATCTCCAGGGTAACCACCGCATCCAAATTCTCCATTCTATATTGTTAATCAGTCACATGCGTACATCCTCTAAGCAGCACAGCTCATCTATAGGGCTATTGATTACATCACATCAGTGAGAGTATTGTTAATCGGTCACTTGCGTACATACTATAACCACGACAGCTCATCATCTATAGGGCTATCTATTACATCACATCAGTGAGAGCATTGTTAATCGTTCACTTGCGTACATCCTATAAGCAGCACAGCTTATCTATAAGGCTATAGATTACATCATATCAGTGAGAGTATTGTTAATCGGCCACTTGCGTACATCTATAACCACCACAGCTCATATATAGGGCTATCGATTACATCATATCAGGTCATTGAGTATCTATTGGTCAGTTGCGTATACCCTATATTGATCTGTGGCAACATCATCTCCGAAAGGCTGACAAGGAGAGGCCGATGCTCACAGGCCACGAAAAGAGGGCTAGCAGCCTCTGTGTCCATTGTGAAAAGTGGTGGTCACAGTTAACATAGTGCATCCTCTGGAGGCGGGGCACACCGCCCTTTATTTCCAGTGCTGCCCGTGTTATTCAGCCACAACATGTGGAAGAGTTGGTGGAGTGGATCAATAAGCCGTCCTCATCCTCCTCGTCCTCTGACACCCACGCTCACAGTAGTTTGCCTTACACAACAGCTGCCAAAGCGGCCCGTTCCACAGGCTACTTCTCCACAGCTACTCCTTCTGTCGCCCCACCATCGTGCACGGAGGAGTCACCTGAACTATTCGATCATAGTGTCAGTGACATGCTGCTGGAAAATGTGCAGCAATTTGAAAGCTGTGATGTTGGTTTGAAGGTTGATGAAGGGAATAACGTGAGCCTAGAGAGAGGGGTTGTTTCTCCCCCTCACTTTTTGCCACTGCTTTATCTTGCACCCAAGTTGTGTCAGTGACCTCATCATCAGCATCCTTTCCACCCTCATCATCACTGGAGCCAACTTGGCAATACGCTATGGCTGAGGGAACATCACTGCCAATTTGTTGTTTATTAGTGTTCTCCCCTCTCTGTAAGCTTATGTGCCTCCCTTCCTGTACCTCAGAACCAACTTCAAAATCAAGTAATGTCTGTGTGTCCTTAAGAAGTAAGTGGCTGACACTGTGTTCAAATAATTCAGTTGACTCCTCCATGCACGATGCTGGGGCTATGGCAGGAGTAGCTATGGACAAGGAGGCAGAATAAGCCGCTCTGGCAGCTGCAGTGGACTGCGCACTAGTGTCAGCTTGGGTCATGGAGGATGAGGATTGTGATGGAGTCACTTTGGGCAGGGAACTTGTTGAACCTAGATTACCTTAGAGAGGTTGGGAAACTCCTTGTCCAGCTTCTCCAGCCCCTACTATGTGTAAGTCATCATGTGTCTATTACAGGGGCACAGGGTGACCAAGAACCCCTGTTGGGTCTGCACTAATCAGACTCGCTGTACAACCACACACTGGACTCAGCATTTTGTTTTACCCCTGTTATCCTGGGTTCTATATGTGTGGTTTGTGTTGAAACAATGAAGGGGCTCTTTCACTTGGGACAATAGTATTTCTGAACAATATCACTCAAGAAATATATGAAGATAAACAATTTCACTTTTCAGATTGCTAGATAATTTGAGATGGGGTGGGGTTTGTTATTGTTAAGTGCCTGTATCCCATTGTTCTATTCTTTCTGTCTGCCCTGGGATCAACCTATTATGGGATGTATATGTGTATGTGGAATTGCTGCTAAAAGGGGGGGAGGGGGGGGTAGTCCCAGAGTGTATATCTCTTTGTGCCTGTGTTTGAATAAACAGTTTTATGCTTCTTACCACCCTACACTGATATCTCAACAAGTGACTGGGTGGCCTAAGGGATCTTGGATCGTGCAGGTATCAGGCCAGGGAAGCTTATACAGTGGACATACTCTTCTTGAGTAAGGGGGTCCATCACAAGGATGGTTTAGTAGGCCAGGCCACCATCTCCTCTGCATGCTGTGCCTGGATAGCACGGGCAACATCACTAAACAGAGAATAATTAAAATATGTGCAGCGCTAGTTAGTTCAAAAAGAGTCCACATCCAAGGAGAGAAAATAAGTGCAATCTTCTATTAGTGCTGTGTAAACCACCACCGACACCCAATCACACAGCCTCTTACCAATTATCATGGCGCCATTTACCGGTCTGTTAATTTAAATTTAATTTCTGTGACAATTATGTTTAATACTAATTAGCCTAATAAGTGAAATATATAAATCTATATTTGGTACATTGGTATTATCTATTACTATTCGCCAATTGCTGTGTTAGAATATGCACAGTTCCTTCAGAGGACCGCTCCTTTATCATTGGTTTAAGCCAGGGGTGGGGAACCTATGGTTCGGGGGCCGTATGCGGCCCCCGAAGTCATCTGGTCCGGCCCCCCATGCAGCTGAGTCTGCGTCTCTCAGCTGATCTGTCAGAATGGAGCCGATGCTTCCTGTATAGTTCCTGCTCCGTTATGACAGTCTGAGTGAGTCACAGGCGGAGTGATATCAAATGCACTCCGCCTGTGACCAATACAGAAAACATCACCTCTTCCTCCAGCATGGCTCTGCTACACTTCTCCTAGCCAGCATTTCCCGCCAGCAGCACACACAGCAGTACCAGCCAGAACCAGCAGTACCCACAGCAGAACCAGCAGTACCAGCCAGAGCCAGCAGTACCATCCAGAGCCAGCAGTACCAGCCAGAGTCAGCAGTACATACAACAGTACCAGCCAGCAGTACCTACAGCACAGTACCAGCCAGCAGTACCCAGAGCAATACCAGCCAGCAGTACATGCCAGCAGTACCAGCCTGAGCCAACAGTACCAGCCAGCAGTACCCACCTGAGCCAGCAGTACCAGCCAGCAGTACCCACAGCTCAGTACCAGCCATCAGTACCAGCCTGATCCAGCAGTACCCGCAGCAGTACCAGCCAGCAGTACCTACAGCACAGTACCAGCCTGAGTCAGCAGTACCCACAGCAGTATCAGCCTGAGCCAGCAGTACCATCCAGCAGTACTCACAGCACAGTACAAGCCAGCAGTACCAGTCTGAGCCAGCAGTACCCACCAGCAGTACCAGCCAGCTGTACCCACCAGCAGTACCAGCCAGCTGTACCCACCAGCAGTACCAGCCAGCTATACCCACCAGCAGTACTTTTCAAAACTTACCACCACAAAAAAGTCGTCTGCGCTCCAGACTGACCGATGCAAACCTGGAAAACCTGTTGCGAGTAGCAACATCATCAATACCAGCTAACATCACACACTTCACCAAAGAGAAGCAGCCATCACATTAGGGGTGAGATAATTAAATGTTTGACCAAATATAACAGGCTAATTTTTAAGGTGATTTTGTACGGCCCCCGAATGGTTTTATAAATACCCAAATGGCCCTTGGCAGAAAAAAGGTTCCCCACCCCTGGTTTAAGCCAATAGAATGTGAGCCAGACATAATGCATATTGCTATACAGGATGTTGAGCAGTCTGGTATAAAAGTCGGCTGATGGAACGCATGTCGGAGTTTGTTATTTCCGGTTGCCGGAACGCAATTCTATGTTCTGCCCACTCCCAGTGACAGTAAGTATAAATATCCACTGTTAGCGCCTTTGGCCATGACCTGATGACATCATATCGTGAAGAAATGAGTAGGGAGTAGCCAATGACCCATGACACTCTTACAGACTGGGACGTGGTGGCCATCTTGCCGGTTTGAAACGATTGCATGCTGTTATACTGTGGATGCACTGGATATGCTGGACATGCTGAAAGTTGTTTTTTTAATTCAACAATTTTATTGTTTTCCAATACATTACATATTATACATTTATACAATCATCTACATCATATACAATCCCATCCCCATCGCCCTCCCTCCCCATTGCTACAATTTATACTCAAAAACTCACATAAAAAAAAAAAAAAAAAAACCCAAGCCCATACACCAAAGTCTCAGTGCTACTAAGATTCCAATAACCACACATTTGTGTACCCTTCACATCCCCTTACGTATTCTTCTTAGTACAATATATAATAATCATATATTCCCCATACACTTCTGAGGGAAGAAAAAAAGTGTACTCTGACCTTCATCCCGTAAGGGCGAAAGGATTCCCGTGCTCGCTACCACAACACTCTCAACACTTCTAAGGGAAAAAAAAAAAAACCAACAAAAAAATTTAAGTTACATTCCATAGTGTTCTCTGACCTTCAGCCCGTGTGGGCGAAAGGATTCCCGTGCTCACTGCAACTACATTCCAAGAAGAAAAAAAAAAAAAAAAAAAAGGCAAACAGGGGGGGGGGCTAATCCTCCCCCTGCTTTGTCTGCTACCTATAAGGGGGGGAGGGGGCGATATGTCCACACATTACCAACAAATACCCCAAAACCTCACAATACAATATACAATACACAGATATTATACATACGCTCTCCTGTTCTTCAGAGCCTGCCCTCCATTACTACCTCCACTGTCACACCACCGAAGAGAGAGCCCGAGGGTACAAACATAAAAAAAAAAAAAAATGTAAGTTACATTCCATAGTGTTCTCTGACCTGCTGAAAGTTGTTAACTTCAATGTAAGTGAGTCTTGCTTATAATAAAGTGGTTTTGTGACGTTTACACTACGAGGAGTTGTTTATCTCCATATGATACAATTTGTTTATGGAGACCAGTGGAGAGGAGTACTGAGGAGGAACATTGAGAGGGTTCCAGTGCCACCTGCACCTTATATATGATATACTGCTTCCATAGAACTTTGTAGTGAGGGTCTGTGATAAATGGTAAGAGGCTGTGTTATTGGGTGTGAGTGGTGGTCTCCACAGCACTAATAGAAGAGTTCACTTATTTTATCTCCTTGGATGTGGACTCTTTTTGAACTAACTAGCGCTGCACCTATTTTTATTATTCTTATGATCGATCTTTTGCAAAATGTAACATTTTGTGTCAGCTGCTTTCTGTACTGAAACATTTAAGAGCTTATGCCAGACGCAGTATTTATTTATTTATATCATTAAACAGAGACTAAGGGGCCCTGCCTGAGGACGGACCACGTCCACCTTTGCCTGTGGATACAGACGCTGCTGGCCCCCTCATGGTGGCATGGGAACATCTGCTTCTCCTTGTTGCCCTCCCAGACATGATGGGGGGGGGGGGGGCTTATTCCTCGTGTCATCTGTGCATTGAGACTTCCTTTCTTCTGAATCCTTCTTATGACCACTGTTTGGAACATCCGAGGGCACTGCAGGCATTTGGAGATACCAAGAATTCCATGTTACCAGCCTATTTGACCCTTTTGCCATATGGTAGTTTGGGTCCAAAGTCTCTGGTGAGCGCACTATCATTTCTCCTCTGATGGTGTTGGGGTCTGGCTGCCACTGTGACCACATTTACCACTTTTGGATGATTTTCTGCACCATTCACACGGGACTTTATTTATGTATTCACCATCTTTGGTGAATCCTTATGCACATGGACTAGTGTGTTCAGTCATTATTATTTAGCACTGCACTTTATTTACTTTGTTTATATTTTGCTGACCATATGTCTGGTTTTTGAGCTAGTGGCTTTAGTTGTATTTATTTAGCGCAGTTGATCACTTTTTCCTTTCATACTATAACCACGACAGCTCGTCATCTACAGGGCTATCGATTACATCACATCAGTGAGAGTATTGTTAATCGGTCACTTGCGTACATACTATAACCACGACAGCTTGTCATATATAGGGTGTGACAGGTGGAGACTCTGTCACGGTGAAAAGGGTCATGTAAAGGACACAGAGTGTGCACATTTGCTCTGTGCAGGACTACAGAGCATAGTTATGCAGTGGAGAAAACTGCTGTTGCAGCTTTCTCCAGGTTTTGGTTTACCTGAAAGGGGCTCTGTAGTTTGGAGATTTCAAAGTGTCTTGGGAGGGATGGAATCTCCAACTCTGTGTCCAGGTTTTGCTGATTACAAGCAGGGTGTGTGCTCAGGTACACACAGCCCTTATAATCAAGGTTTAGGAAGACATCAGGGCTCCCAGTTGGAGACTGTTCCAGCCAGCAGACAGGAGGTCTGTTCGTGGGGAGTCAGGAGGACTCCGATACTCTCCGGGAGTCAGTGGCTGCAGGTGGCAGCCGGAGCACAGGTGTGTGCGTGAGTGAGACAGGAGACGGCCTGAGGACCAAGGCCACAGTGAAGCTGTTAGCTTTGAGGAGTTCATGGTCTGGGGACCAGCATAAAGTGCTGAGGAAGACTGCACGAGAGCGAGAGAGCCAGGTGGGCTAGTATTTTGTTTTGTACTTACTGGCGAAGAACCCCTGCGTGGGAAACTGTTATGGACTTTCCTTATTGTTTACGTTTGCCTTTTAATAAAAGTGGGCTGCCATGCCCTTAAAAATGTATACCTGACTGCAGTGAATCACTGAAGAAATGCATCTACTGCTGAGCTGATTGTCCCCCATATCACAATTGGTGCTCGGATGCGGGCAAGCTGATGGTGGAATCCAGGTCTGCGCTCCACAGTGATTTCAGGTCAGGAACGGTTGGCTGTGTGCAGAAGTGCAGCCAGGCAAAAGGCATTGCGTGTTGCAGGTGGTGTACCTGTGAAAGGAAAGTAAAAAAAAAAAAAAAAAAAAATTTTTTTTCTCTCCTCTTTCCTGCTGTGAACTGTTGCATGACTACAAGTATGGAGAGTCCGCCAATGTTTGAGTCTGCGGTGGACTGGTGCAAGCAGCACCTGGCAGCACTGGACCAAGCCAGAGGAGAAAGCAAGCCAACCTTCAGTAAGAGAGAGCTGCTGGGTATCCATACCTGGGAGAGGGGTGTTGTTGCCCCTGGCAACGCTGCTGCAGTTAAACCAATAGCTGTGGTGGGAAAAGTGAATGTGTCACAGCTTGAGACTGGGTTCAGCAGAGGAAAGCCTGTGATATGCACCAGGAAAGTGGTTGTCCCTGGCAACAGTAATCCTGGCAGACAACAGCATGTGGAAAGGAGGAGTATGGTTGTCCCTGGCAACAGGAATCCAGGTGGACAACAGCGTGTGGAAAGGAGGAGTATGGTCATCCGTGGCAGCAACGTCCAGCCCAGCAGGGATGTCTGGGATCCAAGGAGTCTGTCTGCTGATGATCGTGACCAGTGGTATCCTGCAAAAATGAGGGAGCATCAGTCATCAAGGAGATGCCAAGGAGTTAAAATTCAGCATCCAGTACCATGCTTGGAGTGTGGTCAAGTAGGCCATGGGATGTTTACTTGCCCTAGGTTCTGGAACACCGCTGGAGAGTCTGAAAGGGCTGCAGTGCTGCATTATGGCCACAAAGAGGCAGTAGCTTGTGAGGATGCAGCTGAGCGACCACGCACTCAAATGAAGCCAAAGTTACCTGCTACAGGATATGGTAAGACTGTTGCAGTTTGTGGGACTGATCCCAGTGAAGTGGGAGTCCGTCCAGCGGGGAGATTCGCACAAGGTGTGAAAATGGACTTGCTGCAGTGTCATACCCAGAGCAGTGGGGAGACACAGGTTGAAGCTCAACCTGCAGCAAGGTTAAAGACTCAAAAAGACTTGAGGACTCTGTATGTGCCTGGTGTAATCCAGCAGAGTGCTGGGAGAAATGTTAGCCTAGGGATGACCAAAACCATCTGTGTGCCAGGTTCCCTAGTGACAGGTGCTGCAGAGATGCCCCGGGAAACCTCCCATGAGCCCGCAGGTGTGAGGTATGTGGTTTCCCAGGACAACTGTGGAGCCGCCCTAGTGGGCTTAAGTACCTCTTGGGAGAGGAAGGGTGGTGTGCTGAGTAGCAAACAGGTTGCAGTTGCTCATGAAAAAAGAGAGCCTGCTAAAGCTCTTAACACTGTGTGTATAAATGCTGATAACGGTATTACTGTAGATAAACATACTTATGTTGGTGATGTGTTCACTAGCAGTGAGAAAAGGGGGATGCCTCCCTTAGCAACTAGAGTGAGAGCCTCTGGGTTGTCCATGGAAGTCTCTGGGGGTCTCCGTGTGTTGGAGTCAGAGATTGTCCATGACAGTACTAATACTACTCTGGTGGGGCAGAGTGTAACTGGACCTTCTAGTGGGAATGTGTTAGTGCAAGCAGAATCCCATGTGCCTCCTAGAGCAGGTGATGCAGTGCTGCAGAGCACCTATGATGGAAGCACAATGGATTGGGATAGCTGGGGAAAAAATTTGATAGCCATGTTAGACAAGGCTCTGGCAGGTGAAAAGGGTGTGGAAACAACAACTGCTATGCCAGAAGGAGGGATCGCAGAGCAGCCGGTGGCTGAGGGAGCATTGGTGCCTGCGATAGTCGTTCCCTCCCAGTCAGAAGGACCGATTAAGGGCGCATGCATGGCAGATGTGGTATCCACCGCCCAACCTCTTAATGCCAAGTGTCAAGGTGACCATGTGACTGGTGTTGACGTGCAGAGGCTCATTGTTGAGTTGGAGGGGATGAGTGGGAGATATACACCTGACAGTGTTCCAGGGGAGCACCAGGTTGTAATGATGGCTACCTCTGGTGAGGGGGAGGCCCCTTTAAATGTCTCAACCTCTCAGGCTGCAGTGGATGAGACCTTCCACGTCAATGGTGAGGGAAAATTCCCTAAAAATGTGTTGCATATCGATGCAGAATGCATTGAAGTGACAAGTGTGTTGCTGGAACTACTTGAACTGGTGAAAGCACATTCCTTGCATACCTGGGTGCCTCCATTCCAGTCGGGTATATTTGTATCGCGGTGTACCCATGGGTGGAGCCAGGTAGTACAAGCTGTGCTGGCTAACCTAAATCAGAAGTTGAACAAGTTGGTACGGTGCTTTTTAATAGTGTGGCAAGTGATCTCACAGTTCCCTGTGAGGGTGCTTCCAGATACGGTTTGGTATGGAAGGTGCTCTGGAGAGCTGATGGAGACCTTGGAAGTCTCTCCGCCTGATGCGGTGACAGAGAATACTTCTGCTAGTGCGGTCCGAGGTGTGGCTGAGCAGGTGTTAGTAAATGACGCGGATACTGTCTCACCCACTAGACCTCATGGGATGGAAGGGCTGAGCGTGGACCAGCAAACAGCAGAAATCCTGTCTCTAGTTCGGGTAGAAATAGATAAAGGAAAACTGGGTAACCAGAAGTGTAAGACCCCGATGCGATTCAGGATAGGGCGTGCCTGGAAACGCACCCGAAAAAAAGATTGGGCCCACGCAGCTGATGGCTGGCACAGAGGGGTCCCGATCAGGAATTCGGGCTGGTGTGTTCCGCCCCCTACTGGGTCGAAACAAGGGGGGGGGATATGTGACAGGTGGAGACTCTGTCACGGTGAAAAGGGTCATGTAAAGGACACAGAGTGTGCACATTTGCTCTGTGCAGGACTACAGAGCATAGTTATGCAGTGGAGAAAACTGCTGTTGCAGCTTTCTCCAGGTTTTGGTTTACCTGAAAGGGGCTCTGTAGTTTGGAGATTTCAAAGTGTCTTGGGAGGGATGGAATCTCCAACTCTGTGTCCAGGTTTTGCTGATTACAAGCAGGGTGTGTGCTCAGGTACACACAGCCCTTATAATCAAGGTTTAGGAAGACATCAGGGCTCCCAGTTGGAGACTGTTCCAGCCAGCAGACAGGAGGTCTGTTCGTGGGGAGTCAGGAGGACTCCGATACTCTCCGGGAGTCAGTGGCTGCAGGTGGCAGCCGGAGCACAGGTGTGTGCGTGAGTGAGACAGGAGACGGCCTGAGGACCAAGGCCACAGTGAAGCTGTTAGCTTTGAGGAGTTCATGGTCTGGGGACCAGCATAAAGTGCTGAGGAAGACTGCACGAGAGCGAGAGAGCCAGGTGGGCTAGTATTTTGTTTTGTACTTACTGGCGAAGAACCCCTGCGTGGGAAACTGTTATGGACTTTCCTTATTGTTTACGTTTGCCTTTTAATAAAAGTGGGCTGCCATGCCCTTAAAAATGTATACCTGACTGCAGTGAATCACTGAAGAAATGCATCTACTGCTGAGCTGATTGTCCCCCATATCACAAGGGTTATCGATTACATCATATCAGTGAGAGTAATGTTAATCGGTCACTTGCGTACATCCTATAAGCAGCACAGTTCATCTATAGGGCTATAGATTACATCACATCAGTGAGAGTATTGTTAGTCGGTCACTTGCGTACATCCTATAAGCAGCACAGCTCATCTTTAGGGCTATGGATTATATCATATCAGTGCGTATATTGTTAATCCCCTGGGGATGGGACTTTAGATGGCAAAGACCAGAGCTTGAGTAGATTTTAACAAATTTTATTAGTACAATGATTGACATTCGTGAAAAATATGTGAAAATCAATGTGTACATAGATTACAAGCATATGGTGATTAAAAACAAGTGGCCAAATGAGGGGAAATGAAATGAAATGAAATTAAGGAGAAAAAGAAATGCAAGTTAATAATATGAGTATGAGTACAAAACATGGATGTAAATGTCTTTATATGCAATATTATTTTATTATGCCTTTTTCTAATGATTGTAATATGTTTTACATCTCTAGTCTGAGATTCTTTCTGCTGGACCACTGAGAAAGGTTACCAACCGAAACGCGTCTGGTCCCTTCGCTCCAAGAAATCCCAGCCATTCTTATTTGTGATGTATCATTTGGCCACTTGTTTTTAATCACCATATGCTTGTAATCTATGTACACATTGATTTTCACATATTTTTCACGAATGTCAATCATTGTACTAATAAAATTTGTTAAAATCTCAAGCTCTGGTCTTTGCCATCTAAAGTCCCATCCCCAGGGGATCCTTTTGCTATAGCCTTTATCAAGGGATGTTGGCAATCTCCAGGGTAACCACCGCATCCAAATTCTCCATTCTATATTGTTAATCAGTCACATGCGTACATCCTCTAAGCAGCACAGCTCATCTATAGGGCTATTGATTACATCACATCAGTGAGAGTATTGTTAATCGGTCACTTGCATACATACTATAACCACGACAGCTCATCATCTATAGGGCTATCTATTACATCACATCAGTGAGAGCATTGTTAATCGTTCACTTGCGTACATCCTATAAGCAGCACAGCTTATCTATAAGGCTATAGATTACATCATATCAGTGAGAGTATTGTTAATCGGCCACTTGCGTACATCTATAACCACCACAGCTCATATATAGGGCTATCGATTACATCATATCAGGTCATTGAGTATCTATTGGTCAGTTGCGTATATCCTATATTGATCTGTAGCAACATCATCTCCGAAAGGCTGACAAGGAGAGGCCGACGCTCACAGGCCACGAAAAGAGGGCTAGCAGCCTCTGTGTCCATTGTGAAAAGTGGTGGTCACAGTCGACATAGTGCATCCTCTGGAGGCGGGGCACACCCGCCCTTTATTTCCAGTGCTGCCTGTGTTATTCAGCCACAACATGTGGAAGAGTTGGTGGAGTGGATCAATAAGCAGTCCTCATCCTCCTTGTCCTCTGACACCCACGCTCACAGTAGTTTGCCTTACACAACAGCTGCCAAAGCGGCCCGTTCCACAGGCTCCTTCTCCACAGCTACTCCTTCTGTCGCCCCACCATCGTGCACGGAGGAGTCACCTGAACTATTCGACGATCATAGTGTCAGTGACATGCTGCTGGAGAATGTGCAGCAATTTGAAAGCTGTGATGTTGGTTTGAAGGTTGATGAAGGGAATAACATGAGCCTAGAGAGAGGGGGTGACAATGACGGACAAGAAACCAGCAGTCATGTTGCCACAGATGAAGCATATTGCCAAGTTTGCTGCAGTGATGAGGAGGGAGGGGATGATGAAGTCACTGACTGTACTTGGGTACCTGACAGGATAGAGGAGGAGGAGGGGGGGAGGATGAGGAGGACGCACAACTCCAATGAGGCAGGATGTGCTCCAGGGGCCGCCATAGCAGTAGCCAACCTATTGCATCACAGCACAGAGCTCCACAGGTGCAGGGTGCTGCAAACTCCCCGCAGACTCACAAAAGTTCATTAGTGTGGGCTTTTTCAGCACCTGTGCAGTGAACCGCAGCATTGCTCTTTGCAACATCTGTCTAAAGCGGATCAAGCGTGGCCAGAACACCAGCAGCTAGGGCACCACATGCTTGACAAGACAAATGACGACCTGCCATGCAGTCCGTTGGCAACAGCACCTGAAAGAGGCACCAGATCAAAACAAGCATACATCACCTTGCTCCTTATCTGTGATCTCTAACCCTACTATACCTCATGCCTTTTCAAATACCAGCATTGAGAGGGATGATGGTACAGCAATGAGTGGCACAGAGACTTGCACCCAATCTGCTAGCAGTAAAGCACCGCTTGATTTGAGCAGCAGGAAAATTTCACTACCCCAGTTTTTGAACCGTAGAAAGAAATACTGTCCCAACCATCCACATGCTTAGCATCTTAATGCTAGCTTGGCCCAATTGCTAGCATTAAAGTTGCTGCCTTTTCATCTGGTAGACTCAGCTCCCTTTCGCAAATTTGTGGAATGTGCTGCACCACATTGGCAGGTCCCAAAAAGGCATTTCTTTTTACGTAAAGGCCATCCTGGCTCTCTACCGTCACATGGAAGGTAGTGTTTTGGCCTCGTTGGACAAAGTGGTCAGCAGGAAGGTGCACATTACTGCTGACTCTTGGTCCAGCAGGCATGGACAGGGACATTACATTTCTTTCACGGCGCACTGGGTAACTTTGCTGGCAGCTGGGAAGGATGCAAAACAGGGTTCGGTGTTGCAGCTTGTTTTGCCACCACGCCTCCAAAAAGCTGGTGCTGGTTCCGCTACATCTGGCTACTTCACCACCTCCTCCATATCCTCTTCTGCTCAATTGTCCTCTGAAGCAGCAGTGTTCCCTAAGCGTTCAAGGGAACGCTGCTGACATGCATGTTCCATGCTTGGCACATGTTCTGAATCTGGTGGTGCAGTGCTTCTTGAGCAGATACCCGGGCTTCCAAGATCTCCTGAGGCAGGCCAGAAAAGTTTGTGACCATTTCCGCCGTTCGTTCAATGCCAGTGCTCGCTTATCTGACATTCAAGGGGAATTCAACCTGCCCACCAACCGCCTCATTTCTGACATGCCCACCAGATTGAACTCAACTTTGGCAATGCTGCAGCAGCTGTACATGCAGAAGAGGGCCATCAATGAGTACCTGTGTGAGTATGGCACAAGGACAGGGTAAGGGGAGCTTGGCTTTTTTCCACCACGCCAGTAGCTTTTGATTAAGGATGCATGCATCGTCCTGTCACTATTTGAGGAGGCCACGAGGATGGTGAGCCGGGACGATGCATGCATCAGTGACACTATCCCGCTAGTCTACCTGCTGGAGCACACGCTGCATGGAATCATAGACAGGGCACTTGAGGCAGAACAGCGGCAGCAAGAGGAGGACTTCCTTTCCTCACAAGGCCCCCTTTATGCAGATATCATTCCTGCAGGGCCACAAAACACACAGGAGTAAGAGGAAGAGGAGGAGGAGGAGGATTTTGGCAGCATGGATGTAGAGGATGGCATACAGCAGTAAGGGATGGTTTTGATTCCCCAGAAACCCCAGGAGTTGTACGTGGTTGGAGAGAGGTTGCTTCTGCTGACAATGTAATCCTTAGTGACCCAGAGGACTCAGAAGCTCATGCCTCCTCCAACTTATGTTGCATGGGCTCCCTGATTCTGCAAAGCTTGCAAAAGGACCCGAGGATTCGTGCTATCAAGGAGAGGGATAATTACTGGTTGGCAACCCTTCTTGATCCACGTTACAAGGGTAAAGTCGCAGAGGAAGCAGAGGATGAAACATCTTGAGGAGGCCTTGAAAAAAAATTTGTGTACCACCTTTCCAGACACTGGGAGGTCAAAATTGTCTGGACGTGTTTCTGAAGCATCGCTCAGCCAAAGGAGGAGCGGTGGAGAAGGCGGCCTGCTGACCGATGCCTTTAAACAGTTCTTTTGTCCTCAGCAGCACCCAGGGCTGTTAGGTTAAAGCAACCATTGGCAGCGTCTCCATCATATGGTGCATGATTATCTAGGCACAAGAGCAGACTTGGAGACCTTTCCAGCTGAGCATCCACTGGGTTACTGGGTCTTGAGGATGGACCACTGACTAGAACTTGCTCAATATGCAATGGAACTACTGGCCTGTCCTGCTTCCAGTGTGCTTTCCGAACGGACGTTCAGTGCTGCTGGAGGTTTAGTGACGGACAAAAGTGTGCGTCTGTCCACAGACTCTGTTGACCAGCTGACTTTTATCAAAATGGACCAGTCCTGGATCAAAAAGAGCTATCAAGCCCCTGATGCTGATGTAACTGATTGAATTTGCTAGGGGTCTGCCATCCCTTGAAGACTGCATATGCTGCCTTTCCTATTCCTCTACCTTTATTCTGCTAGCTTCCAAAGATGTTTTTGGTTTTGGTCACTACCAACCCCCAAGGCCTAATTTTTCAGCACTTGTATGACAGGTGCATACAATTTAAATGTCGTATGTCATTTTTAACAGCAGGCCCTGTCCCCGTGCCCTGCTAACTGTGAGGGGTTGCGGTTTTTAGGCACCAACAACACCAAAGGCCCAATATTTTTGCACCTGTATGACAAGTACATGCAATTTCAAATTTGTATGGAATTCTTACCAGCAGGTCCTGTTCCTGAACCCAGCAAGAATAACTGGGAGGGCTTGGTAACGGTGTTCAGGCACCACCTACAGCAAAGGCCCAATTTTTGGCACCTGTATAGCACATGCAATTTCAAATTTGTATGGAATTCTTACCAGCAGGTCCCGTTCCTGCACCCAGTAAGTGTAACTGCGAGGGCTTGGTTACGGTGTTCAGGCACCACCTACAGCAAAGGCCCAATTTTTGGCACCCGTATAGCACATGCAATTCCAAATTTGTATGGAATTTTTACCAGCAGGTCCCATTCCTGCATCCAGCAAGAGTAACTGCGAGGGCTTGGTTACGGTGTTCAGGCATTACCTACAGCAAAGGCCCAATTTTTGGTGCCTGTATAGTATATGCAATTTCAAATTTGTAGGGAATTCTTACCAGCAGGTCCCGTTCCTGCACCCAGCAAGAGTAACTGCGAGGCCTTAGTCACGATGTTCAGGCACCACCTACAGCAAACGCCCAATTTTTGGCACCTGTATAGGACATGCAATTTCAAATTTGTATGGAATTCTTACTAGCAGGTCCCATTCCTGCACCCAGCAAGAGAAACTGCAAGGGCTTGGTTACGGTGTTCAGGCACCATCAATAGCAAAGGCCCAATTTTTGGCACCTGTATGACAAGTACATGCAATTTCAAATTTGTATGGATTTTTTAGCAGCAGGGCCCGTTCCTGCGCCCAGCAGGAGTAATTGCGAGGTGTTATGGTGTTCAGGCACCACCAACTACCAAGGCCCAATTTTTCTGCACCCGTATGACAAGTACCTTTGATTTGAAATCCGTATGTATATTTGTACGGTATATGCCATTTTTTGCTTTAGAAATGTCAGTATTGCTGCAGCAGGCTACATACATCATAGAGATGCACTACTTTACAGGCACATTCAGGGGACCCGCCAGGCACGATATTTGAAGGAATTTTTCATTTTTATAGTTTCACTTTAAGCCTCATTAAAATCAGTAAATCACTGCTCCTTTAAAAATGATCTTTTTTTAAAAAGGTTTTTTTCATTGCTACATGTTCCACAGGTCAGGACCTGGACCCCCATACACTTTTTTGGGGCAATAACTTGCATTTAAACCTTCAAAATGAGGCCGTTTGATTTCGAGGTTCGAGTCCCATAGACTTCAATGGGGTTCATTTATTTAAACAAACTTTTCCTCTGTTCGCGGTGTTCTGGTGCGAACCAAACCGGGGGGTGTTCGGCTCATCACTAGACAGAATTATGTAATGTACAGAATGCAGGAAACAGGAGTATGTAATGTATAGAATGCAGGAGACAGGAGTATATAATGTATAGAGTGCAGGGGACAGGAGTATGTACTGTACAGAATGCAGGGGACAGGAGTATGTAATGTACAGAATGCAGGGGACAGGAGTATGTAATTTGTAGAATGCAGGGGACAGGAGTATGTAATGTACAGAATGCAGGGGGCAGCAGTGTGTAATGTAGAGAATGCAGGGGACAAGAGTGTGTAGTGCACAGAATGCAGGGGGAAGGCGTATGTATTGTACAGAAGGCAGGAGGCAGGTGTATGTAATATACAGAATGCAGGGGGCAGGTGTATGTAATGTACAGAATGCAAGGGACAGGAGTCTGTAATGTACAGAATGCAGGGGACAGGAGTATGTAATGTCCAGAAGGCAGGGGACAGGAGTGTGTAATGTATAGAATGTAGGGGACAGAAGTAGGTAATGTATAGAATGTAGGGGACTGGAGTGTGTAATGTATAGAATGCAGGGGACAGGCGTATGTAATGTATAGAATGCAGGGGACAGGAGTGTGTAATGTACAGAATGCAGGGGGCGGCTCCATCAATTCCCCCCAATCCCATCTAGGCTCCATCCACCACCGTGATCCCATTCCGGCTCCATCCATCATCCCGATCTAATCCCAGCTCCATCTATCCCGCGATCCCATCCCAACTCTATTTGTTCCCCGATTCCATTCCAACTCCATCGTCCCCTGATCCCATCCTGGCTCCACCCATCCCCCGTTCCCATCCTGGCTCCATCCGTCCCCCGATCCCAACCTGGCTCCACCCATCCCCCGATCCCATCCTGACTCCATCCGTCCCCTGATCCCATTCAGGCTCCATTTATCCCCCGATCCCATCCCGGCTCCATTCTTCCCACCCCAGATCTTATCCTGGCTCTGTCCATCGCCCCGATCTCATTCCAGCTCCATCCTTCCCCCTGATCCTATCCTGGCTCCATTCTTCCCCCTGATCCCATACCAGCTCCATCTATCCCCCCCACCCATCCTGGCTCCATCCATCCCCCTAATCCCATCCTGACTCAATCCACTCCCCACACCTATAGCAGCTCCATCCATCCTCCACACCCATCTCAGCTCCACCCTTCCCCCTGATCCCATATCAGCATCATCTATCCCCCACACCCATCCCAGCTCCATCCATCCCCCTGATCCCATACCAGCTCCATCCATCCCCACACCCATCCCAGCTCCATCCTTTCCAAACGCCTATCCCAGCTCCATCCACCCCCCACACCCATCCCAAATTCCCACCCCAGTTCCATCAACCCCAAATGCCCCCCCAGCTCCATCAACCCCAAATGCCTCCCCCAGCTCCAGCCACCCCAAATGCCCACCCCAGCTCCATCCACCCCAAATGCCCCCCAGCTCCATCCACCCCAACCTCCCATCCCAAACACCCCTTCCAGGTCCATCTACCCCCCACCCCCACTGCAGCTCCATCCTTCTCAAACACCCATCCCAGCTCCATCCACCCCTAATGCCCACCCCTAGCTCCATCCACCCCCCCCCAACTTCATCCACCCCAAAGGCCAAGCCCAGCTCCATAGACCCCCCCAGCTCTATCCACCTCAAATGCCCACCCTAGCTCCATACACCCACCCCAGCTCCATCCATCCCAAACACCCATCCTAGCTTCATCCACCCCACCTCCATCCACCCCAAATTCCCACCCCAGTTCCATCTGCCCCAAATGCCCCCACAGCTCCATCCACCCCAAATGCCCCCCCAGCTCCTGCCACCCCAAATGCCCACCCCAGCCCCATCCACCCCAAATGCCCCCCAGCTCCATCCACCCAAAATGCCCACCCCAGCTCCAGCTACCCCAAATGCCCACCCCAGCTCCATCTTCCCCAAATTCCCCCCCTAGCTCCATCTACCCCAAATGCTCCCCCCAGCTCCTTCTACCCCAATTGCCCACCCCAGCTTCATATACCCCAAATGCCCCCCCGGCTTCATCTACCCCAAATGCCCCCCCAGCTTCATCCACCCCAAATTCCCAACCCAGCTCCACCCACCCCAAATGCCCCCCCAGCTCCAGCCACCACAAATGCCCACCCCAGCTCCATCCACCCCAAATGCCCACCCCAGCTCCATCCATCCCAGCTACATCCACCCCAAATACCCCCCCAGCTCCATCTACCCCAAATGCCACCCCAGCTCCATCCACCCCAAATGCCCACCCCAGCTTCATCTTCCTCCAATGCCCCCCAGCTCCATCTACCCCAAATGCCCCCCAGCTCCATCCACCCCAAATGCCCACCCCAGCTCCATCTACCTCAAATGCCCACCCCAGCTTCATCTTCCTCAAATGCCCCCCAGCTCCATCTACCCCAAATGCCCCCCCAGCTCCATCTACCCCAAATGCCCACCCCAGCTCCATCTACCCCAAATGCCCCCCCAGCTCCATCTACTCCAAATGCCCCCCCAGCTCCATCTATCCCAAATGCCCACCCCAGCTCCATCTACTCCAAATGCCCCCCCCCAGCTTCATCTACCCCAAATGCCCCCCCAGATCCATCCACCCCACTCCTCATGCTTCCCTCCTCTGCAAGTTAGTAGTTTAAATCGCAGACCTCAGATCAGCCACATCTTGCAGAGTGCTGTGCTGCTCCCCACCTCCTCCTCTGTGTACATGAAAACACAGAAAAGAGGAGGGGCGGGTTCAGTGCACTCCACTCTCTGCACTGTCACAGGCAGCCGCGGAGAGAGACCGGCTGCCATGTGTTGCTCACAGCATACGGGAAACAAGCTGCCCGCATTACCTCGGGCATTCCGGGACTTAGCCCTTATTCACTGGGATCGTGGGACACGGACCATTTTCTGGGACAATCCAGACGAATTAGGGACGATTGGGAGGTATGCATAAAGTGATGTACTGGCACTTGCATAGTCTGGTTGGCTGCTTTCAAAAGTTCCTAACTGTATAACAGATTTACTGACAGTGCTAATTTCCAATAAATGTATTTTTACTGGAAATTCTCCAAGATTAGGGTAACAGTCACAAATACAAATACTGTAAAGGAGTGCCCATTCTAGAACAGGAAAGGTCAGAGAGTAAACAAACAATGCTAAAAAGTGCTAAAAATAGTCAAAGCAGAGTATATGCAGAAGAATAATGTAAATCAGGAGTGCTCAACCTCTTTAAAAGCGAGGGCCACTTAAATTATTAAGTAACCGATCGCAGCTCACAATAAAATGAAATGATTCAAAATTTTGAATTTTTTTATTTTGAATGCCATAATGAAAATTTTACGCTTGCAGCCACTGAATCCCAGTGGGAGGGAAAGCAGGAGAAGTCGGCTTTCAGTAGTAAAATGGAAAATATCGGTCCCTGTATATGCCGCTCCCACCGCCCCTCCTCCCAGTATGTGCTGGAGAGGAATGTGACAGGTATGACAGTGGGCAGTATGTGCAAGGCAGGAGTGCGGACAGGGCCGGCGTTAGGGGGGGGCAAACTGGGCAACTGCCCAGGGCCCCGGATGTCCAGGGGCCCCCGGGCCCCGGGCAGGGCCGGACTGGCCAATCGGCAGAGGTTGCAAGGTGTCCGCACACGGACACTGGTGTCCGTGAGCGGTCCTTGCAGTGTCCGCCGCGCCGCAAGTGTCACTCTGGCTCTGCCCATCTGCCGAGAAGAATCTGTTCAATCCCCGATGCGATGCGAACGCTCGGGGGCGGAGCCTCAGGTCTCCCTCGGATTGTCCGCTCCCGCCTCCCGCTTGACTCTACCTCTTGGCACCGCCCACAAAGTCGAGTGGTGGGTGAGACTGGAGAGAGACCTGCGTGCGCGGCTGCGCAGTGATCTCTCTCTCTGTGACTGACTCTGGGCTGGCTGGTAGTCGGGGAGGGACTGTCTGACTGACCAGGAGAACTTCTGACCTGGAGAAGAAAAGGAGGATGGTAACGGTAGGTTGTGTGGAGTGGACTCACTGAACTGGAGGTCTGGGAAGGGAACCCTGCTTGGCCTGCTCTAAGGGGGATCTATGGGGGACCTGGGATGGCTGACCTGCCTGCTCTAAAGGTGGATTTATAAATATGGGGGACCCTCACCCTGGCCTAGGAGTGCTCTAAGGGGGATCTATGGGGGACCTGGGATGGCTGACCTGCCTGCCCTTGCCTGCTCTAAAGAGGGATTTATAAATATGGAGGACCCTCACCCTAGCCCAGGCCTGCTCTAAAGGGGGATCTAGGGGGTCCCCCTAGATCCCCCTTTAGAGCAGGCCTAGGCCAGGGTGAGGGTCCCCCATATTTATAAATCCCCCTTTAGAGCAGGCAGGTCAGCCATCCCAGGTCCCCCACAGATCCCCCTTTAGAGCAGGCCTAGGCCAGGGTGAGGGTCCCTCATATTGATAAATACCCCTTTAAAGCAGGCAGGTCAGCAATCCCAGGTCCCCCACAGATCCCCCTTTTATAGCAGGCCAGGGGGAGGGTCCCCCATATTTATACATCCCCCTTAAGAGCAGGCAAGGGAGTCCCTTGCCTGCTCTAAAGGGGATGTATAATTATGGGGCACCCTCACTCTGGCCTGCTCTAAAGGGGGATCTATGGGGGACCTGCCTCCCTTACCTGCTCTAAAGAGGGATGTATAAATATGGGGGACCCTCACCCTGGTCAGGCCTGCTCTAAAGGGGGATCTATGGGGGACCGGCCTGTATGGGGCACGCTGTGGTCACTCTGCATTGAAATGGGGCACGCTGTGGTCACTCTGCATTGAAAGGGGGCACGCTGTGGTCACTCTGCATTGAAAGGGGGCACGCTGTGGTCAGTCTGCATTGAAAGGGGGCACGCTGTGGTCTCTCTGCATTGAAAGGGGGCACGCTGTGGTCAGTCTGCATTGAAAGGGGGCACACTGTGGTCAGTCTGCATTGAAAGGGGGCACGCTGTGGTCAGTCTGCATTGAAAGGGGGCACGCTGTGGTCAGTCTGCATTGAAAGGGGGCACGCTGTGGTCAGTCTGCATTGAAAGGGGGCATGCTGTGGTCTCTCTGCATTGAAAGGGGGCACACTGTGGTCTCTCTGCATTGAAAGGGGGCACGCTGTGGTCAGTCTGCATTGAAAGGGGGCACGCTGTGGTCAGTCTGCATTGAAAGGGGGCACGCTGTGGTCTCTCTGCATTGAAAGGGGGCACGCTGTGGTCAGTCTGCATTGAAAGGGGGCACGCTGTGGTCACTCTGCATTGAAAGGGGGCACACTGTGGTCTCTCTGCATTGAAAGGGGGCACGCTGTGGTCAGTCTGCATTGAAAGGGGGCACGCTGTGGTCTCTCTGCATTGAAAGGGGGCACGCTGTGGTCTCTCTGCATTGAAAGGGGGCACGCTGTGGTCTCTCTGCATTGAAAGGGGGCACGCTGTGGTCAGTCTGCATTGACGGGGCACGCACTGCATGATTTTACCTTTTATGTACAAGAAATCAACGTTGTGCTGGTATGATGACGCAATGCTATGGGGCTGGTATGTAATTTTTTCCAGGGCTGGTTTTCATACCCAGTCCGGCCCTGGCCCCGTGTCACTGTCAGCAGTGGGCTCCATTTTACAAAGGGGCCCCGTCACTGTCAGGAGCCGGCTTCATCTTCCAAAGGGCCCCCAGCCGCCCCCTGTCAGTGTCACGCTGCCTCCGCTCCGCTATGTGCCGGCGTGCAGATACAATGCGCAGCGCTGTGCTGAGTGTGGCCTTAAAGCCTTGTCTACACTGGATTTTTTCTCGATGAAAAATTCATAGTTGCATTGATTTTGTTATATTTTATTTATTCTATTTAATGTTATTTAATTAAAGCATATTTTCATGTAGTTGTATGTTTTATTTGGCTAAATTGATTAAATGCGTCTATATTTTTGGTAGAATATAAAAAAAATTGGGGCCCCACTTTTAGGTTTGCCCAGGGCCACACTTTGTCTAAAACCGGCCCTGAGTGCGGAGGGTATGACAGTGGGCAATATGTGCAGGAGAGGAGTGTGGTGGGTATGACAGTGAGCAGTATGTACAGGAGAGGAGTGTGGTGGGTATGACAGTGAGCAGTATGTGTAGGAGAGTAGTGAGAGGGTGAAGGCAATGGACAGTATGTGCAGGGGTGGAGTGTGAAGGGTATGACAGTGGGCAGTTTGTGCAGGACAGGAGTGTGATGGCATGACAGTGAGCAGTATGTGCAGAAGAGGAGTGGAGAAGCTATAAAATGGAATTATTTGCAGGAGAGCAGTGAGGGTATGAAAGCGAGCAGTACTTGCAGGAGAGGATGGCATGACAGTGGGCACTATGTGCAGGAGTGAACTGTGAAAGGTGAGACAGTGAAAAGTGGGGTTGATTTACTAAAAGTGGAGAGTGCAAAATCTCGAGCAGCTGTGCGTGGTAGCCAATCAGCTTCTAATTTCAGCTTGTTCAACTAAGCTTCGACAATAAAACCTGATTGGTTTCTATGCAGATCTGCACTAGATTTTACACTTTAGTTTTAGTAAATCAACCCTAGTGTGTGCATGAGAGGAAAGGTAATGAATTATAACTATTAGGGCTGATACCAAAACTGAAACAGGAGGCATAATGGTGGAATTGAGGTTATTAGGAGGGGTTGTCCAGAAATAGTGGAAGTGTCACGGGGGACATGTGAGATTGAGAAAGGCTTTGTTGCTGCTGAATGTTTAAGCAGGAATTGGTCAAGTGAAGCTTAAAGCGGAGTTCCACCCGAAATTTATACTTACCTCCATCTTCTCACTCCCGGTCACCTGAAAAACAAATGGATAATCACAATTTTTTTTTTTTTCACTTACCTTCTAGAGAAAATATACTCACCTTACTTCCTTCTTCCTCCCCTCGGCGGCCACGGCGATTCGTCACTTCCTGGCTTTTGCAATGATTCCTGGGAGCTGAACGTCATCGCTCCCAGGAATCATTGCACCTGCACCGGCCCCGACGTCAGTTCCGGGGCGCGCGCGTCATTCCCTTCTAAACAGCTTCTGGGCATGCCCAGAAGCTGTGGAGGGATGACGCGCGCGACCCGGAAGTGACGTCGGGGCCGGTGCAGTGCATCGTGGGACCGAAGAAGGAGGAAGAGGACCGAAGAGGACGCGGAAGAGGATCGCGCTGGCTTCAAGCTGCCCACACCTGAGATGGCAGCGCTGGAGAAGACAATTTCAAGGTAAGTATTTCTCCTGAAAGGTAAGTGCAACCCGGGACAGATCAGAGGCTAGCCATTGTGGAATGTGCTAGCCCTGACTGTCCCGGGGGTATTTTTATAAAAAAATGTATAACTAGGGTGGAACTCCGCTTTAAGATCAATCCTGGACCACAATAAGGGGAGGTAAGACTGATATTTGATGTAGTGCATTGATTAAATCTGAAATCTGGGGAACTGAAAATTTCCCTTAGAGTGGGCCACCCTCTGCACTTCAAGGGCTAAATGCAAGGTTTTGCCTAGAGCACTAGTTGGGACAAACAGGCCCCCAATGTCTCTCCTCTTCGATGCTCTGGCTGGCAGTTGCACCTCTGATGTGATACCATACAATGCAAGACTGTTGGTGAAGATGCCAAGGACCCACTCTCAACCTAGAGTGTCTGAGAGAAGAGGTGAGCTCCAGCTGCCAAAAAAAGCGAGGGATAAGATAAGTAAAAGACCTTTTAGTGCAACAGGAGCCCCATTGCGAGGGAACATTTTAAAGATGGCTGGATATTAGCTTTAAATAGGATTGATTATTCCACATGTGCTAGAGAGGGTTTTGAGGGTTTATGCACATATGCTGTGTATGGAGGGGTTGCATATGTGCTGGGGGCTGGTTGCAAAGGGGTAAACACTTATGCTGTTAGGTCAGGGGTAAGAATACATATACTGGATACTGGGCAGCTAGGAAATTAACACATGTAGCAGGTTTTCCAGGCATTGAGCCTGATATGGGTCTGCCATTGTTACCGGTGACACCTTCAGCCCATTTAAGCTGAATACCCAAGTGTGAGAGTTTAGACAATGACCATTCCGGCATCTTTAGTTTTTTTTGTTTATTTTATAATGGGGATGGCTCAACTAGGTACAACTGGGACACTTTGCAGAAAAATGCCTGTTAGCGCTGTCCTAACGCCAGCTTGATGCCGACCAATGCTTACTGGTGCTTGAAGAATGCTTTATTACTGAACTGTGCTAGAACTTGACTTGTTAACTCAAAAGATCCTGGACTGTATTGACACTTGACCCTTGACACTCTGTTAAGCTCAAAAGTCCTGTGAACAGCTCCCCCCAGTCCTTCACTGACTAAGGTAGCTCCCTCTAACTGCTTGTGCTGCTGCAACTCTCAACACTGTACACTGCACACTGCATGCTATACACATTAACTCTTCAGGGCCCAACCGCTGGCGCCCCCTTTACACTTTCAGGGTCCTCTCACTAGGCACCCCCTCTGACACTTCAGGGTCCTCTCACTAGGCACCCCCTCTGACACTTCAGAGTCCTCTCGCTAGGCACCCCCTCTTGACACTACAGGGTCCTCTCGCTAGGCACCCCCTCTGACACTTCAGGGTCCTCTCCCTAGGCACCCTCTTTACCGCTAGCTAGCTCCTGGATCCCTTAGACCTTCACCGGAGCGCTCCCCTCTCAGCTAGGCAGACCCCCAGGGGCAGTTACAGTACTCATGAACTTGGAATGCTTTCCTGAAACTGGACCCCTCAACTCCGTTGGTCCTAGGCACACTGGATCCTCTTTGAAGCTCAGCTCAGCTCTCTCTGTACCCTCAGGCAAGCTGCCCGAGACACCCGATCCTTCTGAGAGGAGGAGAGACAGCTGTACTCTCCCTCCTGGGACTCTGCTTCCCGCCAAAGACCTGCGCCATGCCTCCCCTCAAACCTATACCCACTCCCAGAATCCTGTGTGTCTTTCTGGGGTAGATAGAGGCCTGAGTGTGCCATTGGCTGGGTTTCCTCCACTGCCCAATGAGAATCCTCCCATCGAGCACAGTGGGGAGACTCCCCAGTCTCAACAGCTACACCTGGGAGACATGAAAGCCCAGCTGAAAATCATGGCCCTGTTGTAAGGCAGCTAAGGCTCAATATACTTTGCCTATCACCTACCTTGCAGGGTGCTACACACACACACACACACACACACACATAAATATCATACATAAGCAGAAGAATAGATGCTAAAAGGTTAAAGCAAATACAAAGCGTACTGAGGGGTAACCTACATGACAGTGGGTTTTTTATGGGCTTATGTACATGCCTACCATCAGCTTTATCCAAAGCCACAGCAACTGGTAAAAACCTGTAAGGGAGGGAGATCACTCCACTTGCTGTCCCCATGGTCCCTCTGGTTAACCAATGATGGCTGCCTTACAGCGTGGGGCTTTTTGGTTTTGTTGGCTCAAATATTAATACAACAACAAAATGTTATAAATGATCTATGTTTTTGAAAAAAGTATCCATATTTGTTGTATGATGTATTTCTAACATTCTCTTTTGCCTCTGTATTGTAGTTACTGTACCTCTCTTGATACTGCACACCCCTATGCCCCTGAGGAAGCGAATCCCCGCGAACTACCATGTCGGGTAGTGGGTACATGTATTAAGGACTTCACAAACTGTACTCAGGTCGTGACCTTATGTTCGTGTTTCTCCTCTGCTATATTGCATCACCAAGTTATTGGATACATGACTGTTAGACGTGTAATACTTTGTATTATGACTTGTTTTTGTCTTTTATATATTGTTTTTAACTGAAAAATTTGTAATAAAATGTGATTTTTTATGAACAAGATTCACTTTTTTATGCAGTACTATTAGTCACAGACGGTACCATTAAAATTCCGCTGCTTGCCCCATGTTTTATTTTTTTTCATTTATCCAATTTGCAATGTAGGCATGCAAAGTAAATATCTCCTAAACGGTACATGTTTAGGAGATATTTACAGTACCTATAGGTAAGCCTTAATATAGGCTTACCTATAGATACAAGTTGCAGAGGAGGGTTTACTTCCTCTTTAAAGGAATACTTTGAAAACACATCAGATCTCAATGGCGAAAAATCTCATGCTGAATATCTATACTGATATGGACTGGGTAATGAAAGGATGACGGGTCCAAGGATTTCATCGCAATAGCTAATGGCAGTCAGGGAGCCATTGTCTAGTCTGTAGAGGTCTGTGCGTCCCTCCATGGATATGCCTCACCAGACCATCACTGACCCACCACCAAACCGGTCATGCTGAACGATGTTACAGGCAGCATAACATTCTCCATGGCTTCTCCAGACCCTTTCACGTCTGTCACATGTGCTCAGGGTGAACCTGCTCTCATCTGTGAAAAGCACAGGGTGCCAGTGGCGGACCTGCCAATTCTGGTGTTCAATGACAAATGCCCTTCAAGCTCCACGGTGCCGGGCAGTGAGCACAGGGCCCACTAGAGGATGTCGGGCCCTCAGGCCACCCTCAGGAAGTCTGTTTCTGATTGTTTGGTCAGAGACATTCACACCAATGGCCTGCTGAAGGTCATTTTGTAGGGCTCTGGCAGTGCTCATCCTGTTCCTCCTTGCACAAAGGAGCAGATACTGGTCCTGCTGATGGGTTAAAGTGGTGTTCCAGCCTTTTCTGTGTTTATCAAAAGTCAGCAGCTACAAAAAGCGTAGCTGCTGACTTTTAATAAACACACACTCACCTGTCCCACGGTCCAGTGATGCAGCCGCCCTAAGCCTTGATCATCTCCCTCTGGTCTCGGTGGAGCCAGTATTACTAGTGTGGGCACCTGGCTGTGACAGCTGGGTGCGCACTGCGCGTCTTGATTGGCTGGCAATCTACTGGGACCTCTGACGTGTTCCAGAAGATTGCAGAGAGGGAGAGAAGAACTTCCGCTCGGGGAGTCAAAACTAGGTACCTCCTCCCCCCAAAAAAATGACATGCCAAATGTGGCATGTCAGGGGGTTAGGACTACTTTGGGTGGAACTCCGCTTTAAGGGCCTTCAACGGCCCTGTCCAGCTCTCCTAGAGTAACTGCCTATCTACTGGAATCTCCTCCATGCTCTTGAGACCCTCCTGGCAATGGCATGTATTGATGTGCCATCCTGGAGGAGTTGGACTGCCTGTTCAACCTCTATAGGGTTCAGGTATCCCCTCATGCTACCAGTAGTGACACTGACCCTAACCAAATGCAAAACTAGTGAAAAACAGTCAGAAAAGAGGAGTAGGGGGAAAAAATGTCAGTGGCCTCCACCTGTAAAACCAATGTTTTGGGGTTCGTCTCATTGTTGCCCATCTAGTGCACATGTTGTTAATTGCATCAAGACCAAAGCAGCTGAAACTGATTAACAACCCCCTCTGCTACTTAACTGACCAGATTAATATCCCAGGAGTCTAGCTGACTTGATGCTATACTCTGATTAAAAAGAGTTCCTTTAATTTTTTTGAGCAGTGTACATAGATTCAATTGCATTGCCCCATATAACTGTGGAAGGCAGCACAGTGTACAAAGTCTTTCACATTTTGCAGGGAAAATGCAACACGCATTATACACTGACAGTTTCTGACTGACAGGGGCATTTGTATTTTTTTTATAAATTCTGAATATTATGTCCAAAGCATTATGCTGGGGGGATTTTGGCGTAAACATATGTGAAGCCAGAGAGGTGCTCCATGCAGAAAACCCACTTTTCATTGAGGTCAGCCATTTTTTTTTTGCGATTCAGCACTGCGTTACTTTAACGGAAAATTGCGCAGACGTGAGACGCTGTACCCGAATACAATTAATGTCCTTATTTTCCCCCAAATAGAGCTTTCTTTTGGTGGTATTTGATCACTTCTGCGGGTTTTTAGATTTTGCGCTATAAACCAAAAAAGAGCGACAATTTTGGAAAAAACGCCATATTTTTTACTTTCTGCTATAAAACATTCCCAATAAAAAAATATTAAAAATTTAATTTTTTTATCAGTTTAGGCCAATTTGTATTCTGCTACATATTTTTGGTATAAAAAATTCCAAAAAGCGTATTTTCATTGTTTTGCTCAAATGTTATAGCGTTTACAAACTACGGGATAGATTTTTGGACTTTATATTTATTTATTTTTTTATTAGTAATGGCGGCGATCTGCGATTTTTAGCGTGACTGTGACATTGCGGTGGACAGATCGGACCCCTAACTGAAATTTTTGACACTTTTTGGGGGCCAGTGACACTAATACAGTAATCAGTGCTAAATAACATGCACTGTTGCTGTATAAATGACACTGGCAAGGAAGGGGTTAATAGTGGGGTGATCAAAGGGGCTAAATATATGCCTGTGTGATTACTCACTGTGGTGGTGGGGGGGGCTCTGTGACAGGCACAGAGAGATTGTGGTTTTAGCTTAGCTGAAACTGCTGATCTCTCCCTGACTGTCTGAGAGAAGATCCGCCTGCTTTGTTTACATAAGTAGGCGGGTCTTCTCTCTGTTTCCCGGACGATCAGGGGAGGAAGGCGGCAATCGCCCCCTCTCCTCCTGTGGCCCGCCTCCTGCTGTGTCTAAACACACTTTAGTACTATGTGACTGGACACAGCCGAGCCGCCCTGTGGGCCCGGTGGGCGGTCGGCAAGTGGTTAAACAAGACAAAGTTAAAATTTTTATAAGGGGCAGCACAATAAATACTGTATATAATATTATGCAGGAGGCCTAAGGCCAGCCTTGATGATAATTACTGTTTATTGTATCACCCTATGGATGGGTCATACTTCAAGATCCCATCTGAGCAGGGAAAAGAAAACAAATGATCACTGGTAGGACAGATCTTTTCTTTGCTCCCAAGGCTGAGTTCCAGGTGAATATATCAATAGACAGATATGGAAGTGTTTTATCAGCTAAATTAACTACTGTGTTTAGGCAGTCTTGTGGTCCAGGCACCCCGCAAGACATCACAGCCAAGCAGATGAACTCAAGTTTTCTTACTACAGTGAAGGGCTGACTTGTGATTGGACAGTGAAGGAGAAGCAGTACACTGGTAAGGTCAGCACTCCTTTTTTTCCCACAAGCATGTTCAAATTGCCCTGATTGGCTGAAAATCCTTCTGTAACTGTCCTGCAGATAACAGGCGGTGGATATCAGGGCAGCTCGTTTATGCTAGTTGGATATAAAATACATATTCTTATGAAGTTTTTTTTTATGTCTGTACAGCAGTGCTCAGACTGTGGGAACAAGGTCCAGCACTCTAGGCTGGCCATAAACGGTTCAAATCTCAGCTGGTTCAGCAGGAACTAGCCAAGATTCAAACCATGTATGGACAACCTGAATGTATCAAGCTGATCGATCGATCAACTTGGGGACAACCAGCCTGCTGGATTTTACATGTGGTTATCGCTAGCGGCTGGTATAGCAGCTAGCAATAATCACTGTCTTCTCCATCTCTCCAATCTCATGCTTTCCCTGCCCACACAGCTCCATGGGAGGAATTCCCCCACCAATGCTGCACTTGTGGTTGCAGGAAAAACATTTGTTCTGTTTATGGACTGCTTAACCACTTAAGCCCCGGAAGATTTTACCCCCTTCCTGACCAGGGAGTATTTTGCGATTCGGCACTGCGTGACTTTAACGGACAATTGCGCGGTCGTGCGACGCTGTACCTAAACTAATTTGGCGTCCTTTTTTTCCCACAAACAGAGCTTTCTTTTGGTGGTATTTGATCACCTGTGCGATTTTTTGATCACGCGCTATAAACAAAAAAAGAGCATCAATTTTGCAAAAATAGCAATATTTTTCACATTTTTTTATATGAAATTCCCCCCAAAAAAATGTAAAAATCAAAATTTTTTAACATTTTCGGCCAATTTGTTTTATGCTACCTATGTTTGGTAAAAAAAATCGCAAAAAGCGTATTTTGATTGGTTTGCGCAAAAGTTATCGCGTTTACTAACAAAGGGAAAGATTTTTGTCATTTTTGTTGTTTTTTTTTAACGCGTAATGGCGGCGATCTGCGATTTTTTTTGCGGTACTGCGACATTGGGGCGGAAAGATCGGACCCTTGACTGACATTTGTGACACTTTTGGGGGTCCCAGTGACATTTCTACAGTAATCAGTGCTATACATATGCACTGTTACTGTAAAAATACACTGGTAGTGAAGGGGTTAACTTTATTTGGGAGGGAGGGGCTGTGTGTGTCCCTAGGGGCGTGCTTTCTACTGTGATTGGCTGTGGCTTCAGCTGTAAGGACACTGATCAACGGATCTACATACTAGATCCGTGTGATCAGTGTCTTTACAGCGAGGAGAATGACAGGTGGCTTGTTTACACAAGCTGCCTGACATTCTCCCTCTCCCCCGCCGATCGCCGAGTGACCGGCGGACATCGGGTCCGCTGGTCACATGTGCGGGGGGGTCCGTGACCACGCGGGAGCGCGCCTCCGGCGGCGCGCGCTCGCTCCCCAGACCCTCACAAGCAAGCGACGTAGACCTACGTTAGTTTGCCTGTGAGGGGCTGACCGCCGACGTAGATAGTCGTGCGGCGGTCGGCAAGTGGTTAAGTCAGTCAAAGCTGCATTACTTTGTATACTGCAGTCAGTCTAACACAGGAAATATATGTACATCAGTGAAAATCAGAGGAAAAATCTCACTCCCCTTTGTCCAGCCAGAGGATGAGGCGAGTTCAGGACCTGGGTGTATTGTATATTTACAATGGAGTCTGCAGTGAGGTCCATGATGTGGCTGAACTGACTGGCCAGGGTGTTGGGCACTGATAGGTGGCACTGATGGGCACTGATAGACACTGGTGGGTGGCACTCATAGGCAGCAGTGATAATGAGGCACTGATGAGCACTGATGGGCATTGATTAGCAGTACCGATGGTCACTGGTAGGTGGCACTAGTGGCAGTGCTGTATTTAGCCTAGGCCGACAAGGCCCAGGCCTAGGGCGGCACTTTGCAGGGGGGCGTAAAAAAAACACCCCTCCACCTTAGACTCTATTGGCCGCTAGTTGCTAGAGCTTCCTCTCTCAACCACCTTTCTCTCTCTCTCACCTACCCTGCCTCTCTCTAACCCCCCCTCTCTCTTTTTCTCTCACCCCCCTCTCTCTCTCTCTCAGCCCCCCTCTCTCTCTCTCTCTCATCCCCCCTCTCTCTCGCTCACCCCCCTCTCTCACCCCCCCTCTCACCCCCCTCTATCTCTATTATCCCCCATCTCTCTCTCTCCCACATCCCCCACTCTCTCTCTCTCTCTCTCATCTCCCCTCTCTCTCATCCCCCCTCTCTCTCTCCCTCTCTCTTACCCCCCTCTCTCTCCCTCTCTCACCCCCCCTCTCTCTCACCCCCCCTCTCTCCCTCTCTCTTACACCCCCCCCTCTCTCTCACACCCTCCTCTCTCTCATCCCCCTCTTCTCTCTGTCTCTAACCCCCTCTCTCACCCCCTCTCTCTCTCATCCCCCTCTCTCTCACCCGCCCTCTCTCTCTCATTCCCCCTCTCTCTCACCTCCCCTCTCTCCCTCCCTCACCCACCCCTCTCTCTCTCTCTCCCCCCCTCGTGAGATCTCAGGGATCATGCTGGGACATGTATTCCTTCAAATTCGAAGGGAGTCACATCCAATAAAAAGGAAGGAGTGGGGCAAATTTACATAGGAGGGAGAGGGGGTCACCCGATTTTAGTCTTGCCTAGGGCAGCACAAAACCAAAATACACCACTGACTAGTGGGCACTGGTAGGTGGCACTGGTGGGCACTGGTTAGCAGCACTGGTGGGGACAGTGTGGGACCGATGTCCCTCTTACAGAAGCTAGTGATGGGCTTTATTTTTTTCTCCTCGCACTGTCAATGTGAAGGAAAAAAAAAGCACATGACTGGCTTCTGTTTACATCAGGGGATCAGCTGTCGTTGACTTACAGCTGATCACGCGGTAAATCGCTGGCCACACGCAAATTTGCGGTTATGGGTTTTATGATCATATGACCGCCATGACTGGCTGTCACAGTGGTCACTTGATCAGGAAGCTTGAGCCTTCTGTTAGCCACCGGTAACTGTGCAGGGAGTGCGCCAGACGCACGCTGTCGTCACAGCTGTATAATTTCACCAATTCACACAAATATGAGGCCTCAGGGCAGATGGGCCTTGCGTGAATTGGTGCAAATACAGCCAATCAGGGCGGTCACATGATCATAAATCCTGCCCCACTTCTCGACATCCTGAATCTCTTAAAGGGCCAGGAGGAGCTGTGCCAAGGAGGTGAATATTTCTATCAAATAGAATTGTTTATTTCCCTTCCTGGTGCATTTGTTTGATTTGATTTTTTTTTTTTGCTGCATAAAAGCCCTTCGGAGAAAACATTATTGTAATTGTATACAAACTATGCATTGCAGCCACATGTTACCCTGATTGAGGCACAGAGACATTGCTGTGCAGCTTTACCCACTTCCTGCAAAATCCTGCACCTGTATGTAATTTTCCTAAAGTGGTTGTACCGGGGTGATGCCTGTAGCTAGCGCCATCTCCCCGGTACTGTTTTTTAGAGCCGATGGTCAGCTTTCTTGTAACAACAACCAATGCGGCTCAGCAGCCGCTCAGCTGTTATTACAAGAAGCGGAAGGGGTCACCCCCCCCCTTCCCACCGCCTTCAGCCGCTCCGCCTGGGTCTCCCGTCCGACCATGAGACCCAAGCAACCAGCCGACACGTCCGCCAGCTGGTGGAGACCCGAACAAAGCTGGAATCAGCTTTGATCGGGTCTCCAATATGGTAACCCAGAAGTGACATCACCTCGGCAGCCAACAGCGCCAGTTTTAAAAAACCCACAGTATTCAAAAATGCAGATCTTGCAGAACAGGAGGGGTTTGGGGTCTTTTAGACCTCAGATCCCTCCATAAAGAGTACCTGTCACTGCCTATTACTGTTACTGGGACAGTGTAAAAATGTAATAAATAAAGAAGAAAAAAAAAGTTAAAGCGCCCCATCCGCACCAAAGAAAACACATACGTAAGTCGCGCCTCCAAATGTAAACAGTATTCAAATCACACCCGTGGAGGTATCGTCATGATCATTAAAGCAAGAGCAATAATTCTAGCATAAGACCTCCTCTGTAACTCTAAGCAGGTAACCTTTAAAAAATGGTAAAGCTTCACCTATGGAGGTTTTTAAGTACCGTAGTTTGTTGCCATTCCACAAGTACAAGTGTGCAATTTTAGAGCATGACATGTTAGGTATCTATTTACTCGGCGTAACATTATCTTTCACATTATCCAAAACAATTGGGCTAACTTTACTGTTTTTTTTATTTTTTTATTCATTGAAGTGTATTTTTTTTATCCAAATGAATTGCATTTGAAAGACGGCTGTGCAAATACAGTGTGACATAAAATATTGCAATGACCGCCATTTTATTCTCTAGGGTCTCTGCTAAAAAATATATATATATATATAATGTTTGGGGGTTCTAAGTAATTTTCTAGCAAAAAACACAGATTTTAAGGCCCCTTTCACACAATGTCAGTTGTCATCCGTTTTTCATCAGTTGTTATCCGTTTTTCGTCAGTTGTTATCTGTTTTTCATCAGTTGTCATCCGTTTTTACATAGAGATTCATTGATGTCCGTTTTTCATCCGTCAACGGATGGATGAAACACGGACAAACGGACAGCGTGTGTGAAAGGGGCCTAACTTGTAAGCAACAAATGTCAGCAATAGGGCTGGTCTTAAAGTGATTAGTTATCCTGCAGTGCATGCATGTTCTTTGCTATCCTGAACTGGTTTTGCACAACTGATTCTAACTTTGCACCTGTTCAGTAAAGTGCAAGTTACAGTTACTCCCTGTCTGATCATTCCTCTGATTCTGTTAAACCTCCAGTCCGCAGAGACAAAAATATCATGTTTGGTGATAAAGGTCCACATCTCACTGACTCCAGGTAGCTGTGTCATTCTGAGTTCATCTTTTGTGCTCAAGGCCAAAGTCCATGTCAGTCTACAAGCGGCAGAGACAACACCTCTATCTGGTTGTACACACCAGGTAAGATTTTTACAGCATTCTACATTCTGCACAATTGTATAAAGGCTTGTTTACCCATCAAAAAATACATGACAATTAGAATTCTTACTGAAATAACACAATGTGTCCCAGTAATGAGAATTTAAAGGGACATAAAACATCTAATATTCATAGACATGCTTCTAGATAGAACTAGCTCGTTCAATCAGGGTGCCCATGGGACTTTTGAAGAGGTATGCCATTCACAAAAGCATCACTCCATAAAATTCATACAAATTTTATTTGACACATGTAGCATAAAAACATGTTGCCAATTACATAGATCAATGATTTACAATGCTAAATTGTTATGAAACAATAAATATACCAGAAGAAGGATGATCAAGCCACACCAGGGTTGCCAACTGTCCATAAATGTTAACCATTTACAGCCTGTCCATAAATGTCAGTTTTCAGATGGTGGCTGTCCGTGAAAAAAATGGCCTTCGGCTGACTTTTTCACTGTGCACACATGAACCTGGATCAGGCAAGCTCGGCTAAATTGGGCTCAGGCAGGGGAGAGAGCTTGGCGACGTCATGGCGCCACTTTTTATGAAAAGTAAAAGCCAGAAACTGGTGCAGAGGGCTGGATGGGGTAAGCAGCGGGAGACAGTCTCTGACAGTATCATTCAGCCAGTAGCTGGAGCGGTGAACTGGATAGGGAGGCAGGAGAGCCGCCCACCAGGCACCGGCCCCAGGAGTCTGCGAGAGCCACCTGCCTGGCATCTGTCAGTGCCACTCAGCCAGGAGCCAGAGCAAAGGACTGGATGGGAACACAGGAGAGCCACCTGCCTGGCATCTGTCAGTGCCACTCAGATGACTGGTGTTGAGATTTTAACCATATCATGTCCGCAGCAGATAATCATCTCCTGAGTCCTGTGCCTTACCCACAGCTTGTAACCATCTCCTGTACCATGCCCACACCGGTAACCATCTCCTATGCCATGCCCGCAGCCTGTAACCATTTCCTGTGCGATGCCCGCAGCCTGTAACTATCTTCTGTGCCATGCCCCCAGCCTGTAACCATCTCCTGTGCTATGCCCAGAGCCTGTAACCATTTCCTCTGCCATGCCTGCAGCCTGTAATAATTTCTTGTGCCATGCCCGCAGCCTGTAACCATTTCCTGTGCCATGCCCACAGCCTGTAACTATCTTCTGTGCCATGCTCGCAGCCTGTAACCATCTCCTGTGACATGCCCACAGCCTGTAACCATCTCCTGTGCCATGCAAGCAGCCTGTAAACCATCACCTGTAGTATGTCCGCAGTCTCTAACCATCTTCTGTAGCATGTCTGCAGCATGTAACCATCTCCTGTAGTATGCCCATAGCCTCTAACTATCACCTGTACCATGTTTTCAGCCTCTAGACATCATCTCTACCATGTTAGCAGCTTCTAACCATCATCTGTACCATGTCCACAGTCTCTAACCATCTCCTGCATCATGTCTAAAGTCTCTAACCAACTCTTGTATCATGCCTGCAGTCTCTGAGGGGGAACCTGGAGAGGAGTCAAACGCAGGAGCACCGCCAGAATTGGGTTCACAGGAGTCAGAAGTGAGAAAATAGGATGAAACCAGAGCCACCAAGCTGGAGCCAGAGAGGACATCTGACAAAGCCCTGCACAGCG
This sequence comes from Pelophylax lessonae, assembly GCF_965119305.1. Classification (NCBI taxonomy): domain Eukaryota; kingdom Metazoa; phylum Chordata; class Amphibia; order Anura; family Ranidae; genus Pelophylax; species Pelophylax lessonae. Next base: position 134,303,616 of record NC_138778.1, read on the forward strand.
CAACAGAGAGGTCTGTCAGTGACAGCGCCACCAGGTCAGTCTCAGGGGAGGGGTCAATGATGTAAGGGGGGACTGAACAGTAAAGTAAGGGGGGGAACCGATCTATAGGTTCTCCTTATATCAGTAACACCCCCCTTGCCTTAGTGTATTCGCTCTGCAGAAGGTGGTCTGTTGCAGCAGTTTTTGCTGGAACAGGCGGCGAGGGGAAACCTTCACATGGCGATACCTGGTCCACTGAAATCTTCTGTAAGCTTCTTTTAACAAATTACTATTTTAACAATGCATTAGCATTACTGTCTCTTTGGTAACTGCAATGTAGCACCATCTAGTGTGCTAGATGTAAATAGGTTTGTAGTGTAGGGAAATTAGGCTTGGCTGAGAACCAAGCCTGGGTTGAATCTGGGTAAGGGCTGAGTGACTCAAAGAGGCTGGATGACTCAGCAAGCAGCATCTTTGGTGCCTCCCCCTGCTTTCTGGAACCTTGAAGAAGCCTTCAGATATAGTGGACAGAAGCTAGGAGGAGCTGCTTGGCATATTTATGAGGGCCCCAGCCAATCCCCAGCAAATGGGCTGGCAGGGGACAGGCCACTTCATAAATAGGCATGCCAGCAGGGAAATTGGGAAGATGGAGATGATGTGCTGGGGAGGCTGTCAGTGGCCCTTGGGGGTACCCCCTAGTCAGGGGGGGGGGGTGACCTTGGGTCTGGGTACTGGAAGGATCCCCAACAACACACATGGGAACCCCTTCCTGGAAACACGGGAGCAAGGAGAGGACAGTGGGAGGAGGTCAGCACATCCAGGAGGTCTCCTGAGAAGTCAGCCAGGTGGGCTGGTGAGTGATCATTCTGGGAGGACTGTGGAGAAAGTGTCAGTCTGGGAGGACTGTAGAGAAGTTAGCCATGATGGCTAGTGAAAGGGACAGCTGCAGCCAGGTGGGCTGGAAGTGCCTGAAAAGGTGGCGATGGGGTCAGTAGCCACAGGGATGAAAGCTGGAGACTTACTTTTGTTTACTACACACTTAAAGTGTAACCCCACTTTTGTGTGAGAAAAAAACATTCCCCTTGTTTGAGAAAAAAATACCCCCCGGGTGATGTACAGTATCTCACAAAAGTGAGTACACCCCTCACATTTTTGTAAATATTTTATTATATCTTTTCATGTGACAACACTGAAGAAATTATTCTTTGCTACAATGTAAAGTAGGTAGGGGTGTACAGCTTGTATAACAGTGTAAATTTGCTGTCCCCTTAAAATAACTCAACACACAGCCATTAATGTCTAAATCTCTGGCAACAAAAGTGAATACAAATGTCCAAATTGGGCCCAAATTAGCCATTTTCCCTCCCCGATGTCATGTGACTCATTAGTGTTACAAGGTCTCAGGTGTGAATAGGGAGCAGGTGTGTTAAATTTGGTTTTATCGCTCTCACTCTCTCATACTGGTCACTGGAAGTTCAACATGGCACCTCATGGCAAATGACTCTCAGAGGATCTGAAAAAAAGAATTGTTGCTCTTCATAAAAATGGCCTAGGCTATAAGAAGATTGCTAAGACCCTGAGACTGAGCTGCAGCATGGTGTCCAAGACCATACAGCGGTTTAACAGGACAGGTTTCACTCGGAACAGGCCTCACCATGGTCGACCAAAGAGGTTGAGTGCACGTGCTCAGCGTCATATCCAGAGGTTGTCTTTGGGAAATAGACGTATGAGTGCTGCCAGCATTGCTGCAGAGGTTGAAGGGGTGGGGGTCAGCCTGTCAGTGCTTAGACCATTAGCCACTGTAGCAGAGTGTCCCAGAGAGAGCCAGGAAAAGTCCTGTTCGGGGTTTATACATCACCCAGGCATCGCTCGTATACCTTTAGGGATCTCTGAGCCATGATCCAGTTCGGATCTTCATCCTCTTCACCGGGCCAATTTAATCTCACCTGAGACAGACAGCAGTGCTCTCTCAGCCTGGGAACACAGACAACGTTTGTCTAGGAGAGCAGAAGGTTGGTAACACTGTCAGTGTGTGTCTTTGGAAGCTGACAAGCTGTAGGCTTGCTCAGTCTGTGTTAGTTAGGGACTGCATTGTGTGTAGTAAGCGCCGGGACACGGCTAGGCTTTTGTTTATTATTATTATTCCTGCTTGTTTTCCTTAAAGCACTGTACAGCACCTGTTTATAAACTTGTATATAGCACCAATAAACACCGCACTGTTTGTCACTCCCTCAGTGGATTTGGTATCTGTGCCTGAAAGACTGCTCATCCCAGGGAGCTGCTCATCCCATGTCCATTTTGCTTGGGGCCCCCAAATTCCTTCAAACGGCCCAGCTCACAGAGTTGTCCTGTAGCCACTCCTTTGTTATCTTGGCTGTGTGCTTAGGGTCAGTGTCCTGTTGGAAGAAATCCAGCGTGCTCTGGAGCAGGTCTTTATAAAGGATGTCTCTGTACATTGCTGCATTCATCTTTCCCTCAATCCTGACTAGTCTCCCGCATCCTGCTGCTGAAAAACATCCCCACAGCATGATGCTGCCACCATCATGCTTCACTGTAGGGATTGTAATGGCCAGGTGATGGGTGGTGCCTGGTTTCCTCCAGACATGACGCTTGCCATTCTGGCTAAAGAGTTCAATCTTTGTTTGTGCACAGCTAGTACATCTTTTGTGGCTGCAAATATGACCTAAAGGTTTTTAAAGTTCGCCTCCCATTAAAGTCAATGGGGCCCGCTGCGAACTCGCGGTTCGCAAACATTTGAGAAAGTTTGCGGCTAACGTTTGCGAACCGCCCGGACGATGTTCGTCCATCACTAGTTGCTAGGATAGAAGGAACACCGTTGCAGGGGAGAAGGAGGGGTTAGTTGGTAGAATAGCAGGCAAACAGGGGCAGACTACTGGGATAACATGAACACAGTTGCAAGCTACAAGGAGAAGGGAGTTGATAGAATAGCAGGAAGACAGTTGCAGTATACAGGGTGGGGTATTTGGTAGGATAGCAGCAACACAGTTTCAGGGTATAAGGAGGGGGTAGTTCATAGGATAGAAGGCACACATTGTCAGGGTACAAGGAGGGAGTAGTTGATAGGATAACATAAACACACATGCTGGGAAAAAGGAGGAGGTGGTTGATAGAATAGCAGACACCCAGTGGCAGGATACAAGGAGGGAGTAGTTGGTAGGATAGCAGGCACGCACGGGCAGACTACAGGGAGTGGGTAGTTGGTAGGATAGTAGGCAGACAGGGGCAGAGTACAAAGAGGGGGTAGTTGGTAAAATAGTAGGCACACAGTGATATGGTACTGGGTGTGGTAGTTGGAAGAATAGCAGGGACACAGTTGCAGTATACACAAAGGGGTAGTTTATAAAATAGCAGCCACTCAGTGGCTGGGCACAAGGAGAGGTAGTTGGTAGGATAGCAGGCCCACAGTGGCAAGACACAAAGAAGGGGTAGATGGTAGGATAGCAAAGATACAACTGCAGTAAACAAGGAGGGGGCAGTTGGTAGGCTAGCAGGGACACAGTTGCAGTATACAAAAATAGGTAGTTGGTAAGATAGCAGGCTACCGCTGTCAGGGTACAAGGAGTAATTGGGGTAGTTGATAGGATAACAGAAACACAGTTTCAGGGTACAAGGAGGGTATGGTGGTAGGATAGCAGGAACAGAGTTGCAGGGTACAAATAAGGGGTTAATTGGTTGAAAAGCAGGCAGTCAGGGGCAGACTACAGGGAGTAGTTAGTTGGTAGGATAGCATGCACACAGGGGCAAACTACAGACAGTGGGTAGTTGGTAGGATAGCAGGCACACAGTTGCAAGCTACAAGAAGTTGATATTTGGTAGAATAACAAGAAGACAGTTGCAGTATACAAGGAAGGGTAGTTGGAAAAATAGAAGAAGGGGTAATTGGTAGGATAGCAGGTTAACAGTAGAAGGGAAATGGAGGGGTAGTTGGTAGGATAGCAGGAGCACAGTAGAAGGAAAATGTAAGGGGTAGCTGGTAGGATAGCAGGAGCACAGTAGAATGGAAAAGGAGGGGGTAGTTGGTAGGTTATAAGGAACACAGTTGCAGAAAACAAGGAGAGGCAGTTGGTAGGATAGTGTGAACACAGTTGCATGGCACAAGGAGAGGTAGTTGGTAGGATAGTGTGAACACAGTTGCATGGCACAAGGAGAGGTAGTTGGTAGGGTAGGATGAACACAGTTGCATGGCACAAGGAGGGGTAGTTGGTAGGGTAGGATGAACACAGTAGAAGGGAAATGGAGGGGTAGTTGGTAGGATAGCAGGAGCACAGTAGAAGGAAAATGTAAGGGGTAGCTGGTAGGATAGCAGGAGCACAGTAAAAGGGAAAAGGAGGGGGTAGTTGGTAGGTTATAAGGAACACAGTTGCAGAAAACAAGGAGGGGTAGTTGGTAGGATAGTGTGAACACAGTTTCATGGCACAAGGAGAGGTAGTTGGTAGGGTAGGATGAACACAGTTGCATGGCACAAGGAGGGGTAGTTGGTAAGATAGTATGAACACAGTTGCATGGCACAAGGAGGGGTAGTTGGTAGGGTGGGATGAACACAGTTGCATGGCACAAGGAGGGGTAGTTGGTAAGATAGTATGAACACAGTTGCTTGCACAAGGAGGGGTAGTTGGTAGGATAGTATGAACACAGTTGCATTGCACAAGGAGGGGTAGTTGGTAAGATAGTAGGAACACAGTTGCAGGGAATACGGAGGGGGTAGTTGATAGGATAACAGGAACGCAGTGGTAGGGCACTAGGAGGGGGCAGCTGGTAGGATAGCTGGCACCCAGTGACAGGATACAAAGAGGGGGTAGTTGGTAGGTTAGCAGGCACACATGGGCAGAGTACACAGAGTGGTTAGTTGGTAGGATAACAGGTACAAAAGAGCAAAGAGCAGAGCACAGTGACATTGTACCCGGTGGGGTAGTTGGACAAATAGAAGGAATACAGTCCAGTATACAAAAAGGGGTAGTTGGTAAAATAGCCGCCACACATTGGCTGGGTACAAGGACGGGTAGTTGGTAGAATAGGAGGCCCACAGTGGCAGTAAATAAGGAGTGAGTAGTTGATAGGATAGCACAGACACAGTTGTAGTAAACAAGGAGGGGATAGTTGGTAGAATAGCAGGAACACAGTTGCAGTATACAAAAAGGGGTAGTTGGTAAGATAGCATGCAACCACTGGCAGGGTACAAGGAGAGGTAGTTGACAAGATAGCAGGTACACAGTTGCAGGCACAAAGAAGGGGTAGGGGGTAGGATAGTAGGCAATCGGGGAGACTACGAGAAGTTGGTAGTTGGTAGGATAGCAGGCACACAGGGGAAAACTACAGAGATTGGGTAGTTGATAGGATAGCAGGCAGCCAGTTGCAAGCTACAAGGAGGTGGTAGTTGGTTGAATAACAAGAGCACAGTTGCAGTATACAAGGAGGGGATAGTTGGTAGGATAACAGGAACACAGTTGCAGGGCACAAGGAGGGGGAAGTTGGCAGGATAGCAGGCACCCAGTAACAGGAATAAAGTAAAAAGTTGTTGGTAAGATAGCAGGCACACACTGGCAGGGTACAAGGAGGGGGTAGTTGATAGAATAACAGGAACACAGTTTCAGGGTACAAGGAAGGGGTAGTTGATAGGATAGCAGGCACACAGAAGCGAGTACAAGGAGAAAGATGCAGGCAAGATCAAAGGAGTTCAGTGGCAGGGTATAAGGAGGGCATAGTTGGTATTATAGCAGGTAAACAGTTGCAAGGTGCAAGGAGGGGGTTGGTTCTAAGAAAGCAGTAGCAGGGTACAAGGAGAGGTAGTTGGTAGGATAGCAGGCACACAGTGGCAGTGGATGAAGAGAGTTTAGTTGACAAGGTATCACTCACACAGAGGCATGGAACAGTGTGGGGTAGTTGGAAGGTTAGCAAGCACACACTGGCAAGGTAAAAGAAGAAAGTAGTTGGTAGGATAGCAGGTGCACAATGCCAAGGTACATGGAAGGGTAGTTGGAAGGATAGCACACACAGCTGAAGAATACAAGAAAGGGGTAGTTGGTAGGATAGCAGGCACACAGTGACATTATACAGGGTTTGTTAGTTGGTAGGATAGCAGGCACACAGTGACATTATACAGGGTTTGTTAGTTGGTAGGATAGCAGGCACACAGTGACATTATACAGGGTTTGTTAGTTGGTAGGATAGCAGGCACACAGTGACATTATACAGGGTTTGTTAGTTGGTAGGATAGCAGGCACAATGGGACATTATACAGGGTTTGTTAGTTGGTAGGATAGCAGGCACACAGTGACATTATACAGGGTTTGTTAGTTGGTAGGATAGCAGGCACACAGTGACATTATACAGGGTTTGTTAGTTGGTAGGATAGCAGGCACACAGTGACATTATACAGGGTTTGTTAGTTGGTAGGATAGCAGGCACATATGACAGGTTATGGGGGGGTTGTCCGTAGGATAGGATAGCAGAAACATAGCTGTAGGATAAAAATTAGAAGGCACACAAGGGAAAGGTACAAAGAGAAAATAGCTGGGAGGATAGCAGGCCCACAGTTGCAAGATACTAGGCAGTGATAGTTGCTAAGATAGTAGGCACATATTGCAGGTCTTATGGAGGGCTTTGTTAGTAGGATAGCAAGAAAACAGTGGCAGGGTACAGGGAAGGATATGTGTTAGGATAACAGGTACACAGTGGCAGGAGATAAAAAGGGGTAGCTGGTAGGATAGCAGAAACACATTGGCAGGTTTAAGGGAAGATATAGTTGGTAGGATAGCAGGCACACAGCGGCTGGGTACAAGAAGAAGGTAGTTGGTAGAATAGCAAGTAGACAGTTACAATTTACAGGGAGGCAGTAGTTGCTAAGCTATTAGGCACACAGTGACATGATACATAGTTACCTTTTTAATATGGTTAAAAAAAGACATTGAGTTTAACCAACATAAAGAAAACACATCCAGGAAAAAAAAAAAACACACATGCAAAAGAATACACACAAAAAAAGCGCGCACACACACAAAAAAACCTCAAAATGCACACATAAAAAACACATAAAAAAAACACACAAAAAAAAACACACACACAAAATATACACAAAAAAACTCACAAAAAAACAATGCAAAAAATAAAAAAACACATTAAAAATACACACAAAAAAACATGAAAAAAAAAACACACACAAATGCACACACCAAAAAACACACAGAAAAAAAACATGCACAACAAAAAAATACACAAAAAAACACAAAATAAAAAAGCACACAGAAAATACTACACTCAAAAAAACCCCACACAATAAAAAACAACACACCGCAAAAAAAAAACACACAAATAGACAGAAAAAACAGACGCAAACACACACGCACACACACAAAAATACACAAACAGAAAAAAACACCAAAAAAAAAAAAAATTACACACAAGAACACACAAACCAAATTATGCAAACAAAAACCACACACACCATAAAAACACAGAAGCAAATGCACACAAAATCTATACTGAAAAAATTGCACACAAAAGAAAACACACAGAAAAAAACACATGCAAAAAAAGGCACACACACAAAACACACAAATAAATGCACCCAAAAAACACACAAAAAAAGCACCACACACACAAAAACACACACACAAACATACACAATAAACACACACACAAAATCAGACACACAAAAAAAATAATCACCCACACAAAATGAAAATAAAAACACACATGAAAAAAAATAAAAAGACAAAAAGAGACACACACCAAAAAACACACAAAAAGTACCCCCCCCCCCAAAAAAAAAAAAAAACTCACAGAAAACAATGCACAACCCAGGGAAAAAAAAACACTCACGACAAAAAAACACATAAAAAAATACGCACAAAAAAAACACAAACACACAAAACACACACAAAGAAATGCACACAAAAAACACCCCCAAATAAAACACACAAAATCAAACACACAAGAAACCACACAGAAAATACCACACTAAAAAACCCACTAAAAAAAAACACACAGAAAAAAATGCACACAAGAAAAAAACGCACACAAAAAAGCACATACAGAGAAAATAACATACATTGAAAAAATCACACACAACAAAAAAGATACAGAAAAACAAACAAAAAAACACACACACAAAAAACCATACACAGAAAAAACACAATAAAAACCACACAAAAACACATACAATGATGCACACAAAAACAACACAAAACACATAAAAAACCACACACACAAGAAAACATACACAAAAAACATGCTAAAAATAAACACACAAAAAAAAAACTGAAAAAAACAGACAAGCAAAAAACAATAAAAACACACATAAAAACACACAAAAAAACTCACACACACAAAAACATACACGAAATAAGCACACGCAAAAAACCATAAGCAAGGAAAAAAAAAATGTATGTGTTTTTACATAACAAAGACACAAAAAAAAATACATAACAAAACACACACACACACATACACACACACAAAAACAGAAGAAAAAAAACTGAAAAAAAAAAAAAAACAAATAGAAAAAACGCACAGGAAAAAAATACACAAAAAAAACCCAGAAGAAAAAAAACAAACAGAAAAAAACATACAACAACCCCCCCCCCCCCCCGAAAAATACATGCACAAAAAATAAACACACAAGAACCACCCCCCCCCCCACACACACACACACACTCACACACAAAAGAACAAAAAAAAAACTATACAGACACAAAAAAAAAAGAGAAACACAAATAAAAAAAAACACACACACACACACACTAAAAACACACACACACACACTAAAAACACACAAAACAGAAAAACATGAAAAATCATACACCAAAAAAAAAAAAAAAAAAAAGCGCATACAAAATACACAGAAAAAACACACACACAGTGTTAGTTGATAGGATAGTAGGCATACAGAAGCAGAGTACAGGGATACAGTACATAGCATACAGTTAATAGGATAGCAGGAGTACAACAGCAAGGTAACAGAAGTAGGTACTCCGTAGGATAGCAGGCACAAAGGGGCAGGATACAAGGAGGGGATAGTTGGTAGGATAGCAGGCACACAGGGGAAGAGCACAGGGAGCAGGTAGTTGGATAGTAAGAACACAGTTACAGGGTAGAAGGTGTGGGTAGTTGTTAAGATAGTAGACACACAGGATTTAAGGAAGGTTTGTAGGATAGCAGGCACACAGGGCAGACTACAGGAAGTAGATCATTGGTAGGATAGCAGGCAAACAGTTGCAATTTACAAGGAGGGGGTATTTGCTAAGAAAGCAGTAACACAGTGCAGGACTTGAGGGGGTAGTTGGTAGGATAGCAGGCACATAGTGGCATGGCATATGAAGAGTTAGCTGGTAGGATAGCAGGCACACAGTGCAGAGTACATAGAGCAGGTAGTTGGTAGGATAGCAAGCACACAGTGGCAGAGTATGGGGGTGGGGGGTAGTTGGTAAGATAGCAGGCATACAGGGACAAAGTACGGGGGGGGTAGTTGGTAGGAACACAAACACATGATGGCAGAGAATAGGGAGGGGTAGTTGGTAGGATAGCAGGCAGACAGGGGTAGAGTACAAGGGGGGGGGGGGTAGTTGGTAGGATTATAGGCAGACAGGGGCAGAGTACAGGGAGGGGGTAGTTGGTAGGATAGCAGGCACACCGTAGGATAGCAGGCACACCGTGCATGGTTGGTAGGATAGTAGGCAGACAGGGGTAGTGTACAGGGAGTGAATAGTTGGTAGGATAGTAGGCAGACAGGGGTAGTGTACAGGGAGTGAATAGTTGGTAGGATAGTAGGCAGACAGGGGTAATGTACAGGGAGTGAATAGTTGGTAGGATAGTAGGCAGACAGGGGTAGTGTACAGGGAGTGAATAGTTGGTAGGATAGTAGGCAGACATGGGTAGTGTACAGGGAGTGAATAGTTGGTAGGATAGTAGGCAGACAGGGGTAGAGTACAGGGAGTGAATAGTTGGTAGCATAGTAGGCAGACAGGGGCAGAGTACAGGGAGTGGATGGTTGGTGGGATAGTAGGCAGACAGGGGCAGAGTACAGGGAGTGGATGGTTGGTAGGATAGTAGGCAGACAGGGGCAGAGTACAGGGAGTGGATGGTTGGTAGTATAGTAGGCAGACAGGGGCAGAGTACAGGGAGTGAATAGTTGGTAGGATAGTAGGCAGACAGGGGCAGAGTACAGGGAGTGGATGGTTGGTAGGATAGTAGGCAGACAGGGGTAGTTTACAGGGAGTGGATGGTTGGTAGGATAGCAGGCACACCGTGCAGAGTACAGGGAGTGGATGGTTGGTAGGATAGTAGGCAGACAGGGGTAGTGTACAGGGAGTGAATAGTTGGTAGGATAGTAGGCAGACAGGGGTAGTGTACAGGGAGTGGATGGTTGGTAGGATAGTAGGCAGACAGGGGTAGTGTACAGGGAGTGGATGGTTGGTAGGATAGTAGGCAGACAGGGGTAGTGTACAGGGAGTGAATAGTTGGTAGGATAGTAGGCAGACAGGGGTAGTGTACAGGGAGTGGATGGTTGGTGGGATAGCAGGCAGACAGGGGCAGAGTACAGGGAGTGGATGGTTGGTAGGATAGCAGGCACACCGTGCAGAGTACAGGGAGTGGATGGTTGGTAGGATAGTAGGCAGACAGGGGCAGAGTACAGGGAGTGGATAGTTGGTAGGATAGTAGGCAGACAGGGGCAGAGTACAGGGAGTGGATGGTTGGTAGGATAGTAGGCAGACAGGGGCAGAGTACAGGGAGTGGATGGTTGGTAGGATAGTAGGCAGACAGGGGCAGAGTACAGGGAGTGGATGGTTGGTAGGATAGTAGGCAGACAGGGGTAGTGTACAGGGAGTGGATAGTTGGTAGGATAGTAGGCAGACAGGGGCAGAGTACAGGGAGTGGATAGTTGGTAGGATAGTAGGCAGACAGGGGCAGAGTACAGGGAGTGGATGGTTGGTAGGATAGTAGGCAGACAGGGGCAGAGTACAGGGAGTGGATGGTTGGTAGGATAGTAGGCAGACAGGGGCAGAGTACAGGGAGTGGATGGTTGGTGGGATAGTAGGCAGACAGGGGCAGAGTACAGGGAGTGGATAGTTGGTAGGATAGTAGGCAGACAGGGGCAGAGTACAGGGAGTGGATGGTTGGTAGGATAGCAGGCACACCGTGCAGAGTACAGGGAGTGGATGGTTGGTAGGATAGTAGGCAGACAGGGGTAGTGTACAGGCAGTGAATAGTTGGTAGGATAGTAGGCAGACAGGGGCAGAGTACAGGGAGTGGATGGTTGGTAGGATAGTAGGCAGACAGGGGCAGAGTACAGGGAGTGGATGGTTGGTAGGATAGTAGGCAGACAGGGGTAGTGTACAGGGAGTGAATAGTTGGTAGGATAGTAGGCAGACAGGGGTAGTGTACAGGGAGTGGATGGTTGGTAGGATAGTAGGCAGACAGGGGTAGTGTACAGGGAGTGAATAGTTGGTAGGATAGTAGGCAGACAGGGGTAGTGTACAGGGAGTGAATAGTTGGTAGGATAGTAGGCAGACAGGGGCAGAGTACAGGGAGTGGATGGTTGGTAGTATAGTAGGCAGACAGGGGCAGAGTACAGGGAGTGAATAGTTGGTAGGATAGTAGGCAGACAGGGGTAGTGTACAGGGAGTGGATGGTTTGTAGGATAGTAGGCAGACAGGGGCAGAGTACAGGGAGTGGATGGTTGGTAGGATAGTAGGCAGACAGGGGCAGAGTACAGGGAGTGGATGGTTGGTAGGATAGTAGGCAGACAGGGGCAGAGTACAGGGAGTGGATGGTTGGTGGGATAGTAGGCAGACAGGGGCAGAGTACAGGGAGTGGATAGTTGGTAGGATAGTAGGCAGACAGGGGCAGAGTACAGGGAGTGGATGGTTGGTAGGATAGCAGGCACACCGTGCAGAGTACAGGGAGTGGATGGTTGGTAGGATAGTAGGCAGACAGGGGTAGTGTACAGGGAGTGAATAGTTGGTAGGATAGTAGGCAGACAGGGGTAGTGTACAGGGAGTGAATAGTTGGTAGGATAGTAGGCAGACAGGGGCAGAGTACAGGGAGTGGATGGTTGGTAGGATAGTAGGCAGACAGGGGTAGTGTACAGGGAGTGGATGGTTGGTAGGATAGTAGGCAGACAGGGGTAGTGTACAGGGAGTGAATAGTTGGTAGGATAGTAGGCAGACAGGGGCAGAGTACAGGGAGTGGATGGTTGGTAGGATAGTAGGCAGACAGGGGTAGTGTACAGGGAGTGGATGGTTTGTAGGATAGTAGGCAGACAGGGGCAGAGTACAGGGAGTGGATGGTTGGTAGGATAGTAGGCAGACAGGGGCAGAGTACAGGGAGTGGATGGTTGGTAGGATAGTAGGCAGACAGGAGTAGTGTACAGGGAGTGGATGGTTGGTAGGATAGTAGGCAGACACAGGGGTAGTGTACAGGGAGTGAATAGTTGGTAGGATAGTAGGCAGACAGGGGCAGAGTACAGGGAGTGGATGGTTGGTAGGATAGTAGGCAGACAGGGGTAGTGTACAGGGAGTGGATGGTTGGTAGGATAGCAGGCAGACAGGGGTAGTGTACAGGGAGTGGATGGTTGGTAGGATAGCAGGCAGACAGGGGTAGTGTACAGGGAGTGGATGGTTGGTAGGATAGCAGGCAGACAGGGGTAGTGTACAGGGAGTGGATGGTTGGTAGGATAGTAGGCAGACAGGGGTAATGTACAGGGAGTGGATGGTTGGTAGGATAGTAGGCAGACAGGGGTAATGTACAGGGAGTGGATGGTTGGTAGGATAGTAGGCAGACAGGGGTAGTGTACAGGGAGTGGGTGGTTGGTAGGATAGTAGGCAGACAGGGGTAGTGTACAGGGAGTGGATGGTTGGTAGGATAGTAGGCAGACAGGGGTAGTGTACAGGGAGTGGATGGTTGGTAGGATAGCAGGCAGACAGGGGTAGTGTACAGGGAGTGGATGGTTGGTAGGATAGTAGGCAGACAGGGGTAATGTACAGGGAGTGGATGGTTGGTAGGATAGTAGGCAGACAGGGGTAGTGTACAGGGAGTGGATGGTTGGTAGGATAGCAGGCAGACAGGGGTAGTGTACAGGGAGTGGATGGTTGGTAGGATAGTAGGCAGACAGGGGTAATGTACAGGGAGTGGATGGTTGGTAGGATAGCAGGCAGACAGGGGTAGTGTACAGGGAGTGGATGGTTGGTAGGATAGTAGGCAGACAGGGGTAATGTACAGGGAGTGGATGGTTGGTAGGATAGTAGGCAGACAGGGGTAGTGTACAGGGAGTGGATGGTTGGTAGGATAGTAGGCAGACAGGGGTAGTGTACAGGGAGTGGATGGTTGGTAGGATAGTAGGCAGACAGGGGTAGTGTACAGGGAGTGGATGGTTGGTAGGATAGCAGGCAGACAGGGGTAGTGTACAGGGAGTGGATGGTTGGTAGGATAGTAGGCAGACAGGGGTAATGTACAGGGAGTGGATGGTTGGTAGGATAGTAGGCAGACAGGGGTAGTGTACAGGGAGTGGATGGTTGGTAGGATAGCAGGCAGACAGGGGTAGTGTACAGGGAGTGGATGGTTGGTAGGATAGTAGGCAGACAGGGGTAATGTACAGGGAGTGGATGGTTGGTAGGATAGTAGGCAGACAGGGGTAATGTACAGGGAGTGGATGGTTGGTAGGATAGTAGGCAGACAGGGGTAGTGTACAGGGAGTGGGTGGTTGGTAGGATAGTAGGCAGACAGGGGTAGTGTACAGGGAGTGGATGGTTGGTAGGATAGTAGGCAGACAGGGGTAGTGTACAGGGAGTGGATGGTTGGTAGGATAGCAGGCAGACAGGGGTAGTGTACAGGGAGTGGATGGTTGGTAGGATAGTAGGCAGACAGGGGTAATGTACAGGGAGTGGATGGTTGGTAGGATAGTAGGCAGACAGGGGTAATGTACAGGGAGTGGATGGTTGGTAGGATAGCAGGCAGACAGGGGTAGTGTACAGGGAGTGGATGGTTGGTAGGATAGTAGGCAGACAGGGGTAATGTACAGGGAGTGGATGGTTGGTAGGATAGTAGGCAGACAGGGGTAGTGTACAGGGAGTGGATGGTTGGTAGGATAGTAGGCAGACAGGGGTAGTGTACAGGGAGTGGATGGTTGGTAGGATAGTAGGCAGACAGGGGTAGTGTACAGGGAGTGGATGGTTGGTAGGATAGCAGGCAGACAGGGGTAGTGTACAGGGAGTGGATGGTTGGTAGGATAGTAGGCAGACAGGGGTAATGTACAGGGAGTGGATGGTTGGTAGGATAGTAGGCAGACAGGGGTAGTGTACAGGGAGTGGATGGTTGGTAGGATAGCAGGCAGACAGGGGTAGTGTACAGGGAGTGGATGGTTGGTAGGATAGTAGGCAGACAGGGGTAATGTACAGGGAGTGGATGGTTGGTAGGATAGTAGGCAGACAGGGGTAATGTACAGGGAGTGGATGGTTGGTAGGATAGTAGGCAGACAGGGGTAGTGTACAGGGAGTGGGTGGTTGGTAGGATAGTAGGCAGACAGGGGTAGTGTACAGGGAGTGGATGGTTGGTAGGATAGTAGGCAGACAGGGGTAGTGTACAGGGAGTGGATGGTTGGTAGGATAGCAGGCAGACAGGGGTAGTGTACAGGGAGTGGATGGTTGGTAGGATAGTAGGCAGACAGGGGTAATGTACAGGGAGTGGATGGTTGGTAGGATAGTAGGCAGACAGGGGTAGTGTACAGGGAGTGGATGGTTGGTAGGATAGCAGGCAGACAGGGGTAGTGTACAGGGAGTGGATGGTTGGTAGGATAGTAGGCAGACAGGGGTAATGTACAGGGAGTGGATGGTTGGTAGGATAGCAGGCAGACAGGGGTAGTGTACAGGGAGTGGATGGTTGGTAGGATAGTAGGCAGACAGGGGTAATGTACAGGGAGTGGATGGTTGGTAGGATAGTAGGCAGACAGGGGTAGTGTACAGGGAGTGGATGGTTGGTAGGATAGTAGGCAGACAGGGGTAGTGTACAGGGAGTGGATGGTTGGTAGGATAGTAGGCAGACAGGGGTAGTGTACAGGGAGTGGATGGTTGGTAGGATAGCAGGCAGACAGGGGTAGTGTACAGGGAGTGGATGGTTGGTAGGATAGTAGGCAGACAGGGGTAATGTACAGGGAGTGGATGGTTGGTAGGATAGTAGGCAGACAGGGGTAGTGTACAGGGAGTGGATGGTTGGTAGGATAGCAGGCAGACAGGGGTAGTGTACAGGGAGTGGATGGTTGGTAGGATAGTAGGCAGACAGGGGTAATGTACAGGGAGTGGATGGTTGGTAGGATAGTAGGCAGACAGGGGCAGAGTACAGGGAGTGGATAGTTGGTAGGATAGTAGGCAGACAGGGGCAGAGTACAGGGAGTGGATGGTTGGTAGGATAGTAGGCAGACAGGGGCAGAGTACAGGGAGTGGATGGTTGGTAGGATAGCAGGCAGATAGGGGTAGTGTACAGGGAGTGGATGGTTGGTAGTATAGTAGGCAGACAGGGGCAGAGTACAGGGAGGGGTAGCTGGTAGGATAGCAGGCAGACAGTTGCTCCAGCAGTGTAATAGACCAACACAAAGTGGCACATAATTGTGAAGTAGAAGGAAAATGATAAATGGTTTTCAAAATATTTTTACAAATATGTGAAAAGTGTGGCTGCATTTGTATTCACCCCCCCCCCCCTGAGTGAATACTTTGTAGAACCTCCTTTCTCTGCAATTACAGCTGAAAGTCTTTTTGGGGATGTCTCTACCAGCTTTGCACATCTGGAGAGTAACATTTTTGCCCATTCTTCTTTGCAAAATATCTCAAGCTCTGTCAGATTGGATGGAGAGTGTCTGTGAACAGCAATTTTCAAGTCTTGCCACAGATTCTTAACCTCCCTGGCGGTATGATTATGTCAGGAATTACATACCAAAAGCGGTACAATTGTTTTCATGGAAATTTGGCGTTATGTATTATAGGCCTACAATTCTTAGTAATTACTGACTTAAACCTGACCAAAACAAGACTCTAGTAGACATCCCAGATGTGATAAATTTGAAACACGTCGCGTGAATTATAATCAAATCAATAATATCATTTTATTATTTAATATATAATATATATAATAAAATTATGTTATTGATTAGATTATAATTTATGCATTATATATTATATATAGATATATGTGTGTGTGTGTGTATATATATATATATATATATATATATATATATATATATACACACACATATATATATATATAATATATAACGCATGAATTATAATTGAATCAATAATATAATTATATATGTGTGTGTATATATATATATATATACACATATATATATGCATATATATATATACCGGTATATATATATATATATATATGCGCATATATATATATATATATATATATATATATATATATATATATATATATATGCATATATATATATATATATATATGCATATATATATATGTATATATATATATATATATATATATATATATATATATATGCATATATATATATATATATATAATATAAAATGTGTTTTGTGTTTTGTGCAACGTTTTTTTTTTTTTTTTAATTTCCCTCCCTAGTTCCGCTGCAGGGAACGGAACTAGGAAGTGACCGACGGTGGACGGACGAGCGGCGGGACTCTCGGCTGGCGATCTCAGCAATGAGAGATCATCGCTGGATCGCCAGGATAAGGTAAGAGAACACCGCTGCGCTCTCTGCAATCCACCCCGAGCGTGACTCGGGGTTACCGCTCCTGCAATGAAAAATCCACCCCAAGTCACGCTCGGGATTACCGCCTAGGTGGTTAACTGAGTTTAGGTCTGGACTTTGACTTGGCCATTCTAACACATGAATATTCTTTGATCTAAACCATTCTATTGTAGCTCTGGCTGTATGTTTAGGATTGTTGTCCTGCTGGAAGGTGAACCTCCATCCCAGTCTCAGGTCTTTTGCAGACTCTAACAGGTTTTCTTCTAAGATTGCCCTGTATTTGGCTCCATCCATCTTCCCATCAACTCTGACCGGCTTCCCTGTCCCTGCTGAAGAAAAGCTTCCGCACACCATGATGCTGCCACCACCATGTTTCACGGTGGGGATGGTGTGTTCAGGGTGATGTGCAGTGTTAGTTTTTCACCACACATAGCGTTTTGCTTTTAGGCCAAAAAGTTAAATGTTGGTCTCATCTGACCAGAGCACCTTCTTGCACATGTTTGCTGTGTCCCTACATGGCTTCTCACAAACTGCAAAAGGGACTTCTATGGCTTTCTTTCAACAATGTCTTTCTTTTTGCCACTCTTCCATAAAGGGCAGATTTGTGGTGTGCACGACTAATAGTTTTCCTGTGGACAGATTCTCCCACCTGAGCTGTGGATCTCTGCAGCTCCTCCAGAGTTACCATGGGCCTCTTGGCTGCTTCTCTGATTAATGCTCTCCTTACCCGGCCTGTCAGTTTAGGTGGACGGCCATGTCTTGGTAGGTTTGCAGTTGTGCCATAATCTTTCCATTTTCGGATGATGTATTGTACAGTGCTCCGTGAGATGTTCAAAGCTTGGCGTATTTTTTTAAAACCTACCCCTGCTTTATCACTTTAGGACCAGACCTTTTATGGAACTTTTTGCTTACAAGTTTGACTTAGTATTTTTTGCTAGAAAATTCCTTAAAACCCCTAACATTATATTGTATCATTTTTAGCAGAGATCCTAGAGAATAAAATGGCGGTTGTTGCAATACTTTATGTCACACCTTATTTGTGCAGCGTCTTACAAACGCAATTTGTTTGAAAAAATACACTTTCTTGAATTAACCACTTCTGGACCGGGCCTTTTTCTGACACTTGTTTACAAGTTAAAAACCTTTTTATTTGCTAGAAAATTACTTATAACCCCCAAACATTATATAATTTTTTTTTAGCAGAGACCCTAGAGAATTAAATGGAGATTGTTGCAATATTTTTTATTACACCATATTTGTGCAGCGGTCTTACAAACACAATATTTTGGAAAAAAATCACTTTTTTAATAAAAAAAAAGAAAAAAGTAAAGTTTGCCCAATTTTTTTTCTATAATGTGAAAGATGTTACGCCAAGTAAATAGATACCCAACATGTCATGCTTCAAAATTGCCCACACTCATGTAATTGCGACAAACATTGGTATTTAAAAATCCCCATAGGCGACATTTTAAAAATGTCTACAGTTTACCTTTTTAGAGTTACAGAGGAGGTCTAGGGCTCAAATTATTTTTCTCACTCTAACGATTGGGGCGATACCTCACATGTGTGGTTTGAACACTGTTTACATATGTGGGCGGGACTTGCGTATGTGTTCGCTTCTGTTCGCGAGCTAACGGGGACGGGGGCGCTTTAATTTTTTTTCCCCTATTTATTTTATCTATTTTTTTTTTTACACTGTTTTTTGACAAAAAAAATTTTTTTGATCATTTTTAATCCTATTACAAGGAATGTAAACATCCCTTGCAATATAAATAAGCATGACAGGTCCTCTTTAATGTGAGATCTGGGGTCAAAAAGACCTCAAATCTCAAATCTACACTAAAAAAGAAAAAAAAAAAAGTAATTTTTTTCATGATCTTTAAATCCGTTGCTAGTGAGCGACGTATGACGTCGCTCCGGTCCTCCAAGGCCATAGAGTGGAGTGGGGGCCATCTTGCCCTCACTCGACTTCCTGCCTGAGAGGAGAGCGGATGGGATCGTCTTCCCCGCAACCGGCGGGTCCGGTAAGCAACGGGAGGGAGAGGGGGCACTTCTCACGCCTCCCATAATGGTGGTCCCGCGGCGAATCCACCACTGGGACCACACTTATGTTAAAGCAGACCGTCGGTCATTTAAAAAAATACCGGGGTGATGGCAGCTATCTGCTGCCATAATCCCGGTATTTAACGTCAAAGTACCGATGTATATACACAGTGGGCCGTCCGTAAGTAGCTAAAAAAACAAACAAAAAAAAACCAGTAAAGTTAGCCCATTTTTTTTTTTTTGTGTAATGTGAATGATGATGTTACGCCGAGTAAATAGATACCTAACATGTCATGCTTTAAAATTGCGCACACTAGTGGAATGGCGACAAACTACGGTACCTAAAAATCTCCATAGGTGACATTTTACAAATTTTTACAGATTACCTGTTTAAAGTTACAGAGGAGGTCTAGTGCTGGAGTTATTGCTCTCACTCTAACGCGGTGATACCTCACGTGTGGTTTGAACAACGTTTATATATGTAGGCGTGACTGACATATACGATCGCTCCTGCGCACAAGTTTGGAGGGACTGGGCGCTTTAAATTTTTTATACTTATTTATTTTCCTTTTTATTTTTACAATGTCCCTTTTTGATCACTTTTATTCCTATTACAAGGAATGTACACATCCCTTGCAATAGAAATAAGGATGACAGGTCCTCTTTATTGCGAGATCTGGGGTCAAAAAGACCTCAAATCTCACATTTACAGTTAAAGGGCTTCACTGCCGGGACAGCTGATGGAAACATCGGACAGCTGATGGAAACATCGGCTGCGGTGCCGACATCCCTGGACTCCAGGACAGGTAAGTGTCCTAATATTAAAAGTCAGCAACTACAGTATGTGTAGCTGCTGACTTTTAATTTTTGGAGGGGGGGTGGAATTTTTAAAAGCAAAAATAAAAGTAATTTTGCCTTTAGGAGATGAAAAAAAAAATCATCCCTTTAAGGCCAGAAAGCAGAAGTGACATTGGACGTTGCTCTGGTCCTCCAAGGGCATAGAGCCAAGTTCAGCTTCCTGCCCAGCCACGGAACAGATTGGACCGTCTCGGGGCTAACCGACAGTTCCGGTAAGCCCGGAGATGACCAGGAAGCAACGGGGGGTGGGGCATCTCTCTCGCTGCCTCTAAAAGTGATCCCATGGTGAATCCATGCCAGAATCACTTTTATCAGAAAGAGAATCGCCCAGAGTATAAAAACTACCAGGGTTTTGGCAACTAACTGCTGCCATAACAGCAGTATTTAACATCAAAATAATGACGTGTATATACTGTGGGCAGTTGGCACTAAACTTCTCCACAAATTTATCCCTGACCTGTCTGGTGTGTTCCTTGGTTTTAATGATGCTGTTTGTTCACTAAGGATCTCTAACAAACCTTTAGAGGGCTTCACAGAACAGCTGTATTTTTACTGAGATTAAATTACACACAGGTGGACTCTATTTACTAATTAGGTGACTTCTGAAGGCAATTGGTTCCACTAGATTTTAGTTAGGGGTGTCAGCGTAAAGGGGGGTGAATACAAATGCACGCCACACTTTTCAGATATTTATTTGTAAAAAATGTGAAAACCATTTATCATTTTCCTTCCACTTCATAATTATGTGCCACTTTGTGTTGGTCTATCACATACAGTGCATTGCGAAAGTATTCGGCCCCCTTGAACTTTTTGACCTTTTGCCACATTTCAGGTTTTAAACATAAAGATATAAAACTGTAATTTTTTGTGAAGAATCAACAACAAGTGGGAAACAATCTTGAAGTGAAACAAAATTTATTGGATATTTCAAACTTTGTTAACAAATAAAAAACTGAAAAATTTGGCGTGCAAAATTATTCAGCCCCTTTACTTTCAGTGCAGCAAACTCTCTCCAGAAGTTCAGTGAGGATCTCTGAATGATCCAATGTTGACCTAAATGACTAATGATGATAAATAGAATCCACCTGTGTGTAATCAAGTCTCCCTATAAATGCACCTGCACTGTGATAGTCTCAGAGGTCAGTTTAAAGCAAAATCTACAATGGAATGGTTCACAAATAAACCTATCCAGGTGTTAGACTGGCCAAGTCAAAGTCCAG
Organism: Pelophylax lessonae; assembly: GCF_965119305.1. Taxonomy (NCBI): domain Eukaryota; kingdom Metazoa; phylum Chordata; class Amphibia; order Anura; family Ranidae; genus Pelophylax; species Pelophylax lessonae. The sequence continues at coordinate 134,324,457 of NC_138778.1, forward strand.
ACCTGAATCCTATCGAGAATCTGTTGAAAGAACTGAAAACTGCTGTTCACAAACGCTCTCCATCCAACCTCACTGAGCTCTAGCTGTTTTGCAAGGAGGAATGGGCAAAAATTTCAGTCTCTCGGTGTGCAAAACTGATAGAGACATACCCCAAGCAACTTACAGCTGTAATCACAGCAATAGGTGGCGCTACAAAGTATTAACTTAATGGGGCTGAATAATTTTGCACGCCCAATTTTTTAGTTTTTTATTTGTTAAAAAAGTTTGAAATATCCAATAAATTTCGTTCCACTTCATGATTGTGTCCCACTTGTTGTTGATTCTTCACAAAAAATTACAGATTTATATCTTTATGTTTGAAGCCTGAAATGTGGCAAAAGGTCGAAAAGTTCAAGGGGGTGGAATACTTTTGCAATGCACTGTAAAATCCCAATAAAATACAGTGCCTTGCAAAAGTAGCACCACCTTTTGCTGCGATTACAGCTGTAAGTCGCTTGGGGTATGTCTCTATCAGTTTTGCACATCAGGAGACTGAAATTTTTGCCCATTCCTCTTTGCAAAACAGCTCGAGCTCAGTGAGGTTGGATGGAGAGCGTTTGTGAACAGCAGTTTTCAGTTCTTTCCACAGATTCTCGATTGGATTCAGGTCTGGACTTTAACTTGGCAATTCTAACACCTGGATATGTTTATTTGTGAACCATTCCATTGTAGATTTTGCTTTATGTTTTGGATCATTGTCTTGTTGGAAGACAAATCTCCATCCCAGTCTCCATCAGGTTTTCTTCCAGAATGGTCCTGTATTTGGCTCCATCCATCTTCCCATCAATTTTAACCATCTTCCCTGTCCCTGCTGAAGAAAAGCAGGCCCAAACCATGATGCTGCCACCACCATGTATGACAGTGGGCATGGTATGTTCAGGGTGATGAGCTGTGTTGCTTTTATGCCAAACATAACGTTTTGCATTGTTGCCAAAAAGTTTGATTTTGGTTTCATCTGACCAGAGCACCTTCTCCCACATGTTTGGTGTGTCTCCCAGGTGGCTTGTGGCAAACTTTAAATGACACTTTTTATGGATATCTTTAAGAAATGGCTTTCTTCTTGCCACTCTTCCATAAAGGCCAGATTTGTGCAGTATACGACTGATTGTTGTCCTATGGACAGAGTCTCCCACCTCAGCTGTAGATCTCTGCAGTTCATCCAGAGTGATCATGGGCCTCTTGGCTGCATCTCTGATCAGTCTTCTCCTTGTATGAGCTGAAAGTTTAGAGGGACGGCCAGGTCTTCGTAGATTTGCAGTGGTCTGATACTCCTTCCATTTCAATATTATCGCTTGCACAGTGCTCCTTGGGATGTTTGAAGCTTGGGAAATCTTTTTGTATCCAAATCCGGCTTTAAACTTCTCCACAACAGTATCTCGGACCTGCCTGGTGTGTTCCTTGTTCTTCATGATGCTCTCTGCGCTTTAAACAGACCTCTGAGACTATCACAGTGCAGGTGCATTTATACGGAGACTTGATTACACAAAGGTGGATTCTATTTATCATCATTAGTCATTTAGGTCAACATTGGATCATTCAGAGATCCTCACTGAACTTCTGGAGAGAGTTTGCTGCACTGAAAATAAAGGGGCTGAATAATTTTACATGCCCAATTTTTTAGTTTTTTATTTCTTAAAAAAGTTTGAAATATGCAATAAATTTCATTCCACTTCATGATTGTGTCCCACTTGTTGTTGATTCTTCACAAAAAATTATAGTTTTATATCTTTATGTTTGAAGCCCGAAATGTGGCAAAAGGTCGCAAAGTTCAAGGGGGCCGAATACTTTCGCAAGGCACTGTACATTTACATTTTTGGTTGTAACATGACAAAATGTGGAAAATTTCAAGGGGTATGAATACTTTTTCAAGGCACTGTATATATATTTACAAGTCTGCTTTTATCAACACAGCCATTCTATAGATGACTGATCAGCCAATGTGAAAATATCTCCTAAAGAAGTGAACGCTGCTTCACGAAACTCATCGAGATGTATGGCGTGGTCCAGTTTTGCCAACCCCCCCAAAGTAAAATTTACTGACAAGACACCCAAAATGTACAAGCGGCACCATTTTTTTACTGACAAAAATCATGAAATTTACGGACAGAGCAACATTTTTTTACTGACACTTAAAAAAAAGTGCAAAACAGTGCAAATATTGATATTTAAGCTATAAACATATAGCTAGTGCTATTAGCAGTGCAGGGACGAGGTCATCTAGAGCCCAGGGCCAACATGTCAAATTGCGCCCCCTCCCAAGATGTATGGCCATTATGTGTCAGCAAAAATCCCCCCCCCCCAAAAAAAAAAATCAAACACTAATCTGCATTCTTACCTCCTAAGCATAAATTCCTCCAAGAACAAATCATGCCCCCTACTGATGTTCCCTCCTTCCCAAATCTCCCCCCCCCAGCTAAAATCCTCTCTCCCCATTTGCCCCCAGCACAAATTCCTCCTCCCCCCCAAAAAATGTCCTCCTCTAAGCACAAATCCCTCAAATGTCCTCTCTGAGCACAACCCTCCCCTCCGCACTCCAAATTACCCCTCAGCACAAATGCTCCCCTCCCAATTCCCCATCTGACAAGAATTCCTCCCCCTCAAATTTTCTCTCTTGGCACAAATCCCCCCCAATCATCCATAATTGCACAAACCCCCCCCCCCCCCGAAAAACAACAAAAAAAGAGAATTTCCCCTCCTAGCACACATACCTTTCCCCCCTCTACCATGTCGGTCTAGGCGTTCCCTCATGCTGGATCCGGAGTACAGCTGTCGATGGGTCGGCTGAAAGAAGGATCTCATATCTAAAGTGACCAACACATCTTCAAACCACCCTCTTCTTGCAGGTGCTGTGGGATTGCTACCCGCAACTGTTTCTCTGTGAGTGAAAATTCCTCTGCCAGCGCACGGAAAAGCAGAATGCAGCATTTCCCGCAGCAAGGCCTGGAAGTGCTGCATTCTGACCGCCCTCTGTGATGGTGGTAACATTTCCGCCATTTTTTGTTTGTACTGGGGGTCTAAGTACGTTGCCACTCAGTACTGGTCCTTGCCCTTTATGCTTTTTATACGGGGGTCCTCCTTAAAACACTGGAGCATGAAGGCCCCCATTCGCACTAAACTGGACGTGGTGTAGTGGCCTGGCTCCTGCTCATCATACAGGATAATGTCGTCCTAGTTCTCCTCCCTCCATTCACGGACAACACCAGGGATCCCAGAAAGGTTTAAAGCATGCTCTTCTTGCTCCTCCTCATCCGCCCCGGCACCATCCTCCTCTGACTCCTCTTCAGACTCCTGTTGTTGACTTGTCTCAGATGGAGTAGCGCCCCCTGGGAATTCATCCAACATTGCGACTTCCTCATCTTCCTACTCCTTGACGGCTTGATCAATGACACGACGCAATGCACACTCCAGAAAGAAGGCGTAAGGTACGATGTCACTGATGGTGCCCTGGCCGTGACTGACCAGTTTGGTGATCTCATCGAATGGCCGCAGAAGTCTGCATGCGTCGCGCATGAGCAGCCACTGGCGAGGTGAAAAAAACCCAAGCTCCCCAGAACCTGTCCTGCCACAGAGTTCATACAGGTAGTCTTTAACTGCATGTTTCTGCTGGAGCAGCCTATGAAGTATATACAACGTTGAGTTCCATCGCGTCGGGCAGTCACAAATAAGACGTCTGACGGGCAGGTTGTGTCGCCACTGAATGTCAGCAAGGCGAGCCATGGCTGTGTAAGATCTTCTGAAATGGCCCGAGATTTTCCTGGCCTGCTGTAAGACGTCCTGGACCCCAGGGTATTTGGCAACGAATCGCTGCATGACCAAGTTCAGGACGTGTGCCATGCATGGCATGTGTGTTATGTTGCCATGTTTCAGCGCGCTCAGCAGATTGGCCCCGTTGTCGCACACCACTTTACCAACTGTCAAATTGAGCGGTGTAAGCCACTGATCTGCCTGTGAACGCAAAGCTGAAAGGAGTGCAGGACCAGTGTGGCTCTTAGCATGGAATAGGTTCTGGGGATGTTGGGCGGCGCAGCGGAAGAGACGGTAGTAGCGGAAAAGGAGTAGTCAGCCGAGGAGGAGAGGGAGGATGGAGTAGGAGGAGAAGAAGAGGCAGGCCTGCATGCAATCCGTGGTAATAAAACCAATTCTACACGGGTGCCACGGGTTACATGCTTGACGGCCGTCAGAAGGTTCACCCAGTGGGCAGTAAAAGTGATATACCTTCCCTGCCCGTGTTTGCTAGACCATGTGTCAGTGGTCAGATGTATCTTGGCACCGACACTGTGTGCCTGAGATATATTCACATGCCGCTGAACATGGTCATACAGCTCTGGAATGCCCTTCTGCGAGAAATATTTCCTGCCTGGGACCTTCCATTGTGGTGTTCCAATGGCCACAAATTTCCGAAAGGCCTCTGAGTCCACCAGTTGATATGGCAGTAGTTGGCGGGCTATCAGTTCCGACAAGCCAGCAGACAACTGTTGGACAAGAGGGTTATCCGGCATCATCATTTTTTTACGCTCCAACATTTGGGCCACGGAAGCCTGCCTTTTTCCAGAACAACGTGAGGACGGCATGATGGAAGGTGGAGTGGAGGACAATTGTGAGGAGAGAGGAGAAGGAGATGGAGAAGGAGAAGAGGCTGGACGGTGAGAGCCTGGAGTGTGGCTTTGTGGGTTCTGACAGGGTTGCTCCCACTGGGCTCGGTGATGGGAGTTCAGGTGCATTCTTACGTGTGCAGGGTTGTGGAGCATGCTAAATACATGTGTGCAGGGTTGAAGAGTGCACTACATACCTGGGGCGGGTACCTTCAGCCACAGAATACAATTTTCTTTGCTGTCAGGTAAACGCATGTGGGCTAATTTTTGGAGCCTGTACTGGCCGACACTTACTTCTGTATCCTGTGAATGCCTAATGTACCTTCAGCCACAGAATACAATGTTCTTTGCTGTCAGGTAAACGCATGTGGGCTAATTTTTGGGTAAAAGAGAGTGTGGGGAAGGTGCTCCTCTCCAGTACTAATAGTTAAAGTGTCATGTGCATAAGTATATATATCACTGGATAAAATGTGCCAACAAATATTTGAAACGTGTGTGGTCATAGGTAATTATGCATAAAACTGAAAGTACATACGATACAAACTAATTATTAAAAAGTGCCATGAATATTATTACCATAGAGAGAGGTGCTATACCCAATCATTAATAGAAATCAATGTTGATCTCCTGTTACCCTGCTGCCACTAGAGGGAGTGTGTGCAGCTTTAATGAACTGTGCTATGATAGATACAATAAATGAAAAATATATGTGTTCTATAAGTGCGTAAAAAAGTGCAGTAACAATGTGCAAAGTACATGTGATGATACCAGAAATATTAATAAAAACAGTCCAAAAGATATTCTAGTGCTGCAAAGTCCGTAATTGTGTTCCAGTAAACGCATGTGGGCTAATTTTTGGGGCCTGGAATGGCCGACGCTTACTTCTGTATCCTGTGAATGCCTAATGTACCTTCAGCCACAGAATACAACGTTCTTAGCTGTCAGGTAAACGCATGTGGGCTAATTTTTGGGGCCTGGAATGGCCGACACTTATTTCTTTATCCTGTGAATGCCTAATTTTTCAGACTGGAATTGAAAAACAATGGGTCTGTAAAGGTTCCGCCAAATTGTGGAATGGATGCGGACCCATTTTACAGATGTGTGACTGGACCCAATATGTATTTGACATGTATTTACCGGCTGCTGTCAGTTCTGGCTGATTTAGAAAAAAAAAATATATTTTTTTTTGATGAAAAAAAAATAATAATAATTTTATGCCGATTATTTCAATAGCAACACTTCTGTTATGACATTGTCCATGTGGTGGGACTATTTATGCACAGCTAGTACGTCTTTTGTGGCTGCAAATATGACCTGAAGGTTTTTAAAGTTTGCCTGCCATTAAAGTCAATGGGGCCCGCCGCGAACAATTGAGAAAGTTTGAGGATAACGTTCGGGAACCGCCCCGGCCGATGTTCGTCCATCACTATTAGTCGCCTTGGGACACACTTTTATGGTGACACATCTTGTTGAAACAGAAGATTCACGAGCCTTATATTTGGAGCACTTCTTCATTCATTTTAGTATTCTGCACTATGCACATGGACACTTTGTTTTATCTCTAGTGCAATATCTTGTACCATTTCCGTTTTTTTGCAGTGAGCACTGGGACATTTTTTATTTATGATTGTTTATTTATGTAGTGCTATTTGTATATATTTTTATATTATATATATGTTAAATTGGGATTGGACATATTCTTTGAGAAGTCATTAATTGCACTTAGTGTTTGCACTGACACTTTCACCATTCTTGACCTGCATTCTCTTTGAGGTATAAAATATATAGTGTTGTGTGTTTCACAACACGCTACTAAGATTATATACTCACAGGTGCATACAGCAGTGGACCTTTTTGTTCACTCAGTGAATAGCGCAGATTTACAATTATTATTTTTTCCTTTATGAGATTTATTTGTGGTACATAGTTCACTGATCACTTACTTTTGCATTAGCAGCACCTTATTGAATATTTGCATTTATTTACAGTTTTATCACCGTACAATATTATTATTATTGCACCCTTTTGGGATCTATCGTCACATTGCACTTTAATTATATTCATATATTCTGCGTTTATATACATTTTTATTCACCTATACACTGAATGTTATTTATTTAATCGTTTATCCACTTGGAATTGAGCGCCGATTCTTTATTACATTCATCATTGTGGGGTATTGTTTGTAGAATTTTGAGGAAAATAATTAATTTATTCAATTTTGGAATAAGGCTGTAACATTACAAAATGTGGAAAAAGTGGAGCGCTGTGAATACTTTCCGGATGCACTGTATATAACATTTTTGGTTTTAGATTACTTGCACAGTGGTTTACTTGACCAGTAAAATATGAAATGTAAAGGAAAGGTTTCCTATACATATAAATACTGTCTTAGAAACAACACCCTTCCATTTTGTATCATGTTACTTTAACTTCTAAGATAATAAAGGAAGGGTGGAAGGCATCAGATGACTGAACCATTATCTTTCTTCTGTATACAGTTTAGGTGGGTGATGCGCTTCAGAAGTGAATATAAAGAAAAAATATAATAAATGTAGAAACTGGCGTGGTAAAAAGTGTTCTAGTGATAAAAAATGTTGGTGTTAATTAATAAAAGGTGATCCAATACTTCATTTATATCTCATATATATATATCAATACAAGAAAACTATTCAGTTGTTTTCAATCCAATAAAGTGCTGAGTGTTTATATTTTCCTAAAAGGTATCAAATAAATAAACCGTAGACAAGATAAAAATGAAAATACTTCAAAAAGAGATACAAAGTGCTGTGTGCTCATTTGCTTAGATCAAGAAATAAATAAATAAATAAAGTGCTGTGTTTATAGTGTCCATATATATAAAGATCCAAAATCAGATGTCATTCCCTTCAATATCATTAAATAAAACAAGGTGCTCTCATGCAAAGTATGGGTGTTGTGACTTTTTGCCTCCACCAGGTGTCACATCTAGGTGCTCTATCTTCTCACCTCAATAAGGTGTATATTGCGCCTGTATACAAGATTAGCCTCCGAATTTCATATGGGCTTTACTAATTCCGGTATCTTCCTCCACTTCCAAGTGTTTCCTGTCCTGTCCTGTTTAGTATTTAGGGGTGCATACACTTTCCATCCATATCGTGGCCTCGGGCTTTGCTATAGTCATGCAGCTGTCCTCAGGTGCTGCCCTGGGGCAGCACCTGAGGACAGCTGCATGACTATAGCAAAGCCCGAGGCCACGATATGGATGGAAAGTGTATGCACCCCTAAATACTAAACAGGACAGGACAGGAAACACTTGGAAGTGGAGGAAGATACCGGAATTAGTAAAGCCCATATGAAATTCGGAGGCTAATCTTGTATACAGGCGCAATATACACCTTATTGAGGTGAGAAGATAGAGCACCTAGATGTGACACCTGGTGGAGGCAAAAAGTCACAACACCCATACTTTGCATGAGAGCACCTTGTTTTATTTAATGATATTGAAGGGAATGACATCTGATTTTGGATCTTTATATATATGGACACTATAAACACAGCACTTTATTTATTTATTTATTTCTTGATCTAAGCAAATGAGCACACAGCACTTTGTATCTCTTTTTGAAGTATTTTCATTTTTATCTTGTCTACGGTTTATTTATTTGATACCTTTTAGGAAAATATAAACACTCAGCACTTTATTGGATTGAAAACAACTGAATAGTTTTCTTGTATTGATATATATATATGAGATATAAATGAAGTATTGGATCACCTTTTATTAATTAACACCAACATTTTTTATCACTAGAACACTTTTTACCACGCCAGTTTCTACATTTATTATATTTTTTCTTTATATTCACTTCTGAAGCGCATCACCCACCTAAACTGTATACATTGTATCAACTGGTTCCTGGTACCAGTACTGTGGTGCAGCAGTAAGAAGGGAAAAATATATATCCTCAGATAGCGCAGGAACCACCCATACATATAAGATTATCTTTCTTCTGTCCCAGTTTGTACTAAAACTCAGATAAGGTGATAATACCAGTGTGACAGGCTAGGGTGTTAGTAGTGCATCTGACCGGAGATGAGCAATGTTCCAGTGTACTGATGACAAAACATGGCAACAAGAACAATGGTGTCCAATAATCCACCAAAGTCAGTGGTAAGTGTGTCATCTCTCTGTGTATACTTGTATCATGGTTAGAACAGCATGGGGCTTAGTCTTTTAGAAGATCGCTAGCTACTACACAATACAGGAAGAGAGCTTACTGAAGCTGGCCATACACTTTTAGTCTGTATGACCATTTGCGTAAAAATTTTCAGCACATTTGATGACTTGACAAACATAGTTTGAAAGCATTTTAAAATTATATTTGCCTTTAACTAAAAAATGAAAACCTAGAAATTTAAGGGAACACAAGGGAGCACCAGATTATGTGTAGCAGGTTAAAAAATTTTACTTAGTCTGGCGCCTTCTTGTGTTCCCTTTTGTTTTCTATAGAGCATTTCTTCACTCTATGGGGAGCTGCCGCTGATGTTGCTTAGGTTTACAAATTTGTCTATGCATCTATGGACTATATATGGACTTTTACTTGTGGACTTTTAGTCAGCCTTTAGGGCTTATCAACCTACCAGCACCTTTTCATTTACTATTAGAAATTTGTTCAAGAAAAATTTTCCCTCCTGCTCCTATCAATTATCTTGTCAATGCAGTACAAAAAAAAGTTGATTTGACTCTACTAACCATTGGAAAATACAACAAATGCTCATAAAATGAAAATTCTACTACCGCATGACCAACTTTAGGGTGAGCAAGATCCCAATCAACCTATTGAAGATTCTTCTCCAGCATCGCTGCAGCAGATGCCCTTGTATTTGTCTGCATTACGTAATATAAGTCTTCTTAGGCTAGGTTCAAACCTATGCATTTATTTGTGTTATGCGGTTTGCATAAACGCACTACAGTCAATTTAACATAGTTTCTTATGGGACACGTTCACATCTATGCGTTTTATAGCCACTGGGTTTTTGGAAAGGGTCAAGGAAGGGACTTTTTTTCTCATGGCAGATTGCATTTTGCGGGCAAAAAAATTCAATGGACAAGCACCAGAAACACAATTGCATTTTTTAAGCATTTTTACATGTATTTTGCATTTTTATTTTTTTTCCTTAACCACTTAAAGCGGAGTTCCAACCAAAAATGGAACTTTCGCTATTTTGCTTCCCCCCCCCCTCTGGTACCAAATTTGGCACCTTTCAGGGGGGAGGGGGGAACGGGTACCCGTTTTTGACAGGTACCCCTTCCCCACTTCCCGGAAGTTTTGCCCCCTCCTCTTTACCCTGCCGCCAAACCAATAGAAAAGCGCAGCATACTTCGCGCATGCGCAGAAGGGACCTGGCCGTGGAGCCGCAAGGCTTCACTGCCGGGCTCCCTTGCCGGCAATGGCGAGGGCAGCACCCACCATCGCTAGACTCCAGGACAGGTAAGTGCCGACATCGCTGGTCTCCAGGACAGGTAAGTGTCCTAATATTAAAAGTCAGCAGCTACAGTATGTGTAGCTGCTGACTTTTATTTTTTGGAGGGGAACGTGGAACTCCACTTTAAGGACCGGACCTATTTCTGACACTTGTTGTTTACAAGCTAAAATCATTTTTTTTTGGCTAGAAATCTACTTAGAACCCCCAAACATTATATATATTTGTTTAGCAGAGACCCTACAGAATAAAATGGAGATCGTTGCAATATTTCTTATCACACCGTATTTGTGAAGCGGTCTTACAAACGCAATTTTTTTGGAAAAATTCACTTTTTTGAATTAAAAAATAAGAAAACAGTAAAGTTAGCCCAATTTTTTTCTTTATTGTGAAAGATAATGTTACACAGAGGTTATAGATACCCAACAGGTCATGCTTCAAAATTGCGCACGCTCGTGAAATTGCAACAAACATTGGTACTTAAAAATCCCCATAGGGGAATTTCTACAGGTTACCAGCTTAGAGTTACAGAGGAGGTCTAGGGCTCAAATTATTGCTCTTGCTTTTACGATCGCGACGATACCTCACATGTGTGGTTTGAACACAACGTTTACATATGTGGACGAGACTTGCTTTTTTGTTCACTTCTGCGCGCAAGCTAACAGGGACAGGTCGCTTAAATTTTTTTTCCCTATTTATTTTATTTATTATTTTTTATTTTTACACAGTTTTTTTAAATACATTTTTTTGATCATTTATATTCCTATTACAATGAATGTAAACATCCCTTGTAATAGAAATAAGCATGAAAGGTCCTCTATATTGTGAGATCTGGGGTCATAAAGACCTCAGACCTTCCAACTACACTAAAAAAGGAAAAAAAAAATTGCTGAAAAAAAATTGGCTCTTTAAACCGGTTGCTAGGAGAGGACGCTTGACGTCACTCTGGTCCTCCAAGACCATAGAGTCGAGTGGGGGACATCTTGCCCTCACTTGACTTCCTGTCTGTGAGGAGCGCGGACCGGATCATTTTTCCCCGCTGCCGGCGGGTTAGGTAAGCAGGGAAAGCGACTGGGGACGCAGCGGGAGGGCGGGCACCTCTTCTGCTGCACCTTAAGGATGACCCCGCGGCGAATCTGCTGCTGGGATTACCCTTATCTGAAAGAGGACCGTCCGTCGTTTTGAAAAATACCGGGGTTATGGCAGCTATGTGCTGCCATAACCCCGGTATTTAGCGTCAAAGTACCGATGTAAATCGACAGCGGGCAGTCGGTAAGTTGTTAATCAACTGTGAATAGCCAGTTGTTAAAGCATTTGTAAATAGGGTTGAGCGAACACCTAGATGTCCGTGTTCGACGGGTTCGGCCGAACTTTAAAAAAAAGTCCGGGTCCGTGTCCCGGACTTTTACCGAACTTTTCCCGGACACCGAACCCCATTGAAGTCAATGGGGACCCGAACTTTAAGGCACTAAAATGGCTCTAAAACACCAAAGGAAAGGGCTAGAGTGCTGCAAATGGCAGCAAAACGTAATTAAGAGCATGGCAAGTGCTCTGCAAACAAATGTGGATAGGGAAATAACTTAAAACAACAAAAAAAAACAGAAAAATAAAACAATGTTCTTCTTCATCTCTGAAGGACGAGGCCCATATGGAGTAGGAGGGAGGTTGAGGTGGTGGTGGATGTGGCGGTGACTAGACATATGCCGGTTTTCGGTAATTCGATATATCGCGGTATTGCATAGCCACGGTATTGTTATTGTGACATTTTTAAAATACCGAGTTTCTCTGTCAAGTCTGCCTGACTTGTGAATTGATACATTTCAGTGAGCTGGATGACTCATTCACTCACTCAGCTAACACCTTTCAGCATTAAGTCTCCTAACTATAAACAAAAATGATTACATTTGTATCTTTTCCTTCCCTCTGCCAGGGAGAAAGGAAGTTTAACCTCTTAAAGACTGGATCTTTTTCTGACACTTGCTGTTTGCAAGTTAAAATCAGTTTTTTTTTTGCTAGAAAAGTACTTAGAACCCCCAAACATTTTATATATTTTTTTAGCAGAGACCCTACAGAATAAAATGGCGATTGTTGTAATATTTTATGTCACACTGTATTTGCGCAGCAGTCTTTCAAACGCAATGATTAGACTTTAATGAATAAAAAAAAAAAAAAAAAAACGTAACAGTAAAGTTATCCCAATTTTTTTTTTTTTTGTTACACAGAGAATCGTGAGAGAATCGTGATCTTTATTCCAAGCTAAAAAATCGTGATTCTCATTTTGGCCAGAATCGTGCAGCTCTAATAAATATATATATACACACACACACGCCTAGCAGCCCACATTACATTATTATATAGCCATCAAGCAGTGTCTGGCCTACCTGGTGATGACTGGTCCTGGCGCTCTGATCCGATGGCCTGGTCTTTAAAGGGGCAAATCCTTGCGATCCAGAAGTGGTTAAACCTGCAGGAGGACCGGTGTTTTTATCTATTAATGACTTTACTATTGCTTTAGGCCTGGTTCACATGTATGCGGGTTGGTGGTTCACATGTATGCGGGTTGGCGGTTCACATGTATGCGGGTTGGCGGCCCACATTTGCACAGGCATAGCAGCCCATTGATTTGAACGGGCTGCTATGCCCTCATTTTCCGCAGAAAAAAGGTGCATGCAGCATTTTTTTTAAATTCAGTGGCCTTGAAATCCATCCTGCTTTTGCACCATGCGACTAACCTGCAGTTCCTGCTCTGGCAAGCTTTCTGCATTTTTTGTATACGTGGGCACGGCATTTAAAAATAAACAGTTTGCGTGTGCAGCAACGGCAGGTAAGTCGCATGGTGCAAAAGAAGGATGGATTTCATGGCCACTGCATTTTTTTAAATTCTGCATGCACCTTTTTTCAGCTGAAAACGCAGGCATAGCAGCTCAAGCCCATTCACATCAATGGGCTGCTATGCCTGTGCAAATGTGGGCCCCCAACCCGCATACATGTGAACCAGGCCTAAAGCAATAGTAAAGTAATTTATAAACAACACCTCCTTCAGGTTTAACCACTTCTTGACCACAAGGATTTGCCCTCTTAATGACCAGGCCATCGGATCGGAGCCGAGCGCCAGAACCAGTTATCACCAGTTAGGCCAGACACTGCTTGATGACCTATTTTAGGCCTGGTTCACAGAGTCTGTACTGACTGACTATATAATAATGTGCATAAGTGAACCAAAGCCCCTAAATTCAGCAATGAAATTGAAGTGAGGTGGAAATTTAATAATTTAAATTTAATAATAGAATACCGTGATAATACCGTATACCGTGGCAAAACCTTAATCAATTAATCGCAGCATGAAAATCTGATACCGTCACAAGCCTAGCGGTGACATAGGCGTGCGCACAGGGTGTGCTGGGTGTGCCTGGGCACACCCTAATCACCTAGGGCACATAGCATTGCCAGTGAGGAGATGGGAAAGATCTCCCTGGGACCTGCTCTGCTCTATTTCTCCTTGCCTACAGGTACATGGCCCCGATACATTACTCTCCCTGCTGGCAAACACATGCATGTGTATTTCAACTTTGGGGTGCACACCTTAATGCAATAGGCTGCGCACACCTATGGGCGGTGTAGGTGGAAGCGGCGGTGGAGGAGGACCAGGGCCGGATTAACAGCATCATGGGCTTGGTGCTGAGGATTTTGAAGGGCCTTAAGGGCCGTGCCTTGCCATGCACCCAGAGGAGGAAGGGTGCAGCCATGCATGCCTAATTCAACATGGGATGCTGTCTCTGAAGCCCATAAACACATCCATGCATCGCCAACTGTCCCTCCTTGTCCGGCCTTCACGCTGTGTGGGGAGGTTCTGAGGGTGCTGCCTGGGGAAGCGAGCATAGAAGCCAGACTTCTGTGTTTACAAGTGACAGAAGAGCGGTAACAGTGAATATGGCCAACCCGGGGCCTATATAAAAGGTAGGGGCCTGGAGCTGCAGCTCCAATAGCCCCTACATTAATCTGGCCCTGAGGAGGAGGACGAGGTAGCCAACACTGCTTCTTTTCAAAAATTTTAAATGAGGGTACACCCCAAAAGAGTGAGAAAGAGCAAAAATGGAACAATGGGTGGGTAAGGTCGGTATCCATTGCTATTCTGCATAAGGTACGGAAAAGTCCCGTGGGATCCATGCCTGGTTCATTTTAATGAACGTGAGCTTGTCCACATTGTCTCTGGACAGGCGGCTGCGCTTGTCTGTTATAACGCCCCCAGCCGTGCTAAATACCCGTTCAGATAATACACTGGCTGCAGGGCACGCCAGCACCTCCAAGGCGTAAAGGGCAAGCTCAAGCCATGTGCCCAATTTGGAGACCCAGAAGTTGAAGGGGGCAGACCCGTCATTCACTACATGTAGGCGTGTGCACACATACTGCTCCACCATGTTGGTAAAATGCTGCCTCCTGCTAAGACGTTCCATCTGAGCTGCTGGTGCTGCTGTTTGTTGTGGCGTGCTGACAAAGCTTTTCCACATTTCGGCCATGCTAACCCTGCCTTCTGAGGTGCTGGCGGTGCCCTGGTTGCGTTGGCGACCTCCTCCTCCTCCTCCTCTGCCTTGTGCTTCCACTGTGGCCCCGCTGTCAGATGGGAATGCCAGCAGCATGGCGTCTACCAGCGTGCGCTTGTACTCGCGCATCTTGCGATCGCGCTCCAGTGAGTGAATTAAGGACGGTACGTTGTCCTTGTAACGGGGATCCAGCAGCGTGGCCACCCAGTAATCAGCACAAGTTAGAATGTGGGCAACTCGGCGGTCGTTGTGGAGACACTGCAGCATGTAATCGCTCATGTGTGCCAGGCTGCCCAGAGGCAACGAAGGGCTGTCCTCTGTGGGAGGTGTATCGTCCGTGTCCTCTGTATCCCCCCAGCCACGCACCAGTGATGGCCATGAGCTGGCCTGGGTGCCACCCTGCTGTGAACATGGTTCCATCTCCTCCTCCAGCTCCTCCTCCTCCTCATCCTCCTCATCCTCCAGAACTGTGCCCCTGCTGGACAATTGCGTCCCTGGCGTTTGCGTGTGCAGGAACCCACCCTCGGAGCCCCTTGCGAATGACTGCCCTGAAAGCCTTGGAAATGTTACCTCTTCATCTTCCTCCTCCTCCTCATCCTGTGCCACATCCTCTTCCATCATCGCCCGAATTGTTTTTTCAAGGAGGCATGGAAGTGGGATAGTTAAGCTGAGAACGGCGTCATTGCCACTGGCCATGTTGGTGGAGTACTCAAAACAGCGCAACAAGGCACACAGGTCTCGCATGGAGGCCCAGTTAAATTAAATAGCGGAATAGAAAATATGATCCAAAAAAAGTGTATGTATATCACACGTACACAACCACACTGGGCCCCAATTACTATTGTTTGTACCCCTAAAAGGCTAGATGAGGAGTAGGGGGAGTATGGAACAGGCAGCACCCTCAAACCTTCAGAAGTATGAGATGAACCCCAACAACTTGGAAAGGTGGATCTCTCTCACACGTACCGACACAGACTATCCCGCAATTCAATTGATCCTCAAAGGTTTTTATTGAATAGCGGAATAGGAAATATGATCAAAAAAAGTGTATGTATCTCGCACGTACACAACCACACTAGGCCCCAATTACTATTGTTTGTACCCCTAAAAGGCTAGATGAGGAGTAGGGGGGGTATGGAACAGGCAGCACCCTCAAACCTTCAGAAGTATGAGATGAACCCCAACAACTTGGAAAGGTGGATCTCTCTCACACGTACCGACACAGACTATCCCCCAATTTAACTGATCCCCAAAGGTTTTTGATTAAATAGCGGAATAGAAAATATGATCCCAAAAAAGTGTATGTATATCACACGTACACAACCACACTGGGCCCCAATTACTATTGTTTGTACCCCTAAAAGGCTAGATGAGGAGTAGGGGGAGTATGGAACAGGCAGCACCCTCAAACCTTCAGAAGTATGAGATGAACCCCAACAACTTGGAAAGGTGGATCTCTCTCACACGTACCGACACAGACTATCCCGCAATTCAATTGATCCTCAAAGGTTTTTATTGAATAGCGGAGTAGGAAATATGATCAAAAAAAGTGTATGTATCTCGCACGTACACAACCACACTAGGCCCCAATTACTATTGTTTGTACCCCTAAAAGGCTAGATGAGGAGTAGGGGGGGTATGGAACAGGCAGCACCCTCAAACCTTCAGAAGTATGAGATGAACCCCAACAACTTGGAAAGGTGGATCTCTCTCACACGTACCGACACAGACTATCCCCCAATTTAACTGATCCCCAAAGGTTTTTGATTAAATAGCGGAATAGAAAATATGATCCCAAAAAAGTGTATGTATATCACACGTACACAACCACACTGGGCCCCAATTACTATTGTTTGTACCCCTAAAAGGCTAGATGAGGAGTAGGGGGAGTATGGAACAGGCAGCACCCTCAAACCTTCAGAAGTATGAGATGAACCCCAACAACTTGGAAAGGTGGATCTCTCTCACACGTACCAACACAGACTATCCCCCAATTTAACTGATCCCCAAAGGTTTTTGATTAAATAGCGGAATAGAAAATATGATCCAAAAAAAGTGTATGTATATCACACGTACACAACCACACTAGGCCCCAATTACTATTGTTTGTACCCCTAAAAGGCTAGATGAGGAGTAGGGGGAGTATGGAACAGGCAGCACCCTCAAACCTTCAGAAGTATGAGATGAACCCCAACAACTTGGAAAGGTGGATCTCTCTCACACGTACCGACACAGACTATCCCCCAATTTAACTGATCCCCAAAGGTTTTTGATTAAATAGCGGAATAGAAAATATGATCCAAAAAAAGTGTATGTATATCACACGTACACAACCACACTAGGCCCCAATTACTATTGTTTGTACCCCTAAAAGGCTAGATGAGGAGTAGGGGGGGTATGGAACAGGCAGCACCCTCAAACCTTCAGAAGTATGAGATGAACCCCAACAACTTGGAAAGGTGGATCTCTCTCACACGTACCAACACAGACTATCCCCCAATTTAACTGATCCCCAAAGGTTTTTGATTAAATAGCGGAATAGAAAATATGATCCCAAAAAAGTGTATGTATATCACACGTACACAACCACACTAGGCCCCAATTACTATTGTTTGTACCCCTAAAAGGCTAGGAGTAGGGGGAGTATGGAACAGGCAGCACCCTCAAACCTTCAGAAGTATGAGATGAACCCCAACAACTTGGAAAGGTGGATCTCTCTCACACGTACCAACACAGACTATCCCCCAATTTAACTGATCCCCAAAGGTTTTTGATTAAATAGCGGAATAGAAAATATGATCCCAAAAAAGTGTATGTATATCACACGTACACAACCACACTAGGCCCCAATTACTATTGTTTGTACCCCTAAAAGGCTAGATGAGGAGTAGGGGGAGTATGGAACAGGCAGCACCCTCAAACCTTCAGAAGTATGAGATGAACCCCAACAACTTGGAAAGGTGGATCTCTCTCACACGTACCAACACAGACTATCCCCCAATTTAACTGATCCCCAAAGGTTTTTGATTAAATAGCGGAATAGAAAATATGATCCAAAAAAAGTGTATGTATATCACACGTACACAACCACACTAGGCCCCAATTACTATTGTTTGTACCCCTAAAAGGCTAGGAGTAGGGGGAGTATGGAACAGGCAGCACCCTCAAACCTTCAGAAGTATGAGATGAACCCCAACAACTTGGAAAGGTGGATCTCTCTCACACGTACCAACACAGACTATCCCCCAATTTAACTGATCCCCAAAGGTTTTTGATTAAATAGCGGAATAGAAAATATGATCCCAAAAAAGTGTATGTATATCACACGTACACAACCACACTAGGCCCCAATTACTATTGTTTGTACCCCTAAAAGGCTAGGAGTAGGGGGAGTATGGAACAGGCAGCACCCTCAAACCTTCAGAAGTATGAGATGAACCCCAACAACTTGGAAAGGTGGATCTCTCTCACACGTACCAACACAGACTATCCCCCAATTTAACTGATCCCCAGAGGTTTTTGATTAAATAGCGGAATAGAAAATATGATCCCAAAAAAGTGTATGTATATCACACGTACACAACCACACTAGGCCCCAATTACTATTGTTTGTACCCCTAAAAGGCTAGGAGTAGGGGGAGTATGGAACAGGCAGCACCCTCAAACCTTCAGAAGTATGAGATGAACCTCAACAACTTGGAAAGGTGGATCTCTCTCACACGTACCAACACAGACTATCCCCCAATTTAACTGATCCCCAAAGGTTTTTGATTAAATAGCGGAATAGAAAATATGATCCCAAAAAAGTGTATGTATATCACACGTACACAACCACACTAGGCCCCAATTACTATTGTTTGTACCCCTAAAAGGCTAGGAGTAGGGGGAGTATGGAACAGGCAGCACCCTCAAACCTTCAGAAGTATGAGATGAACCCCAACAACTTGGAAAGGTGGATCTCTCTCACACGTACCAACACAGACTATCCCCCAATTTAACTGATCCCCAAAGGTTTTTGATTAAATAGCGGAATAGAAAATATGATCCCAAAAAAGTGTATGTATATCACACGTACACAACCACACTAGGCCCCAATTACTATTGTTTGTACCCCTAAAAGGCTAGGAGTAGGGGGAGTATGGAACAGGCAGCACCCTCAAACCTTCAGAAGTATGAGATGAACCCCAACAACTTGGAAAGGTGGATCTCTCTCACACGTACCAACACAGACTATCCCCCAATTTAACTGATCCCCAGAGGTTTTTGATTAAATAGCGGAATAGAAAATATGATCCCAAAAAAGTGTATGTATATCACACGTACACAACCACACTAGGCCCCAATTACTATTGTTTGTACCCCTAAAAGGCTAGGAGTAGGGGGAGTATGGAACAGGCAGCACCCTCAAACCTTCAGAAGTATGAGATGAACCTCAACAACTTGGAAAGGTGGATCTCTCTCACACGTACCAACACAGACTATCCCCCAATTTAACTGATCCCCAAAGGTTTTTGATTAAATAGCGGAATAGAAAATATGATCCCAAAAAAGTGTATGTATATCACACGTACACAACCACACTAGGCCCCAATTACTATTGTTTGTACCCCTAAAAGGCTAGGAGTAGGGGGAGTATGGAACAGGCAGCACCCTCAAACCTTCAGAAGTATGAGATGAACCCCAACAACTTGGAAAGGTGGATCTCTCTCACACGTACCAACACAGACTATCCCCCAATTTAACTGATCCCCAAAGGTTTTTGATTAAATAGCGGAATAGAAAATATGATCCCAAAAAAGTGTATGTATATCACACGTACACAACCACACTAGGCCCCAATTACTATTGTTTGTACCCCTAAAAGGCTAGATGAGGAGTAGGGGGAGTATGGAACAGGCAGCACCCTCAAACCTTCAGTATGAGATTGTGTTCACTGTACCCCACAAAGATTGAGTTCACTGCACCCCACAATGATTGTGTTCACTGCACCCCACAAAGATTGTGTTCACTGCACCTCACAAAGATTGTGTTCACTGTACCCCCCAAAGATTGTGTTCACTGCACCCCACAAAGATTCTGTTCACTGTACCCCACAAAGATTGTGTTCACTGCACCCCAAAAAGATTGTGTTCACTGCACCCCAAAAAGGATGTTGTTCACTGCACCCCAAAAAGGATGTTGTTCACTCCACCCCAAAAAGATTGTGTTCACTGCACCCCACAAAGATTGTGTTCACTGCACCCCAAAAAGATTGTGTTCACTGCACCCCAAAAATGATTTTGTTCACTGCACCCCAAAAAGGATTTTGTTCACTGCACCCCAAAAAGGATGTTGTTCACTCCACCCCAAAAAGATTGTGTTCACTGCACCCCAAAAAGATTGTGTTCACTGCACCCCACAAAGGATTTTGTTCACTGCACCCCAAAAAGATTGTGTTCACTGCACCCCAAAAAGGATGTTGTTCACTGCACCCCAAAAAGGATTTTGTTCACTGCACCCCAAAAAGATTGTGTTCACTGCACCCCACAAAGGATTTTGTTCACTGCACCCCACAAAGATTGTGTTCACTGCACACCAAAAAGGATTGTGTTCACTGCACCCCAAAAAGATTTTGTTCACTGCACCCCAAAAAGATTGTGTTCACTGCAGCCCAAAAAGATTGTGTTCACTGCAGCCCAAAAAGATTGTGTTCACTGCAGCCCAAAAAGATTGTGTTCACTGCAGCCCAAAAAGATTGTGTTCACTGCAGCCCAAAAAGATTGTGTTCACTGCAGCTCACACACAGAAAAATGGATGTGGATCACTGACACCTGCCTATCTCCAATCCCACACCACACAGCAATATCGATTGTAGTTTGTAGAACACAGTTTCCCTAAAATTCAGCAGACTCTGTCCCTAACAGGATTGAGAAGAGATCGTAGATCAGGAATGAGTGCAGACCCCACCCCCCACACAGCAATATCGATTGTAGTTTGTAGAAGACACTGACCCTATATAATTCAGCAGACTCTATCCCTAAAATGCCTACAACTCGCCCTGCCTAAACACTCCGACCTGTCCCTCAATTCTATCCGGACACAAATGGTTTTTTCCTGCCTATCTTTCCCTAATCAGCAGCCAGCACGTTGATGTGTGCTCTGTCCCTGAATCTAAGCAGCATAATGACGCCGCTGCGGCTGCCTCGAACTTATAAAGACTTGGTCACATGCTTCAGACGGCCAATCACAGCTACTGAGACATTTGCAGGCATGGCTGGGATGGCTTAAGGCACACCAGTTAAACGATTGTTGATTGGCTGTTGAAAGCCCGCCATGAAAAGAGCGCCAAAGCATGCAAAACCCGGAAATAAAACGACCGAACACGGATTTTTACCCGAACATACAGTAAAGTGTCCGTGTCCGTGTTCGGGTACAAAAAATCCAATTATTCGGTACGAACACGAATAATACAGTCCGTGTTCGCTCAACACTATTTGTAAACCCCGGTAAAAAAACAAAAAACAAAAACAAAAAAATACCTGTAAAACAAAGGTATAATGAGGTAGTTTACATCGCATACCAGCTCATTATGAAATACCTTAGCACGTACACCGCTGAGACGGCTGACATCTTCCCCGGTTTTTCTTCCGTGTTTGCGGGCTCCGGCGCTGTGAATGGCCAAAGCTGCGATGACATCACATGCCGCTACTTACGGCACAGGGCTCTGAAGGTCCGGCATGGTAAGCTGGACCTTCAGAGCGCATGCGCCGATCACATCATCGACTCACATCATGAACTCTGAATATCCCCATGGTCAATCATGACACCCAGCATGCCCCTGGCTGACGATGTCACAAAGGGGCAGGGTCACTCGGTGATGTCACTGGGTGGTCCGGCCCCTTCGTTATTTAGGATATTCAGGCTCTGAGGAAGAGGCACCGCCTCGAAACGCATAAGCCTATACAGCCTCGGGGGACGATCGGATCCTGACCACGCTGCTGAGGATTTTATACTTTATTTGATGTGTTTTTATCAAGAACTCATTTGTGAGTATTTTTAATCTATTTCTTTTAATAAACCTGCTCAAAGGATAATGCACTAGGACGGTGTGCCCTTGTGTTTGTCTGTTGTATTAGTTATTTAGGATATGTCAGACAGTGGAGCTGCCAGATGGCGGGAGCTTACAGCTGGAGTGGACCTTTTTTTTTCTCCGAGTCAGCGGTGGCAGTCGGCGTTGTGATTGACGATGGAGCTACACTGGGGGACATTTTTTTTATTTTTGTTTTTAAATAAAGGACTTTTTTTTTTTACTATGTACCCTACTCATTCACATAGGGTGGTTGCCATCTGGGGGCCCTCTTGTTAAAGGAGGGTTTTCAGGGTTTCTGATAAGCCCCTCCCTCTCAGACCCCCACAGCCACTGGCCAGGGTTGTGGGGAAGATGCCCTTGTCCCCATTAACATGAGAACAAGGTGCTTTTGGGGGAGTGCAGAGCCATGTTTAGGGCATGTGTCCCCCCTTTCCTGGCCTACCAGGTTGCATGCTCGGATAAGGGTCGTGTTTTGATTCTGGGGGGGACCGCACATCATGTTTTTTTTAAATTTTGGCATGAGGTTCCCCTTGAAGAGCCTGATATGGATTTGGAGGGACCCCATGCTGTCAGTGGAGAAACCTGCTGACAACTGATGGCTCATTGGTTGTTAAGGATGCAGTGGCTGCGGAGAGCCTGAGCCAGCCGCTTCCACCCCTCTACAGCTCAGTGCTCCAATGTGCATGGGGGGGGGGGGGGGCGGGGAGGCAGAGCAGAGAGCTGGGGACTGACAGTGCACTTAGAGCCAATGGAGGCAGATACAGCATTGGACCGATGCTGCATCCACCTGGGTAAGTATAATTCTGAAACCCTCAACTTCTCTTTTAAGGGTATTCCAGGACCACTGATAAGGGTCTACCTACTACCTGTCCCCCTGTAAAGGACCTGGGCACATGGGGGGCTCAGGCAGCAGGGGGTATCAGAAACAGGAAGGACAGGGAGGATGATCAGTACCGTGGCAGCTACCGGGACAATGCCTTGTGTGGCTCTCTGCAGTACCTGAAAGCCGTTTTTTTTCCCCTCTCTCTCTGTCTCTACCTCCAGCTTTCAGCTGCTGGAGGGAAAGACACACAGGGCATCATTCCTGCAGTTGCCCCCATGGTATCTATCCCCCTCCCTGTCCTGCCCACATTTGATTCCCCCCCGTAGCGCTGCTGGTCTCCTCTCCTGAAAGTTGCTGTGGGCACACAGCGGATGTCCAGGATGGAAAGTGGGGGAAAGTGCCAGTAAATGTGTCATTTACCGGCCTCTTCCTTTAGTGAATGAACACAGTGAGTGATCAATCACTCAATGGGGTCATTCATAACTGAAGTATAGTGAACTATGTTCCCTATGCATGAGTTTATGAATGAACAGGAGCCTCTGTCTCCTGTTCATTCATCTGCAGTATACCGGAGGCTACAGGGAAAGAATTAAAGAATCCGTGTCCTCAATTTCTTTCTCTGTCTAAAAGGTGGGATGTTCTCACCAAAGCCCTCCACCAACATTGTAAAAAATAATTAAAAAAAAATTGTAAAAATATAATTTAAAAAAATTGTAAACAATATTTAAAAAAATGAAGGGTTATTTACACAGGTTCTCTGGCCCATACAGTGTGAATGATCAGATTGTGAGGCTGTTATGTAACGGTATCAGCCAAATGATCAGACCAGTGGTGATGTGCAATTTCTACTTTACTTAACAATGTGGAATGTAGATTACACAGGAGATCATGTGAACAGGGGTTTACAGTTCAAAACAGCAATATGAGGAAGGGAGAAACATTGATAAAACATGTGAAAACAATTCTTTTGCAGTTCTAGTAATGGCCACTAGATGGCAGCAGAGTGTTCTGAGTTCAGTTTACAGATAGGATAAAGATCTGAAGATTCTCACGTATTCCCAGAGATTGATCGTTCATTCAGCAGACTGGGAGCTGAGGGGATTTCCGGCCTTGCACAGACTTCACACGGGCACTGCTGATGCTGACTTTGGTCAGGAGGCTCTGGGGGCCGTAGATAGGACCAACCGACTGCTTGGACAACTTCTCCACATGGACTGTAACAGAGTCCTCTCCAGTGACTGGGGCTTGGATAGATGCTGCGTGCTCATGTGCTCACTCTGGTGGCCCACACACCAGACCGATCGAATGAGGACCCAGTACCTGGGGACAGCTCACTTGCCCAGTCACTGCTGTCCCATCAGGCAGGATCTCAGCACAGGAAGCTGGGCAGAGCTGGCATTTATACTCCCTGGGCATGTCCTGGAACTCAGGGGATGCTGGGAGCCCAGAGGATTGTGGGGAATTGAGTTAAAGGGACTTGCACCTGCATCTGGATAAAGGGGCACACCACTACAAGGCTAAGAGCGGCCTGTCATTCTATGAGGATGCAGCGGTTGTATGAACACAGCCGCAGGCCCTATTTGTATGCAAGTGTGAGTGACTGTCCCCGAATCCACACTGTCTGTGTTCAGGGCTGTACACGTGCACCCGCACGCCTATCTATTTAGGACCTGCAGCTGTGTTCATACAGCTGCTGCCTCCCCCTAGTGTAACATAAGATGCCTGCATATAGCAATAGCCACATTTAAAAAAAATAAAAAATAAACCCTGATTCACACTGTACAGACCATAGCCCCTGTGTGAATGAGCTCCAAGACCTCATTTATTTACACACAGAGTTTTATTTATTAACTCAATGCAGTTCTATCCTTTGGCTTTAGCAGGAAAATTGTAAGTTATGTTAGGTTTGTGTCTTCTAATAATGATTTTGCTGTAATTTTACTAAAAATATTGTGTTGATATTTTCAGGGGGCTGTCAGGTAGGTTGTACAGGCCCTATGATTTCTAACAGCAGCCATGCCCATCTCCCCTGCTGATTGGCTCAGAGGATATTTCTAGAGAATTCTACAGTTATCCTAAGTACAAAAAATTTAAACTTTAACCACTTGCCGACCGCATAACGTACATGTACTGGGGCAGGTCAGCTCTATTGCGCAAAATCACAAACCTGTACGCCATTTTGTGCAATGGCCTCTAGGTGGTGCGCCAGAGAACAGATCCCACGCTGATTGGAGAGAGGGGGAGCCAATCAGCAGGTCCGACAGACCCAATATTCTCCGGCCACCTGCGATCATTCCCGAGTATCCTCCGGCCACCTGCGATCATTGCCGGTGGTCTGCCTATGTAAACAAGGCAGAAAATGGAGATTTTGTGTTTCTGCTGGATCTCTGTCTTCCCCCAGTCAGAGTAACCCCCACACAGTTAGCAAGCACCCCCTAGGGACACATTTAAGCCTTTGATCGCCCCTGATGTCAAACCCCCTTCCCCGCTGGTGTCATTAGTACAGTGACAGTGGATATTTTTAGCACTGATCACTGTATTGGTGTCACTGTTCCCCAAAAAAGTGTCAGAAGTGTCAGTTAGGTGTATTAATTAAAATTCCATAAAAATATCCCATAGTTTATAGACTCTGTAATTTTTGCGCAAACCAATTAATATACACTTATTGGGATACTTTTTTTTACCAAAAATATGTAGCAGAATACATATTGGCCTAAATTGATGAAGAAATTTGATTTTTGCATTTTTTATTGGATGTGTTTTACAGCAGAAAGTAAAACATATTGTTTTTTTTTTTTTTTAAATTGTCACTCTTTTTTTGTTTATTGTGCAAAAAATAAAAACCGCAGAGGTGATCAAATACCACCAAAAGAAAGCTCTATTTGTGGACAAAAAAAAAAAAGACATCTTTTTTTTTTTTTTAGGTACAGCCTCGCACGACCGCACAATTGTCAGTTAAAGTAACACAGTGCTGTTTTTCAAAAGGGGGTAAAATCTTCCGGGCCGAAGTGGTTTTGGCTTGGCTGTTACTGAAGACTTCACGCTTGCTTAGCCGTCACTTACAGTGTTCCTTTTTCATGAGATGACAGTCTGCTGGTTTTTTGCTCATTTGTGCCTGTTTACAACTCATCGATGGTACTTCTTATATATGTTAAATAAAGGGACTTAAATGGTAGCAGGCTTCACTATGCTTGTTAATTTTATTCATTCCCAAACCATTTGGAGCTGCTGAGCAGCCACCGCCTATCTCGGATGTCGGGTTATTTTGTGCTTTTATGATCCTTTGAATTTATGGTCTTTGCTATCTGGTAAGAAGCGTATGCTACAGTAAATGTTAGTGCTTGGTGGTGGATTGTGTACACTCTTGTTTAATATTGGAAAGGACTTTTTCATTGAAAGGACTTTTTTATGTTCACCGAACACTGGATTTTAGACCTATTTCATTACATCACTTTCATATGATTGATTTTTTGTCAATGATATATTTTGCTCATAATTTATTCATTGCATGTCTATGGTTGTTTTTTTTTTTTATGCCACATTTTTTACCATATGATTATTCATGATTGCACTATTAGGATTTAGCGCTGCTTCTTTTTTTTATTGAAGTGGTTACAGTGGCGGCCTGTCGATAGCGGGCACAGGGGCGCCGCCCCCCCCCCCCCAAAAAAAAGAAGAAAAAAAAGATTTAAAAAAAAAGTCAATTTTCAGCCAACTAGGGGTGACGGACCTAGTGGGTATGGGGGGGGGGGGGTTTTTGACCCCACCTGCGGCGGGCAGAGGCGCCGATTGGCGGCCTTCT
This sequence comes from Pelophylax lessonae, assembly GCF_965119305.1. Taxonomy (NCBI): domain Eukaryota; kingdom Metazoa; phylum Chordata; class Amphibia; order Anura; family Ranidae; genus Pelophylax; species Pelophylax lessonae. The sequence goes on from NC_138778.1 coordinate 134,350,789, forward strand.
GGGGGTCATCGGGGTGCAGAGCAATGCGCCCCGACACTCCCCACTTTACTGATGTCCTGGCTGTGAGTGGTCCAGACTCCAGCCTGGACCAATGACAGGAGGACAACCCAGGACGGTCCTATGGTGACGTGACGCGTGGGGGCGGTGCACCGCCCCGGCGTCACGTCCTTCCCGCCCGCCGGCGCAGAGAGAGGAGAGCCGCGTGAGGAGTCGGACGGACTGACTGCTGGTATCGTATCATCAGCCCGCCAATTCATTTCGTAAGGCCGCAGTCGAGAAGAAGCTGACTCTGAGACGTGTGTGTGACCTGACGTGAGGAGGTGACCTGACCTGCTGGAGTGACACTGTCGGTCGGAGTGTCGGACCGTCCGGAGGACCGGAACGTTTGTCTGAATTGATCGTCTGCGTCTCTCTCTCTCGGTCTTGGGTAAGAGAAGGCACCGGGTCCGGGAGCGGCGGGAGGTGCTTTCATGCACTGTGCTGTGAGCTTGGGCCTTGGCTGTACTGGGCTGGCAAGTGGCAATGGATGGTGCTGGATGGTAGAGTGCTGCTGTGACTGTCACTGACTCGCTGCTGTGATAGGGAGAGCTTGGGCCTTGGCTGTACTGGGCTCAATGGTGCTGCTGGATGGTAAAGACTAGAGTGCTGTCACTGCTGTGATAGGGAGAGCTTGGGCCTTGGCTGTACTGGGCTGGCAATGGTGCTGCAGCAGCACCATTGCCAGCCCAGTACAGCCAAGGCCCAAGCTCTCCCTATCACAGCAGTGACAGCACTCTCTACCTACCATCCAGCAGCACCATTGCCAGCCCAGTACAGCCAAGCCCCAAGCTCTCCCTATCACAGCAGTGACAGCACTCTCTACCATCCAGCAGCACTGCTTCAGATGCTAGATGCTAGAAGTGACACTGCTGCAGAACCTCTTTCCTCCTCCTGACCAGTGTAACCCACTATTGTAAGAGCTTCTGAAGCCAATTCTACAGGTTCACTTTGGGTTACATACATGTGCAGCTAAAGCAGGAGTGACACTGCTGCAGGAATGACACTGCTGCAAACCTCTTTGCTTCCTCTTCCCTTTGTCATCCACTAGTTAGAGCTTCTGCAGCCAATCTTTTACAGGTTCACTTTACAGATCTAGCAAAAACAAAAGTGGCACTGCTGCAGAACCTCCTTGTTCCCCAGCGTAAAGCATTAACAAGGGTTTCTGAAGTCAATCTTTAACAGGTTCACTTTAGATTGGGTTACAGATCTGGCAAAGACAGAAGTGGCACTGCTGCAGAACCTCTTTGTTCCCTCTTCCCTGTGCCATCCACTAGTTAGAGCTTCTGCAGTAAATCTTTTACAGGTTCATTTTAAGCTTGGTTACAGATCTAGCAAAGACAGAAGTGGCACTGCTGCAGAACCTCTTCACAGTGCCATACACGATTATCAGCTTCTACAGCCAGTCCTGAATTTTCGGGACAATTCAGAGCTCTGCTTATGTCAGGAGTTTCTCACCCCGTTAATAGAATCCCTAACAAAATGTGGATTATTTCAAGGGGTAACTATGAATACTTTTTCAAGGCACTGTTCCTTGATTACTGAAGGCCCCTTTAACACTTGTGTGACGTCAAAGTCACGGAATTTTTTTCTGCGTTTTTTGCCGCAAATTTTTCTTTTTGCGCCCCCCCAAAAATTTTGAGCACCAGCTGCCACTGAGTGGTTAATAACTCCCCGTTACAGGAGCAACAACATCTACATGTGTAGGAGTAGATTTTTATTGCTTGTACTGGTTTTGAAAGTGAATATAGTATTTGGTAAAAATGTTCTAGTCTAATAGGCAGCTTATGATGGAAACACTAGTCAACCCACGCTGTAAAATTTGTTAACAATGCCACCTATGCATTTTTTCTAAGCATTGCCAGTAACTAGATATCTGCAAAAAATAAAATACATTGTATTATAAGCAAAAACAGCCAGTCAAACTTCTTTTATTAATCTAACTTAAAAAAGGTAAAATATAATTGTTTGCTATGAGTCCTTCATTTTGCAGAATGCTTTATTTTACTAGTCCATTTGTATTTAGAGACACTGACCATTTCTCCATTTCATTGTGTTGGGTGAGGAAGTCCCTCTCTGCTTCTGGCTAAGTACTCATTTGCATCACTGGGTTACCTAACTTGTGGGTTTCCTGCATCCTTGCTTGGTGTTGAACGTTTCTCCTCTGTTCTCTTACACATGGCTTCAAGCAATGAGAACGGTCTGCATAAGTTCTAGGGTTTCCTCATCCACTCACTACATATTATAGATAGTTTTAGAGTGCTTTAGATTTAAGCACATCTCCCTACTGATGTTCTGTTTATATCTACAAACAATTTATTGGAAGGAGCTTGATTACACCTTTTCATCGTACCTATCCCCAAAACCAAACATGTAATATGTTTCAGCTTAGATGTAGTGGCAACGTTCGTTTTTTTCTCTTTGTAGCTACACTCACTTCTCCATTGTATCTACAGAAGAAGCCATGGTTTCCATCCAGGCTGGACTACTATGTCTGTCTTTGTGTAGCACCCTCCTAGGTAGGTGTTACAAGAGAGAGTATCGCTTTTGGATCTTTCTGCTTACCAGAGAGATCGCAAGGTACATTTATAAAGAGCAGGATCCATTGGTAGGGTCTGCTCATTTTACTCAGGTTGCAGCTCAGCTTGTCTGAAATGTTTCACACTGGTCCAATAGGAAGGCATTTTGGACAGTGGAAGGAAACCTGACAAGTGAGGGCACAGGCATTGTTACAGCCCTGGTGATTGGCAGAGGAAAGTGCCTTGGTGCATGCTGGGTGACTGTATATGTAAATGTACCTGTAAATGTAAAGAGCACATGTGCTTGGGGTCTTCAGCTGGAGAAGCTGTAGCTAGGAGCTGGCTAAATTGCCTGTGTTATCAGAGGGCACTCTACAGCATCTGCCACAGTGAGGCTAATCCATTTAGTGCTTAGACTGGGATACGCCTTGTCACATCCTGAATGCAGAGTGAGCGAGAACTTACAGAAGAGCGGAGGATCTTGGGACATGAAGTGTACTGCAAATTCCAGCCAGCTGGAGGGAGAGAACAGAATGCTGTTTTGGGGAGAAGTCGGTCTCTTGGGACCACAGCCTTCAGCTGGGAGCAGTGACCCGGACAGTTGGGGAGAGCGAGCCAGTGCTGCCACATAGGCAGCAATGGAGAGCCTCCAGTGGGCGAGCGTGGACACATCCATCATCCAAAGAGCTCAAATCTACACTGGAGACTGATCATTGTGGATTACAGTTCGGCTGGAGAGAGAGAACAGCTGGGAGAGGCTACACCATCTACCACAGTGAGGCTGTTCCCTCTAGTGCTCATCCTGGGATCTGCCTTGTCACATCCTGAATGCAGAGTGAGCAAGAACCTACAGAAGAGCTGAGGATCTTGGGACATGTAGTCCAATAGCCTGTGTTGGGAAGCAGTCAGTCTCTTGGTACCATGGCCTTCAGCTGGGAGCATTAACCCGGACAGCCAGGGAGAGCGAGCCGGTGTTGTGGCCTAGGCAGCAATGGAGAACCTCGAGTGGGCAAGTGTGGACCCATCTGTCATCTGCAGTGTCCTGTCGGTCTGGTGACAGTTGGAAGGTCACCCTCATCACATGCATAACAGATTCAGCTGAGCTACAGTACTAAGGGGTGTGCAGCCGTGCATGGTTCCTTGAGCACAGCATCCGCAAGAGCTTCCTGCAAGATCTTCACACCATTCGCCTGGTATCGCCCAGACTGGTGAGTGGGCAGAAGTCCACCCTCTTTACACCCAAATATGCTGCATGCAGACAATTTTACTTTGCCTTTCTCTCTAAAGCCCTATAAGGAGACATTTACAACCACGATTGCACAGTTGGGATATCATTACCCAAATATTACATTGGCCCCCTTTTACTTGAGCTAGCTGAAGATACAAGATACCTGCATCAAGAGGACTCCTTTGCCCCCCACAAAAAGGAATGTTTGGGCATTTACCGACACCCTGTTACCAAGGAACTCTTTCTTAGAGACCAAGGTCATATACTGTGTATAACGTATTGAACAGAGTTGAGTATCTGTGTTTAATGGCGGGGTTGTGGCGTCAGGAGGCAAAATGGAGTAGTCTGACATTCTCCTTCCCTTTTCTGACCTGCAGCTATAGGCCTTGATCAGGTTACTGCTTGCTGCTCTTTATTCTACTAAAGACTATATCCATAAATTTCTTGTTCATCTGTGTCAAGAGTTTAACAATAGCCTCAAATTTGCTTAAAACCATTTCCTGTTGATTCTGTTAACTATCACACTTTAAAGTGTTATTAAACCCACAACAGTAAAATCAGTCTGTATATGCAGTAAATCATGCTTGTTATACTCACTATGGAATCTAAGGGGTTAATCCTTTGCACTGTGTATAAAGGCTGTTTGATCCTGTCTCACTGATCCTCCTTCTTTCACTGTCTCCAAAACATAATCTGATATTTACAGGGCCAAGAAGATGAGCTGTATCAGCTCCAATTTGTGTGTATTGCTATAGAGATTTTTTTTTTTTTTTTTTCTTGGGAGAGCGTATGTGATCAGCACAGGGCCAATCAGCACTGTCCAGACATGTCCAGACAGAGGATCAGGGGAGAATAAAAACCCCTCCTAAAATAAAGTGACCAGATTTTTACAATGAAATCCGGGGACATATGTTTTTTTTTTATTGGCAAATGTTAAACTATTTTATGTACAGAGTTCAGGGGTGCGCTATGTACAGAGTGCAGAGTTCAGGGGTGCGCAATATACAGAGTGCAGAGTTCAGGGGTGCGCTATGTACAGAGTGCAGAGTTCAGGGGTGCGCGATGTACATACTGCAGAGCCCAGGGGTGCGCTATGTACAGAGTTCAGGGGGAGAACAATGTATAGCCGGGGTCCTCAATAGGCGGACTCTGGGCCGCCTCCGGACCCACACGGACTTAAATCTGGACCGCCGAAGTGGTCTGCTTCCTTCTGTCATCAGCGGGGGGGGGGGGGGGCAGAATGGGGAGGATCCGAGTGGCTGTGTCTTACACTTGCAGCGCTGCATGATTACAAAAAGCCGAGTTCTTCTGCTTACCCGGCGGAGAGGATGTCCTACAAAGTCCCGCCTCCTGGGCCGGCTCTCAGAACACTGGTGACTTTGTAGGACATCCTCTCCGTCGGGTAAGCAGAAGAACTCGGCTTTTTTGTAATCATGCAGCGCTGCCAGTGTAAGACACAGCTACTCCGATCCTCCCGATCCTCTCCATTCTGCCCCCCGCTGATGACTTGACTTTTTATAATCATGCGGTGCTCCAATCCGCACTGGTCACTCTTCATTAATGGGGGCATGGGTCACTGGTCACTCTTCATTTATGGGGGTACGCACACTGGTCGCTCTGCATTAATGGGGGCACGCACACTGGTCGCTCTGCATTAATGGGGGCACGCACACTGGTCGCTCTGCATTAATGGGGGCATGCACACTGGTCAATCTGCATTAATGGGGGCATTGACACTGGTCAATCTGCATTAATGGGGGCACGCACACTGGTCAACCTGCATTAATGGGGACACGCACACTGGTCAATCTGCATTAATGGGGGCACGCACACTGGTCAATCTGCATTAATGGGGGCACGGACACTGCAATCTGCATTAATGGGGGCACGCACATTGGTCAATCTGCATTAATGGGGGCACGCACATTGGTCAATCTGCATTAATAGGGGCACGCACACTGCAATCTGCATTAATGGGGGCACGCACACTGCAATCTGCATTAATGGGGGCACACACATGGTCGCTCTGCATTAATGGGGGCACGCACATGGTCGCTCTGCATTAATGGGGGCACGCACATGGTCGCTCTGCATTAATGGGGGCATGCACATGGTCGCTCTGCATTAATGGGGGCTTGCACAATGGTCGCTCTGCATTAATGGGGGCACGCACGCTGGTCACTCTGCATTGGATGGGAGCAAGTTTTGGGGAATGCCTTTTTTTGTTGTTGGCGTTCTGTATTTGGAATTTGACGGTCACTTTTCCGGACCTCGGACTGAATGGAAAATATGTAAGTGGACCTTTCAAGTTTACATTTGAGTACCCCTGATGTATAGAGTGCAGAGTTTAGGGGTGTGCTATGTACAGAGTGCAGAGTTCAGGGGTGCGCAAGGTGCAGAGTTCAGGGTGGGCAATGTGCAGAGTGCAGATTTCAGGGGTGCGCGATGTACAGAGTTTAGGGGTGCATTATATACAGATTTCAGGAGTGCGCTAAGTACAGAGTGCAGAGTTCAATAGTGCGCTACGTATACAGTGCAGAAATCAGGAGTGTGCTACGTACACAGTGCAGAAATCAGGAATGCGCTACGTATACAGTGCAGAGATCAGGAGTGCTCTATATAAACAGTGCAGAGATCAGGAATGCGTTACTTACACAGTGCAGAGATCAGGAGTGTGCTACGTACACAGTGTAGAGATCAGGAATGTGCTACGTACACAGTGCAGAGATCAGGTATGCGTTACTTACACAGTGCAGCGATCAGAAGTGTGCTACGTACACAGTACAGAGATCAGAAGTGTGCTATGTACACAGTGCAGAGATCAAGAGTGCGCTACGTACACAGTGCAAGATCAGGAGTGTGCTACAGAGTTCAGGAGCACGATATGTACACAGTACAGGGTTCAGGCGCACGCTATGTACAGAGTTTAGCATTTAGGCATGCACTAGTTCCGAGTAGCGAATTAGCTGATTGTCTTGAAAAGATTGCATTTGGTGATGGTACTGACCACCAAACTCAATTTGGGATATAATTTACACTAATATGAGAATAGAGAGATAGTACAGAGAGAAAGTTCACATTACTTTTATTGAGATGTAGGCCCCTTTCACACAGGCGGACCGTTCAGATCCGCCTGTCTGTTTTTTGGCGGATCTGAACGGTCCCCCCATGCATCTCTATGGGGGATCGGATGTCAGCGGAGACATGTCCGCTGACACCCGATCCGATCCATCAAATCTGGACGGATGGAAACCCTATTTTCCATCCTTCCAGCGGATCGGATGAGAACGGCCCGTCGGTCCGTTCCCGTCCGATTCCCCCATAGAGATGTATGGGGCTCTAACAGCTGTGTCTCCGCACACAGCACGGAGAACAGCTGTCATTCTTCTGCTCAGCGGGGGATCAGCGGATCGATCCCCCGCTGAGAAAAACGGAGTCCATCCGACGGACATCCTGAGCGAAAGAGCCCTTAAGGCTCAATTGAGCCCATTCAGTGTAATTGCACCCAGGTGCAGTGTGTAGCCCGTCACTGAAAAGGAAAAGTTGTATGCTGCTCTACTCATGTTTATGATCACTGTATAGAAAAATACAGCAGCACACAATTATTAATGTCAGGGATGGGCTGTACACTGCACCTGGGCTTCAATTACACTGAATGGGCTCAGCCACCTGTGTGCAAGAGCCCTGGCCTAATGGCTTGGACGGAGGGAGGGATTGATGGAGGGAGGGGTGGATGGATGAATGGATGGATGGAGCAAGGAATGTTTGGAGGGAGGGATAGATAGATGGATGTATGGAGGGATGGTTAGATGGATGGAACAAGAGATGGTTGGTTGGATGGATGGAGGGCTGATTGGATTAATGGATAAGGGAGGGATGGTTGAAGGGGTGGATAGAGGTAAGGATGGTTGAATGATACAGGGAGGAATGGTTGGAGGGAAGGATGGATGGTTGGATTGAGGGAGGGCTGGATGGTGGAAGGGATGTTTTGAGGGAGGGATGGTTGGATATAGGGACGGATGGTTAAATAGAGGGAGGGATGGTTGGATAGAGGGAGGGATGGATGGACGGAAGGTGGGAAAAATGGATGATATTGGAATGGATAGAGGGATAGAAGGAGGGATGGATGGATGGAAAGAGGAATGGACAGAGAGTGATGGATGGAGGGAGGGAGGGATGGATGGATAGAGGGAGGGAGGGAAGATGGATGGAAGGAGTGATGTAAGGAGGGATGGATGGAAGGAGGGGTAGAGGGATGGAAGGAGGAAGGAAGGGATGGAAGGAGGGAGGGATTGATGGTGGGATGGAGGAAGGTATGGATGGACAGAGGGATGGAGGCAGCCTCTGCTCTCTCCTTGCTGGCAGAAGCTGTTTCTTTAGATTCATGGGCTCACTGCAGAGGCTGAGAAATTATCTGTCTGCCTCTTGTAATCCATCCTCCATAGCAGGATGTGTTCTCTCTACTCTACTGTCCCTCTCCTATCGATCTGACGGCACCTCCTCCTGATACAGCTTAGCTTAGAAGTCAAATCAGGCGGGCTGAGGAAGGGGCGGGTACAAGGCAGAGAGGCTGTATATCAATCCGCTTCTGAAACCAGGCTTCCGGGTTTAACTAAAGATTTATTCAGCTGGAGCAGCTGTATTTCTTCACAGGAAAAAGAGTCCCCAGCCTTCTGGCATCTATAGAGGATGCGCAGGTAAAAAAAAAATATATATATAAAAATTGTGACATGTGCAAGTAGTGGCATCTTAATTTTGGGGGTGCTTAAAGAATTTTTGGGGATGCTTAGGCACACCCAATCACCCACCTGGCGCTGCCCCTGCTGGGGACAAAACCAGGGACAGACTTGGACCGGGGACAGTGTACTCAGTCCCTGTAAACCAGGGACGTCTGGTCACCCTATCCTACAAGCTTTACTAGGAACTAATACAAGTCATAAACAATGCTGCTATATAATGCTGATGTGAAAAGGTATTTATCCATTTATATTTACTAAAATAATTGCATTTCCATGTTCTGTGTACTGTGGGAAACCAGGTATAGTGAATACAGGTTCTGGGTTTAGTAACACTTTAAGTAAAGACTCATTTGATTACTGTGTTCTAATTTGATGTCTGTGTATTATATTTGCTATTGTTAAAAACTCTGAGCCCTGGGTGCCACAGGTGTTAGGAGACTTGCAAGGTCAGGGCATACATTGGGGTCTAGTATCTTTAAGCAGCCCTCATGAGGGTAGTGCTACATTTGAGGGCTCAGCCAGGATAGCCCTCATGGGTTGCCCTAGCAAGTCTTGTGATCATTGAAGAGCAGATGAAAGGAAGTCTGCTTGGGGCCAAGAGCCAGACAGTTGATTGGAATTGTGCACAGTGGTGGAGATACCCGGAGTTGAGTAGACTGAGAGGGAGGTGCATCAGCTGGTGAGAAAGGCCATTCCAGAACAAGCTGCCCACCTCGTAGATATGAGAAACCGAGACTGACTTAGATTGCACCTACGCCTTTGTAGAATGGAGGGTGGCAATACCTACTTACATTCAGAAGGACGTTGTAAGCTTGGCTGAAGGGCTGGAGGCTCAAGTGATACCGTTACTGTCAGTCAGAGACCTGGATGAAGATTGCTCACAGTTTGGGTCTAAAAGGCCAGCATCAGAGGAAGCCAAAGTCCTTGCAGCTCGTCTGCCGCGTGACTCTTTCAATGCCAACATGAGCATGCTATTCGAGAGTTTGGTAAAAAATAGCACCATTTTAGCTCATCAAGGATAGGAAGCTTTAGTTCTTTTTAGGACAAATTCCCACCCTAGGGGGCAAGGATTTGAAAGCTGGATGGATCAGGCCATACAAGCAGTGGAAGAGTGGAGTGTTCCAAAGGTGGTGAAAAGACAGCGGATAAGCAAAAGCCTCAGAAGTCCCGTGGCGGACGTTATCCGTACCCTAAGAAGGGGGAAACCAGACTGTGTGGCGATGGATTACAACAAGGCCCAGTGTGCTGTCTAAAGTGGAGAAACTTCCTGACCTAATATAGAAATTTGAACACACTTACCAGTGCAAGGGAGAAAGACTGTCTGATTATGTCATCAGAGTGGATGGGATACTGCACCAGATCATACTGAAAAAGGAGAATGATCCCTGTGATGCTGACAAAGTTCGGCTAGAACTAATCCTGGAGGGTGCTAGACCCAACCACCCAATTGTGTTGAGACTGTTACGTGCAAGTGGCCCCTACTTATCCCGAACTGGTGAAAGAAGTGAGAGAAGAGGGGGCCTTGTTAGATGAAATGAATCAGGGAGCCAAAGAGCTATCAATAAAGTGTTCTTGTGGAGAATAACAGCAGGGAGACTGAGGGGGAGGAAAACTCAAACCCTCCTACTATTTAGTCTGTCAGCGAGACAGCCCCAGCTAAGTTGCTAACTCAAGTCAGTCAGGTTCAGGATGATATGCAGCAGACCCTACTGCGAGCAATGGAGGTTCAGACAAAAATGAAAATTACTATACTAACTCCAGTCATTCAGGTTCAGGACAAGATGCAACAGACCCTACTGCGAATAGTGTAGGTTCAGGCAAACATACAAAGGACTAGGCCCGATCTAAGAAAGTGCTTTCGTTGTGGAGAGTCGGGGCATTTCTGAACCAGATCTTACAGCCAGGGTACTGAAAGTCTAACAGAAACTCATCTTTGCTCAGAAAATGAGAGAATTCAAAGGGGGTCTCAGTGAAGGAGCCAGCCGAGAACTCCAACAAAGAGCTGGAGATTTGGGTAATTGGGTCAGAGAAATTCCGCTACGAGGGATACATCCCAATTGAGATCACCTTTGGGCTATCAGTAGCAGGGAGGGTGAAATCCTTCGACCTGCTGGGCCTTACGCGGGGCTGAATTAAACTCGATCCTGATTGGGACCAACACTGACCTGGTGAGGAGGCTACTGGTTCCATTGGCTGAGAGGGAAGACTTTGCGCTTAGAGGAATACACACTTAATTGCATCAAGCCTTTAAGCGAGTGCTCCAAGGACAGAGCACCCCAGCTGAAGGGGTTGGGAATAGCGATGGGCGAACAGTTCAGGCCGAGCATCAGTTCGGCCCTGAAAAGCGCCTGTTTGGGTGTTCAGGAAACACCCGAATTTGCGGGGCACGGCAGGATGTTCGTCCGCCGAGAGCCCCACAATGCATTGCACGCTGCAAAGTGCATTCTAAGCCCTGATTGGCTGAAGCAATGCACCTGACCACCTGACCCATAATCTATTCTAAGCCCTCTGGGTCTGGTATGGATTTCAAGGGGAAGCCCATGTCAAAATTTTTTAAAAAAGGCCTTGGGATCCCTTCCAAAATTAATACCAGACCCTTATTCAAGCATGCAGCCTGGCAGGCCAGGAAAGAAGGGTAGGGGTGAGCACCCTCCCTCCTGAACCATACTAGGCCACATGTCCTTAACATAAGGGGATGCTTTGGGGCGCCCCCCACCCCAAAGCACCATGTCTCTATGTTGATAGGGACAAGGGGTTTTTCCCCACAACCCTTGGCGGTGGCTGGGGAGGTCTGCGTGCAGGGGGCTTATCTGGAAGCGCCCTTTAACAAGGGTGCACCTAGATCCTGCCCCCCCATGTGAATGAGTATGGGTACTACTACTCATTCGCCAAAAAAAGTGTCAAAAAGAAATAAAAACACAGTTTTTGACAATTCCTCTATAAAAAAACAATGTCCCCCGATGTAGATCGGACCCAAAAAAAGAAAAAGAAAGTTCTGCCCGCGACAAAAGCTCCCCGCTGACTGCCTACTCTGCCGTCTGACAGTTGTTAAATAGGTAAGGGGCGGAGCCACCTGGCGATGTCACCTGGTGGCACTGCCCATATGTGATGTCACCCACCGGTGCATGCTGGGTCGGTAATGTCTCAAGGGGGTGCCAACAGGTGACATTGCCAGGGGGCCCTGCCCCTTACCTATTTAAGAACTATCACACGGCAGAGCAGACTGACGGTTGTAGCCTTTGTCGCAGGCGGAGTTTTTTTTTAAGGTGTGGCGGGCATCGTGATTGACGATGGATCTACATTGGGGTACATTGTTTTTTATTTTTAATAAAAGAATTGTCAAAAAGGGGCCTGGTATGGATTGGGGAAGACCCCCCATGTGTTTTTTTTTTTTTTTCAGCTGGAAATATCAATTTAAATGTCATTTTTTTTTCTTTTTATATGTCAGTTTTGCGGCGACAGGTTCTATACAGATGCACCACTTTACAGGCAGACTAAGGGGGCCCCAGGGCACTATATTTAGAAGGAATTTTTCATTTGTATTGTTTCACTTCAAGCTTTGTTAAAATCACTGCTCCTTTAAAAACAATATTTTTATGTTTGCATTGACACATGTCCCCCAGGGCAGTATCCGGACTCCGATACCCTTTTTTTGGCCAATACCTTGCATAGAAGCCTTCAAAATGGGGACTTTTGATTTTTCAAGTTCAGGTCCCATAGACTTTATTAGGGTTCTGGATTTGGGTCTGAACTTTTTCTATGTTTGGGTGTTCTGGTGGCAAACTAAACTGGGGGTGTTCGGCCCATCATTAGTGGGGAGGCTTTGGAGGCTGGAAGGTGTTGCAGTTGGGAGAAAAAGTCTGTATGAAGGCCAGTGTCATGTTGACTTGGGATCAGCCAGGCCCTTTTGTTGTCATAAAAACTGATTCACAACCAAGTGAAGTAGGGGACGGAATTGGCCCCAGAGATAGTACCCACCACCACCAAGACCTTGTCGCGGGATGGAGGAAAAGTGCCAGTTAGTTTTCGGGATGTCACGGATCATCCAAGCAGGTTAAGGGCTCAAATTCTACTTACTACCCCGGAGACCCCAGCAGAAATGACTAAGAGAGGAGACAAAGAGTAGCTTGAAGAGAAGTTTTTTTTTTTTTTGTCTTTGTCGTTGCCTCCTGAATGGCGGAGAAGAGTCCGAGAACAGTTGTCTAAGTGGGAGACTGTGTTCCTCAGGAATTACTTTGATGTGGAGTCAGATGAGAGAATAGAAGCCCATGGAAGCAGAACTTGTACAAACCCTGTTAATGAAACCACCAGGCATTCCTTTCCTAAATTGGATTCGGTTCAGCCATGTTTGGAACCCCCCGTTTCCAACACTATCAAAAATCCAGACATAGACTTTAAGGCTGTGCTTGAAGGCTTCTTTCCCACCCAACTGAGGCAAGGCATAAACCCTCCCAAGAGACTAACCTATGATGTCATGGTAGAAAATTCAGATGCATGGATGCCTACCATTCAATGACAGAATTCAGTGCCAGACCCCACTACCAGCCATTGGGTAGGAGGTGACCTTGACTCGCCCTCTAACACTACTGGGTGGACCACAGTAATAGCCCTGACCAATTATGAGCTAAATGTATATAAATGGTTCCAACAAAATCCAGAAGTATGCAAAAACCTGTTGGGTAGTTGATATTATAATTTGTGTGGCAACTTTATCATTGATTATTAGCTAAGTAACATTCTATTCCTATCTCTTTGGAAGACCAAAGATTTCAAGTGGGGGGAGGATGTAGCCAGGAGCTGGCTAAATTGCCTGTGTTACCAGAGGACACTCTACAGCATCTGCCAAAGTGAGGCTGTTCCCTCTAGTGCTTAGCCTAGGATCTGCCTTGTCACATCCTGAATGTAGGTGAGTGAGAACTTACAGAAGAGCGGAGGATCTTGGGACATGAAGTGTACTGCAAATTCCAGCCAGCTGGAGGGAGAGAACAGAATGCTGTGTTGGGGAGAAGTCGGTCTCTTGGGACCACAGCCTTCAGCTGGGAGCAGTGACCCGGACAGTTGGGGAGAGCGAGCCGGTGCTGCCACCTAGGCAGCAATGGAGAGCCTCCAGTGGGTGAGTGTGGACACATCCATCATCATCAGTGCCTGGTCGGTCTGGGGACAGTTGGGAGGTCCCCCCATCACCTGCATCACAGATCCAGCTGAGCTAAGGCACTGAGGGGTGTGCAGCTGTGCACCGTTCCCTGAGCACAGCATCCACAGGAGCCTGCTGCAGGATCTTCACACCATTCTTTTGAGTCTAGAATCACCCAGACTGGTGAGTGGGCACAAGCCCACCCTCTTTACACCCAAAGACACTGCATGCAGACACCTTTATTTTTCCTTTCTCACTTAAGCCCTAAAAGGGGACATTTACAACCACTATTGCACTGTTTGGATGTCATTACCCAAAGATTACATTGGGCCCCTTTTACTTGAGCTAGCTAAAGAAGCAAGACACCTGCATCAAGAGGACTCCTTTGTCCCCCCCCCCACTAAAAGGAAAGTTGGGCATTTTACCAGCCCCTATTACCAAGGAATTCTTTCTTAGAAACCAAGGTCATACACTTTGTGTACAGCTTATTGAACAGTGTAGAGTATCTGTGTTTAATGGGGTTGTGGCATCAGGAGGCAAAAGAGAGTACCGATAGTCTGACGTAAATTTGTATCTCCTTACCTTTTCTGATCTGCAACCATAGGTCTTGGTTAGGTTACTCCATGCTGCTCTTTATTCTACTAAGGGCCATATCCATAATTTTTTTGTTCATCTGTGTCAAGAGTTTAACAATAGCCTCATATTTGCTTAAACCACTTCCTGTTGATTCTGTTAACTATCACACTTAAAGGGTAACTCAGCTTTCGTGGGGAAAAAAATAGCAAAAAATGAAAATAACAATATAGCGTATACAGTTGTGACACAAATCATATTGTAATTGAATGTTATTAAAAATGACCTTTCCTTTTTAATCTGCAGCTATTGTAATTTTGGGGAAATGCAATGCAATATGGCTACCTGAAGGTGTTCTGTACACAGAATGTGTACTGACCACACCCCAGAAACATCATTTCCTGCTTGTGTGATTGGCTCACCAGTTTTCTATGAAGTCTGCCCAAGATACAAGTCAGATTTTAGGCATCCCCTTCAACAAAAATGTCATTTTTGGTGAGATACTTCCAATAGGAACACGTCTAAAGGGATACAGGCCCAGGAGCTTTCCTCAATAGAGCTCTGCAGCTGCCACAGCTGATAATTATGAAACCACTCACATTTGACCCACTCAGCACAGAGGCACAGATGAACAAACAATGATTTCTTCAGAATAACAAAAGGTAGGAATCTGCAACAAAGTTTGTTAAAATCCTTGCAATGTACAGAGATCACCCAGAGGGAAATGTTTTTTTCTCAATAAAAGTGGAGTTTTGCTTTAAAGGGCTCATGTACACACAGACTTGGTTGACCGCTGGCTACGGATATACACAAAATGTGGCAAAATCATGCGTTTTGCGACTGGCGGTCAAAACGTTCCTATCCTGAACGTGATTCTTCCGTGTTCAGGAGTAGTGATGTCGCGAACCTAAAATTCGCCGTTCGCGAACGGCGAACGCGAACATCGGCAAATGTTTGCGAACCGGCGAACCGAGCGAACCGCCATAGACTTTAATAGGCAGGCGAATTTTAAAACCCACAGGGACTCTTTCTGGCCACAATAGTAATGGAAAAGTTGTTTCAAGGGGACAAACACCTGGACTGTGGCATGCCGGAGAGGGATCACACAAAAAAAAGTTCTTAAAAATTGTAATTTTTTGATAGAGAGCCAATTATTGGAAAAATTAAAAAAAAAAAAAAAAAAAAGAATTTCTTTGGATTTAGCATCTGGGGGGTCTAAAAGTGTACCTGTGAAGTTTCAGCTCTGTAGCATGTCCGGAACCAGAAAAAAATACGAATTAGGGTTAGGGCTAGGGTTAGGCTTAGGGCTAGGGTTAGGGCTAGGGTTAGGTTTAGGGTTAGGGTTATTTTTATGGCTAGGCTTAGAGGGTTAGGGTTAAGGTTAGAGGGTTAGGGTTATGGTTAGAGGGTTAGGGTTAGGTTTAGTGTTAGGGGCTAGGGTTAGGGTTACGGTGAGATACTTAGGGTTAGAGTTAGTAGCCCTACCCCTCTAACTCTAACCCTCTAACCCTAAGCACTAAAAATAACCCTAACCTTAGCCCTGACCCTAACCCTAACCCTAGCCCTAACCCTAATTCTATTTTTTTTCTGGTTCTGGACATGCTACAGAGCTGAAACTTCACAGGTACACTTTTTAGACCCCCCAGACAATAAATCCAAAGACATTTTTTTTTAAGTTTTTTTTTTTTTTTTTTTAAGTTTTCCAATAATTGTCTCTCTATCAAAAATGACAATTTTTAAGAACTTTTAAATTAAATTAGGGTTAGGGCTAGGGTTAGGCTTAGGGCTAGGGTTAGGGCTAGGGTTAGGGTTAGGGCTAGGGTTAGGTTTAGGGTTAGGGTTATTTTTATGGCTAGGCTTAGAGGGTTAGGGTTAAGGTTAGAGGGTTAGGGTTATGGTTAGGGTTAGGTTTAGTGTTAGGGGCTAGGGTTAGGGTTACGGTGAGATACTTAGGGTTAGAGTTAGTAGCCCTACCCCTACCCCTCTAACTCTAACCCTAAGCACTAAAAATAACCCTAACCTTAGCCCTGACCCTAACCCTAGCCCTAACCCTAACCCTAGCCCTAACCCTAATTCAATTTTTTTTCTGGTTCTGGACATGCTACAGAGCTGAAACTTCACAGGTACACTTTTTAGACCCCCCAGACAATAAATCCAAAGAATTTTTTTTTTTTTAAGTTTTTTTTTTTAAGTTTTCCAATAATTGGCTCTCTATCAAAAATGATAATTTTTAAGAACTTTTTTTGTGATTTAGTGTCTAGGGGGTCTAAAAAGTGTACCTGTGAAGTTTCAGCTCTGTAGCATGTCCAGAACCAGAAAAAAATATAATTTTTCAGTAGAGCATGGATGGTGGGAACCCCTTTTACACCTATATGATCTTTTTTTCCTGGTTCTGGACATGCTGCAGAGCTGAAACTTCACAGGTACACTTTTTGGACCCCCCAAACAATAAGTCCAAAGAAATGTTTTTTTTGTTATTTTTATGAATTTTTTTTTCTGGTTTTGGACATGCTACATATATATATATATATATATATATATATATATTAAAAAAAATACTCAAATACCAGCCCTCAAAGGGGCTTTTGGGGACAATATATATATATAATATATATATATATATATCACAGAACAAAAAAAATTACACAAATACCAGCCCTCAAAAGGGCTTTTGGGGACAATAGATATATATATATATATATATATATATATATATATATATATATATATATATATATATATATATAGCACAGAACAAAAAAAATTACACAAATACCAGCCCTCAAAAGGGCTTTTGGGGACAATAGATATATATATATATATATATACAAAAAAAACCTCAAATACCAGCCCTAGGAAGGGCTTTTTGGGGTGCTGTCCTTACAGCAGGAGTGTACCAAGAACACTGGCTAACAAGACCGGGAACTGTCCCTAGCTATAACAACAGCAGCAGCACCAGCACTTTCCCTGCTCTCAGTAACAGAGAAATTATCTAAAATGGATGCTGCCCTTGCTTATTTATAGGAGGTGGGAGGGTGTGGGAGGGAGGTATGCTGATTGGCCTGGAATGTGTCTGCTGACTGTGATGTTCAGGGTCAAAGTTTGCCTCAATGATGATGTATAGGAGGCGGACCGAACATCGCATATGTTCGCCCGCAGCGGCGAACGCGAACATGCGAAGTTCGCCGGGAACTGTTTGCCGGCGAACAGTTCTGTACATCTCTATTCAGGAGAGGGAGGTTTTACATTTTTGTAAATATTGTATCATATCTTTTCATGTGACAACACTGAAGGAATTACACTTTTCTACAATGTAAAGTAGTGAGTGTACAGCTTGTATAACAGTTCCCTCAAAATAACTCAACACACAGCCATTAATGTCTAAACCGCTGGCAACAAAAGTGAGTACACCCCTAAGTGACAATGTCCAAATTTGGCCCAAAGTATCAATATTTTGTGTGGCCACCATTATTTTCCAGCACTGCCTTAACCCTCTTGGGTAGGGAGTTCACCGGAGCTTTACAGGTTGCCACTGGAGTCCTACATGATGACATCATGGAGCTGGTGGATGTTAGAGACCCTGCGCTCCTCCACCTTCCATTTGAGGATGCCCCACAGATGCTCATTACGGTTTAGGTCTGGAGACATGCTTGGCCAGTCCATCACCTTTAATGTGAAGGGTGTACTCACTTTTGTGAGATACTGTATATGATCCCCAATACGAGTAAATGTGAAATATAAAATGTTACTGCACACAAATGCCTCTCTTTTAACAGATCGGCATACAAAGCTTGTTAATGCAACTTCCATCCAACATGGTTTCTGGACCTACACTTTGGTGAGGTTCCCCATATGATGCAAAGAAAAGTATAAATAAAACCCTTTATTTAAAAGTGAAACCACTCACAGGATGAAAAAATCAATACAACATGAATAGTGATCCAGTATGATAGTCTATCTTGCATGGAGTATGAATGGAACAAGGCCTTGGTCTCATCTGACCTCTAGCACGTCACTTCCCTTATGTCAATTCCGGTTTGAGTGCTGACGTCACATCCAGTTGCTGATTGGTGGTGCATAGCATACACTCAATGGTGGACCTTTTACTTTATGACTTTTTTATTTCATGTAGCACTACTCCCATGGGAGCTGCTGTGTGTGGGTTCCCCTGGGTTACCATTAGCAACAACAGAACAGTCTGGCATTTTTCCAAGTGTTTAACCTCAGACAAGAATCAGTTTAGTATCTTTGGTTTTTAGGTTTTATTTGGAACTTGGATAGGAGAAGGGAATGAGTGGAATACTGCAACTTAAAGAACTATGCACAATAGGCTGGTACAACTTGAATAGAGCTGAATAGCGCTGATTAATGCTGTATGACACTGAGTAATGCTGAATATAGCTAGTCACGGCTAGGCTGCTGCTTCACATTGCCCTTGGCTGTGAATGAAGTGATAAAGCTTCCTGAGGTAAGCTGTACTCTGAGGTAAGCTGTACTGCTGAACAACTTCAGGGCCCTTCCTGGCACCCCCTTTGTCCCTAATCTTCAGGGTTAACTACTTGGCCCCCCCTTTCCTGTAACAATCTGTATGAGCTGGCTCCTTGATCCCCTGACTTCTCTGGAGTGGTTTCTTTTCCTAGGCAGGCCCTTGAGCAGATCCCTTAGTACTCACAATACTGTTTCTCCAAAGGTCTTCTGCCAAACAGCTCCACTGGTCAGCACTCTGGATCCTCTGCAGCCCAGCTCCACACCTGGTTTAATAGGCCGACTGCCTGAACCACCTTCCTCACATCAGCAGGAGGAGTGACAGCCGTCCGCCTCCTCCTGGAACTTTGCTCCCGCCAAAAGACACCCTGTCACATGCTCCCTCCAGATTTATAACCAATCCCAGGATGCATTGCAGCAATGCCCACCCACTGGGACAGTGATAAACCCAGATGCACTATTGGTTAGGTTTCCTCCACTGTCCAACAAGCTCCCTTATTGGATACAGTGGGGAGACTCCCTTAGACCAAATAAATCACACCTGAAAACGTGACAGGCTAAACTAACAGATCAGGCTCTCCTGATAAGCAGAACAGAGCCACCAAATGTGTTTCCCTGACACCTACCTAGGAAGGTGCTACATCCACATCAGAACTTGTTGCATTTATTTGCTTATTAAATTTATAACAACCCAAGAAAAAATAACCTAGGAGGGGTCAGGAAACCGCAGTGGCTTCCTATTTTGCAGGTGGTGGGCATATCACCCTGCCGGGGACTAACTGAGCTGGCCCAGTACTATAAAACAAGAAGTCTAACTGAATTTAAAGCAGTATTAAACCTAAAACCAAAAACATAATATATTGCAGCTTACCAATCATTAGATGTGGTGGCTGCATCAATTTTCTTGGGCTTCTCTAGCCGCTTGCCAACCGCATAAGGTACTTTATATATATGTTGTGGTTTGCAAGTGGTTTACCAGGATTATGGTTGAAGATATCAGCCATAACCCCAATATTGCTTGTACAGCCGTAGCCGTAGACGGTGCCGCCGGCTGGTCGCACAGGCGATCAAAGAGTAGGTCCGCTTTGATCGCTCTCCAGCAGAAAGTCAGTAATCAGTTACAGCGATGAGACAAAACCATGCTAACAGTGGAAGTTTAAATCTGTATTTATTACTAGAAAATTACTTATAAACCCCAAAAATATACTTTAACAAATAAGTCTGGGAGGCCCTCTTCGCCAAAGTGATGGCCACTAGAAAAGCAGTCACCAAAGTCAGCTCCTTAATAGTAAAAGGTTTGGCTGTATCCCAGATGCGTTGCGACAGGAATTCAAGGACTAACGGGAGATCCCCTTTGGGGAATCTCGGCTTCTTCTAGGGCCTGAGTCTTACTGTTCCTTTGAAAAATTGCCAGACCAGGGCATGACTAGACCAAGAGATGCCGGTAAAGGCTGAAATAGCCGACACCTGGACCCTAAGCGAGCTGACAGAGAGCAGAAGGTCTAGACCGGACTGCAAAAAACTCAAAACATCCTGAATCTTGATGGAGGAATGAGGGTTGGACCTAGCAGCCAGATGTGAGGAGAACCTTGACCAGATTTTTTCATATAATCTGTTTGTTGAACTCCGCCTGGCACTTTGCAATGTGGAAATGGCTTCTTCAGGACAGCCTAAGGCCTCAACAACCAAGCCTTCAGGTGTGGTCGAGCCAGAGAAGGGTGCAGTATGGAACCCTGAGATAACAGATCTGGCCTGAGGGGCAGCGGAATTGGATCCCAAACAATGAGGAGCGTTAGGAGAGGGAACCAAGGTCTGTTGGGCCAGAACGGTATCACCGCCACTACCTCTGCTGCCCCTGACCTCAGTCTCTGGAGGAACTGCAGGATTATTGGGACTGGAGGGAAGGCATAAGCCCTGTGGAACCTCCATTGATCCATGAGGGCGTCCTCTCCGAGAGCCTGGGGATCCCTAAACTTCGAATAGTACCTCTGCAACTTGCGGTTGCAAGGGGAGGCAAAGAGGTCGACCTCTGGAGATACTCCCAGGGTCAGGATCCATTTAAAGACCTCTTCGTGGAGAGACCACTTGTTGTTGTCCAGTTTCACACTGTGAAATCTGTTTGGACATTCTGGACCCCAGGAACGTATACTGTGGATAGGTCTGACAAGTTCTTCTGTGCCCTAGTCATGATCGGCTCTACTTCTCGCAGCAGGGACCAACTTCGTGTTCCTCCTTGCTTCCTTATGTACGCTACCGCTGAGGTGTTGTCCAACCTTAGCATCACTGGAAGCCCTCTTGTCAAGTAGTCGAAAGCTTGAAGAGCTCGAAGAGCCGCCCGTAGCTCCAGCACGTTTGAAACAATCCCCGAGGGGAAAAGTTCCACCTGCCCTGAGCCACCTCTGAAAGGCAATGGGCAACCCATCCTGAGCTGCTGGCGTCCGAGGTCACCACTATCCATGAAGCTGGAACGAGGGAATGGCATTTGAGGAGATTCTCCACAAACAGCCACCACGGAAGGCTCACCCTCATGGCAGGGGTCAAGAAGATGGACTGGTCCAGATAAAGAGTGTCCCACTGCTGGAGGAAGCCTTTCTGAAAGGGCCGCATGCTCCACAATGCCCACATCACCATGGGAGCCACAGCGACCATGGTCCCGACTGTAATGTTCTGGTACCTTTGGGTACCCTAATTACTCTTTCATAAGTGTATGCGCCCCACCATTCTCTTTTGGTAAGGTGCGCATACACCTTTAAGACTGATGCTGTCATCACTGATCGCCGGACTGGATGGCTATTTAGATCGCCGGCTCTCACTCACATGTGTTCGTTCAACCGCCATGGTTGGAGCGTCCTGATCTCTGAGTTCAGCATGTCAAACCTACACGTTCCTGTATCTCGCTACCTGAACCTCTGTTTTCGGATCCTGTGTCTCGCCACCCGATCACCCCTGGCATGCTGTTTTCACCTTCACCCTTCTCACGACTACACTGCTTTGTGCCTTGATGCTAACCTGTCTTGAAGCTCTCATGCTTGCAAGCATACCTCGCTGTCGGAACCACGCTGCGCTGATCCCTGTATCCCGCTACCGGATCATCCGCTCTTGCCGAACCTCTCCTCTGCTACATTGCTATTAGTGATAAGTACCCCACAGGGGAAACCTCTATAACCTTCATACTAAAGCTTACACTATCTAGCTCTGCATACTAAGGACTATTACTACATCTGCATTATCTAAGATTGCTAGCTCTTGAGCCTACTACCACCTGTTCTTGCACTGGGTTGATCTCTCTTGTATGTCCACCTGCTACTCTGTCATCTGCTACCATACATGATTGCTAAACCTATCTGCATCCCATCTGCTACTATCTTACTTTCAAGAACATTTCCTTTCAAGTGTCTGTCATCTACCATCTCTACCCAACCTGTCTCTTCAGCCTATCATCACTGTGTTACTATATACATAAGTCACTCTAGGAAACATCTTATTGAGTGTGTGTATTTACTTGCTGAATTGAGATCATCCACACATGATGAGTCATTGGGAGTTGGGATTGGTGTCTCAGCGTTTCTCTACATGACTACTGAAGTGGAATATTTCTGCAGCTGAAAATCCACATCATACATAAAACGCAGGAGCGTTACACCGACTACTCTTAGACACTGACGAGCTTGGAGATGAGAGGATGAGAGGGCATGGAGAATCCTGTCTCGGATCACTTAGACTTTCTCTTCCAGAAGGGAAATTGTAGCTCTCGCTGTATCGAACAAGGCCCCGAGATAAACGAGAGACTGGGTAGGGGTTAGATGGCTCTTTTCCAGATTCAGCAAGCACCCGAATCTCTGAAGGGTAGACACGACTTGATCCAGGTGCTCCATCAACTGAACTTTCTGAGATAAAAGGAGAAGGTCATCTAAATAATGATGGAAACGGATGCCTCTTGTCCTCAACAGTGCTACTACAGCCAACAAGACTTTTGAAAAGGTCCGTGGTGATGTGGAAAGCCCGAAGTGGAGACAGGTGAACTACAGGTGCGAGTGACCGACGGCAAACCGGAGGTATTTCTGAAAATCCTCTGCAACAGGGACATGAAAATATGCGTCCTTTAGGTCTATCGACACCATCCAGTCTGCTAGCTGGACCGCTTGTTGGATAGATAGCAGCGTTTGCATCTTAAACCTTTCCTTTCTGATATACTGATTTAGGAAGGTAGAATCGATGACGGGTCTCCATGAGCGTTTTTTTTCTGGACCAAGAAAAGAGGAGAATACATTCCCTGTCCGCGTTCGAGCCATGGCACGGTAATGACAGCCCCTTGAGACACCAGAGACTCTACGTAAGAAAGCAGTACTTGCCGTTTCTCTGCTGAGGGTGGCAGGGTGGTAGGAAGGAACCTTAATCTGGGTGCCTTGTCGAAAGCCCACTTGTGTCCAGATGAGACTGTCCTGACAGTCCAGGAGTCCCGGATTGAGACCGCCCAGACATGTCGGAAGTGTAGCAACCGAGCCCCCACCCGTCATATCTGAGCGGGCCCAATCTCAAAAGGACTTGGTTGCTTCACGGTCACCAGAAGGGACACTTTCAATGGTTTCAGTGAGGAGGATTGTCTTGACCTCCAGTTGCGACCAAACTCTCTGCCAGGCCTGTAGGTGCGTGCCTCCCTGGCACGATCTGGGACATACCTTCTGGACTGTCCCTTCTTTGGATTGAGAAGCGATCCTGGGGGAAGAATCCAGACTTGCCGCCCGTTGCCCGGGTTATAGCATCGTCCAACTTATTCCCAAAGAGGGAGGAGCCCTCAAAGGGAATACGGCACCAAACTTGCTTGGATGCCGGATCGGCCATCCAGGGACGGAGCCAAAGGGCTCGCTTAGCTGTCACTGAGGACAACATAACCCTGGACAAGAGACGGATGAGATCAATAGAAGCATTCCCCAAAAAAAGACGAGGCCATCTTAAGTTCCTGAATCGGGGAATTCTGGAAACCTCCTCAGACACACTCAGTAAGGACTCATCCACCGAGTCAGACCACAACTCCATGGCCTTGGACATTGTGGCCAAGACTAAGGCCGGCTTACAAGCCATTTGTGCTGTCAAGTAGATCCTCTTGAGATCCATCCTCATATCCAAAGGATCCTTGAAAGAGACCGTGTCCTCTAGCGGGAGGGTCACATGTTTGACCAGCCTCATCACTGCAACATCCACCAAGGGGGGAGATTCTACATGTTTCACGCCTTCCTCTTTAAAGGGATAGAATCTGGTCATTTTTGAGAGCATGGAGTTCTTCCTCTCCACCTTGCTCCATTCATCCGTAATTATCTCCCCCAATTTGCCCAGAAAGGGGAAGTTGAGACGCTCCTTGCTGAGCTGTTTAAAGAATTTCTTCTGCTTCGGTGGGGATACAGCTGGATCTTCCCAGTTTAGAGTCTTATAACTGCTCTCACTAGGGAAGGGACGAGAGCAAAATCGAGCCCCAAGCAGGGATCCTCCACCTCTGAGTCACTGTCCGAAAGAAATGCTGATGGGTGACTGGGTTGAGAAGATTCAAATTCCTCCTGAGCTTGTATTCTTCCAAGAGGAGAACATGAAGGGATTACCACTGGGCTCTGAGTCTGACCAACTCTTAATTCAGCCAGGGAGTCCTTGACTACCCCATTTACTAAGGCCTCCAAACGTTGATCGGAGTTGTCCCTTTCTCCCACAGCCTGGGAGAAACACCGGTCACACATAGACTTGGACTCAGGGACTCTGGCGCCACAACCCCAACAACCCGCTCTGTCTTGGTGTCGAGAAGGACAGGGCGAAGCTGGGGTCTTCCATGTTGCCGGGAGCTGGACGGGGATCTACGACCCGATCTCTAGGAAGAGTGCCGGTGATGTGATTTTGAGCGACGTTCATCCGTGAGCGAGGATTGAGAAACCTCAGACCTAGGAGGGCTTTAAAACAGAAAGAACAAAGCAAGACACAGACAGGAAGCCAGGGACATGAATAACGCCCGATCCCCCTTCTAAGCAACCCAGCCTCCCAAGCCCTTAGTACCTGCTACGGGCGGTCTGACCACAGGAGGGCGGTGAGGCTTCCATTCTGGCGCTGACCTGCAGGGATGAGCTGGACAACGGGGTCTGAGGAGGAAGAAGAGGGGGGGGGGAGAAAAAGAGCTCCCATAACCCTGGGGCCAGTGTATTTGCCAGAGGACCTGGGCTTGAGCACAGAGCGAAGGCAGGGAGCAGGAGACAGAACCGCTGGGCAGAATACAGGCAAATCTGCAGGACCGTCTTCATACAGCAGAGTGTATTCTCATAAACATTCTGCTGACACTATACCTCCTTTTTGAATATGGTGTCTGCTGATGTCATTCAACGGCGCCATAGGACATACTGCTCATGCGCCGCACCGCTACCACGCATGCGCGAAACCAAGCCTCGATTATAACTAAGGATGAAAATCGGACATCATGCGTGAGGGGCCCCTTTCACACATTCACACATACCGTTTATTTCATCAGTTCAGTCATATTTTTTTGTCATCAGTTTTTCTTCTGTTTTTCATCCTTTGTCATCAGTTTTCCATTCTTTGTCATCAGCTTTTCATCCATTTTTCATCCTTTGTCATTAGCTTTTCATCCATTGTCATCAGTTTTCCATCCTTTGTCAACAGTTTTTCATCCTTTGTCATCAGTTTTTCATCCGTTTTAATTCGTTTTTGGGTTTAATTCCACTTGAAAAGTAGCAAAATGCACTCGACAAACTCTAAGGCCCCTTCCGCACATACCGTTCATTTTATCAGTTCAGGCACGTCAAAATGGATGAAGTATTTATCAGTTTTACATCTGTTTTTCGTCCGTTTTTTTATACATCCACTACCAATGCAAAAAGGGATGAAAAAAGGACCGTTTTTTTTTAACGGAAGAAAAATAGGGCTTTCAAAAAAATGGATATTGAGGAGAGCGGATAAAAAGTGATGTAAATGGATGATAATTCGTTGTCATCTCTTTTCCCATAGGAACGCATTGATGTCCGTTTTTCATCCGTCAACGGATGGATGAAAAATGGACAAATGGTCCGTATGTGTGAAAGGGGCCTAAGGCTGGGTTTGCACCAAAAACCAATGCGTGTGTTGCATTGTTGTGTGATGACATTTTTTTATGTGGATTGCAATGTGTTACATTTAATTTTACTCAAATGACTTGAATGTTAAAAGGCAGATCAGCACAGCATACAAACCATTTGCTTTGTCTATCTATTTTTAGCTTGCAAATGCATTTTAATGCATCCAGGGTGAACCAGCCTTAAAGGGTATTTCTACTTTTGGAGTCAAATTTGAGAAAACCCCACTATATGTTTAAAACTAAATTTGAGATGTCTCTTAGATGTCTCTGAGGAGAAGGTATCATGGCCAATTCAAGACTTTCTGGAAAGTCTCACGGTGTCTTTGTTCCCACACAGGCTGCACTATTCCTCATTAACGTACAAACGAGGGCGGTTTTTACATTTTTCTGTGCAATCATTTTTATTCATTTTTATAAAGATGAAAATAACAGCATGCCCACACTTTGGGAATCCAACGGGATAACTAAAGTCAACTCTCTGAGAGTTCAACCATGGTTGGTGTCTCTGGGAATGGTGGCTCAATGAACACCCATTTGTATACCCTTGGACAGGTATGTGACTTCACTTTCTGATCTGGTGCTATCATACACTGGGATTGCTGCCTGGGGGCACAGTTGATATAACGTGATCCATGTTCTGCCAGTTGCAGTGGAGTACAAGGGAAATATCCAGGGTCTAATAGACCCTGGATGTCTTCCTAACCTAACAACCGTTCACGTACCTAGTAGGTCACTGGACTTCAAAAGGTTATACCGCAATGATGCCTGCAGCTGCATGCATCATCCTGTTACCATATTTTAGAACTGACAGTTAACTCTCTTGTAAAATCAATCCTAGCGTCTAACTACTCCCTGTATTGCTTTTACAAGCAGTAGGAGGGGACATCCCCCCTTCCTGCCACCTTCTGTGTCTCTACTGGGATCTCCTGCCTCACCAGGAGTCCCAGTCAACCAGCTGGCACTTCTGCCTGTTGATCACAGAGCCAAACAAAAACCAGATTGGCTTTGTTCGGCCCTTACATCACTTCCAGTTTACTTGTACATAAATGGTACCATTTGTAAGAATCAACAGCATTCAATCACAGAGATCTCGGTGTGATCAAATGCTTTTAGCCCTCGTTCACACTAAGGGCGGGTTTGAAATTGTGTTACGTTGAGGTACCTTGAAAACGTAATTTCTGACTAAACGTACGTTGGTCGCGGCGTGCTGATGTCATCCGAGTGAGACGAGAAGGGCGGGCGGAAGAGCCGACCGGCCGGCGGCTCGATATTTCTATATCTGCTCAGCATTTGATGTTTGTAAGTGCATTTCTTTTTTTAATTGAATAAATTAAGCGGTTTTACACTATGGGGCATGTTATGTCTTTTATATGATCCGGTGACTGACGCCTATTGAGACTGAACCCAACTATTGATTGGAGGTCAATTGTGTCTCCCTTTATCCGGATTGCTGGATCAGGATTGCTGGATTTCATGTGCTGGATTTCAGGAGACCTTGTGGTGGATCTATTTGGCATATCACAAATCTGCATCTGGTAAGCGGTTTGCAGATTTAGGTGGCGGCTACTGTCCATGTTGGCTGGATTTGATCCACTCCTAAATTGCCCATACTTTCTTCTTTTGGCAATTTATATGTTTACTTCTGGTAAGCAGTTGGCATGAATGGTGGTGGTCACTGTCCTGCTATCCCTTCAGTGAAGTTTGGTGTCTAAATATATTCAATTATTATATACTGGCCTCTTATCCTATCTGGTAAGCAGTTTGTACATCTGGTGGTGGTAACACACTATTGGAGGAGTTTGGAATCTTTGGAATATCTGCCACTTTGTGGATTCTTTACAGATCTGTGTGATTAATTTTCACGCATAAAACTTTAAGTTTCCTCTATTCACGTCCTTACAAATTATATCAGTTTTAGGGGTTCTAAGTCATTTTCTAGCAAAAAAAAGTAGATTTTTACATGTAGGAGGGAAGTGTCAGAATAGGCTTGGGAAGGAGGTGGTAAATACATGTAAACAGGACCTAAGTGGTTAAAGTAGAAGGGCTCATACGAGGTAAAGCATACGGTTCCCATGTTTTAGGAAACTTTTAGTAAGAGTCACTAACAATGCTATTTTTTCGTTAATGATCATTGTGGTCGTATGGTCTTTGACTTCCTGAAAAGGGTCCAAGGGTTTCTTCTGGGCTTTAGATATCGCTTGTGTGGCTGCGGTATCTAAATGTTTAACCCTTTGTTAGGGCAGACAGTGTTCAAATATAGTTTACAGCTGATAATGCAGAAATGCAAACACAGACAGGGTTAATTATATTAAACATTACTCAACAGCCCCCTCCTAAACTTTACAAAGCAGGGAGAGCATGGAATGATTTTCAAGGGATAGTTCACCTTCACAAAAAACTGCCTATGCAGATAGGGGTGTCTGTAGATAAAAACAAAATGTGCAGCTCTGACTAAAGTTGAATAATGCCCTTGCGATAGGTGTAGGCCATTTATGTTCCTCAAGAAGCCTGACTCGAATACTTCCAGGATGTTGCTAGGACATTGCTAAGTGAGGCCCAATCCATACTGCTCACCTCCACCATCACCATCACCATCTCTGATTCAAACCCTCTTACATGCTCTTTCTCTCTTCTAATGCAGTAGCTCAGAGCTCAGTGTTTGAGTGTGATGGAAGAGATGAGCAGTAATGGCTAGGCCTCACCTAGAATTGCACAGAACGGCCACGAACCCCTCTCTTTATGGGTTCGCTGTTGACTCTCCTGGCCCCTCCCCTCTGTTCAATGCCCCCATGGGAAGCGGCTCGCACCCGAACCCCGCTGCTGCATCCATTGACAGAGACAGAGGGACTTGGCCCCGCCCCAAGCTCCCTCCTCACTGGGTTTGATTGATAACACTGGGGGCCAATGGCTCTCGGTGCCCCAGCAAAGCCAGCGAGACCCGGATGATAGGGGAGAGAACAGCTGCTGATGTGCACATCACTGGATCGAATGAGGGCTCAGGTAAGTAAAAGGGGATGAGGGGGGATGCTGACACCTAAACATTTTTTACCTTAATGCAAGGACTGCAGGAATCAGGCTTCAGGAGGTATGTAAAAAGCACTTGAAAACCATGCTATGTTATGTTATTATATGTGAATCATGTTATGCTAGGTTATGTTATTATATGTGAATCATGGTATGCTATATTTTTTATTATATGTGAATCATGTTATGTTACGTTATTATATGTGAATCATGGTATGCTATATTTTTTTATTATATGTGAATCATGCTATGTTATGTTATTATATGTGAATCATGTTATGTTATGTTATGTTATGTTATGTTATGCTATTACAGTATATGTGAATCATATTATATTATGTTATTATATGTGAATCACGTTATGGTATGGTATTATGTGTGAATTATGTTATGTTATGTTATGAAGTAAGTGTTATCCCAATTTGGCTGCAAAAGTGATATTACACTTTAACCAGTTCCCTAGTTCCGCATAGTAAAATGACGCCGGCAGGAACACTCTGTCCCTCCGGGCAGGCGTCATATGACGTCCGCCCATTCTCACCGCTTCGCAGCGCGGCGATCAGAGATGAGGCATGTCCTTTGGACACAGCCCATCCCCGATCAGTGTAAAGAGCCAAAAAAACTCGGCTCTTTACCATGTGACCAGCTGTGTCCAATCACAGCCAGTCACATGAGAGGTCTCTGTGCACGCTGCTCGTGCGTGCCCCCGGGGCCGCGAGGCGTCCGGGAGCGAGGATTGTCCCTCATACAAAGCCCATCCCCGATCAGGGTAAAGAACCAATGAAATCACAGCCGGTCAAGGAATGTAAACAAGCCGCGGTAACTAGTTGTTACCTGGCTCTCCTCCTAACACACCAATCCTGTCTGAGGAGGAGATTGCGGTAACAGCTAGTTACCGCGTTCAGTGCAAACTAAAACACACTGATTGCCCACCAATAAAGAGGACCTGTCACCAGCCCATCAAAGTACCTGTCACCAGGCCATCAGAGTACCTGAGTACCTGTCACAACCCCTCAGTACCCGATTACCTGTCATCATAGTACCCGAGTACCTGTCACCTGCCCATCAGAGTATCCGCGTACCTGTCACCAGCCTATCAGAGTACCCGAGTACCAGTCATCAGAGTACCTAAATACCTGTCACCAGCCCATCAGAGTACCCGAGTACCAGTAATCAGAGTACCTATGTACCTGTCACTAGCCCATCAGAATACCTGAGTACCTGTCATCAGGGTACCCGAGTACCTGTCATCAGAGTACCTGAGTACCTGTCTCCAGCCCATCAGAGTTTCTGAGTACCTGTCTCCAGCCCATCAGGGTACCTGATTACCTATCTGCAGCCCAAAAGAGTAGCCGAGTACCTGTCTCCAGCCCATCAGAGTACCCGAATACCTCTCTGCAGCCCATCATAGTACCCGAGTACCTCTCTGTAGCCTAACAGAGTACCCGAGTACCCATCTGCAGACCATCAGAGTACCCGAGTACCTGTATCCAGCCCAGAGTGCCCGAGTACCTATCTGCAGCCCATCAGAGTACCCGAGTACCTATGTCAGAGTACCCGAGTACCTCTATGCAGCCCATCAGATTACCCGAGTACCTCTATGCAGCCCATCAGAGTACCCGAGTACCTTTCTGAAGCCGATCAGTGTACCTAAGTACCTGTCTGCAGCCCATCAGAGTACCTGAATACCTATCTGCAGCCCATGCCTCATAGATTATGTGTTGGGGTGTTTGCTTTGCAAAATGGGGTAATTTTGTGGGCGTTTCCTGGTGCTCCAGGGCCTTCAAAAAAGTGATAGGTTGTAATGAAATTAGATGTGTAATTTATGCTCCTAGAATGCCTGAAGGTGTTATTTGGATGTTTGGCCTCTGTATGTGGCCAGGCTGTGTAAAAGTCTCACATATGTGGTATCCCCATACTCAGGAGGAGGAGTAAAATGTATTTTGGGGTGTCATTTTTGTTATGTACATGCTGTGTTAGAAATATCTTATAAATTGACAACTTTGTGTAAAAAAAAAAAAAAAAAAACACGTTTTCTTTTTCTTTCCACATTTTCCAAAAACTTGTGGAAAAAAATGACATGTTCAAAAGTCTCATTATGCCTCTAAGGATATACGCTGGGGTGTTTGCTTTCGAAAATGGGGTCATTTTGTGAGTAATTCCATTGTCCTGGTGCTCCAGGGCCTTCAAAAGTGTGATAAGTCTTTAGGAAATTATATGTGTAATTTATGCTCCTAGAACACCTGACGGTGCTCCTTGGATGTTAGGCCTCTGTATGTGGCCAGGCTGGGGAAAAGTCTCACACATGTGGTATTGTCATACTCAGGAGGAGTAGCAGAATGTATTTTTGGGTGTAATTGCAAGTATGCATATACGGTGCGTGAGAAATAACTTGTTATTACGATAATTTTGTGTAAAAAAAAAAATGTATTTCTTAATTTTCCCAAGAATTGTGAAAAAAAATTACAACTTCAAAAAACTCCCCATGCCTCTTACTAAATACCCTGGAATGTCTACTTTCCAAAAAAGGGGTAATTTGGGGGGTATTTGTACTGTTCTGACATTTCAGGACCTCAAGAAATGAGATAGTCCGTCGGTACATCAGGTGTGATTAGGTGTGATACATTTTCAATTAATGGCACCATAGCTTGTAGACCAGGGGTGTCAAACTGGCGACCCTCCAGCTGTTGCAGAACTACGAGTCCCATTATGCCT
This sequence comes from Pelophylax lessonae, assembly GCF_965119305.1. NCBI lineage: Eukaryota > Metazoa > Chordata > Amphibia > Anura > Ranidae > Pelophylax > Pelophylax lessonae. The sequence goes on from NC_138778.1 coordinate 134,382,347, forward strand.
CTGCCTGTGGGAGTTATGCTTGTAACTGTCAGCATTGCATTGCCTCATGGGACTTGTAGTTCCGCAACAGCTGGAGGGCCGCCAGTTTGACAGTATTGACACTTGTGTTGTAGACTCTATAACTGTTACACAGACTAAATAATAACCACTAATTTGGGTTATCTTTACCAAAGATTTCAAGTAGTGATTGACTGATATCAGTTTCGTTGCCGATACCGATACCAATATTTTGGCCAATGCATATCGGTATCGGCCAATATTGGCTGATATTTTTGTACATTTAAAAAAAATATATATATATTTTTTTGACAGGACTCTTGTGGGGAATTTGAGGGTCTAAAAGACCCCAAACCCCTCCTTTGCAATGAAAATAATTTAAAATGCCAAGTTTGGCTGTTTTGAATGCTGTCATTTTTTTGAATCTGGCACCAGAGACAGTACCTGGAAGTGATGTCGCCCATGATCAGGTCTTGTATTTACAATGGACTATTGTAAATCCAATGGGACAGTTGTCTGACAATACAAGATGACACCTGACATGTTTCGGACTTGTAGAAGTATTATCCTATTGCCTATATGGTTTTCTTTGTGAATGAGTACTGCACAGCTATATCAATCCTCATTGGGCATGTAAGTACTGCATTTTGTTAGTAGACATTAGCAGTACAGACCATATGCACGATGTATTTTTGATGTATTTACTTATGTATGTATAAATATGTATATTCATGTTTAGATCTGTTGTGAAACTTTGGTGTCACCTCTGAAGAAGGACAATACTTCTACAAGTCCGAAACATGTCAGGTGTCATCTTGTATTGTCAGACAGCTGTCCCATTGGATTTACAATAGTCCATTGCTTTTATTCCATACATTGTATACTGTTGTGATATGCCTACAGTCATTTGGGCATATGATGCACTATTTTTAATGTTTTGTCAATAAAATGATTTACTATTTCACCCCGGTATTTGTCTATTAGTTCATGAGGGGTCCATGAGGCAAACCATGTTTGTTCTCTAATCTTTTTTGTAGCTATAAGGTGGGACTCTTCTTGGCACTCCTGAATGCAAGAGGGCACACTTATATACACTCCTGGATGTTAAACTGAAATTGCTGGCCTGCAAATGTTTGTAAAATGCAAAATGCGGTCCTCGCACTGAAACGTTTGGTGACCCCTGCTCTAGATCAAGATATGGCCAGAGCAAGGCTGCTATCATTACAACACACGTGCAAAAAAAGAACAACTTGATGTTAACCCCTTCCCACCTCTCGCCCCTTTAACTGGATTGAAATGCTGGGGGGCAGAGCTGGGCATTCCAATCATGTGACTGCTGTGATTGTCAGTTACAGTGATCACACGATCGAAAAGCTCCAGATCGCAGGTATGCATTGGGAGATTTCTGGTACCCACTTGGTATTGTGCTGGGAGTGCACAGGGAGCATGATCTCAGCCTAGTAAAGTGTTTGTCTAGGGCAGCAATGGTGAACCTTGGCACCCCAGATGTTTTGGAACTATATTTCCCATGATGCTCATGCACTCTGCAGTGTAGTGGAGCATCATGGGAAATGTAGTTCCAAAACATCTGGGGTGCCAAGGTTCGCCACCACTGGTCTAGGGCATAGAGCTGCACAATTCTGAAGAAAATGAGAATCACAATTTTTTTGCTTAGAATAAAGATCACGATTCTCGGGGTATCATCTTTCAAATTATACAAAAAAATTGGGCAAACTTTCCTGTATATTTTATTTTTTAAATTAATTAAAGTGTATTTTTTCACAAAAAGTGTGACATAAAATATTGCAAGGACGGCCATTTTATTCTCTAGGGCACAGGTGTCAAACACAAGGCCTGCGGGCCAAATGCGGCCCCCCAAGGCCATTTCATGTGGTCCTCACACCTATCCTGCAGTTGCAGCACCCCCCTTGTCTCTGCCCCCACCTTGTCTCAGTAGTCGGTAGCAGACAGGACAGAACTCCTTTGCCAGATCCTGTGCTTCTCTGTGCTGCTGCAGTAAGGCTCGTCTTTGCCCACCACTCCTTCTCAGCAGTCTGCAGCAGAGAAGAGGGCAGAACTCCTCCTACAGATCCTGCACCTCTCTGTGCAGCCACAACACCACCTTGTCTCTGTCTCCCCTGATCTCAGCATTCAGCAGAGTCTGGAAGCTGACTCCAGCCCTCCTCTGGTCCTCCTCCAGACCTTGCACTTTCTTCTTCCCAGATCCACCTGCATCTTCTTCCTGGCAGCAGCACAAGGTAAGGGGGTGGATTGTGATGTAAGGAAGGGGGGGGTGACTCTTGACTTATGATGGTGGGGGGGCTCTTAACATTTAATGTAAGGGTAAGTGGGCGTGTGGTGCTCTGGACATCTAATCTTACAGATATAACCGGCCCTTTGGGGGGCAACCATAATGCTGATGAGGCCCGTGATGAAATAGAGTTTGACACTCCTGCTCTAGGGTCTCTGCTAAAAAAATATATACAGTATAATGTTTGGGAGTTCTAAATTATTTTTTAGCAGAAAATACAGATTTTTACCTTGTAAGCAACAAGTGTCAGAGCAAGGCATAGTCTTTAAGTGGTTAAACTGCCCTCATTTGCAGACGAAGTTCATCCCTTTGATCTAAAAGAACCAAATGATACAATGTTTATTTTTATTTCTCAGCGCTGAGCAACGTTGTGATAAACTTTGCAGCTTCCTTTTTTTTTTTTCTTCGACAGCTCTGAGCAGAAAACGGCTGTGCACCTGTTCCATAAATCGTGGAAAGGCCGCATTAGGATCGTGAGGGGGTTGAATCAAGATTGTGTTTTTTTTAACGGTTAATCCTGCAGCTCTACTAGGGCTGAAGCTGCTCAGTGTTAAAGCCCAACCACCGGGAGGCCGCATATATGCACCAGGTCGGTGGGAAGTGGTTAACTATGTTTTTTTACTGCTTTAAATTTCTAATATTGTTTCTTTGAATAGTTTGTAACGATTTATATACAGACATATTACTTCATTCCTAATTCTACTTTGTGTTGTCACACAGGATTACTGCTCCTTTGCACAATGCAAGTCTATAAATCCACTGACCGAGTCTTCAATTCAGGCAGCAGAATAGGGAAGTGGGGGGGGGGGGGGGGTTGGATGAAGGAAGGGTAAATATATTGTACTGGGAAGGGGAAAAAAGTATAAAATATATTGTAATGGAAAAGGGGTTAAAAGTATAAAATATATTGTAATGGGAAGGGGATACAAGTATAAAATATATTGTAATGGGAAGGGGATAAAAATATAAAATATATTGTAATTTGGAAGGGGATAAAAGTATAAAATATATTGTACTGGGAAGGGTGATAAAAGTATAAAATATATTGTACTGGGAAGGGGATAAAAGTATAAAATATATTGTAATGGGAAGGGGATAAAAATATAAAATATATTGTAATTTGGAAGGGGATAAACGTATAAAATATATTGTACTGGGAAGGGGATAAAAGTATAAAATATATTGTAATGGGAAGGGGATAAAAATATAAAATATATTGTAATTTGGAAGGGGATAAAAGTATAAAATATATTGTAATGGGAAGGGGATAAAAGTATAAAATATATTGTACTGGGAAGGGTGATAAAAGTATAAAATATAATGTAATGGGAAGGGGATAAAAGTATAAAATATATTGTAACGGGAAGGGGAAAAAAGTATAAAATATATTGTACTGGGAAGGGTGAAAAAAGTATAAAATATATTGTAATGGGAAGGGGAAAAAAGTATAAAATATATTGTAATGGGAAAGGGGTTAAAAGTATACAATATAGTGTAATGGGAAGGGGATAAAAGTATAAAATATATTGCAATGGGAAGGGGATAAATGTATAAAATATATTGCAATGGAAAAGGGATAAAAGTATAAAATATATTGTAATGGGAAGGGGATAAAAGTATAAAATATATTGTACTGGGAAGGGGATAAAAGTATAAAATATATTGTAATGGGAAGGGGATAAAAATATAAAATATATTGTAATGGGAAGGGGATAAAAGTATAAAATATATTGTAATGGTAAGGGGATAAAAGTATAAAATATATTGTACTGGGAAGGGGATAAAAGTATAAAATATATTGTAATGGGAAGGGGATAAAAGTATAAAATATATTGTAATGGGAAGGGAATAAAAGTATAAAATATATTGTAATGGGAAGGGAATAAAAGTATAAAATATATTGTAATGGGAAGGGGATAAAAGTATAAGATATATTGTAATGGGAAGGGAATAAAAGTATAAAATATATTGTAATGGGAAGGGGATAAATGTATAAAATATATTGTAATGGGAAGGGGATAAAAGTATAAAATATATTGTAATGGGAAGGGGATAAAAGTATAAAATATATTGTAATGGGAAAGGGATAAAAAAAACACAGGATGTTTTTTAATGCTTTAAATTTCTAATATTGTTTATTTGAATAGTTTGTAACGATTTATATACAGTCATATTTCTTCATTCCTGATTCTACTTTGCTGATTCTACTTTGCTGCTTGTACTGGGAAGGGGATCAACGGCAATTATTTAATTTTGTTTTAGCTGTTATAGCGGTTTCTCCGCATCCAATTCGCATGACAGTAGAGTGTGACCAGCTCTCAATGGAGCACACCCCTGGGGCGGCCACGGAAAGGATTGTCAGGTACCTGGCTGGAGGCTGAGGTGACGAGAGGGCTCCCCTTGTGGCTGAGTGCAGAATACCCCTGAAGGTGGTGACAGAAGGTGCTATGCCCAAAGATGCATGGGTTGCCTGCGGGTGAAGCTGCTTGCGACACCCACAGTAGAGAAGGTGGACACAGCCAATGGCTCTCTGGAGGTGCTGGCCTAGACAGTAGGATAAGCAGGAGCAAGGTCAGAAGACAGGCCAAGGGTCAAACACTGGATGTCAATCAGAAACAGAGGCAGGTAGAGTAGTCAAGGTCAAGCCAGGGTCAAACACAGGAAGATAATCTAGAATAGACAGGCGCAGGTCCGTGAAGCAAGCCAGGTTCAGAGCCAGGAGAGAAGCTAGAGCAGGTCAGGGATATGCCGGGTCGGTATCTGGTGATCGAACAGAAGCACAAGGCACAGGAACACAGGATACAAGCTGAAGATGATCCAGCAATTTATGATAGCCACTGCTGTCTTTATATGAACACTGGCAAATAGCACGTTCTGCGTATGCCAATGCGCCGTTGCGTATGACAATTCACCATTGTGCGCCTTTCGCTAATGCGCATGCACGAATTAGCGCAGCCATTTTGGGCATTGGTATATTTGCCAGTTCTTCTCTGACTTCTTCCCTGATAAGGGTCCTGTGCATCTTTGGCTTCAAATCAGGTGCAAATTCAGGCAGAAATTTTGGACCTGATTCCCACCCAGATTAGTGAACAGGGACGCACCGGACCCCTGCTATGAGCCGCAGCATATGTGAACCCAACCTTAGAACGTCTGTCAGCTTTTACTGCTGTCTGTACCCTTATTAGGGTGATTCCCCCTCTCTGTTTGTTCTGTTTATTGTTATCATCAAAAGTGAAAGTAAAAGAAAATCCCAAATTTTAAGTTATCCCTAGAATAGTAATAGAGGGGAAATCTTCCAAAAAGGACACTAGTTCTGTGGACAACCTCACGCTGGAGGGATTTCCTCTCACTTCCTGTTGTGGCTATGTGACAGGGAATTAAGGGGGATCTCTTCAATGGGGACACAGATGATAAAATAGGGGTTTTATAACCCACCCTTACTCTATCCAAAATGAAAAACCAAAATATGCCTTTAGTTCTATTTTAAAGCATATTGAACCATAGAGAATAGCGCACACATACACAAAAAAAAGTTGCTTTCAAATCTTGCTATTTAAAAACCTGCTCTTAATAGGTAAATATAGGGATTTAGTCACCCCATATTCAATTTGCATATTGGTCCTTATAGAAGCACCAACCTTAGAAATGTGCGTTTAGGGTGTGCCACCTACCCACCCCCCCACCTCCCTCCAATATCTTATTTGTTTCTATTTTAAAGCATATCTCCATCCACCAGTACTTTCACTGTCCCTAAACACCACTTCCACATTCCACATCCCCTTCCTATTAATCTGGCCTGTTGAGTGATACCACTGGTCCTTCCTTTTTTTGTCTGCTATAGCACTGGATGGCACTCATTCAATGACTTGTGAGCTCTGTTCAGTGGAACAGTACCCAGGCTGGCATAATGATGCACTCCCCCAGGGGTATATCCTGGCAATTTGGGCCTACAGAAATAGGTTACATAATGCTACCCAGGCATGTAAACAGCCACGGCATGAAGGGCCAAGGTGCCTCTAAGTGCAGTATCTCACATTTATTGGGGGATAAAAGGTTAAAAACACTTACAGAATGTAAGCCATAAAGAGCAAGGCCCGAAGTGGAAAAAAAATAGCGCAGGGCAGACATGACCATGTGAAGAGGGGAGACAGGGCAGGTATGAGTTAAACTAAGTTGTTTTGAGGGTCCGTTGGGGGCACATTTGAAGCAGGAGGTCCGTGAGAAGATTTGGAAGGGTGAGTACGTGGAAATTTTCACGCTGTTGCCCCTCGAGAAGTTCAACCTTGACAGGGTTAAACCGGAGGAACGCAAGAAGGAGGACGAGGAGGCGCGACGATACCGGCTTATCCCGCATACGTTCCCGAATTGGTTGCAGGCGTTTGCCATTCTGGCAGGCATCATTGGGGAGAAGGCGCCGGAAAACTGCTCGGCCCTATTCTGTTACTTAGATGCTATCGGGGAGGCCTATCGGGTGTATGGGGGGTCGGCCTGGCTGCGGTACGACGAACAGTTCCGGCAGCGGAAGGCGGTTAGGCCGTCCTTGCGGTGGGACCACAAGGACATCGGCCTGTGGATGCGGCTCATGTCCTCTGCGAGGGCTCCGAATCAGTTTTTTCCAGGGGGGGGGCCGGAGGTTCTGCGACCCCGGGATAGCCGGCCGCGAAGAAGAGGGGTTTCTGCTGGCAATTCAATTAGGGTTCATGTAAGTTTGGAGGCGCCTGTCGCTTCAAACACGAATGCTCCAGCTGCGGAGGTTCCCATTCCTTGTCTCGGTGTTTTAAGTCCGGTAAGGGGCATTCCGGAGACCCCGCGCACAAAGGGGACGACGCCGGTGAAGGTGGAAAGGCTACGGCCTTTTCTAAATAGGTACCCCGACAGGGCGGCTGCCTGTCTGTTGGGGGAGGGTTTCGCGGTGGGTTTTCATATACCTTGCTCTTTGGCCACGGTGCCGCCGTTGGCGAGGAATTTGCGTTCGGCTTTGCGCCTCCCTTTGGTGGTGTCGGAGAAATTGGACAAAGAGGTGGCTCTTGATCGCATGGCGGGCCCGTTCACCGAGGTGCCGTTACGAGACTTGGTGGTTTCGCCGTTGGGGGTAGTTCCCAAGAAGGAACCCAATAAGTTTCGCCTCATTCACCACCTATCCTTCCCGAGGGGTGGGTCGGTGAATGACGCCATTGATCCGGAGGCCTGTGCGGTGTCCTACATTTCATTTGACGCCGCGGTGGCCTGGGTGCGACATTATGGGCGGAGGGCCTTGATGGCAAAATCGGACATTGAAGCGGCGTTCCGGTTGCTCCCGGTTCATCCGGATAGTTTCCGCTTGCTGGGCTGCTGGTGGCATGGGGCGTATTATGTGGATCGCTGCCTTCCCATGGGCTGCTCCATTTCCTGTGCGTTGTTCGAGACCTTCAGCTCCTTTGTGGAATGGGTGGTTAGGGATGTTTCTGGAGTGAATTCGGTGATCCACTATTTGGACGACTTTCTTTGTGTGGGCCCACCCTCTTCCGATGGGTGTGCGATCCTCCTCGCCACTTTGCAACATGTGGCGGGGAGTTTTGGCATTCCCTTAGCACCGGATAAGACGGAGGGCCCGACCACAGTGCGCAGCTTGCAGTCGTTGCTGGGAAAATTGAATTTTGCCTGCCGCATCATGCCCATGGGCCGGGTTTTCTGCCAACTTCCGGTGTGAAATTGCCCACTCACTTTGTCGGGCTCAACAGGGAACACAGGGATGACTTGCGTCTGTGGCACAGTTTTTTGGCCACATACAATGGTGGATCCTTGTGGTTGGCTGGGCCGATTAGCAATTTTGATTTGGAACTGTTTACTGATGCGGCCGGTTCGGCTGGGTACGGGGCTTATCACCGAGGTGCGTGGAGTGCCGCCCCCTGGCCGGGGGAGTGGCAGGAGGCGGGGTTGGTTCGCAACTTGGTTCTGTTGGAGCTGTTCCCGGTGGTAGTGGCTCTGGAGATCTGGGGTGCTGAATTCAGGAATTTGAAGGTTCGTCTCCATTGTGACAATCTCGGGGTGGTCCAGGTCATCAACCGCGCGTCGGCTTCTTCACAGCCAGTGGTGCGCCTCCTTAGGTTTTTGGTTTTGCGGTGTCTACAGTTGAATGTTTTCCTGTATGCTGTGCACATTCCGGGGGTAGAAAATGATATTGCTGACGCACTGTCTCGATTTCAGTGGGACAGGTTCCGGGAGTTGGCACCGGCAGCGGAGCAACGCGGGGTCCCGTGTCCGGAGTGGCTGTGGGGGATTGCCTTGGGGTCCTCACTGGATGGATCAGGAAGTCGGTGAGCGAGTCCACGTGGTCAGCGTATTGCAAGGTATGGTTGGAGTGGCTGGAGGTGTTGAGGGTGGCGGCGGTGGATCCCCTGGGTCCGGAGGTAAGGTGGGTGTTGCTTTCTTACATTTCTGATCATTTCGAGAGGGGCTTGTCAGCTTCCGCTGTGTCGCGCAAGTTGTCTGGCTTGGGTTTAGGTTGCCGGGATTTCACAAAGGACTTTTTGGTGAGACAGGCGTTGAAGGGCTATTCCAGGGCGCACAGGCGCAGGGACTCCAGGCGCCCGGTGTCCTTCACGCTTTTACAGGAATTATGCATACAATTGGGGGTGCACTGCACCTCGGGTTATGAGGTGTCGTTGTTCACGACGGCCTTTTCTCTCGCCTTTTTCGGGGCCTTCCGGATTGGGGAATTGGTCAGCTCCTCCCGGGCTGTGGCGGGGGGCTTGTTGGATCAGGATGTCTCTTCCAGTCGTGAGGGGGTTACTATCCTCCTTCACAGGTCGAAAACGGACCAGAGTGGCAGGGGGGTCCGGGTCCGGTTGTTCGCGGTGCCGTCGTCGCCGCTGTGCCCGGTGGGCTTGGTTCAGGCCTACAGGGCACTTCGCCCTCCTCGGCCTGGTTCCTTTTTGATGCACGCTGATGGGTCGTCGTTGTCTCGTTTTCAATTCATCTCGGTGTTCAGGAAATGTGTGCGCTCATTGGGTTTGGATGCCAGTAGGTTTGCATCTCATTCCTTTCGTATCGGGGCAGCCACGGAGGCCGCACGCTGGGGGTTGGACGATCATGCGGTGAAACGCATTGGGCGCTGGGAGTCTAGGAGGTTCTTGTTGTACGTGCGCCCACAGCTGTTGGTGTAGTGTGTATGTGGGTGGTGTTTTTTTTATGGCTGGAGGGTGGGGGGCCCGGCTGGTTGTTCGATTATTGGTGGTGTTTTTTGTTCCTTTTCTTTTAGGTTCGAACCCCTGCCTCGTTTGGATTTTGGGACACTCGTATGTTTTCTGGGGGGCCCGGAGAGCTGATGTGCGTCCTAACGGTAGACGGCTGGGGTTCTCCCGTCAGGAGGTTTGTGTCAGGTGGATGGGGGTACCCGGGCTTACATAGGGCAGGGTCATCCCGGAAGTTCATCGTTTCTCCCGGCTGGACAGGCAGCCGGATGTTTTGGTGCTGCATGCTGGGGGTAATGATTTGGGGGTCAGGTCCACGCGGGCCTTGATCAGGGATATCAAATTGGATTTCCTGCGGCTGCGCACGGCTTTTCCGGCGCTGCTTATAGTTTGGTCCGATATGGTGGCCCGCACGTCCTGGTGTATGGCCAGGTCGGTCGCGCGCCTCAATAAGGCTAGGATCAAGTTGAAAAAGGAAGTGGGGCGCTTTGTTTGTCGAAATGGGGGATTGGTGGTCCGCCATTTGGAGTTGGACACATGGCGGTATCTGCGGGGTGACGGAGTTCACCTCAATGCGGTGGGTACAGATTTGTGGGCCCTGGGTTTGCAAGATGGGATCCAGCGAGCCTTGAGGGTTTGGAGGGGCACTCAAGGGTAAGGTTTCACCCTTGGGTGCTGGTGGCGTTTTGTTGGTCTTTGCTGGCGGGGGAGGTGAACAGTTTAGGATAAGGGCATGATTGGGACTCATCGTTGGTATGGGTCCCTATGGTGCATTCCATTTAATGTCAGTTTAAATGGAATTTAAAATGGTGGCACTGCGGGAGTGGGTTGTCTCCGAGCCGATGACCCGGCTGGAGGCCTATCAGGGCACAGGTCCCGCAGTGCAGGATTTGGAATTATTTGGGGGGTGCCTCAAAGACCAACAGGCTTAACGACTGATTTGTTTCTGTTTTAAGGAATGTTTTTCTCCTTATGTTAATTTTAAGTTATAAAGGGTTAATAAAAAGGCTGCTGTGGCCAATTAACTCCAAGCACGGTGTGGTCTCATTCATTCAGGTAAAGGGAAAGGTTTATGGAATTGGGGTGGAGTCTTTGGCGGTAAACAGCCTAAGAGGTTGGGGACATCTATTCTACATTGGTCAAGCAAGGCCCGAAGCAAAAAAAAAAAAAAATAGCGCAGGGCAGACATGACCATGTGAAGAGGGGAGACAGGGCAGGTATGAGTTAAACTAAGTTGTTTTGGTTTAGGGGGATTCAGGGATTGGTGGACTAGGTTTGGGAGGGGTTGAGGTATAGTTAGGAGGGGTGGCCCCCAAGAGTTGGAGGTCAGTGAAGATCAACGGACGAAAGAAGAAGAAGCTTGTCACCCACCCTCCCTGTGATTATACCAGTGTTGTATTTTGCTTTATGTCTTTTGTGCTTTCTGTCCTTTTCGGGGGTTATTTATGCGTGTCATGGCAGCTTGGCGTTTTGTTGGTCTTTGCTGGCGGGGGAGGTGAACAGTTTAGGATAAGGGCATGGTTGGGACTCATCGTTGGTATGGGTCCCTATGGTGCATTCCATTTAATGTCAGTTTAAATGGAATTTAAAATGGTGGCACTGCGGGGAGTGGGTTGTCTCTGAGCCGGTGACGCGGCTGGAGGCCTATCAGGGCACAGGTCCCGCAGTGTAGGATTTGGAATTATTTGGGGGGTGCCTCAAAGACCAACAGGCTTAACGACTGATTTGTTTCTGTTTTAAGGAATGTTTTTCTCCTTATGTTAATTTTAAGTTATAAAGGGTTAATAAAAAGGCTGCTGTGGCCAATTAACTCCAAGCACGGTGTGGTCTCATTCATTCAGGTAAAGGGAAAGGTTTATGGAATTGGGGTGGAGTCTTTGGCGGTAAACAGCCTAAGAGGTTGGGGACATCTATTCTACATTGGTCAAGTAAAATGAGGAGCTGGAATGAATCCGTAGTGATGTCTAGGATCAGAGGAGTCGATGCACGGGTGAACGGATGTCCAAGACATAGATCTTCAGCGGGCGGAGGTCTGATGAAGGAGCTGCACATGCTCTGAAACATGTAACTTGCCATCCACCCGTACTAGATGCCGGCTGCTTGCGTCCCAGCGCGGTTGCTGGAAGTTCGCGCCCCGCTTAGTGTACATCCACACCGGAAGCAGCATCTTGGACATCTGTTCACCCGAACATCGGCTCCTCTGATCCTGGATATCACTATGGATTCATTCCAGCTCCTCATTTCACTCTTTATGGCTTACTTTCTGTAAGTGTTACCTTTTATCCCCCAATAAATGTGAGATACTGCATTTAGAGGCGCCTTGTTTCTTTGAACCTTCCCACAGAGCTGCTTCTTTTCCTAAGTGCTGCCTGAGTGTAAATATCCCCACACTATCCATTCAGATCCAGGTCCTCATCCCACGGAAGCGCCCACATACACCCCCTTTTTTAACTGGCATGCAGGGCACATGCTCTTGGTCCCAATGGTACTCAAACTTTTTTCTATTATGTTGCCAATCAGACCTGCAGTACAGAGCCAAGAGGAGTACTCTGAAACACCTTCTCAGCTCTGTGCTGCAAGTCTGACAGACAGCGAGCAGAGAGAGAAATGAGCATCCTTCTTTTTCATTTCTCTATCTCTCATCCACCACTTCGCCGCATCTTTCTCCCTCTTTTCTCTACCTACTGACTCCTGAGCTCTGTTGTGCTTTACCTAAAGCTGAGTTCCACCCAAAAGTGGAACTTACGCTTATCTGATTCCCCCCCCCTCCCTCCAGTTACACGTTTCGGGGAGGGGGGAGCGGGAACCGGTTTTTGACAGGTACCCTATCCCCACTTCCGTCGGACCTCGCTGTGGTGAGGTACGTCATCAGTTCAGCCCCCTCCTCCTTCCTCCTCCTCCCTCCTCCTTCCCCTGATGCCGGGCCAGTAAGACAGCACAGAGCGCTTTACGCATGTGCAGTAGGGGACTGGCTGTGAAGCCGCAAGGCTTCACTGCCGGGTTCCCTTACCAGCAATGGCACCCGACAGCCGATGGAAACATCAGCTGGGGTGCCGACATCGCTGGATTCCAGGACAGGTAAGTGTCCTAATATTAAAAGACAGCAGCTACTACAGTATGTGTTTGGAGGGGGGGGGGGGGGCAAGACTCCACTTTAAGCTGGCCAAAGATTAAGCAGTTTTTTCATTCAATCAGCGGGTTGAACAAAAAAACTGACCGGATACACAGATCAGCGCTGCAGGTTAAATTTCAATCTGTTTATGGGCGGCTTTACTTCTGAGCTCTGCACTCTGTGCATTAGTTACTCCTGAGCTCCGCGCTCTTCGCATTACTTAATCCAGAGCTCCCCACATTACCTACTCCTGAGCTCCGTGCTCTGTGCATTACTTACTCCTAAGCTCCGCGCTCTGTGCATTACTTACTCCTGAGCTCCGCGCTCTCTGCATTACTTACTCCTAAGCTCCGCGCTCTGTGCATTACTTACTCCTGAGCTCTGTGCATTACTTACTCCTAAGCTCCGTGCTCTGCGCATTACTTACTCCTAAGATCCGCGCTCACTCCTGAGCTCTGTGCATTACTTACTCATAAGTCCTGAGCTCCACGCTCTGTGCATTACTTAATCCTGAGCTCTGCATTACTTACTCCTGAGCTCTGCACTCTGCATTATTTACTCCTGAGCTCTGCACTCTTCATTACTTACCCCTGAGCTCTGCACTCTTCATTACTTACTCCTGAGCTCTGCACTCTTCATTACTTATTCCACCATAGGGTTTTTTATTTCTTGCTGAGAAAAAACAGAAAATTTTGAAAAAGAAAATATTCTGATGTACTGATGGCTCGGGCGTAGCAACAGGGGTCACAATCATGACCCAGCCCCATGTTCCAGGGGGCCCATGCGGCTCACCTGCAGGTTTGCAAACTATCAGACAGTTCTGTTTTTGCTAAGCCCATTGGCTTCACTGCCACTGGCCACCGCTGCCCACGGCTGTCGAAAATATTGGCTGCTAGGACCTGGTACCCTAACAACCAATCATGTGCATGCACTGGTCCCCGGGAGAGGAGGAGGATGTAACTTCCTCTTCCCTTCTCTGCCTAGGTAAGGCTCCTCTGGGAGTCAGGACAGATAAGGGGAGAGTGAGGGAGGGGCACAGCGCTGACACTGGCAGTGTGTGTGTGTGTGTGTGTGGCACTGTGGCAGGGAGAGAGGTTTTCTCTGGGTGCAGGCATGCCTCATGCTGTGCAGCTCTGAAATAGTGCCTCAGAGACAGGAGGGGAGGGGAGGGCAGTGCTAATTGGTGTGTGTGTGTGTGTGTGTGCGTTTGGGGGGGGTTGTAGTGTTAGTAATGTAAGGTAAAAGACCCTGTGCTGTGAGGGGGTTGACCTGACCCCTTCCAGTGGCCGGTGCGTTGGGGCGCAGGGGCGCCGCCCCCCCTATCCATGCGTCCTAATCTGCATGCAGGGGCGCCGGGCGCATGGAGTTCAACGGGGCTTTTTTTTTTTTGCATCACCTGATTAGAGCCAGAGGGTGGACCCAGGGCACAGAGCAGTGCGTCCCGAGCCCACCCATTGTGTGACAATAGCGAATGAAAATTCGCTATTGTCACACAGATCCTCCTCCTGGCCAATCAGGGAGTGCGTCCAATACGCGTTTCCTGATTGGCCGCAAGGCAAACCCCATGACATTGGCCGAGGAGGAGGCAGGAGTGGGAGGACTTGAGGAGATGCGCCGCCGGGGGATTGAAAAAAAGCCGGCCGCCGGGACACTGAGGAGAAGGCACCGCCGTGACAGTGCTCCAGGTAAGTGCACTGGTCTGGGGGGGGGGGCCCACTGCATTGAAGGGGGCATGCACACATGCTGGTCTCTGCATGTATGCTGGTCACTACATTGAAAGGGGGCATGTATGCTGGTCACTGCATTGAAAGGGGGCATGTACGCTGGTCACTACATTGAAAGGGGGCATGTATGCTGGTCACTGCATTGAAAGGGGGCATGTACGCTGGTCACTGCATCGAAAGGGGGCATGTACGCTGGTCACTACATTGAAAGGGGGCATGTATGCCGGTCACTGCATTGAAAGGGGCATGTACGCTGGTCACTGCATTGAAAGAGGGCATGTACACTGGTCACTGCATTGAAGGGGGCACGCTGGTCACTGTTTTGAAGGGGGCACGCTGGTCACGGTTTTGAAGGGGGCATGCTGGTCACTGTTTTGAAGGGGGCACACTTGTCACTGTACATTGAAAGGGGGCACGCTGGTCACTGTGCATTGAAAGGGGGGTCACTGTGCATTGAAAGGGGGCACGCTGGTCTCTCTGCATTGAAAGGGGGCATGCTGGTCTCTCGGCATTGAAAGGGGGCACGCTGGTCTCTCTGCTTGAAAGGGGGCACGCTGGTCTCTCTGCATTGAAAGGGGGCACGCTGGTCACTCTGCATTGAAAGGGGGCACGCTGGTCTCTCTGCATTGAAAGGGGGCATGCTGGTCTCTCTGCATTGAAAGGGGGCACACTATACCTTAATTACTGAAGGCCCCTTTCACACTTTTGCGACCTCAAAGTCACACAATTTTTTACAGCGTTTTTTGCCGCAAAGCAATGCCTATTACATTTTTCTGTTTGCGCCCCCCCCCAAAAATTTTGAGCACCAGCCGCCACTGCTCCCTTCTAGAAATATTCATATGGCACACTAATTCAATGGGGAACTCTGGGATCCCTACAGACTCTGATTAAAGGGAAATCTTTGCAGACTCAGATGTAAGGGGGATCCCTACGCACTCTGATGTAAGAGGTATCTCTGCGGACCCTGATGTAAGTGAGGACTTTGGTGACCATAGACCCCTTTACATCAGCGTTCTCCTTTACATCAGTTCTCTCACCATTAGGGGGAACTCTGGGGACTCTGATGTAAGAGAGGCTCTCTGGGAAGCCTGATTTAATGAAGAAACTGGTATAAGTTGTAACACTGTGGACTCTGATATAAAGGAGGACTCTAATGTAAGGGGGGGCTCTGAAGACTGATATAAGGGGAATGGTTTGGACTCTGATGTAAACAGGGATTCTGTGAACTCTGGTGGAAAGGAGGATTCTGATGTAAAGGGGAACTCTAGTGTAAGGGAAGAAGGAAACAGGAGAGCGCCTCTGAGTGTAATATTTAATAGGTAATGAACAAATAGTATATTAATAACTCACATATAGGTAGAGTAAGAATGATGAGGTTTACAAAACTGGCGCAAAGGGGAAAAAAGAATATAATAGAGACCTTGCAGGTTCCCCCTAAAAGGCAGGAGGACAGATATAGGAGCAGACAGTGAATAGTCAACAAATTAGTCAATTTTTCTAAAAGTCCATATAACAAGTCCATAAAAAAATCCATAAAATCCCAAAAGATGCACTCTGTAGGCTGCCCTGGTGACAAGCAGAAGAAGCTTGGGGCCAACTGTAAGGAGAACACTGGCGCCACTCTAAGTGCAGTATTTGAAATGTATTGAATAAACCAAATAAGAGGTACTCACAAAGGAATATATACAAAAGGCATTGTGGTATATAAAGTGGATGTAGTTCAATCGCTCCGGTGTCCAGGTCAGGATGGCTGCGCAGTCTCGATACACAGGCTGTGACCGGTGAATGTCGGCACTTCCTAGTCGTGGGGACTCACTGCTGCCCTCCACCGTCACTTCTGGGAATGCGTGATTGCGTAATGGCGCCGGCGACACGTTCTCGGAGCATGCGCTCCTTCCTCAGGCCGATCTCAGGGGTGAGACTGCTTCAGCGGCAGAGAGAACCAGGCATCCAAGCTGTGTCATGAAGAGCCGTCCTTCGGCATGGTGTCTCTGGAAGGAGATGGACAAGTTCCGGATCTCAGCTGTGCCGGCCACTGGTTGGAACGCAGCGCCGTCTGGTGTGTGACGTCACGTCACCGTGGAGCAGGGGAAGTTGGAATGCGTTTCCAAGCATGCACGAAGCTCTCATAGAGCATGCGTGCTTCTTTTTTCAAGTGCGTTCCAACCAGTAGCCCACACAGACAGCTGAGATCCGGAACTTGTCCATCTCCTTCCAGAGACACCACGCCGAAGAAAGGCTCTCCATGACACAGCTTGGATGCCTGGTTCTCCCTGCCGCTGAGGAATTCTCACCCCTGATGAGCCTTATCATTCTTACTCTACATATATGAGAGTTATTAATGTGCTATTTGTTCATTACCTATTAAATATTACACTCAGAGGCACCCTCCTGTTTCTTTCCTCTTATATGGATCCTTGAGTTGGCTTCACTCCGGAGGAGATGCTTAGCCCCATAAAAATGCTGCACTGCTTCTGCCACAGACATGCCTAAAGGATTCTTGGGGAAATAAAAGTAAAAAGTTCCCACCCCTGACCTACTGAGTGCGGGATGAAGACAGGGACAGAGCGCAGGCCTCCCCCCCAGCATGGATGGTGTAAACTGTGTCTGAGCAGAGGCCAGTTCCATGCCCCACTGGAGACTCTCCTCTCCCGGCCAGCCTTGACCGAGCTTTCCTAGCTCCCTCCAACCCCCTCAGTGGCCAAGTCGGGATTTGGTCGGTGAATAGAGAGTACCTGGAGCAGAGCTTCAGCCTGGAATGGGGGTCAGGAGGAGGCCAGAAAGAGGGGGAGGGGAGGCCGAGTCGCTGCACCATGGGCCTCTGGTTTGTAGTTGCCCCCTGGGCAGAAAGTCACCAGTCAGCCCCTCCTGATCCTGTCTCTGCCCCCTCCTGTAGTTTTCTGTAGGCAGCCTGTAGTGGATGGGGCCTCTTAGGTCCCTTCCATAGCTCTGCTCTCTACATATGCTATGTACAGCATAGTGATGATGACACTACTACTTTTACAAGGTAAAATGTGGTTTGCAAAGGCATTTAGTGCACACAAAGTAAACTTATATATTTTGCTATATATCCTATCAAGGAATACATTTAACAACTTGACCACCAGAAGATTTACCCCCCCCCCCCCTTCCTGACCGGGCCATTTTTTGCAATACAGCACTGTGTTACTTTAACTGAAAATTGCGTGGCCATGATTTGGACACTAAATCCAAATAAAACATTTTTCTCCACAAATAGAGCTTTCTTTTGGTGGTATTTGATCACCTCTGCAGTTTTTATTTTTTGCGCTATAAACAAAGAAAACCATCAATTTTGAAAAAAAAATATATATTTTTTTACTTTCTGTTATCAAACATATCCAATAAAAACATTTAGAAAAATCGAATTTCTTCATAAATTCAGACCAATATGTATCCTGCTACTTATCTTTGGTAAAAAAAATTCCCAATAAGTATATATAGATTGGTTTGCGCAAAAGTTAGCAAAGTTAGCAAAACTTATTCATGTTCCTGCTTTGCAGAGACACAGAATCCATGCCTTCCCTCCTGTCAGAACAGCGATCTGCCTTGTGTACATAGGCAGACCGCCTTTCTGGCTCTCTGCCTAACAATCGGCGGGTGCCGGTGGACATTGAGTCCGTGGTACCTGCAAATCAGCTCCCGCTGTGTATAATCACGCCCCCCTACCTGGAAGTGTCAGATCACGTACTAGGTATGTGATCTGGCACAGCAGAGTCACTTAGCTGCTGTGAATGGAAGTTATACGGTCGGCAAGTGGTTAAATTTTTTTTTCCCGGATACTAGCTTTGTACCTCTGCGGTCTCATTCTTGATGTTCTATTTCTAACGTAATCATTATTACATAATAAAACGGCCATTGGTTTCTATGATTCCCACGGGTCGACCATCAGGGGTTAAACCATTAAAGGGACCTTCCGCCGCTAGCTATATGCAGGCCCTGACACCTCCTACACTGGCTCACTTCCTCACAGCAGATAAATTTGTGGTTTCCTCTGTGAAACTGTAAAAGATGAGAGACATCGGAGGAGAGCGGACCATGTGAGCTGCCAGTAACTTGGCTGTCGTTTGTAGTATGTAATCTCCGAGGTACAAGAAGTTGATGAGCACGGAACAAGTCCAACAGAAGGAAGGCAAATATTTCCATTGGCTAGAAATTTTCGAGGTGTGATGCTAAGATAGCAGTGATGAGTAATGTCATGAAGATAATGGAAAGTAGGATGGAAAGTAGGATGGAAAGTAAAGTCAGCAATGTACTAAGGAAGCATCTGTAAAGTGACAGGCCTGTAGGACAATTCTTGAGACACTATGGACCCTACTGAGAAGAAAGAGGTCATGCCACCTCCGGAAAATGAGGACTTGGAGGTATGTAGTCCGTTTCATTTTTCTTTTCCTGTTCTTTTTGCTTACTTTTAGGCTCCATGCATACTGGCCTAAAAATCGCTGCTACTACAAGAGTTTAGCGTTTTGCCTGTAGAACCAGCTCAGTGTTCTCCGATGTGTCCATGCGCATTAGGACGATTACAGGCATATTATAAGCACAACGTTTATAGGCAGGAAAAAAAGAACCCTTCTGGTTTGCGTTTCTGTTTGGAGCTTTCTGGCAGAAAAAACACAAAGGATCTCTCCTAAACTCGTCTAAACTATGTACCATAAATGGTCTGAATGGGCGTTTTTTTCTGCCAACGGAACCAGCATTTTTTTAAGCCCAGTGTGCATGGAGCCTCAAACTCTAAAATTGTTTCCGTTCTACATTTTTTACCTTTACCAAGAATGATGCTTAATTGCTCTTGTCTCCTTATAATCAACCTATGGACCTATGTCTCCTTATAATCAACCAGTGATCAGATTAACCAGTTCTAGACCGGAAGGATTTACCTCCTTAACCACTTGCCGACCAGTCACGCTGACTGTATTGCGACAAAGTGGCTCGATTCCGTCCAGCGACGTAGACCTACGTCGCTGGACTCCTCCCCTTGTGGGCAGCGCTCGCTTCCGCTGTTTTCAGTCACAGTGGGAGTCGGGCCAGGGGAGGAGCAGCGGCGATCGCCGCTGCTCTTCCCCGATCGTCGGGGAATCAAGTTTGGAGATCCGCCCGCTTGTGTAAACAAAGCGGGCGGATCTCCTAAGTGACAAACAGTGACAGATTGCAGGGTTCAGCATAGCTCCCCCCACACACGTTAGTAAGCACCAGGCATACATTAACCCCTCCCTCTCCAATAAAATTAACCCCTTCCCTGCCAGTGTCATTTTTACAGTAACAGTGCATATTTATAGCACTGATTACTGCAGTAATGTCACCGGTACCCCTAAAAGTGTCAAAAATGTCAGTCAAGGGTGCGATCTGTCCACCGCAATGTCGCAGTCCCGCAAAAAAAATTGCAGATCGCCGCCATTACTCGTTAAAAAAAAAAACACCAAAAATGACAGAAATCTTTCCCTTAGTTAGTAGACGCAATAACTTTTGCGCAAACCAATCAAAATACGCTTATTGTGATTTTTTTTACCAAGCATAGGCAGCAGAAAACAAATTGGCCAAAAATGTAAAAAACATTTGATTTTTATATTTTTTGGGGGGGGGGGGGGAATTCATATAAAAAAATGTGAAAAATATTGTTATTTTTTCGAAATTTACGCTCTTTTTTTGTTTATATTGCAAAAAGTAAAAATCACACAGGTGATAAAATACCACCAAAAGAAAGCTCTGTTTGTGGGAAAAAAAGAACGTAAATTTCGTTTGGGTACGGCGTCGCACGACCGCGCAATTGTCAGTTAAAGTCGCACAGTGCCGAATCACAAAAAGTGGCCTGGACGTAAGACAGCAAAATCCTCCTGTGGTAAAGTGGTTAACCGCTTAAGCCCCGGAAGATTTTACCCCCTATCTGACCAGGGGGTATTTTGCGATTCGGCACTGCGTGACTTTAATGGATAATTGCACAGTCATGCGACGCTGTACCCAAATGAAATTGACATTCTTTTTTTCCCACAATCAGAGCTTTCTTTTGGTGGTATTTGATCACCTGTGCGATTTTTACTTTTTGCGCTATAAACAAAAAAAGAGCGAAAATTTTGAAAAAATAACAATATTTCTCACATTTTTTTAAATGAAATTCCCCCCCAAAAAAAATATAAAAATCAAAATTTTTTAACATTTTAGACCAATTTGTTTTCTGCTACATATGTTTGGTAAAAAAAATTGCAATAAGCGTATTTTAATTGGTTTGACCCTTGACTGACATTTTTGACACTTTTGGGGGTACCAGTGACATTACTACAGTAATCAGTGCTATACATATGCACTGTTACTGTAAAAATGACACTGGCAGGGAAGGGGTTAACTTTATTGGAGAAGGAGGAGTTAAGTGTGTCCTAGGGGCGTGATTCTTACTGTGCAGGGATGTGGCTGTTCATGTAACAGCAGAGATCTACGATCCTACATAGCAGGACCGTTTGATCTCTGTTCTTACACAAGGAAGAATGACAGGCGGCTTTGTTTACATTAGCCGCCGGCCTTTCTCTCTGTAACGGACAGATCTACCACAGCTAAACTGAGACAATGCTTTCCTATGACCCTATTCACACACAACTTTTAGCAGCGGTTTCGTTTCATACAATTTTGTATGTTTAGAAAAAATAGATTGTACTGCGTCCAGGAGCGATGCTAATCGCAGTACAAAGAAAAAATAAGTAAACAGTTGCTATACAAAAGGCAAGAATTTACTACTGCAGCTAAACACAGCTGCATGTAAACGCAAGTAATCGCAATGTACAAATGTGAGTAATCGTTGTGCCAGGAGTGTTGGAATTTCAAAATAGCAAAACATGCTTTAACCAACGGCAGAACAACCGCTCGTGTGAAAGGGGCCTAATTCACACTAATGCGTTTTTTCATGCTTATTGCAGTAATTTTCAACATCAATATATTTTTGTGCCTCTGCGTTTTTGGAAAGGGTCAGGGACTTTTTTCAACGCCAAATGCTGCTTGTTTGGTGCAATAGACTTCAATGGAGAAGATGCAGAAAAGCATGTAGTGCATTTTTACCACCATTTTGCCGCAATTTGCATTTTTAAATCTGCCCAACAACAAATTCCCCCCCCCCCAGAAAAAGCATAAAAAATGCAAATCGTATCATAAAAGTAACATGCATAGGTGTGAATCGAGCCTTATAGCGGGACCAGGGGCGGACTGATAACCCATGGGGCCCCCGGGCAATATGAGATCATGGGGCCCCCCTGTGTCCATGTCCATGAGTACACATGTTGCAGCAGGAGTTAAACCCCCTGTTGCTTTTGGTGGGTTATCGTGACCCATTCAAGTGAATGAGGCCCACTCGGCAAACACCCTGCAACCATGTGCAATGCATATAGTTTCAGCATGCTAGTGTGTGATTCAAGGAGTTGAAGCAGGTGATGAGGAGGCAATACAACGCCTTCTTATTGCCTACTTTAACCCTTTTTTTTTGCTGTACTGCACAAGGTTGCACAGCCTTTGCAATGCAGCCCCATTCACTTGAATGAGTTATGCTTGGCAGGTGCTACACCTGCCAAGCGTGACAGGACATATAATTCCTGATGCGGCTGCAACATGTGTACACCCCTGGCCCTTGCAGTTAAAGGGGGTGTGGTGGGGGTGAGTAAATACAGGGCTCAATTCTGAGGTTTTCCTGCCCCCAAACTGCAAATTTAAACAGGCCCTTCCTGTCCTGAACACCTTATCACAGTTGGTGTTAAGGGGACCCCTTGAATGAGGACAGAGAGGGACCCCTGAGATAAAGACAGAGAGTGACCCTTGGAATAATGACAGAGAGTAGCTCCTGGGATAAGAACAGAGAAGGACCCCTGGGATAAGGACAGAGAGGGGCCCCAGGGATGAGAGCAGAGAGGGGGAGCCTTAGGATGAGAGCAGAGAGGGTCCTGGAATGAGAACAGAGAGGGGGTCCAGGGATGAGAGCAGAGAGGGGGTCCTGAGATGAGAGCAGAGAGGGGGGTCCTGGGATGAGAGCAGAGAGGGGGTCCTGAGATGAGAGCAGAGAGGGGGTCCTGGGATTAGAGCTGAGAGAGACCCCTGGGATGAGAGCAGAGAGGGGGGTCCTGGGATGAGAGCAGAGAGGGGGTCCTGAGATGAGAGCAGAGAGGGGGTCCTGGGATGAGAGCAGAGAGGGGGTCCTGAGATGAGAGCAGAGAGGGGGTCCTGGGATGAGAGCAGAGAGGGGGTCATGGGATGAGAGCAGAGAGGGGGTCCTGGGATGAGAGCAGAGAGGGGGTCCTGGGATGAGAGCAGAGAGGGGGTCCTGGGATGAGAGCTGAGAGAGACCCCTGGGATGAGAGCAGAGAGGGGGTCCTGAGATGAGAGCAGAGAGGGGGTCCTGGAATGAGAGCAGAGAGGGGGTCCTGAGATGAGAGCAGAGAGGGGGTCCTGGGATGAGAGCAGAGAGGGGGTCCTGGGATGAGAGCAGAGAGGGGGTCCTGGGATGAGAGCCGAGAGAGAACCCTGGGATGAGAGCAGAGAGGGGGGTCCTGGGATGAGAGCAGAGAGGGGGTCCTGGGATGAGAGCTGAGAGAGACCCCTGGGATGAGAGCAGAGAGGGGGTCCTGGGATGAGAGCAGAGAGGGGGTCCTGGGATGAGAGCTGAGAGAGACCCCTGGGATGAGAGCAGAGAGGGGGTCCTGGGATGAGAGCAGAGAGGGGGTCCTGGGATGAGAGCTGAGAGAGACCCCTGGGATGAGAGCAGAGAGGGGGGTCCTGGGATGAGAGCAGAGAGGGGGTCCTGAGATGAGAGCAGAGAGGGGGTCCTGAGATGAGAGCAGAGAGGGGGTCCTGAGATGAGAGCAGAGAGGGGGTCCTGGGATGAGAGCAGAGAGGGGGTCCTGGGATGAGAGCAGAGAGGGGGTCCTGGGATGAGAGCAGAGAGGGGGTCCTGGGATGAGAGCTGAGAGAGACCCCTGGGATGAGAGCAGAGAGGGGGGTCCTGGGATGAGAGCAGAGTGGGGGTCCTGGGATGAGAGCTGAGAGAGACCCCTGGGATGAGAGCATTGAGGGGGTCCTGGGATGAGAGCATTGAGGGGGTCCTGGGATGAGAGCAGAGAGGCGGTCCTGGGATGAGAGCAGAGAGGGGGCCCTGGAATGAGAGCAGAGAGGGGGCCCTGGGATGAGAGCAGAGAGGGGGTCCTGGGATGAGAGCAGAGAGGGGGTCCTGGGATGAGAGCAGAGAGGGGGCCATAGGATGAGAGCAGAGAGGGGGCCCTGGGATGAGAGCAGAGAGGGGGCCCTGGGATGAGAGCAGAGAGGGGGTCCTGGGATGAGAGCTGAGAGAGACCCCTGGGATGAGAGCAGAGAGGGGGGTCCTGGGATGAGAGCAGAGAGGGGGTCCTGAGATGAGAGCAGAGAGGGGGTCCTGGGATGAGAGCAGAGAGGGGGTCCTGAGATGAGAGCAGAGAGGGGGTCCTGGGATGAGAGCAGAGAGGGGGTCCTGGGATGAGAGCAGAGAGGGGGTCCTGGGATGAGAGCTGAGAGAGACCCCTGGGATGAGAGCAGAGAGGGGGGTCCTGGGATGAGAGCAGAGTGGGGGTCCTGGGATGAGAGCTGAGAGAGACCCCTGGGATGAGAGCATTGAGGGGGTCCTGGGATGAGAGCAGAGAGGCGGTCCTGGGATGAGAGCAGAGAGGGGGTCCTGGGATGAGAGCAGAGAGGGGGCCATAGGATGAGAGCAGAGAGGGGGCCCTGGGATGAGAGCAGAGAGGGGGTCCTGGGATGAGAGCAGAGAGGGGGTCCTGGGATGAGAGCAGAGAGGGGGTCCTGGGATGAGAGCAGAGAGGGGGTCCTGGGATGAGAGCAGAGAGGGGGCCATAGGATGAGAGCAAAGAGGGGGCCATGGGATGAGAGCAGAGAGGGGGCCCTGGGATGAGGAGAGAGGGGGTCCTGGGATGAGAGCAGAGAGGGGGGTCCTGGGATGAGGAGAGAGGGGTCCTGGGATGAGGAGAGAGGGGCCCTGGGATGAGGAGATGGGGGTCCTGGGATGAGGAGATGGGGGTCCTGGGATGAGGAGATAGGGGTCCTGGGATGAGGAGAGAGGGGGTCCTGGGATGAGGAGAGAGGGGGTCCTGGGATGAGGAGATAGGGGTCCTGGGATGAGGAGAGAGGGGCCCTGGGATGAGGAGAGAGGGGGTCCTGGGATGAGGAGAGAGGGGTCCTGGGATGAGGAGAGAGGGGCCCTGGGATGAGGAGAGAGGGGCCCTGGGATGAGGAGAGAGGGGGTCCTGGGATGAGGAGATGGGGGTCCTGGGATGAGGAGAGAGGGGTCCTGGGATGAGGAGAGAGGGGGTCCTGGGATGAGGAGAGAGGGGTCCTGGGATGAGGAGAGAGGGGGTCCTGGGATGAGGAGAGAGGGGTCCTGGGATGAGGAGATGGGGGTCCTGGGATGAGGAGAGAGGGGTCCTGGGATGAGGAGAGAGGGGCCCTGGGATGAGGAGAGAGGGGGTCCTGGGATGAGGAGAGAGGGGGTCCTGGGATGAGGAGAGAGGGGGTCCTGGGATGAGGAGATAGGGAGTCCTGGGATGAGGAGAGAGGGGGTCCTGGGATGAGGAGAGAGGGGGTCCTGGGATGAGGAGATAGGGGGTCCTGGGATGAGGAGAGAGGGGTCCTGGGATGAGGAGATAGGGGGTCCTGGGATGAGGAGATGGGGGTCCTGGGATGAGGAGAGAGGGGCCCTGGGATGAGGAGAGAGGGGGTCCTGGGATGAGGAGATGGGGGTCCTGGGATGAGGAGAGAGGGGTCCTGGGATGAGGAGAGAGGGGCCCTGGGATGAGGAGAGAGGGGGTCCTGGGATGAGGAGATGGGGGTCCTGGGATGAGGAGAGAGGGGTCCTGGGATGAGGAGAGAGGGGGTCCTGGGATGAGGAGATGGGGGTTCTGGGATGAGGAGATAGGGGGTCCTGGGATGAGGAGATGGGGGTCCTGGGATGAGGAGAGAGGGGCCCTGGGATGAGGAGAGAGGGGGTCCTGGGATGAGGAGATGGGAGTCCTGGGATGAGGAGAGAGGGGTCCTGGGATGAGGAGAGAGGGGCCCTGGGATGAGGAGAGAGGGGGTCCTGGGATGAGGAGATGGAGGTCCTGGGATGAGGAGAGAGGGGGTCCTGGGATGAGGAGAGAGGGGGTCCTGGGATGAGGAGAGAGGGGGTCCTGGGATGAGGAGAGAGGGGCCCTGGGATGAGGAGAGAGGGGGTCCTGGGATGAGGAGAGAGGGGGTCCTGGGATGAGGAGAGAGGGGGTCCTGGGATGAGGAGAGAGGGGGTCCTGGGATGAGGAGAGAGGGGCCCTGGGATGAGGAGAGAGGGGGTCCTGGGATGAGGAGAGAGGGGGTCCTGGGATGAGGAGAGAGGGGTCCTGGGATGAGGAGAGAGGGGCCCTGGGATGAGGAGAGAGGGGGTCCTGGGATGAGGAGAGAGGGGGTCCTGGGATGAGGAGAGAGGGGTCCTGGGATGAGGAGAGAGGGGGTCCTGGGATGAGGAGAGAGGGGGTCCTGGGATGAGGAGAGAGGGGGTCCTGGGATGAGGAGAGAGGGGCCCTGGGATGAGGAGAGAGGGGGTCCTGGGATGAGGAGAGAGGGGGTCCTGGGATGAGGAGAGAGGGGTCCTGGGATGAGGAGAGAGGGGCCCTGGGATGAGGAGAGAGGGGGTCCTGGGATGAGGAGAGAGGGGTCCTGGGATGAGGAGAGAGGGGTCCTGGGATGAGGAGAGAGGGGTCCTGGGATGAGGAGAGAGGGGCCCTGGGATGAGGAGAGAGGGGGTCTTGGGATGAGTGGCAATCTGCACCTCTTTGATTTGGGGAGAAGGGGCAGTTAGAGAACATGTGCTGGGGGGTGCATTTGGAGGGGAGAGGTCAGAGTTGAAATTCCCCTCACACCACCTCCTCACCTTCTAGCACAAGTCATCCCCCCTCCAAAAGCATCCCCCTAGCATATGCCCCTGCCCCCATCACTTCTCCATATGTGCATCCTTGTTATCTGTCCCCCTTCCGTATCCATAAACTATGTACAGTACATACCTCAGATAATCAGTGCAGCTCTTGAAGTTAATGTCCCTCCTCCCCGGCTACTCCTCCTCCCCCTGTCTGTGTACTTCAGAGCCGTGGAGGAGGATCCTTGGTGAGCTCTGTGTACTGTGCAGGCATCAGTTGGGGGAGAGATGTAAGTGTCAGCTGCTGCAGAGGGACGATCGCTGCGTAAGGGAGCCCAGGCACCCTGAAAGAGATGCAGGGAAGGTGTCCTGAGTGCCCACGCTAGTGTGTCTCTGTCAGGCCAGTTACCGGAGCTCAGCGCTGGAACTTGTTCTGGCACTGGGCTCCGGGATCATCACAGATGCTTTGGAAGGTAGGTGCCAGGAGCCTTTCATGGGGCCCCCTACTAGCCCCGGGCCCTCGGGCAGTGCCCGAGTGCCCTAATGGTCAGTCCGCCCCTGAGCGGGACTATATTGCAGCAGACATTCGGACACTAACTGATACTTTTGACACATTTTGGGGACCAGTGACACTAAAAGCCGGTTCACACTGGGGCGACTTGTCAGATGACTTAGTCGCCTGACAAGTCGCGCTCCATTCAGTGCAATGGAACCGTTCTAATCAGAGCGGCTCAAGTTGCTCCGACTTAGAAAAAGGTTCCTGCACTACTTGGGGACGACTTTGGAGCGGCTTGCATTGATTTCTATTAAAAAAGTCATTTGCAAGCCACGCTGAAGTCGCGCTACAGGGGGCGGCTTCAGAGTCGGGTGGCTTTGAAGCCGCCTCAGTGTGAACCGAGTCTAAGGCCTGGGCAAGACCTATGCATTTGTTTACTTGTTATCAGTTTTGCAGAAACACGCTACAGTCTATGTTACATAATTTCCTATGGGTCACGTTCACATCTGTGCATTTTACAGAAAGGGCCAGAGACCAACAGGTTGGATTTTTGGTTTTATAGACTTCAATGTATTTAAAATGTGTTTTGAAAAATGCAAAATACACCTTGAATATGCAAACTGCAACCTGCATAGGTGTGAACCAGGCCTAATACAGTGATCAGTGCTAAAAAATATGCACTGTCACTGTACTAATGACACTGGCTGAGAAGGGGTTAACATCAGGGTCGATCAAAGGGTTAACTGTGTGCCTAGCCAGTGTTTTATTACAGTGTGGGAGGTGCTTTTACTAGGGGAAAAGATGGAAATTATTCCCTGCTTTGCAGGGACATAAATTCCATCCCAGAATGGAGATCTGCCTTGTTTACATAGGCAGACCACCTTTCTGACCCTCTGCCTGATGATTGATGGGTGCCAGAAGGCACTGGGTCCGCAGTACCCGCCAATAGGCTCCCACTGTGTATAATCACAGCAGGAGCGAGCCGGCAGGAGTGCGCATGCGCGCCCCCTAACCGGAAGGGTTGGATCATGTATGTACAGTATATATATATATATATATATATATACACACGTGATCCACCGCAGAGGTGCCACCCTGCAGCAGTAAAACTGCTATGGGGCGGACCCTAACCACTTGCTAACCAGTCGTCCCATATACAGTGCCTTGCGAAAGAATTCGGCCCCCTTGAACTTTGCGACCTTTTGCCACATTTTAGGCTTCAAACATAAAGATATAAAACTGTAATGTTTTGTGAAGAATCAACAAGTGGGACACAATCATGAAGTGGAAAGAAATTTATTGGATATTTCAAACTTTGTTAACAAATAAAAAACTGAAAAATTGGGCGTGCAAAATTATTCAGCCCCTTTACTTTCAGTGCAGCAAACTCTCTCCAGAAGTTCAGCGAGGATCTCTGAATGATCCAATGTTGACCTAAATGACTAATGATGATAAATAGAATCCACCTGTGTGTAATCAAGTCTCCGTATAAATGCACCTGCACTGTGATAGTCTCAGAGGTCCGTTTAAAGCGCAGAGAGCATCATGAAGAACAAGGAACACACTAGGCAGGTCCGAGATACTGTTGTGGAGAAGTTTAAAGCCGGATTTGGATACAAAAAGATTTCCCAAGCTTTAAACATCCCAAGGAGCACTGTGCAAGCGATAATATTGAAATGGAAGGAGTATCAGACCACTGCAAATCTACGAAGACCTGGCCGTCCCTCTAAACTTTCAGCTCATACAAGGAGAAGACTGATCAGAGATGCAGCCAAGAGGCCCATGATCACTCTGGATGAACAGCAGAGATCTACAGCTGAGGTGGGAGACTCTGTCCATAGGACAACAATCAGTAGTATACTGCACAAATCTGGCCTTTATGGAAGAGTGGCAAGAAGAAAGCCATTTCTTAAAGATATCCATAAAAAGTGTCGTTTAAAGTTTGCCACAAGCCACCTGGGAGACACACCAAACATGTGGAAGAAGGTTCTCTGGTCAGATGAAACCAAAATCAAACTTTTTGGCAACAATGCAAAACATTATGTTTGACGTAAAAGCAACACAGCTCATCACCCTGAACACACCATCCCCACTGTCAAACATGGTGGTGGCAGCATCATGGTTTGGGCCTGCTTTTCTTCAGCAGGGACAGGGAAGATGGTTAAAATTGATTGGAAGATGTATGGAGCCAAATACAAGACCATTCTGGAAGAAAACCTGATGGAGTCTGCAAAAGACCTGAGACTGGGACGGAGATTTGTGTTCCAACAAGACAATGATCCAAAACATAAAGCAAAATCTACAATGGAATGGTTCACAAATAAACATATCCAGGTGTTAGAATGGCCAAGCCAAAGTCCAGACCTGAATCTAATCGAGAATCTGTGGAAAGAACTGAAAACTGCTGTTCACAAATGTTCTCCATCCAACCTCACTGAGCTCGAGCTGTTTTGCAAGGAGGAATGGGCAAAAATTTCAGTCTCTTGATGTGCAAAACTGATAGAGACATACCCCAAGCGACTTACAGCTGTAATTGCAGCAAAAGGTGGCGCTACAAAGTATTAACGTAAGGGGGCTGAATAATTTTGCACGCCCAATTTTTCAGTTTTTTATCTGTTAAAAAAGTTTGAAATATCTAATAAATTTCGTTCCACTTCATGATTGTGTCCCACTTGTTGTTGATTCTTCACAAAAAATTACAGTTTTATATCTTTATGTTTGAAGCCTGAAATGTGGCAAAAGGTCACAAAGTTGAAGGGGGCCGAATACTTTCGCAAGGCACTGTATACTACTGCAAAGTGGCGCTATTGCATGAAACAACGTACCTGTGTGTCGTTTTGTTCAATAGCCACTAGATTAGATGGCGCCATTGCGCCACCAGAGGCACCATCACTCCATGATTGGCTAGCAGGGATGTCAATCAACGGGTCCGGCAGGTCCGATGTCCGCTGGCCACCTGTTATCATTCCTGGGAGAGGCAGAACAGCGATCTGCTTATGTAAACGAGGCAGATCATCGTTCTGCAAGGGGACTAGATGGAGATCTTGTGTTCCTGCTAAGCGGGAACCAGGATCTCTGTCTTCCCCCCATTAGTGTAATCCCCCCCACAGTTAGAAAGCATCCCCAGGGACACACTTAACCATTTGATGGCCCCTGATGTTAACCCCTTGCCTGCCAGTGTCATTAGTACAGTGACAGTGCATTTGTTTTAGCACTGATCACTGTAGTAATGTCACTGGTCCCCAAAAAGTGTCAGTTAGGGGTCCGATTTGTCCACTACAATATCGCAGTCCCACTAAAAAACGCTGACCACCGCCATTACTAGTAAAAAGAAAAAATTCCATAAAAATATTGCATTGTTTGTAGACTCTATAACGCTTGTGCAAACCAATGAATATACGCTTATTGGTGTAGCACGTTTTCCAGGCCTATGGCCTGATGTGGGTCTGCCATCAGTACCTGTAACCTCTCTAGCCCATGTGAGCTGCGACCCTGGGTGTGAGAACTGAAGCAGCGACAACTCCGGCATCTTTGTTTGTGGTTTTTATTGAATTTAAGGGGATGGGAGAAGGGAATGAGTGGGATACTCCTTTAGGTTCCAACTAATTGCACTTGGGACTTTGCTTCTGAAAAATGCCCGTCGGTGCTTCCTGGACGCCAGCCGGCGCCAGCCACCGCTCACTAACACTGAGAACACTCTGTAGAACAATGGATGTGCTGAATCCTCGACTTGTGGTCCAGAAGACCCAGGACTGAGAACTGTAGAACTTCTGGTACTGTTGTACTGCAAAAGTCACTGGTTACTTTCCCCCCGCCTTGCCTGGCTTGAGGTAGTATGGTGTAGAATTCTTTATGACTGTAACTTGAACTGACACTCTCTGTACAATTCAGTACAGAGGTGCAGTACAACTGGGACTCTGCTCTTTGGCGGGAGCAGAGTCCCAGGAGGGAGAGTGCAGCTGTCTCTCCTCCTGTCTGAGGAAGGTGGATATCTCGGGGTGTCGCCTGCGTATCCAGAGAATGCTGAGTTGACCTGAAGGGATCCGGTGTGCCGAGAGCCTGCGGAGAGTAAGAGGGGTCCAGTCCCAGGAAAGCCAACACAGGTCGTGAGTACTGTGGATTGCCCCTGGGGGTCTGCCTGAAGTTAGAGGGGACCACTCCGGAAGAGGTTCTGAGGGGACCACTCCGGAAGAGGTTTGGGGATCCAGTGTCAGCTAGCTGTAAAGGGGGTACCTATGTTGAGGACCCTGAAGTTACAGAGGGGGTACATAGTCAGTGGACCCTGAAGAGTTCAAGGTCAAAGGGGTCACCTGCAGTTGGGCATGACCCCTTTGACCTTGAACTCTTCAGGGTCCACTGACTATGTACCCCCTCTGTAACTTCAGGGTCCTCAACCTAGGTACCCCCTTTACAGCTAGCTGACACTGGATCCCAGAACCTCTTCCGAAGTGGTCCCCTCTAACTTACAGCACCTACCTGTAGGGTACTACACTGTTTTTTTTTTTTTTTTTTTTTTACCAAAAATTAGTAGCAGAATACATATTGGCGTAAATTGATGAAGAACTTTGTGTGCGGAGATGGAGCTGTCATCCGCCGGCTCAGCGGGGATCTGCGGATCGATCCCCGCTGAGCAGAGCACAGTCCGCAACGGAATGCGGACCTTGTGAAAGGGGCCTTTAAGTTTTTTTATTGGCTGTGTTTTATAACAGAAAGTAAAAAATATAGTTGTTTTTTTTTTTTTCAGAATTGGCGCTCTTTTTTTGTTTATAGCGCAAAAAATTAAAATCGCACAGGTGATCAAATACCACCAAAAGAAAGCTCTATTTGTGGGGAAAAAAGGACATTGATTTTATTTAAGTACATCGTTTCACGACCACGCAATTGTCAGTTAAATAAATGCAGTGCCGTATAGCACAAAATGGCCTGGTTAGGAAGGGGGGTTAAACCTTCCAGTCCAGAAATGGTTAAGTGATTAAGTATAATGAGAAAGGCTAGAACCTCTGTCAGGTTCATTTTTATTCCATAAATGTTATTGTGCGTACTTTATGTGTGTACAGGTTGGGAAAGCATAGAATCAGGTTTGGGTGACAACACAAATGAACAAGCTTTGTAAAGAGGTAATGGCCCCCCTAGGAAGGCATGGTGTACAGTAGATGTGGGTATGGCCCCACATTGTGTCTATGCTTTCCCTGTTTACATTCAGTGTGTTAGGGTGGGAGAGAAGAAATAAGTTGTTTACACCCATTGTGCATTGTGAGGTGCAAGTCCGGCTAGGGATTTAGGTAACCATGAGTAATTCCCTTGGCCTGAATGTGCAATGGGGTGTCCTGGGCTTGTGTTCCTATAGATGCTAGGAAGACCTGGGGTGCTTTAGGAATTGTTTCTCTCTTCCTAGTCTGGGGGATTGGGTTGGCCCCTGTCAGGTTTTTACTGCTATCCTTTAGAAAGATTTCTCTTCACTTCCTGCTCAAGTGACAATTGCACTAGTATTAGTGGGAGGAAAAGTGCCCCATTGTTGGTGTCAGTGGGAAGAAAGTGCCCCATTGTTGGTGTCAGTGGGAAGAAAAGTGCCCCATTGTTGGTGTCAGTGAGAGGAATAGTGCCCCATTGTTGGTGTCAGAGAAAGGAATAGGGGCCCAATGTTGATGTCAGTGGGAGGAATTGTGTCCCATAGTTGGTGTCAGTGGGAGGAGTTGTGCCCCATTGTTGGTGTCAGTGGGAGGAGTAGTGCCCCATTGTTGGTGTCAGTGGAAGGAGTAGTGCCCCATTGTTGGTGTCAGTGGGAGGAATTGTGTCCCATTGTTGGTGTCAGTTGGAGGAGTAGTGCCCCATATTTGATATCAATGGAAGGAATAATGCCCCATCATTGGTATTAGCAGGAGGAATAATACCCCATTGTTGGTGTCAGTTGAAGAAGTAGTAGTGCCCCATTGTTGGTATCAGTAGAAGAAATAGTGCCCCATCATTGGTATTAGGAGGAATAGTGTCCCATTGTTGGTACCAGTGGAAGGAATAATACCCCATTGTTGGTGTCAGTGGGAGGAATTGTGCCCCGTCATTGGTATTAGCCAGAGGAATAGTGCCTCATTGTTGGAGTCAGTGGGAGCAGAAATGTATAGTAACGAAGTAGAACTACTTAAGTACTGTACTTAAGTACCGAAATGCGGTATCTGTACTTTCCTAGAGTAGAATTTTTTTCTCCTACTTCTACTTTTACTTCACTACATTTTTTCGATGATTTCGATACTTCTACTCAAGTATTTTTTTTTTGTGCTGCATAGTTACTCGTTACTTTTAAAAAAATTACCACTGCTAGAACAGTAGATGGCAGGTTGCATAAAGCTCAAAAAAATGTGTATAATGTAATTTGTAAATCAGCGCATACGAAAATAAAGGCTGTGTATAATAAAAGCTGCTATACCAAATCTTTCCAATAAAAAGAAAATATGAAACAAACAAATAAATGGTGCTACAGCGCTTAAAGTGCATCAAGAAACTGCTAAAAAACACAGGTTAATCATTTGAATAAATCATTTGAAATAATAAAAAACAATATGATGTTCAAACTTTTGACTTCTTTCTTTAATAACTACATAACACAGTACTTGTACTTCTACTTTCAGTACTTGAGTAGAATTTTTTTTTTCAAAACTACTGGTACTTTTTACTTTTAGTACTTAAGTAGCAAATTTTTTGAAAAAACTACTTGCAATACTTAAGTAAAAAAAATGTTGAATACTTTAGTACTTCTACTTAAGTAACTTTTTCTGCGAGCACTTCCACTTCTACTCAAGTCACTTTTTGATCGAGCACTTGTACTTTTACTCAAGTAGAAATTTCGAGTACTTTATACAAGTCTGAGTGGGAGGAATAGTGCCCCATCATTGGTATTAGTGGGAGGAATAGTGTCCCATTGTTGGGGTCAGTGGGAGGAATAGTGCCTCATTGTTGGTGTCAGTGGAAATAGTGCCCCATTGTTGGGGTCAGTGGAAGGAATAGGGCCTCATTGTTGGTGTCAGTGGAAATAGTGCCCCATTGTTGGTATCAGTGGAAGGAATAGTGCCCCATTATTGGTGTCAGTGTGAGGAATAGTGCCCCATCATTGGTGTCAGTGGGAGGAACAGTTTCTCATCATTCAGCTTCGGGTGTGGCTGCAGGGAGGATCTCTTGCTGTGTGTCTGAAGCTGCTGCAGGTGATCTGTGTGAGAAGGGAGTCTGGTAAAAATCTCTCCCAGTCCTCCTGGCTCCTTTCTGGGGAGGCCATGGAGGCCAGCGGGGCCTCTCCTGCTGGAGGCTCTCAGCCATCCCCTACTTGGATGGATGACATGCCTGCTCCTTGACAAGCCATGGCTGGGGATCTCTCTGCCCCTGGTGAGGATGAGGATGCTGAGTCCATTCGGGAGCGAGTGGTGGCCGGGATCAAGGTCCTGAATAGGGAGAGAGACCAGCTCTACAAACTCAGAGCGGAGTTGAAGCGTCTGCAAAAGCAGCGTGAAGGTTTGTACAGCCGCAACCGTGGATCTATGGAAACAGAAATCCAATTGGCTAAGGTTCGGCTCAACACCAGGAAACCATTGTGGCCATGATGGAAGGCAGAGATGGGCCTTTCAAGGAGAAGTTTTGCAATGCCCGGAGATTTGCAAGGATGGCAAAGATGGAGGTGGAGGAGGAGACCCCCAGTTCTGCCCCCCTGCCCCCCGCCCCCCCCCCAAGGTGAGGTAAGCAGCCCATTGTCTTCTCAGGGCTCAGGAGGCACGCTGAAAGTGATCCAGGCAATGGAGTCTCCAATACGGGAGGATCAGCTGGTGTTTGGTGAGGAGAACTTACCTGATAGTGTGCCTGATAAGGTAAAACCTATCAAGCCCCAAGTGATTGATAAAACTATTTTGTGCCATTTGACACCTTGACTAATACTAATGGTTTGCCCAATGACACCCAGGCTGGTAATTATTTATCCAGCAATACTTTGGCTGCTGATGTTTCCTCTCAGGAAAGATTGCATTTAAAAAATGACATTTCAACAGAGGAACTACAAGAGCCAGAACAACCCATTAACCCTCCTTTTGCTGAGCCCAAGGCTGTTTGTCCAGTCACAACTGTTGTTCAGGACTCTACAGTGCAGCATCAGGACACCTGTGGTACTACAGCAGAAAATGTGATAATGAATGGTGTTTGTAACGATTCTTCCATTTCAGGTGTGATGGACCATCCTAACAATATGTGTGTAATGGACAATCCTGCTGGCTCAGTACAAGCAGTTAATAATAATGATAATAATAATAATAGTAATGTACCGGCTAAAGTTACATCAGTGTGGGGCCTTGGCCCTGATGAGCCTTCATTTGCTCAGATGGTACGCTCTGCACCTGGTAATATTATTAAGCCAGGGCTGCAGCCAAATAGGAACCCTGCTGCCAAGCAGAGTTTTCCACCACAAACTGCCATTTTGAGCACCCCTGGTTCTGGTCTTGGGTCTCTGGTTTCTGCTGGGGGTCCAAGGCGTAATGTGGTTATTCTTAAATGGGAAGGTGGTGCAGTCCCTCCAGCACAGCGAGTGGTGGTAGATATGATTTTGGAGATGGGCTTTGGGGCAAAAGACCTTTTTACACTAATACACGTAGCTGGGATCCGGGAGTACACAATCAGCTTCACCAGGCCGGAGGGTCTTGACCTGTTGTGGGAGCGATATGAGGCTCGGTGCAGGTCAAGACCCGAATGGGAAGGTCTGGCATCAGTTGCTGTTTCACAAAGATCAACTGTTAAAAAAATAACCATCATCCTCACTAACGAGACTTAGAGGTCTGGTTAAGGAACTATGGTGAGGTTTTGACAAGGCCAAATAAAATCCTTGATGAACGTGGCATCTGGACTGGGGGTTGGTCAGTAACGGTCAGGTTGGCCAGGGATGGAAATGTTGTCCGTCACCTGCCCTCCTCGGCTTTCATAGGGAGGGATAGGATGACTATTTTCTATCCTGGTCAGCCAAAGCTATGTCACCGCTGTGGAGAAAAGGGGCATTTTAGCTCCTCCTGTTCAGCATTAATATGTTCGGTATGTCAGGGACAGGGTCATGTGGCCAGGGACTGCACCCAGGCGATAAGGTGCAACCTGTGCCTGCGCCTTGGCCACCCCTACAGCCGATGTCCGGAGGCCTGGCACAATATGGAGAAGGAGGTAATAGATGAACTGTTGAGGCTGGACAGGTTGGAGGATGAGGCCCCTGGTGTACCATCCTCCTCTGCGGTAACTGACTCCCCTCTTCCTGTTCAGGATCCCTCCCCAGTTTCTGTGGCCAACCCTCCTGTGTCTGTAGGTATTCTTTCTGTGGCTGTCTCTGTGTCCCCCCAGCCTACTGTACCCGCTCCTCTTTTGTCAGAACCTTCCAAGTCTGTGCCCCCTGAATCAGTCTTGCCCCATGTGTCTTCCCCTCCTAGGTCTGACTTAAGGGAAGGTTCCCCCCACCAGGAGTGGTGGAATGTGCCAAAAAGGGTGCTGCTGCTTCTTCTGTAAAGAAGTCTTCTGCGAAGACTTTGAAGAAAAAAGCAAGAGATGAAAATATCTCGGAATCTGACCTGCAGTACCTGGAGGAGAGAAGGAGGGTTGTGAGGCTGAAGAGACAGGCGGTGAGGACGGAACAGGGACAGGAAGCCCCAGTGCCCGTCCTCAACCATTCTAGGGCTTCCACTTGGGATATCTCCTCATGTGGAGCTTCTTCGGAGCAAAATTCAGACTAAGAAATGGAGTTGGAGGAGGCCTCAAGAAAGAGAGAGGCTTCTGGTGATGAGCAGCAGAGGGGAGCTAAGAAGCAATCCACCCAATAACCCAAATGGCGGTTCCCCCTCCGTTAAAAGTGGTGACAATAAATGTCGCCAGTAATAAGTCAGTAAGAGCTCGTTCTATGGCCTTCTTTTTGTTCAGCCAATTAGATGCTGACATTTTATTTTTGCAAGAGACTAGGCTCACCTCCTTGGCAGATATTCATATTGCCAAGAGAGAGTGGAGGTATGGTCCATCTTACTGGTCTCTTGCGGCCGAGCCTTACGGCGGTGTGGCGGTGTTGTTCAAATCCGACATGGTAACTGTCTGGCGGGTTATTGAGGTGGAAATTGGGAGATGTATGGTCTTAGACGTCCTTGTGGGAGGGCAGGACCTGCGCCTAATTAATGTTTATGGGCCGCACACAAAGTGGGACAGGAAATGCCTTTTTACAAGGATCAAGCCATTTCTTTTTACATGCCGGCAAGTGGTTTTTGGAGGTGACTTTAATACTGTGACTAGGCCCAAGGACAGGAAGGACTTCAAAGTCAAGCTGGGATATGATAGCGTTTTTTTAAATAGTATGGTTAGGGATGCTGGTCTTGTGGATGTGCACATTAAGCACCTTCCGGATGACACAGGGTTCACCTTTCATCGAGGTAGTAGTCAGAGTAGGATAGATAGTTTTTTTTTGAAGGAGGCCTCTGCTTTCTCACCCCCAGTGGTGCAGGCAGTTGAGTTCTCTGATCACTGTATGCTATCGGTGGTCTTGAATGCTTCAGACTTCCCTCAGAGGGGCAAGGGCATCTGGCGATTAAATTCGACACTCCTTGAGGAAGAACATGTTAGACAATCCTTTGAGGAATTCTTTCAGGCACAGGTGACCATCCTAGACTTTTGTAGCAGCAAGGCTGAGTGGTGGGAGCTGACCAAAAAGAGGATTGCTGGATTCTTCAGGGGCCTAGCCAATAAAAAACTGTTTAGATACATGACCTACCAACGTTTGCAGAGGAAGCTGGATATTCTTGTCTCGAGAGGAGGAGATCCTGGGGCAATCTCTGAAGTGAAAATCCTCCTCAGGAAGTGTCAATATGACCGGCATACCTCTTTGGATCTGGAGCGGGACTATGGGAAATACCACTCACCTGACCCTTACCAGAACTGCAAACAAGGTGTAGCTGTTAAAACAGTTGTTGGCCTTAAGGATAGTACAGGTTCCTTGACAAAGTTTAGGTCAGGGATCCTAGAGGTCGTGAGGTCTTTTTATGCTGAATTTCTTGGGAGGAAAGAGCTTGACCGAGACAAGATCGAAAGCTTTTTGGACTCTACTCCAGGTATAAATGGTGGAGATGTCCCTTTGATGAATTTGACAGAAGAGATCACAGTTGAAGAGGTGATGAGGGCAATTGAACAGCTTGCCATCTAAAAGTCACCTGGACCAGATGGTCTGACAGCTGAGTTTTACAAAGTCTTTAAGTCTATTCTGGCCCCACATTTGGTAGAGGTTTTTAACAGTTGTCTTGCTGAGGGGATGCTTCCCCCTTCCATGAGACACTCAGCTGTGATTCTTCTTTCAAAAGGTAAAGATCCTTCAATGATTGAGAATTGGTTCCCCATCAGCCTTCTCAATGTCAATAGAAAGGTGCTGGCGAAGATACTTTTCTGGCGCCTATCGACAGTAGCAGAGTCTTTGCTTTCTCACCATCAACACTGTTCGATCCAGGGTAGGAGCACCTACACATCGGTTTTAGCTGTGCTGGAGGCCTTGGAGCAGGGCAGGGCTGCAGGCTGGGGAAAGTATTTACTGGTATTGGATAAGGCAAAGGCTTTCGATCGTGTCAACCATGAGTACCTGTGGTTGCTCTTTAGTAAGTACAGTCTGCCGGTTGGTTTTGTCGATTGGTTAAAAGTCTTGTATAAGGGGGCAGAAAGCTTCCCTCTTGTTAATGCTTGGGTTGGACAGTCCTTTGAGGTTGGCTCTGGGGTGCACCAGGGTTGTCCCCTGAGTCCCCTGCTCTATGTGTTTGCAATCGACCCCTTCATCAGGACTTTAGAGAGCAGCATGTTGTGTGGGGTACCAGTGGGAGTCCCGGGTGAGCCGCCTTTAAGGGTTGTTGCCTATGCAGATGATGTGTCAGTGATTGTCACTGGGGCAGATGAAGCGGAGGAGGTGGTCTCTCTGACATTGTGGTGCTCCAAGATCAATCAGGAAAAGAGTGAAGTTTTCTGGATGGGAAAGGAAGGTGAGGAGTTTGATCTCCCGGACACCTTTCCAGTGCCCCAGGAAAAAATTAAAATATTAGGCATTGAATTTGGACCCGGCGATTATGGCCTCAAAAACTGGGAAGGCAGGCTGAAAGTTGCCAATACTAAGGTGGTCAGCTGGAAGAGATGGAATTTATCTTTTAGGAAAAGGGTTGCTCTGATTAAGACTAACCTGATACCGATTTTCTTGTATGTCAGCTTTGTCTGCATCTTGCCAGTGTCTCTCTATGCTAGGATCTATAGTGTTTCTTTTACCAGGATCTATAGTGTGTTCTGCCAGATGCTGTTGGGGATCAGGCTGAACCTCATCAAGAGGAATGTCACCTATCTGTCCAGGAGGGAGGGTGGCTTAGGTATGGTCAACCCCTTTCTTTTCTTTTCACTGCTATTTCTCAAGTTTAAAATTGGTAGTATGCTTGCAGTGGAACCTCCTGGATGGGCATGCATGTTTAGATCTTGGTTTAGGCCTTTTCTGCGACTTTGGGAAGAAGGTGGCCAAGTGAAGAATCTCAGGGGTCATCGTGGTCAGCTTCCAGCCTATGTCGCTCCATGTCTGAAGTTGCTGCGGCAGTGGCGACTGTCGGCTGAAGATCTCAGATCTGCTCCGAGGAAAGTCCTAATGAGCCGAGTCTTGAGCGAAATCTTTCATGACCCACTGTCCTTAAGGGATTGCCCAGGTCCAATTTTGAGGAAAGGGATAAGACTGATTAATTTGGCTAGAGTCCCCCGGGACGGGAGGCTCCATGTTCGGGGCAATTTGAAATTCTGCAGTGGGATGGATCGTGGTTGTCCTCGGGAGGAATGTACAGGTGAGGAGGAGACTATTTTCTGCTTCGTTGCCCTTTTAACATAGAGGTATACAAACAAGTGGGGCGGGGGATCCTCAGTGTTCCTTTCCTCTCCAGGCTGGGTTATGCTGAGTGGGTGTATGGAGCATTCAATACTGGTGGGGGCTTTTGTTTGGATACACTTTTTTTAGTTAGCTTAGTAGTTCGTTATTACACCTGGAATGCATGTACTTTTGTATAAAATTTGTTGCTTGATTCTTTTCAATAAAAGATCAATAGTGCCCCATTGTTGGTGTCAGTGAGAGGAATAGTGCCCCATTGTTGGTGTCAGTGAGAGGAATAGTGCCCCATTGTTGGGGTCAGTGGGAGGAATAGTGCCCCATTATTGGTATTAGCATTTAGCAGAAGGAATAGTGCCCCATTGTTGGTGTCAGTGAGAGGAATAGTGCCCCATTGTTGGTGTCAGTGAGAGGAATAGTACCCCATTGTTGGGGTCAGTGGGAGGAATAGTACCCCATTGTTGGGGTCAGTGGGAGGAATGGTGCCCCATTGTTGGTGTCAGTGAGAGGAATAGTACCCCATTGTTGTCAGTGAGAGGAATAGTACCCCATTGTTGGTGTCAGTGGGAGGAATAGTTCCCCATTGTTGGTATCAGTGGGAGGAATAGTATCCCATTGTTGGGGTCAGTGGAAGGAATGGTGCCCCATTGTTGGTGTCAGTGAGAGGAATAGTACCCCATTGTTGATGTCAGTGAGAGGAATAGTACCCCATTGTTGGTGTCAGTTGGAGGAATAGTGCCCCATTGTTGGTGTCAGTGAGAGGAATAATGCCCCATTGTTGGTGTCAATATGGCAGAAGATCCTCTAAAAATGCAAAAGCAAACATTTATTATGCTTACCCTCCCCCCCCCCCCTCCTGTCAACTTCCGTGGTCGCTGCAGCCAGCCTGCATGGCCGCAGAAGACCCTATCAAAGCCGCATTCGGCTCTGATCGGGTTTCCATGCAAAAACCCGCAAGTGATGTCATGACATAATTTCCGGAAGTTTCGGGTACTCGGCGCCAGATTAAAAAAATGTGAGCATTCAAAACAGCCAAACTTGGCATTTTTAATGCTTTTAAGTGCAGTGGAGGGGTTTGGGGTCTTTTAGACTCCCAGATCCCTCCACAACAGTACCTGTAACGTTAAAAAAATAAAATAAAAATGTTTTTTAAATGTACGAAAATATCGGCCGATATCGGCTGATACCGATACGCGATGACCAAAATATTGGTATCAGCAATAAAAAAACAATATCAGTCGATCACTACTCTAAACAGGGAGAAAGGGACTGGAAACAGAGCTTCCACAGTCCCTTTCTCTGCAGCCTCAGCTGCACTGCACAGTGAGACCCGGTTCACACTTCTGCGTGTGCCGGGTTCGCATGTCATGTCGGAGCGCACTGCTCCGACATGACATGCGATCAGCTGTGCGGTGCGAGTTTAGCCATACAGTTTGTATGGCTAAATTCGCACCGCACCCGCAGCAAAGACGCACAGGAGGCATTTTTGCTGCCGCATCAGGATCGGATCGCACAGCGGTTCACACTTGTGCGATCCGATCCTGTGCGAACTGCACGATCGCACTGCGATATGCGATCAAACTGGGGGTGTCGTTAAGATTACATTGACACCCCCAGCGGATCGCATATGGCAGTGTGAACTGCCGGGGGTGCGTGTACGATGCGGGAACAGGCTGCGAATTCGCAGCCTTCCCGCATCGCAATAGTGTGAACCAAGCCTTAATGAATAGGAAGTGCTCTGTGCTGAGCGGCTTCCTGTTTATTCACAAACTGAAGCATAGTAAATAGTGTACTATGCTTCAGTTAGGAATGAACACAGGACCGATCGGTACAGATCACTCACTGTGTTCATTCATCCATCCGTCCTGAAACCTCCCCTGCAGCAGCGGGTGAGAGAGGAGGTAGGCTTGCAGCACTGCAGGGAGCAGAAAGGGGGAGTCAGGAAGCGGGAGGAACTGGCACCCCACAGGGTGATCAGGGTGTGCTCAGGCACATCCGTCAGCCCTATGATGGTGGAACACTAATACAGGAGGTGTGTTACTGGCCAGATCACATGAAAATAGAGGGGGAAAAAACATACAAAAGAAAACAAATTCAGCCACCACATTGATTGGTAAGCTGCAATATAATACATTTTTGGTTTTCTCTTTAACCACTTAAAGACTGCCCCATGCACATATACTGCGGCAGGGCGGCCCACCTGCATAAAGCGACGTACCTGTACGTCGGTTCGTGGTCTGGGTCACGCACACTTGCCCCTGGCGACCCGCTCCCGCTGTAATTGGACACAGCAGGAGTCAATCAGCAGATCCGGCCGATGCTATTTACACCAGGACCCGCCGATATTTTGGAGGAGAGGAAGAACGGCGATCTGCCTACGTAAACAAGGCAGATCGCCGTTCTGTTAGAGAGGAAGCTGGAGATCCTGTGTTTCTGCTAAGCAGGGACACATATCTCTGTCTTCCTACAGTTAGCCCATCCTCCACACAGTTATAAAGTACTCCTTAGGAGCACACCTCTATGATCATTTCACAGGCCCCTTCGCCCACAGTTAGAAAACACTCCCCTAGGCACACATTTAACCCTTTGATCGCCCCTGATGTTAACCCCTTCCCTGCCAGTGTCATTAATCCAATGACAGTGCATTTTTTTTAGCACTGATCACTGAATTTGTGTCACTGGTCCCCAAAAAAGTGTCAGTTGGTGTCAGATTTGTTCACTGCAATGTTGCCGTCCCGCTAAAAATGTCTGATCGCCGCTAATTATTAGTAAAATTAAATAAAAAACAAAAAATTCCATAAAACTATAGCATAATTTGTAGACGTGAAAACTTTTGCGCAAACCAATCAACACCTTTTGGGATTTTTTTTTACCAAAAAATATGTAGCAGAATACATATTGGCCTAAAATGATGAAGAATTTAGATTTTTTACATTTTTTTATTGGATATGTTTTATAGCAGAAAGTAAAACAATATTGTTTTTTTTTTTTCAAAACTGTCAGTCTTTTTTTGTTTATAGCACAAAAAATAAAAATCGCACAGGTGATCAAATACCACCAAAAGAAAGCTCTATTTGTGGGGAAAAAAAGAACAAACATTTTATTTGGGTACAGCATCGCATGACCGTGCAATTGTCCGTTAACGTAATGCAGTGCCAAATCGCAAAAAAAATGGGCTGGTCATGAAGGAGGGTAAATCTTTCGGAGCTGAAGTGGTTAACAGGACTTTAAACCCCCCACCCAAAAGTTGTTTTATTCAATTTAATTTGATGTTGGTGAGAAAAGCTTATGCTTACATTACTCACTGAAATTTCAAAATCCAGCTTTAGGAAGGTCCTCCCTTTATTGCACAAACTGAAGCTTTTCCTGGTTAGAGGTTTCCCCCTTAAAGTCAGTATAGTGGTCACCATATTGTCGCAGGTAGCAGCAGTGAAGACACCCATCACTTGACATACAGCACTGGATTTCCCAACAAAGCTGTGGCAGTAAGTATAAATGTATACATTGTATACTGTATCCTCTTCATCTTATTGACAGGGGATGTAGATGTGGTGCTACTAATACTAGTACATGCTAGTAACATGGCGGTCAGTATA
This sequence comes from Pelophylax lessonae, assembly GCF_965119305.1. NCBI lineage: Eukaryota > Metazoa > Chordata > Amphibia > Anura > Ranidae > Pelophylax > Pelophylax lessonae. The sequence goes on from NC_138778.1 coordinate 134,425,534, forward strand.
ACGAAGTCAATGCAAGTTGTGATGAAGTTGCACCAAGCAGTGCAATAAACTTTTACTTAGTTGCTTCGACTTGAGTCCCACTGAAGGATTCCATTGCAGTTAATAGGTGCGACTTGTTATGCGACTTTAACCACTCAAGGACCAAGCCTATTTCTGACACATGTTGTTTACAAGTTAAAATCTGTATTTTTTGCTAGAAAATTTCTTAGTTGCTTATATATGTATTTATTTTTTTATTTATTTATTTATTTTTTAAGCAAAGTCAGGGTCGTCTGTCGGTTGCTCGCCATTGAGTAGTACAGGACTCGTTCTAATAGGGGCGACACAAGTCGCTCCGACTTAGAAAAAGGGTCCTGTTCTACTTTGGGGCGACCTGGAGGCGACTTGCATTGACTTCAATTATATAAAGTCCGTGCAAGTCGCGCCAAAGTCGTGGTGCCACGCTGTGCAACGCGACTTCACAGGTCGTCCCACAAAGTCATGTCGCGCCAGTCTGAATGGGCTGTAAAAAATAAAATGGCGGTCGTTGCAATATTATTTGTCACGCGGTTTTTGTGCATCGGTCTTTCAAACGCAATTTTCTGGGAAAAAATACATTTCACCTAAATTACATTTAAAAAAAAACAACGAAACAGTAAAGTTAGCCCGATTATTTTGTACTGTATATTGTTTTAAGATGATGTCACGCCGAGTAAATAGATACCTAACATGTTATAGTTTAAAATTGCACACACTCATGGAATGGCGACAAACTACGTTACTTAAAAATTTCCATAGGCGACACAGTTTAGACCGGTTTAGAGTTATCGTGGCAATACCTCACATGTGTGGTTGGAACATTGTTTTCAACTCACGTATATGTTTTCTTTTGTTCACAAGCTCATGGCAACGGGGGCGCTTTAAACTTTTTTTTTTTTTTTTTTTCATATTTGTTTTATTACATTTTTTATTTTTAACACTTTAAAAAAAAAAAATCTGATCACTTTCATTGCTGTCACAAGGTATGTAAACATCCCTAGTAACAGTAATAGGCAAAGACAGGTACTCTTTATGGAGGGATCAGGAGTCTGAAAGACCCCCAACCCTTCCACTGCACTTCAAAGTATTAAAAATGCCGAAATCTGCATTTTTGAATACTGCCAGATTTTTAAAATCCGCGCCGTTCGCAGCCGAGTAAACCGCAAGTGACGTGGTGACGTCGTTTCCCAGGTTACTCCATCGGCGACCCGATCGGCTTTGTTTGGGACTCCAACCTGGAACATGCCGGCTGGTTGCTCGGGTTTCCTGTTGGGAAACCCGAGCAACAGCATTGGCTGTTATCTCCTGGAAGTCGACCGCCGGCTCTAAAGAACGGTGCCTGCATCTGCAAGCATCATCCCGGTACAACCACTTCTCCGAGCCGACGTACGGGTATGTCTGTTTGCGGAAAGTGGGAAAACTCTCAAGTCGCATGATAAGTGGCGGCAATGTGAACCCAGCCTAATGATTGGAAAATTGAAGGAACATTCTTAAAAGGAAACATTTTGAATGAAATTCTTCTAGTGGGCAGCTGAAAGAACAAATGAATGTGCTGCTTTCTATTGGTCTCTTCTTCCCCTCTCTTCTTCCTCTTTACTACCTCCTATTGCTTCATCCATTATCTATGTAGTATAGTATTGTGTCCACTTTTCATTTGCTACTGCTGTGATGCAAATTGCCCTTCAGCTCCTGCTGTGTGTTAAAAATACATTTTGTTTGTATTAGGCCGGCCATAGAGGGTGCAAATTCCTTTTTACAGGAAAGAAATTTGGACGATTCCACAGGTGGATCAGCAATTTTCTTCTCCAGGTAGCAGGGATGTGTAGTCAGGGGAGGCAGGTGAGGCCGAGCATGAACATAAAAAAAAAAATGATCGAGCATCAAGGGTCGTAGCTCGGTGACCTGGGGTAACAGAGACCCCATTTTTTGGGGGGTAGGTAGCCAAAGTCCTATCCCACCACTGGTCAAAATGTCTCCTCCTATCACCTCTGGTTCCTGAGATACGGGGCTCCTTGCGCAGCCTGCCAGAAGCTACATAAAGCGCTGCCATTTAAAATACAAGCTGGCACACGCTGTTTGCAGCAGACTGAGAGGATGATTTCTTGTCAGAGGCACTGAGCTCAATGGACAGCTCAGAGCCTTGGACTAATTGTAAAGCACCACTGGTCCAAGCTATCCAATAAAAATGGTGCAGTGGAGGCTCTCCTCTCACTGCAATGTCATAGAAGGGGGCATGTGTCTAAAAGAAAAATGCTCCCTTCCAGCCCAGCCCTTAACTATAAGGAAAAAACATGGGTTTATGGGTATAAGGTTTACCCCTAATCCCATGTTTTTCTCACAGTTAAGAGGGAGAATCTGCTGCTGCTGAAAAGGTATTTTTTTTAACCACTTACCGACTAGCCGCCGCAGTTTTACTGCGGCAGGTCAGCTCTGTCCCACAAAACGGCGTACCTGTACATCGCTTTGCGGGACTGCTAGCACGCACCACCAGAGGTGCATGCACCCATTGGCCACAGCGGAAGCCAATCAGTGGGTTCGGCGGCAAACGCTCGCGATCGCTCCCCGTGGAGACAGAATGGCGGTCTGCCATTGTAAACACGGCAGACCGCTGTTCTGTCAGTAATGTACACAGGGATCCTGTGTTCCTCTTATTTAGGAACACAGGTCTTTGTGTTCATGCAGCAAGCCCACCCCCCACACAGTTAGAAAGCACCCCTAGGCTCACATTTAACCCTTTAATCACCCACTATGTTAACCCCTTCCCTGCCAGTGTCATTATTACAGTAACAGTGCATATTTTTAGCACTGATTACTGCAGTAATGTCACTGGTACCCCCAAAAGTGTCAACAATGTCAGTTAGGGGTCCGATCTGTCCACAGCAATGTCGCAGTCCCGCTAAAAATCGCTAATCGCTGCCATTACTAGTAAAATAAATAAATAAAAATGGCATAAATCTTTCACGTAGTTTGTAGATGCGATAACTTTTGCACAAACCAATTAATATACACTTATTGGGATTTTTTTTTTTACCAAAAATATGTAGCAGAATACAAATTGGCCTAAAATGATGAAAAAAATTGATTTTTAATTTTTTTTTTTTTTTTTATTGGGAATGTTATATAGCAGAAAGTGAAAAATATATATATTTTTTTTTTCAGAATTGTTTTTTGTTCATATTGCAAAAAATAAAACTGTGATCAAATACCACCAAAAGAAAGCTCTATTTGTGGGGAAAAAGGACATCAATTTTATTTGGGTACAGTATCGCACGACCGCGCAATTTTCAGTTAAAGTAATGCTGTGCCGAATCACAAAAAATGGCCTGGTCATTTAGGGGGTAAATCCTTCCGGTCCAGAAGTGGTTAATCAAGCAAAATAATATATTATTATGCTATATGTTACAACATAATCATTTATTATTTATCTATTTACTGTGAAATTACTGGTTTGAAGTTAT